>NC_064919.1:47098334-48298334 GCF_929443795.1 Astur gentilis
AGCTCGGGGGCTTAATTCTTTCCACAGAGTTTTGCACCAAATGCTAACATATTCATAATAGGGTTTTTATTATTTAGTGGCGAGGGCAGTTTTAAAAGTCATTTAACTAATTGCTTTTTAAAACAAATCCTTTTTCCTATCGTGTTATTTTAGCCTGGAATAAAACTTCAAACGTGTAAAACCGAAACAAAATAATGGAAATTTTGTGACAAACAGATCTATTTGGAAAAATCGCCCTCTTTTAGGATGGGATCTCTGCTGAGTACTAGAGAGTATCACACTTGTGCATGTTGATAGTGTGTGGTGGGTTTGTGTATTAAGGACTACCACGTGTGGCATTGTTATTGTAGAAGACTGAAAAATTCTGAATGTATCTGTTTAGTTCCGGGTACTGTTACTCAGTGAAATTTCCTCAGGTGTATGTACCTAAGTTTGTCTTGTGTGCGTGCCTTTAATTTTTTCATAAAAAATTGATGAGGAAGACAGGATCACATGGGAAAGAGACCTTGGCCTGCCTTAAGTGCCTTAAGTCACTCATTTGGGAAACTCCTTTATTGCCCAGTCGTAGTTGTGTGTCCTGCTTTTATTGATAACGGCAAAAGGGAAGCTGAGAAATACAGAACTAGAGAAGGCTGGTTTTCCCTTCTTACTCTAGAAGACATACTGAAATAAGAAGTAGTCCACAGGTGGTACTGTCATAGCTGAGTCTGTGATGCTGTGGAGGCCTGGAAGGCTTCTTCTGGTTAAAAACACAGCACAGTCAGTATTTTAATACAAAGAACATGGATGTAACCTCTGGGTAGGAAATCTCACTTGTTATTTCTAGTGTGCCTCCACAGGGCTGCTTGCAGGTAGTTCGAAGGCTGGTTCTGACAGTGATGGAAACACAAAGAAAGTCTTGATGTTAATACACAAAGAAGGTTTTGAAGTGATGCTGCCATCTTGCAAGGATCTTTGATTCTGCCAGTGCATTCTATCTTAAATTTATTTTATATCTAGTGATTCTGTATGATGTTTTTTTAAGCCAAAATATTGACAGGAGCACATGCCTCTCCATAACTTAACAGTAGCTTTACCATTAGCTTTACATCAGTCCATCAGCTTGCCTGTGTTGCACCATATGGTGCACAGCTCAGTCAAAAACAATAGTTACATGAACTCCTGACTTGAGTTCCCATGTGTTTTATGTCCAAACCCAGGAAATCATACAAATCATAGCCAGAAAGACATACTAGGTTTATTGGCAAACCAACACAGAGCATTCCCTATAGGGCATTTCCGTGTGCTCTCTGCATTCTAATTTAAATTACTTGAGCAACAGATCTCCCCGTTAAGAAAGCTGTTTCAGTTTTGTATAAATTTCATGGTCAAGAAGCTTTTCCCACTTTGCTTAGGGTAATCCTACTATTCTTAAATATACTCTGTGTAATGCTAAGTAATTATTTTAATTTGAGGGTTTATGGCCTTCAAATATTTGGAGATATTTATTATGTCCCATTCCTTAAGCTAGGATAGCAAAACGTACAAGCATGCAGTATCTTTTTATGTTGCATCCATTATGCTGTTGAGTATTTGACTGCCAGTCTTCCCCTATTTTGTGTTGAATTGTAACTCTGCTAATAAAGAATTGAATAAACAACCTTAAATATCTGGATGGTTTCAGAAAAACAATTTTTCTCTGTTTACAGTGGGAATCTTCCACCTTTATGATCATATTAGTTTCTATTTCATTACCTTGAATCACTCTTACTGCCTTTGACATTTGGTTGAGAACAGGTTTAGGAGAGACTAGCTTGTCATTACTGCTGACACGGTTTTGTTGAAAAGCAGCAATTCATTTGTACCAGAGGCTGTGCTTAAAAAGAAACTTTAAATAAAAGAAAAAAGAATAATTAAAAAAAACCCAAACCTTAAAAATATTCTGTAATAAAAATATTTTTACCAGTTTAGGAAAAAATGCTTTCAATGATCCAGTATTTTGTACAAAGACAGAAGAATCTTGCCTCTTTAAAGTGCCTGATTACTTTGAGTTACAATCCTTTCAGGGACAGCTGATATTCTTGATACATCCAGCAGAGGAAACAGAAGTTGGATAGCAATTATTATTCCTGTAGATTTGGTCCTGGCAGCAATGAATAATAGTACTGCTGTCACTGCAGTCTTGTTTTAAATTTCAGTGCTACATTAACATACTGCTATATCCTTGATTCTGAATGTGGAAAAATTATACATACATAGATATGTATATATACACATATATGTATGTATTTGTATGTAATGAAGAGTATTTGTGCGGAAATGCATGTAGACCTTGTGTATGTTCTCAGAAAGCAAAACACATTTGATACTGTATTCTATACGGGAGTTGCTGTATTTGGAGGGGGGCAGTATTTTTATGAGGTTTTTGTTTATTCTTTCTGAAAATTGAACATCCAGCTTTACTTCACAGAAAGGTGAAAAGGCAACAAATTGTTAGGTTTTGTAAAATCTTGGGAGTGTTTCTTGTTTTGAAAATTTGCAAACCATGGCACATATATTATTATTACTACTATGGCTATATCAAATATCTTATCCAGCCATGTTATGCATGTGTGTGTGTATTGGGAAAAGCTGAAGAATGACAAAAAAGCTTTGGCCACTTTTGCTGTAGTCATTCTTACTGTGCTTGTTTCTGCTATGCAGGGCAGGCTCAGAGAAGTGTTTCCTTGAAATCATCAGGTCAGTTCATGGCCAGAATATCAGAACAATTGCAGAAAATATCTATGAGCATCCATGAATAGCTCTGGTGGTAGCACCATATGCCATTGTTGGTTGAAAATTAAGAATAATGTGGAATTAGTCTGAAATCAAGTGTTCATGCTTTTATATATTCACTATAACAACCTCAGTCAAACAAACACATTGTGGAGGGCTTGTGTAGTTAGCAGGTCCTTCCTTCTCAAAAGAAAGTAATTTTCTACCCAGGGAGGCTGGGGAGTTCCCGAGATCTAAATAGCTTGTTCTTTTTTGACATTCTCCGTGTGTTTGGCATAAAACTGTTGGCTTCCCTGTTTTTACATGAAAGGGAATAAACTTCTGTGTACCAGATTATGCATGTCTGCCATTCTTTCTTTAAAAAAAAAAAAGTTTCCATTTTATTTTTGAATTGTTGAAACATAGGTTCTTTTCTTAGAAATTGTGGCCTCATTGCTGAAGATCTGAAAATGTTTGGAGAATGTTGGCTCATGATATATCTGATACAGTGAAATTATCTTTTCCATATTTTGTCTTAGTGTATACGTTGTCAGTTTCTTTCAGCTAATGTAGATCTACCTGTTTCAATATTTTGTCTTTTAACCTGACTTTCTGTATGTTTCTCCAGATGAGAAAATAGTATGTTCCCTCCAGACCACACGTTTCTCCAGATAGTCCAAATGTGCCGTTGGGAAAGGAGGGAAATTAAAATCAATATCTGGCAGAAAAATAATTGTTTCAAGGTTAGAAATTTGTCTGCCTTTCCATATCTGGGGCCAGGTGAGGCAAAGCTTTAGTCTGAGAAATATTTGCTGGGGAGATGATCACTTTTTTTTTTTTTTTTTTTTTTTTTTTTTAGCATTAACTTTTTGCATTCCCACAGTGCCTGGGAGCTCATACTACAAGACAGGACAATATTAAGCACTGTCAAGAACAAAACAGAAAGGATCGTGTATTTCAGAAGTTCATAACTTGTGTGCTTTTAATCAGTCCTGGAGTCTGAGCTAAACTGTCTTTGAGTTTGTACTTTTAGGTGCTGTACAACCAAAAAAGCTGTTATGACAGAAACAAAAATTAGCCTGCTGTGAATATCCCTAGACTCTCTTTCTGCTTACTTGGAGAGCCAAATAACTAAGGGAAAAAACAGCAGGGAAAATATGAGTATCTGCTGCTGGAGGTACTAACTGGTGACTGTTAAAACCCACTTCAGAAATATTTCTTTTGCTTTAAGAAAATACAGGGTTTCCTTAGGAGCAAATCTGATATAAAACAGTATCAGATCTGAGGTAAGCTTTCTAGAACAGGATTCACGAGTCCCTTTCTTCTCTGCTGATGTAAAATAAATCAGCATGCATGTCTTTCCTGGTTTTTGACAATGCTTTGGAGCACTTCTCTGTGGTAGCATGCTGCAAAATTGTGTGCTGTAAATATAACTTCTAGAGATGTAAGCATTTAAGCTGGTTGTTTTTCAAAGGCAAGGCCCTGTGGAGAAATGATATACATATGTCTGTGAAGGAGACTGTATGAAGTAATTGGGGGCAGGGGGGAGTATTAAGTTTGAGGACAGGCAGCAAAGATATAAAGTTCAAGGAAAATGCTGTCATAACACAACCACTCTGAAGGGTTATGTGTTGGTAAATGTTCAGGCTGTCAGGCAGGTCTGGTTCACAACAGTGCCCAGATTCCGCCCCCCCCAGCTGCCTTACTTCTGCAGCTGTTTAAAGTGGGTATACATGCAGTATCAGGAAAATGTTTGCAAATAGGAGATAAAAGAAGAGTAACTGTTGAGCTCAAATAGGGAGAGAATTAAACCAATCAAACATCAGAATTACCAATATATGTATAGTTTATTAAGCATCTAAATATTCAGTAATGCTTGCAATCATGTTGAATTTAACAGATCTAACCCTATTCAAATAATTATTGATAAAACCAGTTATGTATTCAATGGTGATAGGAATAATAACACAAATAAAACTCACAAGTGCAGTTATGGCAATCGGCAATGTCATATGGTCAAGTGTCCCTGGCCGGGAGGATGCCACCACATTAGTGACATCCTCGACTGGGTCTGTCCTAAAAGTCAGCTTTTATAGAGTTGCTTTACCTATGCGCAACTACTTGTAGCTGTGATCTGAAAGCAAACCACAAACCACAGGCTAGCTTCCATAAGAGAGCATCAGGTTCCATAAACCAATTTCTGTCCTTCAGAGTTAAGCACCCGCTGTGGCAAAGTGCTTTTGGTTTTGAGTTAGCGATGCTTGCAAAGAGAAGGCGGGGGGAATCGGTCATTGCAAATGCATACCAGAACAATTACTGAAAGTAACAACATCAGCCATTTTAAAATCAAAGTGTCATGGATTCGGGTATTATGGAGAAAATGTTCAGCTTGATTTTATATATTTGTTTAGAGGGAGATATTTGGGGTCATGCTATGCAGGTGCCTCATGAAAAATGAATAGTAGAGCAGAGAGAAATGCTGTTTTTAAAGAACATTTGGTTTTATACATGCATTTCATGTCTCCTAATAGTTCTGAGAGATAATCCTCAAAAATGGTTGTTATTATTATCATTTTAAAATGTATTTGTTAATTAATTTTTCAAAGGTTTCAGTCCTTGTGAAACCTGTTCTTGAGCAGCTGTTTCTTTTGCTATGGTGCAGCTCTGTAACCAAGCAGTAGAGGGCATTCTTTCTTTAGCAGATGGCACTAGTTCCTTTAAAAGACTAGTGTTTTATTTAGCAGGTTGATGTCCTTTTTGTCCTTCGGGTCCTTTTTTTCTTTAAATGTAGCCCATTCACACGTAGATACTGGAAATAGGATAAAGGGATAAATTCTTACCTCAAATGTGCCATATACTCCTTAGGGTTGAGTAAATAGTTACTAAAATTTTATATATTTTTCATTATTTCATGGCGTATTTCTGGATAAATGAGAGATTATGTAGTTGTTATTCAAATTCACTCTGCAGCGTTTTTCATATAAACAGTTCTCTCAATACCCGGGCTATTTCGGTTGGCTGTGATCAGTCAATAATCCTAACAAAAGCATTTTCAGTAGTACTTACAGCAAACTTCTCACGTTGACAGCAGCACCTGGGTAGGTATTCTTGAGAGCATGTACGAATGGAGTTGTTGGGGACCATATTAAAATTCCAACAGCTATATTTGTTTTTTACAGGTTTTGACGTTGCCTTAACCCAGCCCTGTTTAAATTTAGTGTGATGTCTTCCTCTCCCACTTGGAAAATGTGATCTCGTCTGGGGGAAAAGAGCACTGGGGGCTAGACCCCTCCCTTCTAAAGTCTGGAACTTCCCTCCTCCTTGCAGTTGTCCGGAGACTGCCCAGTCAGAGCCCCACATTAGAGAGCAGCAGGGGGGCTGCACCCCCAGAGCAAAAGACTAATTGGCAGTGGCTCTGGATTACCTTTCTGGAGCTGTTGAATGCTGCTCTCCCCTTACCAAAGAACTGACTACACGCTGGGTACTTTGAGAGCATGTTTTCCAGTGTTCCTCTGTTGCAAGGAGATTGAGATTTTTCTCTTCCTTTTAAATCGAGGTGAAACTGAGGTGACCAAACGGCTTCTAAATGTGGCTATTAGGCATAGGCAGATACGTTACAGGCATGAATATAGGTTAGGCATAGGCAGATCTATCATGTTCCAGATTTAATTTTGGAAGATGGCTGCCTTACTGAGTCTGGCACCTTCTGTGTCGCTGGATTGTGCAGAGAATCACAGGCGAGGTATGAAACAGCATAGACAACAAAATGTTTCTGTATATATGCACTTTAATAACATCAGGAAGACAAAAAGATCTGATACCAGAGATTAAAATGTTTACCTTTTAAATTTGAGGCTTCATATTGCAATTATTTTTGCAATGTTACCTCTGAACACGTGAAAATAAGACTCCTTTCCATGATGTTGGCCTATTGATTCACATCTGCTATTTTATAATTTTTCCCTGATGTTGTTTGGTCATCAACAGTGCATAACCTCACCATATATTAAAAAGAAACACCAAGGGAGAAGTTATGGTTGAGAAATGTAGGAAGAAGCCGGGAAAGACAAACAACAGAGTATGAGCTGATAAACCACTACTCCGTTTATGACGTATGATTTCATTTGATGTCTGGTGAGTTACTGTTTTAATTTTGCACCAATTTTGCTTCAGAAACCAAACAACTCTTTTGGTTTTTACAGTACACCTGCCAGACCCTTCTTACAACAAAGTTTTTGACCTCTATTTCAGGAACTGTCTCCTTGTAAAAGAAGTTTTACTGTTGATACTTGTTCACTTAAAGAAAAAAAAAAATAGTGTTTAATTAGTATAAAATAGCAATCAGTTAAGAATGAGAAAAAAAGCTTTTGTTCCCTGGAAAAGGGAGAGCCCAGCAGGTAGCAGCTGGCTAATAGTTCTGGTAGTACAAACCTTCAGAATAGTCACTGAAGATAATATCTGCAAATAAAAGTCCTTCCCATGTCACTGGACTACTGATTCACATAACATTTGCAGGCTATTTTGATTATAAATAAACAGCTTTTGCTTGCATAATCTTGAAACATTCAGGAATCTGACTCTGCAAAACACTTATTCTTTCTGAGGGTGACTGTGAGAAGAAGACAAGTGAATTTGGACACATCTGTACTCTAATTATGTGTAAAAGAATAAAATAATCCTGGAAAGTAAATATCACAGTTATCTGCAGCTATGGAATTGTGAAGACGGTTTTGAGGCTGGAACTTTTATTGTCTGTTGCTTAGCTGGAATATCTGCCCTATGTTTTTATTTCGATATGAATGGGTTTGCAAAGAGAATATCAGAGAAGGGCTATCTTAGTGTCACAATACAGTAATGGGAACAAAAGTTACTCCCAGCTGAATACTGGCATGTGTGGAGAAGGCTGACAGGCTTGAGATGAAAAAAGCTTTCTGTGGAAAATTAACCTGAACAAAAAGCCCCAAACAAAACTTCTTTTTTTTTTTTTTTTTTTTTTTTTTTTTTTTTTATGAGAAGGGGGAATTATGCTTAGAATTGGTTCAATGAAGAGGTCAATAAGCACGTCTGGTGCAAAGAAAGGTGATGGGAGTGCAGAGCAAGGAGTACTGGTCAAACAAGAGAAAGAAGTATCTCTGTAAAGTGAAGAGCTATGAGATGGATCATCTGACTAATCCTCTGGAATATGGATTGGTAGGCTCCAGCCCATGGCTTCTATCCCAGGCACTAAAATGGGAAAAGCTGAAAGAACATGGGAATGTCTTTAGACCAGCTATTGGTTTTGGTGAGCTACAGGTGAATTAGATGAAGCAATGCAACGTTTATGGGTCTTGGCAAGTTCTAGTGCCTTGTTGCTCAGCACTGGCAGTTCTATACTTGAATGAAAACAGTTTTGTAGGCAGTTTTCCCAGTGAAAGGACTCCCATAGGTCCCTAGGAAGTTGAGCAGTAATTTAATGGGATTTTTTAGTACTTGCATTTTTTGATTTGTGCAGATAGGATCATTTAGTTTTAAGATTGGTCTATGAAAGTTAGTGGACTGCAGTTGATTTGCCCAAACCCAGAAAAGAAGTCTGGGGAGAGAAGGCAATTTAATGCAAGTGTCCCAGGTTCTGCATGTTCCACTTTAAACACTTGTCTGCCTCAGTGTCAGTTGCAGCATACTGCTTTTTCCTTTAAAGTAGAAAGACTGAGATCTTGACTGTACATTTCGTTTCTTCACCAGTGAGCTTAGCACTCTGTAGACTCAAAGCTTTGGGTGGAAAGTATTTAACAGATTAACTAGAAAATAAAAAATTCTCTGAATAAAATACTCTCAAGTCTAATGTTAATGGTGTATATAGTTGATCGGTATTGCTCTTCATATGACATCAGCAAACCTGAGAAAAGGTGGAAAAGAGACAAAATGGATTGGATTACAGTACTATAGCATACTAAGACTGGCTGTCTTGGGACTCAAAAGGCAGCGTGATCTTAAACTTTTAAAAAATGTAAAGGTAGCATGATCTTAAACTTTAAGACAGTGTGTACTAATGCTGAAGTAATGATGCTATTTATCCTGAACGTTAACCCACTATAAACCGCCTGTCATTATCCTGAAAAGCACTGCATTCTCCATTACATTTGATATTTTTTTTCAG
Source organism: Astur gentilis (assembly GCF_929443795.1). Lineage (NCBI taxonomy): Eukaryota > Metazoa > Chordata > Aves > Accipitriformes > Accipitridae > Astur > Astur gentilis. Next base: position 47,107,204 of record NC_064919.1, read on the forward strand.
GAAAAAATGGCACTAGCAAACATTAAACATTGTGTTTAAATATTAAACACCAAAGTGCACCATGAATTTTTAATAAGCCAATTAACAAAGAAATATCTCCATTTGTTTCTGTGCAAATGTATGGGTTGTGCAAAGAGTTCAGCAGACAGAATGTCAGTTGCAATGAATGGAAAGCACAGCATTATAAAGCAAAACTGCAGCTCCCAGAAGGCACATTATTAAACCCAAATTATAATCTGAAGAAATGGAGGGCCTGGGATTTTTAAAAACATCTTAATTTGGGGAAATTGTTGAAGAATATAACCTTTAAATCTTTTTAAAGGTTCATTAAAAAGAAATTAGTACCCTAACTTGTGAGTGACATGATTTACCTCTAACATTAAGGAGATGAATTTTACAGAAAAGCAGAACAGCAAATTGTGTAGCTGTAGCTTTTCACAAGCAGGAATGTATTTTCATAGGGAAGTATTTCTTCAAGATGTCATTGCAGACTCCTGTTGCTGATACTGTCAGGCAAATTTGTATGATATTTTTTTATTGTAAGGCTGTTTCCAAAATACAGGCCCTCCTTCACTTGGCAAAGTACTAGGACATTCTGCTTCCAGAAAGCTATTAATGTAAATGGGAGCACATTTCTCAGTAGGAATTTCTTTTGTTTTACACAATTAGCATAGAAATGCCTTGCCTCTAGCTATCTTTGAGGCTAAGATGAGCACTTGTGAAAGACTTACATGTTCAATAAGGAAAACATGAAGTTTATGAGGTGGGACAAAATTTGAAACAGTCTTATTTCTGGGCAAAGGCCACCTGGTTGGGTTGCATGACACTGTGTGCATGTGGCATCAATCCCAGGAATCTGTGGCTGCAGAGTTGAAGTACTGTAGCAGATGAAGGCTAACAGAAAGGTCTTAACATGTAAGAACAGTTGTCTTTCCCTTATAAACCCATAGTTCATAGAACATGTTGAGAAAATAAGGAATTCCTGATGTTAACTTCTTTTTATTTATTTATTTATTTTAACTTGTGAAATTGAAGGGGTAGGAATAAATTTCATGTGTAGAATGATTGTGTCAGCAGTGCAGGTTTTCACAGCTTCCACTGAAGCACCTCTTGCTTTTCATCATCTAAGACGAAATGTGGGACTTAATACAGCCTGGGTTTTCCCATTCCTTGTATTGATTGTTTTCTACTGCCGAGGTAGGAAAGATCTATTCCCTCACTGAATTCCAGTTCAAGAGCAACTGTGACATTCACTGTTTTTTAGCTTACTGGGAGCATAAGACTACATTTTTTCCTAGTGCCAAAACTTGGTTACTGTGGTTTATAACTATATTTCTTCCCAGTGCCTTTTGAACTTTTAAAAATCTACTAGACTAGGCTTCATCTAGTGTTAACTTTGAACTCAACTCTTCTCCCTTTATCTCAGGTAGACACACATTCCCTCCTCCTTTCCCAACAGCCTCTCAAATCATACCTGAAAATAATAAAAAAAAGCCTTTTAGCCTGTTAGCTCTTTGAAGGCAATGGGACATTAAGAACATTAATCTGCATAGCAGAATGATGCTAGAGTGTTCCCCTTTGTGAAAAACCTGCATGAAATAGCCCTGAGAACAAGCTGTTCTTATTTGCTATTAGAGCCCTGCTTTTTCTGGCACTTAATACTTCACTGAACTCCATTGTTATTTTACAAGACCTTCAAAAATTGCATTGAGTCTGCTATATTAAAGCCACAGACCTAAGTGCATAACCTTGTGCTGCTCTTTTCTGCTTAAAGCAATCAGTCTCTGCACCTGTCTCTATTTGCTATTCATTATGTATGAATAGCACTTAAACATATACTGGAAATCTACAATACTTGTGATGGGATCTCAACAGATGCAGAGGAGAGATTTTTCATGTCTTCAGGTTGTAATCTGGTTATCTCTTATAACACACAGGAACTGCTAGCACAGGCTCCTGTTGTAAAAAATCTGTACAGTTTGCAGGACCTAAACAGGTAGTATTCTTCCCTGTTCTTTTTGTGTGGTGCCTATGAGCAAAAAGAGCTTTTAATTTGTTACCTCCTTTCAGTTCCTGCTATTGAAATACAGACAGAACTAAGTACATGGGAAGAAAGATATTCTGATTGTAGAACAGTCAATGTGGTTTAAATAGTTTGAGCTGATAATTTCTTATTATGTTAATGGTTATGGCTGCATGGTGGGTTGACCTTGGCTGGACACCAGGTGCCCACCAAGTCACTCTCTCACTCCCCCTTCCTCATCTGGGCAGGGGAACAAAAAATATGATGAAAGGTCCGAAGGTCGAGATAAGGACAGGGACATCACTCAGCAATTACCGTCATGGGCAAAAGAGACTCAACACGGGGAAATTGGTTTAATTTATTACCAATCAAGTTAGAGTAGGGTAATGAGAAATAAAACCAAATCTTAAAAACACCTTCCCCTCACCCCTCCCCTCTTCCTGGGCTCAACTTCACTCCCAAATTCTCCACCTCCTCCCCCCAGCTGGCACAGGGGAGTGGGGAATGGGGGCTGTGGTCATTTCATCATGTTTCTGTCTCTTCTTCCTCTTCACTCTCCTCACCTGATCTAGTGTGGTGTCCCTCCCCAGTCCTCCAAGAACTTCTCCAACGTGGGTCCTTCCCATGGACTGCAGTTCTTCACAAACTGCTCCAGTGTGTGTCCTTTCCATGTGCCCCTTCCGCAGGCTGCAGTCCTTCAGGCACATACTGCTCCAGCGTGGGTCCCCCACGGGGTCACAAGTCCTGCCAGAAAACCTGCTCCGTGGGCTCCTCTCTCCACAGATCCACAGGTAACGCCAGGACCCTACTGCAGCACGGGCTGCCCACAGGGTCACAGCCTCCTTCGGGCACCCTCCTGCTCCAGCGTAGGGTCCTCCCTGGACTGCAGGTGGATATCTGCTCCACCGTGGACCTCCCTGGGCTGCAGGGGGACAGCCTGCCTTACCATGGTCTTCACCACGGGCTGCAGGGGAATCTCTGCTCTGGCACCTGGAGCATCTCCTCCCCTCCTTCTTCATTGACCTTGGTGTCCGCAGGGCTGTTTCACTCACATATTCTCACTCCACTCCTCTGGCTGCTGTTGTGCAGCAGTTGTTTTTTCCCTTTCTTAAATCTGTTCTCCCAGAGACGCTACCACCGTCACTGATGGGCTCGGCCTTGGCCAGCAGCGAGTCTGTCTTGGAGCCGGCTGGCATTGGCTCTGTCGGACATGGGGGAAGCTTCTGGTATCTTCTCACAGAAGCCACCCTGTAACACCCCTGCTACCAAAACCTTGCCATGCAAACCTGATACAGGCTGGAAGACATTCTAGCAGAAATCAGTGGTATAGTTCCTGTTAGTGTCCAATTGCACATCATAGATGAATCTCCAACACACTACTAATGTCATTACTGAGACACAGAACTGGAATGCAAAGAAGGGCATTCTGTAATCAGGTAAATAGTCATATTGTAGTTTTCTGCCTATAAGTATACAGGAGATGACTGTGGTTTTCTCAGACTCCTTCACTTAAATTTACTTAAATACCTTAGGTTTTCATCTTATCTAGTTTTACTCTGGTTATTCATGAAATAGGCTTTCTATCATGGTTAATTTGCAATAGCTGCTGGGAGTCAAATTGAGGAATTGATCGTGTTCTATCAGAGGTTGCTAGATGAAACTTTCAGCAGAGAAGTCAAGCTAATTCATTCAGAAAGTTGAAATTAATATGGGGAACAATTTTTTTTTTTATCCCTTCATCACAATCTCAGTCCTTCTTTTAAGCCTTGCAGCAGAATTTAACTTTCATCACTTTTGTTAATTAATCCACTGGTGGCCACAGCAGAATCCCATGAAACAGTCTGTATATCTCAAATGTGTACAATGTTGTATGCCACTAGAGTGGGAAGCTATAGAGAAGCAGCATGTCCTTCAGCTGAAGAGACAATGATTCCTTCAGTCTACTACTCCTAATTCATCCACTGAATAATTATTTCACTGTTATCAGTTCACAGATATCTGAAGCAAATCTGCTTCTCACTTATTTTACATGGTCTTGCATCAGTTATGGCATTGCTATTTCTACAGGTTTTGGTAATCTTGAGACAAAAATATGAATATAGTACGAATCATTCTGAAATATCAACATTGTTGTTTTTCTTCTATTTGAAAGGAAGGAGAATCACAGTCAAATGACATGATAAACTTCAGTAAACACAATATGATTTGTATTTGGTGGAAATTATAATTATCACTTTTACTACTGTTAATATTTTATTATATCAAAAGGAAGAGAAAAACACATTAGCTGGGTGTTCTGACATAATTTCCCAGACAGGATGAATCTTTTTAAATAAAAGAGGAATAGTAACTTCATTAAACAGAATATTGGAGACTGAGGCCCTTGTTTGAATAACTTACAATTATATGCTTGACTTAACGTGCGTAGTCACTGGACTTACTCAGATGAATGTTGGTGTGTTTGTAGCTTGTGAGATCTGGGCCTTACAAAGGCTTGAGATAGTATTGGTACTCATGTATTAAAGTCAATGGAGAGAAGGGAGATAAATTTCTCCGAGCTCAGTGCAGGGAAGGGGAAAAAGGGTAACATCTGTCAGCCATATTTTCATTTTTTTGGGGACTACTGTTATCTATGATACTAGCAAGAGAGGCAAAATACAATATGTTAAGATCGATTATTGGCAGTTAAATCAGAAACATGTATGAAAAGCTACAATTCACAGAAATAACACCTGTTCTATGTAAACTAAAATATTTTTGTTGAGTATTATAAAACTGAATTAAGATATGGAATAAGACATTAGCTTTGGAGTTCTGAAGGCACTTAAAAGCCCTAGGCAGTTTACGTTTAATTAGCTCTCCAAGGTAGAAAACAATTCTATTTAGACAGATCCCTTAACATATTATCCTTCATGCCTACTATGGATTTACCCATCTGAAGGAGAACTAGAGGAGAAGTAAAAGTACAGTCTAGCCAGAAAAGTGGATAGGTCAGTTGCCCAACAAGCAAATAATTCCTTCCTGGGTGTCTTGAGAATTTGCTATAAAAAATCAAGTGTGTTCTTTGTTCTACACTACATCCTATTGGAAGCAAATAATGCTAATTCAGTAATTGCTCTTGAGACAAACAATTGCTGAGATTGTTGCAAAGTTGAACAGCTTCAAAGAAGTTCTGCCCTTTATAAAATGATTAATTTGACTAATAGTTGAGTAATATTCGGATTACAAACAGTTGCTTTCCTATAAAAAGTTTCTGGACTGTAAGCAATCAGGAGGCTTGGAGGTGAGTCTACAGATGTTCAACTGCTTGAATGCAGTCTTCCAAGATTTATGTGTCTGTGATTCCGCTTACAGAAGCTTTGGGCCAGAAAACAAAATTCCATTTTTATGCCTGTAATAACACAGTTCCAGTATCTCTGCTCCTCAACAATTCCATATGTTCTGGACAGACATGAACTCTTTAAGAAGTAAAGTGACTAAGCCAATGTACAACTAGATTAACTGTGTACTGCCCAAAGAGAGGATTCCAAAGGGTAGCATAAGAATTGCTTACCAAGAGATATAATCACAGTAAATATAAAGGAGGCCATTTTTAGTACTGCCTAAATAGTGTCACGCAAATACAAGCCCATAAACATGAGGTGATAGAATACTGCTAACAAAGGAAATCAGTATGAATAACTGTAAATTTTGGGACAGTATGAGAAAGATAGAGCCAATACCCAGTACCAAGTTTTAGTTTAATTCCAGACACAAGAATTGTGGCTGTCAAGAAGCACTATGATACATGTTAACTTGGTTGAAAATGAGTGTTTTGTTATTCCTGTATTCTCTTCCTTGTCATAATAAAAATGGAATACTTGTGGATTAGACAATTTTTGAGGTTGAAGAGGAAATGAAGATAAGTAAGAAGGAGGAAATCTTAACCCCACTGATTGTGGAGGAGAATCTTTTTGTTGACTTGAGTAGACACAGTCTTTCATCTTTTATTTAAAAAAAAAAGAAATTAAAAAATTTCATCATTGAGGAAGCACTGCCGTTATGGCATAGTGAGTTAATTCATGATCAGGTGATACAACAGAATTCTCCCCTGTTCAGTGGAGAAAATAAATATAATATAAAAAAACATTTGCCCTTTTTAGAGCAAAAGGGATATCTACACAGAAGTCAACTGACTACAATATTCAGGGGGTCATGATAAAAGTATATGCTTTTATTCTGCTTATGCTTCTTATTCCAAAGATTAATTAGTTCTGACATCCTCATTCATTGATTGGTCTGTTCCTCCCCTATATTTCACTCTTAGTGCTTATTTATTCTACAACAGTGCAATTTTCCAACAAGATTCTTTTTAGGCTCCGTGTTGGTTCCACTAGTCACTGTAAGTATTAGAATTTTTTTTTTACGTGCTTTACTTGCATTTTACAGTTTTCTTCAGGCTGTAAATCTTTCTCACAAAAAATGTTCTGCTAAAGTGAATGGAACTGCTCACTGAGGAAGTAAATAGACTGAACTCAGCACTCAGAAAAGCCTACTGAAGCATATATTTAACTGTCCTGCATGTTAATGTTATGGTTGCAATTATCTTGTGACTACAAAGTCACTGTTTATATACAGTTAGCAGATGAGAAGAGAACAATCTCTAATCTGATCTTTCTCTCTAGTTTTGTTACACATACTGGGAGTGAGGATATAGAGGATGTTAAGTACTGTTTTATTCTTTCACAATTTCCTTAACCACATAATCTCCCTTTTCTTACTTCCATGAAAAAGATTTCTCCAAAAAAGGAGGGCAATCTTAACCCACCAGAGATCTGTAGCAACTTGGTAAGTAAATTTTACTCCTTTATCCTGTATTTCTGAAATTATATTCCAATAACTAATAAATATATTTTACTGTATCTGAGTTTATGGTTTAGAATGGGAGATGGGGTGTCAGAAGAGCATCCTGGATTCTCTCCCTCTCTCCTGAAGCAAGTGAACACCCAAACAAAGTGATTATCCAGCAGTCGCTTAGGAACAGACTGAATCCAGAGGAAAAGATCTGAGTAGGAGCATGCACAGAGAAGCACATACCAACATTGCTAACAAAATGTATTCTGTCCATGGGAAAATACCACTAACTGCAACTCTGTTCACAGCTACAAATTCCCCTCAGGCAAGTGGCCTAGACAACATCTTTTATTTTTTAAGTGTTTTGGGAGATTTAAAACATTAATGTTTTCAAACAAACAATAATTTAGATTATTTAGCAAGACATTAATGATGTCTCTCAGTTGTGTCCTTTGCTTTTGGATTGCTTTGGAAAAAGGACATGTTCAAATTTTTTTCCTAAAAACAAAAGGGGCCGATGATGCTGATAATACATAATAGGCTGTAGTTGCTGAAAAAGATCATTCTTGGTTTTGGAAAGGTGGGCTTCACCTGAGGAGCACAGAACGCTACCTTTTTACCTGTCTTAGTAGTTTCTGCTTAACAATGTTTTAAAATGATAACGTTGACTTAATAAATACATTGATCATCCTTCAGCAAAAAACACACAGTCGATAGACACTGAATTAATTTGAAGATTTTTTTTTAACATTCTAAATGGATGTTCTTAAAAGAAATTATCAAACATTCATATTTATTTCTTGATGTTTTGTGTGATAGGCTTTATGATAGCCCTAGTTCTATAGTTTGCGTTTATCTGTTTCTGCTGCTGTGCTGCATAACAGTGAAGTAAGCCTTTCATTCCAGCTCTCAGGGGAGGACCTTATGATATCAAATTTCTGTTTGTAGATTTTTATCTCCTAAAAGGAAGTAGCCCTGAATAAATAAAATATTCTGTAGTATTTTGAAGTATCAGTTTTTCTTGTGGGTGATTTACTTTACAAGTGATAAAGTTTTGTTTGTTTGTTCGTTTTTAATGTTTTATTTTTATAATGACATTCTAGTTTGAAGGCAGAAGCTTGAACAGACCATTTTTTGAGCTACCACTGTTGTTAGCCACTTCTCTGCTTCTGCAGCTCTTATCCTTAATACAACTTCATGCATCCAAAACGAGAGTGTTTGCCTCACAGTGTGAAGATCCACATTTAGTCTCTTCTTTCCCTTTGAGAATAGGAATGCCCTTAGTTGAAAGAAAAAGTCATTTCCAGAACTGCACAGGGAAGCTTCTACAACAGCTGCCTGCACTGTATTTGTACTGTGGGTAAGTAGGGGAGTTTGAATAAACATTGTAATTAGGAACAGAATAGCACATTTTGATTGCTTTAATAAATAACAGCAACACGAATCTTTTCTTAGTGGTGACACTAATGATCATTAATGGTGAAGCCTGTTATCTTTACAGTATGAATTCTTAGCTGAAAAGCCTAAGTCTTGAATACAAGACATGCTATTATTGAAACAGAAAATAAATGCAAAACTTTGACATTAATCTCATTGGTTTATGATAATCCTTGAAAGTATAAAACAGATGTAACAGAAAAGACTCCTACCCTTTTGTTTCCTTTGGTTTTCATGCAAAAATAATCCGAAGCTGCATGGACACAGCTGGATTCCATATAACCATATTTCCTCATTATATGCAGCCTAGCTACCTTTGCGCTCCAGCTCTCTCAGGTTTCTAAATGACACACAGCAAGTACCAGAAAAGGTTTTACACTTTCTAAAAGGTGTGTTATTCAGTGCTGATACTACAGGCCTGAGGTAGTGCAAGTAAAAGAGACATCTTTGCAGGCCACTTGTACTAAATGCTGCCTTTAGTTAGCTCAGTGATATACAGAGGCATGTGTTCCTTGGGGCTGGGCATTTAAAGCTGTAATGATAGTAGACAATTTTTTTTTCCCATTGTGTGCTACTGATTAAAGCACTTGCAGGCCTTAACAACACTTCTGGCAGAACAAAGTCTATTTTAGGGAGTTTTCCTTTGGAAATGGTTACTTGTATGTCTGTTACTGTTTTCCAGCAATAACTTTTAAAGCATTGATCAGTTTCAACCACACTTGAAAGAATTTTCCACATATTGAACTTGGAGGGAAGAATTAAAGGCTGAAGATGAATTTCTCTTTATTAAATGTCAGATTATTCATTCAGAGGGTCATACAAAGATTATGTCAACCATCAAAAGTCTCCAGAGTTCCAATTTAGCCACCAGAAAGTCCTCCAAAGGAAATATACCTGTTCTTAGAAGACACTTTGTTCATCTGCTCCTGTGCTGCTCATGGAGCTATTTGCTCTTTGCCACATTCCTCCCCTTGAATATAAAAAGCCATTTTGATCATTAAAATGCGTTAATTTCATTAAATATACAGTATTCTAGAAATGAAGTCTTATTACAAAGATTCTCTTTGGATAATGTTTTACAGATGCTTTATGAAAACATGTGGAACAATGTGGTTTCTGGCCTTTCTTCAACAACAAAATCATTCAGTTGTGGAGTATTGGAATCACACTTTAAGTGTCTTGTAGGAACAGGGATGTACAGCACACTGGTGGTGTTACGTGACATTGGCTGTGCTTTGTTTCCCAAGAGGTATCCATAATGCATAATATTCTGTAGAACTTGTGGAAGACTTCTTGCATCTTTGACAGAACACACTGCTATCTCTCATATCTCATTATATAGGGAGAATCACAGACTTCCATAAAGAAACATCATCATCTCCAGGTTTATCTTTTGTCAGCTTATCAGTCCACCAGTGACAGCGCTATAATAAATCTGCATGGAGACCTCCAGCTCTATCATACAAAACACCTTCTGTCAGCTTAAAGGCAGGCAGTACATTTGTACTCATGTGTTGTAGGACATAGTCATAATTTGAAATACTTGCTGGAACACATGAATAAATCTTTCCACAGGAAAGGATAAAAAGGTGATAGGACATATTTGAGACCATTTCTCTTTGTAAAAAATTGAAACTTTTTAGAAGTTAACAGAATTCCACAGTGACTTGAAATCTGTGCAGGAACTCTATTCTTCAATAATTACAGTGATCACTTTCAACATCTGCATTGAGTTACAGTCATACAGAACACAACCCATTTAAAATGGGAATCTGTGATTCAAAAGTCTTCTTTAGTATTATCTTCAGAAGATGATGACCATGCTTTTTGAATGATCTGCATATGTTCTGCATGTGCTTCAATTTGTTGCTCTTTTTTTCAACTAACAACCATACGTATTGTGAGTAAAAACACAATTGCCAATGTCTTCTGTTTTGCCAAGGTGTTACCAATGTCTTCTGTTTACCCCCAGTTTGTCTGATGATATTGAAGCTTTCTGGGATTTTTAGCCAAATTTGCCATCGATGTGATGAAGTAGGCTAAATTAAACTTAGTATGCATATCTTACTTTGGCACACAGTAGTTATTCCCTTAAACTCTTCCAAACTGATGACAATTTAATTTTACCCAATTTATTCACATAGAAAGAGTTGAGTTACTGTTTCATTCTATACATAAAAGTGGAAATGTGCTGCGGTGGTTTAGGAAGGAGTTAATAGAAGAGTTAATAGCCACAGTCTTAGGAAAACCAGTCTTCTGCTGCTTTAGTAGGCTCTGCGGAGAGCAGCAAATGATAAATTTTACCTCCTGCTATGATTAATGAAATTTCCACCTTTAAATGAGCTATCTTAGTACTACAGTATACTGTTATAGCCCATTGATGTAAACAGGCCGGTCCTCAGCTAATCTGTCAAGAACATTTGTTTTGCCGACAGGGAAGGTTTTAGTTACTTTTGGAAACATTAGACTGAACATTTCAAAACTGTACTCGGTTCCACTTTCCTAGCTTTGTTTGTGTTATACTTTGTCATTGTGTACCTAGAGTAAAAGGGTTGTCTAAATACTAACGGTTGTTTGTTTTGGTATTTACTCTGAAGCTGTATATAAAGTAACCATCATACAGGAAAGCTGGGGGTAAGTGTTCCAGTAATACTTGCCTGTAAAATATGGTGCACTTAAATCAGAGAATTTTTGAGGTATTCAGAGTCAGAAAGCTTCATTCAGACTTAAAGGAATAACTGTGTATGTTGCAAGTTCCACACTCTTTTCTGGCATAATCTTTTTTTTGGGTCCAAAACAGTATTACCTATGCATGAATTTCCCTCACTTGCATCTTCAGATCACTATGGCTTTTGTAATTCTACTGTTCCATTTACATGCTTCATTAAAAGAACCAGATTTCTGTTAAAAAAAAAAAAAAGGTCAGAGGTAAATCCCCCCCCAATACCCTTCTCCCTTAAAACATGAGAATTTCAGCTATGGAATGCTTTCTACTGCACTTTGTTAATCATATACATTTTTTTTACTGGTATTTGGAACCTTCACAGTAAATGCTCCTCTACTTCCAGATAAAGAAACTCTTAATCTTCCTCACACAATTGCACAAGCCTTAATTTTAGCCTCAGCATATTTACTAAACATTCAGTATTGTCCTTAAGGCAGAGGTCCTATGAATTTGTTGACTATGTATGAATTTCAGTGTTCAATGTAAGAATTGACCTGGCTTTGTAGTATTCTTTTTAGGAAAGTAATTGTAGTTAGTTATGATACTTGTCTGTGGAATGAGAAGGCTTGGCTAAAAATTATAATATGAGGTTCTATTACTTAAGTAGCTTCTAACTGAAAAATTATTTTTAGCTGATCTATGATGAACAGTTGCATACTTTGGTCAGCTTGCAAAATGAGAAGTACTTCTACTACTCTTTGGATTTCAAATAGTAACCAATATAATAATCAATATAATATGTTTCAGAATTAGGTTTATTGTCACAGAGCCAATATTCTGTTTACATTATATTCTCTAATCTGAAAATTGGGGAACATTTTAATTTCCTTTTTATCTGTATTCAAACTAACATTTGTAAGAATGTTCGTTTGTGTACTTTTGTTAAACAACTCAAAAGTCAATAATAATGAACTTACTATATGTGATTGATTAACGGTAATCTACAAAGCAGCAGAAGTTTTATGTACTGTTTACTCCGATTTTCTTGTAGTAAACTTGGAAATACCTTGTGCTCACTGCAGCATAAAAACTTATTGTTAAAGGCATGAGACTAGACGTTGCTGAGAAAGGAGATCTGTCTTTAAGGACTTTGACCCACGTGCATGGGAAGCAAACAGTGTTAATGTTTTAAGTCAAACGGCTTAAGACTTTTCCCCCTATTTTGACAGGGATTACTGTCCCTTGGAAACATACTTTCTGCCTAGTTTAAATGGTACCAGTGAATGGGAATAAATTTCCTTCACAACTTCCAAGTGAGGGGTAGGTGGACAGGAGGTTTGGTAACAGCTTTAACCTGCAAAGCCGAGCACCTCTGTCAGAATTACTTCTTTGACCTGGGACTAGTTTAATACAAGTAGCCTGTATTCAGTCTGTGCAAATGAAGTAAAATAGTCTGTCTCTTAGTAGACTGATCATGTGAATGGTTAGGGATGTATTCACATGGGTATGTAATTTGCCCAAGTTCTTAGTATAAGCGGTGTAAGAAAGAGGCGGCAGCACAGCAGGTTGACTTCTATAATAACCTGTCTTTGTACTCAGTTGTATTGAAATTTGATGAACAACCTCAGAACTCAGTTTCCATAGACTCAGTGCTAATGGGAGATGAATCTGGATTCTGGCTTCTCACACCATTTATTCCATGGGTTTTTTTGGTACAAGTTGGAGTTTGGGAGGGGACTAAACCTGCAGTTCTATTGTCTGTGCCTGTTGGCCTGTACTTCCCCACACAGCAAGCCATTCAGTCAGCCATTGTTTGGGATACCTCCAAGTACTTTTGGTATTGATTCAGTGGTACTTTTTGGCTTTGAATTAGTAGCCAGCCTTCAGCCTTGGCTCAAAAACACGCACTCTGGTATCTTACTGAGTTTCGCATGGAGGAACAGAACAGACAATTATTGTAACACGAGAATTATGTGCTATTCACAGCTAAAATGAGATTAATGCATTCAGTCTTTGAAAACCTCAACAGATATTTGTATCAGACCTTTAGAATTCATCTCCTAGCCAGGCATGGATTGTCCTTTCTCTTTCTCTACCCCTCAGGAAAAGCAACAGCAATTTAATTTTTACCATACCTAATATTTCATAACAGCAATAGGCTATAAAGCTTTCACCTGGAAATTTATGGTTGGGAATGAAATAGTCAAATAAACCACAGTGATGCCTTGGAGAACAGAATTTATTGTTAGCACTTGGTTTAAATTGGGCAAACCAGCAGCCTGATGGGGACACTGAGTTCACTGACTCCATTTTCTGGCCCACCTTCTCTGAAGAAAGACAGGAGGCATTCATAGTGTAGAGGTTTTACGCATTGCTGATGGACAGTCTTCATCGTTGGAGGAGAGGAGCCTTCTGACATTTGAAATGGCTTTTTTCTGTCCATCTTTATAGGTTGACCAGTGTAGCTGAAACATGTAAAACCATGAAGTGTAAGTAACATCGAAAAGCACTGTTCCCCATAGGAAGTGAAGATGCTCAATACAGAGGACTGAGTAACTGGTGACTCTAAGTACATGTCCTGTTGGTAAAACCTGTAAGAAAAAAGTAGTAGCTTTCATGGGTGCATGTGGAAATCATACGGAGACCCTGAAAATAAAAAGGCTTGAGTGCTGGTGTCGGTGCCTGTCAATCTGCTGCTGCTACATACAATTTTGGTCTTTCTTGTTTCTTTGGGCGTTTGTCCAGAGAATTATTCCTTCAGTAACTTGTGAAATCACCTTTTTCCCTTTAAATTCTTTAATAGTATCCTCTTACAATAGCTAACAGCTGTGTACTGTTTTTGTTTTGTTTTTTTTTCTTCGCATTTTTTTAATTGAAATTATTATGTAACATTTTAATTCCATGAGGCAGAAACTATTTATTCCTACTGTGGTAGTATAGCAACCCTTGTAATGGGAATCTCAGCCTTATGTACCATGAAAATAATTATTAGCATGCTATTGAAGTGCTTATGATAAACACTACTTACAATAGAAATGCTAAACCACTGGACAGTTTTATCATGACAGCTCTTCAAATTCCTTGCTAAATTGTAAAGACGAGCTACAGGGTTCAGGTGCGAGTTTTTCTGGGACATGAGTAATCCATTCATCATATGGAAGAAAACCAATCTCAACTGTAAGCCTGGAGAATAAATAAAATGGATATGAACCACGGAAACTATGGAAGAGCACAAAAGCCTGCATTGTTTGGTATTGCATGGTATGTATGAGGATATAAGGTTTTACTAGGCTACTTTGCATATGATGCAAATTAATTTTCCCTGGATGCTCACAGTGAGGGTGATAGGAGAGTTTTAGAAGATCCTGTAGTGTAAGGCATTGTTCTTCTTCATAATCACTGTAGTTTTTTTAGGACACAGAAAAATGATACAGCAAGTCATTATATGTGCCTGCATGCTTTAATAATGGCTGCAATTAAAAAATGAACTTTTCCTTTGTCACGTGAATAGAGAAACATGCACTTCGAACTATGCTCGCTCTCAGAAGTACGATATTATTTGTATTTACATTTTCAAAACCACAAAAATGTACAAAGCAGAACTCGTAGTTCACAGGCTCAATCTCCTCAATGTTACAAGAGGTATAGCAAATGTGCTTATGAACAAGCAAAAATTCAGCATCGCTCAACAAGTCTATTTTTTAATAATTCAGTTCTATAAATGAGATACTGGGTAAATTCTTACTTTGGGACACATACATGATTCCCACCGATTTAATAAAGAATTATGTTACACACATCCGGGTAAGAGCTTCTGGGTGACTGTGAATTGGTTTTGTTTAGCTACTTTGGAAAGATGAATAAAAAAATTTATCTGTGTCCCAACTGATCTCTAGTTTAAGCTTCAGTAAAGTAGAAGTAATTTAGTGGCTGCAAGTGGGGCAGAAAAGAGGAGAATCAGGCTAAGGAATTTCTATGAAATATTAAGCAGATACAAAGACTAGTCGTCTGTTCATGGGTTTGCACAATAGGATGTGAATAATTAATTATGCAATATCTAACTCATACAATAATTATGGAGGCAACCAGGTTGCTTAAAAAACAGTTTCAAAAGATACCTTTTCCAAATATTTTGAGGGAGCTCTGGCACATTCTGTTTTGTTTCAACATAGCTGTAGTGGGGCCATCCCTGGATTGCCAGCATGTGGATCACAAAGAATCCACAGGGTTCTTCTAAGCTCAGTGGAAGACCACCTGGCTATTATGGTGTAAAGGTGTATTTGCCGACTCTGCCCATAACCACGTAGAGACCTATTCATTAGATGTGCAAAGAAGTAATTAGTCCAAACACTTTATTTACAGTATATGGGACTAAATGTGCTTACTGGTATGAGGCGTAAGAACACAACTTTGCTGCCCGTTTAGCAAATTCAGCTTTTTAATCTCTGACTATTTGCTGTCCAGAGTCTGCCTTCTGATGTAATTTTTAATATGTATGCAGCAAAACCGTCCCCTTTAAGCATCAGTTTCCTAAACTTCAGTTTAGCTGCTGTAGCAAGAATTTTTCTTCTACCTTGTTTTGCAGACTTTGCTGAAGGGAAATATATACTTTACTCCATTTTATGCAAGATCATATTGATTTCTTACTTGGCAAAACATTCTTAGACGACCTCAACCCTGCACCTCAAATTACACAGCAATTCCTGTATTGTGATGCTTCTGTTTCAGTTTTAAGTTACTGAGAATATGTTGTGCAAAACTTGTAGTCCTTCAAGAGACCTACTTTTCTACAGAATAATGGGAAAACCCAAATTCAGAGAGAGTTCCGAAACACACTGACGTGTTTCGGAAGAAGAAATGTTCCAGTAAATGTAGCACAATTCAATTTTTTTCCGCAGAACACTGTCATTTACAACTCTTTGCTTAACGTCATTTGCACGGCGCATCAGTCCACTCAAATACTTTAATGAAGATTTACCTTTCAATTTAAAATGGTTATGATGCAGATTAGTTTTTTTTTCCTGTTCCCCAGAACACTCTGGAACAGGAACGTACGATTAGGCAGAGCAGATTGATTGTGACGGGCAACTCCGTAATAGGATCTGCAAGATACCATGAAAGAATTAACAAATCAAATGAGAGTGAATTACACTCGTAAGAAGAAGTTTGTTAATAAGGGAGCAAGAGCTTTTAGCTTTTATAGTATCTCCAATGAGCTGTAAAATAACACACCAGAGAACAAAATCCCAGATCTCGTAGCACTGAATTTATTAATAATTAGCCATCGCTAGCTAACTCCTCAGTGAGGCACAACTCGACCGGAGTAGTAAATCCGCACCATCCAGGTTAGTTAGTTATAGCGGGCAAAGGAAACACAGCGGTGAGCACTAGCGGTGCGGAAGCGCTGGGGAAGCTATGAATGCCGCAGGCAGGCGCTGCCCAGCCTGCTCCACGCTCGTCGCACGGCCTTCCACTGGCCGCTACAGTCCCGGGCTGGGACTCCAGCTCTTCAACGCGTCCCTTCGTTTCTCCACGAAGCGGGTGCCATCCGAGGAGGCTCCAGTTGCCCAGCTCGACGCGCCTGTCCGGAACGGGACTGCGGGCGCTGTACTGGGACAGGGGTGCGAGGCCTGAAGGGGACGGCTGGCTTTCTGGCGCCCAGGCTGCGCCCGCTCGGTCCCCTCCGGACCCTCTGCCGCCGTGGGGTCCCTGCCTGTGGCCCCGCTGCCCTCGAGCTGCCCCCGCTGCTGAGCCCTGCCACCCGTAAGACGCAAGACGCGAGAAGCGCCTGCCCAAGGGCCCGCGGCACCCGCCGGTTCGCACCTGTTGCTTTCGGACCCCGAGCTGGGCCTCGCAGCGGCCTTTACTTCGGTCACACCTTACCGAAACAGCACGCGCCCCGGCTTTTAGGGGTCTGACGGGCCCAGCGGGAAACGCCACCGCGCTGCGGGGCGCTGCGCTGCGCTGCGCGGCAGGGGGGCCGCCTGCCCCTGCCCCTGCCCCAGCCCCAGCCCCTGCCCCTGCCCCTGCCCCTGCCCCTGCCCCAGCCCCTGCCCCTGCCCCTGCCCCTGCCCCTGCCGCGGGGCTCGGCGCCGGCCCTTGCGGCACGCCCTGACGTCACGGCCCGCGGCGGGCGGGGCGGGGCGGGGCGGGGCAGGGCAGGGGGCGGGGCCGCGCTCCGCAGCGGGCAGCGCGGGGACAGCGCGGGAGCGCGGGGCGGCAGTCCTGCCCGCCCTGCCTGCTCCGCCGGCCCTGCCCGGCTCGGCCCGGCGCTGCCGGCGCCATGGAGGAGTTCCTGCAGCGCGCCCAGTCCAAGCTGGTGAGTCACGGCTGGGGGCAGCGGGCGCGAAACTTCGCCCGACTCGCCCGTAACCGCAGCCGTCAGCCTCTCCCCCCGCAGCCCTGGGTGCGGCACCCGCGGGCGCCCCCCCCCCCCCCCGAAAACTTCGGGGAGCGTGTCGGCGGCGGGCTGGTCCTCGGCGTTGCTCAGCAGGGCGGGCGGCGGGGGGGGGCCGGGGCTCGTGACCTTTGCGGCGTCGGCCGGGGCGCGTTTTGGGGGTGCGCTGCCCTCCCGCGCCTTTCTGCCCTGGAGCTGCTGCGGGATAGCGCTCTGCTCCACGGGTGTGCGAACCCGTACTGGAGTGGCGCGGGGCGGGGCGGCAGCGTGCCGTTTGGGGATGATTTGCGCCTTTGTGGAGACTTCCAGGTGCATCAAGTTGCACAGTCGAACGGGGAAGAAAACGGTGTCAGGAGTCACCGAGAAGCTGTCATTTCTCTGGTCTAAATGTCACTAGGAGTAAGGAGCGACTTTGGGTAAGCAAGACTTAAATTAACTGAGGAGCATGCAAAGGTGATCGAGGACCAGCCCCATAATTGTGCCTCCTCTGCCATAGGCAGCTAATACTGTGTTAGGAACCACAGAGATATATAGGTCCTGTCCTCAAATGTCTCTCTTGGTAGGGTTGTGCCTTAGTTTCGTTTACAGAGACCGATAATCTGCCCCCAAATACTGTGTGCTTTTTTCCCCCCCTTGACGTGCAGTGCAAAAGTAAGATGTTTTTAAGACGGGGTGGTCTTAGGCCAACTTGTTTCCAGTCGTGGGGTTTGATTTTCTGTGCAAAACTCAGCTTTACAGTTGTTACCTTTCATGGGCAGCCTGCGCGTCTGCTAGCTATCCTGGCTCTAAAAAGTATGTTCAGTTATAGGGCTAATAATGGGTTAGTAAAAAAAAAAATAAAAAAAATCCCACGGCTGCTAGTTTTGCCCTGTGTTTTTGGGCGCTTGGGACCTATGTGCTTGCAAGGCCGCCTTGCAACCACCCTTCGGAAGGTTGCTGTAGTTAACTAAATGTAAACTTCATTGTTGATAATTAGAAGTGGAGGGCCTTCCCAGTTTCATAGACCTGTTACGAAGAGTAAGCAATCATAAAGCCAAGATCCTCTTTCTCTGATGGCCATCATTCCCTATATGCAATGATTTGTAAAGGATGGCTTGTTATACCGTCTTTTGTTGTCATGCATATGTTGGTAATCGGAGAATTAAGGCATTTTTTAGAGGACTGGCAAAATAGGAGAGAAAATGAATCCCTTGGTGGCTCCCTTAATATTTAACTGTGTTGGCAAATGTTAAGGGTAAACATGAGGTGTGTCATCTTGGTCACATGCCAGCTAAGTTATTTTACTGTGTATTTTTAGGAGTTTGTAAGTTGTTGCCCTTTTGTTTTCATGTAAACAGTCTAAACTTTGGTAGCCCTGTTAAAAGATACTGCATAACACAGTTACAACTACTTAATACATTTTCCTGTCAGCATTTCATACATTGCAACATCTGAACTGGAGGTTTGGTTTTGACAATTTTCCTTCTCAAGTACATCAAAGGTGGTCTTACTTAATAGACGTTAATTATTTTATGATAGCAGTCCCCTCTGCATCATTAGTAAATGGCAAGCACTAAGAACAACTTGATTTTACTACTAAAAGCAAATACTGCATTAATCTTTCTGAATAGCTGTTGATAATCAGAAAGGAGTTGTCTGGAAAACTATAATCTGAAGAGGCCCATGCATAATAGGTAATACTATTTCTTTAATTTAGATGAAACAGGAAGCACAGCAACTGAACAGTATCCCTTTTTGTTCCTGCATTGTGAGTTTTTGAAAGAAATGCAGACTTCTCTTTGTACCTTCTGAACTGTGGGAGAAAAACATATGTTTTGGAGCAGGTCTCCTCTACAGGAGGAGTACTGCGGGGGGAAGTGTCTTTCTGACCATGGTCGTTTCATTGTATGGTCACGTCAGCTGAGCATGGCTGAGGAAGAGGCATCCGAGCACTAGCGTGTTCGGTTCAGAACAGATTTATAAATCTCACGGGTTGACTTCAATTTGCCACTTTACTTTGTACCACAGTAGCCTGGAAAAGGTAACCCAGAGTAACGGACGATTTGCTGAGTTGAGGGCAAACCAGGGGCTATGGTTTGGCACCGATGCAAATCTGAGGTAAAGCTGCCAAGGTAAACGGGCGAGTGGCTCAGAACTAACAAGCTGCTGTGTGTTGCTGTGCTACTGCAGCCATATCTGTGGAAGATGCTAAAGCCCTACAGTTGCATCTCAGAGGCCTGACGACGCCGGACTTACAGGGCTAGTGTTTCACACCATGGGTAATCTTGTTAGGTTAAACTGGTTACAGTGCACCGACTACATGAGTACTACTCAGCATGAGTAAAGGAAAATTTCCTTTACTTACGACAGCTCCAGAGGAACAATTGCTCCAGACTGTGCAGGAGAACCTATTACTGCAAGTGCTTCATCATTCATTCGGGTCTGGCTCTAGCCACAACATAAATCAAGGCTGTTTTTCCATATGGAGCAAATTCTAGCCTCAGAGTATACCACACGAAGGACTTGCATGTCTTTTGATTTCCAAGACTCTTGTATTGTGTACCTTCATTGATTGTTAGAGAGGAAAATTGTCTGCATATTATGTACTAACCATGAAGTCTCCAGTAGGCTATTCTTTCTTTAAGAACAACGAATTTTGCTCTTGTGACTCGTCATATAGTCATTCAACATTCTTAGTACCAATTTCAAAATTGTTACATATAATCTATGTAAAACCAAGGAGGGGAAATATTAGAAGGCAAAACATGGGAGAATGGGAGAAGCTGTACTGACATTTTTGGGCATTTATGGTTCAGTCCTGCAGGTTTTTCTCCAGTTTTCCTTAAGTCTGGTAATAATGCGAGAATAGGTGAGAGCAAAGGTCCTTCTAAAGCAGCATTCTGTCTTGGCTGAGGGAGGATTATGAGCAGAATATACAGGTCTGATGATCAGTTGTTGAAAGCTTAGATCAAAATGTATACCTGAACTACTATGTTAGCCACAGCTAGAGCCATCTTCCATACGTTTGGCTACATTTTGGGTTTGGTGGCTGGTGGGTTTTTTTTGGTTTTTTTTTGTTTTGTTTGTTTTTAATCAATTTATGCTTTGGCTTCCACCAGATCCCTGAGCCAGTGAGTTTTACAATTTTGTCATGTGCTCTGTGTGAGTGGTGCAATATCCCTGTTTGTTTGCTTTAAACCATCTGCCTGACAATTTTAATGGGTGTTCCATGGTTCTTATGCCTTGAATGAATATTTTTTGCTCACTTTCTGTGGTGTTTCGTTAAGTATTACCATATCCTCCTTCTCTTCTCCCAAAGATTTCCAAGCTAAGATTTTCTATTGCCCCTTCTTACACGAGCATTGGTCTATCATGCTGCTCATCCTTGTGGCCTCTCTCTGAAGATTCTATAATTTTATTAACCCTTTGAAAGTTGTGGAGTCCAGAACTGCTTGCTGTATTTAAGGCATGAGTGCATAAACCACTTTGGCAGTAGTATAACATTATCTCAGGTTTTTTGTATTTTCTGAAGAGTTCTTGGTATTCTATTTACTTATTCTATTCTCACTTACTCTATTTTACTGTCAGAAAGCATTTTTCTGATACTTTCAGAGTATCATTTAAAATGAATGTGTGATGTTTTTTCTGCTTAGTAATACTCATTTTAAAGCCCATCTAACTGTGTATGGTACCTAAATACAGTTAAAGAATGGAGGTGGGGTTGTCTCCTCACATTTTTGCTAGTCTGCACTTCTCGGCCCTCATTTCCATTTAGTATTTTATTACCTAGCCCCTCAGTGTCATGAGTCCTTTGTGCGGGTCTTGTAGCTACTTTTAGATTTTACTCTCCTGAATCTTGTATTGTCTGTAGCTTCTGTTACCTCATTATCTGCCTGCCTGTCCTACTGGAAGTAATATAATTTATTATTTATGGATACGAAGAACAGCACATATCCTAGTGGAGAATCCTTCACAGATATTTCTCCTTCATTGTGAAAACTGGCCTTTTGTTCCTGTCCTTTGTTTCCTAACTTTTAGTTCTTGATTGTGCCATGAGAGGATTAAACCCCCTTTTTCTTTGGTGATTTACTTTCTTTACTAGCCTCTAGGAAACCTTTCAATAATATTTTTTGGAAACCCAAGTACCATGCATTGACAAGCTTGTCCTCCTCTGCACGCTTGTTGAATTATTCAAAGAACTTTAAAAGATTTTGTACAAATATGTCATACTTTACAAAACCTTGCTGCCTCTTCCCAGTATATTATGTTATTGATATGTTTGGTGGCAATTCAGTCTGTCTCTGTCTGGGTTAGACTCACTCAGGCACAGCTAAGCTCTCAAGTGGGAGAAGAGTGACTGATTAGTCAATACACAATTTTGGGTAATTTAATTAGAAAAATAAATCAACAGTTTAAGACTGCAGCGATGTAACTTCAGAATGATTATCAAAATGTTAAAGGCAATTAGAGAAGTAAAAATGTAAAAATTATTTCTTTAGTAATTCTGTAATGTTAAGTACCATGTACTGCATGAGGTAGTTAAATTTGGTATTTTTCAAGTAATCTCATGTGCTTCAGACTGTTTGCAGTGAAGCTGAATGACTGTGAGAAGTTAAATCAAGGGAGTCTGTCAAGAAAGAAGCTGTAAGAATTACAAAAAAAAAAAAAAAAAAAAAAAAATTAAAAAAACTGACAGAGTCCCCCCTGAGAGCTGTGGAGACAATGGCTGCCAGCCAGTACTTTTTCCTGGCCTTAGGTCTGTGCTTAATGGAGAGCCTAATGCTTCATATGCTGGCTTCAGGGAAGCCAAAGAAGACAGAATGAGCCCCGGAAAGGGCTTAATGCACAGATAATAGTGAGATATCCACATACTGCAGGCAACTGCTTCAAACTAGCAATTGAAAGATGGTCCTCCCTCTGCAGAGAAGAGCAGATTAGCTGGGGAAATAATCTTTCTAAATGCTGTGTCATCTTCAGCACTTAACAGCATTTGGAAAAAAAAAAACCCAAGCCCCCTAAAACTCCTTTTAATCCCTTGCTGCTGTAAGAAAAGAGACTGTAATGCTAGACCAGTGTTACACCTGGCAGAGTAATACACTGGGCAAATGAGGAATTATGCCCCCAGGCAGATGTGCCCAGAGAAAAATTGGACTGTGTGACTGGACATTTTCCAAAGTGAGGGCCAGGCCCATGACCAGGGAGATTTGAGAATAGTAAAAAAGGCTTCCAAGGCATTGCTTTGATAGATATGATGAAAAATGAGTGTTGTACTTGTTTCTGAGGCAAAGTTAAGTTCAAAGAACAGTTAGTGATGATGGCATGACTTGAGCAGATTTATGTGACCGCAGTTTAAAAACAAGCTGAGTCACTTACATGTTTATTCATATTGCCTTTTATTTCCCTGTCTGGGGTTTTGTTATCAATGATAGGGAGTGGTTACTTGGAAAATAATATTTGATTTAGTTGGAATAAAGTGGTGGCTTTATGGGAAGTGAGAGACATTACAGAAGTGAAGCAGAAGTTATTTTCCCAGAAATTACTGAACTTGTCCAAGCAGAGGGGTAAAAAAGCTTTCAGTCATTAAGACAAGGAATCAAGTCTTACCCTCTCATATATTTTCTCTGCATTAATCCAGCAGCACACAGGGGACTAGGCTCCATTTAGCAGGGCACTGACCGTATGCACAGAATTAAGAGTATGACTAATGATATTGACTTCTGTCAGAAAACTCGTGTATAAGTTGTATGTACACCTAAAAATGTTGCAGAATCAGAGTCTTACAGCTGATTGACCTTTTGTTCCTTAAATCAGTCAGAAGAAACCATGTACTCTGCAGCAGGAACTTCAGAGTCAGGGTTCATTAGTAATGTGGAAGAAAGAGTAAACATTGTGCTAAAGTAATCCTGAGATAAATATTTAAACAAAGAGTAGTTGCGAGCCATGCTGAGCAGATACAGTAATATTGAAGGACTTACAGAAATGAGTGAAATTATTAGAAATATATTCTGGGAAATTCTGTTGAAGAGTAATTCCAAATATACATTCAATATGAGGAGGAAAATCTGAGAGCGTGAAAACTGGAAGATGGAGATGGGAGTGTCACTGTAATGCAAATAAGATGTGCTTGTAGGGTGATGCAAGTGTTAAAAAATGCAATTTTGGGATACAGTCTTCATATCCTATAGTAAGGCAGTAATAGACCTTTGTATGTTTCTAGACACACACACACATCTCTGTTAGAGAGGGTTATGTCCTGTAGACTTACTCTGTCTCTTTTTCATCATCATTATAAAATTTCAAGTGGAATGCTTCCTTCTCTTTTAGGTACCATATAACCAAAAATATTTCTTAACTGGAGGAAGAATTCAGAGAATCATAACAAAATGATTTAAAGAATTGACTTCCAAGGAAATAAAAATGAACTAAACATAAAACTTGATTAAATTACTGCTAAGCTGAGACACGAGCGCAGTCTGGATCTATGGGGTACTAAAAGCAATGCAAAGAAGGAATCATTCATTCACGTGCATAGGTATAAATAAGAAATTGCAAAATGGTCAGCAGAGGCTTAACAACAAGAGAATATTTCCTGAAAATGAGGTCTTTTAGCTAAGAGAGCAGTCTCCCAGAGGAAGGAGAGGAAGCCCCGCCCCCAAAGCAAACCAAAATAAAACCTGAATGGGATGAACATATGTAAAACTACTTTAAAAAGCACCCTACAGTTATAAGGAAGATATACTTGGTGGTTTAATAGCCTTTTACAGTTCCAAAAAAGCCATACAGACTACAAACATGTAGCAGAAGCTGAGAATTAAAAATGCTTTTCCCCCATGGATTTTCTTGGTTTTGAAGGACAGAAATAACATTTATAAACGATAGCCTACATACCTTGCCTTTCATCAGTCACTAGTGCAGTGATATTTTCTCATTTTTCACACACACACACACACACACACACACATATACAAGAAAGGAAGAATAAAGCACATCTTGGTGGATTTTCCATTGGAGGAGGTGTAGTACATCAGATTAATGAAGATGAAGCCAAATTCTGTTGTGAATAACGTCTTGGATGTTGAATCATTGCATGCACAGCTGACATACTTTGTTCGTTGTTCTACACAGGAATAAATTCCAAAGGCATTTCGGTGTGGTATATGTCAATTTACTAGGGTATCGCACTACCCATACTGTTATTTAAGTGTGATACTTCGGTATTGACCAGCATCCTGTTGTGCTAGATGCTATACAAATACTTAATAAGAAAATCTGTTCAATCCCTGTCTTAAAGAGTCCATAAAATAAGTTGGAAAACATACGGGAGGAAGCAGATGAATCCACAGTAGTAGCAGGGTGGTAATAGGTAGGTGTGGTAACGTTTCTGTATCCTAACCTATTTGTTAGCAGTTTGGCAAAGGGCAGCTTTGAGTAGGAGGTA
The DNA here is from genome assembly GCF_929443795.1 of Astur gentilis. Lineage (NCBI taxonomy): Eukaryota > Metazoa > Chordata > Aves > Accipitriformes > Accipitridae > Astur > Astur gentilis. The sequence continues at coordinate 47,131,976 of NC_064919.1, forward strand.
GAAGAAGGAAGATGGGGAGGTTTGGAAACATGTCTTTAAGCATAGGGACAACATTGGAGGAAATGAGATCCGATTACTTTCCATTCCTCTGCTATTGACCAGCTGGAGATTAAAATTTCATTATTGAATAGGACATCATAGATGACGCAGAGGAAGGTTTGAAAAGGTTTCAGAATGTAGTTTAGGTATTCTATTTAATGTGTTGGAGCAAGGAGAGCCAGGGGAGAGAGAGGCCTGTATGGAGAGAGCCAATATGGCAGGGTCGGAGCCACAGACGAGGGGAAGGTTTTCTACAGCGTGGTTCTGGAAGCTGCCAGGTTTACCCCTGTGGAAGCCAAATAACGTTTATCTGATTAAACCATCGGGCAGTGGTAGCTAGAGTAGAGTGTTAGCTCTGAGTGTAGATAGGAAAGGTTGATGAGAGAATAAACCTGTGGGACTTGGCGATAGGCAGGATGTGTGTGTCTAAATTGAATGTGATGCCAGGATTACGGGCTGGAGTGATGGGCGGGATAGTTTTATTAATCCCTATATATCTGTTGTATATGTCCCCCTGAGAGAGAGGTGCAGTAAAAGGAGAGGGAATGAAAGCTCAGCTTTAGCTGTGCTGAGTTGGTGTATGGTGAGATTATGCCAGGAAGGTGGGGAGAAGGTATGGGATTTTAGTGTGAAAACGGGCAGGACTGGAGCAGCACCGAAGTCCCCGTTTGCTGAGGGAGATCAGGTGTAGAGTTTAAATGACTTGATAACATTACTGTTATATTCTTTTTCTCCGAAGAAGAAAGCCTGGTGCCAGCAACAGTTAGACATGTCCTTAACAACTGGAATGATACCACTTTTTCTAATTAGATACAAATAGATTGCAGCACAGTAAGGACAGAGGACGGATAGTGAAAAGGTTAGGACATTTCAGAAAATGATGACATCTGGATGATGTCAGATAGTTCTTTCCTTGTTTACTGTATCATTTGACAGTAACTGAATAATGTGTAATAGACCTAATGCACTGGCCCAGTTCCATCTTGCACAGTCATAACCTGCTTTTATACATTCCCCTCTAGCCTCAATTTATTAGTCTTAAGCCTCCTTATGTCAACTTCTGTCTAGAGCACAGGGAGACTTTTGCAGTATACCTGACATGATTTACCTGTTTTGTACTACTTGTGAAATTTTGATTTTGCTGTATTTTGGTAGCAATAATTGTGTTTATGTCCTTTTGTAGTTGACACGGTTTTGATTCTGATGTAGTGTTCTATGTGGAAGTGGCTCTGTATACAGTGCCTGACAGTAACTAACCAAGCTAGCTGTTGAATCAGCTTTTGATTAAGTGACAGACCATCATGCTGAAGTGACTTTTTCCCTAGTGGTTAATCTTGCTGTGCTACATTGTGATACAAAGCATAAGAATTATTATACTTAATAAATACTTTCTATTGTACTTTCCTGTACAATAATGATTAAAAAATCCTGAGCAAAGATGGGTTGGTAGGGAAGAAGAAACCTCTGAATTGTTTCTTCAGATATTGCCATGCATTTATAACTCATGGAAATAAGTGGAGACATAGAGTCTAGCTGGTGTGCTGACAGAGAAAGGCATATTCTGCTTGGTGAACCTTGTATGCTATTCTGCAGTCAGTAGGATAGGAGGAAAGAAAGGAACTTTTCTTTTGAGTTTGCTTGGGTTTTTTGTGTTTTTGTTGTTTTTTTGTTTTTTTGTTTTTTTTTAAATGAGAAGCAGAATTGCTCCATTTAGAATGTATTTGACTCTTTGTGAGGCTGGGATAAATGGTAAACTTTTAAACACTTGGAGGGACAGTCTCTCCTAAATAGACACAGTTGGCAAGTGATCAGTTGACTGATTCAGCAGCCGTTCTTTTACTTAAAGGTTTTAACACTCAAAGTCATTTGCAGGCCTGGCTAGATTACAGCTGAGTCAGATGGAGTGCAGTGATAGGTTAACTTGCTGGGAAAGTATACTACTATTTTTTGATTATGCATGTATGCAGTCCACAGAAGTTTCATGTGTATTTACCTGGTTTTCTTACAGATAAATCTGTTCGAGACTGTGTCTGCATTCACATTATTCAGAAAAGCAAGTGCCTTTACGTGATGTACCTGTGTATGATGGTTTTAAGTCTATATGAAATCTTGGAAAGGTTAGCCTGCCAGGTTCGTGTATGGTGTTTTTGTACATGTTTGAAATGGATAGCCTTATCAAGTTGAAAGACCAAATATGATTTTAAAACAACTGTTTAAATTCTGGCTTTTCTTTGGTTTTGGATTTGTTTCTGTGTTGCTTTGAGTTTTTGGTCTTTTAATTCAGCAAGCATAAAAATGGAAATTACCCATTCAGCTGAAATAACTTTAGTGCAGAAAACAAAATTTTCCCTTTTTGCAAAGACGGATTTAGCTGTTCTTTCTCTTGACTTAGTTGAGATAGTAGTTGCAGTAATTTTTTCACTAGCAAAAATACTGTAATTCAAGTTCACCTGGTTTACAGAGTATTTTTTTTCTTCAAAATGAGTTACTTGTTCAATTCATGAGGCGTTTATGGGCTGAATTGTATCACTAAGGCATAGACTGTGGTAGAGATTATAAACTTCGTCTCCACCACCCCTCAGGGAAATGTGTGCATTTATCTCTTTGTGATGTGATGGCACTGTAGAGGCTAACGGTAGATAAACTGTGCAGTTGCTGCAACCCGCTTTAAAATTATGCATCTTGGCTATTTTTTACATAGAAGTTGTTTTGTATATGAGAGGAAGAGGTGTGGGATGGCTTTGTACAATTCTTTGCTTTCTGCCTATTCTGAGAAGCTAGCTACATAAACTGATATAAAAACAGTTCCATGCTGCTGTGTGGAATTTATTCCCTCCCTGGAGAATCTGATGCACATTAGAACTTCAGCATTGGCAGTCTTAGGAAGAATAAGCAAAGGCAGTGACTTCATTTGTTCTTTGGAAGGGTGGCATAACTGTGCATTAAAGGATTCATTCCAGGTGTGAGAGAGTGGTGCAGACTGGAGTTCTAGTCTTTCATCTCCAGAGACATGGGCTCATATCCTGTTTTAGATCACATGTGAAAGTGAGTTAAGTGATCTAATCTTAGCAGCTATTTGCTCACCTATCAAAATCATTGCATGGTTTTCTACTGGTAGCTTTCGCACAGCAGAAGAGGGATTTCTAAGGCTTATTGTGAAGTCTTTTGGTTGATCATTTTGCAAAGTTTGTACAATAGTTGTTGGTATGAGCCTGTCTCAGTGTCAGAGTGTTGAGCCTTCATTTAAAAAAAACAACCAACCAAACCAGCCAGGAACTTAACCCCCCACCCCCCCCACTGTGTGAGAATTGGGCCAGTTACAATCTTATAGTCTGAAAAGATAATTTTTTTACAGATTCTAAATAAAACACAAATTACAGTAGGTAGAGAAAATGAACTGATCTAAAGAAATATTTTTTTGTGAAGTTTAGGTAAGTATGAAGTCTATGAAGTCTGCTTGACTGAAGATGCTGAGATCTTGTTTCTTGGAAATAGAGCAAGTTAAAGTATATGGCTTACTTGTTACGGAAACAGTTTATATGCCGTTTCTGTGTTCTATATCTGTCCCCATTTAAAATAATTTGAATGTGTCCCTTTACCAAATTGTCTATGGTGGCAGAAGACATTGCTTGAGAAAACTTTCAGGCTATCTATTGATTCCTCACCCCATCTTGTAGAACTTATTTGAGATTTTATTCTTGCTGTCAAATGCCTGGCAACTTTTATATTGGGTTGGGAATTCAAGTTCTGCTCTGTGTTACTGTGGTGAAAACACAGAGTAACGCCAGTTGGTAGCATTAGTTTATGTTTACACTGAGAGAAACAGTAGAGACTGGTTTCAGCGTGCTAAAATGGAACATAAATATAAAAATGTTCTCTTTTAATGCATACAGCAGTAAGCAAGTGAACTTACCTTCTTGCTGCTTTTTCTCCTCAACTTTGTAGCTTGCAAAGAGGGGAAAGCAATGAGATCTTTATTTATGTATTTAATTTCTTCTCTTTTTCCTCTGTTTTCTCGCTGCACTTCCTCCTATCCTGCCAGTATGATATTCAGTAGTCTCAGCCATGTTATTGCCATGTGGGTTTTAGGAGTAGGGGCACTCGTACCAATGTGTGTGAAACTAGTATGGTCTCTCAGTAAATTTCAACAATTTCAGCATGCTGTAGTACAGGTACTTTGTGGTTCTCCGCAAGTGCTTATAAGAATGCAGTTTATAATTTCCTTCTGTGCCAACCAATGAGGTACAGGTTGGTTCTTTTGAGTGTCTTACAACGTTTAGGATAAATTGGCCTTTTGGCAGATGATTCTTTATGAATTGCCATTTTCTGTTCTACCTTACAACATGCTGTCCATTGCTAGAGGACCAGACAGTTCGTCCTGTTTGCCTCTGAGGTTATTTCTCTTTGCATTGTGCTGCACTGGAAAATAAGCAAGGATGCTAAACAAGAGGTGAAATGACAATCTAAATCTTTCTAGCCCTGCTTTACATGTATCTTCCATTTTTAACTGTGTGCTTAATCACTTAGCTTTTAAGCTAGTTAGATATTTGTTTTAATTTTTTTGCACATTTCAGTTTTTCAAAGCTTAGATTGGTGCTGTTTGATGACGCTGTGGGAAAAAGCAACCTAGTTAGTTGCTGTTAAGCAGTGATTAAAATCTAGCTGCTTCTCTCCCAACCCAGATAAATAATTACTGTATTGAATTAACAGCAGTCTGTGAGAGCAGAATCTACTTTTTGCTTCCATAAATCAGAAGGGGTTATACAAATGAAGCTTATGGGTAATCAAGAGACAAGGAATTCTGCTTAAGAAGTGCCAGGCTTATGGCAGAAAACATGAAGAATCCAGCACTATGTCATAGCATTGTTTTGAGCTGAGGCAGCAGCCCTGTGGTACAATAGCAGAAGTTAGAGCTGGAGTGGTAATCTGACATGGTCTGTCCAACTTGAAAGCTTAAAAGGTGATACAATAGATGGCACTCCAGGCACTGTAAGGTGATAACATCTCTCTTAGACGCCTGAAAATGTCTGTTACAGATTTATTACATTATGAGAACATGGCTTTAAAGTACAGGTTTGGATTTTAACATTTCCAAAGTGACTACGTATATCCTTTGGGTAGAGAGCGTATGTGTTAGCAAAAGAAAAGAAGCCAAGATAGAGCAAACTGGAAGGAAGGTGTAAACACTGAATGGGCTGTCCAACCTGACGTCTCAGGCTTACCGGTTTTCACTTAGCCCATATTATTAAAATACCACTTTCATCTAGTTCACTTGCTTGCGCGCTCGTGCTCTCTGTCACTCGCGCACGCAGAGAGGAACACAAACCCTCTGTCTCTCTGCAAGTGGGTTAATGGACTAGGGAGCCCTTGGGCAGCATTCTGTGCCTTACGTGCCTAAACCTGAGCACAGTGCGAGCCTGAGGACTGTTTCTGAAATCCCACTGAACCAGCTGGGGGACAGTGTCTTGTTCGGTGCGTGCGCCTGCACGTACGTGCATTCATTCGTAAGCATGCTGTAGTGCATCTCCCAACAGGCGTAACTGGTGTCAGGCTTGGGTGAGGCAAGGGGATGCAGTGCGTTGTGTTTCCCGCTCATGTCTAGGGAGGCTTTTTGTCGAGATGTGCAGGAAAATTCCTGAGGCGATAGGTGGAGACTGAGTAAGGCTGGTCTTGTTGGCGTCTTTCGTATGTATTAGAAATACTGTCCTCTTGGGTAAACTTACACCTCTAAAGAAAGGGGAAACTATAGACTTTCCTTGTGCCCCTATTTTATGCTATAGCTTTTGCCTTTCTGGCAAAAACTGTTCAAGAAATAAAGTACTCCTAATGCTCTATTTTCACTTTGATTTGAAGGAAAAATTCAAAGGCCTTGGGGGCAAGACTTAGGAGAAGCGGCTGAGGTCCCTTGGTTTGCTCAGCTTGGAGAAGAGAACGCTGAGGGGTGACCTGGTGGCAATCTGCAGCTTCCTCAAGGTGGGCAGCGGAGGGGGAGCTGCTGACCTCCTCTCTCTGGTGACCAGCGGTAGGACACGAGAAAATGGAATGAAGCTGCATTGGGGGAAGTTCAGATTGGACGTTGAAGTCTCTTCACTGAGAGAGAGGATGGTCGATCACTGGAACAGGCTCCCCAGGGAAGTGGTCATGGCACCAAGCCCGTCAGAGTTCAAGGAGCGTCTGGACGATGCTCTTGGTTGTACGGTTTAGTTTTAGGTAGTCCTGTGAGGAGCACGGAATTGGACTCAATGATCTTTATGATCCCTTCCAACTTGAGATATTCTAGGATTCTATGCTTCTATGAAGTACGAAGAGCTTTTAGTTCTTCCTTTGAAACTAAAAGAAATATAGTAAACAAATTTCTGCAAGCTTTTCTACAAAACCCAAAATAGATCTGTTCTTCCATGTAGTCATAACTTGACATGCTCTTAGGTGTATTTTCAAGCTTGGATATTAATAAGTATGTCATTAACAGATACGTTCAGAGCATCAAAGGTTCTTGAGAAAGCATTTCAAGTCAACCAGCTGTCATTTTTAGCAGGAAAGAGAGGCTAAGCTCTGTCCCCCCAGAGATCCCAGCAGAATCCACAGCTGCAGTAAACAAAACAGGTGACTGGATGTCACCGACACTGTACCCAGCTGTAGCTGAAAGATCATTTATCTTCAAGTTAAAAAGATGTAGCCCTCGCAATAGGCTATTCATCTATGACAGTCCAGAGAAGCTAAGCAGTGGCTTCTAATTCAAATGTGACCTTTTTTTTTTTTTTTTTTTTTTTGAAAAGTGACACACCATTGTATTTGTTTTGAGGACCCCTTAACACATTTCTGAATGTTTAGAAAGTAACCCATTTTTGTGATAATTTGGTGTGAGTTAGATTGATAGGTGATAGAAGAGCATGTTGTGTGCACTGAGAGTTAGAAACCACTGCTATATTAAGAAAAACAACCAAAAGTATGTAAGAATAGATAATAGGCAAGGCAAGGGAATTTTCTTGCACTTTCTGCATATTTACAAAATACTTGGGTACTTGCAAGCCCCATTCTATCCCTGTGCATTAACACTGGGTACTGTTTTGAACAAGATTATGGTCTGACACTTCCAAGGTAGGAATAGCTTGCTGGAAATCATGGAACTTTATTTGAAACGATTGGTGAGTGAGACAGGGTCAAGGCCAGGGAGTGTAAACCACCAAAAAATAAAACCCAAAAACCAGAACCAAACCAACCAACCAACCAAAAACCAAACAGCAAGAATAGTCTGTCTGCCCCACACCTCCCCCCCCCCCCCCCCCAAAAAAAAAGGTGGGAAATGGAATGATAATATGAAAGATATTATTTATTGAATGCAGAAATGTCCTATTTGGTTCCTGGTTCTGTCAAGAATCTAAATAAACTTGAAAACTTGACTTGAGTCTTGAAAACTTCTTCCTTTCCCTATGCTTACATTCTCTGTCTGCAATTTTTAGTTACTATTCTTAGAAAGATATTAATTTCAGGGGCCCAGCTTTACCTAATTGCGAATGTTTATGAGGGCATTTAATTAATGTACATCAACATGCATAAGGTTTTAAATAGCTCAAACCCACTGAGCTTTAGTAATTAGGTCTTTTTCCTGGCAAGCCCTTATAAAAACACCTATATAGATTTGATACTTGTACTGAGAGGCCAGAGAGCAGTGTAAATCAAGGGAACCAAATGTCACTTGGAAATAGTGGGGTGTTTCCAGTCACAGAGAGATGAGTTTTCCCCTCCCTCTCCTCTTTGGTGGTTATAGCTTCTGCTGCTGAATGGTCTGTGAGAAGAAAGATTTTTCTGTTCCTTCTGAAGAAGGCCATGCTGAGCCACAATGTTATTCCTATTTTTGACAGGGTGATCTGTCATCCAGCAGCTAATACTAAAGCTGTCTGGTCTCTATCTCTTAAAACACATCTCTTGTAAGTGCATCTTTTGAAGTGTCCCTGGAGGAAAGAATCAACAAGTCTAATTTTAGCTCTTTTCACCTGCTTTTTAATTACAGAGATTAGTGCCAAATCCTTGAATTGGACTTACTATCAGTGGGGAGAAAAAGGAAGACACAGAACATCAGTGCAATGTGTTCCTTTTAGCTAATGATAATCCGTAAGGTAAATGTGCTCCGTAGGTCAGGTGTGATACCTTTTTTTGTCCCTGTCCTCAGGCCTGCGTAGCTGATGTACCAGGAAAGCAGTAGAAAGGTGGGAGTGGAGTTGGGTGTCATTAGTTACGGTTCTGCAGTGCTGGTGGTGAGGGGAGCTGGGGCAAACATGCAAAGGACCCGCCATACCATCTGTAAGGAGGGGATGGAAGACAGGATCTCTCTCTGTACACAACTTGCATGTGGAGCGTTAATTCCTAAGCGGGTATTCCTCATATTTAAAGTCTTATAAACTTACATAGAAGTAGTTCTCTTATATTCCAGGTTATTAGATAGGAGGATATGCAGATACTCTGTCCTGCTGAACATAGCCAGCATGCCTACGTGAATATGTATGTGCACACACTAACCCCTGACATGTAAAGTGTCCAAAGTGCATACCTGTGGGCACTTCTGTTTCTGCAATTTAAGAGTCTTACGTTTTGATGGTAAAATAAAACTGTGCTCCATAGAGGATACTGTAACCTCATCCCATCACAGACATTTAAATTTAGTTTCTTTTCTTCATAGAAATGTGTAAATCCTCAAAACATAAAATGTAGGAATATTTTAAAATAGTGAAAGACATTTAGGAGTGAAAAGTTAAGTCGATGCTTTTGGCAATTTTGAGATGGGAGCTTGGCTATATTATAGTTCGTACAATGAAGTTTCAGGAAAGGGCAAAGTATCTTTACCGAGATCAATAATAAGAAATCAAGTAAGTGGCACTAGCACAGCTCAGCACTCTGTGGCAAGAGCAAAGATATTTTGGCAGAAATAGGAGAAACATACTACTGATACTGTTCCAGAAAGCTGCTAATCTTCATGCTTTTTCTGCAACTTTAATTTGAGGTTCAGTTTGAGCTGTAATTGATATTAATGTCAGATCTGAGCAGGGGAGAATCAGTTGCACTTACATAAGTTAAAAAAGGCACTTTTATATCTGGGAACACTAATATTTCATATCTGGGAACAATCCCGTACTGCTATGTTTGCTTTGGACAGAATTTCTGAAATTACTTGCCTTTTTTATTTTATTTTTTTTTTCCTCTTTGCCTTTCAGAATGTTTATTCTAAGTCTCTGCTCGGGTACTGACTGTCATGTTACTGGTATCATTTAGCCATGACAGATGAAGGAGTTGCGTAGACAGGGATGATACCTGTCTTCTGTGTCCTGCTAATTTGCAAATTATTCAGACTTCCAAATCTGGTTGTAATTTTTTCTGAGGAGTTACATATTAAGAGATTAAATATTTGCTACTACATTCTCTGAATATTGTTTTCTATGCTGAAGCATTCTCCTGAAAAGAGAATTCCATTAATGAGGAGCAGTTAGGTGTAGATTCATTTAACTGTTACAGACGTTCCCCATATTGTGTGTTTTTAAATGATGTTTTAAGTTGTTTCCTCCTACTGTTAAGCACAGCTACCACTTTGTATCACATTAAGTGATCTCACAGACTAAATCTCAGCAGAGTAAAACCTGCATTTTTTTCTTGCTGATGTTAGCTTAAGCATGTCGCATAGCCCAAGTGCTTCACAGTATACCCTTCATAACAGGTATTTTATGTCATGGTCTTTTAAAAAATGTGTATCTGTTGCTATCTGTGTATCTTATATACTGTTTTTAAAGAAGAAGATTAAATACAAGTTAAACTTTCTATTTTGATGCTAATTGTGACACTACCATAATTATTAACATCTTGGTTTCCCAAATTGACGGAAATCATTACCGTGTATTTGTAAGGCTGGTTTTAAAATCACAGGAATGCAATATTCATATGACCTCAGCAAGTGGACACAGATCTCCTCTGATAGCCATAACAGTCTATTTTTTTAAGTTGACCTCATTCCTAAAATTCACTGCTCATATATTGCTGTGCCTGTAATAGATGACTCAAATCACAAAGCCCCTGCGGATTGGTCGTTGTATAAATTTAAACAGTTTACTAATATGTTTGAGTAATTATGTAGTGGAATATGTCGAATCTCTTTTAAATCAGTATGTCCTTTTAAGGCCTGATGTGCTTTTTTATTCAGGAGTGGCAAGTATAAGTTGGTATTTATACATGAACTCCATCTAGATCCAGAGATTAAATGTTCAAATATGACTGCGTATAAATATGTTGCCATTATATCTTCTCCTCTTTGACTGATCCTGAGAAAAAATATTGTTCTATTTAGCTGGTAAAAGAAAGGAAAGAATTAAGCTGTGTTTATTTTTAACAGACTTCCCTAATTCCATTAATGCTGAACAGATATCCTTTCAACAGCAATACAAGGCCAGCGTGTTTCCTGTATAAGGGGAAGAAAGCTACACATAGTTATTCCTCTTGTTCTTTCAGTGCAAAATGCTTATATTTCATAAAATGCTGTGTAATGGTCCTCTGATCTGCTGAGATTTATGCAATTAACTAAGCAGAAACACTAAGATAAAAAAAGTCAGATTGGGAACAGAAAGTGACCTTACGCTGCAAAGCCATGAAATCATCACCAGTTTCTAATGTTACCACTGTTCCTGTCTGACAAGTGTTTAACTGGATGCTTGTCAGTATCTCCAAGGGTGATGAATCTCCTTTTTTAACCCCTTGAACACCTTGCAAATACAGAGGAATTTTAGTTCATGGGTTGCAGCATTCTCATAGCTGGAAACACAGGAATTGTCTTATTGGCACATACTAAACGTCCATGTGATGGAGTGTGTTGTGCTGCTAGTTGCTGAGGTGGGGTTTAATTACAAGTAAATTGTAAATGCCCTACCAGAGTTCTCAGACTTCACCAGTAGAAAAGCGTGGGTCTGGCTGCTGTGATCAGTCTTTTGCATCAGTTATTTTGGCTTGCATGGGTCCCTTTTATGTACTCAGGTTTGGGTGGTTTTGGTGTTTTTTTTGTTGGTGGTTGGTTGGGGGGGGGGGGGTTCCCCCCACCCTCAGAGATTTAAGGACTTCTCTCTGTGCAAGAGGTGACCTAGAAAGGATGTTGTGCTGTCAGATTTTTTTACCTTTAGAATCACTTCAAGCAAGTTTAGAGCTCCATGATTTGGTGGAAGTAAGGTATTAGCCCTACAGGAAGCAGATACTTTGCTAGCTTACGTATCTCTTCTTACCTTTGGACCCCTTGTTCTTAATTACACCAGACACAGAAATCAATGGATGCTGCTTTTCCTAACAGCATGCTCTTCAATTGAAAACCAAGAACTTGACTGTTGAGGAAAATCAAGCAAGTCCCTGTGTGTGGGAGGATGCAGTTATCGGTGTTTTCCATAGATTAAAAATACATCAGAGTGTTTTAAATATAAAACTAGAAGATATTGTTGATCTGTCAGTTGAAAGGTAAAGTTGAAATACTAATGTAATTTATTTTGTTTGTCATTACCATATTTTTTTCTGAAGTATTTGTTGTCTTTTGAATTAGCTAGGGCAGCAGATTTGCCAGGGATGATGAATTGCCCATTTTGGTATTAACTGAGAGGATTCAGCAAAACTATTATTGAAGAGGATGTCTTACTTAATCAGTCATTAGTGTCTCTTCATATGTGAATTTGTCAATTTATATCTGCTGTTTCCTCCTGCTTAATAAAATTGGAAATAATACATTGTCAAAATCTTAATACAAATGGGTGAAATTGAGCCAAACCTTAAACAAAAAAAAATATCTCTTCTAGGTGCATTCCTTGTTCTCATATTCCGTTAAAGCTTATCAAATTCTTTAACAGAAATGAATTGCATAACATGTCTTTAAAGAAATTGTTTCATAGGTTAATAATATAAACAGTCCTTCAATTTACTTTGTAATTACACTTTAAATGATTTTGTCTATTTTCCATACTTTTAAAGTGATAGTTGATACGCTCACCATGAAGATCATCTTTAATACGATATACTCTCTGTTTCTATGGTTCTTTATATATCATATCTTCTATGAGATAAAATTGAACTACTGTGCCACATAAAGTCTGTCTGTGCAATCAACAGGCTACTTACAGAAGCTCTCACCTCTGTTTGAGATGGGAGGTTTTTTGGTAGCTACAGTGACAATCTGGCTATAGCTCTATAAAAGAAAGATGTGTTTATTGTATTGTAGTTCTTGACAGATCTTGGCTGGGCTGGAACATTACTGTTATGACCAGAAGAATTAACTTAATTTGTTTCTTTTTTGTCTGTACCAATTGTCCTAGTACATTAAATTTAAAACATGGATTAGGTACACATATGTTCTACGTCAAGACAAAATAATGTGAAATGGAGCTGAGGTTCAGAGAGGCAATAATAATCATCACCATAAATATTGTTTCCAGTATTATCATCTGTATGTCAGTTCAAAGTGCCACTGGCACTATACCATAGTAAATAAGGCAAGAGTCTTACTCCAAATATGGAACCTAAAGGTTCTTACTTCTTTGGGGAATCTTTGTAATAGGCAGTGTGGTGATTTGTGGGACTTCAACTGTTGCAGCGCTGAACTCTGAACTGCAAGAAGGAATGGGAAAGGCAGATTTGAGCGTATTCCCTTCTATAGATCTTTCCCAGCTTGCCCTAGGTGTAGGAGGCAATCATGATTCCACCTCCTGATAACTTTTTGCTTCCTCTGGAGGATAATTTTCAAAGTGATTGCTGTTTCTTCCAGGTCTTTTACGATTTTTCCCTTGTCAATTGCACTGGACAAATACAAGGATTAGATTTAGTGTTTTCCCTGGTGCACTACATTTTTATAGAAAGACATCTAAGAAATAAGTCCCTGCTCAAACTTCTTTTTTCCTGAAAAATCTTACATCCTTAACGGTATTGTAAATGTTTTCCCTGAAACCCAAACACTCCATTTCAGTTTCCTACCCTTTTCTGACTTAATGTTAAAAGAGGAAAATTTTCAGTAAGTTATGACTAGTGTTGCATTTCTTCAGGAATATTTGTGGATTTTTTTTGTTTTTACAGGAGTGTATTTTACCTGTTCTATCTCATTAGAAGGAAAACTAACATCAGCACAGCAAAAATAAATGTTTTAGATTGCTACTGCATATTGCCTTTCAGCACACTTTAATTAAAGTGGCATTTGTTTGTCCTACAATATCACCATTCCCTAATCGATGTACTGAGCAAGCACCATGGTGACAAGATAAGTTGCTTTGTTTTGTTCCATATGTCTGTGTTCCAAATTTTCCATAGTTTTAATTGGTTCCCTGCAGAATAACATTTACAAGCATATGGTATGGAAAATGCTGACTGCATTTGTTATCATATATTTTAGTACATTGGTGGCACTAGATCACTAAGCCTTTAAATGTGATTATGAGGTTATTTAATGCAGTCAATAGTGTGCTTAAAACACAGCAAAACATCAGCAGTGAGCCAAATGGTATGAAGGAAATATGTTTGAATGCCTTCTTAATGCTTCAGGGATAGATGGGGAAGTCTGATTCAGGAAAGATTTTGGGTAATGTTTATGCTGAAACATACTTTGCCACCTAAGAGTAATTTGGAAAGCTCTGTGGAGGCTGCTTGCTATCACAACAAGAGTAAAGTGCATAGAAACGTGGAATGCAGAAAAGGCAAAACGCATGATAACATCAAAGATTATTGACTTCTGAAGAAATACACTGGCATTAGCTGATGGAATGCAGGGTCAGCCCTTAAATCTCATGTGTCTGACCTTGGAGACACCAGCACCACATTTTTACACTGATTCTGCCCTGGGAGAAGGTGGCCAATCCAAAAGAGAACACAATTGACTGAGAAGACCCCAGTCATCTTGGTGTGTGTGAAGGTCTGAGTTCAACAATATTGACATAGGTGTTGGGCTATGTCTTCTGCATTGTGCTGGAGTGGAGGGTGTGCAGTGGTGGAGAACAGCTGAATTGGACTTCATGCTCAAACAAACTGACCAAGGTGGTTTCAGACTGCTCCAAGCAGTGCTCAGTGGGTCATTGTATTACTGACCTCTTTGGATTTCATGAGCAGACTGGAAACTCAGACCAAATGATCAGAGAAAGAGGATCACTCCACACATGGAGATTTCTGATATATGGATTACATCCTTTGCGTACAGATTCAAGAGGTACCATATCCCTTCTCTCCCTAGCCTGTACCCAGCCTAACTTACTAACTAAATAACTTCGAATTTTCTACTATTTTAATGTCACCCATGCAAAAAAAGAGTATTAGACATTAAAGCAGCACAAGGTCTAAGTTTATTAGTGACTAGACATATGCTGAAAAGCATATGGATGTTAGAAGTAATACAAGAATGTGATTATGCATTTTCTCTTGCTCATGTTCAATACGTATATGGCTCTGATAATAGTATTATGGTGAGGGCAATTCAGGGATCTAAACAGTATAGACATAACCAATTACTGTATCAGTACAAAGGCAGTGCCTTCTCAAAATGGAGCTTATGTTTCTGTTCTCATAACATCCCAGATCTGAAAATAGATTGTTTTTGTAAAATCAGGTTTCATCCCGAGTGTTCATTTCTTAGTGCACTGTCATTTCACTAACAAGCACAGTGTTGCAAGATAATTTTTAATCTGTGCTCAGCTTCTGCAGCAAATCAACCCAACATCTATCTCTCACAAAGACACTTGGACTTAAACATGTTACAATAATAGAATTCCCTCTTGGAAAAAGAAGCTGCCAATAACAAAAAAGGGGTATGGGAAAATTCTTTTGGGGAATGGTGTTTGCAATGGGCATAAATGACAGCAGAGGAGTACTTGTTAACTGGTTTCTGATTTTCAGTGTGGAAAAAGAAATAGCGACTAAAATAATACTAGAGAAAAAAAACAAAAACAAACCCCTGCATCTTTTCTGAGACAATCTCACCAGAGAGTGCCAAAGACATTTTAGAATTATAGGATGATAAAAACCTGTTGAACAAGAAAGGCAAAATTGCAAGTTACTTTGGCTTCCTGATTATCTCTTCCAGCTTTGATTTTCTCTCTCAACTGAAAGTGTGTAATACATTTTAGGATAAGTCACTGTGGTGAGTTGACCCTGGCTGGAGTAGGTCGCAGGTGGGCAGGTGCCCACCAAAGCTTGTCTCTCACTCCAGGGGAGTGACAAAGCTAAACAGGGGAGAGAAAATATAATGAAAAGCTCATGGGCCGAGATAAGGACAGGGAGAGATCACTTGGCAGTTACTATCATAGGCAAAACAGACTCGACTTGAGGAAAATTAATTTCATTTATTGCCAATCAACCAGAGTAGGGTAATGAGAAATAAAACCAAATCTCAAAACACCTTCCCCCCCACCCCTCCCTTCTTCCCCGCAGCTTCACTCCTGTATTCTCTACCTACCCCCACCGGCAGCGGTGGTTGTGGTCAGTGCATCACACGTTGTCTCTGCTGCTTCATCCCTCTCAGGGGCAGGACTCCTCACGCTCCTCTGCTCCAGCATGAGGTCCCACCCATGGTAGACGGTCCTCCATGAACTTCTCCAATGTGGGTCCTTCCCACGGGCTGCAGTTCTTCACGAACTGCTCCAGCATCGGTCCTTTGCATGGCATGCAGCCCTTCAGGAGCACACTGCTCCAGCGCGGGTCCCCCACGGGGTCACAAGTCCTGCCAGAAAACCTGCTCCGTGGGCTCCTCTCTCCACAGATCCGCAGGTCCTGCCAGGAGCCTGCTCCAGCGCGGGGTTCCCACGGGGTCACAGCCTCCTTCGGGCACCCAGCTGTGCCGGCGTGGGGTCCTCCACAGGCTGCAGGTGGAGATCTGCTCCACCGTGGACCTCCATGGGCTGCAGGGGGACAGCCTGCCTCACCATGGTCTTCATCACCATGGGCTGCAGGGGAGTCTCTGCTCCGGCGCCTGGAGCATCTCCTGCCCCTCCTTCTTCACTGACTGTGGTGTCCGCAGGGCTGTTTCTCTTACGTGTTCTCAGTCCTCTCTTTGGCTGTAATTGCCTAGGGTTTGCAATTAAATAAAAAAGGGAAGAACAGAGTAAAACCTGCTTATTTCTTGTCCATACAAACTCAGAAAATTGTCTCATTATATGATTACTAATGGTATTTCTCTTGGGCTGTTGGCTTCCTTCAGGGTATGGTCTCCTGTTCAACTTCATGCATATGACCTAAGGGCTACACTGACTTCAGAAACATCAAGCTCAACTCCAAAAGCTCCTGTACAGCACAGTGTTTAAGTGCCTCCTATATTCTCAGTTGCAATATTGCTTTCACCATTTTAGAGAAGAATCTAAGCTGCTTAAACACTTTGAGGTCAAATGTTAAGTTTGTGACAGAGGCAGGTAAATGAACTACATTATTTGAGCTGAATTCCCTTGCCTTCACCAAAAGAAATCACCTTTTTTCTCCAATACAGTTTCTCTTTGCTCTCTATAATTCATTAAACTTCTGCAGTGTCTAATGTAGGGATTTATTGGTACCTGACACCTCTTGACACACCACAGAACTGATAACAATTAATATGACAGAGGCACTCTGCTCCTCGGGTAAACGTGCTCCCTACTTTTAACTCATTTGTTTTTATTATCTCAAGGGACACTCTGATCCTGTAGGAAGCCAAAAAATTCCTAAAGGAGATGAATACTATCAAGTCTTGTAAACTGATAGGCATTGTCACATTTGCACGCTAAGTGACAAGTGGGGAAGGAGAAGGAAGAGGAGTCAAGTAACGTGAGCTGAAAATTCAAAGGTATGCTGTGACTGGCTTTAGACACTAAAGATAACCTAGGATAGAAATATGGCTTATTCTTTTGCAGAGCCGAACTGCTGTATGCTGTATTGCTGATACTCAGGTATTAGGTGAGAGCTCTAATCCCGCACAGAACACATTAATTTAAAAAACAAATGAGTTAATGCAGCATGAAAGGAAGAGGGGAACTTTGATTTTTACTTTAGTAACTTCTATGATAGAGAATCCTATCGACAGGCTGTTGAAGTACTGCCGATTCAAGCTTAAATGATCATTCTGCTGGGAACATTTTCCTTTTTCGGCCATGCAAGAGTATATCCTGTTTTGTCTTGGCAGGAAGAGCAATGTGATATCTTGACTGAGCCTAAGGTCATTTAAATAAGTTTGTCCCCTCCTCACTTTGTTAATCTTGTATCAGAAAAACTTAGGTTTCTTTAATTCCCTAAGACAAAGCGTATTTAATACCTGTCTAACTTAATGGGAGCTTTATCTTGATGTAACAGCAAAATTAGGATCAAAACATGTGGTGCCAAAGTCATGCTTCCAATATGTGTGTGAACGTGGGCATGTGTGTGTACCCTATGTACGACCCATTTTGAAAACCAGATACTATTGCATATACTGTATACTTGGACCCCATGATCCACTAGAAGTGGTGTCTCAACAGTTGGCCCTAGAGGCAAAAATTTGGAGAAGCAAGAGAGTTTGAACATGGAAAGCTTATAAAATGTGGTGGAAAATCAATGCCAAACCAATTGATGGAATATATCTAATTTTAAAAGGAGCCAACAAGATTTTGATTGATGTTTTTAATTCTGTGTGCTTCTTTTGATATTTAAATGGCATCTCTGCATTATTTGATTACTCCAACTATTCTTTTTCAAAACAAAATTGCATGTAGAAATCATTGTTCGTTTTTATTTTTTGCAACGTGAATAAATGTGAGTGGTAAGTTAGAAGTTATTTCAAGGACATGTAGAGCAGACTGGCATGCAGTTATAAATTAATTAAAAGTGAAAAGAGAGTAGGTGTTTGCAGTTCATAGGAATTCTTTCTTGAATAGTATGAAGTGTTTCTGCAGAATGCCAAATCAGAGCCTGTTCGTAATGCAGAAATATTGAACGGAATTCTCAGCAGCAATAGCTGACCATGCCAATTCTTGATTAGAAATGACTGGAAAAGAGAGCTCCTGTCTTCTGGAAATTCCAGGGCCAATGTAGGGATAGGACTTGCTTGCCTGGCTGGCATGCTGTATAGCTAACCTGCTTAATTTCCATTATTCATTTTGAAGGATCAGCATGCTTCCATGGAACAGCGTGATTTTGGGAAACAGCATTTTAAAATAAAATTCCCTTTAGCAAACTCTTGACTCTTAAATATGGCTTTTAAAGTATTAACTTCAGAAGACCAGTAATGTTTGTTCAGCAAGGCTATGTTCAACATCCTGTGGGAAGTGCAGCCACTGTCAGAGAGGGGAGTGCAGGACAGACCGGGTAAAGTATGTGTATCACTTAGGTACCAGGTAAATTCTATATGCATGACAGCTAAGGCGCGACCACTTTGTTATAGACTAGTCATAGTCTTTTGTCATCAGATCTCATTCAACACAAAACATTAGGTGATATTTTATGCCTATCCAACCATTTCTAACAGTGGCATTGAATTTTTATGACCCTTCCGCTCCTGTTTATCTTTTTTGTAAGGCTGCGTCTTCCATATAAAAGCAGATGGTGTGGATTTAGAAAATTGCCCTTTTGCTTTATTGTATTTTATTATGCTAGTGGGATTGATGTTTGCTGTAAAAGCTTTTTTTTAGATCCATGAGTAAAGCAACATTGTACAATAAAGATCTAACAGGTGATGATTAAAATATGGTGCACTTGAAATTTTCTCTATTAAATTATGTTCCTTAGGGAAGAATCCACTAGGTAACTGTGTGTTTTACAACTATTACAGTAAACTACAGTATATATTATATACTGTACATGATAAATGTGATACTGCAGGGGCAGAGAAATATAATAGTTTTTCTTCTGTCCTCAAAAATAAGAGAAGACAAAGACTTACCAGGGTAAGAGACCTTCTTTTTTTTCCAGGCCAGTATAAAGCTTTCTTGTGAAAAGACTTATGAAATATTAAACTAATTTGAACTTTGCATAACATATTAAATTAACTTTGCCTTGGCTTAAAGCCATTTCTTTGACAACTGAGAAGGATGATCAACTTAAAAGCCCTCAGGCCGATGGAGGTATAATACTGCCTGATACTATGAGGCAAATGCAGGATGTACTCCAAAATGACTACTCAATAAATAGTACCTCTGGGTTGGAGGTACAATTCCAAAGCTGTTAAAAAGGTACAAAAATCCTCTCTCATGTAAGTAAATGACTTGAAATCTCAGTTGCAGTATTTATTACTATATTGTCCTTGGTCCAGGTAGTTAGGCTTTTTCCCCATGCATCTCCAGGAAAGCTAAGTATGTCTGTGCAGCCATGCTCCCTTGTTAGTGCTTCAGCCACAAGGTTGGAAAAGCTTTCGGTGTTCTATCTGACACTGTATTATTATGTGACTCTGCAGCTTCTTTATTAATATGCCTCTGTTGAACCATATAGCTTCTTCTTTCAAAGAATTACTATCCTTGACAAGTACTGTCCCATCCCATGCAGCAAAATGTAGTGATTTTGTTGCAGTTGAAGGACAGAAGATCCCGTGAGATTTGAGGCAAAAAGAAAACAGCGTCTCAGAAAGCAAGGCTGTGTGTGGCTGTGCATGTGTGTGTGTGTGTGCTGGTGGGGGTGTATGAAGGTGAGTGTAAAGAACAAAAATTTTTGCCTTAAGACAGTGAGTGTTTTGTGGTGGTTCCTGTTTATACTAGAAAATGTCTTCAGTATTTCTTACCTTGCAAGATCATTTCAGCTTCTGCATTAACAGAAGAAAAAAAGAAGAGACAATGTAATTTTTGACAGGGATATTGTAATGTGATGAATCACTGTAGTAATAAGCCCTAGCCAAGGTTTTTGCAAACCTGATTGCCAGTATATGCAGTATGTCTGAATGAATCAGATGCTTGATGCAAGTAAGAACCAATAAAAGGTTTTTTTCACTGCAGTTGCATAAAGATACAGTTGCCATACTAATGCTTTTATGTGATTGTAGACAAAACTGGGCAGATATGAGAGTTTCTTCACCATAATTATCAGAGTATCAGAAGAGATCTTTTACTAGATTGCAGAAGTAGCTTAATGTTTATAAATCTCTTTTTTGGGCATGATAAGTGAATGTTGATCTGTGCAGCTCTGATCTGAATTGAGTTATCGTGACTGATGTCATCTGAGAGCGATACATCATTTCTTTAATTCGTTTTATCCCAGGCATCCAGTGTTTATACATTTGACAACTTCTCTTTAATCTAGCTAAACAAAAATCCATCAGCACTGAGAGAGATCAGTGGTCTCTTATGTAGTTTAATTTGAGTTCCAGTTTCATCATCAACTGGTTAAATTTTTTAATTTTTAAAGAAATTGAGGGTTCATGATTCCTCTTAGGTTTACCTGTGGTAGCTGCAGGAGTTAATCACGGTTTAGTCCTATGGCAGCTAAGTCTCACAGCCTTTATGGATCTAAAGCTTCATCTTCCTGATTGTGGGCTTCTCTGCTGGGGTCTTCGTTTGGAAAGACCTGGAAGAGGAAGCCTCACATCCACGTGCCTGCTTTTCTCCTAGCTGGCTGATGAGCAATCAGTAGACTGTGCAAACTAGTTGTATCCGAGATGATAGGCCTGAGACTGCTTCCTCTCCTATAAGATAATAAGCTTGGATGGCTCTGGGAGGACATACTTCAGGGTTGCTTTTCTGGAGATATACTTTTTGGAAGGTTATTATTAATAAGTAGTAGTAAGTTACTAAAAAGGCCCTCAGGGAGCTACACATGGAGAGAGGATATTAATCAATTTGATTAGTAATATCAATTTATTTTATTATTAATAATTAGTTCGGTAATACATGATTTGGTATTGGAAGGCACTTCTTCAAAAGTCATGCTTTCACACTTTTAATGAAGAAAATTCTTCAGACTGATGAAACAAGATGTGGACTATCACTTTTCTCTCTTGTCAGTGTGTCTTACATCATCAGAATGTGAAGCACAGACTTTCTTTGATGTTTGCTGTGGCCAATTTTGGCCTTGAAATCTGTGAAATAGGAACGTGAATTACTTGTTAAGACAGCTTACAGGTTGACTTTGTATTTTAACATTAGTAGGATAGCTGTCATTTTTTAATTGGAAAAACCCCATTGCACAAACACTTTGCTAAAAGTCACAAATGAGAGATTAGGGAGTGAAATGGGGTAGTTTTGTTCAAGTGAACAGATTCTTACTCAGGGAGCGGTAGAGTGGTTAAAAATAACCAATTGTAGTGGAAGAAACAAAAATATATCCTCTCTGGAGTGACCAGAGAAAGGCAGCTTGCAACAGAACCCCCTGAACGCCTTCAGAAACTTGTTTTCCCTTCCCTTTCCTTGGGGAAAGAGTTGGCAGTAGCTAGTAGGTTACCTCAACTGCATGTTTGTCTTAGGCAGAAATACTCTGGAAGAAACCAGCAGTTGTTTGGAGGGACAGTATACTAACAGCTTGACCAAGAAATACACCCTCTCACTGTTAGTCTGCTTACTGTCATATTGAAAACTCAGCTTAATAAGCTCCATCTCAGAGTTCTTGTTAAGCGCTTGAGAACAGTCTGAGGAGATAGCTTGTCCTTCCACAGTCTGTTCTGGTTCATATGTGTTGATGAAATTCTGGTGTGCTGGACTTAGAAATTCAGTCCTCAGATGACTAGTTGACCTGTTTGGTCAAAGAGATGTTCTTCAGAGCTTTCTGGCTCTGCTATGTTCTTTTTGTATTCTGCTCTTTTATAGTTGTGCTTTTTTCATGTCTTCAGAGGTCAAGTGTAGGGTTCAGAAACTTTCAGCCTTGGAATTCTTCAATTTCTGTGTAATTGTTCTGTCTCCATTCCTGAAGAGGTAAGGGCTGGGGGGTGGGGGGGTGGAGCATGATGGCACATGCAAAGGAGTGAAAGATGCTGGGCTGTTTGGGTGGTTAGGGTTTTTTTTAGAAATGTGAGTTCTTTTTCTTTTAAAGAGCTGTTAAGATAAAGAGGGTTTTCCATCTTTGGTAGTTCTCTTCCCACATGATTTTCTACAGATTTTAGAACTGCAAGATATCTGTGTAACAAGGCTACAGCTAATGTGAGTTTAACAAAGCTACAGCTAACATTTAAGTTGTAAAAACAAGTGTGCAGATTTTAGTGCTTGAGAGAATGAGTTCCAAAGACAACACAAAAAATTTCTTAATTTTTCAAAAGAAAACACTCATGTACCCGATGACATGAATTAGGTCTGACATTCATCATGAAACCCAGATGGCTGTTGAGGATCCTTACTAGTTCTATATGGGGTGGTGTTTTCTGGAGTATGAGCAACAGGAAGCAAATCGTTTTATAGGTACAGAATATGTAGATATAGAACAGCATCAGATGGCTTGAAATTTTTTGTATTGTTGTTTGCACTGGATTCCTGGAGGTGTGGGTGACTTTGTAGATTTAATAATCAATTTGTCAGTTCATTCAGTTTCCTTCTTTTTCAGGGTTAAGTCATTTGCTATGTAGTTATGATGAATCTAAAGAAAAAGACTTCTATACACTGAATAATACAAAAAATGATGAGCTTATGAACTTTATTTTAATTCTTTAGGGTAGCAGATCAATCAGAAATGTATGCTGCAGAAGAACAATATGACAAAAAAATGTATTGAAAAGAGGAAGACGGAGACAGTTCATTGCTGGTGAAGGCCTACAGCTTAAATGAACGTATTTGTTCCAGACACTGTACTGTTCAGAAAGCTGTCTGTCTTTCCCAATACATAGGGAATGGAGGATAGGTGTTCTGTTTTATTACCCAAAGGTATTTTGATGGCTGTGTTCCATATAAGTGAAAGAGAACTAAGTTTCCTCCTTATATCCAGGTAGAGGTAAGATTAGACACAGAGAAAAAAGGTTAGTTTAAAAAAAATTGCCCATTTATAGTTACTGAAGATTATATACTAATTATATACTTCTGTTGAAAGATTAAAATTTTATTTGATATCCAGAATCCTAATTCAAAATACCGAAAAGTACATCAGTTTGTGTATGACAACAGCAGAAGTATTTAATTGCATATGTTTGGTTCTGAAACATTTACCTTAATGTCAGTCAGATGTTTCTCAAATTAAGAAACATACCTCATTAAGAGAAAATAAACTGGAATATTTCCATGCAGCTAGCTTGACATTAATGATGTGCACAAGAGGAAAACATCACCTTAAAATTTGTATGTGCAATTATGAAGAAGGTAGACATTTCCCTGCAATATTTTGCTTTCCCACAGTTTGTCTGTCTTTACTTTTTCTTGTGTTTGGAAGGGTCCCGATTTTATTAAACGCAGAACAGACTCAGTTCCCATTGCAAGTGAGAACAATTCAAAGCCCTTAGTGCTTCACTGAGTGTGTTCAGCTTCTGAAGAGTCAGGGTGAAAGCCACTTTCTTTGTCTAGTTACTGATTTCAGCTAAGCAAAGAAAAAAGGGAAGATTAAAATTACAACTTGCTATGTATAGTTTGCTGTGTGTATTGCCACACTCTTTGGGACTGCTTTTCTTATTACACTAGTGAGGTGTTTCCAAAAGCTTTTTCCACATACGTGTGAAGCTGCTTATCTGTTACTTTGCTGCTAAAGGGACTTCTGTCAGGTTAGATCTTGTTTGGGTTCTAAACCAGGGTCTCTTACGAAGTCCAGATTTCTTGGCTTTCTCGGGAGCTATGAATCCAGGGAAACATGTCTGACCCGACAGTAAGTGCACTCCTTCAGCCAGTGGTGAAAAGCGCTACAACTGAGGACAGTGCCCGATATTTAACTTGTCTTTTGAAGTGTCTTGGTGATCACACTTCGTTTTTTCTCATCATTGTCACTCATTGCAGTTGTCTTCTAATGTGTTACAGAACAGGAGCAAACGCCTGGAGAAAGTCCATGTTGTTCTTGGGAATAAATCCTGTGATTTGGATTCGCTCATTTCTACTCTGGCCTATGCCTACTTTCTCGACAAGGTAATGGTAAAAATGGACTGAGTGGTCTTAACTCATTTGCTCCAGGTTGTTAGAGACACCCTATTGTTAAGTCAGTTAAAACATACTGTAAAAACATTATTCTGGACAATTATTTTGTTATAATCAGAGGTGAGATTTTTAAATAGAAACAACCTACATTTCTTTCTGTAGAAAAATTAATGAGCAAGTATTAGGTGGCTTATTCAACAGCAGCAAAAAATCACCCCTGTACATCATTCTTTTTCCTTTCTTCTTGGTTTCCCAGTGATTCTGTGGGAGGCAAACAGAGAAAGAAGAACAAGAAAAAAAGCAATAGATGTTTTTTTAAAAAATGAAGTAAAAGGGGGAAAAAAACCAAACAGAAAATTCAGACTGTTTCTAATTGCTCACTCTATTAAAACACCTTCCTAATAAAAAACAGGTCTTATTTTATGCAACTCTGACAAATGCACACCTACCTTACAGGTCAGTCCTCCTGACGTTCTTTGCTTACCCGTGTTGAATATACCAAGAAGAGATTTTAGCTACTTCACAGAGACAAGATTTATATTGGAGGAGCTGAATATCCCGGAGTCATTCCATATCTTCCGAGATGAAATCAATTTGCACCAGCTGAATGCTGAAGGGAAATTGTCTTTAACACTTGTAAACAGCAACATGCTGACAAGGTATTGCATTGTATGTACAACAAGATGGCTTATGCAGGTTTGAGCTGTTTTAAAAATTGTATTTTAAATATTTTCTGCATTAATATTGGTATTGCTGCGTTAACACAGAGAAAAAAAAAAAGAGGTTAAAATATATTTTGTCTCTAATTATGTCCAATAAATGTAACGAACTAAATAGTCATCTTTCCATCTCTTTTAATGGAATTCCCTTTTTTAAGGACTTTGCATTTTCACCAGCTTAGATTAGATAGTTTAGTTCAGTTTAGTTTAGATAGTCTGGAAGTTTCCTGTGACCAGTAAATAAGAGATCAGATTTTTTTCCTGCCTCTTCGTTAGCTTTCACTAAAGGCATTAAGACTCTGACATTGATTTGGAGATGGCCAGCACACTTGCGTAAGTGCTGTTAAGTTGGATGCTAGATTATTGCAGTCCTTACGAAATACAGCATTTTTCTGAAAATGTCCTTGGTGCCAGAGGCTCAGAGTTGCTCTGTGAAAGACCACAGTCCATACACCTGTCCTTAAGAGGGAGTATTTACAAGGCCGTAGTGAATCTTTTATAGGGAGCCTCTTTATAATGGTCTGCCTGTCTTGCCCAGAGTGAAGGATGCTGTTTACTTCCAACTCTCTTTAGAACTTCATTTAACATAAGTAACATCCTGTTGTGCTATGGCCCCATCCTACTCTGAGGGGTTTGTAGGTTAGAATAAAAGCAGGGAAAATCTAAAATGAGAAATATGCTTAAATCTCATAGCTGTTGATTCTTTAACTGCAGTCAGCTCGGTACCTAATTCACTTTTCCAAAGTAAAAATTATCCATAAGATTTGCTTTTTGTTTATTACTGTCCCTTCCTGTGTTTTTTTCCTTCTAAAGAATTAGGATTAGCATTTCATATTATTAAATATAGTTTGGCTTTGTTATTGCTATTATAAGCAGAAACATAAAGTGTCTAAATGCAAAAAAAAGATCTTTTGTAAGGTTTCAAACTACTGAATGGGGAAAATCCCAAATCTCTCGTATTTAAAGAGTGATAATTTCAGTACATGTAGAAATATTTTTTTTTTCAAATTACTAATTTTTAAAGATTTTGATAATGGAAATGTAAACATTTAAGCCTTAGTATTTAGTGATGTATCAAGCAATAAAACCATTGTGAAGGCTTCATTAAAAAAATTACAGTTTCAGGACTTCATTGTGACATTCATTGGCTTTATAGCAGACTTCAAATAGCAATAACAATAGTGTTGTAGTCCAGAATTAAAAAAAAATTTTTTGCACCATTTTACTGGGTTGTCTAAGCAGCTAGAAATAAATATATATATAATTTTTAAATTTGCTTGATAGTGAGGATGAAAGTTTGCAGTCGGCTGTTGTCAAAGTCATCAATCCAGATGAGCAATGTGACGGCAGCCTGGAGTTAGAAGCGTCGTCTTCTTCTTTAGTGGTAAAGGAGATTCTTCAAGAGGCACCAGAGTTAATCACTCAGCAACTGGCTTATCTCCTCAGAGGTGAGAGATTACTCTTTATATTAAATACTGAAAGGTTTAATGGAGTGTTTCTGAATCTGCTCATGCAGAAAGAGTGTGATCCATTCTTTGGTTAACAATCCCTTTAAAGACCACAGGAAGCTTCATAAAAGAAGCAGGGAGTAAAGAGTTTGTTAAAGAGTAACATTATATTGAATATTAAAAATGTGCATTTAAAAATAGGCATCAGAGGTCTTTGCTGTATCACTAGACAAGAATATTAAATGGAGCTGTCGACACACCAGCTGGGTAGCTGCAAAAGCTGTGCAGTGCGTCGATTCCAGGGGCACTGTGGACAGCAATATGGATTGGAATCTAATATTTACATGTTAAAGCTTCTCCTGATGGCGGTACCTTTTTGTAGGATGATGGTGTGATGCAAAACCTTTACTGTTTAAAAACGCTGTAACCAAATCTTCATTGTGCTCTCCTTTTCTTTTGTATTGTATGCCAGGTAGAGTACGAAGGATGGGGCTTCAATAGTCAGAAGTATTTTCATTTCTGTCTTCATAGTTCATTGTTTGTATTAGTTTCTTCAGTTTATTTGCTGCAGCAGAACTCTTCAGTTGGAAACAAAACTGGGATTGAAAAGAGCTGATTGCTGCTTTTAAGTTATTTACTGAATTTTAATAGTGTTTAATGAATTTTAAAGGTTCTTGGTTTTAATTCATGTGCAACTGTTAAATGCCCTTTTAAGAAATTAATGTGGGCAAGTTTAATGAAGATTATGAAAACTTGCCTACACTCGATTTCAGAAGCTACTGGAGTCTTGGCTTGTCATTGTATTCATCACTGTGATAACTAGTGTAATGAGCACGTTATGAGAAATTACAAAAGGTAATTTTAATATTTTTTTTTTATGTTTCCACAGAAGAAGCATTAACAGTAACACAGCATTTAGCTTGCTCTTTTAGTATCTTTCCATTCTAATAAGCTCTAGTAAACCTGCCATGAAATATTTTTGTAAGCTCCAAATTTATGTTGAGTATCTATCCAGGAATCTAGGCAAATGACCAAGCATAGTAATTGATTTTGGAGGCAGAACCAAAAAGGGCTTTTGGGGATCTCAGCATACCTGTTTGGTGGTGGAAAGAGTCAGGAGGCAGTGCTCTGAATCATGAACAAGAACATGTTCAAGTACTGTACATGGTTGTAAATGTCTGCATGTCTTGTCTTTCTGGTCTGTATCCAAATTAAAATAAAGTGCTTTTATTAGAGAAATACTGAAAGTGTTTGCATTAGA
Source organism: Astur gentilis (assembly GCF_929443795.1). Classification (NCBI taxonomy): domain Eukaryota; kingdom Metazoa; phylum Chordata; class Aves; order Accipitriformes; family Accipitridae; genus Astur; species Astur gentilis. The sequence goes on from NC_064919.1 coordinate 47,159,382, forward strand.
GATGGCACTTCCAGTTTTGAGGGAGACTGTAGCTAAATTTTTTTTTTAAATTAGTAACTTCATTTTAATTATTGTGTTTGGTAGCTTATGCTTGAGGAACTGAGTGGATATGCGAGTCCCTGCGTACCTTCTCTTGCACGGTATGAGAAATGATTGACAAAGCCTAAACAATAAAACACAGCTGCACTTGTGACTTGATGCTTTTCTACTTCTCCCCACAATGCAGTTTGTACGCATAGAAGGGTAAGCAATACAGTGAGTCCTCTTGTGGGTCTCTTAAAATAGAAAAGGTTTTCAGTACTTTAGAACCTTCCATTGCAAATTCAGAAAAGTCAGTGAATCCTTTACTGGTTTTGGCAAGACTAAAAAAAAAAAAAAAAAAAGTCCTGGATATAAATGTATGTAGATGGCAGATCAAACTACAAGCTGTCTGAAAATAAAAGATCAAATACAACCTACCCAAGTCTAGCTTTTGTGTTTCTCTGTATATATTATGGTCTTCTGTCAAAGTCCTTGACCATAAAGTATAGCTTTTGAATTCATCTCACCTGTGAATATAGGAAGTTAAGGGACCACATATTATGGTCTGGAAGGATGGGTGGCTGCTTCATTCTCACTACCAGTCAGTGCGTGTGTAGAGGTTCACAGGAAGGCCCGTCTGTCTGGTGGCACTCCATGGGCATATTGCCGATGAGGAGGTCCTACTGGGTTTTTCCCACTTAGTTATGTTACTGCCAATGTAAATCTGTGTATTGTTAGTATGTATACATTTTGGAGCAAGTTCAGAATAGAAGGCTGAAGTGGAAGTCAGAGTGCTAAGAATTAGGACTTTATTTTCATAAAACAGCTGAGAGATCCTGACATCTGAGTCTCTGAGCTGGGAACTCATCTTTCATTTTCTGGCTTTCCATGAGTATTTTGCTAGAAGACTAGTAATATAATACAAATATCTCATGTTTTAATAATTATCACGTAGTGGCTGTGACAGCTTCATTTGTTGCCTCTTTTTCAAAGTTCTTTTTTTCTCACAGTCTGTTAGCAATTTTTTTTTATTTCAATAACAAAGGCAGATGTTTATAACCTGCCATATTTCAATTCTGACAAACTTCACCTGCTTCTCTGTGTTTAAAAAACAAAGTCAAGAGAAAAGACTTTTCCTGTGAAACTGAGCATTATTGATTTAGGCAGTTTAATATTTAAGGACTTTTTTTTCAGCTGAATGCTTTCCTGGTATCTTTGTCTCCCTGTCAGACATGCTATAAGTTAATTCTACCCTTGGGCTTTGAATAGAGCCTGCTTGGTGAGTCAGTGTTGTACAGCCATTTTTGCCCTAAGTTAGAGCTTGCGCTGTCCCTGGATTTGTGCCAGAAGCAAACAATTACAGAACCTGCCAGACTCTTAGGCCTGTATTATTTTATTTCCCCAGAGATGTTTACAAGGGGACTGTTGCCAAACTCTAGAACCATTAAACTGCTGAATCATTACATTTTCTGTTGCAGCCAGCTGGCAAGGATGTGATTCCAGGCACTCACTGTCAGGTACCTTGGGTCAGTGCACTCTCAAAAATGCCTCCTTATGTTTATTTGTATAAGGCCTTGAAGGATGCCACAAGGTGCACACTGCAACATGTAAATAGAGACAGATTTACAGCAAGAACATCAGCAATTTTTTTTTTTCATATGAATCTGCTTTTGCTGGTTATGAGCTGCATAGTTGAGGTCTTTTCATGCCCTTTTGGGGCAGTCTGACTTTCAGTAGAGATTAGTTTGTTATTCGAGCCACCCAGATAAATGTTAAGAAATGCCCTTTTAAGGACTTCAGGAATGATGCCAATTTTTTTTGTCTGTTTGTTTTGTTTTGTTCTGTCTTGTACATTGATCAGATGATTCACGTGTTCCCTAATTGGTGCATACTTAATACGTACGCCAGAAAGAAAGAAGCATTTTGAACTGCACCAAATGCTGCACTTATTTGGACTGGTACTTTTGGTTTTATGTACGGAAACAGTTTTCATGGAGGCAATGCTTACCCCCTGCCCTTCCCCCCCCAAAATTACATTTTATTCCAGCTTTGTGGCTTTCCTCTTAATTACAGTGAAGACTGCTTGCTTGGGTCCATTTTACAGTTTTGGTGCGCGGGGTTTTTTGGGGGTGGAGAGAGTGTTGAAGTATGCTTTCCGTGAGGGACTGTTGGTTTTCCCCTTTTCCCTGTCCTTTATTTTTCCAGGTCACGGAACAAAACCTCAACAGGAAAAATGCCTATGTTTTCATTGTACTGTTTCTCCCAGCCATAAACTTGTAATTCAGGAGATGCTTGTGCTGTTCTTAATGTTTTCCCAAAACGACTTCTGCCTTCATTAGATCATGTTTAATATTAATGCACAGCAATTGCTTTTGGCAAAACTAGTGCTCCACTTCCAAACTGCTTTGCAGAAAAGAATAAAATGCACATTTTTTTTAAGAGTCCTAGCCTATTTTCTAGTGACCTCTCCTTCGGAAAAAAGTATCTGTAATGTAGTGTGATGTACACAAGAAATAATATTGAATCTTGTATTACCTATTATATATTTCTTTTTTCTGTGCTTGTCAGCAGACAGAGCAGCCTCCATTATGCTTTCAGAAACCCTGGGGGAGTTGCACCAGCACTCAGTAAAATCTGCAGATTTCTGAGCTCATGTATCTCTTTTATAGCAGGTACTTACAAGACAGCGCATGACTAAAAGGAGTACTGACCTTTGGCCAAGCAAAAGTACCTTGAGTGAACTGTTTTTCTAAACTACTTGGAGCCTTAACCCTCACAGGGATGCTTAGGATGCTTGGGAGAGAAGACATATGTGCCTTTCTTTCCTGCTGATGAGACTAGTATTAAAGAATGAAGGAAGAATAAATATTGATCTTGGGGCTTGCTGACACCCTATTAATTTGAGAAGGATCATTTTCTTGCTTTCATCCTAGCAGAAAAGTTAGCAATTGCAAGCACTACAGTATTGCTGTGACAAGCGGGAAAAATAGCCTTTTAAAAACCTTTCTAAGATGTCTGCCTATGATGAGGCATTATTTCATGCTGACTGCATTTCATTCTTGTATTAAGTGATAAATCCCAAAATTTCTGAGTTTGCTTTGCTCTTTGAAGATGTCACCTCTGATCAAAACATGCAAACCGATTGACCCTGAGATGAACTGAACAGTGAAAGGCAAAGGCTTCCAGGTAGATGCTGCAGTACAGTGCATGTCTAAACATACTCTGATAGTACAACTTTGCAGTGATGTCTGTGTCTTGCCAAGGGTAAGATCAAATCCAAGATGGCCTCACCACTGAAGAAACTGAGAATTTCTCACACATGTAAAAGCAGGAGACAAATGCACACTAGTACCTGTAGAAATGCACGGTAGGCTGCCACAGTATGTCCTTTCCATCGCTTTTCATTGGGGAATAGATAAAAAATGTAAAAGTTTCCTTCCACCAATCCATGTGTTTAAGGGGAATTAAGGTAGTTTTATTGGCATGAGCAATGCTGCTGCAACACTATAGTGGAACTGCATTGGTATGAAAGAAATCCATGTATTACTTTAGCAAACAGACACTTACGATTTTTGGTGCTGCGTAGCTGCTGTGGTTTAGGCACTTGTTAAAATCACAGCCAGATACTGACCTGGCTGCTAGAACTTGTCTTGGTGTAACCACAGCTTTCTGCTGCCAGTTCTCCTATTTCCTGCAGTTGGAGAAATACAAGACTCTTCCTCTTCTTCATTCAACTCCTTTGCTGTCTTGCCTCCCAGTACCCTTTTGCTTGGCTCTAGATAGGCTGGGTGACATAAAGCCTGGAGCTAGTCAGTTTAATTTGGTGGCCCAGCCCTGAACTTTACAGTAGAAACTGCCTGCACTGGATGGGAACATTACCTGTTTGAAGTATTGACATAGAAAAAAAGGTTAATTAAATAATCTATTTCATTTTATTGTAATAGTATGGGAATTGTGTCTGTGGGAAACAGGAAAAAATACTTTTCCTTGAATTCTGAGACTCAGAAACTATCTTCATTTGACTGTTTCTGTATGGTTGAGCTTTTATTATGTTTTAGGAAGGACATATTTCTGCATTTGTCTTACAGTTAGTTGAAATCCAGGACTGACTAGATAAAAACTGTGGTATAGTTATTGCTAAATTCACAATCAATCCTGTAATTAGGCTGAAATGATTTGTGGTATATGGAGCTAAAATGAATCAGAAGTTGCTGACCTGACACCAAAGCCACTACGTAGTAGTTATTTCCATATAATTAGGCAGACAACGAAGCTCATGCCACGTTGCCTTCAAAATTGATGAGCTTGGTTGGATATAGAACTCACACCTCTCGTTTTACTGCATTTTCCAGTATGTTTTTGTTAAGATCTTCCCTTCTTTGTCTTCCCCAAATACTTTCCCTGCCAAAGCACACACAGCTGTGGTGAATGTGTCAAACTTTGTGTGTCTGAGGACCTATGCAGATGCACGTCCTAGTGCTGCTGGGAGGCTGTACGGGATGTGCTACAGCCTCCCTCCCATACGTAATTGTGTGTTGAATGTGAGCATGCCTTATGGGTCCAGTACTTTCTGCTGGAGTCTCCATTTCCTCTGTGTGTGGATGAGCAACTTCTCTGTTCCTGGAGGAAGAAGAAAAGGGTGCTGAAAAAGCAGAAGATTGTTATTGCTAAAATAATTTCATGGAACCTGGTCCCTGAGCTGCCATTTATCCAGGTGCAGCTCAGACTCGGCACACTCTGACTAAGAGTGCGCCGTGGGCCATCTACCTCATTCTGGTCGCTGCCCTTCCCAAGGTATGGACAAGAATATGTAGCGCAGGCACTGTTACCTGGTTAGAGGTGGGAACTACGAAAGGATATTGTTAGGTAAATTATCCTGGAGGCTACTGATTGAGAAACTTGCTTCACATAAAAGGGATTGAAAAATAGGCCTTGCTAATATATATATACAGAGAGATATCTTGGGTGCTTTATATGTCAGTTATTTACCTGTAGACATCTGAAATCTGCTTGCTGTAGAGCCATGTTTTGTGTACCTAAATTTACAAATGTCAGTCTGGGTCAGTAGACATGATTTGCACGCAGTCTGTATTTCTTAATATTTGTGATATCAGGTAGGGTAGGAGCATTGTCTTAAAGTGATGGTAAGACTGACATAAAGAAAAGGATGCTGAGAATTAAAATAATATTGGCAGTGACAGTATCTGTAACAGAAACACAGAATGGAATTTCACATATGTGAATTTCCAGAAATTAATATTGGACGGGGAACAGCTTTTGGTTTGTTAAGCATTACTTATTATTTAATCCACATAGGATTTGTCTAATAAAGAGGTGTGTACTTAGCACAGCAAAATTGTTTTGTGTTGCCAATGCTTCACGAATGTCGAAGAAAGGCTTTTTGTTATTTTATGTGACGGCGGTGTAGGAGAAAAATGAATACATACTAGGTGTTTGGGTCCTAGTCAGTCTAGTGAGATTGAGAATGGCTGTGTCCCAGTTTTTCTTTTTCTCTCTTGGCTCTGTGCTACAGCCTAAACATTTTGGCTTACAATATACTATTGTACTGATTTGCTCGTTGACCTGGCATGACACAATGCAACCATACAATTGTTTGAAATCCCTGTGCACAGTACAGTAATAAATAATTTCAATGCTGAAGTATAGTATTATCCTTAATTTAGTGTGAATCATTGGAAGCCAAGGCTTTCTTTGGGTATATTAATAAATGGGATCCCAGTCTCCAGGGAATGAAAGGGTGACTTAAGACGTTGAACCACCAGGAATGTTCCATCCAGGATGGAATATATGCAGCACCTAGTTGTCTGAAAAGACATCAAACTCACCTCTGTACTGTAAGACCATACCAATTATGGTGAAGTTATTTATTGGATTATGTTTCTCTTAAATTTCAAAATGGAATGCATCATTTTGTGTCGCTGAATATGCTGTGTTTTTTTGGTATGTTCATTGATGGGGAATTGACTGGAGTCAGTTAGACCAAAACGACCAATGACTTTAAGATCCTCTTGTCCAACCCCCCTGCCACATGCAAGGACACCTTTCACTAGGTCAGGTTGCTTGATGCCCTGTCCAGCCTGACCTTCAACACTCCAGGGATGGGGCATCCACAGCTTCTCTGGGGAACCTGTTCCAGTGTCTCACCACCCCCAACGTAAAGAACTTCTTCCTTAGGTCCATTGTAGCGGTTCATTGACACATCTGTAGAAGGAAGGTTGCCGGTGTGGATTTACTGTTTCCAAGCATACTGACGCTTGGTCTAATGCTTAGAGAGAGGAACAAGCCCTGGTGTGCCACTGCTCGCTCGTGGCCGTGCCGTAGAGCTGTGTTAGACATATAGAAGCATGCTGCGCACCGTGGCAGCACTGGGACCGGCCGGTTAGCTGTAGCATAGGCACTGACAAGCCACCCAGCTCAGATTTTAGAAACTGCCTTTGTGTTAGGAGGATGTTTCTGTGTGAAAAGCATTCAATATCTAATTCAGTGAACTTGTCGGTGGAAACAGCCTCCAAGAAGGAAAGGGCTTGGATGGCGGTACAGTAAACATTCTTGTTTCTGTAGTACCTCTTCGCTGTTCGCAGGAGGCATTGATTTTTGTGTTTCAATGTTTCAGGAAGCATTCTCTTCAAGTGCTTGTCTTTGGAGGCTGACAGAATTACAGAGCAGCAGGAGAAAGTCCTGTCAATCCTAGAGGAAAAGTTTCCAGATCTTCCCCCAAGAGAGGAAATTATCTCTGTTCTCCAGGAGACTCAGTTTAACCCACAAGGTAGCGCAACTTGCTTCCATTTTTCAGACCTTTTATAAATTTAGTTATGTAACTGTATCAGAATATGTTGGCTCGTTGTGTGTGGTGAAAATAAGTTGCAGCATGCTATCTTCATTGACAGTTACACGTATTATATTTAATTTTAAGTTAAGCAGCTTACGTTCTGAATCATGCAATTGAGACTTCTGTTGAGGAACTACTAAATTTTTAAATAAACTTGTATTGCTTTTACAGATAAAGTAAACATGGATTTATTTCATGTATTGCTTTTACAAGTGTATGCTAGTCGAGAATTTGTGTTGATGAAGTATAGGGGCATAATCAATATGCAGAAATTATGCTGCAGTTGCCCACATGGTGTGGGAGTGGGTTTTATCTTCTGACCCTTCCCAGATTTATTGAGGTCTGTGTACAAGTAAATTTGACTTCAGACTAAGATTAAGGAAGCAGTGGGAAAATTGCAGTTCTTTCATTTTCTTCTGCTAGAAATAGCTGAATACAATGTCATTTTTTCAGTCCTCAAAAGTGACAATGTTTGAACCCAAAATTTGGTAGCAGGCTTTTGGAGGGATGCTCTGGAAGCCTGAAGAAAATTGTTACAACAACTCTCGCATTTTTGACTCTTTGTTAAACGGCATTGGCTACCAAGTTGTTACCAAAGACTGAGCACTGAATTACTGAGGTATTTCTTTGTTAGATATATCGTGTATGCACAGAGTCCACGCAGACTCAGTCTTTTTTTTATCGTTCTCTGCCCATCCGCAGAATCCTCTCATCTGAATTCAGACAGTCAGCCTGAGATGGCTCTCCTAGCTGGTGGTTAAGAACAGAATTTGAGGTGCTGCTTCCTTTGCTTGCTCTTTCAGTGAGGTTGCAAGCTAAATTAGTTCATGTCTATGTATCTCCACATAGTTCCCTGAAGTTCCTCCAGACATTAGTCAAAGAATCGTAGTTCAGAAATTAACTGAATGCAGCCTGGATTGGAGAGACCCAGTGAAAGTGGCTTTTATGGAGCTCAGTTCTTAGTTCTGCGAGTTGCCTGGGAAGATGGTTGAGTAATGTTTGTCATAGACTTCACCCATGAAGTTTACCCTGATATCCTATGCAAAATTTGGACAAGTGGATACAATGGATTCAATCTGTATGGCATTGGCTATCAATAATTTTTATGTGCCCATATGAGGAGGGCAACATCATACACTCTTTTTTTTTTTTTTGTCTCGTAGCTGCTGTTTGCTGTGTATTACAAGGTACATACTTAACACTGCATATATTCATGTGGCATTTGTATTAGTAAGGTGCTGCTGTTGAGTTTCTAGAGCCCTTTGAAAACACTAACCTCTGGTGAATATTTTACCTTATATACCTGTTATTTCAGACCATATTAGGACAATTCAGCAAAAAAGTTCTCAGTTTCATGCAGAAATAATAATTTATTGGCCTGATTTCGTGAATTCATTTGTTATTTGAGGCACAGTGGGCTGCAGCCCACCAGAAAGTCTACCGATTACCTATAAATATTTTTAAAAGGAAAGATGCATAAATATAATAAATATGTGACCATTAGCCAGTTCATCTTGTCATTAAATTGAATGCAGTAGCTGGACTCTATACAGGAACAGTAATGACAGGATTCATTTCTCTGGCTTAAGTTGGTATTTGGCTCCCTCTTAAAAATCAGTCATGCAAACACAGTTTGGATGTTACACTGCTAAGCTTTAAAAGTCTGTAGAGATTTTAATTGCCACCCTGCACTGAAGTAAGTGGCTTGCTGCTTTTTTATATAGACATTTGGCTATCATGTCTGGAATTTGATTGTGTGATATGGCCATGTTCCTATACATGGTACATATTTGAGAATCTTTACAGCATTTTAGACAGACATCTCCCATTAGAGAAACTTAGTCACACGGATTTTCAATACATTATACTTAAACATATCAACATGTCTGATTGCAGTGTGAAGCAATTCCAATTCTACACTGTTGCTTCTGATGATAATATGGACTTCTGTTTCTCTGGTACATAAATACCTAGTTGGTTCATTCACTGTCTGATGTATATAATAAAACCCATTGGCGTTGGTATCAGTTTGTGAGGAAGGTCAGAAAGGTTGAATGACTTTGTGTTTACAGAATATCTTAAGTGCTTTGCTTCTGAGTATTTTATAAATACCATAATATTCCACATGTGTTTTTCAATATATTGCTCATTCCAGAAGTGGTTCATATTAGTGATTTTGTATTAGACCATAGGAATGGTCTATCTATACATTTATCATCAACTGGAATTCAGTTAGCTTAAAAAATGTGAGTGTTCACACACTTCATTGCAGGAGACTTAATTCTTCATCCTTTGCTTCCCCCCAGCCCCTGGCCTTAAATCTCTTCCTTGCTTAAAAAAATCCCTCTAGAAACATTAAGCATTGAAATATTAATGTTGGTTTTAATTTTCTCATAGAATGGTCTAAAATACAAAAGGATCAACATTAAGGTCTAAGCTGTGTTTTTAATTTATGTTGCTGCATCTGGTCAGCTGTAGACACTTGTATGTATTGAAATTCCTTTCTCTTCTCAAACAGGTGTAAGTATTGAGGAGGTTATGCTGAAGGATCTCAAGGAGATTTCAGATGGAGAAATCAAAGTAGCAATTAGTACTGTGTACATGACACTAGAGGTAAGAGGAAACGAAAACAGCATAGTTGGTAAGCAGCCCTATTGCATACAGAGACAGTTCTTTAACAAAGATTTTGAGCCAGTTATTTTATCAAGATTATACATGAGCAGAATTCTCAGTGATTTAATTAACTCTGAGAGAAGCAGTACCTGTTTGTAGTCTGGTTTACGTTATTATGCATCTGATCATTTCTTCCTGTTAGTCTGTGCCATGGTGTGTTAAAACAACGGCATCAGCAAATTGCAGCCTTTGGGTGAATTGAAGGTGTGAGCTTTCTGGCATACTTTAGTAGGTAGGTGCTAACTAGGACTTTGTCCTACCTTTCACTTTACTGTGTAGCATACAATTTATAAAGCCAGTCTAACACTCTCTCAGCTTTTTGAGAGGAAGGGATATTCTTTTATGCGTTCTATAAACCTTTCTTGATACTGTGTAATGAAGTGTGTCCATTGCCACATCACCTGAATTAAAATGTTGGTAGAAACAAAAAGACCTCAATGGGGCAGAAGTTCCTAGAATTTTGATCTTTTGGATCAAAACTACAGATTTGTGTTTTTGAGTATCCCTGAGACAGCCTGAAAGTGGCTGCTTGGGTTTTCTTTCTTGACCAGTCCCAAACATTTTGTAATTGCTTAGGGAAAACTCTTGTGTAGTATGTTTTGTATCATTATTTCAAGATTATTTGTGTTATGGATATTAATAATTATTTACCGTGACCTGAACTAGATATAAATGTTTCTGGCCAATATGTAAAAAAAAAATAATTAAAAAATATTAATGTTTAGATCATTGAACAAGTATGACATGGCACTATTACTTCTGATGGAAGTTTACATACTGGTATACTGATTAATAATAAAACTAACTAGACTGAAGAAAATCTCAACAACAAAGAGAGACTTCTACGTAGTATATATTTGAAATTTACAGTCTCAATGTTTGCCTGAAAGTCACCCATACAAAAGTATTTGACATGCAGAAGAAGTTGTCATCTTCTACTTTTACATTTTACTTTAATCAAAACTTTAGTTTACTTCAAATGGTACTAAAAAAAAAATCACTTAAAAAAATCACTTGATTAGTTCTTCCCTGTGTATATCCTATGAGATAACAAGTCTTTTGTGATGCATTTTACAAAAAATAAGGTGCTTCTGTGGTTGAAGAAGTTTGTGGTCTGATCCAGCTAATAATTATCTATATATTTCCATTTGCATACTAAAATATACAAAGCAAATTTGCTAGCAAAACTTCCAAGAAATGAAGCAAAATCTGTTAGGTTCTTGGTTAGTTTCTCAGTGTCAGGCAATCTTTACCAGCCATCAAACCTGCACTGCTTTATGAACCATAATTTTTCTCCTGAAAATTATGCCAAGGTTGGGAGGAAGGGGGGTGGGGGAAGAGTATTGCAAGATAAATCCCCAAAAGAGGAAATGGGATTTTAAAAAATTATTTATAAAATCTTCCTGTTCTTTTGTTTTAAATCTTACTCTCTTATTCTGTCAGTTCCAGTGAATGGTGGACACATAGGGCTAGTAATTAGGAGCTAGCTCTAACATTACTTTTTTGTTAATTTGTTTTCTTTTTAATCTTGTTTAATAGACTACATAGAATGCAGGCCTTGCACTCCACAGATCTAAGCTCCAGCTAAATGTAGGTGAACTCATCTTTACTACTCTACATACTCAAAATAAATCATAACCTAAAACTTGTCTTCCTTTTGGCCACAACTCAGAAATTGAATTTGTCAACAGTAGGTTTTCGTAGTCCTAAAAGCAGGCAAATTGTCAAACTTTTTAAAATGATTGTGTAACATTTTGTGCTGACAACCTTTGTTCAAGGAGTGTCAAGTCTGGTGGTCAAGCAATAAATGTTTCTTAATTGTTTTTGTTAGGGTGTATCTAGTGGTCATCATGGAAGAAACAGGAGATTCATTTGCATGTAAAAAGAACAAACTGATCAGTGTTTTACTGATGTTAGGTGGTTTTTAATCCCAATCTGTTAAGTAATTTTATTACTAGCATTTTTGATGGTGTTTTTCTGGAAGTTAGAAGTGTATCGCTTTACTTTCTGCTCTCTGTCGTTCTTCTGTGAATAGTTTGCTTCAGAAAGAGCTAATTTTTCAGGGGTGCAGCTGCTTTTTTTCTAGTTACAATGTTTTACAAAGTCACACTTTATACTAAAAGGACTCTTAGTTTCACAGTTGGGATGGAGGTCAGTTTTGCATTTGCTGCATTACTGCCCTTTGTTCAAACATTTTCTGAACTCCCTGATTTACAGTCCTTGACCAGCACAAGACCTTTCTTACTTGCTCTTGTTAGAGCCAGGGGTGATATGGTCTGCATGATGGTAAAGCAGATGGCTTGTAAAAAAACATTCTGCGCTTGTTACTTCACTCAGTATCAGAAACATAATACATAGAAGGGAATTATAGACAAAACTGTCCAGACCTGTCTGTCTATTCAGTTTAGAATTCTGTTATGAACTCAGAATACATAAACTTCAATGACTTCAGAATTTTCTCAGCAATAATAGTGTTCATTTGTTATTCATCCTCAAAGTGCTCTACAGAAGTTACCTGACTAAACATTAAGGGAACATGAAGAACAGGCTTGGCTTTGTTGCAGGTGTTGAATCCCTAATGTGTTTGCTTCTTCAGAATCTCACAAGGTCTTTTTTTTTTTTTTTTTTTTTTTTTTTTTTAATCAACAGGTATATAAAAGTATCTTTCATTAAAGTGCTTTCTGTAGGCTTGATTATTTGCTTTGGTTCAGGGGTCTACCATGTAGGTGATACTGCTAAGAACAAAGATAATTATGCGATTATACTTGGGTAGAGTAAGCTGTTCACAAGCATGCATCCCCTGCTGTGTTGTATATGTATCATGAATAGTGAAAGTGTTGTAGCCCAACACTGAAGCTCTGATTTCAGTTAGAGTTTCTCAATAGTAAAGACGGAGATCACTTAAGTCTGGTATTCTAACAAATGTCACACCTCAGTAGCACATGCTCAAATGATTCTAAGCTTTTCTTATTTCTTGTTTTATGGCAAGTTTTACGGATCCTTATTGAAAGTAGATTCAGAAAAAAAAATCTCTAATCTTGAGAGGGTGGATGCTCTTTTCAGCAAAGTCTTGACCTGGAGCTATGTTCCTTTCCCTTCTCTACTGCTGATTTCCTATGCTAAATAAATATTTTTTTTTCCGCAGTTTCCCCTCTGTAAATGAGGATATTAATTTCATAAATGTGCAGTGTATTTAAATTAATTGAAGCTTGTGTTAGATATGTTGCTGTAAACCCTATTTTTATCAGTATTGCTACAGATTCCTAGTATCTGTGGGAATGTTTTCTAAGTTCTGTACTTTATAAGGAGAGAAATGATGGTAACTAATAAGTCATCAATTTTAAGTTAATACTCATAATTAGTTCTAGTACTGTTGCATAGCAGTACTCAGACATGTAGGACACATGCAGCTATGCTCCTGCTCTCCAGTTTCTCATGCGGAAAGACAAGAATGCAAAAGTAGTAGTGCGATTGATCTCAGTGCTTTATTTGTATGTACATACTGATTTCAGTCAACAGTGTGTGATTTACATCCATTGTCTGTTGGCTTACTAGTTGTCAACTGATTTTTAAGCGTGTCCTGGTTTCAGCTGGCGGAGGCTTAGTTGTCTTACTGGTATCTGGTACAGCGTTACGTTTTGGATTCAGTATGAGAAGAATGTTGATAACACACTGATGTTTTTAGTTGTTGCTAAGTGGTGTTTAGACTAAGTCAAGGATTTTTCAGCTGGCCCAAGGGTTATTGCATACCATGTGATGTCATGCCCAGTATATAAACTGGGAGGAGTGGGGCTGCAGTGAATCACCACTAGGGAAACTAACGGGGCATCGCTGGCGAGTGGTGAGCAACTGCATTGTGCATCACTTGTTTTGTATATTTCACTCCTTTTATCATTATTACTGTCATTTTATGGTTGTTGTTTCTTCCTTTCTGTTCTATTAAACTGTTCTTATCTCAACCCATGAGTTTTACTACTTTATTTTTCCCCAATTCTCCTCCTTATCTCACTGGGGGGGGTGGGGGGGGCGCAGTGAGTGAGCAGCTGCGTGGTGCTTAGTTACTTGATAAAAGTGAGTCTTTCAGATATTAAAGGGATAGACAGTGTTGTCATTAGTGATAAAGGCAGGGAAGGCATTTCGTGTGGATGTGTTTAGGTTTCTATAAGAGTCTCTATGCAGCTTTGTATTTCTTGAGATAACTACCTTTGGATCTGGGCTTCCTGGATTTAGGTGGCATTAAAGCTGTAAGCTGAAATCAGGCCTGTGTCTCCAGTGACTGGCTGCCAGAGCGTATGCTACTTGGATTTCACATGCATAGCAGCATCTTTCAAGAAAGTGACAAAAGAAAAGCGGCAGCGCCCAGATCACAGTTATTTTTATTGCCTTTGCTGGAAAGTTTCCCCAAGTCATAATAATGATTACTCATAGGATACTGTAGCAAAATTCAGTGCATGCGTTACAGTTAATTTCTGTTACATTATGTTATACCCTGAGAGTATATTTTGCTTGTTCCCTGCTGGAATTGTCTTGGAAATGAGAAATATCTTCTCAATGTGACTTTCTGTGAAAGTCATTTTTTTCCTGAGAAAGGAATACTGCCTTTGTAAATTGAACTCTATTCTCTGCTTTCTTAAGTCTAGTGCACCAGAACAATCCAGTTCTCATGAGTGTTCGTTCAGTTTAGTTGAAATGGCTCATGATATTGTAACTTAGTAACATGTTTGTTGGACTAAATCCTTAATCTTTTGATTCCTGAAAATCTATTCTAATTGCTGGCAGAACTTAGAGTAGCTTAGGAGGACAGAAAATCAAGTTTCTCCAGGGAGAAGCAGGGTAGTCAGTTGAAAACAAGGCAAATAGTCTACGATTGTCTGCTATTGACTGTTACAGACAAGGGAATATGTGTGTTCTGAAGGCTGACTGATCTGCTGAGGTTCTTGTTCATGTTTCTGGCCATGGTATCTGAATAGTTCATAAAGGCAGTTTGCAGGTTGTTGAGGTTGTGTGTAAGCTTTTATTGTTGTAAGGTTGGAGCCACCCCTATGGATGTCAGAGCCTCGGTGGGGGCTGCTGTCACTAGTGTAGTTGCCCCAAGAAAGTGACCTGCAAGTTCATGCTGGCTTGACTGTCCTTAGGTAGAATCTAGTAGTCCAAATGAGTTGAGGATGGTACCAAGGGAAAGTTCTGGCTCTTGCAACAGCTTTCCTCTTTGTGGCTCTGTGTCTCAGAGAAACTCACAGTGGCTGTTCCAGCAACAGTAACAGAAAATTCAGAAATGTGTGGGCACACAGTGGATGTGCTTCCTAATGAATAAATAGTCTGATCTCAGAGAGGTGGCTTAATTTTCAGGCTGTTTTGTAGTAGTAGTATGGCATGCAACTATATTACTAATTTGGACAATTGCGTATTTTGAAAAGTGATGCTTTTAATACATCTGTAAAGGCAATCGAGAATCTCTGTCTCAGCTGGAGCATGTCAAACAAGTGCTAGGAAGACTATTGCACACAGCTAAGTGATATTACAACAAGTTTGAAGGTTTGAACTTTTGTTGTCTGTCTGTAATGATTGGACCATAGTTATCTAGTTGGGAACTTTTTTCTTGCAGTATAAATATAAACATATTTTAAATGGCATCAGATTGGTCCATGAATTTGTTTTTAATGCTAAAAACAAAACAAGAAGAAAACCCCAAGTAAATATGTTAACATTTAATCTTCCAGTAATGGAATTGGAAACAAAATTCTCAGTAACTTACAATAGCAATGCTGTTACAAGTATTTTTCTGATGCCTGTTGTGAGAAGTTAGGGTATGTAAAATAAATGATGTATGGAGCTGTAGGAATGCGACTTTTGCAGACTACCTTATGTCTAAGGAACATTAAACATAGGGTTCTCGTTTAGCAAATAAATAACCATTCATTTCAATGGCTGCATAGTCTGGACTTTTGTGCATATTTTTGCAAAGATGAGAAGAGGCCATTAGGGATTTAATATAAAATAAATCGCCAAGGGGTCTTCTTGTAGTCCTAGTCTTTCTGCCACATGGTGTGTCACTAATGTGCATAAATGGGCTTAAATGAATTTGTTATCTGTATTACATTTGCAGTATGTATATATTTATATATTATTTTTTAATTGTGTTTAAAAATAAAACATTAAATACATCATTTCTGAGAGTTGAAAACATACCATTTGTAAATAAATCAACCTTAATTAAGGTCTTAAAATGCCAGTGTGTGAGATCTGCCTGTAGGAAAATGTATAACATACATAGTACACAAAGCTTGAACATACTTTCATTTGCTTTTTTAGAAGTATTAGGAGGGTCAAGTCATCACGTTATAGGACTGAGTAATGCAGCCAAACATGCATTAATGTAAATACTGTACTCATGTTTAAATGTCAGACTGTCGTGTTCTGGGGGACGGTAGCTGTTCTGTTGATGCCTCAAGTCAGACGAAGTACCCCAGTTGTAGGGAGTACAATCCAAGATGAGGAGAGCTGAGGCAGACCTGCTGAATTCTCTGATTACAGTGATTATCAGGATAGTTTATAGTTTTAAAATGAAGACCAGATCCCTTCCAGAAGATGATGTGAGGGTCATAGAGCTAAAGTTCCCCTATGCAGTGAGATGTTTCTTCATGAAGTCATGTAAGATGTCAGGCAAGGTGTTCATTATGGTCCCTTGTGATGTAAGAAAAATGTAAACTTGTAAAACTGGCAAAGACCATTATATTTATCAATCAGTCCAATTCCTGTGCTTAAATCATTAAATAATTATTTATTCAACTGTCTTTTTTGCAAGGTGTATTTGATTATTGTATTCTATACTGCTGTCATAACTCATAGTAAACCAGAAGCATCAGAGATTTGGTACTTGCAGTATCTCTTTGAGAATGCTCAAGGTATACAGTGATAACAGGTCTGCAGTGGTATGTATGTAGGATTTCTGTTTATTTTGGTGTTTGAAGAAATTGGATAGACTTCATCTGTTAGACCAGATGTGACACAAATTATAAATATAGCCCATGCTATAGTTTATGATTTTGCCTGTACTGGTTTTGTTCAATCTTGGTTCAAAAGTTAATAAACAAAGTAAAATAACTATGCAAATTATTAAAGGAATAAGCATAGACATTATATTAATCGACTAACATCACAATAAGAATGTGCTTGTGTTTACAAGTACATTGTTCAAGAAAATAGACTGTATTTTCTTTTGTATCATTTATGAAATGTGTTAAATTAAGACATTTTCTTTATGAAATACAGCTGTATAATATACACTATCTCTCAGCTAAATAAGATGCTATCATCTACAGTATCATTATTGGACTGCATTCCTGACTTCTACAAAGCTGACTAATTTATCATTTGTGTACTCTCCTAGTTCTTGTCAGTAGCATCTCAGCTCAGCTGCTCATGGGGCATAGACATTGACAGCGGGAGGTGCTGTTTTGAGAAACGTTCAGAATAAAAAGAGTTTTTTCTATGAAATACAATACACTTTTTAAAAAATTTCAATGTAGAACCTAACTTGGACATTTAATATCTTAAGATCTGGCCATAATGCATGAGAATATAGGAACTCATAGTAGTTAGGGATAACAACAATATAAATATTGCAGAAAAGTTAAATTCTATTTTCTGCTATTTAGTTTATGGTTTATTTTCTTTGCTATTGTGTGGGAAACAACTTAATTAGAACATTAAACTGTTGATCCAGAATTACAATATAATTCCAGCCATATGTAAAAGAACTTCTTTGGGGTTTGGTAGGGTTAGTGTTGCATTACTACAAAAGACAGCAATTCTGCCCACAGGAAGTGACAGAGAGATACAGGACATTTCTGAGCAAATGTCTGTCTTGGTGACTGCTTTTGTGTTTTTCATTTTGAAATAAATATCCCCCCCCCCCCCCCCCCCCCCCCTTAAAATCATGCAATATTTATTTAGAATAGTGATATTTTGATGCAGAAAACCAACAAAATATGTCTGCTGTGTCTTGAAATACTCTTTTTGTTCATTTATTTGGCAAAGCATGTGCCTAAAATGCCTTCTGAACTGCAAGGTGAGTGAATGCTTAACACCAGGTAAACATTAAAATAGCCTGTGTTTTTAGCATAACCATTGAATTTTATACCTTCTGCTACATATCAGGTGCCTAGTTCTGAACCTATCAGTTATTTTAAGATGTAGGAACATTTTGGAATTTTGAATTAGTCAGATCAAGAGCTCTGTAAGATTTTTCAGCATTTATGCTCTCTGGTTAGATGATGACAGGGAAGATCTTCTTTTTGATTCTGTGTAACTGGGTACATTCTCAGGGTTACTTGAAGTCAAGTGGTTTGTCTGCTGAAAAATTCAGGGTTTATTCAATTTTATATACATTTTAATATATTTCATTTCTAATACAGGGATCAAAAAAATACACAGTTATTCAAATTGAAAACCTTCAGCCTCTATTTGAGTACTCAAATTTAGAGTAGCTAAGAACACTAGCTGTAATTCTACCAAAGAATACAATTTTTCTTTCTCTCTTTCTAGGAGACAGATAAAGTTTTTCTCAGAAAGATCACCGCTTCTGTATTCAGAATTATTTACAGCTTCTGTGCTTCTCTAATGAAATGTAGTTTTTGTCATAAAGCTGCTGCATGAATGTTATTCACCAAAAAATATCCATTTTTCTGCAACTCCATAGCTAGATTGCTTGTTTACGTTTTGTTTTTTTTTTTTTTATTTAAGCGATTCCAGATTAAGTCTAACTTGCAAGCTCTTTGATCCCAGAAAACCTGACTTTCAGAACTCTTGTGTATGTTGCAAATATTGCAACATCTTAGTTTTTGACCATTTTTTCCTTTTCTGTACAGACTTAATAAATAAAGTATCAAATGAAAATTCCTTCAAGGTAATTTTGCACTGCTTTGAGGCTAGAGACTTTTATTATTTTTCTCCATAAGAAATTCTATTCATTTCTATGTATTAATATATTATTGTTAGTTCAGAAATTGCCCCATTTCTGAAATAATTACAATACCTTTAACCAAAGTTGTTAAGTCCAGATCGAATTTATTTATTATGATAAAGACAGTAGGAAGTGTTCAAGGTCTTAGGTAGGTTTTTAGCATTTCTTTTTTTCCTGTTTACTTTTTTTTAAAAAATTACTTTATCTGAAGAATAAATCTCGTTAATATGAGTTTCATAACTTTCTCCATATTTGTGATTTGTGGTTAATAACAAACTCATGCTTTGAATGAAAACTTAGCTATGGAGAGATATTCCTTTCTCATGCTAGCATAATTCTTGTGGTTTTATACAAGGCCACAGACTTCTCATTACTGTTTAGGTAAAAAAAGGTACAACAGGATAGTTTCTTCAGCTGTGATTGTGTAGCTCTCAATGCATCAGAATTTCTCATGCACGACAGGCGGCTGTCTTCCAGGACTCTGACAGTCCCCTTTCCTTCTGAATACAAGATAAACACAGCACTTAAGCTGATAGAAAACACGAAAAAGTTTATTGAGGCCACTAAGTTTATGCCAAATGAAAACTATGGCAGCTGATTATCTTCCCCAAATAAGAAAAAAATACAGTATTTGCATTGTAGAGAGGGGGAATTCAGGCATATAATACAACCCTTTCACACTTGGGAGTATGTTATAGTCAGTTCTGTAAGAAAGAAATAATGAATCTGAATATGGGTTGTTTGGTTCTTTGGCTCAGGTCAAGCAGGCCTATAGAGTTAGTAGTAAAATCAGAGAACCTGGCAGAATTATCTGTCTTCGTTGCCAGATGATTTTTCTTCTTCCTTTGCATGAACAATGAAACCAGTTGAAGGTAATCTCTTCTACCCTGGATTCTACCTTTGCCAACAAAAGCTATTAAATGGTATCTATTTATTGCCAGTTCTGGTTCTTTTTATAGAAGGACAAATCTCACTACTAGGTATTCTGTAACCTCACTGCATTTCAGCATTTCTGTCTTGCTGTTCTTGCCTTTTTCTTGGTCACATTTCCAATGAATTTTCATAAAACATGACTCTCCCTTCCTCCTTCCTCTCCAGGGGGTGGGGAGGAGGGCAGATAAAAAAAAAAAAAAAAAAAAAAAAAAAAAAAAGTAGACTTGCAGAAACAGAAAGGTAAGAGTAAATGGAGTCCACAGGGAATCTTCTTGCAGTCCAGTCTTCTGTTTTTTTCCCCCCACTGCAAGACTGCCAGAGAGATATAGTCAGCAATCTGTGCCTGCATTCTACACCCAGAATTTGATAATTTTTTTTTTTTTTTTTGGGGGGTGTTTCATGGATGCTGGACATCTGTGTATGCTGGTTTGTTCTCTGAGTGTTTATCACAGACTAGAAAAGAAGAAGGTTGGAATAGATTAATTTTGTACCCAAAATGGGAACTGTTAGGTCAGCTCTTCAGTTGGTAGAACACTGTGGACTTATACTAGCTGTGGATTGTCTTAGCTGAAGAAGGATTTGGGAATGAGTTTGAATAAATGGCAGTTATACAACGAAAAACTGCAATTGTGTTTTAAAACCAAAATATCTTAACTGAGCTTTGAGTTAAGTGCTGGTTTTTGTCAGATTTTATCACGTACTGAATCATATTCTACTGAAAATTTATTGTTTTGGTCTATAAAAAGTTTGTCATCTCTTCTCTGTATAAATAACATTAGCAGGGTTGTTTCTTAGCATTTGCTATTAAACAAGACTTTCTAAATAAAGGGACTGGAGATAATTCAGAAACAAAAAAGTGATTTTCCTTTCACATCTCTCAGTTGAGTATTTGCCATATGGGTTGCTCAGCATCACACTCTCAGCAGGTCTAATTTATGGTAAACACACAGTGAGTGAACAGAAAAAACAGGCAATGAAAATATTAATATTGTCCCCCCCCCCCCATTTTTTTTAAACTGAACTAAACATATTCGGGTTCAGCCCATATAGTTGTGACATTTAGTTGAGTATGTATGTATTTGCCACTCTGCTGGGAGTTCGTGAAGACTGAGATGCTGCGCTTTTCTTGGCATGAGACTGATTTGCGGGAGCTTGCATGGCAGTGTGTAAATTATACCTTCCCTGCTCCGATCCGGCATGCCGCCAGGCCCCCCAGGGCTGTGTTCTCTCCATGAAGGGCAGTTGGTGAAAACATCGCTGCTCTTGCTGTGGCATGGGGTGCTTTGGCTTTTCCCTGGGCCTCCACAGGAGGATCACCGAGTGAATGTGTTGATGCTCTGGTCCACTGCTAGTATTTGGAACAGGCAAAGAAAGAGATACAAAATAAATAACGGTATGGATTTTTCTGGAGATTCACAACCACAGGAATCCACAACATCAATATTTTGAAAACCTTCCATCTCCCACAAGTTCCTGGGGCTTTTTCTTACTGTTGCATATGTGTTTTCTTTCTCTCTGTGGGTCACCTTCTCCCTCTACGGACTTTGCTGCCATACCCATCCTTCAGGGACTCTTTAGAACTTGGTCAACCCCGCTCCTTAGTGTGCCTGCATGGAAGATCACTGGAGAGCAACACAAAGTACTAAGCGTGTATCAGCAGTCCAAGTGAACACTCCTTCATCAGTGCTTCCAGCTCAGGGAATGAGTTTTTTCACGGGAGGGTTTGCATTGCTATTTAAAAAAATAAATAAATCTGGTTTATACAGTGGGAGCAGGCATATCTGAGCAAAAGAAATGCATTGTTCTGAAAATAGAAATTGCTGCCATTACACACTTGATATTGTAATTACAAACAGAAAATAGCTACAAAAGAAAATGCTTTAAAAAAGCTGTGGTTTGAGCCCTGCCCTCTGCCTTATGGAGATCCCATATATCTTGGTAATGCATATACTTTCCTTTCTATCTGGATACTTTCTATTCCAGCAAGAAACATGTACATTCCTGTTCCAGATCTGAGGATTCAGCCAAGTAACTGAGTACTGTGCATCATTCAGATTTAGAAGAATGTGCAACAGTCCTGCATTGAACAATCATGATATAATTTCCTTTAGGCAACATTTTTTCTATGTCTTCAAGAGGAAATATTTAATTTACAACATATGCAGGTATTTAGTTCAAATAAATACAAAACTCTTTCTTTGGATCCCGCTAAACGTTTGTCTCGGCGTGATCTCTGCAAGTTGGCAGTAAGAGCCACAGGTTGCATATTTAACTTGTATATTAGTATTTGCAATTGTGTTTCATTTCCCCATGTCCAGTCTTTTGAACAGGGGTTAATTGGAATGACCAGTTTTGTTTCTCTGCTTATTATTGGATATTCTATACTCCTCTAGTGTGCTTGTGCTGCATCTTGTTGATCTTCTCTATGAACTAATCTATAAATACTTGCAGATGAATAAATAGAAAATATTGGTTGTTTTATCATCTAGTATGAATTCTTCCTTCATGTATATCATTAGCCTAATTGTTTACAGTGTTCCAGTCAGTTACACTTATACAGATCTTCTGAGGTAATGGAGTTGTGTTTTGTAGTATAAACCAATATTTACTCAGAAGTCAAACCTCAGCCTCACTTCCTGTGGACTTCTAGTACTATCAGTGTAGCAGTAAAATCCAAAGTGAGATTTTCAAGACGCCTGGGTGGTAAAAACCATGAAAGTAATCATTATACTAATTCCTATTTATGCACTTAAATTTCTGTGAATAACAGCCAGCTGAAAACAGGTGCCACTGGTGACTATTTTGGACTCTGAATTTTTTGCTTTAACCATTTTAGAAAAATGTTAATTTATAGTGCCTTCTGTCAACTGGAAGTAGTTGGGAGGTTACAGTAAATTAAGTGATGAGGAATCCTTTGTGTACTGTACGCTCAGTCATTGTGAACTCACATTCTGAACACATTTAAAGTGGCATTGAATTTGGCTATATTTTTGATCCATTATTAAAGACTCAAAGACCAAGCATATTTTTAAATGGTGTGTTCTGCACAGTCAGTGATGTATCTGTGCTTGATGCCACTGTTCTTCACAAAATGTGATAGTAATGTTATCTGTTAACATAAAAGCAAAGTTTCACTCCACAGAAGCAGCTGGAAATGGATAACCACATATGCTTAAATGTCTTAGGAACACACTGTTTGACATATACTGCTAAAAGTTCCTCACATTTAGGAATTCTTTTAAGTGAAATACTTGTGCTGAGTCTCAGCTGGTGTGCATGGAGGAATATTCATTTCCCAGTGGTAATATGGAATTTGATTTTGTTACCTTTTTTATGTATATTTAATGGATTGAAACACTTTGAAGAAAAAATACGTACATTTTTGGTCCTAATCTAATTCAAAGGGGTTTTATGGTTCTGATTCCAGCCTTTTCTCATGTTTTATGTATAGGTAAATCAGAAGGTTATGTCTTGTCCAAGCTAGCAGGGAGCAGAAACAGTCCTTCTCTGTGACATCCAGGAAGATGATCAGTCAGGCAATGACAAATGGATCTTTACTGGGTGTAGGTATACTGTAGGTGATTTGAAAAGGGATTGTCTACAGCTTGGCAAGAGGGCCATGCTAACAACAGTATGTGCTAAAACGTATTATTTTGTAGTTGCAAGAGAGGGTTATATGAACCTTGTAAGATATGCTGGATATTTCATGCCTGCAACTCCATTATCGTTTAAAATTTTAAAGTATGGTTATTATGTTGTGGTGTTCTGTGCGTAGAGTCAGGCAAAGTTTCTGCAGTAGAAGTGGGTGGTGGAAGCAACTGAAAGAAAGGAGCTTTCAGGTGCCTGGTCAAATAGGACATTCCAAGAATCAGGGAAGAGGTATGAAATAATGGCAGAAAAGGAGAGCGAGCTACTATGGCACAGAATGTAAAGGCATAAACCAGTATGAGGTGTGATCTTCACCGGGATTGTTCTTAGACATGAGGCTACTAATTTGTGGCACTGCATGCCACGTAAAAGTGTGCCATACATTTCTCTGTGTGTGTACATATATATATATATATATATATATGCACCACTTACATGTGAAGAACATGTGAGCTGTGAGAAGTAGGAACTGTCTACCTGCTGTGTAACATGAATTTTTTGCTACATGGAAAATGAATTAGGCTCACCTCATTTTATCTTTAATTACCTATTTTCCTTATTCTAAAGCAATTTGGTGCTCATTTCTGTCTGTGAGGGTGCATATAGATTTCTGACTCAGATCCTAAGAAATAAATCTCTAACTTTCTGAAATTCAGACTTGTTGTGAGAAAGCGCCTTGCCAAAGTTTCTTGTTTCAAAGAAATGGAGAGAGACTGGAGCCTCTGCTGACATAACTCTTACGAAGCAGGAGTGTGATTTCTCTTTTAAGTTTGACTTTGTACAAGCAGTAAGACTGACTCAGTTACACTCGGTAGTAAAAACCTTTTCCAGAACAGTTCATTCTGTGTATGATTTGGCTTAAAGTTTGCTATTGACAATGCACATTTCAGAGCTGGAGGAAGTATTTGTGGTGCAAGTCAACTGAAAGAAAGGGGCTTTCAGGTGCAGAGTGAATTAACATTGTCCATAGGATATTCTAGAGGGAAGATACTGTTCAGGTTTCCATTGAGGGAAAGTATAATTTTAAGCAGATGAGTAGCAATGCTGTTATACCAGAGATGTAGCCTAAACCAGCATCTTGGATGACACCTACAGTAAAATATTTTACTATTTGGGCAAAGCAGAATGGAGGTCAAGATGATAGGATCTGCATAATTCCACAGATCAGAGAAAACTAGAGATAAAAATCTCATGCAGATACAGGAGATATCTCATAGTAGGTCTTAGTTAATAGTGTTTCATAATCACAGACTGTAAAGTTGAAGCTCTTCACAGGTGTGCAAGTGATCTAGTTACGATGGGCAAATGCAGATTTTAACAGAAAAGAGCTTGTTTGGGGTCAGAAGATAGAAGCTTTGTTTTCCTGAAGAAAAAATTGCTTTAGTTTTGCTGTATCTGTATAATCCTTGTTCTCTCGGTAGTTTTAAAGATACCTCACTGGTAAAGCTTTAAAAAAAAGGATCTCTTGACCTCATGAAAAAGTTAGTTATTTGGAATGTTAAATGCAATTATATTGACATATGGTGATAATGTGATAAAGCGTAAGGGTTAAAGGTTGAAGGAACCATGTCTTGGCAATTAGCAATGTAAATGAAACATTCATTATCCAGCATGCTGAGAAGTTGATGAACTGTACAATAAATCTGAGCCCAAGTCACTACTGAGATAACTCATTTCAGACATAACGGTGTTTATTAGGATCCTGGACATTATTTTGCATTCTCTGATGAAATATCTTGCTATATGAAAATATTGTATCCATTACTTTATGTGAAATAAGTCAATACTAAAATTCATAAGGCCCTAAGTAATTCTTCGAATAATATAGGGGGGAAAAAAAAAAGAGACAGAAACATGAAAGACATTGAAACTCATCCTATCTGGAAAGATGTTTGATTAGATGTATCGGTATCTCTTCAGTGTATGGGTATTGGTATTTCTCCAATATAAATTGTCTCCAGTGACTTATATTAACTCATTTGAATCCACTTTTCATCTTAAGAGTTATAACTGAAATCAGAGTCTGACCTAGTAAGTAGAGAGCCTATTATTCAATGTTGTAAATTCCATTTATACGTAAAAGAGGGTATTTTTTGGAGAGCACAGGATGTAGACTTGTTTGAGAGACAATGCAGAACATGTTTACTCAATATATCTAAGTTCTGTGAAGATTAGGATTGAGTGTAATCAGGCATTATAACAACTGTACTTGTGTCTCTCATAGAATAATGCTCAGTACTAATAAAACCACAGCTAAATTTATTAACTTGATGATAGCAGTGGAAGATTACCTCCAATTTATTAGACAGTTCTATGAACAGCTTAGGAGGAGTTCCTAATAGTAAAATAAATAGTGCATAATTTGTTCAGTAAAAATAACTAACAAGAAGTTAACAGAAATGAATACACATAAATAGGTGCTAGCTTTCTTGTCAGTGAGACAAAAGAATTTTTTGTTCAAGTGATTGGTGGAAACAGAGCATATATTTGGTTTGTGTTAAAAAATATTGAAGATGTTTGTTCCTTTTAAAGGCTACCAGTTTATCATGGCCATAGCAAGTGATACATTGTATTTTCTGCTCCAGCTTTGCATCCATTTGGCATTGTTAGAAATTTTGTATTATGTTTTATTTTACATAGATTTCCCACTGTGGAATAGACAAATTTCTTACTATTGAGGCAAAACATTTGATTAGATATGTATTAATGACATATAAACTCTGAGGGAGTACCACATCTTACATAGTTTTCATGCCAGTTCTGTGAAATTCTGTTCTTACGGATCATTATGAATCCTGAAAGATCACAATGATTCATGTATTGAGCCAAAAACCCCTCAGTATTCCCTTAATATCCTCCTCTATGAGTATCTGATGCACATAATTCTCACTTCACTCATCAGTGTCATCAAGAAATGCAATATTTGTTCAGTAGTACTGAACAGAAAAAGAGTTTAATAATATGTATTCTATACAGAAGAGATAGCATTCCTATATGTATATAGTATAGTATATTTGCATACTATTCTGTACTACACTGAAAGTACAAAGAACATGCAAAGAAAACTCTGAAGAGTGTTGGTTCTCCCCTTCCCCTCTTCATTTATTGTACAGAAAACTATTCAGAGAATAAGCTTACATGGTATACATATTGAAGTTCTGAAAATTGCTTTTGACTAGGTATCTGTCAAATACTTTGTATCTTCAATTCTTTTTGGAATATCTCTAATTTTATCATTCGACTGAAAGTTCCTTGGGTCAGCATGGTACACGGGTTGGAGGATGCAGGATATGCTGGAGATCCTGTGGGAAGCCTGTAACAGCAGCAAGAATTAAATTTATTACTGTGATTTTTTTAAATAGCAATTTAAACTAAAAATTGGAGTAATTGAGATGGCTGAGTATTATATATGTCCCCAAAATAGGTTGCAGAACAGCTTTAGTTGCAGGAGCTACTTGGTTTCTGCTGTGGTTTCGTCAGAGCATGGCTGTACTTTAAAAGCTAAATTGTGGGAACTTAATGGTGGGTGAAGCACATCAGCCAGAATACTTACTATGAAGACACATGCAAGTGCTGTGTTGAGCACAGCTCTGTCAGAACTGAGAATGTAGCTACGAAGTTACTATTAAATTGTGAGGAGAACGCTATGAAGAAAATATTTAATAACTCCTAAGTTGTATTTATATAAAGAGTGTCTTATTTAACTACCTTTGAATTTCCCTGGATGTCTACATAGCTTTTACTTCTGTGGCTATTGCTGAGCTTTGCTATAACAGTGATACCAGCTAGGAAAGATTGAGGCATTAAATTCTAAAGTATGTAATAGGTCATCCTTTACCCAAACTTTTGAAATTAAAAATGCCCACAAATAAATTAACGTATTCTGTTGCTTATCTTTCCTTTTAGAATATTTCACTGTAACATCTCTAATCTGAATAAACTTGCTGACCCATAGCATATTTGTACTATTTGGATAAAAAGTGTTCTTCTGAATTACACTATTTGTAAGTCTCAATTTCCTGACTACTTACTGATTGGCTGTGCTGGATCAACTTGGAATGAAATGCATAAACAATGGTGTATATGTGTGATTATATACTTACAAATATATTATTCTGACAATGTATATATGCACATGGACACTGTTGAAATATGAAATATTCAGTGTATATATATAGGTTATATACAGTATACATAAAATATTCAGTACATATACAGTACAAAATATATGTACATTAGATTTGTTTAAACAAGTTTATTTCCACAAGCAGCTCTAACAGTAAACAGAAGTTTAGACCTCAAGTCTGAATGTTGCCTTTACTAATTTTTAGGTGTTTTCTTTAAGTATTATGCTTTCAGTTTCTCACTGTTCTTGAAAAACTATTGGAGTTTTAAAAGAAAGCTTCACGGAGAGCACTGGTCATCTTTATCCCATTGCAGCCTTCTTTTGGATTTCTTAAGCTTTCTCTGCCATGTTTTCAGCTGAGCTTGAAATTTCCTTTTGGCCAATGGTGGAAAATCCACCAATCATTGTGGTGTCAAGACAACCCAAGACAAGTAAGCCAGTAGTCTTTCCTAACTTTCTAATGTAGAGGCCACTTATGATGATATCTCAGAATATGTCTAACTTATTGCAAAGTCCTTGAACCAACCTTCTGGAAAGATCACAGGTGAGATAAAGGAAAAATAAGGCACTGGGAAACTTTTTGCATACTAACATGAAGGTACCTACACATACAGTGTGCACTTTTCAGACAGGTTAAGGCAATGTTCCTTTTCATGGCATCCAACAAAATTAAGTAATACTGTGACATGGATAAGTTCTTGAAGCTCAAATCCAAGCAGTTTCTCAGAGTTCCAGAACTACAGATAAATAATCTTTCTTCCCTATGTTTGTGAATTTCTCAGTTAAAACCAAAGACATTCAGTGGCATATCCATAGGCATGAGGTCCTCATGTGAGATAGGAGGGCCCACCTGTAAATGGCAAAAATATCAGTCTTGAATCAGTATTTTTTCTTAGTTTTTTCTGTGTAGACACTTCAAAGTATCACTGCTTGTTCTGAGAGAGTAACTCTCCCATCAACAAAATAGGCTCTTTCTGGTATGATGATAGTGAGTTACTCGTAACCAGTTTAGTCAGGCTTGAGGTGACTGTCTATTTTTTTATGCTGGCTGGTTTATAAATATCAGTTGTGGGTTTTGCAGTCTAATCTCATTGGTGGATTTTTTTTTTTTTTAAGCCCAACTCTTCTATAGCTGATTAGAGATAGAAAGTACTTGTATTTTACTTGATCACATCTGTGCTTTCCTCTTATCAGCTGCAAGGCCAGAACTAGATCTGACCATAACTCTCTTGGCAAACATGGGGGGAGAGAAAAAGCCTTAGACCTTAGACGTTTGTTTTGGGAGAAACAATATTTTTGTTAACTTCTTAGTGCTTCTTCTGGCATAAAAGCTTCTGCTAATAGCTATGCTTTGCAGAATGGGTGTGAAAAAGCAAGAGTAAACCAAATAGCAGAGGTAAGTGATGGTATGGTATTGAAAGGACTAGGAAGAGAAGGCGGTGGCTTTCCATGTAAAGCTCCATGAATGTCAAGGCACTCCGTGAAAAAAACGTAAAGATTCTTCTTTCAGTGAGTTCCCTGATTACTTGAGACAGCTAAGTGCTTATCAGACCACAGAGATTAGGAAGCACAGAGGTAGAATGTGAATCTACAGAGCCTGGCTGTAAGTTGACATTTACTATAAGCTAATTACCTAGGCAAACATTTACAGTACAGGTGAAAGTTGCCTTTTTGTAAGGTGGGTACCTAACACTACTCACAAACAGTACCCACTTAACAGCTTGTTTATTCATATCCTGCCTACTGCATACCAACTCCCCTGTTCTGTATTATGGAAGTGACAGTCTTGGCTGAGAATTGTAGTGGTAGCTTTCTTCTGTGGAAAATTGGAGCCATCTACTGTCCAAAGAGAGCATCATTTAAAGTTAAGTGATTTTTCTGTCTTGTCTTACATCCTCAAAAATTATCCCGTGATTGTTGTTAGTAGGGTATTTGCTGACAACATGGATGCAAAATTACTAAAATCTAGATGTTTCTGGAAAAAACTTATCCATTAGTACATATGTAAAAGGCATTTGTCCGGACTTCAGCATTAACTGTCATTTAAACATTTATATTACATAGGCAGCTTGAGAATCAGGAAGAAAGCTGGGCAAACAGCCATCTGCAAATGTGCAATGTTTAAAAAAACTCATTCAGGAAAATTAACAAATTTTCTGCTCAGTTCATAGTTAGCTTCCATTCCTAGTTATCTTCTCCATACTTAAAAAAAAATCTCATTTGATCAATTCTGAACATGACTCAATGGAAAAACCATGCCAGGGTCCTAGTTTCCTATGTCTTTCTGATTTCACAACTAATAGATATCCAAAAATATTTGATCATACATTCAGTAAAAACAAAAAAAACCCAAAACAAACCCCAAACCTGGAAAAGTTTTTATCTTGGCAGTCTTCCAGCTCAGATCAAACTTCGGAAGCTTGTCAAGATCTTTTTCCTCTAATGCTTCTCCACCACTTCTCAGGCCACATTGTGCCATTGTCTGCTGGCCAGTTGCCCCTGTTATGCCTTTGTGACACCTTGCACTACGTTTCAAAGTCTTAAACAGGTGTAGCTACATGGAACTAAACAAATAATCGTATGTCAGTTTGAGACATAAAATAGGCTATAAGCCAGGCAGCTGTTTATTAGTTGCGATGAGCTACTCAAGAGTGGGAAGAGGGAAGGAACATGTAAAACACTCATTTGCTGTTAAAGTCAAAAGATACACACTAATTAGTTTAGCTCGTAAGATTCTCCATCATTTTCATTGCTGTGGTAGTTGCTCAAGTCTTACACACATATACAAACACACCCAATGTGAATAAGACAGCATTTATGTGTAGGTTGAACCAAATGATTATAAATGAATTGAGGGATGTCTCCTGGGATTGGACATAAAGGTCTTGTAAACTGAAAATTTTATAAACAAACAGCTGTTGGGAAAATACCATTATGCTGTAATAGCTGCTATTAAAATCCATTAGCAATCTTGATGGCCTGTTTGAATTTGATGCATCATTTGCTCTGACAGCGTTTCTTTCTAAAGAATTTTGTAAAATATGTGTAGATTATGAAAGACAGTAGTAATAAACTAGGAGATTAACACTGATTACACATTTTACTTCCACGTGCCAATCAAGCTTTGAAGAATGCTGTGTATCCTCCAGTTTAAATGTCGGTGGACAAACAGGAACACATTAACCTGAACAGCTGCAAAGCTTTCTCCATCACGGTGGGAGAAATACACAGCTCTGCAGAGGTGAAGTATTTCCAAGTTAAAACCCATGTTTCAGGCAACAAAATAAATCTCCAGTGTTTTCTAAGAGTTTGTGTGCTCTCCTAATTGATGCCACACTGTCATTCTCCTCCTGCTCACAGGTCCAGATACACAGTGGATACCAGCTGCCATAGGGGTAGGCATGGCCTGTAGATCATGCTGCTACCAAAATTAGTCAGACTTCTAATGAGATTTTGAAAAATCTGTATGCCAAGAACTATCTGAAAACTCTCCTCTTTTAAGAACAGTTCAAGTGCCAGTGTTAACATCTAAACTGCCCCTTCAGAAGCAGGTATGAAAACCCACAGAGTGAAATGTGTACGTGTCTGCGTGTCTGGAGGCAGAGGTAGGGTTGCTGTTGGCTTGTTCGTGCATGCTGCAAGGGCACCATCTGGTGGGTGAACAAGAATAAAAGACTAAAGCTTGACACGGCGATCGGGTTTATATGTCTTTTAATCAAGACTTTTTGTCTGCTCCCTTTCTTTGTAATGCTCACACTCAGTATGCTTGTTATTGTACATACTTTGTTTCCTACTTTTCCTCTACCTTGTGTTTTTCAGTGTTTTATTCAATGAACTCAACAGAGTATACTTTACAAGTATTATTCTGGTATAGGCTCACATGCCAATTTTATGGATATCCTCTTCCCCTCCCTCTCCTTCTACCTGTTCTCAGTTTCTTTGCCATATCCTCTTTTTTCTCTCTGCTATCTGCAAACAGCTTTTTGCTAAAAGGACTGGCAAAGGATGCCGTGTCTTATACTCTTTCCTCTCTTGACTTCTCCCCTTCCTGGTGGAAGTACAGTGGTGGAGGCAGACCACACCTTGTGTGTAAGAATGTTGTTCTGCTGAAGTATACAGCAGAGCCATGGTCAGTTCTTTTTGTAAGAGGGAGGAATAGAAGTGTTCATGCTTTAGTGTAAAGAGAGGCAAGTCAGTGCCTTTATGTTCTTCTAGCTCTGGACCATTCTGTCGTATTTTCTTTTGCAGGTTTGGGGATTAAACTTTTCTTTTTGTTAAGAGTTATGATACAAAGTATCTTCATCAAAAGAGCTGTATATCTACGGTGTTAACAGAGTTGCAAGAGGCTAAAACTAGAGTAGTTGCATAATTTAACAGGCAAGTTGTTAAAAGAGCCTTTACTTTACTACTTATCAGCTACTGCGTGGTTGTGATAATATATTATGCGTTCCACTGTATGTCTCTCTCTAGCACTCATCAATAGATGGTTTTGCAAGGCACAGTGTAGCAGAGGTAAAACCCTTGTGTCGTTCCATATGGATTTTTTTTCATGGTTTGAAAGAAGACTGGATGCTATTTGGAGCCCAGCTTTCTCGTTTACATGTTAACATTTTTAACAGTATTTTCAGAAAATAAATGAGGCCCTGAATTTAAAAAGATTAATTTCACAGAGGTTGAAGTGAGAGCATTCTAAAAATGAGCCAGCAGGATAGAAAGCCTTAGTGACGGGTCTAACTAATAAGTTGCTCATGCATGTATCTTTTACTTCCATGAATTACTTCAGTTCCATGAATTCAGTAAGATTTCAATATATTTTAAATACATTTTATCTGTAAGCATATTAGCAGTTTGACCACCCTACCACCCTATCTTTACTTCATTTACTTCAGTTCAAACAACAAAAATTCAACATTTAAAGAATTGTATTCAACACCTTAGTTTTGAAACCTCAGATTATTGGCAGGCTACAGTGAAATCAATGGGTAGCAGTACAAAATTTAGTAAATAAACTGCTTGCTTTGTTAGATGAAATTTTGCTTCGACGTTGCTGTGAAGTACTTGTTTTCTTTCCTTACTGTGTTAGAAGGATGCTTCAGTGACAGTGCATGGCTGTGTTCATGAAGCAGAAGGTAAACAAGTGTTTTTTAAGGCTTTACAGCTATGCATGGCATGCCTGTGGCAAACTCAAATTATGTGCTGTTAATTTGCTATGTATTTATTTTGCTGTTAAATTTTTAGTTTGTTTATTGAGTTTATATTTAAATATATTTATTTATTTTATTAACAGTCTTACTACACAATTCATCTGTCAGATCAGGCTTGGCTGAAGGTTTAAGTGCTTGGAATAAAGCTGTAATGGTGTGAGGAGAGTCAGTTCTGCTAGCTGGAGTCACTAGTGCACAGGGTAGAATTGCCAACGGTTGGTAAAGCCCATTTTAAACTTGTGTTAAGCTGCAGAGGCAATACCAACCTGACATGATCAGCAC
The DNA here is from genome assembly GCF_929443795.1 of Astur gentilis. Taxonomy (NCBI): domain Eukaryota; kingdom Metazoa; phylum Chordata; class Aves; order Accipitriformes; family Accipitridae; genus Astur; species Astur gentilis. Next base: position 47,192,084 of record NC_064919.1, read on the forward strand.
CAACAAAAATTTTTGGAAACTAATTGGCCTGGTTGCTGAACATATTGGAAAATAATGATTTTGCATGCCACTCTTCCTGTGATGTTAAAACTTAGAGCATTTTTTGTTTACCAACCCCAACAAAATCCCTGTATTACTGTTCTTCAGAAGAAAAAAAAAAAGATTTTTTTTTTTTTCTTTTTATGTACTTTCAGTCATAGTTTCTTTTAAACTTTGAGGCTTCCATGTAAGTATCAAGTAAAATTAGAATCGTATTAAAATGTATTCCAGGTGCTTTGGGCCCTGAGGGCCAATGGTTGTTAAACTAGATTTACATGTCAGTGTTGGCAGAGCAGAGGTCCTGTGCCTCAGAGTGGTTAACTCCAAGTTGTATTCAGGGTACTTTCTTGCTTTGCATCTCATTTTTCACTTTTACTTTTCTAGAGAGAGAGAGCAAAGCACAACTTTCTGAAGCATACAGCCTGAATAAAGCACATATGCTGGAGAACTCAGTCCTGCCAGTTGTCATCCAAAATCTGCCTTACACACAGCTTGTATTTTGTTCTCAGAAACTTGAACCATCTCAATGGCAAAAACCACTGTCTTAGCTACTGTAAATGTAAAACAGAGGCAAGGGTCCCACAGCTGAACTTCTGCCCCGTGTAACCAAGTGTGTGTCCCCTGACAGGCATCTGCAAGTAACTTCATTTTTTGCTGGTTTTGCTTGTGTTGGTAATGACTCCTTTTATCTCTTGTGAAGGAACTGACTGTTTAACAAATGAGTTGCTAAAGGCATTTTGCTTGCATATCTGTAAGTGCTTATTAGAAGAATCCTTAGGAAAACTTAAGTGAATTACAAGAAACGGAATCGCTACTCGTATTTGTAAGAAGACTGGGATTTTTTTGGTGGCAAAGTTCACTGTACAGCATTTGATCATCTCTGTTCAATTCCTAGTTCCTGTTCAGAAACAGCTAGTGCAGATGAGACTAAAGCCAGTTCTGCTGAAAGCACGTTGATTCCTGTTTGTTTGTGTGTCTTGGAGGAAGATGTTCAGCAGAGAGGTGAACTGCATGAATGGAAGACTACTCTTTTGTCTCCGGTTGTATTCCAGATGAGGGTTACTCCATATTGACAAGGCAGCATGGGTGGCCAAGCAAGGTGCCAGTGGTTTAGCATACAGTGCAAAACTGGCTTAATCAAAATAATTAAAAATACACTTCTAAAATTTTTACATACTTGGCAGAGAACTTTTACTTTCTGGAAGGGCATTTGGCTAAACCTGAGTGCCTGAGAAATAGCGTGAACGTTGTCTGTGTAGGGAACTGATTGGGAGAATAATTGCAGGTACATTAGTGGCGTATGCCAAATCCTTTGAAGTCAGCGAGAGGCTTTCCATTAACTTCTAGTTTGTGTGATTCTGAATTGGCCTATTCATTCAGGCTTGCAGAATGAACACCTAAAGGTAATAATTACTATTTGTGTTTTATAATAGGCAGAGACCCCAGTTAGAGTGGGGCATTTCAAAGCCATGGATCTGTGCTGCTGAAAGGAAAACATTTATTGTGAACCAAAGGATAAAAGTGTAATAAAGACTGAGGTACAATCAAGGAGCATTTTTGCTGCAATGGGAAACTGTATTTCCAATTAGAGAGACTTGGAGCAATAGGAAAAAGCTAAACCTAAATTCTTAAAGGGGAGTCAGTGGTTCTTGCTGAGAATGTGATTGCAATAGGAAAGAGAATGAGAAATTTGGAATGGGAACAGAGAGATCGTGACAGGTAATAGGGCAAGTAAAAAATAATGTAAGTCAAGAATTTGCAGCACTGAGGGAAGAAAACTTGTAGGAGAAAGTAGTATTTTGGAGTCAAGAGAATGAATGGAAGAAGTACAGTTTTTGAGAAAAACAGTTTGCAGTCAAAAGTCCAAGAGTGGAAACAAACAGTTCCTTTAGAAAGGCAGAAATAGGGGTAGCTAGATGAAACAGAAGGCTTCACCAATTACTAAAATTTGATGAAATAGTCCAAAACTGACACATTAACAACTTAAAAGCGATAGATCTGAATTCTGCACAAATGGTTTGTTTGATTTATCATCAGCTGATCATTTTCAAAGCAGGATTTTTAATGGGGAAAAGAGATTTGGATAGTGCACAAATCCAGATGCCTGATGGGCCTGTATTAGTAAGAGTGGTCCGTATTTTTTATTCTAGCTCAATTATCTTGCAAAATCATTTGCCTGTCTATGTAAATAGAATGAAATAGCTTTAAGAATTAAGTAACTTGGTTTATTCCTGTAGGGAGATTATGAGATGCTTACATAAATGAGCAAAGTGAATGTAATGGGGAAAACAAAAGGTAAAAAATAGAAGTCAGCAATATGGGATTTAAAAATGCCATTTAACCTTTAAACATCTTAAAGAGATTTAAGGGATTATAAATTACTAAAAATTTTGGTAACTAAACCAGAAAACAGAAAAGTGTGAGTGCATCTGCATGGCTGCATTGCTGTGTGAGGAACACTCAGATTGAAATACAGATTCCCCAGCAGATTTTGGGGGGGTTTGTTTCTTTTTTTTGCTGATGAACTAATAATTTCATATTAAATACCATTCCCTTTTAGAAGGAATTAATGCTGAAAGATAATGTCATCCCACAAAACATTTTCAAAGTTTCTTCTTCTTCTGACTGCTTTAGCTGCAAGTTTTTGAGTTCCATCCGAAAGATTTTTGCTGTTTTTACAGCCTATATTAGCATTAAAAACGTTGGTATTTTGTTATTAAGTACAAGTCACACTGAATTATTTGTTCAGAGTGCCACACTGGAGAAAGAACTGCAGGTTTTTTTCTACTGCCTATACAAAAATGAGTTTTCCCCCTCAGCATAGTAGTGTTAAGGAACAGGGATGCTGGTGGAGGCATGGTGCAATGGAACCCTGCTAGGCCATATCCCAACAACATCAGGTGGAGTCGTTCACCGGCTGCTCTCTTTGGGCTGCAATAGGAAGTCTGGCAGCGTTTTTCTCTCCTTTACCGCAGAGGGTACAGGGTTGGCTTCCATTGTATCAAAAAAGGAAAAAAAAAACCAACCAAAAACCAAAAAGCCTTCAGGACTAACTCGGCTACATTATTTCTAAATACGCTCTTGGCTGAAGACTGGTGATTTATTAGCTTGAGTGAAAGGAATTTTCAAAGATTAGGAGGAAGTTATTTTCTGTTACAGACACAGAGGATATGTGTGATATGTATAATATAGAAGGTATAATATATATAATATTTCAGACAGTCTGCCTGTGATGCTGTCCATTTACAATATTTCTAGCTTCTTGCTATTGAAAGTGTTTTTAATCGTACATCCAGTCTTGCTGTCTCCAAACAAAAGAAGTGTTCCTGAAAGTAGGAGAGAAAGCAATGTTTCCTCACTCTATAGTGACAGCAACTAAAGAGATAGAGCACTTTTTGCCAGACAAAACTATGTGTTTATGGGAAAATGGCAATAGTATACTGTGGCCATTGTTACCATGAAGGAAATCTCCATTTCCAATTTAAACTACAAGCATTACAAGTGCACATAGGAATAGCTCACCATCCTGCCTTGGCATTTTGGTTTTTTCCTTGATTATATCTTCAGGAAGAATTAACATTTTGATACAACATTTGTTCATGGATTTGCAGTGGTTAAATCAATAGTTAATGAGGTTCGTCGTATAATTTGAGCTTGTAGTTTGTTTATGCTAGACCAACTTTATCCATACTCCAAACAAATTATCTCTTATAATCACCAGCCTGAAGATAAATCTCTAAATGTTTTTCTGATGATAGTGCTGTGGTTGGCAGGTGTTAGAAGTGCCTCCCAGGGACAAAGATTGAAGATGGGCTTGTTCTCACAAATCCTTCAGGCGAGGTTGTTTAGCTTTCTATCCTGTCATCTGCAGAGGAGCCTTGTATGGTGCCCTGCTAATGAAATCTAATAGGCAAAGGTCATATATCTTTATGAAGAAAAATGCAAAGCTGGTGAGTGATAAATGTGCTCCATGGGGTTCAATGGACGATGCTTAGTGATAAAATCCATGTTTAAACAGTGTTTCAAACGGCTTGGCATTATCTCTGTTTTTTTGTGCCTTAACTACTTTTTATAACAATTCTCATTAGTAGAGATGGGATTAGATAAATACAAAAATGGTTGAATATGCATGCAAAGTTGTCTAATTAAAGAAATAGGTGGGGACTTTAAGTGGGTAATTATTTTTCAGTATTCATAGCATAATGAATAAGATGGCTCACATGAAAGTACATGGCAGTATTGTATTTAAATTTGAAAGCTCTATTGACTAGCAGTAGAAGCACACTAGCTAGTGTGAAGATTTAGGTGGATTCTAGCATCAGTTGTAAATAAAAAATACCTTTGTCAAATGTCAAAATAAATAAAAAAAAGGAACAGAAACAAAACACGCTGGCATAAAATTGCAGATAGAACTTCTAAAGAATGCAAGTCAGTGCCTTTAAGAGATGGCTAATCTGAAGTTAGAAGGAATTAAATAAACCCGATATTGTTGAATCACTGCTGTTTTTTGAGAAGTTACCAGTTCATTTGCTATAGTTATACTGCTGAGATAAGAGACAGTTCAATAAATCAACTCAGGCTTGATGGATTCTACAAACCATTGCAATGAGTGCGAGGAAGAGGAAAGAAATCTCTTAGTATTCCCTCTTTGACAAAAGGGTATGCAAAGAGCCTGAATGGATGAATGGTTGATTAATTTTGCCAGAAATTTTCTTGACAGCCAGAAATGTGTTTTTGTGTTGCCATGTTTGCATGGGAGTTATTTTGTAAGGTATGAATTATTACATATAAACTTACACCTGAGACTTAGCTGGCTAAAATAGACAGGTCCTGGTCAATATGTATAGGGTTGTGATGTTTCTTATGTTTTAATTCATCACTCTGGCAAGTCAGCCTTTTGCTTGTTACCACTTGCTAATCAGTCAACAGTGAAATCAAATATTGTATGTGATTAAATGAACCTTGTAACTGAAGTGGTAGGTTGTGTCTTTTTCAGTATTTTTTAATTGATTTACAAGCTATGGAAAAATCAGATGGAAGCTCCTAACCTAGAGTCAGAAAGCAGAATAATATAAGGGAGAATAAAAAATAGCGTATCATATGCTGTGTCCACATGGCCTATTGATTAGTAAGACAGAAAAATAGTGTTTATTTTTCTCATCTAAGTTTCTGAGGTAAATAATGTATTAGATTGTGTATTCTATACTGTACTTTAGTATGGAGATTTTTCCTTTTCATTTTGTACATATTTTGTGCATATTTTGTACAGGTGATATTTGCTTATAAATGTGGTGCATAAGCAGGTCCCTGGATTCATTTACTTTTAGGCTTTGGATACGCATAGCTGTGATTTCAAAATAAGTAGACTTTCCTTTGCAGCTCACTCCAGAAAAATATCTACATACTTACTTCAGCCTTTAAAATGACCTGGAAGGAGTACATTTTAACATAGTGCCAGTATGTTTCCCTGTAGTTTCCTACTTGCAGCAAAAGTCATACTGTTTGGATTCTGCAATCCTAATGTTAGGATTGCAAGTTTTCTAGTTTGTCCCTTTAATTATTTTACAGAGGCAGAATTTTAAAGACACACTTGAAAAAGGAGGTGACATTTAAGCCTTTAAACTTGAAAATCACATCTATATGTTTTGCTGTATTTTGTGCTTTTAACTCCAAACTACTTATCCTTCAACTGCCAAAAATGCTGGAAAGTGGCAGCTTTATCAGTCACGATTTTCTTATTGCAGAAAACATCCATTAGCAATGAGATCAATTCCAAACGCTTTGAATTTCTTCCCTTGAAGATGGAAATAAATAAGTGCTTTTACCTTTGTCTCACTGGACTAGATGTTGTACATCCCTTCTTTGATTCCTGTGCTGCTGTGGAACTTTTTTTCTTCTAGATTTGGTGGTCACAGCCTTCTAATATTACCATGTTGTTCCAGCGCACACCACAACAGTATGCACACCGTTACCTGTGTTTGTTTATGTCTTCAGGCTATGCGTTTCATGTTTATCTCATGCAGTAGCGGCAGTACCTTAACGGGACATTCATCTCCAGCCCTCCCCATCTATTACATTCTTTGAGTCTGTGTGCACAGACCCCACCGATGCCAGGGAGCATTTTCAGCTGTTGTATTTCAGGCAGTTAGTTGTACAGCTCAGTGGCAGGGGAGGCTGCCTTGCTTAGGGATAAGAATTTGTGTTCCTTCAGGTGAGTGGCAATGATGGCCACTAAAGGCAGGTATTCCTGCCACCAAGCAGGCCATTGTGGTATCCTTATGTTACATGGATAACATAATGTCTCTTAAGATACATGGAGACCCTGTACCCCAGCTGCTAAATACCAAGCTGTCTCAGCTAGCTCTGAATATGTGGAATAATGGAAGTGAAGTTTGGCTGTTTATCTGAGCAACCTTCTTTTTTTTTTTTTTTTTTTTAAATTTTATGAATGAATGTAGAGTTCCCAGTCTTTCTTGGAAGTCCTGTGCTGTGCTAAATACATATAAAACATAGATATCTTTTAAAGTTCCAGTTAAACACAGATTAAAATGGGCAAGCCTGTATTTGAATACACAGGATTTTTACGTGTATGAAGTGCAAGTGAAACTTCTTTAGCTGTAATCTCAATTCATAAAGAGTGGATCATTGTTAAGACACACTATCATAAAACGTACCAGTGCTGTCAAAGGTACTGTTTCCAGTGTGAAACTGACTAAATAAACTTTCATTGAATAAAGCAAAGCATGATAATTTCTTTTATTATAGATGAATCCTTCTTTCTTTGTTGTTTTGTTTTTTTTTTGTTGTGGATTTGTGTGGTTTTTTTAGTTATTCTGCTTTTAATGAACATAATAGACTGTAAAAACACAGCCGGCCCCTATGGTAAGGGGAGTGAGATTGGTGCTAAACAGGCATTCATCCCTTGATTCTATATGCAGTGTTTCACAATGCTATAGAATTTCCTGTTTAAATTTCCTTCTAGCTTAAACTTGGGATGCCTAAAGTTGAACGTAAGGTGTGACTGGGGTCTCTATAAAGCAGGGTAGCACAAGGTCTCAGATGCCCATTCTCCTGCTCTGCAGTTTAGGACCTAATACCTATTTCTCTTTGGAAACTTTAGACAGCAACACAAAGGAAACAGAATTAGCCGCTATTTTTGTTCTTTTCAGAAGGCTCATAGATATTGGTACACCAGAGCTGCTGTTTGGGAGATTGAAATGTGCAACAGAAAAATGCAATCTTTCCTTACAGAAAAGATGGTGAATTTTTTATAGAATGTTTTCACCAGTGGTGTTGATATATAAAAGAGGTAAAATAGTGAATATACTTGTCTGTGTTTCTGAAGACTTATAAACACCATACTGTTTATACTGGTTTTTCCATTTTTAGTGACCTTACCTGAAAACTTTTATAAAAAATTGAGTCTTTTTCTGCTTTTTTGCCTTTTTTTTTTTTTTTTTTTTTTTTTTAAGGCGGGGGCTTCTAGTAATTAGCTGGATTTACAACAAATGGCACACAGACTGTTAGCTCTGCATGTGTGCTATAACATTGGTGTTTACCCTATTATATTGCAATTTAAGTATGTCATAAAGTTTTATCAGTGATCACATAGAAATAAACTGGAATGCAGAAGTGCTGACCATGAAATATTAAGAGAATGCAGCGTGAAGCAGTATGTATTGACTTCTGTATTGTGATAATTGCATTGATTGTGAAAATTGTAATGGGATACAGTGATATTCTTCATTTATATTTTGTGATGGTTGGGTATTTTTAGCAAATGAGTTGTCAGCAGAAAGGCTTCATTAGACCCATCAGGGTATCTGCCCATGAATAACGAATCCCAAACTGTACTGACAGTTTCCTTGAGCCAAAATGATGGAGTACCTCTGACAAAAGCCATATTGTGCTCTCCATGTGAGGAGTGTGAAGAACAAAAGAGACAGTTTGTTCTTAATTTGGTCAGGTTAATATTGACACAGTTAGCTTAGAAGAATCAGAAGTATGTGTAATGTACATTTACAGTGATCATTTGGGTAATTGGCTGTTGGCTTCATGAATCAGAAAGTGTTGCTAGTGATGGAGAAGTTACAAATTCTCTTTGGCTATTTCTTGGAGGTTTTGCTTCTTTTAAAGGATCATCCATGTTTGTAGCCATGTTAACTACTCAATTAAAAAAAAGAGATTCCTATAAGAAAATTGAGTTTCAGAGAAAGATGTTTCACAACAATATACAGCCTACATAAAATGGTATTTCTCAACATAAATACATAATAACTGAACAGGTCATGTTCAAAAATCCTTCAGAAGTCTGGGGATTTCTTAAACCATCTCATTCTGTTTACCCAAATGATAAAAAAATATTTGTCATTTCAGAATGTTTGACATATTGTTATGTTGTAGCATTGTATAAACTATTTATATGCGTTAGGCAAAACAAATACACAATTCTATTACAAATGCCAAGACGCTAAATTTCTCCAGTATCCATATTGCTGTTAACTATGCATAGTTAACAGCATTTGCTGAATATATTTACTAGATTCTATTTATTTCAAGTATATTACATTTCAAGCATACTCAACAGTCCTTTTTTGTTGTTATTATAGGTTACTTAGAGGGCATCATGACAGCTAATAATGTTTACATATGCTGTTTACCTGCTGTATGCTCTGCAAATGTTAATTAACATTTAAGCCAGCACATGCTAATCAAGTAAGGAAGAGGAGTATAAAAATGAATAGCCAACTGACCTTTGTCATGGTTTGGCTGTATGTATGTCAGTGCATTTCCTACTATACTAATTCATCAACAGTGTATTTTACAGTGCTTGTAATTAATTTGGGATATAGCAGCTTAACTGTTGAAATGATTAGCATTTTTTCATTTCTGAAGGGAATGTTTTATTTTCTGTTAGCATTTACAATGCATGCAACATTCTGGTTGTTTACTTAGGTTAGCAAATTTGTGGAAGAGTCCATATGTCTACCATATCTTTCGCTATATAGTCTTTGGTAATTTATAAGAATTTCTTGTTTGCAACTGTCTTTATTTATTTGAAGGTTTGAATGGTTGTAAAGGGAGTGTCTGAATTATGTTGTTGGTACTAGTTTAAAGGAGTAAAACGTACAGATGTCTGGGGGGAGGGATGGAATTAAACTAAGTTTTAGAGAAAATTATTGCTTAAATTAATAATGTTTGTTAACATTAATAAAATTACTTTTGCTTATTTTAAATTTAATAATTAATTTTATGTTTTGATTAGTAGTCCAGTCAAAAAAATTTGTGAAGTAGAATCATGATGCTGTAAGACATGTAATCTGATCTTGCTTTTATTCAATAGCTTAATCAACAGCATTTTCCAGCAAATTTACTTTTTGATCTGTTCTTTTAACAAGGTCTGTTTGCCTCGTGTTTAATTTCTGGATGCACTTAGTGAAGTAACAGCTTATGAGAAACATTTATTGTTGACTATTAAAATGGCTGTTTATGGGAAAACTGAGTAACTTATGTTGTCAGGTATTATTTGAATATTAATTGTTGCTTAGTAATGGTAACGTGAGAAGCTTGTACCTTATTCCTTATGCCACAGAATGAATAGGGTCTTGGGTTTTATACCTTCGCTGAATAACGACTTTTTTGTCAGAAAGTTTTCTCATTGACAGGCTAGGGGGTAAAGTAATACATGGGATGTGATCGGCATCATTTTGCTTGACTTGATCTGTGTTGTGACATGCCTTAATGACTTCTTCAGTATTATTGTCGATGGGATGTCACTGTAGAACATCTCTTGCCCTACTGCACTTTTAAATCCTCAAATAATTTGCATGTTTTCTTTCAGTGTGGTGTATGGTGCTGGCACAGCTAAGCCCGTTCCCATGCTGCTCTGAGCAGTCTCTCATCAGCCGATAGTGTTTTTGCACCACGTAGTGCTGGTCCATTACAATCCCAGTAAGAAAAGCATGCAAACTCTGTGAGGTACTTTTTGAAATGCTGTTTATTAGTGCTAATGTTAAAAGGAGAAAGCTATAGATAATCCTACATCCCTTTAGGTGGTGGGAACCCTTGAGGGGTGTAGCATTGAATAAGCCTCCAATTGGTGCACGGCGTTCTGGGGGCACCCTGTTCATAGAAGAAATTTCCACCTTTTGGTCATTTTAGCTGCTGTAGGATTTTTTTACAAGGAAACACCTCCGTTCCTCATTTCTCCTGTCAACCAGAAAGGAGGTTCATATGAGAAGTCATTGCTGCACTTTTAGTTGAAGGCAAGGACACACAGGTAAGGTAATTGCTAGTACCGAGTTGGTGCTGCCTGCTGACTTCTCTGGTACGGTTAGGCGGCCAAGTTCATTCTGTGCCCAAGGAATATGTGTAGCACAACACAGCCCAAAGGCCAAGCTGCATGTGAAGCACAGAGGAAAAAACATGTAGTAGATAGCTGATCCCCTTCTGCAGTTTGTACCCGGTGGAGAGGGACAGGGACAGGTAGCCTGCTCAGAGTTAATCTTTGTGCTTCTCTCAGTCATCAATCAACATGCTGAGAACCTCAAGAAGAAAAAAATACACACCTGAATAGTAGTAAGTCTGAGAGTATGAAAGAAATGGGAGAACCTCAAGCAGCTGGATCAGGTAATTATGTAGGTAGTACAGATCCATTATTGTTTATATTAATGTGGCCCGGTGCGGAGCTCTCCAGTCCAGTTGCTCCCCCAGGGATACATACTTGGCAGCTTCCCTGCTCAGAGCAGCAGGCTGCTGGATCACCTGCTGCTGTGTCAGTTCCTCAGTGTTGCTCTCGATCGTATGACGTAAGTTAGCAAAAAAGGGGGCACAAGGCAAACCCAGTTTTTAGCGCCATCGGGGGCTTTGCCATGGCCATCTGCATCTTTAGTTCCTGCTCTGACTGGTAGAACTGACCTTTCATTGTATGGCATTTGGTGCCACACCCTTGCTGCGGTAACCGTTCCCACCAGCAGAGAGCTGCTAGCGTGTGAACGTTTTATCTTCTTCTCTTCTATTCATAGTCTTGCTCTATGATGCCCTAGTGGTCCTTGGCCTTAAACTGTAGAAATATACCTCCGATTGCCTGGTATGCACATAGACTCTCCAGTTGGCCGTGGTTCTGATTGGGAATTTTCCATGTAGGTGAGATAAGAGGTTCCTTCCTCAAAATACTGCAGAAAGCAGGATTTTCGGCACTCCCCGACCTACCACTTTGTGAGTGCCAAGTGCAAGCTGAGATGATGGCAGATATTATCTCAGTGAATTTCAGGAGGCTTCCGGTTCAGTCACGTGATTTTTAACAGAAAATTTCTAATTCCTTGCATTTTCAGCTGATACAAGCAATATGAAAGATAAAGCATCATGAGGCTTGAAGGCTGGACATGTTTTAGAATCATCATTTATTTACCTTATGTACAGCCATAAAACACCTTGCAGACGAGATCCTTGGTTGATCCGTGTCCTTCCCTGTGACTTCCAGATCTTCTTGAATTGGCTGTGAGTGGGTAACTGAGATAAGGAATTATCAGGGATTTTCAGATGGTTTTGAATCTGCTTTAGTTCAAAATATTTTTTTTTTTTTTTCAAATAGATTTTAATTATTCCAACTGCAGTTAGGAATGGGATAACTGAAGTAACTTTTCCGTGCTAAGCACATTTTGGCACTTTTTCTAATACATTTAATACTTGAGTCTTCAGAAAAATGTTACTGGTTTGGACATTGAAACCTTACTCGCCATAATTCCTCACCATAACCCCCCTATTCAGATTTCATATCTGAATGTCCACCAGGAAACTGACAGCTGACTTTTGTTTGTGCATTACTCTGCCTGAAGTTAAGATAAAACTCATTTTTAGGTGCTATGTGAACATCAAAGTGGAACTTTGTTTCTAGTCTTGAAAAAGAATCTGCTTCCAAAGCATTTGACAAACAGATTTTTTTGGTTTAAGTTTAACTTACAGGGAGGGATACCCATTTTGTGGACACATTTGAGTCGATTAATAAATAGTATTTGTACGTATGTAACCAAACCAGCAGTTTATTAGGTAGGAGACAGATGCAGGGGAATAACATGCCAATCTGCATATACAGTTGTGTTGTGTTCATGATGAACTGCTGTTTATTTAGGGCCAGCGTAGCTTGGCAGCATCAGAAGAATTATTAGCTAGATGATGGCAAAAATTATCTCAAATACAAATAGCAGAAACATAAAGGAGAAAATAAAATTCCTAAGACTTTGTTCACTGGCAGTTATCAGAACTGAGGACTGAAGAGAGACATTTATACTTTGTGCATTATGTCCCCAGGTAGTAAGAAGGTTGTATGTTTTATGTTGCAAAATCTAGACAATTCAACATTGGGCTACTCCAAATATAAATGAGAGTAGGAATGACAAATGCAATGTTTACCTCCTGTGTGTTTGGTGTGGGATGTATGTGAAGATAAGCATTTTTTTGACACAAAGAGATTTTAAAACTACTTTGCCTTAATCTGATCTTATTTTGGGGTGTTATTGTTTTGAAGACTTGCACAGAATTCAAACCCCAAGAATAAAGGAACCTAGAGGAATAATCTGTGGTAAAATTGTATACAATCATGTAACATCATAATGGATACATATAAAGGGCTGCAAAATTAACTTAGCACACACAATTTCCTTTTGAGTGCCTGATTTTGCACCTCAGTACTATTATTTTAACATCTATTATTTTAAATGAAATATTGACATGACAAATTTCATAAAATGTTTTTATTTTTCTATCAAAAAAGGGGGTTTATTCAAGAAACAGCAGTAGCCCAATACTTATAAACAACCTTGCAAAAGCAAGTAGCAGGAACAAGTAAGAATTCTGTTTCAGCAGCTTTTTGAAGAAGGCAAAACCTACATTTAGTGTTTTAGTGTTCTTCAGAAATAAAAGTCCATTACTGTGTTGTGAGACTGGTTCTTGATTTTTATTTTTTTTTTGAAGCATATAGCTGTTTTGACAAATGGAATGGAATTCTGTTGCCAGTTACACTGATGCTTATTAACACTTCTAGCTATTTTCACCACAGATTTGGATGGAAAGAACAAGGAAAAGAAGCTGATATTTCTTTTAATTTCTTACCAAATTTCAGGACTGCGTGTTACACAGGAGTCTCATTGGTGATCTGAAAGCATTCATAGATAAATACGGGTTTGATGTACTTGTTGTTTTGGCCAACTGTTTGACGGATGAGAAGCAAACAAAACGACAAATAGCAGTATACTCGGAAAACTTAGAGCTAGGCAATCAAGTAAGTACCTGGAAAAAGAATCAAATAATATTTTTCCTGGAAAAAAAAATGTTTTTTTAAAAGTAGTATATACCAAAGTCTTGAATAATTAAGTGGGGTCAAAAAGTAGCAACAGATTGCTGGCAACTGAGCAGCTATTTGAAATGGCTGCATTATTTATATGATGCAAGATTGTGATATTTATAATTGTTTTAGACCAGCCTAATAGGAAAAGTGTGCAGTTACAAGAAATGCAGAAAGAGACAAGATTTTTCAGTTTAAGTAAAACAGAGTGATTTTTTTGTTTTGTTTTGTTTTACTAATTTTGGCTTGCTTTTGTTGTGATGTACACAAATGAGTCTTTGAGGGATGAGCAAACACATTGTAAATGGTAATGAACAGAACTCATCTATGTGTGTGTAATTGCTAAAGAATTTAAGCTCTGAAATGAAGCCAAATTATTACTAGGAAGTTCATTTATCCAAAGCCATTCTTTTACTATAATTGTCCCCAAATGGGAGAAACCATCTCAGTGGCAACTTTTTGAACCTTTTCCTCAGTCTTAAAAACTTCTGATTTTAGGGACAGGTGGCTAAATGACTCTATTGCTTTCAAAGTCAATATAAATGTATTTATTTTATTTATCTAATTATCACATTCTAAAGATACTTTTCTCATGTACACTTACATATTTTACTCAGATTTCTCAACGCAACAACTAAACATTTATTTGGATTTTCTTTTACTAGTGAAAAGTGATCTTGAAAGTCAAATGATACTATTTCAAATAAATATTCTGACCAATTTGACAATACATATTATGGCTTGATCTTCTATTTTAATAGTTCATCTAGATCATCATAAGGCTGTTACAGCGAAACGGCCAAGGAATAGATTAATAGGAATAGATAAGTATGGCTGTGTTACACAGTGAATTAGTCAATATGTGCCCTTATGCCCATGATTGCAATGGCTTTTGAAACATCCTATTTTTCAACAGATCTGCTGTGAATTAGAAGAATGTCAGAATCCTTGTTTGGAGCTGGATCCTGTAGAATGTGGATGTGACCAAATTCTCATTTATCATCAAGAAAATGCTTTGGTGACCAGTGATCAAATTTTTCTTCTAGTTAAGGAAGTTATAAATAGAAGACAACCAGAAATGGTGTCAAACAGTAGAACTTCTTCAACTGAAGCTGTTGCTGGAAGTGCTCCACTTTCACAAGGATCTTCTGGTATTATGGAGTTATATGGTTCTGATGTAGAACCACAGCCCAGTTCTGCCAATTTTATAGAAAATCCTCAAGATCTAAATGGATCTATGCAAGCTCACGTTGATGTTAATGTAGACCTTGTGAGTCCAGACAGTGGACTGGCTACCATTAGAAGCAGCCGGTCTTCCAAGGAGAGTTCTGTTTTCCTTAGTGATGATAGCCCTGTTGCAGAAGGTGCTGCTGCCTATCACAGTCTTCTGCCTGGCTTTGATTCCTATAGCCCTATTCCTGAAGGAGCAATAGCTGAAGAACAAAAACCTCAGCCTAGAGACAATACTGATAACTTTGATCTTTTCAATTTTGATCTAGCACCTGTGGTTGCAGCTCCATCGGAGTCATCTTCTCGTTCTGTTGATTGTTCCCCAGCAGATGACTATTTCCTCAATAGTGATTCATCAGAAGGACAACAACTCACTGTGCATAAAGAACTTGATGAGGCAAACCTGCTAGAAAATGATACAGCTAATTATTCAGCTGACCTACTTGTGACAACAAAAGAGGAAGACAATTCAGCTGAATTTGATGAGAATCCAGGAGAAATGTGTGAGAAAACGTCAAGTTTGATCGATTTAGTTGAAGGTGATTCTTCTTCACCAGAAATGTTGAAATCCACTGATTCAAGAATTCCACCAACTCCTATGAACAGTCTTGTAGAAACTTCACCATTAGATAATGGGCAGCCTTTATTTTTCCCACAAGATGTCATAAAAAAAATTAATGAAATTGATGGCACAAATTATTCTCAGTCTCGTGTTAGATATGGAAGCTGGTGGGATGGCTTTGACCTAGAGTCCAAAAATGCTGATACATGGAGTTCAAGTGAGCAGGAATCTGTATTTCAGAGCCCTGTCTTATGGAAAGATGGTAAAGAAAGTCCCTTGCTACGAGGACATATTGATAGAAGAGCCTCAGATTCTGTGTTCCTCCAAAAACAGCCAAAACAAAAGGAATATGTGAGAGCAGGTCTGTGGGATAATCAGTTTAAACAAGATAATTGGAACCATGAGAATCAAGAGAAAAACTGTGAACATTTGCATTTGCAAACTGCTTCTTTAGAGGAGACAAAGCAAGAACCAGAGAGCTTTACTGACCCGTGGAAGGTCAGTCAGCCAACACCTATGATGTCAGATGCATGGTGTAGGGGTGAAGGGAAAGGTAGTCAGCTAGCTGGAGACTCTTATGAGGTCTGGACTAAGTTTGATGCAGGAGATATTATTGCTAGATCCTCAGAAAATGTATGGAACATGCCCAAACTGGATAGAGAAAAAAAATCAGTGAATATTCCTGAGGAGTGGGCCATACCAAAACCTAGTTTGTCAGATTCTTCAGAAATCACAGCAAACAATGAGAAAATGAAAAATGAAAATCCACCTGTGCAGGTACCTCCAGAAGCCTGGGATAAAGAAAGGTATTATTCAGTAGAAGAATATGGAAAATCTGAAAATACAAATTCTGTTTTCAACAATATGCAAAATAATTCAAAGCTGCAATCAGAGGAAAAAACTGTATTTGGTGACTCTAAACATAGACCAAACCAATTTGAAAATATAGAGGCCTGGAATATGTATGATAAAAACATCAGGAAAGAAGTAACAGAAGTAGTAGTGCCATGGGAGGATACCTTCTTGTATAAACACTCAGATCTTAGTTCATCCAATATAGGTGAAGATTTAGTTGTTTCTCCACCAGACACCAATTATTCAACATCTGATTCATATATATCACCTACATATGTGGAAGAAGAAAGAGAAGATGAGGACAAAGATTTTGATGAAGAAACAGTTACTGATAAATTGATAAACCCAAATTTGGCTGACCCAAAAGTACTTGAGAAAGCAAATAAGGAACCATTATCTCCTAGAAACATGCCTTTTTCAAGCGCTGGAAACACAGACATCTGGAACACTCCCCTAAATAATGTCACAGAGTTACAAGAAAGAAATTCTGAAATTACTGCTCTTTCTGCCTCTGCTAAACCTGATCAATATTTTTCAACTGAGATACATACCAGTGAAAATAATTTTTCTGTATCTGAAAACAGAAGAATAACACCAGTATACAATCGAACAGTGAATGACTTGTCACCACCACAGAATGAATTAAATATTAGGCAGAGTGCAGCTGAAATTGTAGAAACAGTGAGCAGTGTTCCTGTAGATGACACAGACACATCTACACCAACTTCAGACACTGGGAATAGTGTGGATATGAAAATATGTGACTTAGGGAGTGAGACACTTACTAAGAAGGCAGCACAAAAGACTGCTGATGTTGATGAAAAGCTGGGTAGTCAGGAATCAATGCAGCAGCTGAACTCATGGAGTTTACAGAGTGAGCAGGGTTGTGACGAAGGCTGGGACAATGCCATTGTCATCTCACAGGAAGGAAAAGAGGAATATAAGAGAACAGATGAGACAAGTGGACAGCAAATGATTAGTGACATTTGCAATAAACCAGTGCAAGAGGACAGTGAATCTTCATGTACCGCAGATTCAGAAGAAAACAGGTCAACAACTGAAGTTCCCAGCTCCCCAGAAAAAATGAGGAATAGTGTTAGTTTGGAAGTGTTAGTCACAGAGAATGTGTCCTTTTCCAATCAAAGTAATCCAGTTAGTCAGGAAGAGAGAAAAGACTTGTCGCAGAATAATGTAGAATCTTCTTCAAGTGCTTCTGAGGAAGGCAGAAAGTATGAATGTTTTGATGACTCCAGACCACAAAATTACAATTACAGTGAAACATCACAGCTGCTTTCTGAGAAAGCTGAAAAGGAGACTGCAGTGATAGAGGATGCAACAAGTCCTGAGACGGAAAGTATCTCTGAAAGTTCTGATAAGGGTAGTGATAATCCTGAAAACAATTCTAAAATGCCCAGAAGCTCAGGCACCTGGAATGAATCTGGAAAGAATAGTTGTCACCTAGCCACATCAATTCCTTTCATGAATGAACCACAAGAAGTGCTGGGAGAAATGAAAAAAAACTTAGATGAAGTGGTTCCTAACCATCCAGACATTTGTAATTCTGAGTTAGTATCTTTCAAAAATAGCTCAGAACTGAACAAGACTCATGAAAAGTCTTTCACAGATGAGTTTAAGAAGAGTTCTTCTTCTGGATATGTCAGTGTTCCTGACATTACAGATATGTCTGTGGTAGAAAATTCATTTTCACATGAAATAGGTTCTGGGAGAAATGAAAACTCTGAAAATTTAGAACCTGCTCATAATCTTTGTGGAGAGCCATGTGTAATGCTTAATGACAGTTTTCATCGAACTACTTGGCAATCACAGCCATGTGAAGATTTGCAGTCTCCTGGAACAAGTCCTGAGGCAAGTGAAGTCCTCGAAATGGCAAATACCACAAGTAGCCTTTCAAAGGATATACAGATCAAAAGTTTTTTGGAAGAAGATAATATGTGGAGTGATTCAATAAATGATTATGCACACTCAAGTGGAACAAGTCCTGATTTAAGTGATGCATCTGTGAATGTGTGGGAAGACCTTCCAGTTGCCAGTCATCACAAAAGAAATAGGGATATGTGGGATATTAAAAATAAAAAAAATCTTGAAGATGCCTATAAAAGGAATGAATTTGAGAATGAATGTGAAGAAGGACTTGAAACAAGCACTGAACAGAACAAAGTTCCTAAAAGCTTAGATTTTTGGAATGCCCATGTAGATGATGATACTGTATCTTCTTTATCAAGTCCTGACATAAATGAGGATTCAGAGAATTCAGAGGCATGTCCAGAAGTGATTCATGAAGATTCCACATATGAAAACAAACAGCACAAAACATCTGAAATTGGAGAGGATTATGCTCAATCCAAGGCAACAAGTCCTGAAGCAAATGAAGACAATTTAGATGGAAAAACTAAGGTGGGAGAGGAGGTCCAGGTAGGCATCTTCAATGAAAATCATGAAGCAATTAAAGCTAGTAAAGTAGGGCAGGAGGACTTGACTGTAATGGAGCATAATGAGACTTCTGAATATTTAGATCACTGGGAAGCACTTCAGAAAAAAGGTCAGGCGAGCATTTTCAGTGAAAAAACAAGTAGCAGTGAAGACTCATATTTGTATCAAATGAACGAAGATACTACACTGACTTTTGGTGTTGGTGATAAAGAAGAGTATGCTTCAAAAGCTGTAGATATGTGGAGTATGTCATTGGAAGCTGATTTAAGAACTGATCCAAAATCTACAGTAGGAAAATTTGGTTTCCCAGATGACAGTTCAGAATGGTGGAATTCACAACCTTGTGAAGAAAAGCAATTGGAAGATTGGTATTCTGTTTCAAGTCACTCTGCAACAAACCAGTTAACAAATAGTAAGAAGGACTCCTGGGCATCACCTTCGCAAGGTGAAGAACGAACAGAAGCATATTGCGCTAATGCAAGTAATGATGGAAATCGGCCTCCCCCCCTGTACTGTGATGAAAAAGAAAATGAAAGGCTAGTACATCCTATGAATATTCCTGATAGTCAAATAAATCAAGACACTGTACAGTTCAAGCAACTTGATCCTTTCATACTGGATAAAGAAGAAAGGGGCTTGAAAGAGCAGTTGTTTCCTACAGATGAGGAAAATCAACTGACTCCACAGAATCCTTTTTCAGATGAGGAAAGAGGTATGCCAAATACATCAGTTCAAGAAATCACTGTACTGGATCTACCAAAAGACAATGAGGAAAATGCAAGTCTCATTCCTCAAGAACAACAGCAAGACACCTGTGAAAGATTAGAAATGCACAACTCCCTGCCAGGTGCTTTCAGTCTAGAAGATTTATCTTTTGAAATGACAGAGAAGTCAAGTCCAGGGTGGAGTATATTAGTTCCCCAAGCTGCACTTATCCCAGATATTTTACAGGATAACACCCAAGAAAGTAATCAGCTGTTTTCAGTGGAACCTGACCTGTGGACTAATGCTGAGCAGATTGTCACTTTGAAATCAGATGGTGAAAATCCCGATATATTAAGTCACTGTGACCAGGACAATAGTTCAGAGACATCAAGCAGTCCTGATGTGTGCCAGGAGTATGAAGTTAAGCATGCCTTTATCCCATCTTCTCAGATTGGGGTGGAGCCTGAAGACAAAGGTAGTCAGCAGATTCACACATGGTCAAATATGAGTAAAGAGGCAGATTTTGATTCAAAGTGTCAGTTAGTAATGCAGAAGGTAGAGACACAGTCCAAAACTGGTAGCCCTCAGCACTATGAACAGGGAAAGATCAATGAATCCTATCAGCTAATCTCTTCTAATACTCAGGAGCCTCCTGAATTTGCAATTTTGGAAGAATATGCTGTAGAAAATAAACTTGTTACTGACTCAACTGAGTCCGCTGAAATTACCAATGAAGTTTTAGAAGTGACATCTTTAGGTCTGAAAGACACGTTCTATGAAGGTTTTACTCCTGCAAGCCATCAAGGATCACCAACTGATGAAACTCAAACAGCGACCTCCCAAAGGCATTTGGTTCCCATGGATTTCACTCTACTTAATAGGGCAGAACAAAGCTTAAAAGAAATCAGTGTCTTGGCTGAAGTTAGAAAATATTCTGATATTGACCATACAGCAATAACTGGTGATGAGCTAGACATGTTAGAAGAATGTGTGGATCAATCTGAGACAGGTGTAGAACACAACATCAGGAATACATCAGTGACTAATGTCCCCGCAAGCACATGTGGTGGAATGAACATACTGGCAGTAGTAGGCAGTGAAGCAGCAGAAGAGGAATCAAAGGATAAACAGATATTCTTTCCCAAATCCTTTCTGCTTGGTGGTAATGAAGGCCATGAATCTAGTTCAAATAATCAACTGGTTGATGACATAGCAAAAGAATCTGAAGATGTAATTGAAAATGATGTTCCTGTGTTTAAGGAAACACCCACTGACCAATCACCAGTGGTGTGTAGTCCACCATCCTGTGTATCTTTCAATGCTGAACCCTCTGGCAGCAGAGAGTGTGCAAAAGATGACCTCTTGTTACAGCAGCCATTTTGTGACAGTGTTTCTTTGGAAAAACCCTTACCACTGCCAACTGCTTTGGAAGGTGCAGAAGGCATCCTAATGACCAAAGACAACAGCATTAAAGATCAGGTGTCTGAAACATCCACAGAGTGCCTTCAGGAAAATCACACATCAGTACC
The DNA here is from genome assembly GCF_929443795.1 of Astur gentilis. Taxonomy (NCBI): domain Eukaryota; kingdom Metazoa; phylum Chordata; class Aves; order Accipitriformes; family Accipitridae; genus Astur; species Astur gentilis. Next base: position 47,212,797 of record NC_064919.1, read on the forward strand.
TTCACTCACCGAGTCTGAAATAACTCTAGGAGCTTCTGAGATTTTGACAGGAAAATCTGAAGCAGAAACAACTGATCTCGACTCACCGCCAGGTGGAGATAAAAGATCACCTGACGGTAAGAAAACCTGCTTCCCAGAGCAAGTTCATAGGACAAAGAAAGAAGGAAATGTCGAGTATTACTGCTGAATGATGAGGCTTAGAGTGAAGTTTGAAGTTTGTAGGTCTCCCTGATGTACAAAATTCTGTACTTTGGGAAGACCTCTAGTGTCACCCTTCTAGACAGATCTAAAGCTTTTAAGCATTGAAGTTGGAACATTATTTGTTGTTTGTACAGGGCCTAGCATATGGGAGACTGAATCATTTGTCCCTTAGGAATGATTGCAGTGTTAATGTATAATCTTTAACAATAATGATGATGATGACGTTATAAAATTCAAGTACACATTAACAGAGCAAAGCAAACTGAGAAGAGCTTTATCTCACTGTACTGATTTAAAGAAATCATAGTGACTAAGTAACTGAAAAACTAAAAGGAGTTTCTGTTTGCCTGTTCTTTTAGAAGCTGGCACTGACTCCCTACTTTGTAGGGAGAATAAGCCAAGAAATTCCTCTGAGAGCCCTGAACTGAAAAATACAGAGGGTAAGGAAGATGTGAGGATGCAGGTGCACCGAGATACAACTTCGCTGGAGTCGGATTACATCCTTGTTACTGAGAAAGAAAATATACCTTCAACGGAGGATACCTTTGAAAGAAACGAAAGTGATTTTGCATTTCAAGAAGCTAATGTAGCTGAACAAACAGAATCTCATAAAGGCTTTTCACCGGGCTCCTTGGATACCTTTCAGCCAATCTCCATTACAAATGAAAGGGAAGATCACTCTGTTTGTGGGCCTGAAAGGGACTCTATTCACTTAGAAGAGAAAAGTTCTTCTGTTGCGCGTCAAAAACTGGATGATGAAAGGAGATCACAGGAAAGCTCTGGGCAAGATGAGGGCTGGATTATATTGGGCCAAAATGAAGTCAGTGACATATCACCTGAAGAAATTGCTGCCGAGTCTGAGATGCCACAAGCAGGGTCCAGATATTCTGACGAAGAACTGGCAGCTGTTGAAACACAGGAATTGATTCTTGACGCTCCAGCAGAATTTCAGGTAGAAGCTACTCTTCAGAAACCTTTTGAACATGGAGGCTATTCTCCTTCAGATAGCCTGACCACTGAGAACGAGAGTTTGGCCATCGCAGGAACATGTGTGTTGCAGGTGGTTGGTGGTGATGATACATGGGAAGCAAATTCTCAACAGACACTCGGAAATAACGTAGCAACAGAACAAGAAATGAAGGAGGAAATGGTGCTTCTCAACAGTGAAAGAGGACTGAGTCAAATATCAGGGTAAGGAAAAAACAACCTGTTTCCTTTCAAGAGTCTTCTGTTTACTTGTTATCAATGCTTTTGAAGAGTATGACATTATGAATAGATGGCAAGACTTTCAGGTCTGAACTACTAATTATATTTACATGATTTAAGTATCACTATACTCCTCCCCTTCTAAAAACAGAAACCTGGTTCTTGGTTGCTTGGTATGAGCCAAATGAGGAATGTTTTGCAATGTAGGAAGCTTGTAAGGCCACTTCCTTGCAGGACTAAGTCTGTCTTCCTTTTATGGAGTCCCATAGACTTCAAAACCTACCTTTAAATCTGAAACATGTGGCCAGGGAACGCAGGCCAAAGCCAGGTACTGATGGTATTGCTAGTCCTGATACAATGCCAGTGATGAGATTACGGAGGGATCGAAGTGAAGTACAATCTCTGCCTAATGCAAAACTGCTGGGAAGGAAGATAGGAGGGAGTTGAGGCCCAGAGTCAGAAAGAGGTGCTGCTTATAGAGAAAAGAAAAGGATGATGGAAAATCATGGTCTTTGTGGTTATTTCCAAGCTGTAGTCAGGTCAGAGCAGCATTTTTTGTCTGTTCGGACTGGACTGGCAGTTGAGGCAGTTTGAGTATGTTTGCACCTGCCTTTGGGTGGACTTGCAGCCTCTGTGCTGTCAGCATTACTACTGCCTGCTGTCTTTCTGCAGTGTCACCAGATGGAGAAAGAGGTGACCTTCTTGAGTCCATTTACTGTAGTGTTTTGGAAAGGGTGCTTCTGCTGTTGACTCCTCTTCTTTTACAACCAGGAGGCTGTAACTGCTACAGTGGACTTATAGGATAGCTCCAGAGATGCAAGTGTGGAAGTCTGACCTCATTTCTTCTGGGCATCTGCAACTGACATGCTGCAGTTTTAAAAAGAGGAACCTGGCATTGCATTGATAGAGTGAAATTCTTGTGGCCAGCAAAAGAAACTTCCCAGTACAAATAAAACTAAGAGGTGTAACTGCTTTGTACTTGTTACTCCTTTCAAACTGCACTTACTCAAAAGAACACATGTGATATCAAACATGTGGAAACATACTGTTTGTGTGAAATGCAAGACTGATTTTTTTACTTTTTTTCAAGTTTCTCTGAAGTACTTGTCAGGTCAGTGTAGAATACACATCACGTTCACAACTTCTATTACCAGGTTTTAATTAGTTTGCGGTTTATTTTAGACTTTACTCTTTGAAATTTTCACTAACAGTTTTGCAATTTTAGCAGTAGGCTTTTTTTCCCTTAAAGGTGGCGTGCCTGTATATGATAGTATAACCCTGAAAACAGCATGTACAAATAATCTGGGATAGAAAAGCACAGCTTTTTGCTACCCCTCTCCCCACCCACAACAGTTCACATTTTATTAAGATTTCAGGAATGAATAGTTCCAATAGCTGTGGTTTATCTTCCCCTAGATATTAAAATACCTCCCTCTAAACATTTTCACACGTTTTTCAAAGAGTGCATTGTTACAAGACCAGACACTGTTATAGCTGAGCTATTTTTAATATATGGTAAGTCCTGGCTCCATCCTAAACAGAAACCCCACTCATAAACTCTGAGATATAAAGATATTACTTGCAGGCTTAAGCTTGCAGTCTTAAAAGTGTATTGGACTTCAGGTTTTCTTGACAGGCAAGATTTTGAGTCATATGCAGAGCATACTTTGCCCTCAGACACTGCCCCTGGCTGAAGTTGCTTCAATCTAACCAGACAGGCAGCACTGAGGAGAGTATGAGATAAAAGGGGCTTTGTTTCGGTAGGGCAGTGACAGCTTTTATTGATGCAGGTTAGCATTTACTGCCCTCAAGAAAGAGGCAAATCTTCAGAAGGGTTAGCAGAAGATGAGCACTCCCCAGTTCTGTACAGTCTGACGTAAATCAAATGCTGAGTGCTTGACCTTGAATCTGCTATCTGATCAGAAAGTAACTCCTGAAACACACAAAGTATGTTTAGAGAGGAGACATTGTGCGCAGAGTGCAAGGTGAAAGATTTCCACAAATCGAGCACACCTACTGAGGTTTTCAGTCTATACTTGTACACTACAGTTAAAACACCACGCCTATCTAATACATAGGTTCTGCCTAACTATTGCATGTTCATTGCGTTGAGCAAGCATGTCGTGTTCTCTTGAGCAATGATCCCAGGCTCTTCTATGCCTATGTGGGGGCCTCCTTTGGTGGTCTTTCGTGGTTGTTTGGGGAAGAAGAATACCCCTACTCCTTTTGTCCTTTTATGGTGGCGCATCATCTGAGGACACCAGGGTCTTTGTTTCTCTTGCCATCCCCTCAGAGGATGTATGTCCTTAATTAGCCAGTCTGTGACTCTTTAGGCATCTTCTGTTGTAAGCAGAATCTTAAACTAGATAAGCTTTACCTTGAATACACATAATCTAAACAGTCCTTGAATAGCAAACATACCACACTTCTAATGTTTTAGGGTTTTTTTCTTTAAACTATCACCACCTTCTTATTTATTAATCAGTCTTTTGAAGTCTTGAGGCAACAAAACTATCGAAAGTAGAGCTGGTTGGCACAACATTTCTGTTGCACCTGATCCTCCAAGCTTCTAACTTCCATTCCAGAAGGAAAAGTAGAAATGATGAAATTTTCTACAACAGAGAAATCTGGAAGAAGCAAACCAAGAAAAATCCCCAAGCAGTTGTTTTGCATCCACATTACTTTAAACCACGACAGTTTGGAAGGGTGGCTTGGGATTTGTGAATCTTGGAAAACCAGACATCCTTTGACTTCGAGGTGGTTTGCTTATAAGTAGTTCACACCCTGAAAGTCACCTTCTTTCATCATCTCTGCAGGGTTTCACTGGGAGTTCATCAAAATCAACTAATTTCAATGAATAAACTGGGTTTTGACAAACCAGTAATTTCTAGTGAAAATCTTTAAATCAAAAAATGCTTACCACCTGTGCTCACAATAAATGGTGAATGGGATGGGAAAAGGAAGGGTTGTTTAGAGGAGGTGGGGGCTAGTTGCAGGCTTGCAAATCTGACATGAACAAATCAGCTGTCAACTCTTATGTCTGCCATAAAGCATTTTAAATTAAAAGCTGCCAGATGCTGAGCCTGCTTAAGTCATGCTGATTAATTACATGCAGGCAGCATCCTAGGGTTTGACTTGCTATGGTTACGTGCCCACGGTGTTCTTAGCAAGGAAAATAAAACTGGTCTAGGTATCTGATTTTAAATGATTTTTATAAATCAGCATAATGGAGTTGAGATAACTCTGAAGCAGTAAGATTCTTTTTTAGATACCTCAAGAAAAGAATGTGATTTTTTAACTTACACTGGCACTAGAAAAATCATTCCTATGGCCATGGATTTGTAGGGGTTTTTAAATCTTATTGCTATGAATTGTTAGATCAGTTTTGACAACTCAGCTGTTCATTAGGAATTCCTGTAAGTCTCCAAAGTAAAAACTTGAGTCTTGTACCCAATAGTACATTCAGATATAGTACATTCATTATTCTTAGAGCTTAGCATATTCTCCTAGACTGATTTAATGTCTAAAGTCCAAAACTGGACCATGTTAATGTAAGAGTATTTTCAGTATAAACTTAAATGCATGATGAAATATGGTGCATCCTGCAAGGAAAGGATACAGTAGTTCTTGGTACAGAATATGTAGTCGCTATAGTTTCCACTATAGGCTTTTTTCTTATCTGACTCAGTTGTTGTTTAATGCTTGATTAATACCAAATGCCTTTTCAGTGCATAGCAGTGGCTGGTTTTGTCCTTAACACTAGTGATGCTGAAGCCTGTAGAAGTAAAGTAAAGCAAGGAAGTTATTCAGCATCCGCATTAACAATTATTTATGGGAGCATGGAACCAGGAAAATCTACTTTCCTTTGGGTTTATGTTTTGCTGTTAGACTGTATTGTTGATAAGGTGTGAAAACTGATGGAAGTTTTTTCCACCATTAATGTTATTAAAAATGTTGCTCTTGTATGAGGATTTCATATGTAGTAGAGATTGCTTTTACAGTGCTGCTTTCCTCTCAGTTTCCCATGTGCTTGGTAGCTGACTGTCGTGGTTTCAGCCCAGCCGGTACAAAGGACCATGCAGCCGCTGGCTCACTCCTCAGCTCCCCGCCGGTGGGATGGGGAGGAGACGGAGGAGAGAAAAGGAAAAAAAAAAACAGCCAAAAAAAAACCCCGGAACCTCGAGGGTTGAGATAAGGGCAGTTTACTGGGTCAACAACAAAAAAACCCCAGAAGCTACAACAACAACGGTACTAATGAAAGAGTATACAAAAGGAGTGATGCACAGTGCAACTGCTCACCACCGGGGACCCGATGCTCCGCCACTTCCCCCACCGAAAGCCCAGAGCTCCCCCCGGCCCGCTCCCCATTTATATACTGAGCATGATGGCACATGGTATGGAATAGCTCCTTGGCTAGCTCAGGTCAGCTGCCCCAGATATGCCCCCCACCTCCCAGGTTCCTGTAAAAATTAACTCTATCCCAGCTGAACCCAGGACACTGACGTTCAATAAACTTGTAAAAAGCTTATGTCTTCGGTCAGTTAGATTATGACTTCAGACTTTTTAGGGGATGTCAGAGACACATGCAGATGTCCCTATGCATGCCCACAGCATGATCACAGAGGCCTTGACTCCTTTCAAATCAAAGCAAACACACAAAAAATATTATGGTAGAAAGGATAGAACACATATGGGAATAATTATTTCTAGATTATATGTCAATTTCATTAAACCTCTTCATATAAACAGTTGAAGAAATAGCAACTGATACGGTAGAAGTGTGTAATTAGAAATGCTTTCTAATGTGTTTCGTTGACAGTTTTGAAAACACAAGTTCCTTCTTAAAACATATCTCAGTGCGCAGCTTTTAAGTCCGAAATTAACTGTCCTTCTTGGCCAAAAAAGTTTAAAACAATGTGATACAGCAGAACTGCCAGCCTATGGGAGGTTAGCACAGAAATGCTGGTGTCATCACGTAAGAGATGAAACTAAGGCTTTTTTCTTGTTCTTATTGCAACAGAGTTTCTGTATGGCCTAATAGTGCTAGTCATCACGCTTGGAGTGCGCCAAAGATTTACGTCTTTGAAGTAGGCTTTGGTAGAACTGAACCAAAGTCTAAGTAACAGATACTTTGCTCTCAGAAGCGTCCTCCTGCCTGAATTCTTGTACTTCTGAAAGGCCATAATTTTGACTCTGGGAAAGTTTCTTGGATTCTTCACTAAATGTGACTCTTGCCTTCACTGAATAGTCTGTTTCTTAGTTTAAGCTTAATTAAGCGTGCATGGTATCAGAAAATGAAACACCCTTAATCTGAATGTCTGGCTCGATATCTGTGCCCTGAGCATGGATTCCATTCTCAGCTCATTTTTTTGTTTTGTCAAATACTTTTGGTTTATGCAAATTAAGTTTGCATTCTGAACCTGTAACACCCATCTCTGTGACAGTGATTTTAGAAGTTGCTCCTGAATCTGGGGCTTTCACTAGTGGGTGTTTGCTTCCCACATAGAAGTCTTCCTTGTGGCCTGCTGGTTGTTGTTTCATATACCACTTGGCAGGGTATAGAAATTAGGTTCCTTATTTTTTAGGTATGTACTTCACCTTCATATATTTATGTATGGTACAAACACAAGCTTCTATAGGTATGTCAGTGGTAAAAAGAAGACTAGGGAAAATGTGGGCCTTTTCCAGAAGGAAACAGGAGACCTGGACCTCCAGGAAATGGAGAAGGCTGAGGTACTCAATGACTTTTTTGCCTCAGCCTTCACCAGCAAGTGCTCCAGCCACACTGCCCAAGTCACAGAAGGCAAAGGCAGGGACTGGGAGAATGAAGAACGGCCCCCTGTAGGAGAAGATCGGTTTTGAGACCATCTAAGGAACCTGAAGGTGCACAAGTCCATGGGACCTGATGAGATGTATCCACAGTTCCTGAGGGAACTGGCAGATGAAGTTGCTAAGCCACTATCCATCATACCTGAGAAGTCGTGGTAGTTGGGGGAAGTTCCTGCTGAGTGGAAAAGGGGAGACATAACCTCCAATTTTAAAAAGGGAAAAAAGGAAGTCCTGGGGAACTGGGTCAGGACTGGGTCAGTCAGTGTCACCTCTGTGCCCAGCAAGATCATGGAGCAGATCCTCCTGGAAAATATGCTCAGGCACATGGAAAATAAGGAGGTGATTGGTGACAGCCAGCATGGCTTCACTAAGGGCACATAGTGTCTGACAAATGGGTGGCCTTCCACAGCGTTGGTGGTTAAGGGAAGAGCAGCTGGTGTCATCTGTCTGGACTACTGCAAAGCATTTGACACTGTCCCACACAACATCCTTATCTCTAAATTGGAGAGAGATGGATTTGACAGATGGACCACTCAGTGGATAAGGAACTGGCTGGATGGTTGTACCCAAAGAGTTGCAGTCAACGGCTTGATGTCCAAGGGCAAAGCAGTGATGATTGGCGTTGCTCAGGGGTCAGTATTGGGACCGGCACTGTTGAACTTCTTTGCTGGTGACATGGACAGCAGGATTGAGTGCACCCTCAGAAAGTTTGCTGATGACAACAAGCTGTGTGGTGCAGTCAACACTGGAGGGAAGGGATGCCATCCAGGGGGATCTTGACAGGCTTGAGAGGTGGGCCCATGTGAATCTCACAAAGTTCAAGAAGCCCAAGTGCAAGGTCCTGCATGCAGGTCGGGGCAATCCCAAGCACAGGTACAGGTTGGGCAGAGAATGGATTGAGAGCAGCCGTGAGGAGAAGGACTTGGGGACATTGGTTGACGAGAAGTTCAACGTGAGGCAGCAATGCGTGCTTGCAGCCCAGAAAGCCAACTGTATCCTGGGCTGCATCAAAAGAAAGGAGACCAGCAGCTCGAGGGAGATGATTCTCCCCCTCTACTCTGCTCTTGTGAGACCTCACCTGGAGTACTGTGTTCAGCTCTGGGGCCCCCAACTTAAGAGGGGGGCCGCAAAGATTATCAGAGGGCTGGAGCACCTCTCCTGTGAGGACAAGCTGAGACAGTTGGGGTTGTTCAGCCTGGAGAAGGCTCTGGAGAGACCTTCTAGCAGCCTTCCCATACCTAAAGGGGGCCTGCAAGAAAGCTGGAGAGGGACTTTTTACAAGGGTGTGATGGGTTGACCCTGGCTGAACACCAGGTGCCCACCAAAGCCATTCTATCACTCCCCCATCCTCAGCTGGATAGGGGAGAGAAAATATAACAAAAGGCTCGCGGGTCGAGATAAGGACAGGAGAGATCATTCACTATTACCGTCACGGGCAAAACAGACTCAATTTGCAAAACATACTCAATTTATTACAAATCAACCAGAGCAAGGTAATGAGAAGTAAAACGAAATCTCAGAACACCTTCCCACCACCCCTCCGTTCTTCCCGGGCACAACTACCCTCCCGGATTTCACCACCAAGCCCCCCCAGCGGCACAGGGGGACAGGGATGGGGTTTATGGTCATCACACGTTATTTTCTGCCGCTTCACCTCCTCAGGACGAGGGCTGATCACACTCTTCCCCTGCTCCAGCGTGGGGTCCCACCCACGGGAGACAGTCCTCCACGAACTCCTCCAACGTGGGCCATTCCCACGGGCTGCAGTTCTTCACGAACTGCTCCAGCATGGGTCCATTCCACGGTGTGCAGTCCTTCAGGAGCACACTGCTCCAGCGCGGGTCCCCCACGGGGTCACAAGTCCTGCCAGAAAGCCTGCTCCGTGGGCTCCTCTCTCCACAGATCCGCAGGTCCTGCCAGGAACCTGCTCCAGCGCGGGGTTCCCACGGGGTCACAGCCTCCTTCGGGAACCCACCTGCTCCGGCGTGGGGTCCTCCACGGGCTACAGGTGGAGATCTGCTCCACCGTGGACCTCCCTGGACTGCAGGGGGACAGCCTGCCTCACCAGGGTCTTCACCACGGGCTGCAGGGGAATCTTCGCTCCGGCGCCTGGAGCATCTCCTCCCCCTCCTTCTTCACTGACCTTGGTGTCCGCAGGCTTGTTTCTCTTACATGTTCTCACTCCTCACTCCGGCGGCAGTTTCTCTCCGTCCCAACTTTTTCCTTCTTAAAAATGTTATCACAGAGGCGTTACCACTATCACTGATTGGCTCGGCCTTGGCCGGCGGCGGGTCCGTCTCAGAGCCGGCTAATATGGGCTCGCTCTCTCTTGAACACAGGGGAAGCTTCCAGCAGTTTCTTACAGAAGCCACCCCTGTAACCCCCCCCCGCTACCAAAACCTTGCCAAACAAAACCAATACATTCCACCCCTCGCCTCTGTGCATCACATTTTTAAGAACTATCATTAAAATCCACATTCATCACACAAAGTCTTCACTCACATCACAAAAATAATTCCCCACACCAAAATCAAAATAATATCATCACAAAACTGACAAAAGTGGACAATTTACACACACAATCCACCCCTCATCCCTTCACCACAATTACAACAATAAAGATTCCCCACTCATCAAGCAGCTCTTAACTCTCTAGCTGCGTTCAGTCCATGTTTTGCCCGTTACCTCTCTCAGTTACTATCCTTATCTCAAATTCCTCACATTGCCCGCATTCTCCACCAAAAAGACTGTGATGGGTTGACCCTGGCTGAACACCAGGTGCCCACCAAAGCCATTCTATCACTCCCCCATCCTCAGCTGGATAGGGGAGAGAAAATATAACAAAAGGCTCGCGGGTCGAGATAAGGACAGGAGAGATCATTCACTATTACCGTCACGGGCAAAACAGACTCAATTTGCAAAACATACTCAATTTATTACAAATCAACCAGAGCAAGGTAATGAGAAGTAAAACGAAATCTCAGAACACCTTCCCACCACCCCTCCGTTCTTCCCGGGCACAACTACCCTCCCGGATTTCACCACCAAGCCCCCCCAGCGGCACAGGGGGACAGGGATGGGGTTTATGGTCATCACACGTTATTTTCTGCCGCTTCACCTCCTCAGGACGAGGGCTGATCACACTCTTCCCCTGCTCCAGCGTGGGGTCCCACCCACGGGAGACAGTCCTCCACGAACTCCTCCAACGTGGGCCATTCCCACGGGCTGCAGTTCTTCACGAACTGCTCCAGCATGGGTCCATTCCACGGTGTGCAGTCCTTCAGGAGCACACTGCTCCAGCGCGGGTCCCCCACGGGGTCACAAGTCCTGCCAGAAAGCCTGCTCCGTGGGCTCCTCTCTCCACAGATCCGCAGGTCCTGCCAGGAACCTGCTCCAGCGCGGGGTTCCCACGGGGTCACAGCCTCCTTCGGGAACCCACCTGCTCCGGCGTGGGGTCCTCCACGGGCTACAGGTGGAGATCTGCTCCACCGTGGACCTCCCTGGACTGCAGGGGGACAGCCTGCCTCACCAGGGTCTTCACCACGGGCTGCAGGGGAATCTTCGCTCCGGCGCCTGGAGCATCTCCTCCCCCTCCTTCTTCACTGACCTTGGTGTCCGCAGGCTTGTTTCTCTTACATGTTCTCACTCCTCACTCCGGCGGCAGTTTCTCTCCGTCCCAACTTTTTCCTTCTTAAAAATGTTATCACAGAGGCGTTACCACTATCACTGATTGGCTCGGCCTTGGCCGGCGGCGGGTCCGTCTCAGAGCCGGCTAATATGGGCTCGCTCTCTCTTGAACACAGGGGAAGCTTCCAGCAGTTTCTTACAGAAGCCACCCCTGTAACCCCCCCCCGCTACCAAAACCTTGCCAAACAAAACCAATACAAAGGGCATGTAGGACAAAGAGCAATGGCTTTAAACTGAAAGAAGGTAGATTTAAATTAGAAGTAAGGAAGAAGTTCTTTACTATGAGGGTCGTGAGGCACTGAAACAGGTTGCCCAGAGAAGTTGTGGATGCCTCTGGAAGTGTTCAAGGCCAGGTTGGATTGGGCTTTGAACAACCTGGTCTAGTGGAAGGTGTCCCTGCCCATGGCAGGGTGGGGTTTGGAACTAGATGACCTTCAAGGTCCCTTCTAACCCAAACCTTTCTATGTTTCTATGATCTCTGAAGAATAAAGAAACTCATCATTTGTACTCAAAACAGGGATAGCGACAACCCAACCAATGGACAATTGAATTGGTTGTCCAAAGTTAATGGAGGCATTTACTCAGTAACTGCCTTCTAAGCCCCTTTCTGAATCTACAGTTTATTCACATGTCCGTGTTTAGAAAAACTGAAGTTCATGCTTGCACACTGTGCTGAAGTAAGTTCTTTTAGCAGTGGAATAAGGGTCAGTAAAGGATGCAGTTTGCATTATTTTCTGCTGTCATCCAGAAAGTATCTGTCACATTGTCTAAGAAAATTGACTGTTTTGTGGAGGAGGGAATTAAAATTGTGAAACAGAAAGTGTAAAGAAAAATGAGGATGAAGTAGTGGATTAAAATCTTGATGTCTGCTGGTCACTGTCCCCTTCATCCCAATGTCAAGCATAACAACTCCCCAAGGTGTTCAGGTGGGTTTTAAGAAAGTCTGTGACTGGTGGTAAAATTCCCTCCTATACTGTTTTTCTTCTGCAAGAAAAAGCAGCAGGAGGAAGAGAACTATGAGGATGCTTGCTAGCATTAAAACACTGAAGAAAAGACATAAACCTGTCTCAGTAATGTACAAACACCAGAAATAATAAACCCTAGAGGTTTCTTTGGCCTCATAAAAAGTTGTTTTGGGTTTGTGTGGTGGGGTTGTGGTAGCAGGGGAGTGGCTGCAGGGGTGGCTCCTGTGGGAAGCTGCTGGAAGCTTCCCCGGCTCCAAGTTGGACCCGCCGCTGGCCCAGGCCGAGCCCGTCAGTGACAGTGGTGGCAGCGCCTCTGGGATAATTTATTTAAGAGGGGGAACCTGCAGTGAGCAGGGGGATCGGGATGTGAGAGGAACCCCTCTGCAGACACCGAGGTCAGTGCGGAAGGAGGGGAGGAGGAGCAGGGGAGGAGGGGATGCCCCTGCAGCCCCTGGTGGGATGGCAGGCTGTGTCCCCCCAGCCCGTGGAGGGGAGCAGGGGAGCAGAGGCCCACCTGCAGCCTGGGGAGCAGCCCACGCCGGAACAGTCAGATGCCCCCCAAGATGGCCGTGACTCTGTGGGGAGGCCCGCGTGGAGCAGTCTGTGCCTGTGTGATCGGCCCACGGAAAGGACCCATGCCGGAGAATTTTGTGAAGGACCGCAGCCTGTGGGAGGGACTCGCACTGGAGAAGTCCATGGAGAACTGTCTCCTGTGGGAAGGACCCCACGCTGGAGCGGGGGAAGAGTGATGAGTTCTGCCCCTGAGGAGGAAGGAGCGGCAGAGACGAGGTGTGACGAACTGACCCCAGCCCCCATTCCCCGTCCCCCTGCGCTGCTGGGGGGAGGAGGGAGAGAGAACCGGGAGTGGAGCTGAGCTGGGAGGGGTAGCGGGAAGGGGTTCTAAGGTTTGAGTTTACTTTCTAATAGCCTTGTTTTGATTTGATTGGTAAAAAATTAAATTGATTTTGTTTCTTCCCCAAGTTAAGCCTGTCCTTTGCCTGTGACCATAATTGGTGAGTGATCCCTCCCTGTCCTTGTCTCGACCCACGGTCTTTATGTTTTCTCCTCCTCATCCCACCAGGCAGGGAGGACTGAGCGATTGGCCTCATGGTGTTTCATTGCTGGCTGGGCTTAAACCATGACAGAAGTGCAAGATTTGATAGGACATTATTAATGTCAGTTTTTCCAGAAAGAAAATAACTTTTTATATGGCTTTCCATATGTGAACAGAAAAGAGTGACTACATTTAAAAAAGAATAATTGATGGAATTCATGGAGCACTATAGGAGTGTTGGGTAGGCAGGATAACATAGTTCACTGCTGCTGCTGTGGCTGGATATGTGCCAGCAGTAAAATTTATGAGGACTGGAGGTAATTTGCTTCCTAATAGAAGCTGACCTGTCTTACAGAGCTGTATGAAGCTCAGCAGTGATGCAATGGTCAGGAGGCAGGGGAAGAACGCTGCAGATAACTATGCTAACTTTTACCTGCCAGCACCCTCCTCAGGGTGTGTTAGTGATCATTCTTGCTCTTACCTTTGCTGTAGGGAAGGATTACCCTTTTCCTTAGTAGGAGGACTTAGAAGAAGCTGAAGGAAATACTATGAAATCACATATTAACTTGAGGAGTAAGAACTAGTGAGAGCAGTAGAGATAAGGACACTGATGTTCGGAAGGTTTGGGGGTGAGCTTGGAAAACTGATGGCAAAACTGAGCAGAAGACAATTTCCTTTGAAGAACTGCCGAGATTTATTTAACCCACTAGAATAAGGCTTCCACAAAAGAAAGCTTCATTTATCTTTCTGATAGCATGTTCTCAAAGAAGCAGGAATTGGTCTTTTCTGCTCACTTGTATAGTGACTTCTTGGAAAAGATAGTTCTCCCACTGCCTCTGTCCAAAGTATCTCTCTGTGACCATTGCTGTACTGCTGGCTATTAAAATTGTGCAGTACTGTAAGCAATCCAGTAATTTTTTAATAGAGGAGCCTGTCTTCATCATATTGCCTGTGGTTGACAGTGAATAAAGATAACTAAATATAATGAAAGAAAAATCTGTGACAATTTCAAGATTAGTAAGAGTTCTGAGACTACTCTGCTATCTCTGTGATTTGTCTAAATGCACATCATGTATCTCAAAGCCATTAATGATTCAAGTCAAATATCAATGTCCAGTACTGAACCAAAATACTGACAGAATGGAACTAGGGAAAAAAATTTCATTGACTCCAGTGGACCAAGGATTTCACCCAGTGTTTTCTCAAAATGTCTGTTCTGTCACCCCCAAAGCTAGGATTAGGCAATGAATTAGGGAGCCCAGGTTTGCTTCTTGCTTTATTGGGCAAAGCAGGCTGCTGTGTATAGGAAGCCTAAAGGACTGATAATCTGTTGTAAGTTTAAGAGGCCACATTCTGCAAAGTAACCTTTACTTCCCTTTGGATGCCTCTGTTTCCTTTTTTCCTTGCATACCCGTGGGGCTGTCATCTTTCTCTCCTGTCAAGATTGTTTATTAATTGGCTAGTTTTGCTGGAAAGCAATTCCAGGCACTCTGGAGACAGGCATGCTGCTTCAGCGGTGCCTGCAGCTCCTGCTGAACTACATGATTATGGACTTGAAATGGTGCCGTGGTTTAAGGCCAGCCATCAGCTAAGCACGACACAGCCGCTCCCTCCCTCCCCCCAACCCAGTGAGATGGGGAGGAGAATTGGGGAAAAAAAAAAAGTAGAACTTCTGGGTTGAGATAAGAACAGTTTAATAGAACAGAAAGGAAGAAACTAATAATGATAACAATAATAAAATGACAATAATAATGGTAAAAGGAATGAAACATACTAAACAAGTCACACACAATGCAATAGCTCACCACTTGCTGACAGATGCCCAGTTAGTTCCCAAGCAGCAGTGTACCCCCCCAGGCCAACTCCTCCCAGTTTATATACGGGGCATGACATCACATGGTATGGAATAACCCCTTGGCCAGTTTGGGTCAGCTGCCCTGGCTGTGTCCCCTCTCAACTTCTTGTGCCCCTCCAGCCTTCCTGCTGGCTGGGCATAAGAAGCTGAAAAATCCTTGACTTAGTATGAAAACTGCTTAGCAGCAACTGAAAACATCAGCATGTTATCAACATTCTTCTCATACCGAATCCAAAACTTAACACTGTACCAGATACTAGAAAGAAAATTTACTCTATCCGAGCCAAAACCAGAACTAATGGGAATTGAACTCAGGTCTCTCACTTGGCCATACAAAGTGTGACAATTGACTAAACACAAGGAGCATGCTTTAAAGGTTAAAAACAGACATGTAAGGAAAAGAGCAACAACTGAGAAGGTTGCTTGTGGGAAGGTCCATGTAAATGTAACTTAATGCCTTATAACAAAAGTAAAAAATTGAATTGAAACTAAACAAAATGTTTAGAATGGCATGACCAAGAACTCATTAAGATTGCTGGCTCAGAACTTGAGATTTCAATGTTCATCTGAGTTTAGGATGGGAAAATATATAACGAATGTATTTTACATTATTATATATCATACCATTATAATCATTATAGTAATATACATTATGTATTGGAAGCTCTATGTTATATAATAGCTTTTGCGAAGATGTTGCTTCTGTGAAAATGGAAGAATCCCTGGGACAGATTCAGAGCAGGGAACTTTCGAACAACATAGTTGTAAATTAATTAATTTAATTTTTTTTTTAATTTGGTAATAATCTGTTTTAATTACAGTGAATCTCACTGCTAACCTTTTTTATGATGGAAGTAACAACATAATTCTGTTAGTGCATGAGCTTTAGTAACAGCATCTCTTGCCATCTACTTGATTTGGCCAATGAAGTCTTGACAACTGTCTTTTTTGTTACCAGTTTTGGGGTGATACAGTATTTTCCATCACCATCTGGAGGTTGAAAATTAATTAAAACTAAAAACCCAGTTTTCCATTGCAGAGCCAGCTGTTAAGCAATAGCAGCAGCCAATATGGTGATAATCCCATTTTTGTAAAAGCAGCATTAATATTTACATGCCAAATACCAAGTACTTTATAAAAACCTTTTAACAAGAAGAGAACAACACTTCAGTAACTGAAAAACAATTTTAAAAGGAAAAAACCCCTCCTTGCTATTATTCACTTGTCCTGAAATTTTACTAAAATTGTGGGATTGGGCTGATAGAGACACTTTCTAAAAGCAAGAAGAACTGGACTGTGTCAGTACAGTTTAGTGGTCACACGAAAAACTCCCCCACTATTCAAAACCCCACGGTTTTCTGAGCTAATTCACTACATAATTTATTCCAATCAATGTGATCAATGACATGAGATTTCAGCCTCAAGCATTGATGAGGTTTGAAACTTAAGCCTCTTGACACAGACCTGACTTTGCCAGTGAGCCCCAGTGAGCTTAGTGGGTCCCAGCAGAGCCTCCTAAAATCTCAGAGATGTTCTGTGTCATTCAGAGCATTGAGGATCAAGGCTGTAGCTTCTGCCGTGTTACTAATTTCATAGCTTCATCATAACCATGCTACCAATAATTTCTATTGCACATAAATACTTCATAACTCTATTTCCTGGATACAGCTTTTTGGTGTCTGGACTTATGATATCAAATGGGTTAAAGTTTATCCCATTGAAAAAGTGCTAAAAAAGATCCCCATTGTTGGAAATTTTACGTAGAGCTAGCTGACAGAAGCATTGAAGATCATGTCTGCAGCAGTGTCCTCTTTAGAAATGTATTTTTATATTGGTGATGATTTTTTAATTTTTTTAAATGCTTGGTGTTGCTCTGTTGTTCTTTAAAATAGCAGCTGGGGACTGATTTCTCAGGAGCCAGCAGCAGATGAGAACTTTCCCTGTAGCATTACTAATACAATGAAGAAGAAGGTGGGAGCCACTGAATTTTTATTTACACTATGCTGTAGGTGTACATGGAGCTGTACTGACGAATGAAAATGGCGTTAGGCTTTTGTTTGTTTTTAACTGCTTATGGCCAAGCAATTTGATGTGAAAACATCTCCAGTTCTCATGTAACTCATCTTCCAAGGAGGAGTTGCACAGTGTGAAGGAAGAGGAAACTAGCTGAAGGTTAGGCCATGCTAGGGCCTGTTGCCTTGCTGTTTTATCTTCACAGAACTGCAAGGGAATAGGATGGAAAGCTGTTTTGCATTTGGAAAGAAACCTGGAGATTTTAGGGACCCTACCCCCAACAGGCTTTTGTAAAAGGAGACTGTGAGACTGCATTGCATGGCAAGAAATGTCCTTCCTTCAAGTACACCCCTAAGAAACACAAGTCAAGAGCACAGGCCATGAGCATTGCTTCTTGGTGCTCGTACAGTTTCTGTTTCCAGAATTCACCCTGCCTTCTGAACTGGTGGTTGTTTGGGTTTTTTTTTTAAATTTGCATCTGCATTCCCATAGCTGAATTGCAAACTGAACAAATTATGTAAAACGTGTTTGAATATGCATGTGCTCTATAACCATCGATGCAAAAAGAAATGAGGGCTGAGATGGGTTGAATCCGTAAGAACTTTTGTCATGCAGTCTCTCTTCACAAGCTTTCCTCGGGCTCTGAAATGAAGCAGCGGGGAGCTTTTCACTACTGCCAGCTGACTCGCTGTATCAAAGTTTGGTGATGCGCTAACAAAGCTTCCCTGGGAATGTAACGAAAAAAATTTTAAAAAGCTGAAGGACAGCTCTGCATTCATTTAAGGGCTTCTTTATCCAAAGCCCAGTAGCTGCTGGTTAAAACACCCGGCTATCTGAAGGCAGGTGATCACCCTTATTTAGCAGCACCACTAGCCACGTGACGAGAAAATGGTGGAAGATCTGTATTCCTTGTAAACTGCTACAGAAAGAGGGATGCTGAAGTGCAGCAGTAAAGCATCTTTATTATTCTCCCAGTAGAAAGGCCTCTTCAAGTCTTTAGAAGGTAAGCGAGGCTGATATGCAGAAGGTTTTCCGATTAACAGTTCTGTTGTTGCAGTTACTTAGAAAGGGGAAATGTTTGTCAGCATGATGCAAAGCACCCAGGACCTCATTACTGAAAACTGGGCAGCTGTATTTTAATTCTCTTGCAGCTCTTTATGAGAGGAGCTTACATCAGTTCAATGGGATTTCTTTTGTCTGAGTGCAGGCATGGTATTTGTAATAAGAAAACAAAACTTCATTGCAGTTACCTAGCATGTTAGATTATTTTCAGCTTGTTTGTCTAGCTCTGAGGATACAGTGGGACAAAAGGGAGTGAACGGTGGGCATTGGCACCAGATAACTTGCTTTTAAGAATGCTTAATTACTGCTATAGTGATTGTTTGCGATAGCTCTTGCAGACTACTGGACAATGGTATTGTTTTCAGGTTTTTTGCTATCAACTGAAGCATATGATTTTTTAATTTTTTTGCAATGTCCTCTTAAAGTGTTACAGTGAACAGAATATGTAATATTTGAAGGTTAATGGATCAAGGATGCAGCAATAATCTCGGTGGCAAGAGGACTGAAAAATTACGGCAAAAGTTTGTTTGTACAGGCAGTATTTTTGTTTCATTATAGGAGCTTGATTTGTCTCCATTCTGTTGTTTGCTTCTCTGTCTGTGATGAAGGAATGAAAAAATTCTTCAGTTTTAAGTGTGGTAAGCAAACAAATGATAGTGATGTACAGGAGGCATTGAAAATGTATAGAATGTCTAAATATCAGCTACTTAGAGCAACACTGAAAGGAAATGTATGCAGGCTTGGTAGATGTATTTAGCCAGAATCATTCTAAGTAAGTGGGGGGCAGGCAGAGATGTCATTTCTGGACTTATCTTTATTAATACTCTTGGGAAGCATAGCTGTCTTGAGAAAGCGAGGAAGCACATAGCTCTAGCAGCACTGTCAGGAGCCATTAAGGCAACTGTGGGGATCGGGGGAGCAGCACACACCAATCCTTACCCTGCCAAAACACTTTTTTTCCAGGGCTGCTGTGTTCCTCCCAGTACTCTCACCCACGCTCTCCACTGCTGTCTCTTGTGGGGCAGAGGAGTACTAAGGTCTAAAATAGCCTTTTTATTCCTGTCTTTGATGAGTTTGGCTGTTATTTGGCCCTGCATAAATCTGGACAATATTAGAGAAAATCTGAGTAGTTAGAGACAAGTCTAACTTTCGCATAAGTCCACTACTTTAGAAATTAAGATGCTGCTACAAGCAGTCTGTTGTGGCTTTGTGGCATCTCCATAGTGTTCAGCAGTAACGGGGGAGCAATGTTATTTAACAGATTGTAATACATTTGTAGGAAAAGGCAAAGAAAAAGAATTAATCTTTAAGCCACAGTCTTTGTTCACGCAAAAGATGTAGCTCTCAAACTTACCAAGAAATAATGTATAGGTGAGTATATGATTTTGTCAGCACATGTGAATGTTGATAAAGCTGTTTTTATCACTGTAGTGTCTTCAGGACTGGAGACACTTCCTATGACACCCTGTGCAAATACCAAGAAAAATATGGTACTACTGCAACAACAAATGACACCGAGGCAGAGGAGAGGATGGGAGTGACAGTCCAGTTGCTTGACAGATTTCTTAGTTTGTTTTTCCTTTGGACATTGAAGGAAATGGCTTCGCTGTTAGAGGATTTTATGAATTAACTCATTTCAGATATTACTAATTAGTTCTTAGTGTATCCTGTAGATTGTGGTCTCCTCTATAGCCATTGCAGCCGTGAAAAATAGACAGCAGAGATCAGACTTCCTTATTTCAGGCTATGAGATGAAAACTGACTGTGTCCTACAGGAACAAGATAACTCTCCTTAGCAGAAAACATTGGCAGCAAACCCTAAAGAGCTGACTGATGGACAGCAGCCCAGCAGGATACACCTTTGCCTGATTGTCTAAAGCAGTAGAGCATGCAGCTAACCTTGCCCTTCTATTTCCCAGGCTATAATGTGTGAGGAGTTCTGTGTAGGGGAAGGAGAAGCCCTGTGTTCTCACCTCGTTCCTGAACGTTACTTCTTCAGTCTGGTATTTCCCGTTGCTTTGGCTTTTTCACAGCATTTTTACTATGTCTGACATTATCATCTCTCCCACACTTAGGTTGGTTTTTATCTTCCTACTGTTTCAGTGACAGAGTTCCTGTCTCCCTTCGCACATGCCTTTTTAGACCTGCCTACTGCGGGGTCTGGCAATTTTTCCTGCTCTGAACACCTCCTGCCAGTGCAAGCAGGCTGCAGGACTGCCTTGTTTGGTGCCAGTTTTACTGCTTTAGTAGAGCTTATGATGTGCCTTGATTAGGTGTCTTCTCTGACTCATTTCTGGGGTTTTCCTGTAGTTTTCCCGAGTTGCAAATCACCCAATATGGATGAGCACTCTTCAGTTACCAATTTACACCCATTAGGGTATTTCCATTTTAATCTGCCAGTTAAAATTCCCACTCCACATTCTGCATTGTCACTTACATTCTCCTGCTGTCTAATGCATCTCTGACAACTGCAGCTTTAAGAGAGACTGAAGTTTAACATTGATGTCTTTTTAGAGCCTTTTCTTTAGCTGGGTCATAGCCAAGATAGGGAAAATGTAGCTGTTAGTTATTTGTAGGTTTGCTGCAGTAGGTAAGATAGGAATCTAAATTATAACAACATTGAACATAGTGAGCTGTGAAATCGTAGTTCATTAACGTGGAAAAGATGGAAAGCTGGAAATTTGGCAGTAAAGTGACACAGAAGTGAGAAGAAAAGAGAAAATAAACAAATTCACAAGATTTAAGGTATTGAAGGAATAGAAGTTGTTTGAGAAGGATGAGGAATTAAGTCATAAAAAGGACCTGAAAAAAAACATTATGAGGGGAGGAAAAGATAAAAGTCATACAGTGTAAAAAAAAAATTGCCATGTATCCTTTCCTGTCTATCAGCATATTATAAATTGTGCCAAAGGCTGAACTTGAAATCAAAGGGATGCTAGAAAAATCCTAATGCTTTAATGAACAGATCAATAAATCTGTACATCTTGATGTTAAGTGAGTTGTTATGATAAGCAGCTCTGAAAATCATCCCTTAAGACCTTTTATCATGCAAGCAAGACAGAATTCACCTGTTGTAAGATGCTTTGTTAAAAATTTTGATTCCAGCTAGTATAGTATGGTAATAACTATCATCATCATGTCAGCATTCATACATGCAGAGAAACAAATCCATTAAGCAATGCAAAAAGTTGACAGTACTGCTGAAAAGCCAAGTAGAAAACAGGAAATGGCCACTGGAGTTCAGAAGTTAGCTCAGTTGCAGAACTAATGGTCATTACTAATGGTTAAGAGCAGTCTGAGACATTTCAGCATGTCTTCATTTGGAAGGAAATGGGCTTGATAAGGTGTAGACTGTAATAATAGAAGGAAGTGTTGTCCCACAAGCAAGGTTCAGTAGCAGCCATGCAGTAGGCCAGTCATACACACAGAACCAGGATACTTATTTATTTCATGTCTTAGCAGAGACAGGTGCTGGTGGTGACTCCACGAAGCTGGCACCCCACAGTGAAGAACTACAATGTATTTATTCTGTTACACGATTAGTAAAAACCTGCCTAAATTTACATTCTTTGGTTAGCAGTGACCCTCTCATCTACTATTGGCCAGTTATATTTAAATTAGCCTGGCTTGCTATGTAAATTAGCACACATGCTCCTTGCAGGTGGTGGTGAGGGGCAAGTTCTTCCAGCCTGGAATTGAGTTGGAGGTCGAGATCTCCCCCTGCCACCTTTACCTTTCCCTGTTCATACTTTGGCAATTGTCCAGCCGCCTTATTTCCCTCTTCAAGGTAATAGTCGTTAGCAAAGCCTTGTATCCTTTATACAAAGTAATCAGGCTTGCATAGTGAAGCTTTTGACTAATGGTCCTTCTTAAAGGACAGTGCATCATGTTTAACTCTGAATTGCACCATGGCTAGTCTGTAACTCAAACATATGACTACAGAAGGGAGTTCTCATAATTCCACTGGAGAATCTCAGTAGGGTGTACAATGTAAAACTTCCTAAAGATTTTCTGCTTCTGATCCTGCAACCTCTACCTCGTTAACTACTCTCAAAGCATTAGCATACTTCCTGAAAGTGCAGATGGCTGCACTGGGTATAAGGTGCATGCTGCTTTTTCAAGTGCTGTTGATATGCCAATTGCATCATTTGTAGCTGCAGGTATTCTGTTGAATAATCTTGACAGCACATTATGGCAGGAAAATGGTCACTGTGAACCGCACATGCTGGAAGAAAAACTGGTTTTAAAGTGAGGAAAACGAAAACTGAGTTTTCTCAAGGAAAACTTCATTGCTCAATGTGGAAGGTGGGGATCAGTCACAGATCCATGATTAGGCCTGGCATTTTAATAAATTTTTAGAAATACAATTTTCAAACAAAATGTATTTTCAGGTTATACTTAAGGATCTTTTACATCAGACAGATTTAACTTCCACTTTTTCTGCTGGCATTACCTTGTTACAATGCATTTGTAGTGTTTGTTCAACAGTGGCTGTTGATTAACAGATCATTTAGATGTTATTTGTAGAATATTAACAACATTTATTAAAAGCAGAGAGATTAAATGCTAATACTGCTCTGAACCTACATAGCTTGTAGCGAGACCTTGTGATCCTCCAACATTGATGGACGAGCACCCATCACACAGGCTCCCCAACTTTGTGTTGTTAATTCTGGTAATTTTCCACTGGCTCAGTAAAGATTAAGTAGCGTTGAGCTAGGCAAATAACAGAGGAGAGCCCCTGCTCTGAGGGCAAGACCATGTGATAGTATGTGAATGCAATGCCAAAGCAGAGTGTTAGATGTCAAGTGGCATGTTACTTCTACCTTAGAATTTGTTATTCCCTACCTGCTTTTGCACACAAAATACTGAGTTAATAGAATATTATTAAAATGGTAATATTAGGAAATGCCTAGCAGGTTCTACACTTCACAGTCAGAGGCACAGTTGAAGACAGTGCTATTTCATGGCTACAGTCAGATAACACTGCCCTAAAGAATTGTCTTCTGTCCGTGTCCATGCCATGAAGTTGTTAAATGGTATGGGGCAGGTCACTAGGAGTCAGCAGCTGACTGAATCGCACATGTCCTTCTCTGACCCCTGTCTGATGTGTTCTTTTTCTGGATGCCAAAGTGAAGCCAGTGCGGTCTGACTATACCAGCCTTTTTCAGTGGCAGCTAGACATGAGGATCAGTAGTGGCATATAAAAGATGTTATAAAATGCTACATATTCAAAAAACCCCAAAGTTTATTAGGCATCACATACAAGGAACTCACAAGTAATGGACACGCTTAAAATGAATTTCTCTGTTTTTCTTCTGTAACAGTGAATAATTCCTTATCGTTATCTCATAAAGCTGTTGTCCAAGGTATGTTAAATAATGTTTGGAAATGCCCAATACTCAGGTGATTAGCAGCTCTGAAAAGCACCAGAAAGGACTGATTGTTCTGTCTCTACAGTAGTGTTTGAATGGTGCATGGTTAATAATGCTTGGGGATGCAGAAAGGACAATAAAAGGTATCAGATAGTTTTTCACTGGGCTGCACTGTCTTTCCTGTTACATCCTATGACCTGCTGGTGGCAAACCTCTAGGAAGAAACTTTTGGGAACTCTGGGATCTGCTGCAGGCAGCATCAGTGTGGCTTACATTCCTAAGGCCCCGTTTCAACAGGACATCTAGGTTTGGTATTTAAATCCAATTTCCCTCATTCTATATTGAGATGCCCTTTTATTTCATGTGGCTGGAAGTCACGGGTAATTGAAGAAGCCTGGAGCCCTGGATTCCTCCCATAAGCCTTCCTCATCCATAGATGTATGCATAAGGTTGCTGAAATAGCCTAGTGAATCCCATTGTCACTCATCTATTTACTTACATTTGTCCCTCCATGGCTGCCCGCATCCCTCCCTGGCTTTGCCTGCTTCTCTTGTGCTGTGACACAGGAAGGGAGCTGGCAAGGGGTCAGGACAGATAGCCTGTGGCTGCCTAGCAGCAGTGAAAGCAGCGGCGTATGCTGAATAGCAGCTGTGATTTTTTAACAGTCAAACTGTTAAGAGCAGTCAGGAGAGCTATGAGTAGCTACCTGGAAAAAATTGAGGGGTACAGTATAGGTTTAAGAAGAGGAGAAAAGAGCAAGATGGGTAGATAAACAGATACTAAACACTAAAGTTGATTGGCGACTAGGAAACATGTTCATAAAGAATGGTTAAAGAATTTATTCAGTGACCCAAAGTGAGGACTTTAACATGTTTTCAGTTAACATACTGAAATGCAAACAATTTAAGTCTTATGGCTAGAATACATGATTTTCCTACAGAAAGAATATTACGTCTTACAGACATGCCTAACTTTTTCACCCAATTTTGATGCTGAAAACGGAGTAAAAAATCAACACATGGAAAAAAAATCAAGTAACACTATAATCAGTAAAAGAAGCTTTAAATCTGAAGAGTGAAGTGTGAAAAACTAGGAAGTTGTGACTTTTACTAATTTTTAGCAATGGTTTATTCTGTGGTTGTCAAGAAAGTAAGTGACCTGTTTTTTCTGTAAAATGGGAATATCAACATGTGTTTATCTACTGTGCAACAGTATGACAATGATTAGTTAACATTTGCACAGATGTTTGATTAATAAAGCTGGCTCAAACAAAGCACCACAGATAATTTGGTTTGGTTTGGTTTGGTTTTTTGTTTGCAGCCAGAGATGGGAATAAAAGTCTCGTGCTAGGCATAAATTCTAGTGTTCAGTCTGTAGATTTTTCCTGAACTAATTTGTGATTAAAAGCTACCAAATACATAGCAATACAAACACAGTTAATTTAGAATACTAACATATGGTTGCTAAATGCAGCTCTCGGGACGTTATAAAATTAATCCATTTTTACAAGTGACCTGTATACAGTATGATTATTTTACACAGCTGTGAGTAAAAGTAATGATTTTTTTCTAGTCTCAGATATCCTGGAGTGGATTTCTTCCAGTATGCTCATTTTCTTGGTATGTGGATATAGTTGAAACAGAGTCTCTGACTGATACTGACTGAACCTGCACAGTGTATGTCACTTTGATTTGTTGCATACTCTGCTACAGTTTAGGGGTCATTAATTCTGCTGAACCTAAAAAATTCACACTGCAGTCTCCTTTATCTCTGAATAGGCAACTGCAGAAATTTTTGTTTGCTGTCTGGAAGTTTTGTAGCAAAGGACTAGTTTTAGGAAGCAATTTGGGGGATTATTTTTAGTGGGTGCATTTGCTAATGAGTTTCTTCTCTTACTGCACAATCCAGTTGCGTTTTTTGAGACCAATGTTTCTGGCTTCTTTCTTTTTCTTTCCGTGTATTTTCATCAAACTTTTTTTGGACTAAAGCCCATATTTTTCAGGTTTCATTTTTCAACTTTATATACTAATGCTTTATTTTATATAGCATCTCCTTCTAGCTAGAGACACCGTTGATGCTGAAGTATGTCCGACAGTTCTCCGACTTTGCTTGTAGAACATTTGTACCAATCTTACATGGATGACAAGCACCAAAACACAAACACGTGCACATTAGGATTTGTTATTAGTCCATTAGCATTAAAGGTCCCTGAAATAACATATCTCAATTATAACATAGTTTATGGAGTTGCATCTATAACCAGAAGAACCATCCTCTATTTAAAACAAAGGACAGAATTACTATATTCTGTCTTTTCTGAGCACTCCAGGAAAGAGTAATGATTTCAGAAAGTAGATACTTGTTGTTTTTTTAAAACATACTACTGGAGCAAGGGTCTGCAAATCTCTATCTCTAGCTTTTTCTGAACAGAAATGGAACAGCAATTACAAGCTACAAGCTTGGAACACACATATATAACATATGAAAGAAAGAGAGAGACGTTTTAATTGGCTATAAATGCAAAATAGCAAAACAGTTTTCTGTTCTAGAAATAGAATAATGTGCCAAGTGTAATCATGATAACAGAATGGGGTTTGCTGTTCTTTTATATGAGGTGAGGTGAATGTTGGAGTAGCTACAGAGATGGATGATAGTCAACACCCCTTGTAAGTCAGCTATCTGGTGAGGTATTTTGGCTTCAAATTTATATAAATTTCTGTAGCACAGAATTGTAAACTGAAGACGAATATAGCAATTAAGAAAACACTTTGTATCAACTCTTGATGTAAATTCTGATTTGTGGAGCACTTAAAGATTTGCTGTAGGCTCCACTTCTGAGGCTTTTTATTGCTTCCGAGTATGGAAGAATAGCATGCTCATTTTGTCCGAAAGAGGTTAGCCAACCTCCACATGGAGCAATCAAAATGCTGTGAGAGCCGTCAGTAGGTTGCCTCTGGGAGTGGAAAGGCCAGAGACGGGCTTACACAAGGTACTGTGTACTCTGGCTTTGGCCTGGCAAAGCACTTAACCCGGCTTAATCATAAAGGCGCTTTTCAGATGGAGCCATGCTGAGAGTCAGTGGACAGTCGTTAATGGATAAATGCCAAGGGCTTTTTCATACCTTCCAAGGAAAATACTGTACTGTCATGTCCAGTCCCTTAAGTTCTTGTTTCGCCTTTTCCAGTCTCTGCTTGCGTTAAGGGTGATGTTACAGGGTGGGGACGGGTGTTCAAAGAAAAAGTACTTTGTGCTGCCTGTGTTCTGCAAAAGCAACTCACAGAGGAACTTAAGTTCACTTACCTTGTTTTTGTACCTAAAATTTCACAGTTCATGCATTCTTCCTCAAAAGAGCTCAATTTTTCACTGCAAACTAGTGAGACAGTGGGCTATAAGCAGGACTTTCATTTCATCCAAGGCCAAGGTGTACCCGCATAATGTGTGGAATTTGAGAATATGAAAAAAGCCAGATGTCTAGTCTCTGAGTAACCTTTTCATTATACTTCGTCCCCTCTCCTCCCATTTGGTTTCCAAAACAAGCATGTATTAATATGAGCCGAGGTGATTTCATCTGTGTCATTCCTATTACTAATCATGCTTTGAAACTTCGTAAAAAACTTTATCATCTTGTGAAAATTTAAGTAGAAGAGTATTTCTGTGTATAGAGGGAACAGCATGGAAGAAACATGATTTAGTTATCTAGGGAAAGTGTTTGGAAGTTGTGGGCTCCACTTCAGATTAAACTTTTGCATTAGTGAATACAGAAGCTAGAAAATGTATACAATTTAAAGTCTAGCTGGTGAGCAAGTTGTGGTGTTTTGGAGTGGAGGGATTCACTTTAGAAATGTGACGATCACTGTTGGATTAATATTGCTTTCTTTTGCAGGTTGTAGGTGTTCATTCAGAGCAACCCATTGGAGACATTATTTGTTTTAGACTAAAGAAATTAACTTCTTGATATGTAATAGCTGCAGAGCAGCTTGGGAAACTGGTGATCTATCACATATGACACAAGGGTGAGGCAGCACAGCCCATAGGGATTATGACATATTGCTGTGAATATTCAGAGCTGTTCTTTCCAGAATAGCAGAATGTTGCTGTACCTACAAAAGTCAGGAAGGATAACTTTTATTCTGAGAAACACTGATTGAGAGGGCAATAAGAATTATTTAAAAATTCTTAATTCATTGAGCTGTAAGAATGTCAGAACTAAGAAGGAGCAAGGAAAAGGTTACAGCCTCCAGCTTCTCTCTCCTCCTTTCATAAGAATTCGGTATCCGTCTCTGATCCACCTTTGAAAAACAGGGGGTTTCTAGCTACTTCTGAACAAGTATGTAGACCTGAATTATCAAAGCAAATATGCAGTAACTTGATTCCGGTGCAGCTGATCTGTAAATGACTGGTCTGTGTACCACATAAAAGAAGTCATTTAGGACACAAAAAGCTTATTTGGCTTTGACCTCTGTTCTGAGTGAAAGATTCTTTTTTTTTTTTTTTTAATCAATCTAGTAAATCATACCTGATTAGAATGGCGCTTTCTAAAGTAAGTTAATTTACTTCTTCAATAAAGAGCATTCATTAAAAGGGGGGCGGGGAGGAAGTGTTTTCTTTTTCTAATACTTTTAGCCACATCACCCATGGTATCAGTTGCACCTGTATGGAAGGCAAGGAATTTTGTAAGCCAGAATTTTGGAAGTATGCGAAGTAGTCTGTGGGAAAGGAAGAGGAGGTCGTTCCTTAATTTAAGTCTCTGGAATCCATCTTCCATTACTAGGCTTCCAGCTGAGATCTGTTGAGAGCTTGTGCACAGCCAGAAATTACTCGGCAAGGTTTTGAGCTACTCAGCATAGCATGCTTTCAAAATCCATCGGCAAATGGGAAGCTATGTCTGTAGAAAACAAACTTTGTCCATATCTTTCTCATTCTCACACTGATGGGGAGTCTGGAGCCGTATGTTGCTCTGTGACCGGCTTTCTGAACCCACCGGATTTGAAAGATGCCTGTACTGCCTATTAATTTACAACTGAACAAATACTAACTGTGGCTTTTAAAAAAATATGAACTTTCACTGAACACAGAGTGTGTATGTGTGGCAAGGAATCTTTAATCTGTTTGGGTAAAGTACAAGGGATCTAGAAAAATATGCCTTAACTCCAGAGTCAGACTCTCTTCAAAAAGCCTATTGACTGTTTATTTGATAGTAAATGAGAACCTGACAAGATTTAAAAAAAAAACCAAAAACCAAAGACTAAATCCAATCTCAGCTAAAAAAATTCTGAAAAGTGATACCATCTTTTATGTGATTGAAAATACAACGGATAACCTTGTGTCAATAATGTTTTTGGTAACTGGGCTTGAACTGATTTTTAACTGCTTGCCTTGTCTAAGATCTTTCAGGACCGCAGCATCTTGCTTCCCAAATCAAATATCCCAATATGAACAATATGGATTATTGACATTAAAAACACTGTGCCATCAAAATAAAGCTAGAGATTCTCATACAAATTCTGATGCTGTTGTAATCCCTAAGCAAGGAGTATTTTTTTAGTATATTGCCTGTAGCAGTATTTTTTTAGTATATTGCCTGTAGCAGTAGCTGTATTTCAGTAGAAATTTAAACAAAAGGATATGAAACACATTTATCTTTCAATCCCCTAGAAATGTACTATTCTTGCAAACACAACTGTGTTGAGGATTTCTTGGCTGGGCGAGGGCATGTGAGCAATCCAACTGTTAGGTGGGAACGAAGCGTTAAGTTTACGAAGTGCTGGAGCAGACAAGGATGCTGTGTCCTTGTACTCTGGGAAAAAGGAAGATAAGAAGAGCCTGACAAACGACTCCTGGATGCCAAAGAATGAGATAAGTAACTGCTGGACACCTCGTGAAGAAGCTTGCACAGCCAATAGAGGATAAGATAGTGTCGCATGAACCGGGGTATTGTACCAATTAGAGTGTTGTATAAGGTGCGTACACAAGCGCATAAGGTATATAACTGTGCTAAAAGTTGTGGTAAATGGACTTCACTTGATCACATTGGTCTGTGCATGATTTCCCCTGTGGATCCTCCACAACATAACTGTAATATAAAATTCTGGTTTAACTCAGCTCTAGTGGTCACACTGAAAGCAGATAAACATTTGAAATTTATGTCATAAGAGATTCTAGAGAAAGCAGCAATGCCAGCTCCAAGTACACGCACATTTTTTTAAAAAAGATAAAGAAACCACAGGGAGAAAAGAAGTCTTGAGGCAATCCTAGAAATGTCATGACTTAGGATAATTCTGTCCCAGGCATTGCAAAAATTCTAGGCAGCTCTCAAAATTCTGAATTAATTGCTTGTGGGAAATTGCTTTTTTCAGATGATAATTATCACTGTTTCTGTAGGGGTACGGTATGTAAAATTCAGTCATGGTGTTATACAGAGGAGAAGATGATCTTCATTCTGCTCAAACATTTTTACAGGCTTACTGCAGAGAATAATGTCTCTTTTTAATATAGAAAGCCCGAAAATTCACTATCCTCCTGTAGCTTACTCTTTACACAACTTGAAAGAAGAGCATTTCCTTTCAAATAATTTTCTGCAGTGATTTCTGAAGCTTGTTCAGTAAGGAATTGTCATTTGATGTCATAAGGCTGTAAGAGATGTTATAAATAAATGGTTTATATGTTAGGATCAAAACCCTGTTCTTTCCAGCCAAACCACCTTTGAGTACCCATAAGTCATCATCTGACTAGTCCTGAGCTGCTTTAATTTCAGAACTTTTCATAGTTTTATATTTGGAAAGGTTACTAAAACCCCAAATAAAATCTTGATCTGAATTTAAAATGGAATAGAAGTATTCATCCTCTCCCCACACTGTTTCCACCACTGTGGTTTCTTACCTTATCTGGCTGTTACTTACAGTACTTCATTAGAATTCAGATTTTTCTCTGCTAAGTTCAGATGAATAAATCAGACATCATTACACATATTTTACTATTAATTGAACAGACACCAAAAAAACCCCAAAGACTCTAATGACTTATTTACATTTTCTAAGTAAATTGTGATGGTATTCTGTGTATAAGTTTTCTGTACAGCTTCTGAACACAGTTGATGCTACAGAGCAGAAAAAAAGGAAATGGTACATTACAGACAATCTGTGCCATTCATTTTATTCATGAGCAGGATACTTTGATCAAATTTCTTTACTGTTCTATTGTGTATCCAAAGAGAAAGAATATTTCAAGCTTTATTTGACAGTAATTAAACATATTCCAGAATTGGCATGTTTTGTAGAAATCATTAAGCAGTTAAACTCTGTATTTGTGAAAGATGTACTCTACCGTATGTGGGGATAAATCTAGTAAAAATAGCAAGATTAATATGTGTCTGGTTTTATTAAGAGACAAGGCCTAGTCATGAGTTGAGGAGCATAAACATGTTTGACTCTAGCTTTATATTGTCTGTATTTTCTATGGCCTCACGGGAAAAGTGAGAGTTCACTAGTTGGCCTGTCTGTACTGGGAATTTGATGGAATGGGGCTTGAGGTAAAGATCTTTCACAACTTTAAGAACAGTAAAGCCTTTGGCTCACTTCTATGCAGGCCTACATGTACACATTTATATACAATCGATATGAAATTAACAAGAAATCACAGAAAATATGCTCATACTCTGACGCAATGACTGGCCAGAAGACTCTTGTCTGCACACAGTAAAATAATGAGGGTAGTCCTTACAGGGAAAGTGCGGGTAGGAAGAAACTGCAGGAGCGACAAGCCAAGTCTATTCAGACCCGTTCAGCTGAATCATTCAGAACAGAGCTAGCTGATGCTGTGGCAGGGAAAAGTACCTACTTTGATCTCATCACAGCTCTTTCAATCAAAGTGTAAAAATTGTCTGTTCTTCAGCTTTTGTGGAAAAAAAACCCCAACTTTTTAAAATAAAGAGTTTGGAACAGGAATATAGAAAAAAATGCTATAATTATTTTGATAAAATAAATGAAGCTTTTTTTGGGTCATACATTTTTAGTGCAAATAGTTTGAAAACTGTCAAGAGTGTCCTGAAAATGTAAAATGTTGTTTCCTATCTGTAGTTGAACCATCCTCCCAGCAAGCATTTTGTAAAATTCTTGAATAGAAAATAGACATGAAAACAGCTCAAGTCAATTTGCTTTAAACATTCAAATACCTTTGTTACTATTTTCACCACTTAATGCCTTTTACTTGTCTTATGTAGCTATGTTAAATGTAATTTCTTAGTACCTTCCTAAAAATGGAGTCTAGGTAGGATATTTTGCAACATTTTAGTCTTTGGAAATCTGTGGTGTAGTTTTGGTTCTCACTTTTGTGCTTTCTGTACTCTTTCAATGCAGGACATCAACTGTTTCAGTATTACAAAATGGTTGATTTGGGTCAGAATTGCTCTAAAGTACAAATGATATCAAAAGAATCACAAAACCCACTCATGATCTCATTTTTGCTATACAGTAACTGTATGTCCAGCAATGAAAATAGTGTTATGGAACTCTAAATTGTGGCATGCAGTTTGCACAGAGCAGCTGAAGCTTCCTGCAATAATGTACCTGGTTTGCTGAGTGACAGAAGACCAACTTCATTTGTATAAAATGAGAAACGTTGCTGTTTGCCAGCCTATTCAGTGCTATGTCTTGATCCAAGTAAGAGTGGCTACGTGTGACCTGTAGTCTCCAAATGCTCTACAGCTGTGTGCATAAATAAGGGGTAAGAACACCACAGTAGAATTAAAACAGATGTGTTCATTTCTCACTTCTATCAGTGTGTGATCAGACTTCTGCACCAGCTATGTTGAGGAAAACTTCAGTTCCGTATGAGATCAGATGAGCTGTATCAATAGCAAGGTCAACCTGTGCATCTCTTTAAGATTTTGCTTTGTATTTTACCTCTCAGGTTGTTACAAGAGGATGTGGTGATGGACATCCCCTTTGCTGAGGGTGTACTAAGCCCCAGTTCTGCAGAGATGAGACCCGGTAAGAGAAGCTCTTAGTCATTTTCTTAATTATATCTTATTCCCTTGGCATTTAATTTTGCAGTGAGAAGGGTGTTTCCGTGCTGGTAAAGAATCAGTTCAGTGTTAAAAAGTGTTAAGTTCGCTTTATTTAGTCAATTTTCTTCATGACTTGAGAAATTATAATTGTACTGTGCCATTTTCTCTTGTGTGGTGTTGTCATCACTCGTTTAGCCCTTGTGAAGTTTAAGTAGTCTCTATTATTTATCTTATATTTGACTACTGTCTAAGTGAACTAAGCATTAGAATACTTCAGACAGAACAGCTTGAAATGTGACACACAATGCAGTGAGGAGGGGCAAAGCCATACCTAGCTTTTGTCTTTTTGAAGACTTATTTAAGACTGATTATGAGTCTCAGAGGTGGTTTTATTTCTGTTACTGTATTGAATAAGATAGTTAAAATGAAAGACATAGGTACTAGCAGATCGGCACCATTTGAATAGCACCAAGTGCATAAGAAAACAAATATTTACAGGGGATTTAAACTCACATGAATTTTTCCAGGATTCAGCAGTGCTTTTGTTCATAACTCAAATGATTTGTATATTGCTCTTTAAATTCTTAAATGTTGTGGGTCAGAATATGTCCAAGGCTTGATTTTCATCTCATGATTGCAAAAAAGTGAATCTGGATTTTGCATCATTTAAGAGCTCCCAGCTACATCTGCCATTCCTGTAGATACTTGTTTTATTTCTTTAGACGTTAATGATGATATTTGTGGTTTATGTTAGGTGGACTTAAATGACTTGGTGTTACTAAAATTGTAAAACTTTTAGTAACTAAATTGTAAAATTTTAGTAACTAGAAAGTTACTAAAATTGATCTGTCCCAGTGTGTTTGAAGGAGATTCTTAAGTATCTAGGAGATTAATAGTATGCAGAGGAGATGAAGTTCTTTTTTTCTTCCTCCTTTTTCAGAACCTCCCAATTCTCTTGACCTTAACGGTTCCCATCCCAGAAGGATAAAGCTCACTGCTCCAAATATCAATCTCTCTTTGGACCGGAGTGAAGGGTCTGTACTTTCTGATGATAATTTGGATACGCCAGATGAAATTGATATCAATGTAGATGACCTTGACACTCCTGATGAAGCAGACTCTTTTGAATACAGTGGACAAGGTAATGTTCTAGATTGTAAATGTAGAGCTAATCTCTGTTTCTTTCTTTACTGCTTACATGATCAGTCCATCAGGCTGTAAATAGGGTTAAAGCATTTGAGAGTTAATGCTAGGTGTCCAGATATTTTTACCGTCTTCTATTTTTTAACCTTTCTTCCCCTGTGTAAAGTAATACATTTCTACTTATGCAGAGTGCAGAAAGACATAGTACAGCTCATTAAATAAAATAAGAAGAGCTACCTAGAGAGAATAAAATTCAGAATCCTGTCTTTGTCCAGTACCGTAGGACTTCTCTGAAAAAGAGTTGTTCAAGAAAGAGAAAGCAGTTGCTCTCTGTTGTAGGCAACACTACAGCTAACTGCACCTTCGTGCAGCTCTGGCCAGCTCTAGATTACAGTTACATCAGTAGTACTTAGGGATATGACCTTGTGCAAAATGTGTTGGCTCACAAGCTGCACCAAAGAGCAGTGTATAAATGAAGTAGACACAGCATGGTGAGGGAGATCTTCTGTTAGTAAGAAAGCTCTTTTTTTTATTCCCATGTATGGTTGGAAAGCTGAGATGTGGAACATGTGTGCATGGCATGATAAAACTAGCTCAGGTGATGGAGCAACAGAATTCCTCATTCCACCAATTCAAATGTGCTTTCCTAGCAGGACTAGTTGTACAGTATAGATACACCCTGAAGTGTGCAATGGGTACTTCACTCTTCCTTCATGTACTAATGATTTTCTCTCATGTGGTGTAAAAGTGTTTTGCACTGTCTTACTTTACTTACCCTTATGATGTACGAAATAGGGTGTTAACACTCATTCCTTGCTTGCACTGTAGGGACCGTATAAGAACCGTATTCACTTATGTAAGTACATAAAGATCATAAGCTATTTGAGGGAAAATGAGTGTGACCATTTTACAGTCTACAACAGAAAGAAACTTTAAAAATGGATCAATTTAAACTGAATTTTCCCTTGCATTTAAATTCTCTATTGCTAGTAAGGTCACTATAATTTAAAAATTGTATGCTGTTTTGAGCATACAAGAACAGTTGCATCAGTTTAAGTGATATTGCCAAAGAAGCATTACTGTGTACTCAATCATGCATAAGCGTTTCTAATGTTACTTCTCATTAGAAAGCTAACTTCCTTATGCGTAGATGCAGAGCATAGTCATGAGTTGCTTGATGGTTAGAATATTTTGTAACAAAGGTTAAAACCAACACACACTCATGCACTCACACCAGAGCAGCGTGTACTTGCAGTCTTAGACTGTTGTGACCACTGCGTGAGAGCAAAAATCTCTGTCTGCAGTGGAACAGATTTTGCCTTTAAGACCTCAAGTAAACAAAATCAACTCCAGTGATTTTGGTGACAGTTGTATTTATGGCAAGCATTTCTCCCCAGTTTTTTTTGCTGCTTTCTATATGTGATGATTTGTTCAACTGCTAAAGTTGGATGGGTTTCCCCGAACTCCTAAGTGAAGAATAAGTCAAGGTGCTTGTGTTTTTGTTGACATTTTTACAGTTCTGTAGTTTGATTCTAGGCACACTTAATTGACAAAATGTCCTCCACTTAGATAAGCCAGGAACAGAGAATAGAAAAGGCAAAAAATCACATTTTACTAAAATAAGCCAGCAATAAAACAAGTAGGCTGTATATTACATGAATCCGATAGCTAAGAGTATAGTCATAAGAACTAGTGCAGAATGGTTTCTTTGCATGGTAAATAGCCTTTGTTGTCTTTGTACTTCTGTCACTCTACTGTTAACCGCTATGTGCTCTGGTGTAGCAGCACTCATAATCTCCCACAGACTGGCGTTTCTAGACTGTCATGCCAAACACAGGGAAGTAAATACCGAGAAGATCTAGCTGTTGAGACTGTAGAGAGCAGTGATTTTTAGCTTGTCACGCTCAGACTGCTGAAGGTCCATTTGAACTATAAAAGGCAACTGAGAAGAGCAAGACTATTGTCATGATTCAGGGGTCGACCTCATCGCTGGAAAACTGATAGCTCTGTAATACAAGAAATACTGAAACCTACTTGTTTAAAAGAATGATGAAGAAGAATCATCAAAACTGCAATGTGCAAGAAAATGGATGAGAACGGAAATACTAGAGAACATGTCTTAAACTAGCACCTGACTTGTTTAGGGATTGGTTGATCATCAGTTTCATAGGGGGTTTTTTGTCTCTGATACCTTATATTTAAACATTCTCTTTCAGAACCTGCTTTTGTATCTGAAATGAGGTTTTTTTAATGATTATTCCATTAGTTGACATAAAAATTGCATTTCTGAAAACCATATATGCGTATAAGTGAAGGCCTGCCCCCAAATCAGCATTATTTGGAAAGTGTGAGAGTGTTTATTATTTTGTCTGCAGATGTTTCTTTTCTTTCTGAATTTCACATTGGTGCATGCTTCTTTGCAAAATCAACACTCCAGGCAGTAAAGCATCGCCACTTTGTCAGGAAGAAGCAATCTAGTACCATTTCTATCCAAAAATAATTCATTTGGCCAATTCCAGCATCATAACTTTTATCAGGATCTCTTTTAATTGTTTTTCATAAATTGCAGTTTCACCAGCAAAAAAAAAAAAAAATCAAACCCCAAATACAGTTTCAGCATTAGTCTGCTAGTTACCTAGCCCAGCCTCTTTTCCCTAAAGCTGTTCTCTCACTCAGCCATGCCCTTTCTACACTCCGAGGAACAAGCTGACTAGACAGTTTTCCTAGGCTGTTCTGATAATCCCATCTATCTATTCTAAAAGCACCTGAGCTGCATAATAGCATCCTGTGGGGACCCTGTATCCTTAAAGGAATGGACCACCCTATGATTGCCTGTCAAAGTTTGCATAGCTTGACTGCATGTGTGTAGTTTTCATATTGTTTCCATGGTACCTTTGCAAAATTAACGTCATACAAATTTGCATTAAGATATCTAGGTTTGGAGGGAGTGGGGTTATGCATTTTATAATCTTGTTCCCAATGTCAGAGAATATGTGATATTTTAAAACTGTATGCTAAGTATATTATTAAACATCATGAGCATTGTACCCTGAGAAGGCATGAATACATGCTTTAGTTCCACAATATATAATCTACTGAGCAGCAACTGTTAAACCAATTCAAAATAGTATACTTGTAAAAAATCATCTTTTGCAGTCTGTTCTTCCTCCTAAACTTAGATCTCCTCAAAATCCCTTTATTTGCAGTCCCTAAGGAAAAAAGGCTTATGTGGTCACTTTATATGTGCATGTGTATGTATTTCTTGGTCTTCCACCCCTGTTTCTCCTATTAATACAGTTTAACTTTAATATGTTTTTAACTCATTGGCTGGTTAGGCAGTGAAATAGTTAGGAGGTGAAATATTACTGCTTTCTTGCAAGATTCCAGTAGGCAGGAATTAGGTAAAGAAAAGAATTAGTGATAGACTGAGCTTTTGTTGCACATGGGAGAATCTACCTCAGAGAAGGAGACCTTCTGCCTGTATTATTCCCTAATAATACTTTGTATTAGGGACAGAAAATAAAAGATGGGTGGCAGTAGAAATTCAGACTTAATTAGTCTTACTTGTAAGACTTACTTGTAAGACTTGTGTAACAACAAATATGTGCTTAACCTAATATATATTTTTTATAAAAAGTTTGGAGGGTATTTTTGTGTATTGAGGAACTTGATATTCCTACCAAATTTGGTGGAATTATTGATAGGTTTTAATGAACAAATCAGTTTTACAAATTAATAGTCAGTACATGCCCGTAGGTTCTATGTGTGTAGATTTATGTGGTATATACACAGTATACTATCTTATTCTTGATTTCATAAAGATAACTGATTTACTTCTTATGATAAACTGGTGTGTTTTAAGGATCATATACTTCAATTCATGTGAGTAGTTCAAGAAGCACTTGGCACTGATGAGGCCACACCTCGAGTACTGTGTTCAGTTTTGGGGCCCTCACTACAGGAAAGACATTGGGGTGCTGGAGTGTGTCCAGAGAAGGGCAACCAAGCTGGTGAGGGGCCTGGAGCACAAGTCTTATGAGGAGCGGCTGAGGGAACTGGGGTTGTTCAGTTTGGAGAAGAGGAGGCTGAGGGGAGACCTTATCACTCTCTACAGCTACCTGAAAGGCGGGTGTAGTGAGGTGAGTGCTGGTCTTTTCTGTCAGGTGGCTGGTGATAGGACGAGAGGAAATGACCTCAAGTTGAGGCAAGGGAGATTTAGGTTAGATATTAGGAAAATTTTTTTTACTGAGAGGGTTGTCAAACATTGGAACAGGCTGCCCAGGGCAGTGGTTGAGTGATCATCTCTGGAGATATTTAAAAGATGTGTAGTGCTTAGGGACATGGTTTAGTGGTGGACTTGACAGTGTTAGATTAATGGTTGGACTTGATGATTTTAGAGGTCTTTTCCAACCTAAATGATTCTGTGATTCTATGATTATATTAATCAAAGAGGCATCCAAAGATAAACTAATACATAGAAATGTTTGAGGATTTCTGTGAATTGTGTTCTTTACTTCTTCTTGTCAATTGAAATAACTTCTTTTAGTTTATTCTTAACTTTTATAGATTTCTTTGGTATTTTCAAGTAAGATATCTGATCAGCTTTTTATGTACAGACATGTGTGTCATTATGTATCTCACTATACCTTTATTTACTGTTACGTCGCTTATTGACTTATATGATCCAAGCCTGCTCTTCCTTATGACTGCAGAGCCAGAATAATATTTTTAAAAGAACAGTAGATTTTATTTACTTCAAATGTGTAATGCATAAAATGTATAGAATCTTTACTATGAAGATAAATTAATAATGTGCACACAGCCACAAGGCAAAGGTGCTTCAGCAAGAATAATAGTACAAAAGAGAGGTTCTTTTTCCCACTGAAAAAAGAGTATGTTTTAAGAATAGCTAAAGAAGGAAATTTAATTTTTCCAGCTGTGGACAGAATCACTTTCCATGTCACTTTCTCTGTAATTAGCCATTGAGTTTGAAAAACTGGAATGCAGTTAAATTTTTTTGTTAAGAGCCATCTTCTCAATGTGCAATGGCAATGTAGATTTTGTTAATTACTTCACAGCTCTTCTGAAACTAAGAGTATCCAGCAGAGAGGCTGTGCTATGAGTCTTCATAGTCTCTTGTCAGCCATGCGGTTTATTTATTGTGATCATTGTGTCTATGGACTACATATACCTGTACTCTCACGGGTGCTGGTATGAAAAGGCCAGATTACCTGGCTTCTCTGTACTTCACATCTGGGAGGGTACTAGTATTTACACTCAACTGAAAGGCCCTGGGGGAGGTGAATACTGTGTTTATATGAGGAATCAGCATTACCTCATGACTGAACCAGGGGAAGATGGGCATTCTTCATATTTGCTGGTACCAGAGCCGAAGAGATTGGAGACAAATTGGGAGAAAGCTGAGAAGCTGTAGTTCTGTGGTAATTCTTCTCTAGACAAGAAGCATCACTGTCTTCACTTTTAGTTCCCTATTTTGCTTTTTAGTATAGTTCTCATACCTGCAACACAAAGATTTTTAAAGACCTGCAGTGCAGTACCTCTAGCAAGCAGCTGATCAGTTTTACTAACCGGATGCAAAAATCCTCTGGCAGTATTCTGCATAGTGATAATTGCTGCTGTTCTTCTTAAGTTCATAACGATGAAAAGTTTTTAAAAATGGAAACTTCTCATTTACTGACTGTTAGATTATCAAATTCTGCTCTTATTTATACCAGTGCAGATTCACTATAGTGCTGTAAAAATACAGTTGGTTTCAGTCACCCATTTCAAATGTATGTAACAGAGAAAATATTTAGATATTTTATGGGAAGATGTAATATATACAGTTTTATTTTTTAGAAGAGCAGACTGCTACTAAGAATGCTTCCCAGGAGGAGTCTGAATCAATTCCTGAGTACACCGCTGAAGAAGAGCGAGAGGACAACAGGTTGTGGAGAACAGTGGTTATTGGAGAACAAGAACAAAGAATTGATATGAAAGTTATTGAACCTTACAAAAAGGTCATTTCACATGGAGGTAGGAAACCCCTGAACACATTTTTTAGCTTGATGTAAAAAATTCATACTTTATTGAGCATGATTTATTTCTGGTTTAGTTCACGCAAGAGGAGAGAGAGTTTATTTTTCAGCCATGGCTGAAATGAACTTGGCTTTCAATTCAGTGTGGCAATGACTAATGAGTGTTTTAAATACAAGGGAATTTCAAGAACAACAAGTAAACTGACATACATGTGTCAGTAACAATCTGGTCATTGTAGGCTAAAACTGTCTAAGAGTAAGGGAAAGAGCTTTTGTCCTACAGAAAAAAAAAATTTGAAAACTTTATTCTGTGGATTTTGGCAAAAACTTTTGCACGAGGAAGTACAGTGCTCTGATTTGCTGAATGGTGTATGTGTGTGAACAGATCTAAACAAGTAGAGTGGCAAAAGAAAAAAAAATACAATTTTCCCTGGGGCTTCCATTTGTCTGCCTAAGCTCCTTTTTCCTGCCGTTTATAGTTACCAGCAGGTAGCATTTCAGCAGCAACTGCTTTACATTTTTTTCACATAATTTGTTAATAATTATCAAATAGCATATCAAAGAAAACATTTAAAGTAGGAAAATGACCTCATGTGCTTGCTATATTGTCTCCTTTGCTCATCTTCTCCCTAACCTCCTCAGAGAATGTGTAGTTCTGGTGTTACTAGCACACTTCTGTACAAGTTAATTAAAATGGATAAATACTACTATAGGTACTGAAGGGAGAAAAGGAAACAAAGCTTGCTAAGGGCCTTTTCCTTGGTGTCTGGTTTAGATTATCTTTGGGTTCTATATATGTTTGGGGGACTGTTTGCCAGCTGTTAAGTAAGGTATGAAGTAAGGATGAGTTGTTCTATTCCTGCAAAAACTGAGGCAGATAACTTAGCATCTCAGAGGTAAGATTTGTGAGTTTATATGGGGATGCTTCTGTCACACTGTTGCTGATCCATAACATCATTTAAAGGTAAACCATCATTTCTAGTATACTTTCAGTGTTGAATCTCTATGTGGTAAAACTGACATAAATAAATGTATGGTAATAAATATATTACCTGAGGACGTGGTACTCAAATTTGCACATTTACATTAAAGCAGATAAATGCTAGCCTACAGATGTTCACAGTGGCCAGTGTGCAGAAGGTTTAGTTGGAATTAATAAAGATGTTTAAACCTCCAAGCATTTTCCCACTATAACACCACCATCAAAGATTTATGAATGTGATGACACCTCAGCCACAGTTTAGCAAACAGACACAGATGGCATAATTTAGGAAACAAACATAAAATATTTTGAGGCCTTGCTAATGGTGTTTGTTTATATGCTTTTTGTATGCTGTAAACTAGTCTAGGTACATTTATGGTGAAAGCTGTCATGTACAGTTCCTTCTAGATGCTGATGTATACATTTACACCAGCTTTTATGAAATACAAATACCAGTCTATTTTAGTGGGTGGAGAAGTAGCTCTTAATTGAGCACTGCTTGACTGTTGAACAAGGACTAGTTCCAGCAGCAGACAACTCTAGTGGCAACTATGAAGTACATAATAATGCACAGTTATCGATGGGAGTCGAGGTCATTCAGCTTGGCTCACAGTGTGAGATAATCAGGATTTAAATTTTATGTATCTGACATCTTGCTTTGTTAGATCACACAAATTAAGATAAAAAATATTAGATTTCCTTTACTTTTGAATGGGTGCTGGTCAGTAACAGCCATTGGAAAAGTAACGGTGTGAGATGTAACAAGTTTCAGCCCACCACTGGCCAAATTGGAAATTGTGCCTGAAATCTAGCCATATCAAAGCGGTTAAGGACTGGATTAAAGTTGGTGTTTATGAAATGGCAGACTGAATATGTGGAAACAAAATCATTTAGATGCATAGATTGTGGGAAAACTTGGACAGCTTGAACAGTTTCTACATTATGGTGGCTAGACCTATTCTATATGATGTTCCCTTTGGCAATACTT
Source organism: Astur gentilis (assembly GCF_929443795.1). Lineage (NCBI taxonomy): Eukaryota > Metazoa > Chordata > Aves > Accipitriformes > Accipitridae > Astur > Astur gentilis. The sequence goes on from NC_064919.1 coordinate 47,254,199, forward strand.
TAGTATCTTTGGAGTGCTTTAGAGGGCCAGGAATCTTTCCTTTCACCTCAAAATTAAAAACAGATTCTGGCTAAAATTAATTAATTGAAAGTCAGGTCAAGCATCTCTTGATGATTCAGTAACCTACTGAACATTCCTCCCTGCCAAGTGACAGATAACACCAAACGCAGAATCTAGGTGGTAGCCACAAAGTAGGAAAGGGGAGAGTAGACTTGGAAGTCTAGGTGTGAGATTGCCTTCCACATATGTTGATGGAGAAATTTCTTAGCGCTCTGTGTCTTTGCATAGGCTGACTGAGAATTTGGGCAAATGGCTTCTAGTGATAAATTAAAATTCTCCCTTAGGTAAATATCCCTTGTCTACAAGCACGCATAAGAAAAAGTGGCTTAGATTTATCTTTTTTTCTTCTGTGAGCTGTTAGGTGCCATCTGCACATAATCCTTTTGCTTTACATGAACTGCAAATTTTGCTGTATAATTTAGTGGACACACCTGCCACAATGTGCTTTCGCTGCCAAACTCCTGAGCCAGCTGGACAGATTGCTTTATGGCAGCTTGATATAAATTGTCCTGAAAGTCTTTTAAGGATTGTTAAATTTATGAAAGGAAGGAAATCTCCTCCCCATTGGTAAAGCTGAGGGGAAAAAAATACTGCTTTATTCCGTAATGATTTAGCTGAGGGTTCAGCTAGAATGGAATAGGTGAAATGAGTAATGTCTCTTTGAAAGAATGTAGGTCCATTAAGAATATGGAAACATAACAGAGAGTAGTATTACATGATAAGTGTGGGAGGTGGAGTTCTTTTGTTTCTCTTGAGAAGACTGGTATATTCCTTCATATCACACTCTTAAAAGGTGAAGGTGCTGAAAACAGGACTGGAGTTTCTTTCCCCTCCCTGTGTACATCTTTGGTAGAGAATGCAATACTAGTCTCTGAATTTGACCTTGACATCTTCATTGGGACACCAAAGTCAATCACCCATATCTGTATCTATAGATACACTGTTCACGTTTACTGGATGCTAACATGAGCTGGAGCTGTGATACACCATGCCATGTCACATATTTTAAAGTGATTATATCCACATTGCCCTTTGGCTTGAACTCAAACCCTAATCCTGAGCTCTTCTGCCTTTCCATGTCCTCTAACAGGATGGAGAGCAACACTGCAGTGGGGGCCTGGAGAAGACAGTAGACATATGCTGGGCTGCCATTGTAGAGTGGCTTCTCTAGCTCTGGAAGCCCAGCTGTATATTAGCTCCCCTTTGACCTCTGGGAGCCAGAAAAAAAGCTACTTCACAGTGCTGAGAAGGCAAGAGATGCCAAGATCATGGAAGGGTGGAGTTAAGGCTAAGGACAGAAAGCTTCCTGCAGTGTCCAAATGACTCTTCAATGGATGAGGTCTAGGCTAGCTAGCATTCTCAACTCAATGTTTGTGTTACCATCAGTAACCAATACAGTATGTATTATCATCTTATTCAATGCATTATATTTAGTCAAACCTACCAAATCAAATTAAAAAAGAAAAAAGTCTAACATAATCCTTCAGCAGGTTGCTTTGCAAAGCCTTGATTTGAAACAATATGGCTTGAGGCAGGAGACTTACTTCTGACAGGCACATTTTTCTCTCAGAGACTTTCCTTCTTCTGCTCCTCTTTGTAACCAGGGAAGCAGTGGTATTTTTCTGTCCTTTAAGGAACAGCTGAGAGCCCTAAACGGAGAGCACCTCTGTGCATGTCCTTATGACTGGGATAGTGTTGAGATTAATCAGCTATGGTTCTCCTTGGCATGGAAGACTTCATGGGCAAGTGCCTTGAAGCACCCATTTTGTGAGGGATTCTGGGTTCTTTGAAGATCTCTACAAAACCATGTAAGAAATTACTTCCTTGACATAAACATATTCACCTTATTTCAGCTAGCTGAGACTCAGTTTAGGTGTTGAGTGAGAAAGGAGAAAACAAACTAGTCTCTCACTCTTCCCTGGTTAGCACATGTGGATTGTGTATTCTCTCTGTCTTTCCATAGAGAATTTTGCTTTGCTTGGCTGACTACAATGCAAGAATTTCTACAGGCATTTGAATTAGGTTTGGATACTGCTTTCTGGTATCCAAAAAGCACTGTAAAAGTCTTAAAATCTCCTTATGAAAGTGTTCTATAGGTGCTTATATTATCCTTTAATTTTGTCAGGAATGTGTTCCAATCTCCAGGGGAGATTCAGGGTTTCCTTCACAAATATTATCACCTCTCCCTCACAGTTAGTTTATTCTAGCCTCTTTTGAAAGGCTTTCAGGTCATTCTCTAAGTATACTCAGCTTCTATCTCTGTGCATCATTAGTGCTATCTACCTGCAACCATTTCTCCAGCATCTGTATAAATTCTCTCCTGGTTGCATGTATCTTTTAAACAAAACTTTAAACTGAAATGCAGGAGTATTTTGTACTTATTTTTAATAATAGAAATACATAGCAGCTGTAGAGGATTGTGGAGAAGATTAACCAACATTAATCCATCATGAAAAAAAAAATAATTCTTTTGGGTAACAAGCAACTGTCCTGGACTCCAGAATGGTAGTGCTGCAGCTTTGAGAGTTTACAGCTATCATTAGGGAGTGGTGGCAGAGAATGACAGTGCTGGACTACTGGAGTGTCCAAGGTAAGAAAGTATTTTATACAAAAGTTGCAGCAAAGGATTTGACTGATCACCAGGAGTTTTTAAGGTATAGTGGGTACAGCCATAATTTGTAATATCCTGAGGCCATTGGAGCTGCACAAGCCAACTGAGATTGGATTGTGAGACTGTGAAATGTTATTCAAAAATGCAGGATAACAAATGTAGGATATTTTCTGTAGCCCCTTATTCTTCAGTCTAAGGTGAGCATTGAGCACATGATTGCGGTAGAGGTGCAATGAACCAGGAGTTCAGGTAAGATTGTATTACTTACAGTGGTTTTTTGCTGGTCTGTACAAGAAGTTCACTAATAGTGTGCTGAGTGTATTTTTCAGGAATTCCACATAACTGACTATCCTCCTTCCTTATCACTTGATGATAGGTTGTACATTTTCAGTCTTCTTCAGCAGTAGACACAGTAGCTCTATTCCAGAACTTTGAGTTTTCTTTTTAAATTTATCTTGTTAAAAGCCTTTGACAAAGATAAAAATACCTTTTCATTTTTTCCACAGGATACTATGGAGATGGTCTGAATGCTATCATTGTGTTTGCGGCATGCTTCTTGCCAGACAGCAGTCGAACTGATTACAACTATGTCATGGAAAATCTTTTCCTGTGAGTGATATGTGAGCAATGTGACAAGACTCTGAGTTAGTAGTCATAATTATGTAGTGAGAGATAACCTGTCTTTAATTAAGAGGTAATTTTGGTCATCAGAAGGGTAGTGATCTGAATGACAAGGAAAATAGCAGTTTTAGATAAACTACTCAGTGGAGTATTACTTTGGTATTCTTTACCTACTCACACTCCCAAATTAAGGCATATTTTTCAGGACCAAATCTGACTGTAGTATCTCCCTAGATGTCAAGGAATGCAGTACGTTCAGCTTCTTGGGCCTACAATCATTGCATTGTTTCACCAGTGATTTTCAGCCCTTGCTGAGAACAATCAGCAGGGACTTAAGCCACCACACTGGTTTTCACTGTTTGTTGTTTATTATATATTATCATGATGTATCACTGTTTACTATGTTTTTAATATATGTTGTGGCTGTGTTTAGGAGTCAAAGGACCATTTTGTGACATTTTTTTAAAAAATACAGGAAAAATGACAGTTGCTGACACAAACAGCTCAAGTATTTTACCTGACTCCAGCTGCTTCTGGTTCAGTTATAAGTGTCAGGGGCCAGTGGGGCAGGACACAAATGTGGCCACTTGAACCCAAATTTATCACAGGAAAATTACTCCTAATAGCAACTTAGTTTGGCAGCCAAAAATTGTGAAGGCAGCATTCCCCTGAAGTGCCTCCAGCTACTTCCACTTACAGCTGTTAAAAAATCAACAATTCCAGCATTTTCTATGCTAAAACCCAGTAAGTCATTTCTAAAGCCAGCAGAGGCCTGGCCTTCACCATTTGCATCTTACAAGGCCCCAAGAGCACAGACCCAGTCTCCTTAAACCTCCAGTCCTTGAAGATCCACATAGTGATAGCCAGTGCCTTCAAGATTGTGTCTACTTGTGAAAAATGAGATTGAGTGCTTTAGTTCCAAGTCAGACCAACGGCTTGCATTTGTCTGGTAGGGCTGCTAAGACCCCCGTGTCATCTACAGTAACTGATTTACACAATGCCCAGTGATTTAGAGTGGAGGAATTATTACAATGGTTTTAACTAGGGAACACAGCTGAGAGTAACCACAACTGACATTAAATAGATGTTCTTTGACTTCACCCAAGACCCTTGTTCATAGATGGAGGTGGTGGTAAATGGACTTTGCAGAGAAAGCCCTTTCAAGCCTTAAGAGACTTTTCCACATCACTTGAGGATATTGCTACAGTCAATTTTATAGCTCACTGTCTTTTTCTGAGGTAGTAGTGTAAGAGAGAGTTCAGGCTAGCTATGAACCTTCACCTTATTTTAAGGCTTGTAGGCAGTTGCTTCTCTGTAAGACAACAAGAAAAGGGAAAGTCAGCACCCCTTTCTTTCAGTTGTAGGCCTGTTAATTGCATTGAAGTAGAGGGAGTGTGACAGTTTACAACATATCCAATAACTGATAGATTTAAATATTTGTGAGTTCTTTACTGTTGAATTAGATAGGGGTCTGTGGTGGGTTGACCCTGGCTGGATGCCAGGTGCCCACCAAAGCCGCTCTATCACTCCCCCTCCTCAGCTGGACAGGGGAGAGAAAAAAATATAACGAAAGGCTCGTGGGTCAAGATAAGGGCAGTTTAATAAAATGATAGCAAAGGTTGCGCGCGAAAGCAAAGAAAAAAAAACCAAATGATGTTACTCTCTACTTCCCATCAGCAGGCGATGTCTGGCCACGTCTTGGGAAGCAGGGCTCCAGTACGCGTAGTGCTTGCTCCGGAAGACAAAAATGCCCCCCCCTCCGTCTCCCTTCACTTAGCTTTTATATCTGAGCTGACGTCATATGGTATGGAATATCTGTTTGGTTAGTTTAGGTCAGCTGTCCTGGTTATGTCCCGTCCCAAGATCTTGCCCTGCCCCAGCCTGCCATTGAGGGGAGGGCAAAAATGTTGGAGAGACAGCCTTGATGCTGTGCCAGCACTGCTCAGCAGTAGCCAAAACACTGGTGTGTTATCAACACCTTTCTAGCTACAGAGCTGCAGAGCACAGTGCTATGAGGGCTGCTACAGGGAGTACTAACTCCATCTCAGCCAGACCCAATACAATCTCCACCCCTTATTCCATACCATTTGCGTCCTGCTCAGGTCCCACATAATTTAATACAGATATCTTCTAACCATACTATTGTATTTAATTCTCATTACTGAAATCCTTTCTTACCAACACTTACAACTGAAACTACATACTTAAACAACTTTTATACCCAACGTACAGATTTATACATTCTTATTAATTACTATCCCTTGTCCTTTAAGAGATAGATATTCCAGGGGCTTCTTCCACTCCTTCAGATGTTCACACACAGGTTATGACTTGGGCCCCATCCATCAAGATGAGTGGTCAGGACAGGAGAAGCAGTACGTTCAATCGTTGGGCACCAACGTCGGCTTGGTTTGGGTCACCGATGCACTTGTCTGGTTCCTTGCGAAGTTCACTCCTCTGCAGTTCAGGTCATTCCTGCTACATTACTTCCTGCAACATACAACTCACATCACAGATTATTTTTCCCCCAAGGTTAAATGTCCTTGAGTTACACACTAGGTCTCCCCATCCTTCCGCATTACCCACCAAGTACACCCAGGAATGGGTTTGCCTTTTCCCATGGGAGGTGCAATCCACACTGCCTTCCCCAGCCACTTCCCCATGTGCACCACGGGGACCTTATCTCCTCCCACAGTATGTAGGGGTTTTGTTTGGGCAGGACCAGGACGGTTAGCAGATCCTCTAGAGTTAACTAGCCAAGTGGCTTCTGCTAAATTTGCATCCCAATGCTTCCATGTCCCATTGCCTAGCGCTCTCAACATACTCTTCAACAGTCCATTATATCTCTCAATTTTTCCAGATGCCTGCGGGTGATAGGGTATGTGGTACACCCACTCAATGCCATGTTTCTTTGCCCAGGAGCTTATAAGGTTATTTCGGAAATGAGTCCCATTGTCTGATTCAATTCTTTCTGGGGTACCGTGTCGTCATAAAATTTGCCTTTCGAGGCCTAAGATGGTGTTTCGGGCAGTGGCATGGTTTACAGGATATGTTTCTAGCCAACCAGTAGTTGCTTCCACCATGGTGAGTACGTAGCACTTGCCTTGGCGTGTTCGTGGCAGTGGTCCAATGTAGTCAATTTGCCAGGCCTCGCCATATTGAAAGCCCAACCACCGCCCTCTGTTCCAGGGAGACTTTACTCTGGTGGCTCTTTTGATTGCAGCACATGTTTCACATTGATGAGTGACCTCCATGGTCAGGTCCACCCCTCGATCACGAGCCCACCTATATGTTGCATCTCTCCCTAGATGTCCCGATGTCTCATGGGCCCATCGAGCTACAAATAGCTCACCCTTACGCTCCCAGTCCAGGTCCACCTGAGCTATATCTATTTTGGCAGCCTTGTCTACCTGTTCATTATTTCGATGTTCTTCAGTGGCACGGCTTTTGGGCACGTGAGCATCTACATGACGTACCTTTAGAGTCATGTGTTCTACACGGGCAGGAATGTCCTGCCACAATGCTGCTGCCCAGATGGGTTTACCCTTGCGTTGCCAATTGGTCTTCTTCCACTGCTGTAGCCACCCCCATAGGGCATTAGCCACTATCCAGGAGTCGGTATAGAGGTAGAGTACCGGCCACTTTTCTCGTTCAGCAATGTCTAGAGCTAGTTGGATGGCTTTCACTTCTGCAAACTGACTTGACTCGCCTTCTCCTTCAGTGGCCTCAATGACTTGTCGTGTGGGACTCCACACAGCAGCTTTCCACTTCCGATGGTTCCCTACCACACGACAGGATCCATCAGTAAACAAAGCATAACACCTTTCATCTTCTGATAACTCATTATATGGTGGTGCCTCTTGGGCACGAGTCACCTCCTCAGGTGATGCTCCAAAATCTCTGCCTTCTGGCCATTCCATGATCTCTTCCAGAATTCCTGGGCGGTTAGATTTCCCCAGTCGAGCCCGTTGCGTGATCAATGCTATCCACTTACTCCATGTAGCGCTGGTTGCATGATGTGTAGAGGGGATGTTTCCTTTGAACATCCAGTGTAGCACGGGCAATCGTGGTGCCAAGACGAGATATGTTTCTGTACCAACAACTTCTGAAGCGGCTCGAACCCCCTCATATGCTGCTAATATCTCTTTTTCAGTCGGGGTATAGTGAGCTTCTGATCCTTGGTACCCCCGACTCCAAAACCCTAATGGTCGACCTCGGGTTTCTCCTGGTGTTTTCTGCCACAGGCTCCAGGTGAGACCATGTTCCCCAGCTGCAGTGTAGAGTACATTTTGTCCATCTGGTCCTGTTCGGACGGGCCCAAGAGCTACTGCACGAGCTATTTCCTGTCTGATATGCTCAAAGGCTTGTTGTTGTTCAGGGCCCCATTCAAAATAGTTCTTTTTCCGCGTTACTCAATAGAGAGGGCCCACAAGCTGACTATAACCTGGAATATGCATTCTCCAGAACCCCACAAGGCCTAGGAAAGCTTGTGTTTCTTTCTTGTTAGCTGGTGGAGACATAGTTGCTATCTTGTTAACCACATCCATAGGGACATGACGGCGACCATCCTGCCATTTTATTCCCAAGAACTGAATCTCCTGTGCAGGTCCCTTGACCTTACTTTTCTTTATGGCGAAACCAGCTTTCAGAAGAATCTGAATTATTCTTTTTCCCTTCTCAAACACTTCTTCTGCCTTGTTGCTCCATACGATGATGTCATCTATGTATTGTAAATGTTCAGGGGCATCGCCTTGTTCCAGTGCCATTTGGATTAATCCGTGACAAATGGTAGGGCTGTGCTTCCACCCCTGGGGCAGCCGATTCCAGGTGTATTGGACACCTCTCCATGTGAAAGCAAACTGTGGCCTGCACTCTGCTGCCAAAGGAATGGAGAAAAATGCATTGGCAATATCAGTTGTAGCATACCATGTGGCTGCCTTTGATGCCAGTTCATATTGAAGCTCTAACATGTCTGGTACAGCAGCACTCAATGGCGGTGTCACTTCATTCAGGCCGCGATAATCTACTGTTAACCTCCATCCTCCATCAGACTTCTGCACTGGCCATATAGGACTATTAAAAGGTGAATGAGTCTTGCTGATGAATCCTTGGCTCTCTAGGTGATGAATCAGCTCATGGATGGGAGCCAGGGAGTCTCGGTTTGTCCGGTATTGCCGACGGTGCACTGTCCTGGTAGCGATAGGCACCTGCTGTTCTTCAACTTGCAGCAATCCCACAGTAAAGGGATCTTCCGAGAGGCCAGGCAGGGTAGACAGCTGTTTGATCTTCTCTGCATTTACAGTGGCTACACCAAAAGCCCACCGGCACCCCTTTGGGTCCTTGAAGTACCCTCTCTTGAGGTAGTCTATGCCAAGGATACAAGGGGCCTCTGGACCGGTCACAATGGGGTGCTTTTCCCACTTGTCCCCTGTCAAGCTCACTTCAGCCTCCAGTATAGTCAATTCTTGGCATCCCCCTGTCACTCCAGAGATCCAGATGGATTCTGTGCCCCTGTATCCTGATGGCATCAGTGTACACTGTGCACCAGTGTCTACCAAAGCCTTATACTTCTGTGGGTCTGATGTGTCAGGCCATTGAATCCACACAGTCCAGCATATCCGATCATCCCTTTCCTTCTCCTGGCCGAAGGCAGGGACCCTCTATTGCTGTTCCTCATCAGAATATTCACTGTCCGATCCTTGCGGTACCAGACCAGAAGTCCCCTCACCAGAATCAAGGGAGGTGGTTTCAGTTCTTCTATGCCTGGAGGATCGCTGAGTGCCTTCTTGGGCCTCTACAGCAACTACGCTGACAGCCTTCTTCTTGGGTGACCCCTTCTTAACAGCTGTCTTCCCTCTCAGTTCACGTACGCGGGCTTCCAGCTTAAAGGTGGGTTCACCATCCCACTTCCTCATGTCCTCCCCTTGGTCACACAGGAAGAACCAGAGTGTACCACGTGGCATACGCCTTGGGCTCCCTTTCCCTCTGACCGGGGCAGGGGAGGACTGATTTCTTGGAGCATCCCTAACAGCCAAGGCACTGTCCTGTAGGGATGAGGAGACACAGAGATTTTCCTCAAAGTTTTGGAGCCAAGACGACACTGTGCTGTCCTGGTTATGTCCCGTCCCAAGATCTTGCCCTGCCCCAGCCTGCCATTGAGGGGAGGGCAAAAATGTTGGAGAGACAGCCTTGATGCTGTGCCAGCACTGCTCAGCAGTAGCCAAAACGCTGGTGTGTTATCAACACCTTTCTAGCTACAGAGCTGCAGAGCACAGTGCTATGAGGGCTGCTATAGGGAGTACTAACTCCATCTCAGCCAGACCCAATACAGGGTCTGACTAAATCTCTTCTCATTTTTTATACAGCATGTTTCTGATAGATAATTGTGCACTTGTAGTATATAAGCCACCTCTAGTTTCTGTTTAACAACTGCCTTCGATTGTTCCTGAATTTTGCAGTTACTTGCCCTTCTGGATTCCATCACATTCACCTTGCTCCCTATTTGTTACCTTGACTAATTCTGTAAAACTGTCTTTGAAGAGTTGGATTTAAGCCAAAACTCTTGAGATGGCATCATCTATAGCACTTCTTCTAGATGATGCAGAACCACACAGAAAATTCTGCTGTTTCATTTGTGGCTGCCTGATACAGTCTAGAGATTAAAAGTTTTTAAAAAGAAATTTCACAACTTGAAATACTACACTTTGAAAATCAAAACCAGCACTTTGCTTTCAGAGCAAGTGAATTGTTCTAGTCAATGAGAAAAATTCTGTCCATCTTTTAAAATAATAAAGTAATTAACATTATTACCAGATAATAAGAAATTACCAGTTAGGTAAGGTTTGCAGGAGAGCTCAGCATCCCTGAAATGATCTAATGATCAAAATGATCTAATTCCACCCACAGTGAATAAGAGCTGTTGAGTGAAAGTACATGAGATAAGTGAGATCTGACTAAAAAACTAGCAGAGATTCCTTTTTGTCATAATACTCTTATTCCTGATCAGAAGTATGCATGAGTGTTCTTCTTATAACTGATTATTCATAACACTTATAATTCCCTTTGCACCGAGGGAAATATAGACATTTTTCAGACTGTCTCTCTTTCTATAACTGACAGCCTTGTAGTGTTTTGAGAAGTACTTGTACACACTTTTCTGTATGTTTCAGTGTCTAAATGCCTTGAAAGCACCAGATGTTGTGCCCTATGGGAAGGCCTAATTTCATAACTTGCCAAATAGTCAGTAGATTCAGTTTAATTAAGCTTTTTGCATCAGAACATCCACACAATCCCTCACTTCGATGTTTCACTGTTAGACATGAGCCTTTACAAATGTCAGGCAAAAGCAGGGAATGCACAACTGCAAGCTGAGAAAGAGAGCAGTGAAAAGCATTGAGTGAGTAGTGATTTAGATGGGATTTATCAAATGCATGGAACTGGTAAGTTAATGGCTGCTTACTTTATGCCCAGGTAAAATATCACTCTCTTTGTGAGAACTAGATTTCCTACTATTCTTTTAAAGAAACTGCTTCTTAAGGAATTTAAGGGTCAGATTAGACTGTGAGTCATTCCCATACACCTGTGAAAGGGGCCATTATGCTCAGGGATAGAGCTGCCTTTTGTAGTGAGGACACTCAGGCATTCAGGTTTTTAAGGTGTGACTCATGATTTTTCGCTGTAGTTTTACATAGACATGCCTTGGGGCTGGATAGTAGGGAGAACAATTTGAACATTCCTGTGATGAACAACTCTCAAGTGAGGCAGGGACTACTGAGTGGAGCATCTGCATTTATAGCCCTGGACAATAATTTAAAGCTACCCTTCCTTTTGACTGAGTACTGTGCTCTTCTAGGTAGGGTGAGTTTGGCCCCAAGAGCACTGTTCTGTGTGAATTACCATTGCTGAGCGGAGAATTTAATAAGTGTTTGGAATGGTTTGCTCACAAAATGAAGTGATGCCATGGAGTGCTCTGTCCCATCAGAAGTCAAGTTGATGGACAAGCTTTTTTAGCCTTGAGATTCAAAGTGTTTGTAGTTAGCAGTCAGACTCAGTAGCACTAGTGTGAGGATCACAAGATTTATAGACAAGTATCTTCTCCTGACCATTATTATTTTTGCATTGAGCAAACATGATGATTAATAGTGAAGAGAAGTTTCTCAACATTTAATTTCAGATGTTCCTGGAATTTCGCATGGTCCTGCCATGCTCTCCCTTGCAAAATCTCATGATTTAATGCCCTTTTAAGAAAAAGTGAAGTCACCTGTGAGATTTGAAAACTCACTATGAAACTACCTTTGTAAGGTAACCACATATTTCTGAAGATGCAGATAAGACTGTGGTTTTCTAGTTGTACATCTGTAGGTAGCATGGTGACCCGTGCTAAATACTTGCATTGGTTTAAAGGAAAAGAAAATACTGTCTTGTCATAAATTGCTTAGTCTGCCTTGATTTATTCCTAGTAGATGGATTTAGTTTGGGCTTAAGTGGCTAATGTAAAGCACATGCTCACTTACATCTCTACTTTTATCAGCTATGTAATCAGTACCTTAGAGCTGATGGTAGCTGAAGATTATATGATTGTCTACTTGAATGGAGCAACACCAAGAAGGAGGATGCCTGGACTGGGTTGGATGAAAAAATGTTACCAGATGATTGATCGACGGTGAGTAGTATTTTCCTTTCTGATTCACAGCCATTATTTTAAACACTGTCCATTTCTGTTACTCCCCTGTATGACAGCGTTCACTGTATATGATCTTTCTGTATGCTTTGTGGGTTTTGGGTTTTTTTTAAGAAACAATTTCTTTTTTACTTAGATTACGGAAGAATTTGAAATCATTTATAATTGTTCATCCATCATGGTTTATCAGGACAATTCTGGCTGTGACACGACCTTTTATAAGGTATGTAGTGAATCCCAGTGATTTTCTATGTACCTAAGAATACAGAAACACCTTAAATCATCAAGCATGGCTGTTAGTCTTTCACTGAAGAGTACTCGTTTTACAGTTCATGTTGGGATTTTGGCAGTTGAAGCTGACTTACCTAAAGTGAGTGGAAGAAAACCTGTGATTTATGAGTGTCTAGTTGCAGACATCACAGGAATGATATCGTAAACCTGTATGTGTATGCAGAACTGGGAGCTTTGTTCCAAGCCCAGCTAAAAGGCATGTAGAAAAGGGGTCTGCATGTAATGATAATCACCTCATGAAAAAAGTCCTGGCTACAGGACAAGATTAAGCTGCAGCTCTGGGTTTAAAAAAAAATTAGTCACTGCTCATGCAAGAGGACTACCAGCACCTTGAGCTGTTTGAATGTATAAGAGTTCCGGTTCCAAAAAAGGTTTAATGACAGAAAAATAATGCTTTGATTAGTAAAAAAGCAAAGAAACACAGACCCTGAAGACGTCACAAAGTGTTGAAGAAGATGGACACGTATGCAGTTGAAATCCTGAGATCAGGGAGAGCAGACTGGCAGGTGTGAGAAAGAGTTGCTTCAGGAAAGAGAAGCAGCATAGTCTACAGAAGCCACCCAGCGAATAACATATGTCATGGCAGACTTCAGACAGATCTGTCCCCAGGTTGCAGATGAGGACACTGGAGGTCTCTGTCGCAGGGTGCCCTGTCCTGACAGGGTGACATTGGGATGGGGAAGCACAAGAGTTCTCCCATCACTGCCAAAGTGCGACAGGCAGTGTCATAACAGAGCTTCTTCTTTCAGATGTGGTGTCTTTAAAACCAAGTAGAAAGTGACAATTAAAAGTACTAGAGTAACAAGGAAACAATCCTTGGAATTATCAACAGTAATGATGAGGATTCACTGAGTTGCATTTGGTGTCTGAGATACTTCTGTTGGCATCCTATTTGCTCCCAGAGGAAAAGTAGGCAGTAAAATTTCAAAAAATTAAATATGCCACATCTGTTTCAATTTCTTAGTCATTTATTCAGGATGATAATATTGAGCAGCAGTGACTAGAGGTTTTGCATTGCCAAACAGGGGAAAAGGTTCACTCTAAGCAGTTTGGCAAAGCAAATTAGCAGTACAGAACTAGACATAATAGAGACCAGTTAAAACTCTCTATTTCAGCCAAGCTGACTGAGTCTTTGAGCAAGAAGTGAAGTGCAAATGGGACCTGAAAAAAAAGGTGGGCAGGACACATGGCCAGTGTGAGTTTTGTGAAAGATGACATAAGGTACTTGAACCCTCACTGAGGACAGAAGAGCACTATGAGAAAGCTGAGTAAAAAACTGCAGGAGACATGAAAAGAGTCAGTTCAGTAACAAGCAATGTAAGGAGATAGAAACTTGATTAGATTGAAGGCCAGTGGCTTGTAGCTTAGCTTGCTAGCCCTGAGCTGTTCCCCAAACCACTGACATGCACAGCGGGAATTTTAGAGTGAGAAATGAATTGGTCCTAAGGCAAGCAGAGATTTCAATGAGATAGCTAAACATGAGCAAGATTATTTTCATTCTATTTCAGCTGAGATGTGGCACAAAACAGTAGGAATCAAGAAACTGAAAGACAATGGAATGACAAAGGACAGTCAAGTAACTGAGAGTGTGCTACAGTCAATTCTACCTTCAAAACTGGCACGGTCATTCAGTGGAGTCTGTGACTCATCTTGCCAGACAAACACTAAACAGTTGTTTGAAAGGATGAAAGAACTAGTGGCTACAAAGATAGATCCTAGATAATCTTTATGGACCAGATATTCACACTAGAGATCATCTTAGCTGTGTTGGGCAAGCAATTAGATTTCTAATAAAACAATCTTCTGTGAAAGATATTTGGCATTTGGTGGAAATATTTAAATAATAGGCAGTTTACCACTATTGGCAGCACTCCTCCCCTAAAGTCTGAAAGAAACAAGAACTTCTTTTTTCAGTCATGTATTTGGGACACCTGTACACAGACTCCCACGTGAAGCAGCTACTCAGAAATCAGTCACTGTGGTGGAATTAGTGGACCCAGGAGAACCCTTAACTGGAAAAATTAACCCTTGAAAGATTTATTAAATTTTTTTTCTCCCCCCCCACTACTCCCCAACTTCAGAAGCTTCTGATTGGCTTGCAGCTTGCCAAGCTACTTTAGCTGGAAGTTCAGTTGATGCAGACTATGATTAACATTTTTGATAAAATGCTAAGAATTATCTGTATGTTATCATGACTTTGCCTGGACAGTTGTCAGTGATTCATGCATCTTAAAATGTGACCATTGGCCTGCTCCAGTGTGTGTGCCTAGTGATGATAATCTGGTACAGAGACAAATTAAAATGGATGAGCTTAAACAACTATTCACAGTAACTTCATGTCGTCCTGTTTCAGTTGTCTCACTTTACCTTATTAGGAAGATATGTGTGGTAACAGGAGAGGCAGTAACCTTCTGCTCAGACCTGTTTCAGAGGCTTCATGTTGGCTGGTCATACTCCCAAATTGGCAGTAAATAGGAAGAATATGTTCTGGTTTTCATGGCCACATGAAAGAACATTCATGGTCTATGTGCATTTGTCACTGTTACTGATGTTAAAAGACTATCTAAATACAATCAGAGCTAAACCTGGAAAATTGCTTTATGAGCCAGATGAACAAGATAGATTTCTCATAAGCTGATAAATATCAAATAATTCAGATTAGGCAAGTGAATAGCCTTATTTTTTTAAGTGTCTTTTCTGAACAATCTAGTCTTTTTCCGAGTGATCATTTCTCAAACACAATAAATGATCATATAGCACAGCTGGAATAAACAAGAGAACTATTTCCTCATAAGAAGGCCCTGCAGTAAGAATAGACATGCACATACACAATCAGTTCTGTACTCATCTAAATAAATAAGAAAGTTCAGTTTTACTATGTTTGAAAGAGAATCAGCGTCAAATATAAATGCTAATTCATCACGATCACTTGATGTTAATTCATCGTGACCATGTTAAGTGAATGCTTCCCATTTCTTTTTACATGTAAGGATGCTGTAGAGTATTTGATTCTTTTCAGAATTTTAATACATCTCCTTCAAACTGTAGAACTAATCGCATTACCTAGTATATAGGCATTACAATTTATAAAGTTGTCCTAAATACCAGTGATTCAGCCTAAGCAAGGAACAGCAAAAGGTCTAGGTTTGATTTCAGCCTCACTAGAACTCAGGTATGCTCATGATCAGCTGAACTGTGTAATGGAAATATAAATAACAAAATGCTTAATTATTTAACACATTAAGTACCTGCCTTCTCTTTTTTTTTTTTGATATAGCATAAAAGACTGGGGGGGGAAGTCAACATGTTGTTTCTGTGTTTCAGCTCTAAGTTCAGCAGTAAGATACAGTACGTCAACACGTTGGCGGAGCTTCGTGAGATGATTCCAATGGAATACATGCACATACCAGACAGTATTGTCAAGTAAGTGATGTACAATAAGTGGGTACTTGTTCTAATGGAAACTATTTCCACAAACAAATAATAGTGTTTCAGAGTCTGTAGGAAAAATGGAAAGCCTCTTCCTGGTATTGTTACAAATGCTTATGTGGTGTTCTACAAAAATTCCACTGTCAAACTCAGAAACAGGAAAACGTTGTATAATGGAAACACGAAACACAATGAAAATGTACTGCTAGGGGAACCAGTTTTTATAGGAAGAGTAGGGTTTTGTACTGGACGAAATGATACTGCTGGTAAAATGAAGAAAAACTTTAAGGCTCAGAGTCCCTGACTATATAATCTGAATTAGAATAGACTGTTCACTCACTAGTTGCAACCCAGAATGAAAATACGAAAAAAGTTTAACCCTTCCACAGATATCACCTATGCTATATTTTTCCATAGCTTTTACCACTATTTAAGTAAAAGTGGTTTTAAGTTTTAGTCATACAGAGTTTTGAACTGAAACAATGATTCAAAGATAGCCTGTTCAATAGAAAACCACTGAAACTCCATAGGTTCACCATTCCTTATGGTTTAACCCAGAACCACTGAAACACAGTGTCTCAGTTCTTGCTTCTTATGTGTAAAGGCTTTTTAAATGTAGATATTTCTAAAGGAAAGATACCTGTTAAAAAATTGTAGGAAGTTGATTTGAATTGCTTACCTCAGCTGGCTTTTTTTCAGACCTGAAAACAACAAACTAAAATGGTATACCAAGACTGAAAACCTGGGAAATCAATCATAGTTTTCACATGGGTCATTATTAGAAAGATATGCTGTTCAGAATGCTTTTTTATTATTATTCTTTTTATCAAATGTCCTAGGTTTTGAACAGGCAAACATTCTGTTCTACAAAATATTTTGATGAGTAAATACACAAGTATGATTGTCTTTTCCTTATGGTTTGTCAGCATCTAGATATGAAGAACACTTCTTTTGAGGCTGTCATAGATTTCTTCAATCCAGGCAGGAGTTTTCACACCTGCTTCGCAGTAGTTGTGAAAGCAGCATAATTTTTTTTCATTGAGCTGGTGGTTGCTCTGATACTTGTGGTGTAATTCCAGGGAGCAAGTGGGAAGCTCAGTTCTTGCAGTGGCACTTTTAAGAATAGTAAATACAGTCGTGAAATCAGGGATTGTAGGGACTTTTGGTCAAATTTATTTGCTGCTGAAACTTCTTTAGACATGGAGTGATGCTAAAAATGTGGAGCACAGAGGTCATTAGTCACCTGATAAAGAGATGTCCAGAATGTTTTAACATCCCTAAAATTTTTTCATGCTCCCTCCATCGCTTTCTCCTTCCTTCCCTTCCTCTTTTGATTCCTGTAAAGATTTTAATTTCTTACAGTTTCCATTGATACAGACCTTAACCTGATACTTCGGTGTGTTTCTCTCTCTGTTTCCTCGCTGTGTTTTACTGTTACACAGTCTATAGCAGTACACTTATCTGTGTTACACACACCTTTTCTTCCCTGTAGACTGCAAACTGTTTGGAAAGTCCATTCACCTCTGAGACCAAAGGTGAAATGATCACAGCACCAATACCAAAGAAACTTTATGACTTAGAGCTTAAGAAATTTTAGGGAGCTGCCTACTTCATGTCAGCAGCAGCCAGATGAGAGATCACGATTTTGTTGAAGAAAAAATAGAAAGGTAGCAAGTGTGCCCGTTGGTGGCAAGCATTTTCAAGATGTTGTGATACAAAGATCTAGTGGATGTCTGCATTCAAGGCACTGTGAGTCGTTATTCCCATGCCACAGGGAGAAGAGCAGTGTTCAGCTGATAGTTTTCTTTCTGCTGCAAATTGAGAAAGATTCCTGTAGCAAAATAAAATAAAATTCAGCTTTCGGCTTCATAATTGCTCCACTGGCAAGAACAGAAATACCACTTACGGTGATGAGGAATCCCACCGCTAGAAAGTACATAGGGTTTTGCCAGGATTTGGGTTGTATGGTTGGTTGGTAGTTTTTACTGAAGTGGGATACAATGTGTCTGTTGTATCATATGAACTTGTACATCTTTTCTCTTCCTTCATCCACTCTTATCTTGTAAGGTATGATGAAGAGAAGTGTATTAAGAGAAGAATGAGGTAAAACTTGCTTTCTAGCCCATGCTGCTGCTCATAATGGAGTGAATCTGTGTGACAGCCTTTCACCTGCAGGCGACCTCAACAGCTGAATGAGATAGGATTTGCAATGATGTGGAATCTTACTTTCCCCTTCAAGCTGTTGAGATCAGCCTCCCTCGCAAAAAAACCTAACCGAACTGTAAATGTCCTTGATTTGGCCCAGGCTGCAGCCAGTTTAATGCTGTCTGATAGAGCAACCGAATGCTTTCAGCTCTGTCCACTGGGCATGCCTCAGATTCTTGCTGCTTTTATGTTTCTTCCTCCAAATGAACTAAATAAGGAGTTACAAATTAAAGGTGGGTTGAGCACAGGGATAAATGGTATCATACTGAACTGAAGAGCTTTACAGTCAGTGCATAATACTGGGTGCCTATTTTAGAAGCATGTATTATATTTGTTCTTCGCTCTGCTATTGCTCTGCTTCTCTCTTATGCTCTGCTTGCTTCTTTGTTTCTTTATATCAATAACTTTTACTCATGCAGACTGGATGAAGAGCTGAGGGAAACTTCAGAAACAGCTAAGTAAGATAGCTTTCAGCTGGATGCTGGCATTATATTTACTTGTTTCACAGGAATAGATTGAATGCAGTAGTACATTATGTGTTTGGTACAGCAATCAGCCCGTAGTTTCAATTACTGTGTAAGTTGCCACGTGTGAATTGACTTCCCCTCTCACTATAAGCAGCCTGCTTTTGTACCATTGGGTCTCAGTAAGGAATAATCATACCCTTACACAATAAAAAAATGTTTTTGCTGTTTTTTGATGATTGTTTCTGTAGTCCTGGGGAGGACTGAAATTGTTTTTTTACACCATTAAAATGGTTCATTAAACATTTTCTACCCTTCATCCATTATGTCAGATGATACATAAAGTTTTTAGGAGGTATTTCTTTTTAAAAATTATTTTTTACAATTTACTAAGTTAGGGATAGCTACTGTACCTCATTCTCAGTTAAAGTAGGTAGGTAACTTTTCCTGTTTTCCGGTGTTGGTTGGATAGGCCAGTGGATTAATACTTGATAATATTGTATTGTCTGTGGTCCCTTAATAAATCAGTGTCAGCTGATGATCAGATACTTTAAATTCTGTGCTTTGACTTTACCATACTGAGGCAGTATGGTGTTAAGTACTAAAGAAATCCTTAACTGGAAAGACACAATCCTTGATTGACTGAACAGAGCTTAGAAAGTATGCAGTGCACTTTTTTTCACTTGTGTATTGTACGCAAGATTCCAGAGAAGGGAGCTCTGTCTGTAAGTTCTAGTATGACATTTTCCCCCCTGCTGTTTTTGTAACTAGAGATTTTGAGTTTTTGAAGTTTGTTTTCAGTCTCTTTCCTTTAGCTTGTGCACTTCAGAATTTTCACTTTACTGCTTCTTCTTTATCATATTTTTTTCTAAAGTTTCTTCTTTTGCGGTACACATTTTTCTCTGGTTCTCCTGATACTAGTTTTTAAAATGACCACAAAGAAATAACCAAAACACTGGCCACTGCCTTTTGATTCTAGCAGTTAGACTACCTCAGAAGCAATAAATTCACATACATAGTTATCTGATACCACCTGAATATGTTGTTAAACAAAAGAAAAGAGGCCTGCCCAACCTTGAAATGCAACTTCTCTGCCTTCTATTCAGGCATTTTAAAATGCATTGCAGTATATGACAATGAAAACTCTGTGGAAGAAAGCTGCTTTCTTGTTACTCCTTTCATTTAAAAGAATGCAGGTTGCAGCATAGCAAGTGAAAGGGGAACTAAATATTCATATGAGGCATCACTGATTACTGTTGTTATTGGATGTATAAAGTCACTGTAGTGCATTTCCCTTCCCCAACTTAAAGAAATAACTTAAAAAATTATTACTCAAACTAATTTGTGTTGCAGGCACTAAGTTCACTACATTCCTGTCAATAACATTTGTGTGTTTGTGCTGTCAAAGATACTCACTACAGTTAGTTATTACATCCCCCAAATTTGATGTCATATTTAAGAAGAGAAAGAAATAAACAGAAGAAATGTTTACTACTAATTCTTTTTCCTTGTATCCAGAACTAGCTGCCTCTCCAATGATCCAGAAATTACTTCAGTGGAGCAGGAGTAAGAAATTTTGCCTAATACTGTCATTACATTTTGACATTATTTTACAACCGTGCTGCTAGGAACTGAGGCTGAGTAGACTCCATAAAGGTTTTCTGAGACCTAAATGCTTTCATAGTTATTTTCAGGAACCTGATTCAACACATGCAGGCAGAAAAAGCACTGAAGTTAGGATTTATTATATTTGCATTGCAGGTGTGTTTAAAGTGTCCTCGACCATTTCCAAGCAGAGTCAGATAGAATTCTTAGCCTGAGGATATTCAGGTTAAGTTATGTGAAAAACAGAAAAGTGCAACTTGATCAGCATGAAGATGGTCCAATGCATTATCCTCAATTAAAAGTAAAGTGGTAAACTTGTCATTCTCATTCAAAGATTAAAAAGTCGTATATTTTACTTTGATTTCTGGGTTGTGCTCTTGATATCTTCCTTCTCTTTGCTTTTTGTGCTTCTCAGCTTCTTTCATAGTTATTTCCCTGATTAAATTTCCAGTATCTTATGTCTTCCTTTCAAAGCTGGCCTGGTTCCCTTGGAAATGGGAATGTGTCAGTCCTCTGGCATGCTGTTCCTCTGTCTGATACCATAACAGAAGCATGTGAAAGGAAAACCCTGCACTGCTCTTACTGTGCATCAGTAAAGGTGTTTGTAGCTGTAGTGTGTCACGCAAGCACTAACAGTTCATTGCTAGAATAGCATCTCAGGAGAGGACTAGCCATTGCAGGAGTGCAGGTATTCCTGGCCAGCGTGTACAGGGGAGGAGTGATTGAGGACTTTGCTGTCCCTACCCATCTCACTGGTATGTAGAAATAACACCGTTGTCTCACACTGGTATATTGTTCAGGAAATAGCATATAGTAAACCCTACTCCTCAGTCAAAGATTCCATCAATAACATGAGTATTAATAAGCAGGCAAATAATTAGAAGTACACATAGCAAACAGATGCACAAATAAAATGGAACTTTTCTTTTCACTTTTTTTAAAAAAAATTGTACTCTAGTATACCTGGTACGTAGGTTAGAACCATAAGCTAAATTCCTGATTCCTAGACCAGTTAACGTAAAATCTCTGAGCATCTTTTTTTTTTTCTTTTTTCCTCAGGCACTGTTTATTCTGTAATGAGTCAATATGAGAACTGTTTTTTTAATGTATGAGAACAGAAAATAAATGAGATGTCAAAGACTATTTATGATTTTGGTCTTTGTGGCTTGAACAATTTTCCTGTTTTTCTCAAAGGGAACCTGGGCAGGAAAAAGCAATATGAGAAGAGAACTTCTATTTAGCTTAAATAAATATAGTTGAGGTCAAATTAATGCTAATTCCTGCTATCTGTGCATAAATATGACTCTGTCTTCAGAAGTGGCAATAATCTTCCTGTGGTCATATCACTCATTTCTGGTGTCATTTCTTCAGGAAATGGGATTTCCCATACAAATGCCTCCACGATGATAATATCAGTTTTACACAGACTTTTCTTCAGTATGCTTTCTGCTGAAACCTCTCTGGAGTCTGCCTAGCTCTTAGTTTGCTTCTGTTGTCTTTTTCGTTTCTATTCAGAAGGCTTTTATCTGTTGTCATGCTCTCTCGTGTTCTGTTTTGTTCAACTTTTGCACTTCCTCATGACTTTTAAAAAAAACCAACTCATTATGAAATAATTCACAGTGCAAGAACCCTGTGTGTTCTGTAACAGTTCATAAATATTGAGGGTGCTTTAAATAGTTATGTATTCTGTGAGGAAAATTGTATTTTGATGCAATGTTTATGATGACAACTTCTTATTTTAAAGAATGCTTCTAAAGTATTTGATGATATGTGATTTACACTAACTGGCAAAACCATACACTTAGAAACATTTTTAAGGGCACTCATATCTTGCCACACTGTAGTGTCATTCCAACAGTGGATCTGTCCACATCTAGTGTCTACTTCAGACTGGAATTGTGAGGAATGTAGTTACTAATTTCAGTAAAACAGTAACAGATCTTATTAAGATATGTATTTTGCATATGTAGCAGGTAAGATGTGTGTAAATTATTTGACACCAATTCATTTAAGTAAATGAGAGATGAGGACGCTCAACACTTTGTGGGAGCTCAGGATTGGGGAAATGATTAGCCATGTGTTTCATAGCACTGATTTCTTTTGTTGTTCCTTTGTGTTTGTTTTTTTTGTCTTAAATATATAGCTTTGACATGACACAGAAATAGAAAGCATCGTTGCCAGGCATCTGAAGAAGAGTGTTTGCTTGGATTTTCATCACCCAAACAGCCATGACCATGATGTGCAATAGCCAATTTGGATTAATTTTGTTCAGTTTATGATTTTTCCATGTCATTCAACAGTTCAAGAAGACCAGAAGGGCCAATCCTATAGCCATGGAAACAGCGGAATTTGGGGCCTGGGTATTTGTGTTGTTTTCAGAAGTAGATTTTTTAGTAAGTAGGAAAGCTGTATCACCCAGCACTGGTTTCTGTGTGTATGTGCAATTTCTATTTAAAAGGACACCATTTTACCAACAGTGTGCCTCACGAACAAGTCAATGAAGATACGGATTTTTGTTTCATTTTTGTCTTCAGCATATTCATGTTTATGCATAGCTAAACAGAATACTTATTGTTACAGTAAATGTTAGCTTGGTTGTATCACAGAGCAGCAGCAACTTTATTGTTTAAAAATAATTCTAGAAATGATGCAGGACTTTCTTGAATTTGTCTATTTCTTGCTGTCTGGAAAGTCTTTCCATGTTCATTCAGCCCTAATGACTTTTTTATTCCGTCACAGAAAAGACTGATATACTCAAAAAATAATAGTCATCAAACAGACTTCCCAGAGGAAAAAAGAGTAACTGAAATTAATTTTATTTTAATAATTTAGTTTAGTATCTTTATTTTAGGGCTGGCTTTTATAGAAGCAGCTAATTCTGTAAATGATTGTCATACATTCTAAAAGCCTTAGAGCATTAATTCGTTGTTGTTTTTTTCTAAATCTGTTTTTCCAGAACTTTTTTTTAAGTTATGAGTCTTCAAATGGCATCCTAACTCCAGTTATAAAGGCTATTGCTGCTATGAATATGAAATAAATACTTATTATTTCCTACTAACAACTGAAGGTTAAATATATAAATCTACAGTTGGGAGTCACACTCATTTGTTAGGAATAGGTGTCAAAGTATTATTCAAAGTGTATCTAATATTAAAAAAATAAATATTACAATGCAGTTTATTGTCTGTGTCATAGAACACAGCAGTGGAAACATGAAAAGGAAAAAAAACCCCAAGCATTTCTTATTTGCTGCTGTCCTGTGTACTGGCACAAAAGACACTGCAGTAAATCCTCATATTCACTGGAAAATAACTGCAGTCTCTCAGACCATTCTTTTGCAAGAGAGTGCAACTTAATTGTTGAGTGAATTCTGCTTGTCTGCTTTAAAAAGACAAGAATCGAGAACATGACTAATGCTTTCTCTTCCCCTAATGAACACACGCATGCACTTTCCAAACCTGCTGACTCACCTGCCTTTTGGGATGTCCTAACAGAAGTAATAGTGTTACGTGCTCTCTGAAATATTATTCTTATCTTCACAAGATTCTCATATGTCCTAGAATTACATTTGGGGATTCTCTACTTTGTAAATAAGTCATGAGACAATTCAAGATAATTTGCACCTTCCTTTTATGTGTGTATTAACTCCAGTCCTGCTTCTAGTCTAGAATTATTAATGAAAGAGAAGACAAGCAAGTTTTCTTGGGGATTAAAGTTTAAGCAAAAGGCAGGATAGTATGAGCCTTGATTTTTCAGTATTATCTAAACTGAAAGTGAAGAATGTATTTCGTCCTTCATTTAAAAGATTGATACTTTTGTTCTGTGATTTGCACATTTCCTTCTCTGTCAGTCAGTATCTTGTATCTGCAAGGTAGTCTGCAAGCAAGGAAGTGAGCATCCATCGTTGCACGCACAGTTGTTCAGCTGCTGTAAGGAAGATCGACAAAATTGTCAGAAAGGCAGGAACTTGCCAAATGCTTTATCTGCCAGCATCAAAACTAAAATATCTGCACCTCTGCAGTCCTTGCTCTGTACTGACAGGTGGTGCATTGTATCTCTCTCATACTAGCTAGCCTGCTGTATTGCATCTTTCTGTCAGTTCCTCTTAATTTTCACAGAGGAGGGGCCTAACCCTGCTGATCATTGTTGCTGCTCTATAACCTTGCCCTAAATTAGGAACTGGTAGTTTCCACCTTTTCTCAGATATTTGAATCTTGGCTTGTGTCCGCCTTATAAAAGTGCTGTCACTTAGAATATTGGGGATAATGTTTTATGTACAGATTAATATTTGTATTGACTTCCAGATGCTAATTAAGCTTCACCTAGATCTAAACTATTAAAAGTATTTAGCAGCATGAAGTCACATCTTCTGTAGACCTGTAGTTTAAGCCACCTAGAATGAGCCAGATGACTCGTGTTTTGCTATAGGTGAGAGAAGTGTTTGCTAAAAGAGAATTTCACCACAAAACAGAAGTTCAGCACAAAACTTTATGCACTGTTTGAGACGTAAGTAAGGTATAAGAGATTTGTGGTCTTAGTGGTGGATGTCAGCTCAGAAGTGAGTTTAATTCTAAAGGCTTTGTGTGAAATTACTAAACAGCAAAGATACACATGTATTAATATTATTAATGTGAGTGGACTAATAGTGGCACCCTGAGACAGAAGGAATTTAAGGCAAATGTCACATTAAAATAAAATGGGGCATCAATGTGATGGTGCAAAAATGATTGCAAGATCAAGGTGCGGTTATCTTTGCTTATGAATATATTTTGAAAAGTTTTTTAATGTTATGATATGGCAATTATATACTATACTAACAACAATGTATCAATATTAATGAATCAGTAGTTTGTTGAAAGAGGTATATAGTACATATAATTGCACAGATATAATCTTTTATATATGGATTTTTTCTACTGTGTATGAGAGTGCTGAGATCAAATATAAATTAATAGTTGCGATTTTTTTTTTGTTAAAAGACCTATGCTGACTTAAATTATAGATTAAGCAATACAAGGATATCTTATATCATTGTATGTGTATATATACCTATGAATCAGAAATAAAGAACTGCAACCCACCACTGGAAGTATTTCCTTTAAGCTCCAAGTTTTTTTCTTTATTCACTAGGAGTATGGAAGCACTTGACTGTTTCAAATCACAGTTCTTTGTATAGTTATAAATATTTTTTCTTTCAGTTCCCTACCTGTCCTTCCAAAAATTGAAACTGACTCAATTCTGTGTCTCATGATCATAGAGTCATAGAATGGTTTGGGTTGGAAGGGACCTTAAAGATCCTCTAGTTCCAACCCCCCTGCCATGGGCAGGGACACCTTCCACTGGACCGGGTTGCTCAAAGCCCCATCCAGCCTGACCCTGAACACTTCCAGGGATGGGGCATCTACAGCTTCTCTGGGCAACCTGCCTCACCACCCTGATAGTGAAGGATTTCTTCCTGATATTCTAATCTATTCCTATGTTCTAATCTAAATCTACCCTCTTTCAGTTTAAAGGTATTACCCCTTGTCCTATCACTACATGGCCTTGTAAGAAGTCCCTATCCAGCTTTCTTGTAGGCCCCCTTAAGGTACTGGAGGGCTGCTATAAGGTCTCTCTGGAGCCTTCTCCAGGCTGAACAACCCCAACTGTCTCAGCCTGTCCTCAGAGGAGAGGTGCTCCAGACCCCTGATCATCTTTATGGCCCTCCTCTGGACTCGCTCCAACAGGTCCATGTCCTTCTTATTTTGGGGGCCCCAGAGCTGAATGCAGTACTCCAGGTGAGATCTTGATGAGAGCAGAGTAGAGGGGGAGAATCACCTCCCTCGACCTGCTGGTCACACTTCTTTTGATGCAGCCCAGCTGGCTTTCTGGGCTGCAAGCACACATTGCCAGATCATGTTAGGCTTCTCGTCAACCAACGCTCCCAAGTCCTTCTCCTCAGGGCTGCTCTCAGCCCATTCTGTGCCCAGCGTGTATTTGTGCTTGGGATTGCCCTGACCCGTGATGTTACTCCCAACCTCCATGTATTCAAATCTTTGCTTTGCTGTTGCTAGCAATATCGTTCCTGAAAGAAAGCAGGAGGAGCTCTTCAAGTTGCTCTCTAGTTTGTGTCTGTGCTGTTATCTAAAAATCAAATGCATAGATAGTCTCACTCCATCTCATATGTTGGGCAGAAAACAGAAGCTATGCTGCAGAAACAGATTGACTATGGAACCACCCTGAGCAGTTTAACAAACTTGTTGACTGCAGTGTAAGGGAGGGGTCAGAGCTGGTGGATGTTCAGTCCTCTCACCTCCCTGGTACCATGTGCCCATCCCAATCTACGTCTATGTCAAATGGGTCAATTTATACTGCCACTACTTCGGGTAAACCTGGCTGACTTTTGGACAGCTAACCTGGAGCATTGCCCAGTGAGGCACCAAATATGAGCTAAAAGGGAATAACCTATGGCTTCTTAATTGCCCACCACCTGCAAGGAACTCTAGGAATTCTCCTAGACCTTTTCAGGGCAAAGTCAAAGAAGCTGGATTAAACTAACCTTTCATGCTTCTTGAAAATAGTTTCCCTGACTTTTCATAGGTTTGAAGATTTATTGGATTTGATAATTTAGGGCTTAAATTGAGCCTCAGAAGCTGACTTATTTATGGCCATATCATACAAAAGAAATGCTGCTAGATTTCAGGAATCTCAAACTGTGTTTTGGTTTTTGTTATGTTTCTCCAGGTCGTTCCAATACAATGTAATTACAGTTTAAATGTTTTGTTGGCAGTTGATCTCTGGTGTGGAGTAGTATAGGAATCATTTATACCCTAGATCTCAGGGGCTGAAATGGCTACACTTATGTCCAGCTATAATGCTGTAGCTGGGAGAGCTGTGGGTCATCCTAATACCATCAGTCGTTGTAATGAGAGCTCAGATATTTTCTCTTCCTTACCTTCTCAGTGCCTCACAACGTGGCAATTTATGTCTTCCAGTAATTTGACTAATGCTTTCAGAGTGCTGAATGGCTTTCGTAGCTGAGAACACTGGTGCAATAGACACAGCTATTTATACAAGGATAAGCTGAAAATGCAGGTAAGTAGTAGCACGGAAGACTTATTTTCAAAAAAGAAAATCCTAGTATATTAACTGTTGACATCTTCCTGTTCTCTGACAGTCTTTAAGTAATCCATGTTGCGAACATTTGTGACATCTTAACATTTTTCTGAAGAAAAAAGGCGTAAAAAAGTGTAAAATACTTAAAGTGTATGTTCTGCTCATTTACTGTTTCTTCAGGAGTGGGAAAAGAAGAGATTTTCTTTTCTCACAGATTTTCAGTGGAGGTTTGTCATGAAATAAGTTTTCAGCACACTTCAGTGGTGTAAAATAAAGTATATCGGCTGAAAGGGAAATCCATTGCCACACAGTAAGTTAACATTATCACTTGTTTCCTGACTGTTAATTTTCTGCCTCTCTGCTTCTCCAAGATTTATATTCCTGTTAGCTCAGTCTTTAGAGCTAAAGCAGAAATTGATGACTTGGATTGTTTTCTGGGAGAACTAAAGTTTAACAAGCTGAATGCAAGGTATTATGAAAGGAGACCATATTTATTTACAAAACCTTGAAGTAAGTTGATCCCACCTGCTCACACTCCTCCTTTCATAGGCTTCATTCACTCACACTGTCACACCCACATGCTCAGAAACACCAGGACCTGTGTTCCCAGGGTGGCCTGACCATGAGCAGTTGTTGGCAGCACTAACAACAAGAGCTGCTGGCTACCAAGTCCTCATCACGTTTCTCATCTTTTTTACTAGTAAACTAGGTTTTGGGCTTGGGGATTTTGAGTCCTTTGTACGATTTAGGAGTCAGTAGCTATTACTGGGTTGTCCTTTTGCTTCCTTCAGTCTGATAAATCTGAGGCCACTTTTTTTTTCCTTTGTTTGAGGCATATGTTTGTTCTCTTGGCAAGTTATCACATGCATCACCCTGTGTGTGTGATATACCATAACCTTTTTGCCACCCTGCTGCTGTTAGGTGGCAGGGTCTTCCACTGACAACCACTGGTCTTCCCAGAGTGCAAGTCATAAGGTCCTGGCATGAAAAACAGATTCCTCGATTTTACTGCTGGAATCAGTGTCCGGGGAGGTGTGTCCTGGAAAAGGTGCTCTTTGTTATCGGTCCCTGCTGTTCTTTTAACCCTTCTACTGTGTTTCCCACTGTGTTCACACACATGCATATTTCCTTTCATATGGCATTTGTACCAATCCCATTAGTTCCGTTACAAATTTCTGCAGCTTCACAGGACAAAGAACCACAGTTATGCTGTAGTTGGTAAGTCAGGAAACCGCTGTTGGCAGAGCTGTTGGGGCTTATCACTGTGTGTTAGAATAACTACAGAAAACATACAGGAAATCTAGATTTCTTGAAGTATTAAAGATTCTTCAAGTGGAAGTACAAATACAGAGTTTCAAAATAGTCCCATATTGTTACAAGTCCCATGGTATTTTGGAAGTTATTGGATTAAATGAAAATCTCATCTTTTAAATTAATTTGAAAAGTTAGAATGGTTTGGTTTGGAAGGGACCTTTAAAGTTCATCTAGCCCAACCCCCTCTCTAGTCTTCTTGGGTGATCAGACATTTAAGATGTGAAATGTAAATGCTTCTAAAGGAAGCAAATAAAAGACTTCCTTACCATTTTATCTGAAATAAGTGTGGTGGATGGATTTTTTTAGATCCGCCTGATTTTGGTGTGTTGCTTCTGTCCTCTGAAGCCTTTGGGCTGGTAAAATTACAATCTCTAAAATTTAAGCTTGTTAGTGCTGAATGCCTGTGACACTGCCGGCAGTGTATTTTGTTAGAAATACAAAATCTACAAACACAGATTTCCAGGTTTGTGGTATAATCTTTCATAATTTTTGAGTGCTGGAAATGCCCCTCAATTTCCTACTATAGACACTAGTGGGAAGAAAAGACAGGTTTCAGATTGTCTTAGCTGTGCAGCCATATATAGTTATTTCTAGAGACAAGAGGGGTGTCCCTGCATTAGCTGGCACAGATGAGACTGATGGAGGAAACATCAGGAAATTCTCTGCTCTACTCCTCATTCACTGTCCCTCCAGTCATGCAACCCCTCTACCACCCTATTCCCATTGCAAAATACAGCTACCCTGCAGGCAGGCGGTGACAACTAACTAAATGTTTACAAAGCTTTAAAACAAGGGCCTAAATTCATGGGGGAGCTCATAAATCCCACAAATGTATGGGGAACTTACTTACCTAGGGCTTTAGAGCACTGTGTTGCTACTGTACGCATTTAATTTTTTCTAATCCTTTCTTTGATGCAGGCTTGCCCTTTAGCGATCTTCCCCTCTCCCCCTCCCCCTGTGGGCTTACTTTCTGTGCATCAGCACTTGAAGTAGGCAGAGGTAAGTGTTTATGACTTAGGTGTTTTGTTGGAGCTTGTTCTAGTTTTTAAACCACAGCTACTGGTCTGCCATCCAGCTGGTTGATCATTCGTCTACTGGTCTGCCATCCAGCTGGTTGATCATTCGTGATTCCTGTTATGTTTCTATTGCATTTTCATGTCTTGCCATGTGCCAAATACCACAATCTCTTCATTTTAACCAGTAGCTTTGTGCAAGTGGAAAAAAAAAAAAGCACCAAAAAATCCTTTATTGAAGAAAGCATTTCACTTTCCAGGTCTGCAGTTAGAAGAAATCACCAAATTGCAGTTATGGCTTATAGCATAATTTAACTTCCCTTTAAAAATTGGTTCATGGTAGAAGGCAGTATCTAGTGAAGAACAAATTATTACCTATTTTACTTGTAGATGTTGTTCTATATGATTAGCTGCCTATGCTCAGAGGAAGGTCAAAGAATGGCACTGTGGAGTTAAAATGTTGGCTGTTCCTGTTTGCACTGTTTTGGTTTACAGTTCTGCAATCTTTGCCTTGACAAATGCTCAACTACTAGAGAATACAAACTCTCACCCAAATAAACTATTTCGTAAAGCCACTGAATTATCTTTAAAAATCATGTGCTTGGTCCTTACAGTTATTTTTTCCTAGAAAGATCCACCCATTTAAATGATCACTTAGTGCTTGCACAGTGACTTCTCTCAACAGTCCCTCTAGTGACTCTGGCTTCGTCTGTTTAGCAGGAGCAGTAGAGTTGGCTGGGCTGAGCTCTGCCAAGTTTGAGAATCTGAAATGAAATGCAGCCTGAGCCTGCCACCTCTTTTTCTTCCTCTTTGCTTTCTTCAACTTAAGATAACCCTATTAAGCACAGCTTTGTGGAAGTAAGGCAGAACACCTCTCAAGGCTTAGAGTACATAATAGTACATTTAAATATGCAGACTGAAGGCTTTTTGCTGTATCTTTGCTGGCTGTTCCTGTAGTGATAATTCTTTTTAAGGAAAAACACAGATGACTGATGCTACAAGTACCATTGCAATCTCCTCGGTTTTCTCCATTATGGAAAATCCAGTGTGTTGGTCTTTTGGGCAAGAAGGAAAAACAAGGCAAAATTACCTTTTTTTTTTTTTTTTAAAGTATTTAATACTATTTTCAAATTTCATCTCTTTTTGAAGAAAGAAGTTCAAATAGCCACTTCATAAATAGTGTTAGAAAAACTGATTTCCTGCACTAAAGCTTGCATACATTAGCATTGTTAGCAAGGTGTTTGTTGGCTTCAGTGGACTAAGATTTTTGTCTTAAATCCAGAATTATGTTAGGTATGAGAATGCACTGTACCATGTTACCACTATAGTTTGCATCATATTTGGATTATAAAGTTAGAAGGAATGATATTTGAAGCCAATATTTCTGTATCGTGAACAAGTAACTTGAATCCAGCGCAGCACTACTTCTGAATGATTTTTAAATGCCTTGAGGCCACAGAACAATAGACCTACATCCCTGCCCTAACATTACCTAGTAACCTATGAACAGCTCCAGAGAATGAGGTTTCTTTTGTGTTTGAGATGACCAACTGTGACACCAGCAGTGGGCTGCTGCAGAAAAAAACATGCACTGTGTCTCTCATACAGTATCTAGTCTGTCAGAAAATCCTATTGAACTCTAGGATTATCAAGCCACACTGTTCAAAGGAATTAAATTCTGGTGAAGAAATAAAAAGCATAAGCTCGCTTGCCAATATTATCTGTTTAGCCAAGTCACAACTTACTACAAAAGAAGCAGTTAAAATTTTAATCAGAAATGTCAGAACCTTATCTTCTTGCCTCTCTGTTACGTACTTCAATAGGCAGCAAGCAAACAGCCTCCAGCAATAGCAGGAAAATAATCCACAGAGTACTTCCCATACCACACCCTGAGGCCTGATATGTAAAGCAGACTCCCTCCATGAGAGAATGACTCAGAAAATGAAGTGCTGGCTTTATATGACAGATGCGTTAAGCCATCAAGACAGTAAAACTTCATCTCTGTCTTCATCCCTTTGAAGTATGAGTAACATTGCATTAAACAGCCAACCTAAAGAATAGAGAGAATATTAATGTGAGATTTGGGCTTTATAAAAGATAAAAAGGAAAAGAAACACAGCTAAAAGTATCAGTCTGGGAAAGGAAAAATGGGAAGGAAGGACAGGTCAGGGACATGACCAGGGGGAAGCTAGTGTTACAGACATCTTTCTGCTTGGGGGTCCAGCCTTCTTCCCAATTCTGGTTCTCCCTGGGGAGAACTTCTGAAACACAGCAGGCCCTGTTTGCCTGGAGCCTTGACTCAAAAGAAGCGCAAGTCGGCTCTGTTCCAAATGTTCTTTTTCTCCTCATTTAAAGAAATGATGGAATCCCTGGAGACAAGTACCTTAATCTGGTTTTCTCTCAGCGTAGAATAACACTCTCTCAGCCCTTGTGTAGGCAACACAGAAGAGGAAGCTGGAAAAAATGTGAAATGTTGCATGAATTTAGGGGGAAAAAAGTACATATTTCCCAGTGACTTGCACAGAATAAGCATGAGTCAGAGGACATTATAGGTGTGAATAAGGAAACAAATTAAATACAGAAAGTGCAA
The DNA here is from genome assembly GCF_929443795.1 of Astur gentilis. Classification (NCBI taxonomy): domain Eukaryota; kingdom Metazoa; phylum Chordata; class Aves; order Accipitriformes; family Accipitridae; genus Astur; species Astur gentilis. The sequence continues at coordinate 47,286,177 of NC_064919.1, forward strand.
GATGCCATAGGGGGGCATATGGAAGAGAGTGTCTCGTAGAGGAAAATAGCTGCAGGAGAGGAATGACAGAATAGGAGATGAACTGTGCCAAAGAGGATAAACGGAGACCAGAAACGCAATGTACAAAAAATAAATGCTAATTGCCTCAGAAGAGATTTCCGGTGCTATTTAATGGGTCAACAGCAGTACTCAGTGGAGAAGCTGCCATCTCCTGAAGTTGTCTCAGTGGTGTATGATGGTATAGATTCATACAGCAATAAAAGATCTCATGTTATCCATTCACCCACTTCCTAGCCTATCACCACTTAAGAGGAAAGAAAATCAGTGTGAGGAAAGCAAGTAGTTTTAACACTGTGCAGATTTTGGGAGCAAGCACCAAAATTAGTGACACCTTGCTGATCCACTAAAGGTAGTCTGATGTTCTTTAAGAGAAGAGTTGGGTTTGGCAGTTTTTACAGAAGTCCATCACCGATATGACCATACTTCCTGAACACACACCATTCCCAGAACCTCGTCCACCAGCAAAGTAACACTATTCAAGTGGTCATTGTACTCCCAGGAGGGAAAATTCATAGGTCCTGGCTGTTGCTATTTTCTCTGAAAACAATTTTCTTTGGAAAAATTTCCTTTTGAATAATATTTTTCTTCAGTTTTCAGTAGCTGTGGATTTGGAATCTGTTCTGTCTGTCAGCCTGGAAGTATCTGTGAGAAGTGTCTCTCATTCACAACTGCTGTTGGATGGAGAACATTCTGCTTTTCTTACTCATCTCACAGATGTTGTGGGTTAACCCCAGTGGGCGGCGAAGCCCCCCATAGCTGCTCAGTCATGCCCCACAACAGGATGGGGAAGAGATTTGGAAGGGTAAATGTGAGAAAACCTGTGGGTTGAGATAAAGACAGTTTAGTAGACAAAGCAAAAGCTGCACGTGCAAGCAAAGCAAAACAAGGAATTCATTCACCACTTCCCATGGGCAGGCAGGTGTTCAGCCATCTCCAGGAAAGCAGGGCTCCATCACGTGTGACAGTTAGTTGGGAAGACAAACGCCATCACTCTCAACATACCCCCCCTTCCTTCTTCTCCCCCCAGCTTTATACACTGAGCATGGTCTGGAATATCCCTCTGGTCAGCTGGGGTCAGCTGTCCCAGCTGTGTCCCCTCCCAACTCCTTGTGCCCCCCCAGCCTCCTTGCTGGTGGGGTGGGGTGAGAAGCAGAAAAGGCCTGACTCTGTGGAAGCACTGCTCAGCAATAGCTAAAACTTGGTGTGGTATCCACATTTGGTCACAAATACAAAACAGCACAATACAAGCTGCTATGAAGAAAACCGACTCTATCCCAGCCAATACTAGTACACCAGAATATCAAACCCAGGCTGCTGTTAATAAGCATCATTTTGGCCTAGCAAACCTGACTTCAGGCATCTTTTGATTGAAGTATTCTACCTTTTATGGAACAGTGATTAGCTTGACACTGGTCTAAATGCTATTGGTGTTAGTACACATCTCCAGCTCATGGGAGGGTAGTCAGGCATGTTCAGTACCTGCTACAGAGTGCTTTCTTGATTGCTGGAATTGTGAGTAAAAATGTATGAGACTAGTGACATGAACCCATACAGGCAATGCCATCACCAATTCAGTTAAGTCATATGCGAGGTCTCTTTTAACAAGTCCTAGAAAGAAAAAAGGCACTCGATTCCCACCCCCCACCCCCACCCCGCCCAAAGCCAAATCAGGCAGGTACAAAGCAGGGTAAATTGCCCTCAGAATCACCCTCCTGAGGCTGTCTAGATACCTTTCTCATTTTCCTCCATGATTTCAGCTGCTGCACTTTGTAGAAAGCTGGTACTCCATTCTGCTGTCTTCTGAGTGGAAGCCATGAGCACAGGAAAGACAGCAAGATGAGATCAAAAGTAGGGCTTTTTTTGTCAATGCTGAACAGAATGTAGAAGAGACTCTGTGTCCCTCATCCATAATTGGTTACCCTTGATTTATGTCTGTGGTTTGTTTAGCCTGATAAATTCTTTTTTTGTTTATTCTGACTACTCTGTATTAGGTGTCGTTACTTCTGTGTTACCATTCACTAGCACTTCTTCCATTGATAAGCTTCCTAACTTTACCCCAACTTCAAACGAATAATTACTACTGATGAAAGACTTAGTCTTTTCATGTTTCTAATTCAAACAGCCCTATTTTGTTAATTGCCTTCTCTGGAAGTAGGAATGTGGTGCAGTGGGAACCCCAAGGAGAGCACAAGAGCACAAGAAGGTTCCTCAGGACCTTTATTAACCTGGAGGTCCTGGACTAGTTCACTGTGAAACAGGGTGGTGACAACCCACCTACACGGGCAGATGTGATGTGATGCATATAAATATATATATATATATATATACACACACGTATGTATAGATGCATAAATATGTGAGCAAAGCCAGAGTTGAAAAAGATTATATTGCATTCAAGCTTTTATGTTGCGTTCAAGCTTTAAGTAAACATCTGCAGCTGTTGCTCTGCTGCCTGATGCTGTGCTGGATGTGAAGTTAGCACTTCCAGGAATACAATAGTTAGAGGATCAACTGGTCTAAACTGCTTTCATGTACAACAAATGAATTGTTTGCAAGCGTGAGTTGAAAAGCTCATCCTTTCATGTTACAGTGTCAAATCATGTCATGAGGAAATGGGTAACAATAAGCTTTTGACACCTTAATATTATTCAGATTTTCCTGAGTGTGTCCCAGTATTTATCTTCTTGAAAAAAAGATGTAATCTGCATATAATTCTGACTCCTAGCCCCTACTGTGAGTTTTCAGGGCTTGCCCTCTTTGCAAAATTAATCCAAGCAGTAAACTTTTATGTTACTCCAGAATAGTTTCTATCCATATACACAACCTTCTCCTCAGTTGTGGTAATAGCACTCTCTACAAGTGGCACAAGAGTGAGCTGGTTAAACCTTAGGTAAGCACAATTTACCAGCTGCTAACAGGATGGCTCCAAGGTGCAGCTGCAGGGCAGGACAACTGCTGTGAAATGAATTTGCCCAGTGTCTTCCCACAAGTCTTTTTCCTCCTGTCCAAAAGGGCAGACATCTTCTTCCAGAATGCCTTAGTAAAGGATCCGGCAGCTGCCTCTGTGTACGGCAAGGCTTATGATTTGGGGATTTATTACAGGAAGTCCAAACACCCCTGACAGCAGTGCAATACAAACACAGACTGGCTCTATAGCTGCTCTTGCTTGACCTGAGTTACCTGAGTTGTAGTCTGCCAGAAGGGCATACTCTTGACCATCCTTATGCCCAACAGGATAAAACTATAAATTTCTTCAGGTGCACTTCAAAAATGCAGATTCTGTGGTTTTATTTCTAACTTTGTTTCAGTGGTAATTCACCATCTGGAAACGCAACATTTCCCTGCTACTTGCTATCTCTCTTTTTTTTTTTTTTTTTTCCTTTTTCCTTCTTAGTGTGAATTGTGGGCAGATTTTGTAAGTGAAGGCGGGGGGGGGGGGGGGGGGGGGCGGGGAATATCTGGAGAGGCTGCCTGTTTTATTTTCTCTGCACTTCCACAGATCCAGTTCTGACATCTATGAGGTGCCCAGCTGGTCCCAGCACTTTCCTCTTTCCCATGGGAGGGGCAGCGTGGAGGCCACCCAGCTTCTGCTAGTGATCACAGCTGCCCCCCATGATTTCCAGGGCACTCCTATCATGGAGGCCACAAGGAACCTACCTCGTATACTGGCAACTGTTTCAACCAACTTGGCTTTTCATGCCACTAATCCATGCGGCATACATGAATTGAGCAGATGTGTGACAGCCCCTCAGAGTTTTTGGTGAGGGGAAATGAGAGCATAGTTCTTCAAATTTTCCTCAGGCTCTTCTGCCCTTCCACATACCCACACACTCCTGAACGCTACTGGGCGGCCTCCTGATCCAGAAAGTAAGCTGCAGCCCGTCACCCTGGGCAGGAACATCATGCTGTCATTATTATTCCCATCCCTTCAGAATTTTATTAAACCATGTAGTTTTAGCTAAACTCATTCTCAGCCTGCCTTTCCAAAATCACATATGTTGTACTCAATATTGTGGAGGACCCAATGTGTATGTGAGGGATGATCTCTGCATACATGAGGATTAAGAATATTTAAACAGGTAAAATAAAGTGTAATGACTAATAGCTCTGCTACTACATATGTTCTTTCACTTTCATTACATACTGTTAATAAAGAAGAAGAAAAAATTGTTGGAGGCTTTTTTGGGTCTTTTGGGACCTCAATAAATGAAGTTTTAAGGTTATTCCTCTTTGTACAGACTAGTTGAGTCCTAAATGATGGGAAGAACTGGTGTCTCAGTTTTGGAGCTGGCCCACTGATCCGGTAGACAAGTCTCCCTCTGAGTTTCTGGTTGGTAAGGTTTATGAGCAAACAGAAGAGCTCTTCATCGGGTAGGTTATAGCTGCTCAGCTGAAGACAAATAGAGGTGTTCAAGTGTGTGAAAGAGAAAATCTTGAGTAACGTTGTGCTGCTTTTACCTAGGACTTTGTTTTTCTAAATTGCTGAGTCTGTTGGGCGCCTGGACATTTTGACTCCTTAAAGAAATGCAAATAAGGAAGTAAACACAAGTAGCCCTGACAATACCTGATAGAGAGGAAAGAGGAGAAGAAAGCAAACAAGTCTAATTGCTTGATAAAGAAGTGGCAAACCAGAAAATATTTTTAATGGATTTAGAAAAGAAAACCCCAGATTATTTAAACATCCTTCCTAAGTTCAATATTCAATATGAATAACTTTTAATTTCTGCGAGTCTCCAGTGTTTTTTAGTTTTTTATTAAGCTCTGTCCAAGAAGGTGAACAGAATTTGGCTGCACATTCCTTTGAACGTGCAGAAGTTAGAGGTGTCTGTTCAGTGCCTCTGCTTGGGAAACACATGTTTGAATGTAGTGTAGCTGCGATCATCAGCGGACAGATTCATGTTAGGGAGACTTCTCTGTCAGCTGTTCCAAGCTCACTCAAGAATTAGAAACTGGGTGTGTGGGGGGAATCCATAATATAAATTAGTCATTTGGTGATCCAGGTTGCAAACCTGAGATTCTCCTGAGTATATTGACAAGAAAAATGATAACCTGACCACATCTATCTGCTGATAGCTTCTTCACGTAGAGCCGGATCACAGTTTAAAAGTAAATACATGTATTAAAAGATTAATTTTTTTCTATTCTTAAGAATAATTGGCCTTCAAGACCTGCAGTGTCTCAGAGAGCCAGAAGCCTCTCCTAGTCTCCTCACAATTTACAGGCAGCAAACAACGCCTTCCCCTCACCACTGCTTCACATAAGCCAGGCTGGGGCTATTTCTGCTTCCCAGGGTAGCCTGTGGAGAGGCTGTTGCTCATAGTAAACATTTTATCTGAGCAACTTCTTTACCAGCTGCCAGATCCACTCCTGCCTCTGTCTGTACACTGTCCAGCTGCTGCCATCCCGCCCTGAGCTCTCCTCTAGCCTTCTGGATTACCCTTCTCTTCCCCTGTGCTCTTGCATTTCTGAGAGTGTATGTAATAGGTTGTAACTATTTGCATAGGTAAAAAATTGGTGTAGGGCCGGTACACTTACACACCTACATTCTCTGGCTATTCTATTAACAATACAATAGTCCACTGTAACTATAGTGAAATCTAGGAAAGACTGTTTTTACCTATTACAGTGATGCTCCTTAAGGAGAAAACTGCTACCAGATAGAAACTATTTCTGGACTGGTCTGAATGATACAGAATTAGTCTGCTACCTGATGAAAGTATTAATGCAATACTTAATTATGAGGCTTTCTTACACACCTTCATTTGAAACATTGCCCAGTATCTATCAACTCTTGTATTTAGATCAGGAAATAGTTTTAATAAAACTACCCAAGCTTCTCTCAGCTTGCGGTTTTGCTGAACTGTATTTCTGTCTGGGACAAGCAGGTCATTATGAGGTGGGGAAAATATAGCCAGTAACAAATCTGTGGTAGCTACTGGCAACACTGTTGAATTCAGACTCTTTGGCTCAGTTTCTACAGCTATATAAAGCCCCCAGGAAAAGTCTGGTTGCAAATGTTTCTGCCCTTCCCCAATGAGACCTCTTTTAGTTTCAGACCTCTCACATCTCAATACTGGCTACATAGTTTTCCAATTACCCTATGCATTACCTTCAGTTTAGCTTTCTTACCCTTCCTATTAAATGACCTTTTATAGCTTTTTTACTTCTGTTCTAGGGAGCGGAAGGTTTGGGGAAATGGGCCCCAAACCCACGGGCAGTACTCAGCCTGTGAACACCTCAATGTTTGATAAACTTTAGGTGTATTATTCTTAAAAGATCTTTGTGTGGCAACTAAGTCTGTAGCTATTCTAAGCTAAAGGTGCATTTAATGTAGTGTTATAGCAAATGGAATAGCACAGCTCAAGCCAAGACCTCACAAACACGACTGTACAAAGATCTTACAAAACCATGCAAACCATAAAGCCTGTCCCCTTGCCTGGGTCTCCGACCTTCAGGAGGACAGACTTGTAGTCATCTTTTCCCTAAAGTAGCACTCTAACAATGTAGGAGGGAAAAGTTCAGGCAGAAAATAAAGCTAAGCAATGGAAGGATGCATTAAAAAAAAAGCTTATTGTTTTTCTTAGCAATATGCTCATTCATATACTTTACTAAGTTTATAAGCAGCAGTACTGGCTGTACCTGCCTTTGGTGCTCCCCAGCACAACACCGTGTTCCAGTCCTGAACATATACTCACCCTCATTGCTTACACCTAGGAGCAAAGGTGAGTTAAGTAATGCAACTCTGTGCTAAGCACCAGATTAAATGTAGTCTGGATAAACAAACATATTGTATTTCAAGTTGCTTTCTAATTTGAATACTTACTTTGGTGTCTTAAAGAAGAAATCACTTAACTGGAACAGTGCACTGCACTCAGACTCCTTTAGCTAAAAGGTGAATCATATTGGTATTTTTATGTTTTCCTTCTAGTCCCACTGCAATCCTCTAACAGTTTACTCATTATTTTTACTATTAATCCTCCATTTCAAAGATGGGGATAAACTGTCTCTCTTATATTGTTATTAGAAGAGTTAACATCCCCCAGGGTGTTTTGCTAGTATTTCTACTACTGGTAGGTGGGGAGTACCCTGATAAGTAGTAAAAGTTAGTGCGCAGATACTCATCTCGACAAAAAACTTTCCAGAATGACTCAATGCAAAAGTTTGCAGCTAAAAACAACCAGCAGACCTCTCCCATTTCCTAAAATGTGAACACTTACATTGGTGAGCAGAAGCTGTCTGTATGAATGCTAAGATGAAGCTTTGCTTCACATAATACATTGATTACATTTGTGGCTCTGCCTCTTTCTTTTTTGTGACTTTGACCAAATAATGAATGAAATTTAATTTGTGAGCACACTGGTCATGAATTTACTTTCAATAGTGCTGAAATGGTCAGCTAACACCTTTTGAAGGTTCCTAAATACCAGTGAATACAAGTGAAAATTTAAATGTATCTGTGTGGATTTCGGTGTATAATTTTCAGAAAGTTATATCTGTGCTTTTGTTCTTTGGTGTAGACAGGATGTACTATCAGTAGCGTCAAAACAGAATTACATAACCCAGTTTGGGGTTTCTTTGCAGTCACAGGAGATTTCTTTTGTAAGTACTAACCAGTGTAAAAAGGGTCACGCAGATTTTCTGAGGGAAGGCACCATGTATTGTCAAAGTATTAGTATTCTTACATTATGATGTACAATAAATTTGTTTTTAAAAATCAGCAATATTTTCAAAGGCGCATGCATTAGCTTGGAGGCTGTGGCAGGAGGGTGAGCCCACTGAGTGCTGCTCATTAGCATAAAGGCAATCTCAGCTGTCCTACTTATCTCAGTACCTGCCTCCAGACATCCTTGGTATGCATATATTTGCAGAGACTTAATGTCTTCTGTTTGCTGTTCTGTTCATCGAATTTGGAAAGTATTTTTTCGAATTGGCAGATATAATTACTTTTTAAATGCTCTTTCACTGTCCTCACACTAAATCAATATACAATATTAATCACAGACTAGCTAAACCCTTTACTTCAGAACAGGAGTAACTACTACTTAATAAGAGAGTTCAGTTCTGCTGAGAGTGCCTAATAATAATTTGGCTGCGTATCAGTTTCAGGCACTGCAGTCTCAAGCTGAGTATAAAAGCCTCATTCACTCAAATGGTCTTATTTATTAGCCTCTTAAAAGTTTCCACGAGTATGTGCTCAGGACTTTTCAACAGAACTGTTATTTTTCTCCAGTTTTACTCCCATTCACATTAATTTAGAGAGGAGGAAAGTCTGTCTCATTGTAGTCAGGCCTATATAACTACTTTGCTTTGAATCCTCACACCCAGACTGAAGTGAACAGAAGTGACTTTAGGACCAAATCATAGTTATTTGGGACACACTTTACATTCAGTGAATTCCTTTCAGAAGGATACAGCAGTGAGCTGGCTGGGCTAGAGTCTCAGACTTGGAAGAGCCAGGGTATTTATGCATGTTAAATATAGGTAAAAGCACAGATGTAGAAGCCAATCTATTCCATGAGAACAGACAAGAAACAGTAATGAGAATTCCCTGCTCAATGTGATAGCATTTCCCAGGGGTTATCCACTCTAATTCATGCAGCTCCCTGTGAAGTGTGTGGTGCTTCCAAGATAATGTCGTTTTGCACTGCGAGGGTGTGGAGCATGGAGCACTTGTATTCCACCAAAGACAGAGAAGAAAAGGTTGTCTAAATGGTATCTCCTCCATTCAAACAGTAGTCCCTATCAGTTTGGCTCACCTGTTTCCCTGAAAGTTTCACAGTCACAGCATGTGACAAATGTTTGCAATGCTACACCCAGAATGGCCTAGCATGACATCTTTCTGGAAATAAGTACAGCTGGATGACTCTGATGTGGTGCCAAAATGATTAAAAAGGGTACATTTGCTACCCATCTTTTCTTTGACTAATCCCTTACAGTGGAAATAGTCCATAATAAATAGGTATTTTTCCTCTGGGGAGTTACAGTTCATTGAGAATAGACCTGACAAAATAATGGGCAGCCTAAGGCTTAGACATAGAAGTAAAATTAAGGTACCCAGGAAAACATCTGCAGAGTCATAGGTTAAATTTTTAAGAAATCTAGGAAACAAAGTTTCAAATCTAGGTACAGAAGACTCCAGCAACTAACTCCACAGTGTCAGCAAGCAATCCAGAGAACTGGGACGGTTCATGACACATCCCCATCCTTGAAGAGCACAATGCTTGCCCCTTGTTTACAATAGTTGTGACAGAAATATCTGCCATTTGCTACGAACAAGTGTATTTGAAACCAGTACTGCAATATGTTCTGTTGTGTGCAATTAATTTTAAAGCAATTTGCAGCTTGCTGGGTGGTACCTGCATTACTCTGATTATAAGCTGACTCAGAACAGCATTTGATTTCACACTTAGGTTCAGCTTTATTCCTTTCTGGCCACCCCTGCTACTGCTCTGATCCTCAGCTCTGCCGGTGCCCGTGATTTTCCCACTGTTGCTGCCATCACCAGTGCCACTGCTCTCGCTACCCCACCAGTGTGCCTGGCGTTGCCATCCCTGCCGAGGACGGAGTGGGAAGAGACCTGGCGATGGCAGCAGCGCCAGCAGCCGCGGCAGCAGGAGCGTTGGGACCAGCCTCGGAGCGGGCAGGTTTGTGCCATGGTCCTGCAGCTTTCCAGACAGCTGGAGAGGGTTGGATAAACAGGGGTCATTTGATGGTTTTGTGGCTGCCTGCTAGAGTGACATCTTACAGTGCTGCTGTTGGGTGACCACTTGGGGTGGGGGTTGGCTTTTTTCCCTTTTGCAAAAGGATGGAAAAAGAGCCAGCTTGTAATCAGGACAATAAAGTAGCTTGTAGTGGTTTGAAATTTAACACCTTGCCAAAACCAAGTATCCTGTTGTTATTCTGCCACCAGCATGTTTAGCAGCATTCAGAAACACTGACTGAAGTGCCTAACTAAGGATTGAAATGACCTATTACAGCTGGCTGGCACTTAGATTGAATTTATCATTAAAGCAAATTCATGGTCCATAGGAATACATATCTGAGCAATTTTAGACTGAAAAATATTATCCTAGAAAGACAGGGTGCTCCGTAAGAGGTTAGATCAATAGAATGTTTAAGAATGTATACACATTTCCCTAGCATTTCCCCATTGCTCTTATGAAAGTTAACTGTAAATGTTGATTAATAAATGTAGAAAGCTACTACATACCTTTTAAAGCCAGAGAAGTTAAAGCAAATACAGTGACCCTTCCAGTACTAGTAGAACATCTGTGGAACTGGAATTTCCTGGTGACTCTTGACTTGTATCAAACTGAAACTTACTGAACAGGTTTTGTTTCTTTTTCAAAACCTTATTTGGCGTAACAATTACACTAAACTTTTGAAAGACTTTTTTTTTTTTTTAATATAAATGAATTCTTGGCTTTCTTTCCTGACATCTACACTCCTATGAGCCTTAAACAAACATGCTTTACACTGTGTGGACTAAACTAGTAACCAATGTCCAGCCAAGAAAAACAATTGTATCTTGGCTTTCATTAATGAGGTTAAATGCAGGAATTTGGACCAGGTCCTTTTCTGCATATGGGTAAATCAGTAGTGTAGTTGTACATCAGGGCTTGCTGCAGAGGTAGTTTCCATTTAAAATTAAACCACCAGTAGAAAAAAAAAAAAAAATAGCATGGGATTCATTTCAAGAGAGACAGATCTGGGATAATTCTTGTAAAGTGCTAAATGAAGGTCAGATACCTCAAGGAAAACTGATATAGATGGGAAGTAAGCCACCTTTTGTGATATAAAGCTCTTTTTGACCACTGCTTCCTCAAGACCCTTCTTATACTACAAAGAAATTTTCCTGATCTACTGATGATGAAATTCCAGATGCAAAGTCATGGAAAAATTAAGAACAAAGAACAATTTATGTCTGATTTGGTATAGTGAACAAACTTCCACATCATGATTGCCCTTGATTTTTTTTTTTTTTTAATTTACTTAGTTCCATAGTATTCATAGTTATTTTCATCCATCATGCTCAGTTCTTTTTTTTCTTTTCTTTTCTTTTTTTTTTTTTTTTTTTTCTTTTTCTGTATGAGTAATTCTCCCTTTCTATGGATAGAGCAAACCCTGGAGAATACAAAGTACTGCTACCCAGCTGGAGCTACTCAAGGTGTTGATCTCATTCCCTGTAGGATACACCTGCAGGTGTCTTTCTTTACCCAGGATTTATAAACAAGACTGGGATTACCTAATATACCTGTACAGATGACCAGCTAACTCCTTAGTCTGTTTGGTCTGCTCCTGTGAGTGCCAGATTCAGTGTTGAGCCTAGAAGGTCTTTGAACAAGCCATCAGTCATCATAACAAATTACAAGTGGGTAATATACATGACACGAATTATAGGCACCAAACTTCCCAAAGGTATTCCAACTGCTGACTTGACTTCCCATCATTTATTACCAGATGGAGAGAGCAAGGGAGCTGGAAATAAGCAAATGTACAATTCTGTGAAAAGTGAAATTAAGCTGTGTAGTGTTCTCTGAGGCTGCCTGTCTGTCCTTGCAAAGACAAGCAGGAAGATGCAAAGCTGAAGACTGGCTGCAGCAAGTGGAGTTAAAATTAGCCCTAGAGTAGCATCTAGGAGACCAGGCTGGCATAAAGTCCTCTTGTGCACCACACTATGGCCAAGCAACATGACTTTTGGAGCCAAAAAGGCATCTCAGGTGGCCTCAACAGTCCTGATGAGGTGACGGGTGAGATGGTGTCCGAGATCAATTTGTTCCAGACAGCTTGTTCCTGCGTTCGGGATAAGCATAATAAACAGAGGACTGGAGAAATGTGAAAGAAAAACATGTTTGACTGAAGTAGATGGCACTTGTTTGTTCAAAGTAAACTAGCAAAAAAGGACTTGACATGCTGGTGGGTTTGGGATCATGTTTCTTCAGAGGACTGTCAGTTTAACCTTGAATTACATCCACTAAATGATGTGCACATGTAAAGCAGGATACAGGCACTTTGTTGTTGGATGAGCCCCAAACTGCAATCTGTTTCTTTCCACAACCCAGTCTCAGAAATAAAACCCGCCACTCAGCTGCTACCCAAAACTACCTGAACCTGAGCTGCCTAATACCTATCTATTGCATGATTCAGATACAGGGGAGACAAGTAAATCCCTAGGGATGGAGCTAAAGCAGATTTTCTTTTGCATTGATGCAGCTGGACCCATTAATATGCAAGGTTCAATGCCTGCTCTGTGAATGGGATATTCACCTACAAAAGTCCCTTTTAGGCACTGAGCATTCCAACTTCATATGTCCTCTTCCCTGGAAAGTGTCCTGACCATTGGGAGAAGCGTAGCTGCAGGGCTGCTCTTCTGCCGGTTTTATATGTGAAATCGGCTATTGCATGTGAAATAAAAAGCAGTGCAGGGGACACGGGGGAAAGGTTTTCTCTTCCTCCTGTAACTTTATTCTTTCCAGGCTTTCTTAACAAATACTGTGACCATCTCTGGCATTTGAAAAATTGGCTTGTACAGTGTAATGGAACCTCTCTTTATTGCCAAGACATCATGCCTTTTAAAAAATGTTTTGTGTTTACACAAGTATGCATCTAAGTAAAAAAAACATTCACTGCTGCACTTTTCCATTTCTCTGTCATGAAGACAGTAGTGCTATTTAATGGTTTAATTTGTAGTGATAGTCTAAATAAAAAGTTTTCACCTAAAAGTGCATAATTTTTTAAAATTAACTGCATAAATGTCTACACTGAATGAAGGCATAAAACTATTTTCAATGTTTTTAAGTATCTGGTGAGAATAATGTACTTTTAAATGCCCAACTTTCAGTTTTTATAAATGGCTGACACTGCAAAAATTGTGCATGTCCACATGTGATGCTACATGATCCTGGGAGGACTGGGACAAAGATAACTTGGAGGAATTTAAGAAAAATTTAGTCGTGAAAGAATAGAGAGATGGGGGCAGGTGGTTACTGTTAGCTAAAAGACTTCTGTTTAAAGATCGTCTGGTACTGTTAGACAAACACCTTGTTTGACTCTGTTGAAGTCAGTCAGTTAACACCTTCTCTAAAGAAATGTTCTGCGGGTTTTAATGTTTCCTTAATTGTGGTGACCAGACTAAGAATAAATATTGTGCTATCTTTGTGGCAATGCTACTGTTAAAGATGAACAGCCTAACTGAAGACAGGTAACATTTTGATACGTAAAATAAAATACGTGTTTGGTGGTTTAGCTTGCCAGCAGTAGCTGGCTGTAACCAACCCCTACTGTCAACCTTTTCCACTTCTGGTGAAGAAAACTTATTTTAACGCTTATGATAATTCTCAAGACATCTAGGATTCTCTGATTTTTTAATCTGACAAGGTACATGCCCTCTTTAGAGTGGAGGCGGGGAAAGTCAATCTTAACCATCACACCGAGGGTAACAGAATTGAGGCAGAAAAAATGCAAAGCGCCTTGTTCACCCAACCCAGTGCCCTCCTGCCTCAACTGAGCTGCAGGACATGCAAGATGTCCCCTGTTCGCTCTCCCCTCTCTGTGCCCCCCAAGCCAAGGCCACTGTGTGTTTCTCCAGTGCTCACTGGCCCTGACTGGCCACCGCCAACCTTATGTGTGGCCACCGCCAACCTTATGTGCAGCCCTAGAAGACCATCATGCTGGGGAGCAGCTCCCTCATCCAAAGCCACCCGAGATGAAATCTGCAGGGCTGGCAGTAGCAGGAAGGCTGGCACAGTGTTGCCCATCATCACAACTCTCCCCCTGCGATGACAGGGTGCATTTTCTTGTCTATATGCGATAGAAAGAGATTTTGAGACCCAGACCTCTTGCATTGATTCAGGTCTTTGTTGATGCTGGGTTTGTGCTCTTGTAATTCATCAACTTTGGATCGACATTTTGAAATCGCCCAGATGCCAAGGATACACGGAATAAGATGGTTTTCTTGCAGTGTAAGCACGTAATGTAGTTTGATCTCCATTTAGTGCATATGAAGTGTCTGGAATATATTCTAATGCTAATTGTAGTGACTGTCCTACTCATGACAAAAATGTCTGGATTACAGTATCCCATAAATCACTATAGTAAGCAGGGGGTGTGCTCCCAAAGGAAGAAAAGCAGTCTTAGCTGTCTGGTAGTAACAAATCTAAAAGCTCAATTTGTTTTACTTTTAGGTCTAAAGAACAGCCTACACAGACAAGATGAAAATGTGTTATGTAGTGGGTACTAGATGGCTTCCTGCTATGATTTAGGCAAGATTGTGGATGTATTGTGAGAAAACACTAGAATATGACTGCATACAGGGGCAAGAGATATGTCTCATTAAGGTAATGGATGTGCGATGCTTAACTTAATTTCTTTCAACTTTCAGATGGAAATGAGCATCCTGATCTGCACTGTTCTGTTTGTGGAGTTATCTCAGACTTTTTTGTTTAGAAAAAGTCAGTGTGGATGGCCTTGTTTCAGAATAATATTTGCATTGTTCCTGTTTAAGTCAAGAATTTGATGAAAAAAAGGATGAAGGCATTATTACGTTGAAATAATTTTCCACAAGGACATATTTTCCCAAATAGTTATTCCATTTTATGTAAGGTAGAAATTTAACTTTCCAGGGAGTAAAAGCCCTAGGAGTCTCTGTAGAAGGGTTTTATTTCCATTTACTGTCAAATCTTCTGACACCGCCTGGTGTCATTCATACTTAATGCATATGTACTACCTTGCAGCTGGGAGGAGATTGTGTCAGTTGTTCTTGGGAGTATACTGTAAAGGGTTTAGCTTTATTATGTTTTAGTTCTATTACTAGGTGCTGTTTTTAGCTCCTTAGAGTGATATTCATTTAGGCTTCTGGTTTTGCCCTCTCCGTTGCCATCCCAGTAAGAAAAGTCCTCAGACCCTGTGATGGGTTGACCCTGGCTCAACACCAGGTGCCCACCAAAGCCGTTCTATCACTCCCCCATCCTCAGCTGGATAGGGGAGAGAAAATATAACAAAAGGCTCGCGGGTCGAGATAAGGACAGGAGAGATCATTCACTATTACCGTCACGGGCAAAACAGACTCAATTTGCAAAATTAACTCAATTTATTACAAATCAACCAGAGCAAGGTAATGAGAAGTAAAATGAAATCTCAGAACACCTTCCCACCACCCCTCCCTTCTTCCTGGGCACAACTACCCTCCCGGATTTCACCACCAAGCCCCCCCAGCGGCACAGGGGGACAGGGATGGGGTTTATGGTCATCACACATTATTTTCTGCCGCTTCACCTCCTCAGGACGAGGGCTGATCACACTCTTCCCCTGCTCCAGCGTGGGGTCCCACCCACAGGAGACAGTCCTCCACGAACTCCTCCAACGTGGGCCATTCCCACGGGCTGCAGTTCTTCACGAACTGCTCCAGCATGGGTCCATTCCACGGTGTGCAGTCCTTCAGGAGCACACTGCTCCAGCGCGGGTCCCCCGTGGGGTCACAAGTCCTGCCAGAAAACCTGCTCCGTGGGCTCCTCTCTCCACAGATCCGCAGGTCCTGCCAGGAACCTGCTCCAGCGCGGGGTTCCCACGGGGTCACAGCCTCCTTCGGGAACCCACCTGCTCCGGCGTGGGGTCCTCCACGGGCTACAGGTGGAGATCTGCTCCACCGTGGACCTCCCTGGACTGCAGGGGGACAGCCTGCCTCACCAGGGTCTTCACCACGGGCTGCAGGGGAATCTTCGCTCCGGCGCCTGGAGCATCTCCTCCCCCTCCTTCTTCACTGACCTTGGTGTCCGCAGGCTTGTTTCTCTTACATGTTCTCACTCCTCACTCCGGCGGCAGTTTCTCCCCGTCCCAACTTTTTTTTCCTTCTTAAAAATGTTATCACAGAGGCATTACCACTATCACTGATTGGCTCGGCCTTGGCCGGCGGCGGGTCCGTCTCAGAGCCGGCTAATATGGGCTCGCTCTCTCTCGAACACAGGGGAAGCTTCCAGCAGCTTCTTACAGAAGCCACCCCTGTAACACCCCCCCCCCCGCTACCAAAACCTTGCCAAACAAAACCAATACAGACCCTATAAGGTATCACTCACGATGCCATTTATTAACACAGTAAGAAGAGAAAAGCATAGATAATCCTACATCCCTTTAGGTGCTGGGAGCCCCAGGCGTTGAACAGGACTCCTATCCATGTGCAAGATGCTTTGCAGACCCCATTCATGTCAGAGAGAGCTAGTGGAGCTGCCCACAGGATCCTCCAGCACCGTGCATACACAGGCTGTGGCAGAGGAAGGCGTGCAGCATGGCACGGCACGGCACGGCACGGCATGGCACAGCCTGAAGGCCACGCTAGGCATGGAGCACCTGTCCAGGTTAGCTGCAGCGTGGGTCACTGTCTCCTAAATGTACAGCAGTCTCCCAGTTAGAATCAGTACAGCTTCTGTTGCCAGAAACTTGCACTTTTCCACAAGTAAAACTTTAAAGTTGTTCATAATACTTTAGCACAGTAGTGGTGGACTGGATGGATAGAGATGAACAGACAGAATGGACAACTTTTTAAAATGTCAAAAATTCATTACAATGCTTTCTTCCACCATCTCCTGCCATTTTACTATCATTACCCTTTGCTTTTTATTCTACTCCTCCCCTTTCTGCTCTCTCTTCTTTCATCAGCCTTCCTGTTTTCCTGTTTTTTCCCCATTTTTCTACTTCCAATCTATTTTATGCCACATTATTTTCTCATTCTATTTTTGTCAGTATAACAAAATATATGCTTTGTCTCACTTGCCTTTTAGTCCATTGCCCTGTGATTTTTGTGATACACATTCTTTGGAGAAGGTGGTCTGTCTTCCTATTTGTTTACACAGTACTTGCCACAGTGGGACATTTGGATAAAGTTACAATGAAATCAATGACCCTGTGATATTTTGCTGCCTTTCATTTCCTCTGGGCAAGTTAATATTTAACTCTAGTAAAAGCCATACTGTGGCTAATCTTTTTTTTTTTCTTTTCTTTTTTTTTAAATTCTTTCCCCCTCCCCCCCCCAGTATGTGTCCACTGAGTATGTGTCCACCGCCAGGACTCCAGAAAAAGTTAATAGATCTGTGCCATTTTCTTTTCTACACTACTGTGTCCCAAGGTTTACATGGGCTTCCCTAGCCTCTTCACTTCTCATCTAACACTGAACGCTCTGTCCCTTCTTACCATCTGCCTACTATGTGAAAAATGGAAGTGCTTGTGCTAAGCAGAGTCTCATCAGTGGTTTTGCTTTTCACAGCTCATTTTTAAGACTTTTTTTTGGCTCTAAGTTAATGTAGACAATTTCAATTTGCCTAGAAGTCACTTGCTTTCTAAACCTCTGCTAATGTTCTTTGTCTAACAAAAACTGTACTGTGTGAACCCTCTTATAATGCACTGTAGAGCACTGAAATTGCATCATGAAGCCTCAAATCTGCCCAGCAGCTGGACTCCTTATGGTAGGAATAATGTGATCAAATGGGAGCTGAGCAGCTCTGAAGCCGGGATTTGCATGCTGAAGTGCAGCACTGGAATTGATTCAGTGAGAAAAAAATGCCAACAGCCTCTTGAAATATACTTAAATATTATTTGACAGTGTTTTATCCAATAGCCTAATCCTTCTCTGCAGATTGCCATTTAACACTCAGGCTGACATTTTATTCTACTTGGCCATTTTGTAAATAAAGGCAGAGAATCTTCTATCTGGTAATAGACAAGACATTTAAAAGGAAGGGTAGTGAGGGGTTTTTTCTCCAGCTGAGGTCCATTTGCATAAGCATTTTGAGGTTAATAAACTTTCCTTTCTGAAACTACATAAAGTCAAGGCTACTGTAACTTGTATTGCTTTGTTATGTTTTCCTGACTTCTCCTGCCTGGCATTTTTCACATGTCATTTCTTGAGACTTATCACCAGTCTGAGCCACCCTCCCTGGTGGTGTGCCTCTGTTATTGATTGCTTTGTACCATAACCTCAGAGAAAGACACAAGAAACCTGACATCAGACAAATAGAGTGATACTTCTTCCTGTGGAGTTACAAAGTGTGAATAGCATGCAGTATCTGCACGGAGATCTGCAAACATCGGTGAAGATGTACACATTGGGCTGCATTTACAGACAGCATTTTAAATGTTTTTCTAGGGGGATGCTGGAACTATGTGCCTGATTCCCTATTCCAGGTTTAAGTGCCAGGCTCCATAAAGAATATGAACAACTGGCACAGGGAGTTGTCAGCTGGATGGGGCTGGCCAAGGCAAGTATGGAGAAAGGTTGTCTTTAACCCACCTGTCTCTATAGAGCTGGTGACTTCTTCAGAGAAGAGACCAAATTCCTGTGTAGATAGAGACATGTATTTCCTGTTCTTCTAAAAAAACAGAGGGTGTGCTAAAAAAAACAGAGGGTGTGCTATTCTTCTAAGACAGAGGGGAGAGGAAAGGAAGGAAAGCTTTCTGAGTGCCTACAGCAGTATGTCTTTGTGCAGACTTAAGAATTAACTATGCGCTAAGCTATGCAGCATGGGCCAGGCCAGGTGGAAGGAGACATGTAGATTCACATGTTTAGTTAGGTAAAGCATAAAAGATCAAAGATAAGAGTATGATGGAAAGATGCCTGTAACTTCAGGTGCAGTGGGGCAGGGATGTAATTTTGGACATAGCTATCCAAGTTCCCGCACTAGGTGCTTTCAGTTCTTTTTGAAAATTGGCCAAGGCTTGAAATACAAATTGTATTATAGTCATTTACTGCAGTTTAGGCAATACCAAATATGAGGAAAAAAACCTGGAGCCAGTGCTGTAAATGTAAAAAAAACCATTTAATGTTCACATTTTGTTGCTGATATTTTTCCTTCCATTACCTTTGCCAACAAATGACACAGAGCACTCGGCAGAAAGTGAAATCATTTTGGTGGAACTATTTTTCCTTCTTTTTTCCAGCATTTAAAGAGAGTAGCACTTAACAAACATTAACCAAATACTGCCTTCTGCAAAAAATCATTTATACTACTATAACCCAAATGCCTGTATATAAAGAACAATATTTCCATTGGTATATTCTGATGTACCAAATCTAAGCCAAGCTTTTGCATGGGATTGTTAGACCACATATTAGGTATCAAGTTCTCACCAAAGGCCTGCATAATGTGGTTTGTCAGTCTAAACTATTCTAAGTACCTGCTCCTGTCTGAAGAGATGACATGCTATACAAACACATGTGCATCTAGCCTTTTTTTACAGTAGTTTTCAAAAGTACCATACAAGTCCAGACATACAGGCAAGAGGGAGCACCCATGAAAATAAACACACAAAAGGTTTGCTTTCCTACAGATCTTCTTTATAGTTACCTTTAGAACAATCTTTAAATGGCCAAAAAGCCAAATACCTTCTCAGAGCAGCACATAGGAGAAGATTGACCTGATCATGTTGACTCCTCTTTGTGTCCAAAGAGGGACTTGTACAAGCACAGACTGATTTTCCTTCTGACTGCACTCCAAGAAAAAGTGGGGAACCATCTCTTACCATCCTACTATTGTATCACACAAATGAATTGGTTTGTGACTTCATCTGAGGATGTGAGCAGAGCCAAGTGGTGGTCACAACAGTAGCAAAAAGTGCTAAGTGTCCTCATTATTTCTCAGCTTTTTTTTTTTTTAAATCACTATTCCCAGCTTCATCTGGGCTAATTGATCCTCTGAAATACAACTGCCAGTAATGTGCAGATACCTTTATGTTACACATAGTAAGCAGCCTGCCCACCTCAGGGTGTAATTTTGTCATTATTGTAAGCAAACATCTGACCAAATTTAATCCCAGACAGATGTGGCAATATTCTTGTGAAAAGAATACTAAGTTAAAAATAACAGAACAGGTGAAAAAAGGAAACAGTGTGTTAGGGCTTTGTGGAGACTGGTATTTGTGGGGGTGACAAAGTGGATGTGTGCAATGTGGGAAAATGAGTTACAGCAAGCCTCAGGTATTACATATTATTTGAAACATTCAGTTCATAAGAAATGGGTTATCTGACTCTGGAAATATTTTTCTTCAGCTCTCATTCCTTTGGGGTGGTTTTGTAACTGTATAACTGCTAGAGGAATATAGAAAAATGGTCACATGGACTGGTGTGGACTGCAGGAGGTCTCCAGCCCAACCCCCTGCCCAAGGCAGGCTCAGCTGTAGGGTTGGACATGGTTGCTCAGGGCTTTATGTGGCCAGGGCTTGAAATCCACCAAGGACAGAGATGGCATAGCCTCTCTGGGCAGCCTGTCCCAGTACTTAGTTATCCTGCCATGAAATTCCCCATCCCTGCTTTCTCTACCTGGAGAGTCTCCCATTTCCATTAATTTCCACCACTGGCAAAAAGCCTGGCCCCTGCTAACCTCCTCGTAGGTAGAGCGGGCACCTTGAAGCAGCCTTTCTCCAGTTCAGCTCTTGCTGCCTCTCCTCACAGTGTCTGTTGAAACTTTGCTCATGTACATCCAGGCCAGCATCATCTACTGCTCTTCTCTTATCCACACATCCAAATGTTGTATCACAGATGACCATCCAGTGGGTCAGGCATCATTTAGCCTTGGTTAATTCTTGCTGACTATTCCCAGTCCCTGTCTTCTGCCTCGTGTGCTCATACATGCCCAAGAGTTCTTCTTGGTCCACCCATGATTTTCCCAGGGACCGAAAAAGAGGCCAACCAGCCTGTAGTTCCCCAGATTGTTCCGTTTGCCCTTCTCTGAGGACAGGTGCAACATTTGCTTTGCTTTGATCATTGGGGGCCTCCTCCAGTCCCCATGACCTGTCAGAACTGAAGGAGAGCAGCCTTGAGAGGATGTTGGGTAGCTCCCTCAGCACCCTTGGTCTCAGGGGTGTGGGTAGGTTGAGGGCTCACTTGAAAGCCACAAAGTACCTCAGCCTCTGTCATTAAATCACTGCCCTCCATCCAGCAGCTGGTCCAAATACGCTGTTTAACTTCCACTGGCTGGAAGCAACTGTTGGCTAATGCTGAGCCACTAACCATAGTATCTCAGACAGAGCTAAGTGAAATATTTTATGTTGATTGTCGTTCTGTTCCACAGTGACTGTCACTTTCCAGTGTTTTCTGCTCTTAACATACTTTTAATTTTTTGAGAGACTGTTCCAGTCTGTGTCAGTTATCTTCCTTCTCATTTAAAAAATTTCCATATGTGACTATTTTTAATGCTAGAAAGTTGCTTAGTTGGTGGAAATTTCTGATAGTTTCATGCAAATTAACTGAAGTACACCAATTACACAGCTGAGCTGCCAGTTTAACATATATAGTATTTTCTGACTGTTCTTCAGGCTACTAGTAAAAATTCAACCTTCAAAGGTCAAGAAGGGTGAAAGACCCCTATATTGACTGCAGATTTTGATATGTTCACAGGTAAAAGAAATATTACTTCAAAAATACACAAAACCCTGGTGGTGTGTAGTTCAATACTGTTTTAGTTAGACCTGGAAAATACGAGCTTGTGTGGGCTTTGAGGGTTTTGGGACTACATCCCCACAAAGATAGATCAGAGACATTTAGGAATGACTCCTCTTTCCTGGAGCATTTATTTTAAGAATTCTGATGAAAACTGAACTTGACAATTGCAGCTGACAGTTTCATTTAAAAGAAAACCCTGGATTTTTTAATTATCCTCTGCCAAATAAATGGCAGCCACGCAAAAGCAATTATTCATAGGAGGGTTTGAGATTCTGAATTTACTAAAAAATTAAGCTAAGAAATAGCTACCAAATTGAGAAACAAAGTCACATCTTACACACAAGATTTTGGTTAGCAAAACCACCACTATGGACTTCCGGAGGGCAAACTTTGGCCTCTTCAAGACACTGGTGGAGGCAGTCCCTTGGGAGACAGTCCTCAAGGGCAAAGGGGTCCAGGAGGGATGGACATTCTTTAAGAAAGAAATCTTAATGGCTCAGGACCAGGCTATTCCCATGTGCCGCAAGTCAAACTGCCAAGGAAAATGACCAGCCTGGCTGAACGGGGAGCTTTTGCTAGAAGTCAAGAAAAAAAGGAAGAGTTTATAATCTCTGGAAGAAAGGGCGGGCAACCTGGGAGGAGTACAGGGATCCTGTTAGATCATACAGAGAGGAAATTAGAAAGGCAAAAGCTCAGCTAGAACTAAATCTGGCCACTGTCATAAGGGACAACAAAAAATGGTTTTACAAATATGTTAACAGTAAAAAGAATCCCAAGGAGAATATCTATCCTTTAACGGACACAGAAGGGAACATTGCCACCAGAGATGAGGAAAAGGCTGAGGCACTTAATGCCTTCTTTGCCTCAGTCTTTAATAGGGAGACCAGTTATCCTCAGGGTACTCTGCCCCCTGAGCTGGAAGGCAAGGATGAAGAGCAGAATCTACCCCCCTTAATCCAGAAGGAAATAGTTAGTGACCTGCTACACCATCTGGACACTCACAAATCTATGGGACCAGATGGGATCCATCCAAGAGTACTGAGGGAACGGGCACAGGTGCTTGCCAAGCCACTCTCCATCATCTATCAGCGATCCCAGTCAACAGGGGAGGTTCCAGAGGACTGGAGGCTTGCCAATGTGACACCCATTTACAAGAAGGGTCGGAGGGAGGATCCAGGGAACTACAGGCCTGTCAGCCTGACCTGGATACCGGGTAAGGTTATGGAATGGTTTGTCTTGAGAGTACTCACATGGCAAGTCCAGGACAAGCAGGGGATTGGGCCCAGTCAGCATGGGTTTACGAAAGACAGGTCCTGCTTGACCAACCTGATCTCCTTCTATGACCAGGTGACCTGCCTGGTGGATGAGGGAAAGGCTGTGGATGTTATCTACCTGGACTTCAGCAAGGCCTTTGACACTGTCTCTCATGGCATACTTCTTGAGAAGCAGGCGTCCAATGGCTTGGACAAATGTACTCTTCGCTGGGTGAAAAAACTGGCTGGATGGACGAGCCGAGAGGGTTGCGGTGAACGGGGTTAAATCCAGTTCACCAGTCACAAGTGGTGTTCCCCAGGGCTCAGTGTTGGGACCCGTTCTGTTTAATATCTTTATCAATGTTTCGGATGAGGGGATTGAGTGCACCCTCAGCAAGTTCACAGACAACCCCAAGTTGAGAGGGAGGGTTGATCTGCTCAAGGGTAGGACGTCTCTACAGAGGGATCTGGACAGACTAGATTGATGGGCTGAGGCCAACTGTATGAGGTTCAAAAAGGCCAAGTGCCAGGTCCTGCACCTGGGTCACAACCACCCCATGCAGCGCTACAGGCTTGGGGAAGAGTGGCTGGAAAGCTGCCCGGCAGAGAAAGACCTGGGGGTGTTGGTCAACAGCTGGCTGAATAGGAGCCAGCAGTGTGCCCAGGTGGCCAAGAAGGCCACTAGCACCCTGGCCTGTATCAGAACTAGTGTGGCCAGCAGGACGAGGAAAGTGATTGTTCCCCCGTACTCAGCACTGGTGAGGCCACACCTCGAGCACTGTGTTCAGTTTTGGGCCCCTCACTACAGGAAAGACATGGAGGTGCTGGAGCGTGTCCAGAGAAGGGCAACCAAGCTGGTGAGGGGCCTGGAGCACAAGTCTTATGAGGAGCGGCTGAGGGAACTGGGGTTGTTCAGTCTGGAGAAGAGGAGGCTGAGGGGAGACCTTATCACTCTCTACAACTATCTGAAAGGAGGTTGTAATGAGGTGGGTGCTGGTCTCTTCTGTCAGATGGCTGGTGATAGGATGAAAGGAAATGGCCTCAAGTTGCAGCAGGGGAGATTTAGGTTGGGTATTAGGAAAAGTTTCTTTACTGAAAGGGTTGTCAGACATGGGAATAGCCTGCCCAGGGAAGTGGTTGAGTCACTATCCCTGGAGGTATTCAAAAAGTGTGTAGACAAGGTACTCCAGAACATGGTTTAGTGGGCATGGGTGAAGGTTGGACTCTGATCTTGAAGGTCTTTTCCAACCTAAATGATTCTATGATTATATGATTCTAATCCATTCTCTAGGTCCCACTTTCTTTTCACTAGTTGCTCCCCTTCCACAGAGGTATTGAAGCCTAGAGCTATGCTGAAATATGGAAGAAATTATTCTGGTCATCCTTCCCCTAAATAAATAAATAAATAAATATGCCTCTTAGTTATACAACAGTGCAGAAGTGACTGTACTCAATTTAAAACATTTCTATTTGATCGCCTTTTATGAAAAGTCCTATAGAAGCTAAGAAATATGTTTAAAATATTGTGTTAAAATAGTGAAAACTATTTCTAAATGATGGAATTTAACCTACATTCATGAGTCAAATTTCTATTTTATCCCGAATGTCAGTCCATTTTACACTATTACACTTAAGTAAATGTAGCAAAATTGAAAATGTAATGTATGTAGTAGTTCTTATTTTCAATTGTAATTCAAAAAGGAAAAAAGTGTGTGTTTGCAAATTTTACTGATTAGGAGGTACCTAGAAAAATTTCAGCTACTGAGAGAAAAGTCATTTCCCTGTGTATCTGCATATATAATCATTTTAGAAAGATTTTCAGATTCAGCACAGACTGCAGAATAAAGCTGGACAGAAAATCCACCAAAGGATTCTCCAGCCTATATACATAGTTAAAGGGGACTTGCACTGTATTTTCAGAATAGATATCCCTGGGAGGTAGGGAATGGGAAGCTGATGGTGGGGAAGACAGCCTTCAGGACCAAAGCAGTTAAGTACTCTTGCCCTGAGTAGGGTCTGTAACCCCATCTGAAAATACTTTTACTGACACTTCACTTCTTGTACCTTGACCACCTGAAGTAATGTTTGGCAAGGTCTGTTGGCATTTCTTTCAGATGTGCTTTCTCTTCCCAGCAGATTGACAGGAGGAGAAAAGGAGGCAGGAGACTGTGAACCAAGGAGGCAAGGGTGGGAAAAGCCTTGTTTGCTAAGTAAGGAGAAAGCCCATGAGACTGGAGGTACTGAGGAAGAGACCTTCTTTTTCTCTGTGTCCTCAACGGCAGAAGGTAAGCAAGCAGAAAAGATTAAAAAGCAGCAAAGGCAAAATGCTTTGACTTGTTCCTGTGAAAACAAAAAGAAGTTTCTCTCTGGTCCTTCTGGTTTTGGTCATTTGAAAAAACAAGAGCTCTCCAGAGGGCAGTTGCCCTAGTGAACAGGCATGGGAGTGGGGGCATTATCTCAGTTACCAAAGATCCTGTTTGCTGAGTTTCCTGGCATAGCAGCAATTCAAAATAAAGTTAGTGAGGAGGGAGAGGGGAAGAGAGGAAGAGTATGTGTGGTGTGTGTATTTTACCTTCTAGCAGAAATCCTTTAAGAAGAGGTACATGAGTTGTGTAGTCTGGATATTTATTTTTTCTGAACTCTTTTAAATTTCATTGCTGTCTGATAGTTTTTAAGGATTTATGTATCTCACAAGCTGCTCAGTGCTGAGGTGCCACATGCACAGAAAAAAAAGAATAAATGCTTTTGCCCCAAAGTAAGAAAGCAAATTCTTTCTGCTCTTTGGGCCTCCTGTAGCAATAGGAATTGAATGTGTCAGGATGCAAGGCTTACAAGTGTGTGATATGTTATTTCTTAAGAGCATCTCCTTGCTCTGCATGCCCAGCACAGACATGCCAAACAGGTAGCTAAAACAGCACTGCTTGGTCCAGAATAAATAAACCCACTGGGCTTATTTGGGGTCAAGACCCCTATGCAGGCAAAAGGGCACCTGGCCTGGCCAGCAAGAGTTGATGTGTTGTTAACAACAGGTTTGCTGATCTTTGCTAAAGGACCTATCTGCCTTAAACTTGTAAAGGCAGAAAGAGTGGCTGGGTTTAACTCAAAATTAAGTATGACAGCATTTCAACTCCTGCTTGTAGAGGAGGTATTACAACATCATCCTAATAATCTAGTGGTTCAATAGAGTAATTAAGGTTTATTGCCTGGTGCAGGCAATATGCTTAATTAACATCGGTCTGCTATTAAATGGTATTACAAGTATTACCTACAGACAGGTGATATGCACTCTTCCAGTATGTTTTCCATACTAAACTCATTTCACATCAACATTGGGAAATCCCTCTTTCCAGCATCACTAATGCAATCCACACAGCTGGTGCCAAAATATACTAACGACTCACCCATAACTGTTGATGCTAAGCCACAACTTTCACTTTCTGTATCACACACCACTTAGTAAAATATACTTTGAAGCCATATGACCATCTCTGTTCCCCACCGCCATGTGTAGCAAAAGGAAGTTGGTTGAAGGGAAGAGAAATAAAGGGTTTTGATGTAGACAAACTAATTTCATTAAAATTAGTGGAGACTTCAGTAACTAAACATTTTCTGCTAAAGGATTTCTGAAATACTACTTGTTTAAATGAGAGAATGAAGGTAGGATCAAGTCCCTGAAAAATAAAAAACTATAAAGATAGGTAAGATTGATATGATTTCATGGTACAGAATAAAAGATCATTACTTGTATGTGACTACATCTCCCAGTAGGCCTAGGTTCCCAAATCCAGAGGAAATTATTTTTAAAAAGTATAGTTAGACCAGTATCAGTCAGAAGAAGTTCCAGCATCCTGTCTTGGAGTATACGACATGGATTTTAACAGGTGACATCTGCTTAGGGCCCATCCTGACATGTTTTTCTTAGCTGAATTTTTTTCTCTATCATCTTATTTTCTACACAACTTATGCTTTTTGGGGAAAACAATATATTTTTAGTAAGTTGGATTGACTTCAAGGATTTTGTTGTGTTCTTAACTTTTTCTTGTCAACCTCTAATATAGCTACAGAAGACAGACAAACTAAAACAAATACTGGCAGATCCTAGAAGAACCCAACCATGTGTGAGAGTGCAACAGCAAAGCTCAGTTTCAGAGCCACAGAATTTAAATGAGGGCACTGAGCAAAATATTTCCCTGTCTGAAGACAGTGTAACATAAGGCAAGGCAAATAAGGGAGACGATAATGAAAACACAAAGGATCTGTGTGAAGTTAGTGGCTGACCCAGAAAAGAAAAAAAAAAAGAAAAAGAAGAAAAAACCCCAAACTGTTACTTGTATTCAAAGACTAAGAAACTGACTCATTTCACTTAAAAAATAGAAAAACTCAGGATACTTATGAGGAAAATAACTTGATAAACCAGATTAGAGTAGATTCTTGAAAACTGAGTAAGAATATCTGGAAAAAGTTGGGTGACTTGATTTTGAATAAAGAACATAACCTAAAGGGTATTGCCTTTTATGTCTGGTGCCTAGGGCACCTGGAAGTCTCCTTGCCTGTCAAAAGCACATTACTATTAATTTACCACACTACACTCTAAGTCATTAAAAGCACAATTAAGGAAACTGATCTATTGAAAAGAAGATAATTTGAAAACTGTAGAAACAAGTCTACTAGATTATTGAAATGTTAAGCTGAGGATGAATGGTATTGCTAACTGGGATTGGGAAGCCATTTTACATAACATCATTTCCCATGTTTTAATTGACTGGAGAGGTATTCACTATAATGTTAGCTCTTTTATATATTTTATAAGTGACTAAAAAAATCCACCACTGAATTTTTCAAGAGTAAAAGAAGCTGTAAATTAAAACAGTGAAATATTGCAACAGAACTTTTAAATTAAATTACATTTATTGTTTTTATTGACTGCCACAGCCATTCAGAGGTAGCAATAGCACCGAATCTGGAGGAAGGGATTATGTCATCCTTATCAGCACGGTGCAGCTATGTCAGAGCAGATGGTCTCTTTCATTTTTATCTTCTAATACATTCATGTTATAAACCCTGTCAATTTTTAATTGTCAGGCCACTTGAAAACGCACCAAGTAACAGTGACCTGGCTGGTGACCTTAATTATACTTGCAGTGTTCATACTGAACATTTCCTGTCATCATCTGTTCTGTTAGATAGGAAGCAGCAAGAGAGCCAAACACATGCTTCCTGTCAAACCAAACCTAAGGCAGGAAGGAGGTGGAAGTGCAAGTATTAGATTTCTAGGATCAAATCAGCTTTTGAGCCTAAAGGCTTTCAACCTGGTGACTCTTAGTGATACAAGATACTTGGTTACCCCAAATATTATCTGTAAACCAAGCAAATTGTTACGATTACTAGGGCCACTCAAAATGCTTATGTGCAAGTGGGGACTGAACTAGAGCAGTGCCTCTGATGCACTGAGGTCTTTTGGAAAATTCTGCTATGGAAAGTTAAAAGACAAGTTAGGGGATTTTGAACAGCATACATGTTACTTCAGCAATGGTTTCACTGGCTACCCATTCCTTCCCAGCACTGGTGAGCTGGACTGAGAAACCAAACCAGCTTTAAAACACAGGAAAAGGTTATTTGGTAGGCAGAATGCAAATCAGTTTCCTTCCTAGCTTCCCGAAGGATGATAAGGTCACAGTGCGAGGGCTGGTGTACGCTGGGTGCATGCAGCAGGGACTGGAAAAAGCAGGTACTCTGAGTGCCCTGGACAGCACTGTAGCTGAACCCACCATCATGACTTCAATTTTAACTGCTCTATCCTCTGTCCAGCTTCCAAGTTCAATCCTGGTACAGGTCTGTGTGTTGCCTTCTTCCCTGAGAGGGAACCTGAAGGTGATCGGAGTAAACCAGCAGTTTTCTTGTATTGGAACACCATTGTATTCAGAATTAATGGCTGAAGGTTAATGTAATCATTAAGTTTTTAATTTTTAGCTATTCCTAACATAAATGCAGCGTCTTCAGCACAGCACCAAGATTAGCTTGTTGCTGCAGTGTCAGCGAAGCATTTTTCTTTCATGCTCACCCAAGCTAGTACTAGACTCTTAATCCAGTCCTCTTAACATCTAGCAGAAAACTAAGACAAGTTACAAAAAAAACCCACCTGCTTATGTCAGTAAGGGATACAATCTAGATTTTATTGTCATTTTGTTGGTGCCACAAAGTTGCTCGATTCTAGGATGATAATAATTTTGGCTAAGTTTCTTGGTAGATTCAGTGAAATACTACTGTAAGTCAGACTGCTTTCTCTACCCGTTATAGCTGGTTACGGTGTCTTTTCTGTATGTGTAGTTGCAATACCTTTAATTAGTCTATTAATTTCCTTTGGCACATTAGGTACTTGTTCAATAGATTAGGAGTTCTTTTAATGAAATTGCCTTTCTAGACCATTTAAAATCTACTAGATCAGGGTGTCTGTTCTGCAAGTTAGTTTTAGGGAGGTGGGGGTTTTTGTGATTCACTTTCCCCAGAAGAAAAAGAAATTCCTCCTTATCTTATGGACAAAGTATGCTAAACAGCAGTGTTCTCCTATTTTTCCTTCTGTACGAACAGAACATACTGTGAGTGTACATAGGACCTCTCTTGACTACATCCAAACAGTAACATTTGAAGCACCTAGTCAAGTAGCATCTTCACTGTCTATCTACAGTAGCAGTATCATTAACAACAGAGATACAGACAGGTATTCACTGTGTTATATAAATGAATAAGTATAAAGCAGCCTGGAATAGGTGGTTAAAGGGGGGTTGATGCTCCAGCTGTCTAGCAGATTTCAAGCAACTGAGTCAGCAGTCCATCCTGTGCAGAGAACTTCATTATCATTTTTTCAGTCTATTTGCACTAGCAGTTCTGGTCTTATAGAAGCTATTCAAGTAGCTTGTCTTTAGGTGGAAATTCTTAGAAACAGCTTCCTTTCTGCTAAAAATATAACATGACTTCCTGGAACTTCCCAGTACTATATCCAGTGAAGTTACACCTTGTTGTAGTTTGTGCAAAGGTGGTAGAGCACAACTGTCTGTAACAGCATTCTTGTAGAAAAGCCAAAGGGTGGAGAAGATGGTATTTCCCTCCACTGCTTCAGCTCACAGGCTTTAATTACCTGTTTATGGATCATGTGAGAGTCTCTGAAGACGCCCTAAACAGCTTTCAGGTGGTTTTGAAGGCAGGGATTGGCAAGAATAGGCCCTATTTCAGATTAAATTGCTTGCCTCCCTAGCAGTTTGCATGCTCAACAGTAAGCAGCTCATTATGTTAATGTCTAAGTTTTGGGGCACACCTTAGAAGAAAATTCATGACAAACTACCGTTCTAAGAAACTGATGGTTTTGGCTGGGATAGAGTTCATTTTCTTCATAGTGGCTAGTACGAGGCTATGTTTGTGCTGCTATCACAGCAACAGTTCAAGAAACAAAAAATTTAGTCTATTTTGCCATTTGCTAGTGCCTGTAATAAATTCCACCGTCATCTCAGGAGTAAGACGAGACACCTGGCAGTAGCTGTGCATACCAAACCTGAATTGATATGGAAAGGAACCATTTCATTCCTCACAGTGCCCTGTTCTCTCGCCACCATGCTTCTGTGCCACGTTGCAGCAGCTAAACTAAGCAGGGACCTAACCGGGAACAAGACTCATCCAGATTTCCTCCTTTCCCTTCCACCAAAAGAAGCAAATCAATAAAACTCAGCTGCACCAGGTAAACCTGAACAAGCATAGACACATGAATGAATGAACATATGGAGGAAAGGTAGGACTCATCTCAGCTGCAGCTCCATTTGTGAATGGCAACCATAGGTCTTCGTCATTATGATTTTTTGGTGATGCTTTTAGAAAGACTTTAATTGTAGGAAGCGGTGATACCATTTAGAAAAATAACTTTATTTTCGCATACTCAGTATTAAAGAATCTGGAACGCAAGTTGAGCTTGACAGAAAACAGCAGTTCCATTAGTGACATTTAGACACTACTGCAGTTCTTTTAAGTTTTTGAGAAGCTTGAGTCATTTTGGATCCAAAAAGCAAGACTCCTGATACAGTAAGAAGTGTAAAATTATAAGTCTAACTCTCATCAGGCACAAAACTGAAGTTTCCCTGAGAAGATGCAATTACAAACTAGTTTCTAAACTTTATATCACATTATCAGGGGGGTCTAAGAGTACAAAAGCAAGATTTGGCTACAAAAAAATAAAAACAAGTCCTTAATACTCCAAGCTAAAGATGAAATTTTTAGGAGGATTAAGAATTACATATTACAGAACTACAGCAGTCAGGTTTAAATTAAATGATGACAGCTGGCTTTGGTATACTCCCTTTTGTATAGTTTTGAGTTCAATACTAATGCTATTTTCCTGAGATCTTTCAGTACTCAGTATGAAGTCTGTGCAGTCCAGCTGCTTTTTTTTACTTTTCCCTGCTAGCTAACATTACATTCTTGGGAAAAAACTGAGGAGTAACCATGAACAACATGCATTTTCCAAGCCTTAAAACAAATAGTTTAGCCAAAGGAAGTCCATTAATTACACCTTTTAGATAATAAATATTCCAAATAGTTGGCCTTCCAAAAATCACTGTCTTTGATTTTGTACCCAAAGTTCCAAGCCTCACTGTGCAATACAAGGCATCCCCATCTTCACTTAGATATGTCTTCTCTCCCCCTTGTCCTTGGACAAGGCAGGGAGGGCATCGTCACCACCATACCAACATGGTGGCAACCATTATACCCATCATCAGCATCACCACCATCAGTGTTACATGTTGAAAGTACATAGCTGTGTACTATTTGTATCTGTGTTTTGTAACAGAACCATGCAGTATTTCAGTTCTTTTGCAGATACAAAGCTTTGTGTCGCAAATACTCTTCCAAACATTTCACTGCAAAAGGGTCAACATCAGTGTCAAACTTATTAGCAAAGAAGTGGTGGTTTCGTAGCATCCAGCTCAGGTCTCCTACCCCAAAAACACAGACAGAGCGAACATGAATTCCACTGCACGGTGGGTAGGGTGCACCTTTGGACACATCACCTTCAAAGTACTGCCACTTGACAAACCTCGCCAGTGCATTCATGTCAGAAACATCGTACTTGTCACTAGAAGAAACTGCACCTGGGACTTCAGGTATTCTCTGAATTGTTGCCCACAGGTACTCATCTGGGCTGTAAGTGTCTTTTGCCCACTCAATGAACTTAAGTATTTTACTGCTTTCTAGTACGTATTCTGCAAATCTTCTGCTAACTACAAAATAGGCACTACCAGAAAAAATTGGAGTACTGAGAGGTGGTAGTTTTTTGTCTATGCCTGTGTTCTTTATTTTACCATCAATAATCTCATGGTGTTTTTTCCACCTTACTTCTTTATAAACAGGCATTTTTTCTGTTTCCAAGCTGTTTTCACCTTTAAGAGCTTTTAATTTCTCTACTATTTCCTGGTTGGTCTTTATAGGAAAGTCCAGGCCACAGAGGTTTATTAGGTATTTCCAGTTAGAACTTCTTCTGTAGAGATCTTTCATGCAGTTAATGTCTGCCTGCACCCTGCTCCATGAAGCATATACAACAGTCTCTAACTGGCTGGAAATAAAGACATTATCAAAACATGAGACTATTCCCTTCACAGCAGCAAAAAAAGACTCTGGAGACTTTTTGTCAACATGAATACAGTAAAAATTCTGAGGGGCATAAATTGATCTTAGAAGTCTATCAAGCATCTCAATTTTGTGATAAACCACTATTGAGTAAGCAATTGGAAATTCTGCTTCTTCATTGCTGAGAGGTTCCATGATGTATTTCCTAGTCTTGGTGAAGGAGGCACAGTCTGCTGTCATGTTAATATAATCATCTGTTGTTAGTCTGGGGCGTTTCTTAAACGACACTGACAATGTCTCAAGCTTTACCTTTTGAATTTCTTCTATATCCCCCTCTATAATCTTAGTACAGTTAACATTCCCAATAGGATCTTCTTTTGTCAGCTCTAGATGTCTCCGATTTAAGAAGTCTTGCTTCTGGTTAACTTTCAAAACCGAAATGATTACTAAAACAAGAGTAAGACCCAAGAAAAGCCTGAAGCGCAAGTTGTGGCAAAACCGTAATTTCCTCTTCAGCATTTCAAATAC
This sequence comes from Astur gentilis, assembly GCF_929443795.1. Taxonomy (NCBI): domain Eukaryota; kingdom Metazoa; phylum Chordata; class Aves; order Accipitriformes; family Accipitridae; genus Astur; species Astur gentilis. The sequence goes on from NC_064919.1 coordinate 47,319,051, forward strand.
CAGGCAGCTTTGCAGGGCTAAAAAAATTGCCCTCCACTCTGCTCACATCAGCTTCAACAACTTCAGAAAAAAACAGTTTGTGTTTCTCAGGAATTTGGTGAGTTTGTCAAGGAGATGGAAGGAAAAATCCTAAAATAAAATGAAATATGATTGTCATTCAAAGAATAAAAGGTTTTTTTAAAAAATTACTGGTTAATAATTATATTGCTGTTTAATGACAGTGAAAAGGTGAAGAGTTCAGCCAAAAATATTCCATTGAAAACTAGAAATTAATGAATAAATTAGTTTATTTTTCTAGGAAAAGATTGGGAGAAGCGGATAGTTTTCATGAGACACTCTTTCTGTAGCACTAAGACTACAAACTGAAGTTCGGTAAGAAAATGGAGCTGATTCAGCTGCATCTGGAAAAATTAAAGCCAGTAAGTCAGATACATTACTGAGAAGCAATTATTTGATGTTAATTCACGCTTCAGAGTTTGACAAGAATGTTTTAAACTCACTTCAGCACTGACATAGATTTCATTACAATTATAACTTACCACTCACTTCCTGGATGCTAGTCATACATTATCTTCTCACTGGGAAAGCAGTTCTTTCAAGATTTTTACATGAGATACAGTCTCTTCAACATCCTGCAGATGAGCTTAGAAATACCATCAGGAAAGAGCTGATGAGAAGGGGAGAAAGAAAGTAGTATAGCACAACTCCTCAAGTTTCAGAGTTGTGAGAACAGCTGTGACTGAATTGCTGAAGTGCCTTTTTAAGGTAAATGGCAACACCCATAGCCAATCTCCAAAGCTGATTTGTGTTAAGTCACTGCAAATGAACAAATTTAAGAGCATAGCAGTGTTGTGTTACCATCATTTAAACACACTTGTTTTTATGATTCAGCAATTGCTTTTACATGGAAATATGCTGCAAGGCTGAGTTGCGACAAGATTTATAATATGTCAATCTTATTTGCATCTTTATTTCACAGGTACTACATCATGTTTGTTTGTTAGTCCTGTTTTCCCTTAAGCACCTTTTTTCTGTTTCAGTACCCTGTGAAGGGATCACTGCAAAGTTATGCAGCTGCTACAGCTGTAGCTGTTGAGAAAACTGAAGTCTACAACTCCTTTACAGAACTGGGTGTCTTTTTTTGTAAGTACTACCTCATGCAGGTAAACTGATCAAAACCAGGATAGCCTTAAACAACTTACATTGCTACTCAAAACCCATTTGTACTCACAAATTCATTGTATTCAGTGCAGGTCTGAATTTCAAACCAACCACTAATTGCAAAAGCCAATACAGTTTATGGACAATGTCTTCCAAAATGTTAATCTATAAGTTAAAATGTTAATGAAATATTTAAGTATTGGAAAGACACACAGCTCCTTTCATTTTTATTACTTTCAGGAAAAAATTAGTGCCTCTGAGTAACTTTCTGAACAGCTCTAAGAATAACTGCTACTCAAAAAAATTGGTGAGAAAATTTGTTTAAGGAAAGGAAGTGTGTGTAGCGTCCACTTCTGAGTTTTGTTCTAAGCTGTTCAGCATAAGATTTTTCTGTTTGTCCCCTCTTTTCTTTAAGCTACCCCAGTATAATTTTAGCCTTCAATTCTCAAACTGTGGCTTTTAACCTGCTAGTTGCAAATCTCGGAACAGGTACTCACAAAAAAACTGAGGCCTGGCATCACAGATTTTTGGTAGTAATGCTGCCACCAGGATGTGGCACACTGGGACCACCACTATGCCCACAGCATTACAAACTGACTGGGGGAATTGATCCACGTGTAGTAGGTGGGGGGAAGGTGTGGATCACTGCACGAATGTCTAGCACAGCTATAACGATAAGCAGTATTTTAGAGAAGTACTATAACCAAATATTTTGTAATTCAAGCCACCAGTAGGCAGAGACCACAAACTGTTTGTGACTAACAGCATTGTATAAACATCTTATTTACTATAAAGTGTACTTTGTTCTCAGAGTTACACCTGTAATTTTTTCATCCTGCATTTCTAATTGATCTTAGAGAGGTGGGAATTTGTTCCAAGTTTGGTTTAGGTGTATAGTGAAGTCAAACTGGAAGAACTAAAATTTTAACCCTTAAGGTAAGTAGCCAGGTGAACTAGTGTGCAATTACAGCTGAAAGCATAGAGAGGTACCTTTTAAGTATCAGGTCTCACACTTTGAATTTGAATTTTAAAAGGGCACTTAGTTTGCAAGGTGGTGTCAAACACAATGACGTAATTTAGAGCAAGTTTCAACGTTCTTTATAACATACCACAGGCTTGCTTACCTCATGTCCACTAGTTTTGACTAGTAGATCTGATCCAACAAAAATAATACCCATCACATATGAAATTAACAAAGGAAGGATACTAGCTATGTGATAATAATCTCTATCGAGTATGTATTTCCATAGGATGAAGCTTGTGATACTGGTTACTCTTAAATTACTGTTTTCTGCCTAGTAACTTAGAAATGAAGACTTTTCTAGAACTTAAAATGTACTTCAAATACACTTACATTTGTGAAGCTTCACCTGACAGAAGTTTGAATCCTTCTTTCTTTAGGATAAGAGTTAGCACTACTATTTTATCCTATTCTCAATTTTTATAGGAGCACTAGCATGGTGGAGTAACACACACTTCAAGAGGATTGCCACCTCCTCCCTGTTCTTTACAATGCAGAGAGACAGAGCCTTAATTGAAAGCTACCATTGCAGTCTTCACTTTCTACAATTTCCAAAGAATAAAGCTTGCTAAGAAGTCTGTCCTGCTCCTGTTTTAATATAAAACTTAACTGAAAGCAGGATAAAGAATCTCTTTCAGAAAGGCCTTGTATACCCAGCTAGGTGCAATTCCTTTATTGCCTTGAGCTCAGAATAATCAGACCTTGCATTTCCATTATACCAAAATGAGATATCTGCAAACACTTACATGTTAACATGGCTGTTATGTTTAGGTGGAGGCTTTTCCCCACAGACAAATTTCTCTCACTTGACACAGTGCTGCTTCCTCTGAACAGTCTTAACAATAAGTCAATATTTGTTTATGCTTACAATTTCTTTTCTAAAAAGTCCTAAAACTTGCATCACATCCCACCGTTCGCAAAAACTGACCTTTACAGGTTAAGGAAAGATTTGGTACCTTTCATCTAATAATATACCTGGGTTTTGTTTTATAAAGTTTTATGAGCCTAGAATACTCACTAACATAGCTTCAGACTGCATTCATTAAAGCTTTTAACAGCTTTTTCTCAAGCTCTGTGTAGCTTTAGTGTGCACACTAGAGAATGCGGTGTCAGAGGCAGCACTTTACACTGTGGGAGGGCAGGAAGGAGGTTTGCACAGCCCCAGACAAAAGATTTCATGTGGCAGCCTTGGTCTTGCTCTCAACTGAAGTTCAGCTGCAGAAGTTACATACTTGACCTACCTCCTTCTTTTACTGCCTGCTCAAGTCAGCACTGGTATTTCTGATGCAGTAGGGAAACTCAGAGCAGTTGCTTGTATTTTGAGGAGTTAGTACAAAAGTTGAGTTAGCTGCCCGCTTCCTTCTTTCCTGCCAATACTATTCTTCACTGCTGTATACAAACTGTACAGTATGACTAAACAGAAAACCAAAATAATTTCAACTTGGTTTCTACTAGAGACTAGTGTTCTCCATTTTAATAGACCTTATGGAAAGGATTACTATACCTAGTTTAAGTCTCCATTTCTGGCACCTCTTCTGTGTCACAGCGTGAATCACTCGGATCAAGTACTCATTACCTGGCAGTTTGGGAGATGCCATGGTAAAATTCACGTTCTGATTTAACTTTTGTATTACTATAAAGGTGCTACTGTAAAACAGCTGATTTTGTTAACAATGTCTTTACCCAGTTACTATATAAACTTGTGTTAACCCTACATGCTAAATTATTAATCTGATGCATGGTACTGACTGAAACAAGTCAGCAACAAACTACATGGGTACTTAAGCTGAAGGAGAACAACCTTCATCAAGGCTGTGGCCATGGGCAGGAGGGAACAGCACCCTCCAAGCCCAGCTTAGCATGTCATTTGAGATAAGTTTGGCTTCACCCATCCTTAAAAACAAACAGAAAACCTAAGTCTTCAGAGAAAAAACCCAAACAATACACTTTTACAAGATTACACCATAGCTCAGAGGGAGAGCAAAGTTCACATGGAGGTTTTATACAGGCAGGCTGGACTGGAGCTGCAGCACATAATGGCAGTGCTATTAGCAAGGACCGTTATACCCACACCGTGGGGCTGGTCCTAAGAAAGAGGACGTTTGTGAGGGTGCAGAGCCGGCAGAGCGCTGCTACACCAGCCCTGACAAAGGGTGCGTGCCTCAGCCCCGCAGCATGGAAACCAGCCTTTGGCCGCCGGCACAGCACACCTCTTCAGCTGCAGTTTCACTGTGCAACTGGTCTGCTGTCACAAGGTGCTGCTGGTGGGAGAAGCAGCCCCGCTCCCATCTCCAATGGCTGCACGCTGGGGTACGACAGCAGAGCCAACCAGCCAGCCTCGGGGCAGCTCTCTGCGGTCAGCTCTCACGGCCGCCGGCGTGGCCCCAAGGGCATTAACAGGCCTTGACAGCTCCAACCAGCCCACCACGAGCCCCGCCGTGGCCCCACTTCAGCCTCCCGGGGCTGCCAGCCCCTGCCTCGGTGATGCCACAGCAGGGCCGGTCTCCAGCCCCGGCAGCGTGGCTATGGGCCCTTGACAAGCTGGGCCCAAGTCCCTGTCCTCGGCCTGTCCCTGTCCCCAGGGAGGTGCCTGATGCTAGGGCTGCCCTCGTGCCCCCCGGCTGCCCCGCTCCTGGCTGGGGTGGTGGGGCGGGCCTGGCTGCCAGGACCTGCCCTGGCAGACCCACCACGGGGAGCCACCAGCCCCTACGGCTCCTTGGAAATCTCTGCTCACCACGCCGCAGTCCAGCAAACCTGGGCTCCGGGTTTCAGGCTTTTGTTTGGACTGATAATGGCCGAGAGTGAGAGATATGTCTTTTCCTAGACAAGGTTAAAAGCAATGCCAGCCTCTGATCAGTGTTACACTAGGCTGGCACCACGTTCTGGGGCTATTCATTTTGCCCGAGTTACAGCATCGGGATTGGGAAAACAGGATTCCCAGTTCTCAGGTGACGCAGGGCCTCCCTTGTACCAGCTTGCGTAGAAAGCATTGCCCTCCTCTGCCCTGTCTGAAGTAGTTCAGAGAGCAGAAGGAAACCAGAAACTAAGCAGAAATTTTTTGTATTTAAGCACTTACCATACATTTTTATGCTAAGTGTATTTTTTGCTTGGAAAAAGCAGTTAGGGCTTGCTCTCAAATGACACACAGACCCATCTCACAATAAGATGAAAAAATCATCGGGGGCTGGTGGCACAGAACACAAAAAATCAGGTGTCTTTTGATTTTGGCACTTCAGTCTTTTCTCCTATCGATGGAAAAACTGCTGAGGCAGGGTGTTAAACACCAATTCAGCATCCAACATGAAGCACTGTAGCTTCCAAAATACACCATGGGCCAGTATCAGCACCAGAGTTCCAGAAGGGGGTAGCTAAAGGGTAAGAAAGTACTTTGGGGTACTCCAGCAGCCTGTAAATCTTGTGAAAGACTGTCAGAAAGGCAGGAAAGAGCTTAGCATTAGGTAGCATCACAGAGGCTGTCAGGAGGTCAAAATCAGTTATAATGAGCAGGGAAGATGTGATAGGTCTCACGGGCTTAGCTGCAATGTTCTGGTGCCACGACTCTCTCAGCCTTGTGGGCTGCTGAACTAACATGCACCCAGCTCCTTCCCTTAATTTTTGTTCCTATTCTGCTGCTTCTAACAAATACCAAAAGAAGTAGACAGTGATATTTGCTCTTCCGTAGTTGCTTTGGTGACTTTCGGCATACAGCTACTGTGGAGAGGATGCAGTGACATGAACATTATGCAGGCCTCTATTATATGTCCACAGACACATTAGCTTTTAATCAAAGCTTTCTAACGGGTATTTGAAAACTTTCTGGCAGCTGCATTAATATCCTATATCCATTCATGACAACCTGAGATTTTTGTTTTTATAGAAATGTATTGAAGAAAAGCCAAGTGGAAAATGTAGCGGTGAGTACAGCCACCACTGAAGCAGTAGTTGGGATGGGCCAGGAGACAAGTAATCATTCTGATGGCTGAAGAGTGGACGTCAGAACTGACTTATTTTTCCCTTTTCTTGCCTCAGAGGTAGGGAAGATATAAGGACACTTCAGCTACCCCTGAGAATAGTAAGTGAGCAGGTATTGACCAGATCCTCACTAGTCTCCCTCCCCAATTCACAAATTCCACTTGAGATACAAAACTTTTTCTCAACAGTTGAGAAGGCAGCCCTCCACTGAGGGTGGATTCACTGGAAAGTCCTGGAGTTTTACCAGGGCATATCCACCATGCTTCGAAGCATACATGTCCTGCAAGCAGTTATTACAATTAACCTGCTTCCATTCAGGTTCAGTTATGCAGAACATTTGTTCTGAAGAGGAAGTGATTTTTAAAGCTGTAAGCAGCTTGCATAAACACAAGCATGCATAAGCACCAAGACAGACTGCACTGACACAGGGTTATCTGCAGAGATCTGCCAGACACAGAGCGGGAGTCACATTTACTCAGCATTTCCATGATATCAAGCAGCATGATCTTGAAAGTAGATAGGCCTGTAACTGAATGAAAGTAGTCACGTTTGTTCCATTAGATAGTCTTCAGTCTCAGTGAAAATAAGAACTGGTCATAAGCTGAGTATTTGGGTTACCGTTAAGACTTTACGGGACTAAAACTTTATTAAGACCTTAATTTTTAAAGTCATGCAGAAGGAGCAGCAGGGTTCCACGTGGGTGCAGTTGTGTGCTCATTGACAACACTCTGCAAGAGCAGGGCTTTTCCTTCAGAGCTGCTTAAAAAAAACAATAATAATAATAAAAAAAAGACACTTCATTTTTATATAAAAAAATAACACATTTCTAGTCTGTTGTCAGCTTAGAAGGCAGCTTTAAACAAAACTCCACGAACAACTAGTGCTGCTACACCTACCACTATATGGAGATTTAAATAGAGTAGCTAAAAGCAGATAGCTGTTTTTCAGGGGAAAAAAACCCCAAACCAAAACCTAAATTTAAACCCCTGGGTAATTTGCAGATCTTATGTTCAAATGTCAGGAATCTGACACACTAAAATCTTTCTCTTTCAAAAAGCATGTAAAACCCACAAGAACATACATACACTCAGTGTGCAAAATGGCATTAAAAAAATGAAAATTTTGGTAGCCTTTCTAGTACCCTTTTGTACTACTGTATCAAGTAAATCTTCCTCAGAAGAAAGCCTGATTCCCATTTGCATTCATGTTCATTCTTAGAGGTTCTGCAGAGCTATAAGAGTAAGAAATTTCAGCTAAGGAAAGTAAAGCCATTATGGCAGTCAGGGACCAGTTCCTATCTTGAGAACTCTGTGACTTTTAATACTGACAAAAAGATATGCTTTACCTCAAGGTAACTAACACCGAAAGTACACTCAAAATCCCCAAACAAAAAAACCCCACAAAATCTTTAGAGTAATGTCCAATTTAACACTCAGTACAACTGCCTGGTGTTCATCAAGGTAATTTGCACACATTAGCTACTTCAGAGTAAAATGAGTATCCATTTTTTTCACATTATTCTAAAGTAGGAACTATAATTTTGCCAGAAACAGAGCAGTTGTTGCACTCCTCATGTCCACCTACAGAAGTTTGCTAATTGCTACCTTGTGATAATGCTGTATTTCAGGGACTGACTGGCAGACTCTGTTATAGGAATGGTAGTATCTCTTAAACCACAACTAAATCTCATAGGGGAAGGAAAGGGCTGTCAAATTTTTGAGTACTTGAATCCCTCTTCAAGCACAACACTTAAAATATTATTCTGAGGAGACTTTCTTTAGCCTTATGTAGAAGTAAGTGTTTGAAAGCCATGCCTAGTTACAGTTCATCAGTAAGCTAAAGGACAAATAGTACCTGCAGCAGTAATCTCCACTGAAAAGAAAAGATGTCTCTGGTAGTTACAGGACTAATAAGGATCCCGCAAGACAACTGCACATAAAAATACAGTTCAAAAATTCAACTTTTTACCATCTGAGCAGACACTGCTTGCAAAGTAGGTTCTGTTGCAAAATACACAAAAAAACAGGCACACACACCCCCCCCCCATATTATAGTTTATAGTGCTGTACATATCATCTGCAATGGGTAACTTTCAGTGTCATCACAGAAACTTTTTACTGGGTGAGAACTGCCACCTCCTACTCCCTTCCTTACAGGACTTTTCAGTAGGGAAACAGCCTAATCCTTCCACCCCTCAAAAAGATAAACAAAAGAAGGCTTTAAAATCTAATCCAGAGCAATATGTATGATTATGACAGGAGAATCCACACCTGGGCAAATTTTGGTAACACAGTAACCAAACACACCGTTTTTGTTATGATTTACAATGTTCTTGTCTGGTGGGTGCAAACACCTTTCTGAGATAACCTCACAGTTTTCTCAGATGTGATAAGGTTTCTGTTTGTTTTATTAAGCTGCTTTACTAGCACCACCATTATTCTGCATATAATAATGCTTCACAGTGCAAGAAGTGGTTTCCCTGGAGCTATGAATTAAACCTAATAGCACAAGTTGTACGAGTTGGGCATGCTACATTCCTGTGGAATTACCTTTTTTCACCATTCCTACAACAGAATTCTAGGTTGATAAAGTTAGGTGTTTCCAAATTTCAGGAGCTTATGAACCAAAGTAAGTGGAGAACTTTTGGGTTATGTTGGAATCCAAAGGAAAACCAAAGGAAAACCAAAAACAAACCTAAATCTTTCATAAGACTAGCAGTGGGTTTTCCACTGTGGCAACAAATTTGGAGAGCAGGATTTTGCTCAGTAAATCACCATATTCTCAGCACAGCAGAATGTAAATCCCCAGCTTCTATGTTCGCCAGTGCATTTCTCTTAAGTTAGAAAAAAAGAGAACAGGCTTGGCAAAGGTATTCATCGGGTTCTTTAAGCAACTTTTGGCTCTTCTGGCCTCAGGAAAGAAGTATTACCCCAGACAATTCAGATTAATAAGAAACAGATTATGCTGATAACTGAGGCTTACTGTAGGCAGAGTAGAGAATCACTGAGGAGAGAAAATAAAAGCAATATTTTCTTTCATATACACCTACTTTCAAAAGCAATGTACTACTGTAACTGAGCTCCAACTTGAGCTACAAATACTGCCTTATTTTTCACAAGAATTTTCAAGCTGAAGTCGATAGACTGAAATGCTAGATTTGTCCCCTCTTCTCTTACTACAATTTCTGTCATTCTTGCCAGCTCTGAGGTCGCCCACTTCATATTCCATTAGAAAAAGAAATTTAAAATTGCAGACTCCAAAACGGCAGTTGCCTCCTGCTGCCACCCCTCCTCCTCTTTCCCACAAAGAAATCTACTTTTCTGAGCAACACTGAAAGGAGGCAAAGTGCCAGACTTATAACTGAGCCTCCTGTCAGGTTTCTGAGTCCCCCCACCCAACTTTGGTCACAGAAAACTATTTACAACCTTCTAAACAGCTTTGCTGTTCTGAAAGAAAAGGAGGTTTCTTCAGGGTTTTCACAGTTCTAGCAACTTTAACAGCGGGGGAAAACAAAAAAAAAAAAAAAAGAAGCAAGCCACACTCCAGGATTGCAACACCTCAGGAGCATGAGATGTCCCCCCGAAACCTGCGCTTGCTAACAGATTTCACACCAACCCAGCATCGAGGCCAACAGCATGCCCTGGGCTCCCCTGCATAGGCTGCCGCGGGAAAAGGCAGAGGGAGGAAGGGAAAGACAGACAGACATAAAGGAGAAAAAAAAATAATGAGGGAGCAAGGGGAGAAGACAAAGAAAGGAAAGAAAAAGAAAAACGGGAGAGGGGGAGAGGAGGCCAGGGGAGAGGAGAGGAAAAAGAAAAAAGGGGAAAGAAAAGAAAGGGAAGGAAAGGAAAGAAAGAGAGAAGGGGGGGAGAAAAGAGGGGAGATAAACGAGAAAGAGAAAACAAAATAAAGAGGGGAGAAGTAAAAAGGAAAGAGGGGAAGGCGAGAAAGAGGGGAAGAAAGTAAAGCGGAGCAGAAAGAAGGGAAGGAGGAGAGAAGCACGGCAGCTGCGCCTCCCCTGCCCCCTCCCATGCGGCACCTGCCCGGCGATCCTGGAGGAGCGCCGCTCCGCAGGGCACCGGGGTGGCTCCCGGGAAGAGCGATGCCCACCGCCCGGCCCGAGCCGCCGCCCGCTCCGCCGCCGCGCCGCTCCCGGCCCGCCCGCAGCACCCACCTGCGGGGCCGGGGCCGGGGCCGGGGCCGGGGCCGCTCCCGCCCGGCGCGGCGCAGCTGGATGCGTGGCGGCGCGGCGGGAAGGCGCCCCGGGGGCAGGCAGGGCGCCCCGGCAGCGTGGAGCTGCACGTCCCCTGCCTGCGCGGCCCGGCGCCGGGCTCCCGGGTCCCGGCCCCCGCCCCGCCCCGCACCTCCCCCGGCACCACCCACCCACCCACCCACCCACCGGCCCGGCCCGGCCCAGCCCGTCGCTCCGCTGCGCCCGGCGCCGCTGGCCGCGTCCCGTCCCTGCCTCTCCTCACCGGCGCCCGCCCCCTCCCACACTCCGGCGGGGCCGAGCTGCCGCCGGCCCCTTGTGCAACTGCTCTTCCTCGGCCTTTTTCTTCTTCCCCGAGGGCTTCCCCTGGCAGTGCCGGTAACGTTGAAACCCACGCAGGACGCAGCGGGGGCAGCTCCTCGGCGGCCGATGGCCGCAGAGGGCTTTCTGACGGTTCCCCGGGCCACCCCGGGGACGGCCTGGCCCGTCATGAGGAGGCAGCGTCGGCGGGGCAGTCCAAAACGACCGTACACGGGCGGCAGGGCAGCCCGCCCCGGGTGCCACCGCGGGGGCGATGGAGGGGGAGAGCCACGGCCGCGGCGCCGAACGCCCTCGCTGGGGCTGGGGCTGGGGCTGGGGCTGGGGCTGGGGCCGCCGCGCCGCGCCTCTGTGAGCGGGGACCCAGCGGGGCAGGGGCTCCTGCCGGTGGGGGCGAGCAGCGCCCGGCTGCCCGGAGCTCCCCTTTTGCCGACGGACGTGTTTTAGGTGGGTCAGTGGGTGGAAAAATCGAGAGGCGGGGGGGGGGAGCGGACCTGGCTGGGAAGCCGGGTACGAAAGTTTTAGCGGTGAAAAGAAAAGCGTGTCTAGACAGGGTCGGAGGAAGACTTGGTTTGTTGTTCACTTCGTCCCATCAAATGTCCGCCCGACGTTAAACACACTCGACAGGGTTTGGAGCGCTGTGAAACATGAAGGTGGAGCGTAGGGGCAGGCTGCTTTGTGATATGTTGTCAAAGTACTTCGAAAACTAAATTCCACGGGAACAGATAGCTCAAAGAAAGCATCTTCCTCATTAGAAAAAAACCCAAGTCCTGCAGCCTGCAGCAGCTTGAACAGTGCTTGCAGCATTCCCCAAGAATCCCTGCACATCAGCATTATCTGGAGTGCGGTATGATTTGGCAGATCGAGGCACGCCCGAAGGATTCTGCTGTCCTTTCCTCATCCCAGTTGTGAGCTCCCACTAGAGGTTCATGCATCTGCACAGTAAGCGGGATCAAGGGGCTGAAAGCTAAGAAAATGAGAAGATTTGGTTTCAAGGCTGTCACCAGAAGACGCTGCCGGGAGAAGGGGGAATTACCTCCACATGCCGCCACTTACATCAGACAGGTTAGTTTGGGAACAGACTGTGAGACCTCAAATCTGCATCAGCGTGTTTTCAAGAAAATTTTCATTATATATGTACCTTCTGGGTACATATAGAGAAGCAGAGAATAACTACGTGCTAGCTTGGCAGTCCTCCCTTTTTCCTGATGGGGGGGGAAGGGGAAGTGTCTAGTGTGTCTGTTATTTATAGGGCTGAACTTCTGGTGGAGCACTATACTAAAAAGGCCTTTCCTCTGTAAACCTAGTAGAGCTTGGTAACAGAAGTTTCCATCAGGAGTGAGAAATCTGGGGGTGGGGGTGGGGGCAGGGGCAAGAATTTCTACTTGTTCTTCCCATGGAGAGTGATGGTTTATGATTACAGCTGATGACCATATCATCTTGATCTTGCATGTAAATTAGAACTATAAGTCACAGGTAGTGTAAATTTAAGTATTTGTTCTCTTGCTAAACTGTCTGCAGTTTACAGCATTGCCATCGCAGTACAAGAAGTGGTAGCAGTAGAGCTGAACACCATGTATTCTTAAGAGACTGAATTGGGTAAGCTTTGGGGGCAGGTGTTTTCTTTCATTGTTTTTCATTCCCCCTGCCTTAAGTATGTACACAGCTACAGATGCAAAGAAGTGTGTTGGATCAAAATAAGAAAAGCACCTGAGTTGATGTATATTGCTGCTCTAACAGAAAGCACCCTCTAACAACTGCTTCCTGTGGAGACGGGAAAAGAAAAAAAAAAAAAAAAAAGAAAAAAAGCATTGAAGTCATTACTGAAAGTAGTTATTTCAGGCAGATAGCTGAAGTTCACAAGTGTGTTATTCTCCAACTTTTGCACAGGTAGAAAGTGGAGTTCTTTATAGACTGACATGATTAGATCCTTGGCTGACCGTTCTGGTAAAGACTCACCATTTGTTAATTGCAGCTTTGTGAAATTTGAAGGACTGCGTTTCCTTGAGGTTAGGTTTCTTTTCATGGATAATTTTTCTCAACTGATCCTGAAAGAAAATGGATGAAGTGAGTTTGCACCTGTTTTTCATTCTTCTAGCCTTGAGGCTGGAATATGAAGATGACAGGGTCCACAAGCTGCCATTTCTGCTATGTGATAGATCAGTGGTAGGTGTAAAACAAAATAAAGTAAAAAAGAAAAAAGGTATGTCATTCACAATTTTGGAAGTACTGATAAAGGAATTAAATAAAACAATGGAAAAAGTGGAACTGAGAGATGAAATATAGACAAAAGTGAACACAAACCAAGTCACAAATATGGGAAATTTAAAATACATAATTGTTTTTGTTGTAAATTTTGACTGGTTTGCATGAAATCAGTTCGTACATGAATATTTCATAGCTGTGGTAGGACCAACAATCTAGTGAGAACACGGCATACAAACAACATAACTGAGAAAGTTTCAAGAACAGTTTTCTCTGCATGGCTAAATTTACATAGTTATGGTGCAGGAGAATACAGCTTAAATATATTTCCACTAGGAGGACATCTGTCTCATAGGTATACCTGCTCTAAATTGATATCAGTATCTCATTTGTCATTTGACAGCTGCCTCCGGGCTTTTAGGCTTTTTCTGGAAAAACCTGAAGAACATAGAACATTTTTAAAGATCTTCATTTTTTTATGCTCTGTCAAAGGTTTGAGCTGTTAAAGAATTTTTTGAACCTCATGCTTACTGCTCATGCTTGTATCTTCTCAATTCTACCAGCTTTAAGGAAGAAAAAGTTTCTGTTTTCTGAAAAGCCACACAGTGGTCTAGCATTTTGTAATGTTAATAGCTTCTCTGCTAACCTTTTCAAAAGATCACTTGTCTGAGTTTTTATGTCTGATAAGTGTAACCCCAATATCTGTTTCTTGTGATAGTTCAGGCGTAACATTAGGAAGATGCTAGATTCTAATATCTAACCTCAGGTAGACAGAGGATCCTAAGCCCAGGCTTGAGTCCTGCTAGGGCTTGAAGGTTTCTTACTACATTAGCCTTCTCTAAGGAAGGAGTTAATACAACCCAGAAATATGTATTATCTTATCTGTAAGCTTCACTAGTAACTTTGTTGTAAAGTTTATGAGACTTGATGTTCTTGCCTAGATTCCCTACACTGCTTGCTCTGTGCCTGAGTAGGAAAAAAAATAATTCTAGACTTCAATTTGCAGATGAACTCTTGAAAGCTGAGCCTCAGCATGAGTTGGGGGGTGGAGGTGGTGCCAGAAATGCAAACACTGTGTGTGGAAAAAAAAGTCTGAAAAATATGATCACAGCTGCCAAAACCACACAAAACGTCGGACAGAAGGAAGACACCCCAACCCATTTAAGAAAATATATCTGAACCACATTGTAGCATACTTCTTTTTGGAACAAAGCGTCTTCTGGTATGGGTGAATATTCATTTGTAGGGATGAACGTGGCTCCTGCCTAAAGTCAGTAAGGGAAGGTCATGGTTTCTTCCTCAGAAAATGTGTAATACATATTAGAAATACTCTTTCATTTTACCCATTGTGTGTTCACACAAATTCATCATACTTTCTGAGTGGCAAATTTTTCAGGTGAGCTTAAAATAAGTTTAATATGAACAAACTTTGTCAGTACTACATGATCAAGGCCATACTGGGACAAACTTCTTCCAAGACACTGGCTGGCTGTTAGTACTAATTACAGAACTGAAAACAGAGTGGAGTGTATTGCAGCCTTGAGTTGCCAAAATTAACTGTAAAACATATACTGGGTAAACTAGGGGCCTCTCATTGTACCACTGCGGTGGGTTTGACCTTGGCTTGCTGCCAGATGCCTACCCAGCCGCTCTCTTACCCTGCTTCCTCAACAGGACGGGGGGAGAAAATAAGATGGAAAAGCTCATGGATTGGAGTAGAGGCAGGGAGACTGTTTACCAATTACCATCATGGTCAAAACAGACTCAACTTGGGAAAGGTTACTTTCATTTACTGCCAATTAAAAATAGAGTGGTGAGAAACAAAGACAAAACTAAAACCACCTTCCCCCAAGCCCCTCTGGCTTATTCCCAGGCTCAACTTCACTCTTGTTTCTGACTCTTCTACCTCCTCCCCCCTGAGCAGTGCAGGTGGATGAGGAATGGGGGTTGCGGTCAGTCCATAACAGCTCCTCTGCCGCTCCTTCCTCGTCACACTGTCCTCCTGCTCCAGCACAAGTCCCTCCACGGGATACAGTCTTTCACAAACTGCTCCAGTGTGTGTCTTTCCCACAGTCTGCAGTCTTTCAGGAACGGACTGTTCCAGCATAGGTCCCCTCCTCCGAGCTGCAGCTCCTGCCAGGAGCCTGCACCTGCGTGGTCTCTCCACTGGCTGCAGCTTCACTGAGCTGCTCTGGCGTGGGGTCGTGCACAGGCCGCAGGTGGATATCTGCTCTACTGTGGTCATCCATGGGCTGCAGGGGGAGAACCTGCTCCTCCATGGTCTACTACATGGGCTGCAGGGGAATCTCTGCTCCAGCGCCTAGAGAACCTCCTCCCCTCCTTCTCCACTGCCCTTGATATCTGCAGGGCTGTTTCTCCCATGTTTTTCTCACTCCTCTCTCTCACAACTCCTGCGACATTTTTTACCCTTTCTGAAATATGTTATCAGAGAGGAGCTAACACTGTCACTGACAGGCCCAGCTTTGGCCAGCAGTGGGTTCACCCTGGCGCTGTATGGAACCAACTGTGTCCAGCATGAGGCATCCCCTGGCCTCTTCTAGCAGAGGCCACCCCTGCAGCGCCCAACCCACCCCCCAACCTTGCCAAGTAAACCTGATAGAACTGCTTAGGTTATCTTTTATTACTCTGATCCAGTCAAAAAGTGTGACTCGCTGATTGCACAGAAGAGGTGAGAAGCAGGCATGGTGTTAACATGTCTGCTGGGGAAATGAATGGCTCCTTCCCTTGCTGGCTGTTTTGGCAGGAGTGATAAAAGATCAGTCTGGTGTGACCTGGTGAAGACAGTATTTTAACCATAAGGAGAATCAGTCAAGATCCTCTTAAGACACTAACAAATTAGACAAACTTCAACCTTTCACACTTTTCCAAATTTTATTTATGAAAACTATCAATTGTCTTAGAAAGTCCCTTCTCCCAAAGTAAAAATAAATCAATACCGATATTATGTGTATAAATAAATACATGCATACATATATACATACATACATGCAGACATATACATATGTGTGTGTATTTATACATCAGGAATTCTGAACTAATGTCTGAGTTAGTTTTGTTTCTCCTCTACACTTTTGAAAGATTTCATGATTTTCAGAGCCTGGTCTCACAATTGCTCTAAGGTGATCTAAAGTGCAGGCTTCTTCTGAAAGGACTGCATACTGTGTACCTACAAGGCTTTCCTCAAGCCCTTCCTTTGATTTTCTGTCATCTATTGACTACTGCATAGCCCAACTTTTCCATTTAAGTTCATTTCATTTCTCCTTCCTCCCTTTGTTGAAGGTGGTCTGTGTGGTGGGTTGACCCTGCCTGATAGACCAAAGCTGCTCTATCACTCCCCTCCTCAGCTGGACAGGGGAGAAAAAATATAACAATATGCTTGTGGTCAAGATAAGGATAGGGGGAGATCACTCAGCAACTACCATCATGGGCAAAACAGACTTGACTTGGGGAAAAAACCACCCCAATTTATTAACAGTCAAATCAGAGTAGGATAATGAGAAATAAACCCAAATCTTAAACCCACCTTCTTCCTACCCCTCCTTTCTTCCTGGGCTTAACTTGATTCCCAATTTTCTCTACCTCCTCCCACCGAGCTGTACAGGGGGACAGGGAATGGGAGTTGTGATCAGTTCATCACATATTGTCTCTGCTGCTCCTTCCTCCTTGGGGGCAGGACTCGTCACACTCTTCCCCTGCTCCAGTGTGGGGTCCCTCCCACGGGAGACAGTCCTCCACAAACTTCTCCAATATGGGTCCTTCCCACGGGCTGCAATTCTTCACAAACTGCTACAGCATGGGTCCCTTCCATGGGGTGCAGTCCTTCAGGAACAGACTGCTCCAGCGTGGGTCCCCTGCAGGTTCACAAGTCCTGACAGCAGACCTGCTCCAGTGTGGGCTCCTCTCTCCACAGGTCTTCAGGTCCTGCCAGGTGCCTGCTCCAGCACAGGCTGTCCACAGGGTGACAGCCTCCTTCAGGGCACCCACCTGCTCCGGTGTGGGGTCCTCCACAGGCTGCAGGTGGATATCTGCTCCACCGTGGACGTCCATGGGCTGGACCTCCATGCAGGGGGACAGCCTGCCTCACCATCGTCTTCAGCATGGGCTGCAGGGGAATCTCTGCTCCGGTGCCTGGAGGACCTCCTCCCCCTGTTTCTTCACTGACCTTGGTGTCTGCAGAGTTGTTTCACTCACATCTTCTCACTCCTCTCTCTGGCTGCAGTTTCTGTTCTGCAGCAACTTTTTTCCCTTCTTAAATCTGTTATCCCAGAGGCACTACCACCGTTGCTGATGGGCTCAGCCTTGGCCAGCAGTGGGTCCATCTTGGAGCTGGCTGGCACTGGCTTTATCGGACATGGGGGAAGCTTCTGGCATCTTCTTACAGAAGCCATTCCTGTAGTCCCCCCTGCTATCAAAACCTTGCCACATAAAGCCAATACAAGCTGTGAGGAACAATTCCACAATAAATTGTCTTACAGTCTCTCATGTTCATGTTTTGCTAGATAGACATGTATTTTCTTTCCACTGTAAACGGTTAAACTCATGTGATCCTATATCACATAAGCAGCACCTTTGATTTAGTTACAATATTTTTACAATGATAGTGTTTTGCCATCAGTTGTTACATAAACTGGTAGTCTGGTGCTAAGCTTCCTGCTTGCATTTTGCTGGTGTTGCAGACTTCAGGGTTGTTGGTATAAAGTATATAGCTAATATGATTTCATATTATATTTTCTGGTATTGCTACTTGTAGACAGGAGGAATAAAATATTTCAGTATCAACACTTTTTTCCAGCATATCGAAACAAATTAATGCCAGTTTAGGACCATGAACCTGAACTTCCTTTAGATGTTATTTGTATGTACAGCATTAGCCTCTTGTCTTTACTTTGTTCCTTCTTTATCATCAAGCTTTCAATATTTACTCCTAATTTCCCCATATTACTTTATGACATTTTGTCTAATTTCTGTAAAATAGGCAGTACTTCCTTTATTTCTGAATTTTCTTTCAGTTACCCTTTCACTGTACATTATCTGTTATTGTGGGTTCCTTTTTTACAGCAGGGTTGCTCTGTTAGCTGGGATCAGCTGAAAATTTTTCAAGAGGTAAGTTATTTTTCACCAAAATTTGCTCTGCTGGAAACAGTGTCCTGCTCTAGGCCTCTGGGAAGTCAGACACTCTGTACAACATCTTCATAAAAGTACCCTATATGTGATTCCTGAAAAACTGCAGAAGTATGAGATCTGACCACAAGAATTTTCCAGTACTCCCATGGGAGTTCTTTTCTATTATGTCAGCTGTGAATAAAATTTATAGACCGATATTTTCCATTACTGGACTAGGTACTCCATTCCCTGAGGAAATCAAAATCTGTATATTTCCAAGTGTTGAGAATTGTTGGAGTGATAGCCTTGCTTAGCACTTGAAGCTAAAGTACTTGAAGCCTTAGGCTGCAAGAGCTGTCTGAGAGTAAACTTTTTGATAAAACTAATGTTGCAGCCACAAAACCAGCAGATGCAAGCAGAATGAAGAAGATAAGGACCAAGGAAACAATTCCAAGTGAATGTGGTAACTTCAGAAGAAGCCCAGCCCAGTGACTAAGAAAACCAATAAGAAATCTAGAGACCACCAACCAGAATTAAGTGATTGGACTTCGGGATCAGGTAATGGGTGGCACATTCCAGGAAATCTGTCTGTAAGGGTATAATTGGGGTGCATGGTCTGCAATGGGGGTCCCTGCTTGGAGGCATCCAGCTCGAGCTGCTCTGCATGTTGGATACTTACTTAGTGGATTGGTGACTCATCTTCTTCAAGCAGGAACTTAGGGCTGAGCCCTGTTGAGGTGGCATTCACATAATTCCTATACATGGACTAGGTGGTGGCTGTGTAATTCCTGCAACACAAGATTGTCTTTATTTGTATATTTAGTACACATGAACCTATAAAAAGAATTGTCCCCTGGTATATGATCTGAGTATTGCCTGTTTGTGACTTTACTCTAAGCTTAGACATCACATAATATAAACTTCACATTACCATAAATCACAGTGGTTTTATTCATATTACTAGATACAACTGCCTGTTGAACAGTACCTAGAATCAGTACTGGTGTACTGTAGAGTAAGAGTATACTTTCATTTTATTAGGAATTTCATCTTTGTCCACAGGCTTTTGCAGATGGCTTAAGTTCTTTGAAATGTAGTAATTTCATTGAAAGGATGGATACTGCTGGGATGTTGTCTTGGTTTTGGCTGGGATAGAGTTAATTTTCTTCCTAGTAGTTGGTATAGTGTTATGTTTTGGATTTAGTATGAGAGCAATGTTGCTAACACACTTATGTTTTTAGTTGTTGCTGAGTAGTGTTTGTACTAAGTCAAAGATTTTTCAGCTTCTCATGCCCAGCCAGCAAGAAGGCTGGAGGGGCACAAGAAATTGGGAGGCAACACAGCCAGGACAGCTGACCCAAACTGGTCCAAGGGGTATTCCATACCATGTGATGTCATGCCCAGTATATAAACTGGGGGGAGTTGCCCGGGGGGTAGATTGCTGCTTGGGAACAAACTGGGCATTGGTTGGTGAGTGGTGAACAATTACATTGTGCATCACTTGTTTTGTATAGTCAAATACTTTATTAATTATTATTATTATTGTAATATTATTATCATCATCATTATTATTTTCTTCCTTTCTGTCCTATTAAACTATCTTTATCTCAACCCATGAGTTTTACTTTTTTGTTCCCCAATTCTCCTCCCCATCCCACTGTGGGGACGGAAGTGAGCTGAGTGGCTGCGTGGTGCTTAGTTGCTGGCTGGTGTTAAACCATGACAGATGTGTATTTTATTGCATACTTTACACAGTCTTTCACCGTTTCCAAATCTGTCTTGTTTCTTAATTTTACCAAGAGTTAGTGGTTTGGTCATGTAGTCCATTACTGTTCTGTCCTGGAGGGTAAATGTGGGGTCCTAATTACAGGCTAGTCAATTTACATTTTGCAATTCACTATTCCTTTTTTTACTCTAAGTTTAAATCTGGGTTCTGTGTAAGCATTTTGTTCAGGTTTGAGTGTCTCTTGTCTGTTACAGATAGATGCTGAACAAGAGGTTCCCTAAGACCTTAAGACTGCCTATAAAATTGAGGTTTCTTGTAAGAACTTCATAAGTTTCTGCTTCATACCTGATACCTTTTAAGAGTTTCATACTTTCTAGGTCAAGAGTACTTAGTACCTTTCCTTAGTACAGTCTGATAAACATATGGTTTCACTTACATATCAATTATTAAAGTAATCCAGGACAAAACCACTTTCTTCTCATACTTGTTTTCAGCAGCTCCATTGAGCCCTCTTGAGAAACAAAATTCCTGCTGGATCTCTTCAAAATTTTTTCCATTGGTCTCTCTTTTCCTAAGCCCAGTCTTATAATGTAGTGTTCATAGATGGTGGTGTTTTGTGGCAGAAGTAAACATTCCAAAAATCCCCCAACCAAAAAGCAGGAATTATTTACCTCTTGATGAGTTACAAGTAAGGAGCTTGTGAGAAAGAAAGGTTTAATTTCTTGCTTGCAGTCCTGTAGTAAGTCCTCAAGAGCAGGTCTGTTCTCTTAAAACATTTTCAGTCCTCAAAAGAATGAAACTTTTGAAAAATACCTTCCTTTTCTCTTTGTGAGAAGTTGGTTTGAGTTTGTGTGGTGAGATTTTGGTAGTGGAGGAGCAGCTGCAGGGGTGGCTCCTGTGAGAAGCTGCTGGAAGCTTCCCTGGCTCCAAGTTGGACCCACCTCTGGCCCAGGCCGAGCCCATCAGCAACAGTGGTAGCGCCTCTGGGAGAACAGAGTTAAGAGGGGGAACCTGCAGTGAGCAGAGGGATCGGGATGTGAGAGGAACCCCTCTGCAGACACCGAGGTCAGTGCGGAAGGAGGGGAGGAGGAGCGGGGGAGGAAGGGATGCCCCTGCAGCCCCTGGTGAAACGGCAGGCTGTGTCCCCCCAGCCCACGGAGGGGAGCCGGGGAGCAGATGCCCACTGCAGCCTGTGGAGGACCCCATGCCAAAGCAGGTGGATGTCCCAAAGATGGCTGTGACTCTATGGGAAAGCCCGCACTGGAGCAGTCTGTGACTGAAGGACTGCAGCCTGGGGAAAGGACCCATGTTGGAGAAGTTCGTGGAGGACGGTCTCCCATAGGAGGGACCCCACACTGGAGCAGGGGAAGAGTGTGATGAGTCCTGCCCCTGAGGAGGAAGGAGCGGCAGAGACGAGGTGTGATGAACTGACCCCAACCCCCATTCTCAGTGCCCCTGCCCTGCCAAGGGGAGGAGGTAGAGAAAACAGGGAGTGGAGTTGAGCCAGGAAGGAGGAAGGGGTGGGTTGGAAGCTGTTTTAAGATCTGGGTTTTACCTCTCATTATCCTTGTTTTGATTTGATTTGTAGCAAATTAAATTGATTTTGTTTCTTCCCCAAGTTGAGCCTGTCCTTTGCCCATGACCATAAGTGGTGAGTGATCCCTCCCTGTCCTTGTCTTGACCCATGAGCTTTTCTTTATATTTTCTCCTCCTCATCCCACCGGGGCTGTGGGGGAGGAGTGAGCAAGCAGCTTCCTGGTGCTTTGTTACTAGCTGGGCTTAAACCACAACAGAAGTCTAGAGGGATCTTGCACTGCTGGTAACCTCTTGAAACAGTGAAACAACTGTATATAAGGAAGAGGTCTATAAAATAACATACACAAAGAAACAAACAAGCCTGATTTCTAAGCAAAATTCAGGGGGTTTCACTGTAATGTAAAAAGGTTTAGTGGTGAAAAATAAACAAATGTTCTGATGCATTTTTGTGTCCCAGCTTGCCAGGATATGCCTAAAAGACATCTCTGCAGCTCTGCTAGGAAGTTAGGTTGTTGCCACCCTGAAGAAAACCACTTTTCCTTCAAGATCCACATATGAAGATTTGAACCGCATCCTCAAAAAGACTCCATTGTCCTGCACAAAGGCTTCCTGGCTCAAATATCTTCATTTAATCCATATATTTGACATTCTGTTTACTCTTAATGTTGTTTGATCTGTCAGTTGGCTGCTTTCTGTACCTTAGGATGGTGTTCACCAAAAGGGTTTAAACCAGCACTGGAAATCAATGGACTTAGTTTTAATTAACTAAGAAACTATCCGGTAATCTGAGACAGCACTTTCTTCCCCATGTTGCCTAAAGGAAAATGAAGATCATAAGCAAGTGTGGTGCTAAAAATCTCTATTCAGGCAGACACCAACAACCTGTAGCAATATAAATAGATACACAGAGAAAATCAATCAAGCAAATCACTGTTCTTTCAATAATCTGAAGAGAAAAAGCTGTTGTGTGAGAAGACCTGTAGCCTGTTATTTTCTGGCACCAAGCTAGAAATGAGAAATAAACAGAGGTAATCTCAATCTGAAAAGCTGCACATAAGTAAATACAAAGAGGCCTTTCTAATAATGCAGCTTGAAGCCATGCCTTTGCAAAAATGTGTTTCTAATGCAAACAAGAAGAAAGAGTACCTGATATATAGATTTTTCTGGTATCTGTAGTTTCTGAATTAGAGGGCAATTATTTTTTCAGTGAAGTGCTTTGAGATTTACTGATGAAATGTTCTGCATAGATGTAGATATTGCATTGCTGTCATCACTGACATGACTATCCAAACTTTTTGCAACCTTTGCTTCTTGCAGCCACCTTCTGTGTAATATGTCAAGATATGTTCAAGACAATTCATGGTCTGAGGCTAAAACATGTAAATATGCACTTAAAGCTCAGAGTGAAATCCAGTGTTGACAGTTTCGTTTCTTTGGCATACTGCTGCAACTTTCTGTACAAAGAAGTTTAATGTATTGAAAGACCATT
The DNA here is from genome assembly GCF_929443795.1 of Astur gentilis. Classification (NCBI taxonomy): domain Eukaryota; kingdom Metazoa; phylum Chordata; class Aves; order Accipitriformes; family Accipitridae; genus Astur; species Astur gentilis. Next base: position 47,341,813 of record NC_064919.1, read on the forward strand.
CTGGGAAACTGGCCTGGTGTTCTCACAGAAGTGAAGAACCAGTCATGAATCATTCATCCTGTTTCTCCTCTCTCCTATACATGCATGGCAACAGCTATGTTCAAAGTATAGTCAAAAAGAAAAAAATAAATCCTAATTCCTACCACAACAAAATTTTGCATTGCACATTCTACTCGTGAGGAAGCATAAAATGATGTGGTAGATGTTAATCCTAACAGTTAATGCTGAACATCCTGAGGCTCTGCTAATGAAGCAAGAACATATTAGAGAACCTTTTATGTATCAGACATGATTCTTCAGAAATTGGTTCAGGACTAATAGTTGAATAAAAATCACTATATATATAATGCCAACTAATACACAGGAAATAATTACCTTAGCTTTGGAATTTCTGAATAAAAATCACTTAGCTTTTTTACTAATTTAGAATTTAATATAATCGATATTCCTGGCAAACATATACACAGACAACTAGCCCACATAGGTAAAACTGATGGGGTTTCATCACAGTGTGAAAAACTGTGAAGAGTGTTCTTGGGCAAGTGAGGCTGCTGTGAACATGCTCACAATCTGACTTATTTTATGAATTTATCAAAAACTATAGACAGGGAAGCTGTCTAATACAAATATATTTAGCAGAAGTACTTGTCAAGAAAGTGAAGGATAACCTTTAAGTAATTGTCTAATTTAGCAATGTTTTAAGGACTGAAATGGAAGGGCCTTCAACTCCATATAGACATTCTCTTTGTTTAAATATAGTGCTGACATTCACTCAAAAACTAGCCAACCAGCATAAGCAAGTTGATACCAACTTGGCAGCATTTTTGAGTGCTCAGGTAAACAATTGTCTTTTGTTAGTCTTTTCTCTATGAATTCACTAATCCATGCCCTTGGAACAAGTCTATAAGAAAGCTACAATAAAAGCAGATGGAGAAACTGATTAAATTCCTACACAGAAAGGTCAGAACAACAGAGGTACTGATCTTCTTGAACTTCCAGGTTCAGCCATATGCATTTTCCATCTGGCTGCAGTGAGAGTGAATGGGAGATACCAAATGTAATAACGTCATTCACACTGGGAAAAACTGAGTGTTCTCACTGAACTGGGTGAAGCCACAAACTGAATCTGAACCTTATGTATGCAAAGTCTCAGGCCAATGTGGTAATTAATAAGGTCATGGGCTTATGTATTACTGAAATAAAACTAGATACAGTGATACCAACCAGCCCATGAAGTCACATTTGTGCCTTACCTATAAGCATTGCCCTCAGATTGTTTGTTTGTTTGTTTCTAAATTTGACCTTTTGAAGACTGACGAGTTGCCTATTGAGGAGTGATATGGAGAGTGAGCTGCCACGAATAGGGCCGTGCGGTGAACCAAAAGGCTAGAAAAAGCATAACTGCACTCAGTGTTAGTGTTACTTCACAGCTTCTTCTCAAAGGTTTTTCAGAATATATTGAACTTCTAAGTCATTTGGTATCAAGTTCCTCCAAAAGGCAACAGGTTCAGAAACTTATATTCTAGTTTACAGGCCTACTATGGTCAGTAAAAAATTTGTTAAATATTTAGCATGAAAACAAAAGTGTAGTTCAAAATAGATGTTTGTACAGATTCTCTTCCATGGCTTGATTTCTCCTTAAAAGAAGAAGAAAATGTCAGTTTGCTAAGGTTTTTCGTATTCTCTAACATCAGACAAAATAGTTCTAATGCTTTTGTGCCACCTTCTTACTTGCCTCTAGAGATAGTCAGTGACTTTTGAAGTTGCTTGTCTGATGTGAGAAAATATCAATCTGAAAACTAAACAGACTGTTTCTCCTCTTCTGTCAAAGGAGGAAGTGGAATATTATTCAAACCACCCCAGAATATGATGCCCCTTTTCACTCACAAGTAAATCGTTCACAATATCTCAAAATATCTGTTCCATGTTAGTACATTCTGGTTACCAAGTACAAGTGCAAGTACAAACTTGCCAAACTTCATGATGGTATATACTAATCTCTGATTTATTTTTTAGGCAACAAAGGACTACATGAATCTCTTTATTAAACCTATCTGATACTACACTGATGGCTATGAAAAACCCTGAGTTTGTGGGGATAATTAGTTATGTAAGGTAAAGCAGGCTCTACAGAATCTTCTGCTCAACCTGTTTCGTAGCATAAATTATGGGTCCTCACTGCTATTTCTTTGCCAAGGTAAATAGTGTGGGGCAAAATGAGCAATCTACGTGCAGGAGGTAGTGATTTTAACAATGTAGAAAAACTGGTTAGAACATCTTCACATGAATCTAGTACTGAGTTACATGGGCTGTTTTTAACATTTGCAGCTCAGGATATCCTTCAGAAAGTAAGTGAAATAGGAGATGTCCTAAAACCATCCTGAGGTTTGGATTTTTTGTTTTGGGTTTTGGGGGCTTTGGGGGGGGGGGGGGAGGAGGAGCAAAGAAGAAGTTATTTTTAATTATAACTAATGATGAGCAAAACAGTAGTTTTCATTTCTGATGGATGCAGCTTAACTGGGAGAACTGAGGGGAAAGCACACAGTGCTTCCACAATGTAATTAATTTAGCAACAAACATACAGATGCATCATTCAGACCATGCAAGCCTTGCTACTCTTAGGGCAAGACAAAATGACCCAGCAGCAGCTTGGAGAGCAGCTCTGTCAGACCTCACATATGGCATGTGAGTTTGCTTCCCATATTACTACCAGCAGTCAGTTTCCATCATCCACCAAGAAACTCACTGGAAACAAGCAGGTCTCATTTATGGAATCAGTATTGCTGTTGTCTGTTCTGTGTAATTACTGGAAGGAAAAAATTTTGAAGGAATTGCTTGAGGTAGGGTCATATTTTTTTCTTCCTCTTTTAACTTTAGGGCTTTATTCCCTTCCCCTAGCTCCCAAACAAAAGAAATCAGAAACTGGTCTTGTGTTACTTCTGGGATTCTTCTTTGTACATGCCTTTTGTATTCATAGCTTTGGTTTGACTCTGCAGATGGGTAGGGCAGCACCAGGCCATGTTTACTGCCAAGGGCACATGACTGCAGTCTACCTATAGTGAGGCAACATTTGGGAGACTAATGCAAAGTAATCATTCTGTCCACAGCACTGATGGGTCTGGCACAGGCTGCTTGCAGGAGTACTGCGATTATGTGTACAGTAACTGGAATGTAGTGCAAAAACCAGGAGTGGAAATTATGGATAACTCTTTCCCTAATCATTGTGCAAATATTTCCTGTGTTAAGAAAACACCAGGTTGCAGTCAAATAGTGTGCATGGAGAACGCTCTCTTTGCAGTGGCCGGCATGACTGATGATTAGGGCTATTTCTTCAATAGGCAGCATAAAGAAGATTGCTAAATGAAAGAGTGGTTGCCTTATATAGATGGTAGTGTTGTCACGAATAGCAGCATAACCTGCACATGATTGGGAACCAGTATCATGTATTGGTGATGGCAGGACAATTATAAAATCCAGGTTCCTTTTAACAATGACAAATTTTCACCAGAATCTTTCTTGTTTGCTCAGCTATTGCTTACTGTGTGAACAAGGCTGTTACAGCAAGCCCAGGGAAGGAAAGAAGAAAAATATCTTAAAACCTGATAATTAGCATGCAGGAAAAAACATTGCAGCCATTTCCTTCATTATGTCCTCCCTGCAATGTCAGTCACTAGGACAATCATTTTAATCTCCTGCTCTTTCTGATGCTATTGCATAGGTGAAAAAACTTTCTCCCTTGTAGCCTGAAAATAAACAAAGCCTCTTCAGCTTTCTGTAAAGAGAATAGAGGTGAGGGTATTCCTGGACATAAAAAAGCAGATCTACCACTGGGGTAATATGTCTCTTGTGGTTTTGAGAGGGTACTTTTCTTCCCAGCACTTCTAAATATAACTTCCATGAATGACTCTGGTGGTCACTGGTTCAATTTTTTATTCTTTATGTCATTGTGAAACCAGTTCTTGCAGTAAAGACAAACAGTTTTGTCAAACTGGTTTACTTTCTTCTGTAAAGTGTTCCCAAACTTGTGAAGTCTCATAAGCGTCAAATATCTGCTCCTTTTATCTCATTCCCACTTAAGTATATGCCCTTCTAACAGGCTCTTCCCTCTGAGACATTTTCCTTTTCTGTAAGCCTTTAGCACCTTTGCCTTCTATTCTTCCCCATGAAAAGTGGGAATTAAGAGCCAATAGTACTTAAATTCTAGGTCAGAAAATGTTTTGGTATCTAATGTTTTTTGCTTTCCAACTCATCAGAAACAGAAATTATTCATATTTACCAAAATCTGAAATGAAGTTTTTTCTGGTTTTTGTTACATTTAACAAGCTGAAAAATCCATTGCCCATCCCATTGTTTGTGGCTTTCTTAATAGATCTCAGCTCACTACTTCCTGTAATACATTATTACTGCTTACATGCTATTTCTGCAGGAATACAGATCAGAAATAGCTTGACACTAACCTCCAAGTTGCCTAATATCTATTCATCTGTGAAGCATTGCACAACTCATGACAATACAGTAAACATCTCCTAACCTACTTCACTGAGATCCCCAGTCTTGTTCTTCTACATTTCATTGTGGGACTCCTGGTAGCGATCTGTGTTGGCTGTTGAGAAATGCAAGGTATTTTGGAACACAGACTCTCAAACATACAAGAATCTTATTTAGTTATCTTCAAGGATGGAAGCCTCCTGAGATGCCTTGCCCTGTACTACTTTTCTTGTGCTACCAAGGCCTCTGTTGGTAGGATTCTCTTGAAGATTGTGCCAAACTATTAATCAGGCTGTGCTGTATCTTTCATTTTGTAGCATATTAGAAATCTAAATCAAAGGTTTTAATTGCTTTTATAATATGTGATAGACTGGTCTGAACATTTGGATCTGGGTCAGCTGTGGCTGGAAAAAATATGTGTGATATACACCTGGCATTCAGATGGCCATTTTTATGATTCAGCCTAATCAGGACTAGTTAGATCACAGTTATTGAATCTGAGACACCTATTAAACTGTTTTTGGAAAAAGAACAAATAGGGAGGGCTGTAAAATGCATTTAAAGGCTTTGCAAAAAAAGTTTGAGTACTTCAGCAGTTTGAAAATTGAGTATTTTAAGTATTAACCATGAAGTATGTCCACATGGCACAAGACAATGCTGTGCAAATACAAGGGAAAGCAGTTAAGCTAGTTGAAAGCAGTGCTGTGCATTTTTCAAGAAGCCAGCTGAGGCTTTGGCATGGAAAAAAGGCATTAGAAATAGTGATTCAAAAGCTGAGGGAATTTTTGAACACACTGACATAAGCTTTCAAAAAGCATCAAGCTGTACACCTTTATGTCATACTTCTGCACTATCTGAATTTCACCAGTAAGTAATCAAACAAGCATTGTCCTCACACATTGATTAGTAACATCCAAATGGTAGTTGCTAGAAATTTCTATGATTACCAGGAGCTGTTCAGTAGATAGTATCAGCTATGCCTTACTACAGAGACATCGACAGTACCCGTTGCTTCACTGTAATCTAACACAGCCTTGGTAGGCATCACATTAATCTGCAGTTATTTCTTCTAGAAGAAAGTGGTCTTTTCAAATAGAACAAAACTTCAGACTGTTAAAAAAAAAAAAAAAAAAGAAAAGAAAAAAAAAAGAAAAAGATTAACTCTGTGTTTTGCTATTCCAGACTAAAATACAGAAAAATACTTTCAAAGCAGGTATGTTTACTAGATATTTTTGCAAGTGTGTTTTGTATATATCTCTGTACTCTGATTTCATCACCTGTTTTCAGCCCACTAAAAGTAAGGTGTGCCAGACTGTCCTTGGATTGAACTCCTGAATCAATGAGAGTTTTGTCATACTGGGAATAGAAACTTCCAAGGAGCTGGTTAAAACACTACTAGTTTTAGTAAATTACACTCTTTTCTCTGAGCTGCCTCCTGAGTATTTCACTGAGCCTGGTGTAACCAGAATTTCCAGCTTGGCTAAGACAGCCCTAGGATATTCCAGCATCCAGCAGATATTTTTTTGCTATTTTTCCATCTTACATGGAGGAAACAGGATATTCCTGCTCTCACCTTAAGCCATGCCTAGAAATGCATCCATTTGCAGCGTGGTAGAAGGAGACAGGGACTCTGGCACAGGGTTGTGATATGATGCAAGTCATACGTTTTGCTACAAAACAAGATGAACACAGTATGTTCTGCATTGCATTACATGGTTAGTACGATGAGTCCACAAAGCTTATATATTCAGTCAGGTAACCTGACACAGGCCCCACACAGATGACATAACACATGCTCTGTTTTCTTTACTCTGGTTTCTTTGGCTGTATATATATATACTAGAAAAATATTTAAATACTTTTCACTACACAGCAATAGCTGTAGGTAAAGTAGCATCAGCAGGAAACAGAAGTTCCTTCCTAGCTCCTTGAAGTAGTGCCTGAATTTTCTCATTGCAAGTATGAACTATCAAACTGCTCTTCTCTTGGCTGATAATGCTCATCACTAAAATTTGATGACACTTTTGGAAGAAACATGTCTACTAACTCCACTATATTTTAGTACAGCTAACTAAATTCTACTTGTTCAAGATTCCCTTCTCAAATATTGTCCTGGTTTCAGCTGGAATAGAGTCAATTTTCTTTCTAGTAGCTGCTACAGTGTTATTTTTTGGATTTAGTATGACAATAATGTTGATAACACACTGATGTTTTCAGTTGTTGCTAAGTAGTGTTTATACTAAGTCAAAGATTTTTCAGCTTCCCATGCCCAGACAGGAAGAAGTCTGCAGGGACACAAGAAGTTGGGAGGCAACACAGCCAGGACAGCTGACACAAACTGGCCAAAAGAATATTCCATACTGCGTGATGTCATGTCCAGTATATAAACTGGGAGGAGTGGGGCTAGGATGAATCACTGCTTGGGAACTAACAGGGCATCATTTGGGGAGTGGTGAGCAACTGCATTGTGCATTCTTATTTTGTATATTTCACTCCTTTTATCATTATTATTGTCATTTTATTATTGTTATTACTATCATTATTAGTTTCTTCCTTTCTGTTCTATTAAACTGTTCTTATCTCAACGCATGAGCTTTTTCCCCAGTTCTCTCCCCCATTCCACTGGGAAGTGGGGGGAGCGAGCAGCTGTGTGGTGCTTAGTTACCAGCTGGGGTTAAACCATGACAAATATGAACTAGGTACAAATCATAACAAAAGAAAAACATGTCTAGTATCAAGGACAGCTTAAGTTTTAGCTGGATCACAGCAACCCATAAAATTTTTAACATTACAACTATTTGACAGAATGAGATAGATGTCATCAGTTAGACTTCTGAGAAATCACCTAACCACGTAGTTCTTAAACAAATACTTCCTTGACTTACTATTTCTCAAGATCTTTGCTACTGAGAGGATTGTGAACGTTATGCCCAAACCTACAGGCGCTGAAAAAGAGGACATTGCATGCCATCTTGTGGACATCACAAGAACATCAACATTTATTCTGAAACGAAGGCTTTATTAAAAAAAAGGGGGGGTGGGGGGGTGGGGGGAGAACACAAATATGTATCTCCTTAAGTGCGAATTATAACCTGATGCATAATTCACTACTGTCAGGAAGAAACATGCTCTGGAAAAATGTAATTTGGTTTGGTTTGTTTCTTGCTCTTTAGCTGAAATAAAATAACTCTAATGACCATGGGGTCACATTGTCAACTGTTAATGGTCTGTCATTAGTTAAGCAACTATGTCACAACTTTGGGATTTGGACTTAATATCCAAGGTCACTTCCATTACAAAGTATCACTGAAAACACATTTTGTAACAGCGTTCTCTATATGCCCCGAAACAGCAGAACAGAATATATGCAGTAGTAGCATACTTAGGACATCTTTGTTTTCCACTTTTCTTTCTTACATATATACTACCACAACTCTGTTGCTCAGCTACAGCTACACATACAATGATTCTGTCAGTCAAAGCTACTCAAACTGAAGGAATGAATTTAAATGTTAGCATGAAAAGGATGGTGGGGAATTGGGATAAGAGAAAAAAGAAGAGGGTAAGTTTGAAGCAGAATCACTTTTAAAAATAATTTTGACCTTCTTATGTAAAAGTTTGCAACCACAGCTTCCATGAACCAGTAGCATTCAGTGTTTTATAGTATGACATACAAGTCAGTTTCTCAGGACAGTTCCCATTTTGAAAAGTTATTTACTTGGAATGCAATTAGATATAAGCACAAGTCATAGGTGTTTACACTGCTTTTCCCCCATTAAAAACAAACAAACAAAAAAAGGCTAACAGAATTAGAGGTAAGTCCTGAAATATTTTTGTACCTTCTATCAAAATGGTAAAATTAGCAACTGTGTTCTGGAAGAAAAAGGGAGAAATATTGGAAATTCACTTCAAGGACTTTGGTGTTATTTCTAGTTATAGATATGTGTTTATAGACAAATATGCTTATGTGCAGCATAGCAGTGCTGAGTGAGACCCGAGTACTCAAATGGCATATATACCACTGATACAAACAGACTGTCTGCGGGCAGGGTGTCTGCTCCAATACTTTAGACAGATTACAGACATTTTTCACACTTAATACTACTATTTTGAACTCCTGCAAACTCGATTTATTTGAGCTGGATCAGGGCCATGTAAAAGAGAGTGTTAAGCACCTAAAGACATTAAAAGGTTTATCAACACAGCTACAACATGAAGAGAAACTGGAAACAGGAAATGAAGGAAGGGAAATGCTGAATTACCTTTCGCTTTCCTTTAAGTATATAAAATGAGCACAGGATGAGCGTTTACGTCTTGATGCCTTTTTTTTCCAGAGGAAATCCCTGTACTACCAGGGGTAACGACAGAAAAGAAGATGTGAGCAGGATGGCAAATCAGAGGGTAGTAAAAATGTTCTTTTTTAAGTAAGCAACTATGGTTCGTTGCTATCATGTAACAAAAAGATCTGTTCTCAGAGTTCTTCTCAAATACCTGCTGTGCTCTGAAGCATTTGACCTGCTCTGAAAGAGAAGGCAAAACCAGAGCTACCAAGGAAGAAGAGATCGTTATTTCTACGTACGGGCGCAGAGTGCAAAGACGTAGCTCTACAGTTAAGACGGCTAAGATGGGGCAACTGCCAGTCACCCTCAGCAGCTGTTGCCGTTGAGCTCTCCTCGCACGAAGGCTGCCGGCCCCGCCAGAGCCAGCTGCTCCCCGAGAGCGCAGCCTGACGAAGCCTGTCGGCAGCAGGGAAGGACACCCCCGTCAGCTTGGCGGCCGGCGACGGCTCGCCCCGAGCCCTGCCGCCTGCCTGCCTGCCTCCCTGCGGAGACACCCCCCGGTTCAGCTCCCAAAACCAACGACCCCCTTCCCGCCGCGCAGGCTTTCCTTGCCGGGGCGAGGCCCCGCCCGCGGCCTGCCCCGACTCGCCTCCCACAGCCGGCGGGCGGACGGCGGCCCTCCGGCCGGCCCGAGAGCGCCCGGCCAGCCTGTGACACCGGGGGGGACGGGACGGGACGGGGCGGGGCGGGGCGGGGGGGTACCAACGAGCCCGTTTCAGACCCAGCGCGCGGTGCGGGAGGGCCCCGACCGGGCCGGGTGGGGTGGGGAGGGGAGGCCGCCGCCTCACGCCGCTCCAGCCGCCTCTGCCAGCCGGGCCCAGGCGCTGCCCTGCGCTGCCCGCGAACCGACGCGAGGGGCGGGGAGGGAGCGCGGCCCCCCAACCCCCGCCCCCCTCCGAGCTGGCCTCCGCCACCCGGCCGCGAGCCCCGCTGAGCCACCACGCCCACGGACGCAGCTACACGGCAGACTGAGCAAGCGCAGGCACCGCCCCCGCGGTAGGGTGGAAGCCGTTGTTATGGGCAAGTCTATTCTTGGAGGGGAGGTAGGTGCCTGTCAGAGAGCTGGATGACAGGAGAACTGGAACGCCCTTCCTAGTTGCTCCCCTCTTTTTGGTAGCGCCTGGAGCAAGGTGGTGCAGAGAGCTGCCTGCGGCCGGGGCGGATCGGGGGCTGCTGGCGGCTCTCGGCGTCGCCGCGTGCCCGCCTCAACGGCCGCTGTCGCCATGAGGCACCTGCCCTATTTCTGCCGCGGGGAGGTGGTGAAGGGCTTCGGCAGAGGCTCCAAGGAGCTGGGCATCCCCACCGGTGAGCGGGGTGCGCGGGGGGACCGGCCCGCGGCGGGGCGGGGCGGGGGTGACGCCTCCCGTGAAGGGCCACCGGCGAGGTGCTCGGTGCTCGGTGCTGGGTGCTCGGCGCGGCGGAGCCGGGCCCGGCCCGCCCCCCCCCGCGCGGGGCCGGCGGTCCGCAGCGGGTGGTCCCTGTCCCGGGGCCGCGGCGGGGCTGGAGCGCAGCCGCCGGTGAGACGCCGGGCGCGGGGGGGCTCCCTCAGCAGCCCGCACCGCTCGGGCCGGCTGAGCGCAGACGTGCCGCGCTCCCGCCGCCGCCGCGCCGGAGGGGCAGGGGCGGCCGGCCCCGCTGCCGGGGAGAGGAAGGTGGGGAAGCCCCTAGGAGGGCGGGCACGGCCGGCGGTGCCGAGGCTGCGCCGCGCTGCGGGCAAGCCTCGCTCGTTCTGGGAATAGGCTCGGCTTGTTCCGCCTTAGCGTTTTTCTAGCGTTTTTGTTCCTGCGCTGCTTAAGAGTCTTGCACCCTCTTCTGTGTCGTTTTTCCTCCGCTCTGTTAAGCAGTTTCTTTCAGTCTTGGGTTTTTTTGTTGGTTGGGGTTTTTTTTTGTTGGTGGTGCTTTTTTTGTTCGCTTAATCATCTGACGATCGTCATGATGATGTACAGGATGTAGATAAGTGATCACATGCACGGCGTTGTGGTGTGGCAGCTTGGAAAATATCTGCTCACGAGAAAGGGAGTAGGCATTGGGAATAGCTGTAAGGAAGTAAGTTCGAGGGGAATTACGCGGAGACTGAAAAAACAGAGCAGGTGGACTTGGCCTGCGAAGAAGCACGTTTTCCTATTGCTCATGTCTGCCTCACTTGTCTAAACACATATAGATGTGTAATTCAAGTGAATTTTGGCCTGCCTTAAACAGACACTGAAGTCAACAGTCATGTTGCGCCACTCCTAGCAGACAAGGAAACGTTGTAAGACCAGCCTTGAGGTGCTGGATTTCTGACAACATCCGTTAATAATCTCTCATTTTTCCTCTTGATTGTGTATAAATCGTGTATTGGTATCAGGGGATAAGGGAGGGAAGCTGTTACTGCTTGTGAGCTTTGATAAAAATTCAGTAACCATAAATTCTTTTAAATCAACTTGATGTCTTGTGTGAGGAGATCTACTCACATGAGAAGTAGAATAGCAATTTTGAAAGGTTTGGTTCAGTCAGAAGGGTATTTATTTTACTGTAAATAAGTAGTTTTTTTCAAAGAAAATCCCATAAGTCCACAAATGCCTCTGAAAGGCAAGCTGTAGAAAATTGACAGGGGACTAAGTAACGATTTCACTTATTTCTACATGTTTTAGTTCATAAGTAATTATTTTACTAACAAGTAAATAGTTCTGAGATGCTACTTTACAGTCCAGAAGAAACCTGATTTTTCTTCCTCATCTTTCACCATATCAAAGCTGTGATAGTTATCCTAAGAATAAAATGCATTCTGACTGCAAATATTACATGTTTATTAATTATTACTGCAGAAGAGGATGTGTATAATTATAAAATATAGTATGCGTAAGAGAAGTGATAACTCTGGTATTACGACAGGGACTGAATTTCATGAAGCTAGTTTGTGTTTTTTACTTTGCCAGATTCCACGTTGCATCATTCTCATCATCATCGGTATTATCTTTGTAAATAGTACCTAGGCACAGTCTGGCTTTTAAGTGTTTGAAGATTCTGTTATGTCCTTGACTTACACGAAGTCACTCACACTTTACACTTTCTAAAATTTTTGCAGCTAACTTTTCTGAGCAAGTAGTTGAAAGCTTTCCATCTGATATCTCTACTGGTATATACTATGGATGGGCCTGTGTTGGAAATGGAGATGTGCATAAAATGGTTTTGAGCATAGGATGGAATCCTTTCTATAAGAATATTAAGAAATCAGTGGTAAGAATTTTGCTTTGTGTGGGATTTTTATTACAATAAATAAGCCAGATGTTGAATTTGAATAAGATAAGCGGAATTTGATCCATAAATGATATCTAGAAATTCTGTTTACTCCTAGAAGTGTATTTGATATCTATATCATATGTCTGTATTCTGAAAAGAAAATATTCTCAGTAGCCAGAGAGTAGGTGAATAAAGTTTATTTTCTTCTTTCTGTTCATCAGTACTTAAATACTTCCAAAATAAAAATATAACAGTATTTCTGAAATGTTGGTTGCTTATGGTGCTAATAGCTAACTAAACATAAGCTTGATAAATGCATTGAATTTACTGGCTATGAGAGCCCTAGCATGAGCTGGAACATACTAATCTATTGTTCTCTGCAATCTATCTACATTTCAAATACACAATGTTGGGGCATCTTAATTTGTAATGATTTTTCTATTAATTCTTCTCTTAAATAACGGAATCCATATATGAGGTGCTGTGGCTTGATGTACAGAATAAATATTTAAAGGTGCATAATAACAGGATGGAGTAGTTGAGTTAAAATCCTGAGTTGTGACAGCTGTGGTTTTTCTTGCTGTCAGGTGGTGGTGCTTTTCCTGAGTCTTGCAGGGCTCTGCTTTAATTGTTTAAAACACTTTTATTTGGGCACGAACTTCTGGTTCTAAGGTTCTAAGTGTCCGAAGACTCGATAATGTGCTTGTCTTATGCAAACATATAGTTTTAAAAATTTTTGCAGCCAACTTTTTTGTGCAAGTAGTTAAAAGCTTTCCATCTGTTATCTCTGCTGGTATATACTATGGGTGGGCCTGTGCTGGAGAGAGAAATGTGCATAAAATGGTTTCGAGCTTAAGATGGAACCCTGTCTCAGTCTTCACTCCTTGAATTTTGTCATTCAGTTCCCATGTGAGTTGGTTGTAAAAAGCTCTCCTTAAGCCAACTATTTCAATTGATGCATCAACTTAATGATGAAATATTAAGCTTTGTGTGTGATTTGCTGCATTGGAAGTCTTACCTCCTAGAAGCGGTGAAGCATTTGTCCTGAGTAATGGCTTCTTTTTTTTTTTTCTATCAGAATACTCTTGATTAATTTTTCTTAAATTCTCCTTCCTAACATAAGCAAAAGCCCTAGCCTCTTGCATTATACATGCTAAATTAAATGTCCCCTTTATTGGTATGTGTTGGGGAGAATTTGAGTTAGGGATATTAGCTGTACATCCATCCTTACAGTGAGGGAAATAAACTCGAAGTTCATCATAAATGCCAGCTTTTTTCTCTTCCTTTAGGAAACGCACATTATCCATACCTTCAAAGAAGACTTTTACGGAGAAATTCTTAGTATAGTCATAACTGGATATATTCGACCAGAAAAAAACTTTGATTCCTTAGGTCAGTATTGCAGGTCTCCCTCAAACTAGTGTCTTATTTGTCTTATTCATGCCAAGTACTGTGTCTTCACTGTCTCACTGTCTTTCTTTCCATTATGAGGTGTTTTATCTGTTAACCTTTGAAATTTCAGTAAAATGTCTTCATAAGCTAAATGTACAAGTTGGTTTAATTAAAAAAAACCAAAAACATACCCTCACATCTGCTAATGTATCATATTAAAAAATTGTATTGTTGTGTCATTTGTCTGAGGAGTAATTTTATAATCATGGGGCTAGTTGTGAAAGCATCAGTCTAGTCTGTTAATTTATTTTTTTAAATGCAGCTGTGTTAGAATTGAAACAGTTCATGAAACTTGATCTTTTGCTAAAATGTGTTTTGGAACAAGGAGAGGATAGTGCTTAGAATGGTGAAAAATCCAACTCTGACATGTTTAAAAAAAAAAAAAGAAAGGCATTTTAAAACCAAAGAATTTTGCCTTTCAAACCTTGTGGTAATAATTATATTCTACTTCTGTGATTGTTGTCTGGTATTCTGTGGTACCCGTTATTTTCACTTTCTATTGTGTGTTCAGAATTCAAACCAACTTTTAGATATCTCTATTCTTATCTTTTTCAGCGGCACTTATTTCAGCAATTCAGGAAGACATTGAAGAAGCAAAAAGGCAGCTAGATTTACCAGAACATCTTAAACTCAAAGAAGATAACTTCTTTCATCAGCCAGAAGGCAAAATAGTGAATAACCACTAAGCAAACCAATACAGCTTTTTTTAAATTGCTTTTTTTCCCTTTTTTTCTCCCCTGTCATGGAGCTTTTATATTTGCACTGCTTTTATAGGTACATTGTTGTCATATGTCTGTTTAGGTAACTGAGGTTGGAACTAACCATACGAGATGATTTTAGTTTCTTTGTTTTAATTCACCATTAACCCAGTCATGCAAAAGGAGGTCCTTACAGATAAATTGTGTATCCTAAAGTTACCGGTTGCTCAGAGATCCGAGCACATGCAAAACATGACCAAAGTTAATCGTGACTTCTTCTGACACTAAGGTATGGATAGTTCACTTAAGTGAAGAATGCCTGGTTTTAATATACAGAATTTTATTCCAACCTCATTTCCCAGTTTTTTGTCATTCTTACATTTGCATTTTAGCTAGCAGCTTAGAAAATTTTGCTATTGATTGAGTCAGAAATTTCCTGTGGTGCAAGAAGCCAATGATTAGATAAAAATAGCAAGATTAATTCTCTATAGTTCTTATTTTTTATATGCTACACAGCTGTCACAGTTGAAACTGTTAATTGAAATTATTTATTTTAAGTTTATTTAAAATGGAGGAAATCAGTGTTCCTCATTGAGTTACTGGAATCTGAGATATACTTCTTCATAGTTGACTGTACAAATGACAACACATGACCTGTGTAGTTTACTTCTGAGGAATTGTTTCACTGACTTCAGGAAATAAATAACAGTGTGAAAGTTTATAAATTTTAAAGGTTCAGGCGCAAAAGATGCAGAAACATTATAACAAGACTTCTGCTCACTGGGCCTTAAGGCAAAAGAGGTAATGAAAGGCAACTTTTCATTTTATGTGCTGCTGGTATTTGTCATAAGCAAATGGGGAGAACTTTGGCGTTATTCACTACACTGGCAATAAAATTGCTGACTTCAAGATTGACGTTGTAAGGCATGAAAAAATCTCATCAACTCTCTGCACCTAGTGCAGGTAAGAGCCAAAGTTTTGGCTCACCAAGTGAATCAATACACAAATGAAAGCCTTTTGGGATTCATGGAATAACATACCAACACTATAGTGTGTATCAGTTATCTATTACAAGTAACTGCAGCCAGTCCTACTCTGAAACGTTGCGATAAGTAAAAAAGGAGGAGGTATTTTCAGAATTGATAGTGATTTGGAAAACACTTCTTAACATATGTAATGAAAATACTTATATGTAATGTATGATTTCAAATCTACTCTTTCTCCTCTGATAAATTTTCTATCCCCTACTTATTGAGTGGAACTAGGTAAGCTGCAGTGACTTTGTCATGTTCATAATCTTTTGACGTCAGCTTGTGATGTGGCTGGAACATTTTCTGAAGTTCAGAATGGTTCTGTGGATATGTCTCATCTGTAGTTCTGTTTCTGAACTACCATGTACATTTTGGAACGCACAATTTCTGTAGTGTCCTTTTATGACTTTACTCCTTGTCCTATCCTATTTGAATCTTACTTTTCACTCAGGGGTTTAAGAGAGTTTTAACAAGGTAACTGTTTGGGTCTTTGTGGCAGGTGCGGTCAAGATGTTAGTTCCACTTCATATTGTTTCAACTTTCAGCCAATACCATGGGATATTATTAGGGAAGAGGTCTTGAGCAAATCAAGGACTCGTGTTTACTCTGTGGGACTTCAGGAGAAAATTGATTTCATTGAAATGAATTGTTTACCAGTGCTGTTGATAGCAGAGACAGACAGAATACAGAATTGGTGGGGGGGCAATGGCAGTTACCAGCAGTAAAATATACTTTCTTTCAAAGGAGAACAAAATAATTTAGTGGGTGTTTATTATATAATGTGTTGGAAACTGTATTTCCAAAAAGTCCGTAAAAGAATTTTCCTGCAAGAGAGACAGTTTGGTATTTTACATTTTTAAATGGAGGGATGAAGGGAGAATTTTTTTTTTCTCAAAGATTTGAGGCATTCTTGAGATTGTAATAATGTCAAAATCTTGTATTTTTTTTTAAGAATAAACAAAAGCCACACTAGTCAACTGAATATATTGTCAAGCATATATTCAAGGAATAGATTGTTGTTCATCATGGTACTGTAGCTAAACACTCATATAGCCTTCTTTAAAATTGTTTTTTTGCCAGTAACTTCATGTGTCTGTTGTGGAAGCCATGGTGCCTTAAGCTGGTTGTCTGAACAATACTTTTCTGTATCTGCTAGTAAATGCTACTATAAACAATTCAATTAATCGTTTGGTTATAGAACTACTGGGCTATCAATAGCTAACAGTGGCAAAGGGAAAACTTGAAAAACTGTTAGCTCGCTCTCAAATCTTAGCTGATGTGTGATGTATGGATACACTAAATAAACTGCTCTTCATGTGTTTGTCTTCAAATTAGAGAAAATGTTAACTACATTTGTTTGGCTGAGTGTACCTGTCCGCATTATTTAAGAGAAAATGTTATATATCAATTGTTTAAGCTCAATACATAATTCCTAGCACAGTATAAACTTTATGAAGGGTTATATTTTTGTATTATGTACAAATAACTGTATTTATTTCAGTTGATGTTGCTGCACTTACCATTAATAAAGGAACTGTAATTGACAACATTATCCTTGTTGCAGGTTTCCTTTCCTTTGCCATGCTTGGCAAAGTTAATTGTCTCATTCTTATGCAAAGCTTTGTGGCATTGACTGCCTAAAAAGCTAGACTGACAGGAAAGAGTAGTGAGATGTTGTTCAACCTTCCTAGGAGAGTCAAACCTGTAACTTAAAACACATTATCGTGGCTCTGGCCTCTTGGGGAAAAAGTTTCTCTTGTACTTTCACTCTTGGCAACTGCTTATGTGTAGACCCTTATATAACCTCTGCCTAGCATCACTGAAGTTGTATCGAGAAAGAATGTACCATAGCAGTGTAGGCTGGTATCTGTCAGAAATCATGCTTTTAACAGCACGGTGCCCAGACTAGAGGTATGGTTTTAAGAGAAATCCTCAAGCACCTATGCTGTTCAGGACTTTAACACTCAGCACTATAATTTCCAAGTATCAAATTTTCTACTAGTTTTCTCCTGGAGTTAAACCAAAAAATATCAGAATGCCTTCAGATGTCTTTTGTAATGAATATGCTTTATATAGAGGTATAACCTTTTTTCCATACATGCTTATGTTTTCTGAAGGGAGAAGAAAGGCGTAAAAAAAACCCAAACCCCAAAACCAAACCTAAGAAGCAGAAGGCCGCACTTGCTAGTGTGATGATTGGAAAGCTTATGTTATCTACTCTTCCAGAAGAACATTTTGGTAGAATTGTGGCCTCTTCTGGTTTTTAAATGGGCTGGAGCTTTAAAAACATTACTAACAATGGCAGTTATTATCTAATTAAATGCATAACTGAAGGTAATGATCTTTTTCTTGATCTATAATGGTTGGG
Source organism: Astur gentilis (assembly GCF_929443795.1). NCBI lineage: Eukaryota > Metazoa > Chordata > Aves > Accipitriformes > Accipitridae > Astur > Astur gentilis. The sequence goes on from NC_064919.1 coordinate 47,359,412, forward strand.
AACAAATTTTGACTTTTTTGTTTGTGACTCAGAATAACCAAGGGCTTAGTATCTTTTACATGTTCTTAAATTTGCAGTTGGTTTGCTTCCAAGGTGCTAAGATTTGCAAGTGAAAGAGGAAGGTACAATTCAATGCAATCAATGAATACAGTAAGATTTGTATTCAGTGTTTTTGTTTCCTAATGAAGGGATTCTAGGTGAGGCAATAAGTTTTTTGCATAAGGACCAGGATAAAAAAATGGAACAAAAGAAAAAAGGTATTAAAGATGATGTTAAATGACAAGAGAAGAAAGGATACAGCAAAATTTTCCTGGTGATTTTGGTCATGGCATATGCAGTGAGCAAGGATGGAGGAACTTGAAAAAAAACTGAGGAAGAAGAGTTTTAACAAAATGGTTGTTGAAGTGTAGAACTTCAAATCTTCATGAAAAAGACAAGTCCTTATCTAGATGCTGAATAGGTAATACAAATAAGGAACAATAAAAGAACATTATTTTCCCTTTTTAATACTCAATTGAATGTGTAATATAAATCTGCAAAGTCATGCACAGAAAAGATAAGTACATCCGTTTTGTTGGTCAGCCTCCTGCTTAAACCTATTCTGAAAAGGGAGAGTGGAAAAAAGTTGTAATTGCTGCCTACTTTACAATGTTATTTTTGTGGTTTAACCCCAGCCGGCAACCAGGCAGCACACAGCTGCTCACTCACTCCTCCCTGCTCCCAGTGGGATGGGGAGGAGAGTTAGAAAAAGAAGTAATACTTGTGGGTTGAGATAAGAACAGTTTAATAACTAAAGTAAAATAAAATATTATAATAACAAAAATAGTAATGAAAAGGAATAGAACCAAAAAAAAAAAATAGAACCCAAGAGAAGACAAGTGATGCACAATGCAGTGGCTTACCACCCACTGACCAAAGCCCAAGTAGCGATCCGCCCCTCCTAGCCAACTCCCCCCACTTTATATACTGAACATAACGTTCTATGGTATGGGATATCACTTTGGCTAGTTTGGGTCAGGTCTTTTGGCTGTGCTCCCTCCCAGCTTTTTGTGCACCTGCTTGCTGGCAGAGCTTGGGAAATGGAAAAATCCTTAACTTAGGATGAGTGATCCCTAGCAACAACTAAAACATCAGTGTGTTGTCAACATTATTCTTGTGCTAAATCCCAAACACAGCACTGTATCAGCTACTAAGAACTAAACTCCAAACACAGCACTGTACCAGCTACTAAGAAGAACATTATGACTGTCCCAGCCAAAACCATGACAGTTATATACTTTCCTAGGGAAATATCTTCCATTGTGTTCACAAATAGTGAAGTCTTGGGAGATTTGTTAAATTCCGTTTTTAGATGTGTATTAGGCAACTCCAAATATTCCTTAGCAGTAGGAAGCAACCAATAAAAGTAGGAACGTGTTACTTGGAAAGAGAGCAGAAGTTACATGTGCTTATGATGTCTACCATTAATTTTGGATCTTAATATCTATAAATTTATCTAGTTCATTGCAAATATATATGTCCAACCAGAATCTCTGTCATCTCCTGTTTGATTGCAGAAGTAATATCTTGTGTATCTATCTGTACATTCTTGAAAAGGTAATATTGCTATGAAGATATTTTGTATTCAATTGATTCAGCATTTGAAATGAACTTTTAAGCTCTAATTCCTAATCCTAGCATATTTGGTATTGCCATATACCTACTAAATAGAAAAAAAAATGAGTCAGAGTGGAAAAAACATCCTTCTGAACCCTCAGGACATCTGTCTGTTCCTCATCAGCTTGCATGTTTGGTTATTCCTTAAAATTCAGACCTGAAACCATACTTGGGTTTATTTAGGTTGAGGGTAGATGAAAAATCTATGGTTAACACAGCTCTATTCTGCTGAACAAATGTACCTTTCCCTCCTTTCCTTCCCATATATAAAATGCAAATACCTATTTCTCTAGAAATACCTGTCACTTGTTATGAGAAAGCCAAATGTCTCAAAATCCATGTGAAATGCTTCTATGGTAATTTACGTAAATTCCAGCCTGACTCCTTAGCCAGAAGTCATGTGATGGTCATACAACACTCCAAGGCAATTTTATGGTATACTGCAAAAATGTAGTCTGATTTAGGGACTCGCATGTGGGGGAAGGAGAGTTGGGCCTTGAGGCACTTAGAGTGTAACTCCTACAATGTACTTTCATTCACTTCCTCTCTAGCAAAACTTCAGAATAGAGTCATGGAAGAGGAAAATTTTCCCTATATAAGTACACTCCATTGGAAAGAGAAAGGATGAAGAGCACTGGTAGCCTACACTTCCCTTTGAAATCAGGTCACTGGATTACATGAGAGGTGAGTGGGTGGTAAAACTGTGCGGAAGATGTGAATTTACAAGATCATTTTGAAAGAGCATTATTAGTGAGAGAGTAATGAGAGATAATTGCCTAGGAGAAAAAAAGTACAACTAGGTAAAGAAGAGCTTAGGGCTTGGGAAACTCCATGGATAAATTAAAATAGCAAAGAAAGGGTTACAGGGTGAGGAAAGAAGAAAACAGAAAAAGTCCCTGAGTTGAAGAAAAGCTTGTGAAGTGTTTTTGGGTTTTTTTAAATGCATTTGTTTCATTCAGAATTTCTTTCTCAATATTGTGGCTGGAGAAGGCAGGAGGATAGAGGGAAGAAGCATTGGTTCTGTGGGATCGGGATTTGTGGATTTGAGCAGCTGTGGATTTGAATTTCTCTAGGTTTTTTTTCAGGACAGTATAAAAGGCACAGACTCAATAAGTCCATAAAACAGAAAGCAGTATTTCAGATCCTTTTGTGCTGTGTTCTGTGTGCATTTATTATGGGTTTCCTTGGTTGTACTGTTTTCTGTGAACTTTCTCCAGATGTGTCAGTGGCTAATGAGCAATTCTCTGAGTCAGTAGCTCTTGGACAAATGGCCTTTTATAAAGTTTATGATTCTTCTTGGTCTCCCTGTGCACTCTCAGTGGGCAGCTCTAATTGAAAACACTATAAAATTGATATGGCTCTGTAGGTCTCTGGGCAACCTTGACCACTATTTTTAAAATGCCACTTAAAAAAAAAAAAGTCTTTCTCACAATTTGCTTCCTCATACTGTGTCCTTCTAATGCTATCCATTAGTTAGTTGTTGCTCTCTCAAGAAGACCCCTTCAAGGCAATTATCTGCCATCTTGTAAAACATGGACATTTTCACCCTACCCATACAGCATAAAATCATGCAGTCTTCCTTCTGCCTGTTAGGAGCAAGCTTCTAATTTGAGCTGTCATTTGAATGCTGCTAAAAGCACTGCTTTTCTGGGGGGAAAGAAGATACCAGTACTGCTTCTCTCCTGCAGCTGATAAATTCAAAACATTGTTGAAATGTTATGCCCAAGCCAAAGGAATGAACCTCTGAAAAGAACGGTGTTGTGGTTTAACCCCAGCCAGCAACTAAGCACCACGCAGCCGTTCACTCACTCCCCCCCACCCAGTGGGATAGGGGAGAAAATCGGGAAAAAAAGAAGTAAAACTCGTGGGTTGAGATAAGAACGGTTTAATAGAACAGAAAAGAAGAAACTAATAATGATAATGGTAACACTAATAAAATGACAACAGTAGTAATAAAAGGATTGGAATGTCCAAATGATGCGCAGGGCAATTGCTCACCACCCGCCGACCAACACCCAGCCAGTCCCCGAGCGGCGATTCCCTGCCCCCACTTCCCAGTTCCTAAACTGTACGGGACGTCCCATGGTATGGAATACCCTGTTGGCCAGTTCGGGTCAGCTGCCCTGGCTGTGTCCTGCGCCAACTTCTTGTGCCCCTCCAGCTTTCTCACTGGCTGGGCATGAGAAGCCGAAAAATCCTTGACTATAGTCTAAGCACTACTGAGCAACAACTGAAAACATCAGTGTGTTAGCAACATTCTTCACATACTGAACTCAAAACACAGCACTGTACCAGCTACTAGGAAAACAGTTAACTCTATCCCAGCTGAAACCAGGACAAACGGGCATTTGAGAAGAATTCAGGCTCTTCATTTTTTTGGATGCTGTCCTGGGCTTGGCTGGAGTAGAGCTGATTTTCACAGGAAGCTGGGAGGGGGCACAGCCAGGAGAGGTTATTATTGTACTTCTCTCCTTGTGTTGTCCCAGTAAACTGTCCTTATCCCAACCTACTCGGTTCTAATTTTTTTTTTTTTTTTTTTTTTTTTTTTTTCCTTTCTGATTCTACTCCCCATCCCACCGGCTTGGGGGTTGTTACCGAGTGGCTGCATGGTGCTTTGTTACCAGCTGGGCCTAAACCATGACAGTTGTGTGCTTGGAAGTGTAGTTTTGTTCCAGTCTTACTTGCACTATGTAGACCAAATTATTTTAAGAAACAGATTTGGGTTTTTTTTTAATAAATGCTTATTTGGTTTTTTTGAGGGTTTTTTTGTTTAGTTTGGTGGGTGGGGGGTGTTTAATCATCCAGGGTTACTATATATACAAAAGTTTTTGTAAAATAATGATGATGTTAGTCTGAGAGCCCATAAACAAAATGCTTGCAACATCCCTTTCTTGTAGGGATTTAAGGCTGCATAGGTATACCTTGGACTAAGCCTTTGAAATTTGATAGGAGTCAGGTTATATAAACCATTAACAATACTAAAGCATAGTATTAATCCAAACAAGTGTAGGAGACCGTATCACAAACAGTCTTTTTCAGAATCATACTTTGAATTTATTTTTCATTCTTTTTGTTTCTTTCTGTGTTTTTCCTGGAGAACTCCTCCAGATAAGAACTTGAGTTGAAGTGACAGATCAGATGTGCCTTTCCAAAGTACCTTGTTATTATATTGCTTTTCATAAATATAGGTCCTTATTTTGTCCCTTTTAGTCTGTCACATGATATTGAATTTCTCTTTCTTATTGAAAGTGCAGTGATTAAAAGATTAAAATGCAGAGTGGAGTCCACAGAACTCCTTCAAAGTTATATACAGAAGAATTCTGAGGTCTTCAGGAGTATCTAACACACACACAAAAAATCCATTAAGGAATTACACCATAAAAATTAGCCTTTCTCACATTTAATTCCTTTATAAAGCTGAAGCTAAATCTAAGTGATTAACAGTTCTAGAGCTGTTTATTCTTGGAAATGTAAAGGAGCCATTCCAAGGCTCAGTCTACTCTTTTAGCCACCTGGCCATGCTGGCAACAAATAACAGCACTTTCATGGTGGTTTCATGCAAAGAATTTGCTCTTTCACAGCAAGGTGCCATAAAGAGGATCCTTTTCTGTAGTATGATGTATTGTATTTCTGTAATGCTAAAAAAATCATGTTGTTGTTTGCCTGTAAGTTAAAGTACCCACTGAGTGCTACGTATTCTCTTTGCCATAGCTTGAAAGTGCTGAACCATTTAAAAGATAAATGGAAAAATTCTGTTGTAAATGCTCTCTGCTTATTTCAGGTCCCTGTAGCCCAAGAAGGTAGTTAAAAAGGCAAAAGAAGTAATTTTTGCCAGTGTACTTATAGACTGTATTTCACTTTGCAGTAAATCCAAAATCTGTGTGTGTGATGAAACATTATTTAACAACCACTGGAATTAAGATTAATTGGAGGCTGATGACACATAAAATATTTCAGATGGTTTTAATACAAGTGAATACAATGGAGGTACTTGGAAGAAAGTCACAACCATAAATCTTTAAGATCATGTCATAGATGCAGTATCCCTGGGAAACATTCTACAAGATTATGAGGAAAAACATGTTGGCTTTGAGGAGCACAGGTGCACCAGATGGTATCAACAAAGAAAATCTAGGTAAAATACCTATTGTATCATGAATTGCTTTGCAACTATAATTCCATAGTAGTAAACTACTGGCACGCCATCCCAGTGACATTCACCATGTAGACAAACACACTCATCTTGTTTATCTCTGCATGTTTTGGTAGTGATGGGCATGGTTCTTGATAAGTGTGTGTGTGCACAGTTTCAGTAGATGTTTGCAGTAGTTTACAATGCATGCACATACGTACTGGGAAAGGACTTGTTCTCTGCACAATGGACGGAAATGTAATCTCTTAAGGAGCATACATCTAGAGTGCTGCTTAAGAGCCTACCAAGTACTTATGTAAAGCCTTAGAAAAACAGTATGTTTTTAGAAACCATGCCCCTCTCATGATATGTATTGCCTAAAATCTTGAGCTCAGCCTGCTAGGAAATAACTAAATATACTGCAGTAATTTTGTAAGAAAGTAATTACTAAGAGTTCTCTAAATTAATAACTTCCATCCTTTTGAAGCTCATCTTCCTCATTGTCCTCAAGAGTCCATTTTTAAATTTACAATGAACTGTTGCCATCCTGTCCCATATATGCCATATCATCATCTTCATCTCCGGTCTCAACCTCTGTACTCAATCACTTGATCTTCCTGATAGTTCGTGTTCTTGCAGTAGTTGCTCACATGGGAAGGAAAGGATTTGAATGGATTTATCAGCTTCTCATACCCACCTTCATTAACAGCTGTGGCTTTGGCTTGCTGTATTCTTCAGATACATGTAATGGTTCCAACAAAAAGGAGAAGCAAAATCAACTGGTAATAAAGTAAGTGGTTTAGGTTTTGCTCTCAGGTGGTAGAGTGGATCATAATAGTCATCTGATAACAGCAATTAAAAAAAAAGAAATTATGTGAGGTCAGGTAGGAGAGATTCTTTGTTTTAAATGACCTAGTAGAAAATTTAGGTCAGCATACCATTTTTAATGTGTTGGAGTTACTGCCTTACCCTTCTAATGTCATGGTTGTGCTCTTGTAGCTGTGATGGTATAAGGATAAAGGTAGGACAGCTATGTTTCTTTATTAGATTAGGAATAGTCAGAAAGAAGAAGAAAAGCTAACAGGTACACAAGCACAGCCTACCTCCTAACCTGAGGCTAGAAACACAAAGCCCTCAGAAATGTTTACATTTTTAACTCTCTGGCATCTAGAGGAATTTGAAGACTGGTCGTGTGGTCTGAGCCTGTTTTTTATTGGTTTAATAAGCCCATTTCTTTATTCTGCAAATCTCTGTGTAAGATGCTGCAGCTATTTCAAAATCAGTGAGGTGACTTTGACATGATGATACAGATTGCTATCCACTGAAATAAGTACTTCCCGGTCCACTGTTTTATGAAAAGCATGGACATTTGAAAAAATATTTGTAAGTGAGAGAAGGTAGCACCTCCCATACCAGTTGCTGTCATTTGGGTAAAGCCCTGCCTATTCTGGTGATAGAGCAGTAGTGATACACTGTGTGTCTGCAGCTCAGCAGCAAGCTTTTGCTGTTTTCTGCTTTTAATTTTTAAATGTCAGCCCAGTTAGTCATAAAGCCCTTAAATGCCAGTATTGGTCTTCAGCATGGTTCTACCTTGGTTTTTTTGCTGCACTCAGAGCAATCCGGGCTGTCTGCCAGGTCAGCGTTACCACAGCAGGGTGAGTGGCAGCCTTCTTCGGTGTACAGTGGCATGTTAGCTGGACACAAGAGAACAAAAATAAGAACATTTAAAGATAAGCCATCTTGAACTCACCCAGGAGCATTCTGCACTGTTCATATTGCATTCAGAATTTAATCGTTCAGCATAAAAATCACAGGAGAAAATGCCTACAAATAGGTACCTCTTGTCCTGGTGTTTCCTGGGCTTTGTGTTCACCTACAAAACAATCTGAGTTGCACATTCCACGCGATAAACTGCAGCTCCATACACAAGATGTGCACCCAAATGCTCCCTTCCCTAGAAAAGCAAATAAAACAATATCCCAACAGAAAAAAATGACATCTAACTTCCCTTCAAAAATACACTGAGCACCTCAGCCATGGCAAAGGGCTGTTTGTCATCCCAAAGAATCAGCAGTGAGGAGTCCAGCAGGAGCAAGTCAGTATTAAAAAAACCCCTGAGCCTGGTTTTGAAACTTTATGTGTATTTCTTCGGTGTTCTGAAATTCGTGAAAAGCTGATTATGAACTACAAGGATTGTGTTGGCCTTTTGTCTTTTTTTTTCCCTAAGTGGTGCAACTGTGTTGCCACCTGCTTTAGCTATTTGTGCCATGTCTGCACATGGATGTTCAGAGCATTCAGAAAGATCAATTAGCTCAGTGTACTTAAGTAAAATTGTGGGAAACCTTGGCCAAATACTCTCATTTGCAAGGGCAAAAGGTGTTGGACCTAGCGAACCCCTTTCAAACCACAACGAATTAACTTACATTTATGTTTGAATAACTATATAAAATCTTCAGGTGTGTAGGAAAAGTTGTGCTTAACTGGGTGCAAATAGAGCATTGTATGTGCTTTGTGTGTGTCATTGTATGTGCTTTGTGTTCATAAGGATATTTTTGAAGACTTGCGCTGCATATGGTTCTTCTGTGAAATATTCAAGTCAGTGCTTTGTCCCACATAATGTTAAAATGTGCCTGTCCAGTTCCCTGCAACAGGACATTTTCTGTCTGAAAAGAAGGAAATGGATATGCTAGTACTTCACATTAGCAGCGGTTAAACAGATGGAGTTAGCAACCTTCTATGACTCAGTTAATTTACTGTGTGATTTTTCTGATTGATGCAGGATTCATCTTCCTGCTCCTGAGAAAGAAGAGACACTGCACCACTTCTTGACTCCTACATCAACATGCAGATACATTTCAGAACATCTACAGGTTTGCAATTTAGAGGGACTGGTTTGTATTTCAGTTTAGTATTTCTGTAATTATGACAGAAAAATCAGTCCTATTGTATTCATCCCAAATAGAATAAAAATCAATCATTGGAAACAGTCTGCAAATTGAAATTACAATCTCTTTTTGTCCCAAATCTATGCCAAAATATTGCTGTCATTTATTATTATGTCCTTGAACACCTGCATTTTAATAGTTCCTGGCTTCTTTCTAGTTATTTCCACAATTTTAAGCATGTTATGTCACAGCTAGTGATCTGCACTATCCAATATATCCGCTGCCCAAGAGTTTTCATAGGTTACAATACGATACAGCCTGAGCCTGGTGTGGTAGAGTGGCACCTGCTAGCTATCATCTGATGCTGTGGAGAGAGAATAAGATGTTGTTTCTAAGGGGAATAATGCTGCTTGGTTCAGAATTAGATACAGTATAATTTAGGTAAAAGAAACTGAATATAAAAATGTGTCACAGAACAAAACAGTCTCTCAAAGTTAGCTGTGAAAAATGCTTGACTATGTTCAAAGCAACAGACATCACAGTATTTTTGTCTGGTTGGTTTTTTCACCTTGAGGATATGTTTTGTGGCCTTTTTTTGCTAGTTGTTGATCTTCTACTATTTTCACAGGATTGTAACCATGTGGGGCTTTTTTACATCTGGGATGAAAGGACAAAAAGTTTGGTTTTGACTGTCTTACAAGGTTTTTTGTTTATTTCACCTCATGAAGGGCCATTTCCTACTGGCTTTTTCTAAGCTGTTTTTAAAATTAACCTCCTTCAATTTTTTAAATTCATGAAGTTTGACAAATTCATTATTAATATCCAATACCACACTTTTAAATTTAAAAGCTGTTGTAATAAAGGCAAATATAAATCTTGTCCAGGGATTTACTAGACCACTGTTCTGAACTGCTCATTTGAAATGAAGAACAGTCCAGAACTGTGTCTTAGTGAATCATGTGCTCATTGCAAATGAGGAGAATAATTCATCTTAATATTGTAAATTTCAACATAGTGCTCCAAAACCAAATCCAGCTCTGTAATCCCAACAGGTTACAAGGAGGAAGAGCTGGCACATATGTGAATTTAGGGGACTTAGTGTAGGAAGGTATTCACATGGAGATGTTGTACTAGCCAGCCACAGAATACTATTACCCAACATCTAAGAGGTCAAACTTCCTGAGGAAGGAAGGGAAGTAAAATAAAATTTGGGAACAAGTTGTGTAAAATAGCTATGCTTGATGCTATCATCTAACCATTTCCCTCCAACGGGGCAGCTCCGATATGTGTCAAGTGGAACTTTTATACCTGCAGAAAACTAAGACCTTGGTTATGCTTGGCACAGAATTTATTCAACAAGTTACTCAACTCCTAAATGTCAAGGAAATTTGTATATTGTACCTCACGCACAGGAAGGCTGCCAGGAAGGTTGTGGGTCTCGGCATTCAATTCTATATTTTGATCCAAGCAGTCATAGCAACAGGAAAATAGATGTCTGATGAAAGAGCAATTACGAGACAGTAGGCTATTCATTTTTGCTGAAAATAAAAAAATAGAATAAAACCAGAGTTGGGTGCAAATTGAGCATGGCACTTCAGTTAACATATCCAGCGGTTTCAAATAAATATGATTTTTATAAGCTGGTGGATTGGCTGACAGTATCCATTAGCTCCATGCAGCAAATCATTGCACTTTGTTGTTATTGCAAAATAGTTTTAAATGTTGACTTTTCAAATGAAAGACAGGAAAGGAAATTTTTTGAATAAAAGGAGGAGGGAGAACTGTAGACGTGCTGAGCCTCTTCCCACTAGAAGAAGTGGTGGACATTTTATTAAGAAGCCATGCACTGAGTAGAAAAGTGGGTATGTGTGTGACATGGCACAGGGACAGAAGGAAGAAGAAGAAGAATAAAAATTGTTGTTGTTGTTGCTGTTATTATTATTATTAATAACTGCAAATCTAAATGAGCTAGCTGTGCCACGGCTATCTCAGTGATGGATGCTAGGTCCATATGGCTAGGAGACAGTCTGTAACAATGTGAGTCACTTCCACATCTGACCCTACCTGCAGCTCAGAATGTCCTAAAAGTTCTGTGTTAAAATCAAAATCAAAATCTTTCTGTTTTGTGTAAGAACAGCTGACAATGATCCAGGGACAGCACAGTTGATTAAAACCTGGCTGTCTAACAGTAGGGCACTGGGCAACAACATGGTTAGTCATTTTTTACCACGCCTAATTGTGAACATTTGTTGCAGATGGTATTGAAAGCCTCTAGTGTTGCAATGCACGTTGGCAAGTGGCAAAAGATTAATCGGGAGCAGATGTAGCAGGAGATAAGGAGAGTTTTCCCTGTTATCACCATTCTGGCTACAGCACATCTGCCCTGAACAGGAGTCCCAGAATGTTTGCAGGGTCCAGGTACAGGCCACAGGGTCCTTCATATAATGCACATAACAGAAGAAAGCTGCATGCTGTCAGGGTGAATGTGGGACATGAAAGCCCAGGCTGAAGCACTGAGCCTCTGTGGACGCCAGCAAATGTGCAAAGCATTAGCTGCTGCAGCCCGCACTGCACAGGCCAACAGGTAATTGAGGGTCTGAAAGGAGGAGCGATCAATGGCAAACAAGTTTCAGAGGGGTAAAGCTCTCTTTGTCTGTAAGCTATACAAAACATTCAATATTTTTATTTGACATGCTTCATTCTACTTTTGGTCTTTGTTTAAAGAACTAAAGTGAGGCAGGCATTCATTGTTGAAAAGACTTTTTATAACCTGAACCAATTATGTCTGTAGGACCATTGTCCTCCCTCAGCTGATTATTTTCTCACCTACTCCACTTTCTCCTGCCACCCACAGCTAATTGTGGTGCTGGTGTGAGCTATAAGGCCAAGCAGACCAGGTGTTTGCCTCTCCTAGTGAGGTCAGAGGCGGGAGAAGAACGGATTGGAACAGTTACAGTTTGAAGTCCCTTTCAGTGAGCAACAGAGCACTCAGGAGCCAGCCTGGCACTGCCGTGGGATCACCCAACAGTGGAGTCACCTCCAAGAAGTACTGGAGCAAAAAGAGCTGTAAGATGCTAGCTCAAGGGGGGAGGTGTGGTGGGGAGGAAGGAAAGGCAGTGAGTCAGGTCCCTGAGATTGGAAACAGTCATCTGAGTCATTGGATCTGGGTGCCGCTTATTTGCCTGGCCATTGGTGAGGATGTCTCGTTGAAGAACTAGTGGCAAGTTGCCCTGAGACGTGGAAATCGGGATCTCTGGAAAGGGCTAGGGCTAGGGAAAGCGTCCAGCATGAAGAAGCCCAACCTTCCCCGGCCCCCCGCCCCCTTAATTTAGCCCGAGGGAATTTTGAATTAAACACGACTGACTCCCTGGTCTGTCTAGTCTGGGTCTTGACAGGGGGACTGCCCCCCGTCCCCTCCCCTCTGGGGGCGGCAGGGAGAGCCCCAGCCCCAGCCCTCCATGTCGGGCAGGGAGCAGGGACAGGGGGCAGGACCTGGTGCCAGCCTCGGGGCTGGGGCTCTTTGCAATGGGGTTCGTGCTGCTGAGGACACAGGTGTCAGATCCATTGAGCATTTAGGGTGGAAGGAGGTTTCTTGAAGAAAGTCTTGACTAGCCTCTGTACTTTGCATTATCTATGTATTATTTATACATTGAGGTAAAGATTAGTGGTAGCATAGTTCAGGGAGTGAAGAACTAAAATTGCAAAGACATTTTTAAATGTCTTTTTTATTTTCCTGCAAGTTTCATCTTCTTGGGGAGAATGAACATTTTGTTCTGCTTTCCTTAGCCCTTTTCAGTGAAGGGATGTGGATATCTTGCAAAGCTTTCTGCAATGGCAAGGTCCTATGAGTTTAGATCCTTTCTTTCTCTCACTGACATATGATCTATACTGGCTTTTTTCCCTGCTGAAAATCCATTTTCTACAGGTTGGGTTACAATACTCCAAGCAGACTAGTCTGTCTAAATGTCCCTGGGGTTAGGGGGCAGCCCAAGGCTCTCTCAAGCCTCTAGATGTACCTAACCATACTAGCACACAAGCATTTTTAGCCTGCTTATACAAGTAACCCTCAAAGTAATACGCTGGTGAACATTGCTCTCTCTTGTGAGATGCAGAAGTTCACTGTCACTAGATTTTGAGAGACTATTCCCTTGCTTCATATTTTTCATGACTCTATTATTGAACAAATCCTTACAGAGTATCCTTCTTGGTGTCATCTGTAAGAATATAAGAAATACTCTGGGAAAGCTAGATGTTTGGTCTTAATCTTACTGAATTGAGCAGTTTTCAAGTTTTACATTCTCCGATCCCAACTGCCCTGTAAATCCTAAGATTTTTCCCCTTTTAGAAACTAGTCATTTGTCACACTCTGAAAAAGTGATGAATAATTGATGGTATATTGGACAGCCATATAGTTTAATCAATGTTTTTCACGTCACCTCTAAAACCTTGGCTGGAGCAAACACCCCCCTGCTTCTGATGTCTGCCTGCAGTTGGACATCCCCTGTTCTGTTGTCAGTTGCTTCTAAAAACGTCAGAAATTGTCAAGGCTGGATTCTGATTTTCCCATTGAAACTGTCTATGGACTGTATATGCAATATATACAAATTCTCCTTTCTCTTCTTTGCATCCAGCTACCTTACCCTGGCTAATGTTTTGTTTCATTTCTGGGTAGTTTTAAGTGCTGTAATTTAAGACCAGTTATACGTGTCAAGAAAGAAACCAAAAATATTACTGAAGTACGTATTGAAAGGGACCTTGATCTTGATGAGAGAATTATTGTAATATAAAAAATAAACAGCAATAAGATAAGGTTAAACTAAGAAGAGGTTAACTACTGCTGAAGAATACAGTTTCAAAAACATTTAAAGCCTTGCAAGTAAAAAAAAAGATCTTTTTTAAAGTTAAGTACTTCCCCCATCTCCATTTAAACTTTGCTCCTTCAGCAGCATTTGTTGCTTTCTCTAGCATTTGCCAGTCACCCCCAGAGGGTAACGTACACAAGCAATTGTGCTTCTGGTATTTGACATGAGTGATAGATGACCTTTACATTCAGATATTAATGCTTAAATGTCCCAACCTGAGTACTCCTATTGCCTGCAGAAGGTGTGGAATTAGACTTTTCTTTATTTAAAAGAAAAATCAACTTCTTTTGCATGTCAAAAAGTTCCCAGAATGGACAGGTGTGCTGCAAAAGATTTTTCTACAGAAACCTGTGAAGGGTATTTCCAGTAAAGTAACCAGAGAACAACAGCCTTGTGAAGTTGCCAGGAAAATCGCTCACAAAAAGGCAAAATGTTTATCCTTGGCCTTTGAACCAATGCTAAATAAAACCAGCAAATAACTGAGGTTAGCCATGGAAGGATCTCCCACTTGTCAGTTAAAACTTTACTCAGGATAGCATGACAAGTTATGTTGCATAATGCTGCAGGAGAACTAATTAATTAGTGACAAAGTTGCCTGCCTTCATGGGAAGATTGCCAGCCTGGAGGTGTCATCCCTCTGTTCTGGCCTATCATTTTTCCTTGTATCAGATCAAGTCTCAAATAAGGACAAATAAGTTCATGGCTTGTTGTTGAACTGCTTTGTTGTATTTCTTTCTGCCCCAATGTCTACTATGCTATACTTGAGGACTCAGTCTGTAGCTCTTCTGGTTACAAATGAAACATGTAAATATAAAAGTCACATGTGTATGATGTTGTGTGATTCTGAAGCAATTATGAAACCATGGATCAGAGGAAAGTGTAAACTAACCATATTCTAAAAATGGGGCACTGACTCTGGAAAAAAACAATTTATTTTATTATTACCCTTTCCTGGATTTTTAAAGGCAAAAATGTATGACCTTTTCAGACCTATGGATCTTTTTTTATTATTATGTGCATGTTCTTTCTTGGTTCTGGTTGTTGGGTTTTTTTTTTCCAAATTAAAACACCTTCTACTTAAAACTCCTATTCAGGCCAGGCTCTGACTCAACATCATATTGATTCTCACTTCTTTATCAGAATTAGTAACAACTTTGACATATATCCAGTTTGGTCTCCCCTGTTCCTTTCTAGAAATTGAGAAACTGATCGCACCATGCCTTTTCTTGAGCTAGGGTGTACAGCAGCTCTGAAGCTGCTGTAGTGCTCTGCCCATTCAGTCTCTTCCAGCATTAAAAAAAATTGAAAGTCCTTGGAAGCCTTAGGTACAAAAATTGAAAGCATTTGTTATGGGGTGTCCTGGTTTCAGACAGGTGGAGACAGCAGGACCCTTCCAAAAGGTCACAGAGATCTCATTACTGCAAGGCATAGATGGTTTGGCCTGATGGCACTGTAACTGAATTTTTTTACACCTTCTTCTTTTGCAGATATGTCTGTGTAAAACACACAAAGTAGGTGACAAGGAAACACAGATAATCTAATTTAATGCAATTCTGAACTGGAAAAATTAAGTTCCCTGTTCAAAATCCTGCCCAGACTTCCTTTGCTAATCTCATTTTGGATGTAACATAACTTAAATCAGTACCGTTTCCTCAACTATGAATTTTTCTGCACTCTGCTGGGGTATAGCATGGTCTGACCACAGATATTTGCACTGTAAATTGTAGGATAGTTTGGGATTTTTTTTTCTATGCAGTAAAACGTCTTACAGGACCTGACTCCAGTTTCATACCAGGGTGAATGTCAGCTGGTTACAATGTAATCAGTGAGTTATGTGCATGCTTCGCACAGGAATGGTGGCATGATTCATATTCCCTACTACTACAGTATTTTCCTTCCTCACAGCAGATAGCACATTTGGTGCCATGCAAACTGTTGTAAAAAGGGAAAAAAACCGCAGTGTTTGAGCTATGAGTGAGTAACAGCAACAGAGGACAACAAGGTCATTCACAAACTAGTGGTTCTCCTTTAATAAAAGAACAACTCAAATATTAGAGTTCACCAGCTTCTTTAGGTGGTCATATTTTACAATTTTAGAGATGGTAATCACTTCAAGTGGGAATAAAATGCAGTTTTGGCCACAGTGAAACATCAGCTGTTTATGAACTCATAGCAAGTATTACCAAGTAGTAGTGGACAGAAAAAAATTAACGATGCCAAAGCGTATTGAAAAAGATTAGGTATATAAAGCAGAATTGCCCATGAGGAATTTGGCACAGGGTCAGCACCACTGCATCCAGAAAAAAATGCAAAGGGACTTGTTAACACGATCTCACTCTTCTCTTGAAAGACCAGCAACACCCCCTGATACCACGCTACAGCACAGGCTAGGAATAGATTCACAGTGAAGGAAATCACCACCTCTTTCTGCAATAGCAGTTTCCTTTGAAGCCTCCTATCTGAATGCCAGTTCTTCGTGGCTGGGGAGATTTGTCAAGATTACAGCCGGAGGTATTCTGCCTGCAGGCACTTTTGAGAGACCGGGCACAAAAGAGTGAGTAGGAGGGAGAAAAGGAATAGCATAGTCACGTTTCTGTGTTTCTCTCTAAGTAAACATTTATGCTTTCATGTTATCGGGTGCCTACGGCAGGATTTTTTTTTTAAGCTAGGACTGTCATGTTTGGCATCTGTGGAACCTCAGCTCTCACCCTGTTTGGCAGATTGTCTTAAAATGCTCTTCTGCTCCAGGGAGTACTGCACAGAGTGGGTATTAATCTTGTTTCGCAGATTGAATCCACCAAAACTCACATGTGCTCAGCACCACTGTAAATTTTCAAGAGTGGTTACAGTCTCAGTTTGGAAACACATAGCTTAAATCAGTAATTCAACAAATGTAGCAACACCTGCTTGCTTATTGTTTTTCCTCAGCTATGTATCTCAAAGTGCTTTACAAGGCAGATGATAGCATTATGATGCTTTTACGGACAGGAAAACTAATAATTTGCACAAGTTTAATTAATGGGCCAGTGACTAGATCAGAACTGGAATCCAGGTCTCCCAAGTCCCACCCAGGGCTCCGCCAGTTGATTACTCTGCCCAGACAATGCAGCAAGTGTTGAACTGATGAATATGAAATGCATGTTCTGTGAGGCTCTGTTTATTTGCCACACTCACACAGATGTTATTCTTTCAAAACATTATTAGAAATTGTCTCGTCTTACTAATATGGCTCAAGAAAACATGAAATTTCAGTTCTTTTTATCTATTTTCTTTCAGCTTCTCCTTCTGTCCTCATGCAGAATAGACTTGTCACCCTTTTCCAATGGTGCTGCAAGCTACCATTTGTGTTGACAGGGAAGTACATAAACAGAACTTTGACATAAACTCGGTCTGTCAGAAATAAAAATGTCAGCACAGCGTTTTTTAGAGACTGTGACCTATAACGTCAGAAAGCTGTAATCTCAGGTTTTCTGATATGTTTCGTTATTGAAGGAACTTCTAAACTGTGACTTTACTAATCTGATTTTACAGAAACATAGAAGGCCCCACTGAGTTTGCTAAGGTTTTCCAAAATCTTGATATGGACTGCAAATTTAAAAGGGAAGCACTGCTACTGTTTCACGGAGAGTTAAAATAGACTAATGTTCCTTCCTTTCCATTGCATCATACCTCCTCTTTAAAGGATCACTTGTAAAAAAGAAATATATTTGTAGTAAGAAGTGTGCAGGCACTTGAAAAAATTTAAATGCAACATAAATACAGAAAAATAAAAATTCCTTTACAAAATGTAAAAGAATCTAGCTATCAGTGTCTGGGAATCAAACAACATGTAGCTGTTACCAACTGAAAATTAAAGTCCACTCTGACAGAAAGTAGAAGTTAATTGTTATAACATCCATGGAACATGTGTATTCTGAAAGAACCACCCCTACAGATATTAAATACTGAGCTTGCATTTTTTGTGGCATAAAGCCAGCATTCAGTCCTTTACAAATTTTATAAGGTTTTTTTACCTTTTCTGCTGAGATCAAAGGGTTATTCTTTCACTCATAAAGGAGTTTGTAATGTGTACTGCTGCTTTGTGTGTTTTACCCATCAGTTTCAAGAATGAATGTTGTTTCCCCTACCAACAAGAAACATCCACTCTTGTTTAGATTATGTGCACAATATGTTGTCATAGCATTGAGCCTTAGATAGGTGAGGTAAGTGAATGACTGGATATATGAAGAGACACAACAGAGGTAAGAAAATAGTTCCTGACTACTGCAGGAGTGAACCAGAAGGATTAATACAATTCACCAGTTGCACTTCTAAAATAAACTTGACTGCCATACTGTAGGTCGAAAAACTGTAGAAGCCAGCTTTCCATATGACTGTGGCTTTTATTTTCCTGGAAAAGAAAGGTCTTCTAAAAATCCATTGTTAGCCAAAATGGCACACATTCTTACAAGAAAATACAGCTGAAACAGTAATGGCACATAGGAAATGAGGGCCACTCACAGCTAAATAGGTATCTGACATTCTTTGTTGTGTCCCCATATACACCCATGTTCTTAAGCCTCTTCAGGTATTGTGTATATACATACACACGCACATGTATGTAAAAGCAGAGACGCAGCCTATCTGGCCACCTACTGCATTAAGCAGAACACAATTCAGATAAAGAGGACCCGAACTAAAGAACTAAAGCTCTCGTTCTAGTTAATTCCATTGATTTCCACAGCCATTATATGAGACTGTTCTGTGATTCGGATTTTTAGAATAGAAAAAAACATCTAAGAAGCATAAAACCAGCTCTTCCATTTTGTCATAATTTTGAAATGAGAGGGTTTAGTTTTGTTCAAAACCATAGAAACTTAGTTGAGTTTGGCCTATATACATTCTGGAACAGGAAGGAGGCAGGATCACTGGGCACCTCTACATGCACACACTAGAATTTGTAGCATTCTTTGCCTATCTCCAAATCATAGTGAAAATAATACTAGTTCCTTTGAGAGAGGCCCATTTACCTTCAACAGGTGATTCACACATAGCCTTCATTCCAATCAAAAAGAGGAAGAAAAAGTTTTCCGCACTATGAAGGACACCTCCGCATTTGGTGTCACAAATATTAATGGGACAAAGTAGACTTGAAAGTAAGTGGACTAAGAAGAACTGAAACAACATTCTTCTAGAATGGTCAACCACATGCATATGTCCTGTCACGCTACCTTTCTTATTTTAAACATATAGCTTTTAAGCACTTCACTTAGCATTTTAGCTAATCTTTCTTTATGTGTGCCATTTCATGTAGTAGAAACAATAGAAGTACTTACTATATTTTGTGAGGGTCGTTCAAATAGTTTTAATGATGTCCAATAACCTACACATCTGGACATTCTTAAGCATTCTTAAAAATCCCCTATTGTTAAGGTCACAAAGATATACCTTTATGGCTGCAAATACCTTATTTTAAGTAAACATCTAAGTCTTAAAATTGAGATCTGATTTTAGCAAATCAGTAAGTACATCCTGACAGCTTTGTGAGTTTATTCAGCTGCCTGAAGTGTAATGTACCTTGTAGTTTACTGACTTATGAATTAATAATTAAAAAGTAATGTTATGGCAGTCAAAAACACATTTCATAGCAGAACTATTTGTAATTCATCTTTGGATGTCAGAAGGTAGTTATTAACTAGATTTGTCACTTCCAATGCAATACTGTTCCTTTCTGATATGCTGTTCAATCAGGTATCAGGAGAGTAAGTGTTACTTTTGCCTTAGCGATAAGTAATTTCCAATACTTACTAGTATCCAGCTCTCTAACAAATATGTTTTAATCTATGTTTAGTATTCATACATAAACAGTGGTACTTTTGTCTGTATATAGTAGATCTCTTTCAAAATGGCTCTCAAGGCTGAAATTTTCAGTAAGCACAAGAGCAATTTTATATTCCTCTCCTACTACCAGGAAATAGAGGTACCCACTCCTGTGAGTCTCATATGAAAGTCCTTCCTTTGATCTCCATTTGTTTTGAAGTGTTCATATCAAAAGCAGTGGATGAAACTGAACTGTGTAGTGGGAATTAAAAGCAGCAGAATGTCTGTAGCACCCAAAATTATTCTTCTTAAGAGCTCAGTTTGTAAGTGGACAAACGTGAGGTCTGCACACTTTGCCCACACACACAGGAGCACAATGTAACCTACCAGGGTAGTGAAGCAAGGTTGTTTTTGTTTCTGTATAATGGGGTTTTCTAGTTATATAAATGCTGATAAAAGCCACTGTTTTCCTTGGGGGTAGGATAAACAGTACAAAGGAAAGAAAAACAACATGGAGTTAAATCCTTTGGCCCTGTATCACTGTAAGGGTCACTGGCACTGTGAACACCGTAGAATAACCCTGGGCTGCTCTAATTAGAACTCCTGTCTCATAAACCCAGATCTGGCA
This sequence comes from Astur gentilis, assembly GCF_929443795.1. Lineage (NCBI taxonomy): Eukaryota > Metazoa > Chordata > Aves > Accipitriformes > Accipitridae > Astur > Astur gentilis. The sequence continues at coordinate 47,379,374 of NC_064919.1, forward strand.
CCCAAGAAAACAGATGCCTGTAAATGGATTTATTATAAATTCTTTCAAACATGCCACATAGAGTTTAATACATTTTTTGATCTTTTGCCTTGAAGACTAGACCTATTAAAGATTTTAGTTTGTTTAAAACACTGACTCTTGGTAACCTGTCAGACGGTGCAGGAGTCTGAACAATGGACACCTGCTGTGATCTAGCTCAGGAAAATACATAAGAAAATTCACATGCTGCTCAGAACTGGAGTCCTTGGGAGAGGAGGACATCCACCAAACTCAGACCAAAGGAAAACGCTGTATGTTGGTTTGGGGCAGTTACCACTCAGGCATCTCCCCAGCATTCACACACACACAGAATCCTACTGACAGGGACTCGCAGGGACTCAGGAAACCCATGGAGGTTCCTGGCCAAAAAGCAACCGCAGAGCCCAGGCCCCCAGTAGGGCTGCTGATCCCAGGGTGAAGGTGTACCCATAGACTGAGTAAAGGTCAACACAAACCCCTGGCCCCTCACTCCTCCTTGGGTGACTGTCTGAGGTGTCCACAGCCCAGCTGCTCAGGACCTCACCAGCAGCCCAGGACACTCCCCATTTCTTCCTGATTCTTGTCTTTTCTTGGTTGCCACCTGTCTTGCTACCTCGGACGCCTGTGTAAAAGGACAGCAGCCCAGCCAGCCCAGTGTTGGGCCTTGACACCATGGATTTCTGGTTGGCAACAAGTGGGACAGAGGAGGGTGCAGAGGTGGGAAATCTTTGCCCTGTGGTGGACAGAGCAGCACTCCCATGGGCTGCCCTGAGGTCTTGGCTCTGCCTGGGAGGGCTCAGCTGGCTCAGAGACCCCAGTCACTGGCTGGTCCCAGCTGCTCCACCGGTGCAGCACTGACCTCTCCCCCCCTCCCCAGTCAGCCACCCTCTTCTCCCATTTCAGCTGTTTCTCTAATGAAGCAGGTGTCTTGCTCTGCTTGATGCTGCTGAGGCCAGCAAGGCAGCTAGGGACAGCTGGGCTCCTGTGGTATATGCTTTAGGGCATCTGGGAAAGGTTGGATGGCTTTTTTGGTGTTGTTGCGTTTACCTGTTGTCTGATTTCTATATGCCTCATAGAGCTGGAACAGAAAATTGTTGAGAAAGTGGCAAGAGACAAAAAAAGCACTGATGAGCCTCACTGTCCCTGCCCACCCCCCAGGGCTTACCCCTTGCCCCTGCTGCTGCAGGATCCCATTTCTGCCTCCGAGGGCCATCAGTCTCTGCCCCAGCGATGCTGCAGCAGGGCTGGTCTCCAGCTCTCCACAGCCCCACAGGGCAAAAGTTTATAAAGATGAGATATGATAAGCCATACTGGGATATCGAATGGGTAGAGGAAAGCTATATTGACCTTATGGCAATCTGGTCTAGCGTGAGAGACGGAAAGATGAGGTCAGGATTACTCTGGTTACTCAGAAGTTGCCTGTGGACAGCAGTAGACAGGTTAAGAGACAAGCAAGGTAAAATCTCCAGCTGGGGAAGAAAACTTGCCCAAAGCAATGTAACCTATAATACCAGAAACAGTCAAGTACAAAATAAGTATTTAGAAAGTAAATTACAACCCTGTATCATTGTCAAAGCTCTGCAGGGATGGCAAAAACTGTATCAAACTGACAAAATAGGCCCAGTCAAGTTTATGACTGCTATGTCTGGAATTTTTTGAGATAAACACATGGTGTGATCCAGACCTCAACCCCCCAGCCTCCGAACAACCTGTGATACCCAAGCACCCATCCCCTGAGCACCCCGTGATACACTCCTTGACGCAGAGGGTGACAAGGTTCAGGGAGTAGCGCCCAATAAATACAACAGAAGAGCCTGATGCACTGCCAGGACAGCAGCTACCCCCGCTACCATTACTGCATGTGGTTTCACTTCTCAGGAATTAATGGATTTACGGACTCGATTTCCCATGAAACCTGGAGAAACCTATGCCCGTGAGAAAAGTCTACCGAACAGTGCAGCAGGACGGGCTCGTACCTCACCCACTAGTGACAGAGGAGGTAAAGATGGATGGCTTTGGGCAAAGGCTGGCAAATTAGAGAAGACAACGTTAAAGCGTGCCATCTTAGAAGCGCAAAGAGGAGGAATACAGGTCAGCAGTGGGCAAACGGCCCCGAATAGCCCACAGCAGTCCCAGACCCCGAACAACAACAGCCCCAGACCCCAGGCCCCGAACAACAGCCCCAGGCCCTGAACAACAACAGCCCCAGGCCCCGAACAGCCCCAGGCCAGCCTCCGTCCCCGCCGGCCGCGGCCGCGCTGCCCGGGCAGGACGGCCCAAAAGCACCACCTGAAGCCCGAGCAACACCCACCTGGGAAAGTTCTGACACCAGGCCCAGCCCACAGCCCCAGCAGGAAAGCCGTGGGACAGCCAGGGAGGGCAAACAGCTTCTGACCGCCATCAGCCGGGCGGGGAGCCAGGAAAGGCTGAGATAAAAGTTTCAAAGCGGCCGCAGCTGCAGGGTCTTTCCACAGCTACCCTTAAACAGTTAGCAGGAGAAAACGTGCCGGTGCCAAAAAACAGGCGGGAGCCCAACCGGCCGCCGCCTCAGCCCTGCTCCTCCAGGCCCCCACCCCAGGGCTGGCAGCCGTCCCAGCAGCCCGCCGCTGGCCAGGCCTGGAAACGTTGGTCAGTGACAAGCTCTCCACTGCCTTCCTAATAGGTGCTGGAGCTCAAATCCCTACGACTCTTAAGGACAGCTAAGGAGGGAGAGCCCGCCCTTAAACGAAGCGAAGACTCGGTAGCAGGTGCAAACGGCAAAACAGTCACATAGCCTCCAGCTGAGACTAAATTGTTTCTGCCAAATGTCAGAACGGTGAAACCTCAGGTCCTGTTAGGTACCGTGATCATCCTCAGGACGGACATCCTCAGAGGTCAGACACGGACAGACAGCTAGGGGAAATCAGAAACTGGGTCACCACCTGAGCATCTTAATAGGAACCAAAAGGAAGCTCACACCTGTTCGCTCTAACTTGTCCCACCTCTGTTTGAAAGTACGTATCCCACAATACAGGTTACCAGTAGTATTTGTCTTGTGTCTGAACTGATCCGACAACTAGAACGATGGGGAGTAACAGAAAAGAGATATTCACCATACAATAGGCTGGGGCGACCTGTCAAGAAACCTGATGGTACCTGGCAATTGCCTACTGATCGCTAAGCAAGATCTTGACCATTAACAATTAGTACAATAGGGCACAGATGTAATTATCAAACACCTCTCAACTCTAGAGACAGAAGTCCCAGACAAAAAAAGGGCAGGGTTCTAGTCAAGAAGTAGTGTTTCTAAGAACTAGGCATGTAGGAGAAAGCAAAATGTAATACCTCAACCAGTTTTGAATGAGATTCAGGACCTGGCTCCACCTAACAGTAAAACAGAATTAGGAGCAGCTGTAGGTACTCGGGGTTTCTGGTGCTTTCATATTCCATGACTTAGTATATTAGCCAGATCCTCACCTGTCTTTTAAAGGAAAATACCTTTTGACAGTGGCTTCCAAAACATCAGGAAGCCCTAAACATGGAAAAAGATGATCAGTCTCTAGGACCTATACACCCTCACCTCCCACGCTGTTCTACTTGGGTGTTCAGAGCAAAGCTGCACTGTGTTTCTCTAAGTGTTTGTTTAATTGTTTCTTTATTTCTCAATACCAGAATTTGTAATTAAAAGTTTCTTAATTGGCCATAAATTAAATTAAGTAAAATTCCCTGACTCAGAACAGCAGCACCAATCATTTCACGAAAATTAATACAGTCCAAAAAGCCTGTGAGGAGTGGTTAGGAAGGTGGCCGCACAAATGGTTAGGACTTAAGGCATGTTCAAATCTGTTTTAACACATAGGCAAACAGGCATAGCCTGTAACACACATGCTAGCTATACAAATAGTAAGTATACTCTTGCCAATTTTGCTAAACTGTGGCTTGATGCATAGCCCATGGCCAACAATATCCTAACCTGAGAAAAGGGAAAGTATTGCACAAACTTGGCAAATAGATTACACAAGACCTTTGTGGAGAACTACCAAGGGATGGCAGCATATCCTGATGGGTAATTAGTGGCTTGGAACATATACATCTAGCCCCAGGTGTCACAGCACCACCCCCAGTAATAGGATTAAATTAGCAGTTTGCTACACTTCCATTGTCTCAAGAAATACAACCTGATAATGGATTCCATTTTAAAAATAAAGAAACACATGAGTAGTATTTATTGAGATGTGTATGATAGACTCTCCATCTACCATATCAAGCACAGAATAAAGTTTTGTAGAAAGACAGAATGACCTGTTAATTAAATAAAAAAATCACAATTGAAATCTCCCAAGTGGGGAGAATTTTTGTGGACAATTTCTTGGCGTTTGAACGATCATCAAACACCCTTAACTGAGCTTTTGAATTGTCAATAAGCTACCCAACACCGTGACAACAATGCCAATCTACCTGGAGGTCAGGAGGTGAAATAGTAGATGTCCAACCTGCACTAAGAACCCACTGGGTTACCTTATTGTGCAACCAGGGAGAGGGAGCATGGGAAGCTTTGAATGAATGTAAAGGGAAAGGATTAGTAAGACCTGCAGCTTGGATAGACTCCAAGACTGAGATTTGTTTTGTGTCATTACAGGAATCAATATGAAATGGCAGACACAGAAAAAAAATCAAAATGGGGAGGGGAATGCTAATATTCCAGACTAGCAGACACCCTCACAACATACCCACCACCTCCTCCTCCTCCTGTATTTGTTTTTGAGTTTTCTAGAACTTCTTCATTTATTAGTAGGGAAAGTCACATCTACACCTTAACCTGGTGTTCCACCTATTACTCAGACCCAAGACCAACAGGCAATTTGACCCCAACCTTATGCCCTGAATATACCCAACAGTAATATTGAGAGGTGACTTCTATACTCATAACCCAAATTAATCTGATAGAAAAATCAAGACAGTGTCAGACATTCCTATGGTGTTCCCTGGTGCATCTGCATTAATAGAAGTGACTGGCCAGGAGCCTCTCCTTGGGAAAGACAATACCACGGTAACCACGTACCTCAGGAAACATTGTCTTCTACTACCAAATCTCTGCCTGACTTGGAACCAGTTAGTGGCTAATTGTAGAAGATGAGAAATGTTACAGATTTTTTAACAAATCCATCCAAATCGTTTTCATCTGGGACATACATTCATAATATAAAGGAGGGACTACAAAGAGCTTTCACTCTACTTTTAAATGGTATAACTGGAAGCCCAGTTGTGGAACAGGCCACTCCCCCTTACCCTATGCTATCTGGAATCTTCTGAGTGGTTTCTCTAAGGATCTTGATAAAATTCCCATTCTGATGGTAAGTCAAGTCCAGAGATTAGGGTACAGAAATGGAAGACGCTTGTACTTCTGGATTTCTGCAAATCCCACAGCTAGTAAAACCCCTCCTTCAGGAATGGGAAAACTATCCCCCAAATCTTTTGTACTCTTTCCCTCAGTTTAGAGTGATATGTAACCACTGTACGGGAAACAAACATGATTAAAGTATACCCATGGTGCAAATTCAATTTTACTGGCTTGGGAAAATTCAGTCTCATTGCTACCTTGAGAGCAGGCCAGGGAACTATTGGAACTCTTTAGGGATCAGTATGAACAGCAGCAGCAACTCTGAATGCTACAGACTTTGAAGTTGTCTGGAATAAGTCAACCAGGCTATGACAATTCATCAGCCAAGCCATATAAAGACAAGTGACCACTGAAGTTGCTTATGATGAAAATCATGTTGAAGCTCCCAAAGTAACTATCCAGCCTTAGCAGCAAATTAAAAATATCCCAGCAGCTGTAACAAACAGCACTGCCTCTGCCACTGCATGTACTGTAATGCAATTTTTTTTCTGTTTCACAATATGAGTGATCAGTATTATCGGTTAAAACTGGAAGCTCTGCAGTTCCATCAAACTCATATTCTGAATGGCATCCTGAATGTGAACCCCTGTTTACAAAAATTATTTTTATATTACTTCTTGCCGTTTTGGGGACATCTGCACATGCTCTGTACCCCAAGATGCACCAGTATACCCTCTTTATGAGTGTGTACCAGTCCCCTGAGTCTTGAGAAACTGCTTTTGGTCTCCTCATAGTTTAGCTCATTGGCCAATCAAAGGACGTTTGTCCTGGATCATTGACAGTGCCAACAGTGGAGACAAAATGAATGGATGGGCCCCCAGTGAAACATCTTTGTAGATTCCTGGCAGTTACACCCAGGCATTGCAGGCAAGTATATATGGAATACTTTTGTTGCTGGATGTATGTATGTAGCTGCCACCACAGGACCAAAATAGGGCTAGCCCAATGTAACATCCCTGAAACGCTTCAAGTAGCACCAGGTCTCCAAGATCAGGTGTTTCTCTAGATCTATTCCTGTTGGAGCACATTACTAGCTACTGTAGACATCAGAAAGGACCTTCATTTTCAGCTGATATTACTGTGAATCAAGAAACCAAGGGCAAGATATCTCCTTCCACAATCTTCTAAATTAAATTTGCAACCAAGTCAACTAATTGCTTTTTAGAATTTTCTTTTGAAATCATCAGTTTCAAATCATCAGATCATAATCTCTCAATTGTCTTTGCAGAGCATAAGTTACTTTACCTTGAAGTTTTATAAACAACCACAGTGATTTCCAGGCAATTTCTAGACCAGCACCTATATAATCTAAGATGAGCTATATCTTGATCTCCTCAGTTACTGTAACGTATACATCCTAAAAGAAAGTAAAATAATGTTTTTCATGTCTTGAGATGCAGCCTAAACATTATAGAATTACATTTTACAGCAGCTATAGTTCATCAGAGTACACACCTGAAACTACTGCAAAACTACTGGATGGGATAAAGTGCCATAGGTTTGTCTATTAGGAAATAAACCAATCTTTCACCAAAAGTAACAACCTTATAGGGCAGAATTTAGCTCCAACTGACCAAGACTTTTCCTTCCTTTTTATTGAACAGTTTTGTGGAACATGGGAATACCTTGCACACTAAGGTTTCTAAAAAATAAATCAACACTACCTGCTGTGATGTCTCTTAACTTGGCATGTGAACCTTCTAAGACAGCCTAAACATACCACTTGCATGACGAGTCCCTGCACTCCAGCTGGTAATCAGAAGTTATTTGTTTGCAGGTGGCTGTGGGGTTTTACCAGCTTTTTTAGTGTTCTAATGATGAGATGAGTGTTATACTAAACATGTCAAACTGAAATATGGCAACTTAGGTTTGGGGCTTTCTTGTAATAGTGTCATATCAGATGAACTACTAAATTTTCTTTTTAATATTAAAAATCTACACCGCTCTTTTTAAATGATACACAAGAAGCTCAAGAAAATTTTAAAATTAAGTTTTGGTTTTGTCTGCAAAATAATATATCCAGTTACAAAAATAGAATCTAATTTTAAAAAGCTTTCCACTGTCTTGAAATGTAAGTGGAGCTCTGCTTTTCCTTACGTGTTTTTATATCTTTGAGAGAGCAGAGGCCTCTGAAGTCCACTGCTATAGCGAGTTTAGATTATTTATCATTTGTTAATCTGTCTTGCTACCCCAGGTAAATGAGTTGTGTGATAAGGAGCCCTAGAAAGACGTGGAATCTTAACCTGGATGCTGCTAATGCCACAGTTTAAGGACACATCTTCCCTATGCTGCTCTCCCCACTGCCACCTCTGCTTTCTACTAGGTGCTTATTGCATATGATGTGAGAAAGTGTGCGTGCGTGCGTGTGTGTGTGTAGAACAAAGAAGCGTCTTGAATTTAAACTTTAGTATCCCTTTCATCCAGTGACAGCCAATGTAAGAGGAGGAGGACGATCACACCCTGCCAGCATACCTCCAAAATTATCTCAATCTCTAGTGGAGATGACACAGCTGGAGAACCATCTTTCAGATCAGAACAAGACTTTTCATTAAAAAGAATTATTATTTTCTGAAGGCACAAAAAATCAAACCACAAACAAAATGGTGCTGAAACATGCCTGAAGTAAAGATGTGTGATTATAGACTTACAGCAAAAAAATCCTAACTTGATTGAGGAAAAATCCCTGCATCCACACAGTTTATATTTCTGCTTCTTCATGAGAATTATCTCAGGAGTCAACACAACCTTCTACAGGTAGGAGTTGCAGGTAAGCAATGCCAGAGTGCACAAATATGCAAATGTTATGTCACATAGAAAAGAGGAGCATTTAAGAAAGTTAATGATCCAGCAATGCAATAACCTGACTAGTAGCAAGGTGGAGATAGAGTGAAGCAGTATGGCAAAACAAAGTCAAGTTCTCTGAAGTCACAGGTTTCATATCTTGAAGAATTTAATATGTTCCAGTTCATCACCTGATCTTTCTTATCCCTTTAATTTTTTTTAAACTTCTGATATTTTAGAGCAACTGGTGAACTAAAAGTATCTATGAAAATGAGAAATCAATATACATACTCTAAAAGGGCTTTGATTTTCTAATTTAGTCTTTGGCTACAGGAAAGGATGGTAAGTATGAACAGCAATTAAATACCTCTTGAAAGAATCTTGTACTCTGATGCCCATAATAGCATTTACCTGTTGTGGTTTAACCCCAGTCAGCAACTAAGCACCACACAGCCACTTGCTCACTCCTCCACCCTCCCAGTGGGATGGGGGAGAGAATTGAAAAAAAAAGTAAAACTTGTGGGTGAGATAAGAATGGTTTAATAACTAGAGTAAAATAAAATATAAAAATAAGAAAAAATAAAAAGTATAATAATAGTAACAACAACAACAATAATAATAGTAATGAAAGGAATATTAAAAGGAAAAAAAAAAAAAAAAAGAAAGGAAAAAAAAAAAAGAGAGAGGAACCCCCCAAAAGACAAGTGACACACAATGCAATTGCTCACCATCCACTGACAGATGCCCAAGCAGTGATCCGCCCCTCACAGCAAACTCTCCCCAGCTTATATACTGAGCATGACATTCTATGGTATGAAATATCCCTTTGGCTAGTTCAGGTTAGATCTCCTGGCCATGCTCCCTCTCAGCTTCTTGTGCACATGCTCACTGGCAGAGCATGGGAAACAGAAAAATCCTTAATTTAGGATAGGCGCCACTTAGCAACAGCTAAAACATCAGTGTGTTACAAGCACTATTCTCACACTACATCCAAAACACACTGTACCAGCTACTAAGAAGAAAACTAACTCTATCCCAGCTGAAACCAGGACAATATCCATCCCTTATTCTATACCATCTACGTCATGTCCAGGTCGCACACTTTCCGATACATGTTCAGTGAATCACCACCACTTTTGCTATCTTTTGATACATATACACAGAGCCATCATTCTTGCAGTCTATGGGCCATCTCTATAAAATGTCTGTTGAGTTCATTCAGCCCATGACTTTGGGCTCCATTTGTCATACCAGTCTGTCTGGGCTGGAGGGATGGTGCAAAGCCTGCTCCGTTGGCAGAGCAGGATCGGGCTTTGGTGAGGAGCTCCGGGTGGGTGAGATTGGGCACAGCAGGAGGATGGTGTGTAGTGTTGGCTTGTTGCATGCTGAAGTCAGTCCTGGTTCCACCACTACTACACTTCACTCAGTTTTATCAAAGTTCATTCTTCATTAATCTAAGTGATTCTTACTGTAATAACATTGATATAGCATATAACGATAATAATGATGACTCATAGTGGCAGGGTTATATAGCAATTAACATCATACAATTTAATCTATTGGCTATTCTCACCCAAAATAAAACCCCCTTGAGGCACACACTGGACTTCCCATCCTTCTGCATCACCCACCAAGCGCACCCAGGTCCTTGAGCGAAAGCAGTCCCACAAATGGATTTGCCTTTGCCCGACGCAGGACTAACCCAGACTGTTTTCCCTAGCATGTTTTTTTATGTGCACTACAGGAACTTTATCCCCTTCCGCAGTAACTGGAAGTTTTGATTGGGCAGGGCCAGCTCAAATGACACATCTTCTAGTGTGGACTAACCATGTGGCCTTTGCTAAATGTGTATCCTGAAGGTCCCACCGCCCATTGCTCTCAGTGTAGTTTTTAGCAGTCCATTTTATTGTTCAATTTTCCCAGAGGCTGGTGCATGATGAGGGAGGTGATATACCCACTCAATGCCATACTCTTTGGCCCAGGTGTCTTTGAGGTTGTTTTCGGAAATGACACCCATTGGTGTACTTAAGCCACCTTAAAAAGGCCACAAAGGTCTTGTGAAACAAGATGCCCTTTGTATACACAAGGCATGCCTTGCTAACTAACAACTGTGCCCCTGAAGAAGAACTAAAAGACTGCTAAGAAGGGAGCATCGTACCCCAGGAGACGTTGAAAGTTGAATAATTGCTAATAAGCATGAAGTCAGCAAAGATCTTCGGTAACTGGGGGAAACGTAAAGGTGGCAGCGGGAGATCGTGACCACTGACTCAATTCAAGACCAAAAAGACTTAACACCGCACCGTACGGCTCCCTGCCCCCCATCTCTCCTTGAGCATGCACTGTAGAATAAAGGAACACTGTACCTTTAATTCCAAGTGGGGGAAACTTTAGCCCAATAGAAACTGTGATAGATAAGCAACTACCAATAATAGCTTTGGGGAAGAACTTTGGAAACTAAATATGTAAAACTAAACTGTATAAATTGCTTGCCTGTTTAGGTATGAGCTGTGCTAGCTTTGTGGATTACCACCTAGCCCCCATCTTTGCGCAAACATGAACTGGAATAAAACACCTCTGCTCTGTGTGTATACTGGCATTTTGCACACCAGGTGAGCGACCCCACTTTTGTGACAACACCGTTGTCTGACTCAATTCTTTCTGGGGCACCATGTTGCTGCAAGTCTTGTTTTTCAAGGCCCAGGATAGTGTTTCAGGCAGTGGTGTGAGGCATGGGTGTCACAACCAAGGATGGACAGACCAGGGAGTCCGTTTAATTCGAAATTCCTTCACGCTAAATTCAGGTGAAATGACACCAAACGATCAGTTAAAGATTTTATTCATGACAGGGGCAAACTGAACCGGGGAGGCATGATAATAAGTGTCGGGGGTTTCTCACAACAGGAATTGGCATAAGACTACTTCTGTAAACCATGTAACCCAGGGTAACCATACATATCAATTCAGGGAATAAGGAGATCCTTCCTGTTGAGTCACGAGGTTCAGAGCAGACCCCCTTGCTTTCTAGACTCCTCCTCAAAGAAGGGCCCAGGGGTGGCTGGATCTACTTCTAGTCCCAGACTTGGTCAGTGGTTTTATGTCTTAAACGGATGAGGTGTGGGGATTGTGGAAAAGGAAAAGGAAAGAAAGAAGAAGACAGAGGAACGGAAGAGGGAAAGTTTTCACCAGTCCTGGGTCCAGCGTTAATTCAGTCGGCCAAGTGGTCCAGTTCCGGTGGGCTTGTGCACCTGGGGCTTCAGTTTGTGCCCTTTTTATCATCCTTGCCCCTCCTTTGGGCAGGCACTCGAACTTATTAGGCTAATGAGCAGCTTGTGAGCCTTTGGGCTTGGGGGTCTTTTGCGGAGTAGCTTCTCCTTCCCTGTAGATGTGGCCATTGTTTGATCTTTGTACCAGAATAGCTTATCAGAAAAGGGAGCTGCGCACCCTCCAGCACACCGCCCCCCTCCTGTTGCTGATGTCTGAGCTGATGGGCTTTTCACTTTGGTTCCTTGCTGTGCAGGGTTTGTCTTTAAGCAGAACTTGCCCCACCATAATGTTTGAGACAATAACTCTTTCAGTCTCTCACAACGGGATATGTGTCTGTGATGGGTTGACCCTGGCTGAACACCAGGTGCCCACCAAAGCCGTTCTATCACTCCCCCATCCTCAGCTGGACAGGGGAGAGAAAATATGACAAAAGGCTTGCGGGTCAAGATAAGGACAGGAGAGGTCATTCACTATTACCGTCACGGGCAAAACAGACTCAGTTTGGGAAAATTAACTCAATTTATTACAAATCAACCAGAGCAAGGTAATGAGAAATAAAACAAAATCTCAGAACACCTTCCCACCACCCCTCCCTTCTTCCTGGGCACAACTTCACTCCCGGATATCACCACCAAACCCCCCCAGCAGCACAGGGGGACAGGGATGGGGTTTATGGTCATCACATGTTATTTTCTGCCGCTTCACTTCCTCAGGACGAGGGCTGATCACACTCTTCCCCTGCTCCAGCGTGGGGTCCCACCCACGGGAGACAGTCCTCCACGAACTCCTCCAACGTGGGCCATTCCCACGGGCTGCAGTTCTTCACGAACTGCTCCAGCATGGGTCCATTCCACGGTGTGCAGTCCTTCAGGAGCACACTGCTCCAGCGCGGGTCCCCCGTGGGGTCACAAGTCCTGCCAGAAAACCTGCTCCGTGGGCTCCTCTCTCCACAGATCCGCAGGTCCTGCCAGGAGCCTGCTCCAGCGCGGGGTTCCCACGGGGTCACAGCCTCCTTCGGGAACCCACCTGCTCCGGCGTGGGGTCCTCCACGGGCTACAGGTGGATATCTGCTCCACCGTGGACCTCCCTGGACTGCAGGGGGACAGCCTGCCTCACCAGGGTCTTCACCACGGGCTGCAGGGGAATCTCCGCTCCTGCGCCTGGAGCATCTCCTGCCCCTCCTTCTTCACTGACCTTGGTGTCCGCAGGCTTGTTTCTCTTACATGTTCTCACTCCTCACTCCAGCGGCTGTTTCTCGCCGTCCCAACTTTTTTTCCTTCTTAAAAATGTTATCACAGAGGCGTTACCACTATTACTGATTGGCTCGGCCTTGGCCAGCGGCGGGTCCGTCTTAGAGCCGGCTGGTATGGGCTCGCTCTCTCTCGAATACAGGGGAAGCTTCCAGCAGCTTCTTACAGAAGCCACCCCTGTAGCCCCGCCACCTGTAGCCCTGTAGCCCCCCCCACCCCGCTACCAAAACCTGGTCAGACAAAACCAATACAGTGTCCAGCCATCCGATGGTTGCTTCCACCATTGTAAGCACATGGCGCTTGCTTTGGCAGGTTTGTGGGAGTGTGATATAGTCAGTCTGCCAGGCTCCCCCATATTTATATTTCAGCCATCACCCTCTATACCACAGGGGCTTTAACCCCTTTGCTTGCTTAATTGCAGCACAGTACACATTTCACATTCATGGATAACTTGTGCAATAGTGTCTGCGGTCAAGTCCACCCTTCCTTGACCATGAGCCCATCTATGTGTTGCATCTCTTCCTTGATGGCCTGAGGTGTCATGGACCCACCGAACTACAAGTAATTCACCCTCATGTTGCCAGTCCAGATCCACCTGAGCCACTTCAATCTTGGCAGCCTGATCCACCTGCTGGTTGTTTTGATGTTCTTCAGTGGCCCGACTCTTGGGTACGTGGGCATCCACGTGACATACTTTTACCACTAGTTTCTCTAGCTGGGCAGCAATATCTTGCCACAATGGGGCAGCCCAGATGGGTTTGCCTCTGCAGTGCCAGTTGCTCTGCTTCCATTGCTGTAACCACCCCCACAGGGCATTTGCCACTGTCCATGAGTCAGTATAGAGACAGAGCACTGGCCACTTTTTGCTTTCAGCAATGTCTAACACTAGCTGGATGTCTTTCACCTCTGCAAACTGACTTGATTGTCCTTCTCCTTCAGCAGTTTCTGTCACTTGTCATATAGGACTCCATACAGCAGCCTTCTGCCTCCAGCGCTTTCCCACAATGTGACAGGACCCATCAGTGAACAGGGCATATTGCCTCTCATTTTCTAACAGTTTATTATACAGCGGGGCCTCTTCAGCACACGTCACCTCCTCCTCTGGCGATATTCCAAAATCTCCACTTTCTGGCCAGTCTGTGATCCCTTCTAAAATTCCTGGTCAACTGGGGTTTCCTATGTGAGCTCATTGTGTCATCAGCACGACCCACTTACTCCATGTGGCATCAGTCGCGTGATGTGTAGAGGAGACCCTCCCTTTGAACATCCAGCCCAGCTCCAGCAGTCGGGGTGCTAAGAGGAGCTGTGCTTCAGTACCAACCACATCTGAGGCAGCTCGAACTCCTTCATATGCTGCCAATATCTCTTTTTCAGTTGGATTATAATGAGCCTCAGATCCTCTGTATCCCTGACTCCAAAACCACAGAGGTTGACCTCTGGTCCCCCCAGGTGCTTTCTGCCAGAGGCTTCAGGTAGGGACATTCTCCCCGGCTCCGGTATAGAGCACATTTTTAACATCTTGTCCTGCCCAGACTGGCCCAAGGGCTACTGCATGAACAATCTCCTGTTTAATTTGTTCAAAGGCTTGTCGTTGCTCAGGGCCCCATTTAAAATTGTTCTTCTTCCGGTTTACTTGATAGAGAGGGCTTACAATTGGACTGTAATTTGGAATATGCATTCTCCAAAAACCCACAACGCCTAAGAAAACCTGTGTTTTCCTTTTGCTAATTGGTGGAGACATAGCTGCTATTTTTTTGATCACATCGTTTGGGATCTGACGATGCTTGTCTTGCCATTTTATGCCTAAAATCTGGATCTCCTGCACAGGTCACTTGACCCTACTTTGTTTTATGGCAAAACCAGCTATCAGAAGGATTTGGATTATTTTCTCCCCTTTCTCAAAAACTTCCGCTGTCTTGCTCCATATAATGATGCCATCAACGTTTTGCAGGTGTTCTGGAGCTTCACCCTGTTCCAGTGCAGCCTGGATCAGTCCATGGCAAATGGTGGGGCTGCGTTTTCATCCCTGGGGCAGTGGATTCCAGGTGTACTGGACGCCCCTCCACGTGAAAGCAAACTGTGGCTGGCACTCTGCTGCCAAAGGGATTGAGAAAAACACATTAACGCTATCAGCTGTGGCATACCACTTGGCTGCCTTTGACTCCCATTGGTAGTGAAGTTCTAGCACATCTGGCATGGCAGCACTCAGCAGCGGCATTCAGGCCACGATAGTCTACTGTTAGTCTCCACTCGCCATTTAGATTTTCGCACTGGCCATATGGGGCTGTTAAAAGGTGAGCGAGTTTTGCTGATCACTCCTTGGCTAAGCAGTTGACAAATCAACTTATGGGTGGGAATCAGGGAGTCTCAGTCAGTGCAATATTGCTGCTGGTGCACTGTGGTAGGATTGGCACTTGTTGTTCTTTGACCCTCAGCAACCCCACAACAGAAGGGTCCTCAGAGAGGCCAGGCAGGGTAGACAGCTGCTTGGTTTCCTTTGTCTCCAGGGCAGCTATACCAAAAGCCCACTGATACCCCTTTTTGTCCTTAAAATACCCTCTCCTGAGACAGCCTATGCCAAGGATGCACGGGGCCTCTGGGCCAGTCACAATGAAGTGTTTCTGCCACTCATTCCTAGTCAGACTCACTTCAGCCTCCAATACAGTAGCTCTTGGGATCCCCCTGTCACCCCAGGAATACAGATGGGTTCTGCCCCTTTATAGCTCGATGGCATTAGGATACGCTGTGCACCAGAGTCCACTAGAGCCTTATGCTCCTCCTGTGGGTCTGATGTGCCAGGCCATAAGATCCACACAGTCCAGTAAACCTGGTTGTCCGTCTCCTCCACCCTGCTGGAAGCAGGGCCCCTCTAGTCTTGGTCATAGGATTCTCCACACACTTTTTATAAAAATTGATTAGAATTCCTTCTTATAGGATCAGGAGTAAGATCAGCTTTTCTAGTCTGTCTGGCACACCACTCACACTGCCCTCTGGAGACTGGAGCAGCAATTTTCCTGGAAGAACCCTCATTTGTGACTGTTTTTCTTTGCAATTCATGTAACTGTGCATCTAGGGTTGAATTAGGTTTTCCATCTCACTTCCTCATGTTTTCTCCATGGCCATGCAAGTAAGACAGGTAAGAAGGTGTGTACCTTCTATCTCCTCTGTCTTGAGGAGAGGGACACCTAATCCTAATAGCTGAGGTATTGGTCTGTACAGGTGGAAGGCAGAACTTACCCTCAAATCTCTGGAACTCTTGGGACAGTTTATTGGCTATTATATCTGGCAGTTTCTCCACAGCTGAGACAAGGGACAAAGAGAGATTTTCTTTGTATTTCCAGAGTCAGCCTGCCATTTCACCCACCATTGGTCCTCCTTCATCTTTCCAGGTCAGTACAGCCGATAGGTTGGCATACAACAACGGTGTGTTCCATACAAACCTCTGCCACATGAGTCATGTGCATTGGACTTCATCTGGATCATTATTAATTACTTCAAGCATGGCTCATTCCCTCAGGTACTGCATGCCTCTCTCCATGGTAGTCCACTTGCCTGGGTGACATAACATCTTCCTTGAAGGGGTACCTTTCCTTCACACTTGACAGGATTCTCCTCTAGAAGCTGAGGGCTTGTGTCTTTTTTCCAGTTGCCTTGTCAACACCCCCTTCCCTAGACATCAATCCCAGCTGCTTGGCTTTCTTACCCTCTAATTCCAAGCTACTGGCCCCATTATCCTAGCATTGGAGCAGCCAGGTAACAACGTGCTTACCTGGATGATGGCTGAAATCCTTTCACATATCTTGCAGCTCACTGAGGGATAGGGATCAGGTTACAATTACAATGCCTGTAATTTTGTTGTCAGATCCAGAGACCTTCTCTTCCCCTTGAGGGTACTCAATAGTGTTGAACGGGGCTCAATAGACATGGGGCAGGCCACAGCACATTGCAGTGATTTGTGTCTCTCTGGAACTGTTGGTGTGACAGCATACTTTTCCAAATCTTTTACTAGTTTTTCAGGATTCCGCACTTGTTCAAAGGTGAAGTTCCAAAACACTGCCCTAGGCGTTTGCCCACTTCCATGCACCTTGCCACTCATAACTCTCCAGCTTAGGGGCAGATACCTAGGTGACACACTTAGGTTTTGAGACCTGAACCACATTCAGGAACATGCTAGTTGCTAGAAATAGGACCGTGTTAGTTTCAACATTCCAAGGATATTCAAAGTTTTCAAAATTCTCAAACGCTATTGTAATTAGCCCGGAAGAGAAGAGAGAGAAGATGAAAGGAATTGTCTCTCCCACAGCTTGGCTCTCGGAGAAAAGGTAAATAAGGGTGTAATTACTAACAGTTTCCGACAGATGGCGCCCGAAGCTCGGAGATAACGGCAATGCTGCGTACAAGCACCGTATTAGTCCCACAACCGGTAAATTTTATTGTACCGCAAAACAGTGTTACATACTACAGCAAAGCGAAAACCTTAATCCACCTCACTTTATGGGTGATAGGCAGCAGCACAGGGACTATATATGGCACGCAAGGTGATACATCACTCTAAGAACGAGTGTCACAACTCTAAGAGCCAATAAATCAGCATTGTGACCAGCATAATGAATGCTTGTAACAAATTCGTTTTCACACGCTCTGCTGAGACCTGTCGTTACCTCAACCCTCGGAGCCCGACGTTGGGTGCCAAAGAGGACTGTCGTGGTTTAACCCCAGCCGGCGGCTAGGCACCACGCAGCCACTCACTCACTCCTCGCTGCCCCAGTGAGATGGGGAGGACAATTGAAGAAAATAAGTAAAGCTCGTGGGTTGAGGCAAGAATGGTTTAATAACTAAAGTAAAATAAAATATAATAATAAAAACAATAAAAATAAAATATAATAGTAACAACAACAACAAAAATATAATAATAATAGTAATAATAATTGTAATAAAAGGAATTTTTTTAAAAGAGAGAGAGAGAGACATAAAATGCAAGAAAAGACAAGTGATGCACAATGCAATTGCTTGCCACCTGCTGACAGCTGCCCAAACAGCGATCCGCCCCTCCCGGCCAACTGTCCCCAGTTTAGACACTGAGCATGACATTCTATGGTATGGAATATCCCTTTGGCTAGTTCAGGTTAGATCTCCTGGCCATGCTCCCTCTCAGCTTCTTGTGCACCTGCTCGCTGGCAGAGCATGGGAAACAGAAAAATCCTTAATTTAGGATGAGCGCCACTTAGCAACAACTAAAACATCAGTGTGTTACAAGCACTATTCTCACACTACATCCAAAACACACTGTACCAGCTACTAAGAAGAAAAATAATCCCAGCTGAAACCAGGACAATATACACAATAGTTGTAAAGATGCTACTGCTTTTCCTGAAATGAACACAATTGGCTTGATAGACCAACAAGATCTTACTGGAAAGCTTCTGCACTAAACTCCATTCCCAGAAATTAAACAGGAATGAAATCTCTGGTAAAATTCCAGCCTATGTATTTGTCCTGGAAAACTAATAAAGCAAATTTAATGCTGCTTAAGGATATGCAATTCTATTGTTTCTTTATGGCAACAGTGAACATATGCGTGTCAAACAGCACAAGAAAAATAGGATGGGGAGCTGCCCTAGGCTCATAGGGAAAAAACTTTGACTCCATTGAATATAAATCACAAATGATAACTCTTAGCTAGTACAAAACCCAATAAAACAAGACAGTAAAAGAGATCTATTTTTGTCCTCAGCCTTTCATGGAAAGCCACATGTAGGGGTCATTCCAAGACCAAAGTCTACTCTGTGTATGCTAGCAGAAATTTCCCTGGGGACTCGAAGATAGTCAAAGGAGGATATATTGGCATCATCGCATAAATTCCCCATACCCTTTAGGATACCAATGAAACAGAGCCTTCCAGCATACCAAGGCCATGGCCTCTGCTCACCATGAACACAAGATGGTGGTTGTTATTTTGTGGGGAATTTTGCTTTTGAAAACACCATGTCCCAGTTTTGGAATGGGAAATCTAGAAGAAAATCTGCTGCCCTGATGAACCATGAACTGAGAACTGAAGAGACAGGATGAAGCTAAGCACGTCACACAAAATCTCTTAGGGCACTAATCAAATAAGCTCCCTTAACAGTGTTGAAGTTACAGATGGATGTTATGCCTTCCTGTTTGCATCCTTTTTCCTTCTTTCTTTATCCTGCTTAAAAAGAGTAGTATTTAAAAAAGGATGCAGTATGATTGTGGCATTGCAGAATCATTGTGGCAGGACCTGGACATTTGGATAAAGTTGCTACAAATTTCTCCTGGATTATTCTTTTGCAAAGCCATTGCAGCTCAAAAATAATGCTGGGGACCCTTCATGACCCCAGAATTGTGGATGAGCTTTTCTAGTCCCTTTTGGCCTGTTTTGTTACCTGATGATGAGATTTTGCTCACCCAGGTGCAGCTGGTGAATCCACTGATGAATACTTGCATTCTGTTTTATAAATGCAGCAGAAGCAGGAAGTGATGGAGTATCCCTGGTGTCTGTGTATTTGTTGGGGATATTTTGGCAACTGAAACAGAAATGGCCCTATCAACTTGCTGCATTGCGTATATTATGCCTGCAAGGTAGGGTATCTGCATAGATGAGCAGCCGGCAGCTGTGATTAGCAGATCCCAGTGATAGTAACTTCAGTAAACCTGGGATACTGTGTACAGCAGAAACCAAAATTAGTTGAGATACACAGTTTGGAAAGAACAGTAGGAATCTGAAGATGTATGTGAGATGGACATGAACTTGTGCTCTTGATGGTAATTTCTTATGAGTTATAGGAATTCATTAATAACCGTTTTGATGATAAAACAGAGGTAAGACAAGAAACATCCAATTTGTGCACAGAAATTGTAACTATCCCATCTAAGAAAGAGACATTTCTTTGCATTTATGGTCTATTATTATGTTTATTGTGGTTCATGAAAGATTGATTTTGACATGCAGAAGCTAACTGAGGAAGGACTACCAAAAAAATCAGATTTCATGAGAAACCATCAGTTAGGGTAATCAGAATTGATCCAGTAGCCCAAGAGAGGTGAGGCTGCAGCAGTTCCACGTCCCCAAGTCCAGCTGCTAGTGAGGCTGAGCATGTGTTCCCAGCAGACATGCGCACATAGAGCATGTGTATACAGCACACATATATGCATATTTACACATGGCCAGCTGCACAGATAACACAGACAAACACACAGAGCATTCATGTAAACACTAACAGTACCAACAGCCTCATCCTGCTTCTCAGAACAAGAACAGTAATATGTTATTCATAATAGGGACAGTGGCAATGAGAGATGTTTAGTTGTTCCACATGAGGAACCAGAAGAAATGGCCAAAAATACATAGTGAAACTTGTTACAGGGTGTCCCAACTTGGCCAAGTGTGACACATTTACGTAATGTGGAGGCCATGGTGGCCTGCAGAAGCAGATCATAGTCCTGCAGGCTGTGTCAGCATCCACTGCACACGGAGCCATCCTGGCCCCAGCTCCCCAAAGCCTGCCATGGGAATTGAGCAAGGATATGAGTCTTCGTGAGTCACGTGTGGCTAACATTCATTACGTACCCAGGGGAAGAATGAGCCACTCAGCTGTGACCATCTCCAGGCTCTCAAGAGTGGACCCAGACTGGGTTTCCCTTGTATGGAGCGCAATAACTGGAGCGCCCATGACCTACTTTCTCTTCAGGAGTGTTTTTTTGAGTGACCATCATCACTGTTGAGCTCTGTTAATGATTTGGGGATGTAATTTACTTTCTACGTTTTACTATTTCGCTTGTGCTTCCAGTTGACTGTTTCTGGTTTTATAGGTTATACTGCTTTGGGTAAGGCTTTCTTTCTCACCTCCTGGCAAAGAGATTCTACCTTGTTCATCTCTTAACCTGTCTATCAAGTAACCAATGTAATCCTGACTTGCCCTTCCCTTTCTTCAATTTATTCTGATTTTTGCACCTTTTGAACCCGACCAATTTGCTATAGGGACAATTCAGTGTTCCTCTACACATTTAGTAACCCTAGCGTAGGTTATCATATCCCTCCTTTGGAAACTTTTGCCCTAAATCCTTCCATATACCACATACTCTGCATGTTTACCTCATGGCAATGATTCCAGTAATACTGGTCTTATTACTTGCTAGTATTATTTCACCTCATGAACCATGCTAAACACTCTTGCTGGTGAGCTACAATGGTCTGCCAGAGGGATCCTACTGACTAATTTCATGTCATGGTTCTTTATAATCCTCCCATCAAGCATACATGTTACAACACAATTCTGCTTAGGTAAATCAGGTATTTATTAAGTATCTAATTAGTAAATAAATAATAATAATAATTATAATAATTATAATATAAAATGCTACTAGTAATACTAATAGTACTGATACTACTAATAAAATAATATTAGTAAACTTAACAATCTTACACTATCTCATGCTATTTTACAGCCTTAACAAATCACTCGCCACTCTCCAAGTATTCTCTATTCATCCCCAACACAATGTGGGGGGTCGTCTCCCACAGGGGAACCTGCATATGGGCCATCCAGCTGTATGGGATATGAGTCCTCCGAGTGCTTACTAATATGTTTGGGGTTTGGTTTGGGTTTGTTTTGGGGTTTTTTTTGAGGCTAGATGTGAGTGGCTCTGACCATAATATCTACCAGCTTCCTTTCTGTTCATGTCAACAGTACACACATTTTTATGCTGACTTTTTCTTCTTCATCTGCCTTTCCAAGAGTCCTTCCCCTTTGTTCAGGAGCACCAGGACTCCTGTATCCATCTGCACCAGGCAGCTGGGGAACTGAGACTCTTCTGTCCCTGCTGAGCAGATGGCCACAAACTACAGGACAGCAGATAGCCACACCAAAGCCTGGAGCATCCAGGCTCTGTCTAGATAGAAAAACAGGAGTACAGAAGTTGAGCTAACTTGTGGATGTTCAAAAAAACTGGGAAACAGAAGCCAGACAGCTGATTTCAAGTATCTCATCTGAGTGGCTTGAAAATGCCAATATGCTGTATATAATGCAACTTTGTTTCTGCTTCTAGAGGAATACTGATTGAGGTTATGGTCTCTTTTGAGATGTCCTAAGTTTATGTCTGAGTTGAAGACAGACAGGACTTTGAAGAACGTATTGAAATTTTCTACTACATGTTTACAAATATGTCACTGGAGAGATTGGTCTTGCTTTAGAAATATTTATTTTGTATGATTTTAATTGATATTGGAGGGAATTTAATTGTTGTCAATGGATTGTGTACAGTATTGTTATTTAATCTTCTTTAAAAGATCTCTACTATCCAGTTTTTCAGGCTAACCTTTATCCTTTTTATGTCTCTGTGAAAGATAGATTCATAGATTGTCCAGTTTCCCAAAGTTTCAAAGAGCCAAAACTGACGTGACATGACATAATAAAACCATCTCAAGGCTGTGTCACAAATACCTTTGACTTTACATGCATTGTTAGTTTTATGTGCTATATCAAAAGCATGTGAATGCCACCTTGTCATTGTAACTTTTTTTTCTGTGTACTCTGGCTACCAGTCATTTACAAGGGTCACTGCCATTTTCTGGATTGCATTGTAAACTCATTGGGACAGAATCCTATCTTTGCATTTCTGAAGTGCAAGATTTACTTAGGATGTTGACTAGATAAATAGTTAATACTATCCATCAAGTTTGACATCCAGTCAACCTCACATCAGCAGGACAGCTTGAACTTCCTCACATAGAGGAAAAAATACTTTGATGCCAGGAAGCAATATGGTTCCCTCTCTGTCCTGGGGCAAATAAGGGCAAGTTCCATAATTCCTCTGATCAATGTCAACACTTGTCGCCAAGTCCTAGATGGCTATAAAGAAGTTTTAGATCTTATCCTCAGAGATTCCATAAATGTCTGTTTGGTTTGCTTCTTTGTTGACAGGGACTTTGCTAAATTTGTCATAGGTGTGCTGATTTGAGGGTCTCTAGTCTGGGTGGCTAATAAATAAGGTTTTATTTTGAAAGCATTACATTGCTTAGCTGTAACCAACTGCTGAGTTGCTTTGCTTCCTTCCCCACCCACTCAAAAAAAAGAGGGGTGGGAAGAGAGAAAGAGTTTCATGGGGTTTTTTTGTAGAGGCATGAATTCCAGAAGGGTTTCCTGTGTCAAAAGATGAGAAAAGTAAGATATACAAGGTACCCTGTTCAAGAGATGTTTAAGACAGACAGCAAAGGCCAAGGTCCTGACAAAATCTTCTGCAGAAAACTCTTAGCAACTAAAATCCTGTCTTGCAACCACATGTGTTGTAGTTAAATGCCATTACTAGCATGCAGCTGACGCAGCATGAAAAACAACTGCTAAGGTGTTCAAAAGGATGGTTTTGTGTTTAAAGACAAAGCATTACTCCTGATTTTGCCACTTGTTGGTTTTGAGTTTTCATATTTCCACAGTTCTGAAACTTTGGGTCTCTTGTCCTGAATGTGGTCCTGCAAAATACGTAGTGCTCTGTCTTTATAGTTTTTTTTCTGAAGCAGGATTCAGCTTTCCTGGTCTAATAATATAATACCTTTATGTTTACTGTCACTACTTGGTAATGCAATCCTCAGCAGAGACCCAGCAAAGCCACAATGATGAAAACAGGATCTAACACTAGTAATTTGAAAAGTTGCTAATTTGTTCCCTCTATTAAAGTTTATTTAAAATATTTAAATATTTCAAACATATTTGGAAGATCTTCAGAGCAGATTCTTGAAGGGTAGGCATGCAGAACTGTTTAAAATCTAACAGAACATCTTTATTTGTGGCTAATAACTTTCTTTTTGATACTTCAGTATGTCTATACAGGATAGCATCTCAGCTTTTGGTAATTGTTAAAGGGATTGCTTTTTAAGACTACCAATCATATAAAATAATTGGTTATCTCTATAATCACAGTTTCAGTGAACTGTGTTCTAATGTGGCATGCTCATGGCTAGCTGGGTCCATGATAGGTTGTAAAAAAAAAGCTTGCTGTTCTTTTTCTCCTTGTCTATTCAGACACTTAAAAGTATAAAATTGCATTAACTAAAAAGTATTTTGTAACTTTGTTTGACTGTGGTTATTTTTGAAAAATAAATGGGGTCTCAAAGCCAGTGCATTGAATAAACGAACAAGGAACAACTGTGGGGCACATTATGATTTTGTAAAGGACAATATTATCTGTATATGAATAAAGTAGACAAATTCCTGCTCAGAGGCAGTGTTTAGAGAAAAAAACAAAACCAAAAATAATCATAGAAAATTCTCTTACAGCTCTAAGCTTTTTTTCCACAATAGCTTTTTTTAAAATTAAATTAATAATTTTTAGATAGTATGAAGATGAAATCTTCACTGAATTTGAACATGTGTGTTTCCATATGTTTAAGGAGAAATAAACACCACTGTCATAGACTCGCACTGTTGAAAGTAGAAAAGCTGATTCAAAATTTTATGTTAGACATACTTTCATATCTTAGGGTTAATGACACAAATAGCAGCAGCTGACAAGTGAGTCTATTGACTACGAATGCATAGAACTACTAACAGTGATTGCATTAGAAATACTACTTCCCTCTTAGAGTAAATCATCAATCTTTTAAAAAACTAAACAAGGATAAACCAGAGTAATGAATAACATTAAAGAGACAAGTTATGTCAGGAACCAACAGAAATCTGTAGAGAGTGCTAAAGTGTTAGAGAAGAACAGGTGAGTATAAATCTTAAATGACTTTGCCTTATGATAAAAGTAGGAATGAAAAAAGGATACTGCTTTCACCAACTAGAAATGCAGGACAAACAGGGGATCAGGCCCAGTCAGCATGGGTTCATGAAAGGCAGGTCCTTCTTGACCAAACCGATCTCCTTCTATGACCAGGTGACCTGCCTGGTGGATGAGGAGAAGGCGGTGGATGTTGTCTACCTGGACTTCAGTAAGGCCTTTGACACTGTCTCTCATGGCATACTCCTTGAGAAGCCAGCGTCTCATGGCTTAGACAAGTGTACTCTTTACTGGGTGAAAAAACTGGCTGGATGGAGAAGCCCAGAGCGTTACGGTGAATGAAGTTAAACCCAGTTGGTGACCAGTCACAAGTGGTGTTCCCCAGGGCTCATTACTGGGGCCAATTCTGTTTAATATCTTTATCAATGATCTGGACAAGGGGATTGAGTGCACCCTCAGTAAGTTTGCGGATGACACCAAACTGGGAGGGAGTGTTGATCTACTTGAGGGTAGGAAGGCTTTACAGAGGGATCTGGACAGGCTGGATTGATGGGCTGAGGCCAACTGTATGAGGTTCAACAAGGCCAAGTGTCCTGCACTTCAGTCACAACAACCCCATGCAGCGCTACAGGCTTGGGGAAGAGTGGCTGGAAAGCTGCCTGGCGGAAAAAGACCTGATGGTGTTGGTCGACAGCTGGCTGAATAGGAGCCAGCAGCGTGCCCAGGTGGCCAAGAAGGCCAATGGCATCCTGGCCTGTATCAGAACTAGTGTGGCCAGCAGGAGCAGGGAGGTGATCGTCCCCCTGTACTCAGCACTGACAAGGCCACACCTCGAGTCCTGTGTTCAGGTTTGGGCCCCTCACTACAGGGAAGACATTGAGGTGCTGGAATGTGTCCAGAGAAGGGCAATGAAGCTGGTGAGGGGTCTAAAGAACAAGTCTTATGAGGAGCAGCTGAGGGAACTGGGGCTGTTTAGTCTGGAGAAGAGGAGGCTGAGGGGAGGGAGACCTTACCGCTCCCTACAACTACCTGAAGGGGGGTTGTAGTGAGGTGGGTGTTTTGGTCTCTTCTGTCAGGTGGCTGGAGACAGGACAAGAGGAAATGGCCTCAAGTTGCAGCAGGGGAGATTTAGGTTGGATATTAGGAAAAGTTTCTTTACTGAAAGGGTTGTCAAGTATTGGAACAGGCTGCCCAGGGATGTGGTTGAGTCACCATCCCTGGAGGTATTCAGAAAGGGTATAAACAAGGCACTTCAGAACATGGTTTAGTGGGCATGGTTGATGGTTGGACTAGATGATCTTGAAGATCTTTTCCAACCTAAATGATTCTATGATTCTATGATTCTAAATCCCACCGGTTCACTTGGAGCAACTGTATGAGCAGCAATATCTTTTTTTTCCATCAAGACAAATAATTTTATTTCTTACAACTGTATTTTTTCTTAGGCGCATATATTTTCAAGCATAAGTATGAAATTTTCTCACCTCGCATATGTTTATTTCCATTTATTTGCAACTGTCATAGCTGTTTATACATGAGTATGTATGTAATGAGTTGGGTGTTAAATCTAATGCTTAAATATCTTGGATAATTTGGGGGGTGGGATGTACTTATATTTACACAGGAGATAATCATATGCAAAGTATTTTACAAACATTTCTGCTGGCTTCTAAGCAGATATACAACAGCATCTCCTTATTGACTTCAAGGAAGCTAATACTCTGTATGAGAGAGAAAAGTAACTACAATCACCATTGCACAGATTGGGAAGCTACCTAAGAAGGGTGCAGTTGCTTACACAAAAACCAGAAGGGGACTTGGAAGCTGATGAATCCCACCATTTTGTTGGTTCCTGTGATGCTGCTGTTGAGCAATGCAATTCTCAGAACTATATATCTGACAAGTTACAAGGAGTAAAAATATAACCTCTACAAGAAAGTGGACAAGTAGGCAGGCCTTTTAAATTTTCTTCAGAAATAGTAGGCCCCAAAAGTAGCTTTGTTAGAGGTGTCCTGGTAGAAAAGTTTCTTGCTTTAAACTAAATAAAAGAAACAATGTTAGCACATAAGGTCTAATATCTTTGGCCTTTCAGATATTTGTTCCTAGTTATAAGAAGTGCTACTGATATTTAATCACTAATGATAATAGTTTAGGAAGTGCTAGAGCAGAGCAGATCTGATGCCATGGAGTCTGCTTTATATCAGCAAAGACTGTCAAATGCTTGTATGGGTGTATAAAAAACTTCATGGTGCATGGGTAAAGGATAGTTTGCTATCTTCCTCCTAATTGCTCCTAAATGTGCATAACTGGAAACAGGTTTAGACACTAAAGAATGAAATATTCTCTCTTCCAAACTATTTAGCGCAAATACTGATTAAAAGCTCACCTGCTTATATGGCTTGAAGGCTAAAATAGTAGAAATTTTTAAATGGAAGGTAAGAATTTCAGTTTGGGAAACATGTAGGAAGTTCCTCCAGTGCTCTCCTACACGGTGAGAGCCTCACCAGAGAGGCAGAGACGGACAACCAATTGCAACCCCAGGTGCCAAGAATGCTGAGATTTCAGTCAATAAGCATCTTGAGATGAAAGTAAAGGTATAGGGAAGCCAAAGGGAAGGAAAACTTAATCTTTAACAGTTACAAAGTAGGGGAAGGAAATGCTTTTCCACACACTCAATCAGTTTCCATTGTCAGCTAGGTGGTGTTTTAGCTTGTGTCAACACTAGGAATGATTCTACATAGGTCCCATGTTGTGATTAGTTATATAGCTATACTCTCACTTCTTTGGCTGATATTTTTTCCAGCATACACATGAATGAGGTAACAAAATGGTAAACAGAAGCTGTTTAACTTCACGTATTTT
Organism: Astur gentilis; assembly: GCF_929443795.1. Classification (NCBI taxonomy): domain Eukaryota; kingdom Metazoa; phylum Chordata; class Aves; order Accipitriformes; family Accipitridae; genus Astur; species Astur gentilis. Next base: position 47,406,668 of record NC_064919.1, read on the forward strand.
TTTTCCTATAAGTTGCTCAAAGCTAGAAGCAATAAGCCAGGGTATTCTAGATCTGGGTTATAAAGGTAGTCTCCATACCAAGGGATGCAGCTTCAGTTCAGTGCTCATGAGATCGTAGGACAGTTCAGGCTGGCAGGGACTCCAGGAGGTCTCCAGTTCAACCTCCTCCCCAGAACAGGGCCACCTCTGGGCTCAGACCAGGTTGCTCAGGGCTTTATCCAATCAGGGCTTGAAAATGTCCAAGGATGGAGGGGACACAGACTTTCTGGGCCCTATTTCCACAGCTGGACTACCCCCACATGGAAAGAGCTTCTCCTTATACCCTGTCTGCATCTCTCTGGTTTTAACTTATGCCTGTTGCCTCTCATGCTCCCACCACACACCACTATGAGGACCCTGGCTCTATCATCTCAGTCCATTCCCTGTGCTTCCTGAGGGACTGCACATATAGGTCTCAGTAAACCTGTCTCTTCTCCACACAAGCCCCTCCCTGCAGATCCTGTGCTCCAGCCCACAAATATCATGATTCCTCTCTACTGAACTCACTCCAGTTTATCAGCATCTTTCCTGGACTGGGGGAGTGGTGGGGGTCAAACTAGATGTAGAATCTAGATGTTGTCTAACAAGTGCTAAGAAGAAGTGACAACAATGCTCTGCTCACACCACCCCAGGCACCTCTGGCCCTTGTTGCCACCCAGGCAACACATCTGACCCTGGCTCAGCTTGCTGTCCACCAGATCCAGAGCCATCCCTCAGAGCTGGTCCCCAGCCCCACCAGCCTCAGCCTCTCACTGCAGGGCTCTGCCTTTCCAGTGCAGGACTCCATATTTACCCTTGCTGAATTTCTTCAGGTGCCTGTTGGTCCATTCTTCCCACCCGTTCAGGTACCTCTGAACGGCAGCCCTACCTTCCACCATATCAACTGCTTGCTCCCAATTTGTTGTCATGTCCAAAATTGATGAAAGTGCCTTCCATCTACTCTTTTGTGATGTTGAACAGGACAGATCCCATGACAGACCACTGCAGAACCACTCTTGGTACAGACCTCCAGGTAGGGTATGATACACTGACCATGACCTTCTGAGCCAGACCATTTTTTCCACTGGTTTTCTACCCATGGAGCTGTCCTCCCATTCAGATTGTGACGTCCTAACCTTGATACAAGAATACTGTGGGAGACAGTGTTAAAAGCCTTGTTGAACTAGAGGTAAATGACATCCACTACACTTCCCTCATTTACAAATCCCGTCATTTTACCATAGAAAATGATCGGGTTGGTCAGGCATGATTTATCTTTAATAAATCCATGCTGACTGTTTCCAGTCACTGCCTTCTCCATGTGCCCAGACAAAGAATGTGCCTGCCCCCATGATACTCTCAGGGACTAAAGTGATGCTAACTGGCCTGTAGTTCCTCAGGTTAGTTTTTACCCATTTCTGAAGATGGGTGTGACACTTGCCTTCCTCCAGTCATTGAGAGTCTATCCCAGTATCCACAGTCTCTCAGAGCTGAGGGAGAGCGGCTTTGTAAGGACACCAGCCATCTCCCTCAGCACCTCCAGGTGCAGCCTATCAGATCTCAGGGACTTGTGTGGATCAAGTATTTGAAATCAGTCCCTGCCTCGGTCTTCATCCTGTACTGGTAGCTCATGTCCCCTTGAGCTCCACCAACAGGTGCAGAGGCCTGACAGACCTTGCTGGCAATGACAAAGGCGGCAGTGAGTACCATTGCCTTATCTGTCTCCCCTGCTTCAATATCACCTGCCCCATTCAGAAACAGGCTCAAGTTGTCCTTTGTCAGCTTTTTACAGCTAAAAGTAGTAGAAACTGTTCTTGTTTCCTGTACATCTTCTGCAAACCTGAACTCCAGCTGAGCACTAGCCTCTTTGACACTACCCCTGCATGCCCAGGCAGTATTTCTAAACTCCTTCCATGTGGTCTGTCTCTGAATCCCTGTCTTGTAGGCAGTTCTTTTTGCCTGGGCATCTGCCTTCTTGTATGACCCCTTAGATTTATTGAGTATTGGGATGGGCCATCTGTACTGCGTGGAGGATGCCCTCCTTTAAAGTCTGACCAGCTTTCCTGGGCTCCTTTGCCCTTCAGAGCTCACTCCCATGAAATCTCATTTGCCAGTTCCCTGAATAAGCCAAAGTCTGCTCTCCTAAAGCCCAGAGCCTGTGCTCTGCCACTTTCCTGCCACCCTCCCTTGCCTCAGGAACTTGGCCTATACTACATCAGAATCAGCCACTGATTACCCCACCCCTCATCAGCTCTTCCTTGTCAGTGAACATCAGATCCAGCTGTGCATCACCTGCTGTGAATCAGCCCCAGTTGGCCCATGCAATACCTGTACAACAAGAAATTACCTTTGACATCCTTCAGAATATCTCCCGGATGGCTTGCATCCAGCCATGTTGCTCTTCCAGAAGATGTCTTGGATATCCCTCTCCTGAGTGAGAGTTTCTATGGCACTAAGACATCTCCTAATTTTTCAAAGATTTCATCCTTTTCCTCACTGTGATGAGTACTAACACATCCCCACCACAGTGTCACAGTTAGTGGTCTCTCCTCTGACCCTCATCTGCAAATTCTCACCTGTCCCATAGAGGAGTCTCATACAGCTGAGCCGCTCCTTCAGATGGAGGACAGGCCCTGTTCTTGCCTTCTCTGCCTGTCTCTCCTGAAGGGCTTGTATCCATCTGTTACAGCACTTAGTCAGGCAAGCTGTCCCACCACAGCTCAGCAATAAGCCCAGATATTCTTGGTTTGGGTTACAAATGCAGCTGCCATGCAAAAATGTCTCCATTTCAGTTCAATCCTCCTCTTCTACAGATATCATCTAGCTGGACTTCTGTAAGGCCTTTGACGTGATCCCCCACAACATCCTTCTCTTTGAATCGGAGAGATGGATTTGAGGGATAGACTGTTTGGTGGATAAGGAATTGGCTGGATGGTCGCATCCAGAGGGTTAGTGGTCAACAGCTCAATGTCCAGATGGAGATCAGTGATGAGTGGTGTCCCTCAGGGGTCCATATTGGGACCACGAATGTTTAATATCTTCATCAATGACATACTGGGATCAAGTGCACCCTCAGCAAGTTTGCAAACACCACCAAGCTGAGCGGTGCGGTTGACACACCTGAGGGACAGGATGTCATCCAGAGGGACCTGGAAAAGCTTGAGAAGTGGGCCCATGTGAACCTCATGAGGCCAAGTGCAAGGTCCTGCACCTGGGTCAGGGCAACCCCTGGTATCAATACAGGCTGCAGGATGAAGGAATTGAGAGCAGCCCTGCGGAGTAGGACTTGTGGGTACTGGTGGATGAAAAGCTGGACATGAGCTGGCAAGGTGCACTCGCAGCCCAGAAAGCCAACCGCATCCTGGGCTGCATCAAAAGAAGCGTGGCCAGCAAGTTGAGGGAGGTGATTCTGCCCCTCTACTCCAATCCCATTGAGACCCCACCTGGAGTACTGTGTTCAGCTCTGGACTCCTCAGCACAAGAAAGACATGGACCTGTTGGAGCAGGTCGAGAGGAGGGCCACAAAAATGATCAGAGGGCTGGAAGACCTCTCCTACGAGGAAAGGCTGAGAGAGTTGGTGTTGCTCAGCCTGGAGAAGAAAAGCCTCTGGGGAGACCTTATTGTGGCCTTTCAATACTTAAAGGGGCTTACAAGAAAGATGGGGACAGACTTTTTAGCAGGGCCTGTTACAATAGGACAGGGGGTAATGGGTTTTAAACTAAAAGAGGGTAGATTTAGACTAGATATAAAGAAGACGTTTTTTATGATGATGGTGGTGGAACACTGGAACAGGTTGCCCAGAGAGGTGGTAGAAGCCCCATCCCTGGAATTGTTCAAGGCAAGGCTAGACAGGGCTCTGAGCAACCTGATCCAGTTGAAGATGTCCCTGCTCATTGCAGGGGGGTTGGACTAGATGAGCTTTAAAGGTCCCAATCATGACTCTATGACTCTTTGGAGTTTCAGGTACTTGGAGTGACATGGAGCATGTGATGAAAAAGGATCTAGATATTATTTCTGTTTCCCAGATTAAGACAAGACAGTAAAAGGCTACGGAGAACACTGAGATCGTGATTTAGTACATTGTAGTTTGCATTTTTGAGACATGAAGTAACAACTTGTTGCTTTAGACTGAACATAACATTTTGTTGTGATGTGCTTTTGTTCAGCTTGTATTTTTGAAAGTTAAAAAGAAGAGTATGTTCAAAGAAATTGGAAATAAATGTCAAGATTTACAAGATCCCATTCACTAGATGAAGTGCAGATACCCTGGTTTTACTTGTTACAAGTAAGCTGCTAGTTGCTGCTAGGGCTGAAATCTGCCCTTTGGCAGAGGACCTTTTACCTTTGGCTGCGTTTTTGTGGATTTGGCAAGCTAAGATCGGAGCATCTACTCTGAAGCCCTGAAATATATGGACATAGTGTTTTCCAGTGGCTTGGTATTAGTAAGCTTTCAGCATATTTACAGTATCTGCAGTTCTATTTCCATTTAACACAATAAAAGGCAAAATCATAGAAAGTTAGTATGTGTACAGTAGTCTTCAGTCTCACATATGGTTAAAGTTACTTGTTTATTAATTAATGGCTGAGTTAGCGACTGGGAAGGGCTTACAGTGATATACGAGGGCAGTAGCACTTGGGCAGCCCCCTTACGCAGTCTCAGCTGTTAAAATCTATTGCTCCAAACCCTGCTCCATAAACCCTGGCATAAAGATAGATTTGTGAGGGCTTGATTGCAAGATGGTGGTCCAGGGTGGCAGGTGATTTTCTTCCTGGTAAGGCGTGCTTTAAATCCTGAATCTTCATGTAGAAAATCAACAGAGATGCACAAGGCATGTAACTCCAAAAGCATAATCTCTGACGATGAATCTTCTCCTTCCTTTGTGCAAGACCTGACGTGCTATTGTAACACAGTTTCAAAATCCTTTCCCCAGTGCTGGCTCTGCACCTTTCCCCGCAGAGAGGCGAGCGTTGTCATCTGTGCCAAAGACACTTTTAACACAGCTTATCTTCCTATAGTACTAAAAGCTCTATGTTTCATATCTGAGATTCTCTATTTTTTAAAGTCACATCCAGACAAGCCCAACAGGTGTAAAATTGCTGTGGCTGAGCTGGAGGGAGCCGCACGCACGGCCGAAGTAAGTTCCCGGGCCTCCTTCCTTGGAGCGCGTCAAGTGGAAGAGAAGGACAGACCACGGTCACGGCGAGCTTTTCCCAGGGGAAACGTCAGGGAGGAAAAAAGGTAACAAACGGAACTCCGCCAGGTAAAGAGATTTCTCTGCCCTTCTCTTTGCTCGGACAACACGGGACCGTGCGTGCGCGCCGGCACAGACGCACATCCACGCACAGGCATCGTGCTGTCTGCCCAGCCACCTCCTCTCGTCGGGAAGGGAGCCAACCGCGCGACAGGAAAACCAGTGTCTTCCCCCACCTTGCCCCCGGGAAGAGTTATTTTAGAACTTCAAACTTACTGCTCGCTAACGACAGCGGCCAAAGGAAAGGGGGCAAGGGAGCTGCGGCGGGGAGACGACCTTAGCACGGGGAGCGGAAAAACCCGCCGGGACGGTCCCACGTCGCAGCAGCAGCAGGGACACCCGTGCCGGAACGGAACGGAACGGGCCGGGGCGGGGCGGGGCGGGGCGGGGCGGGAGGGGCGGCTCTGCGGCCGGGGACTCCCTCCGCGGGGCGGGAGTCGGCAGTCAGGCCGGGTGCCTTGCGGCGGGCTGGGTGCTGGAGGTCGAGGTAGCTCCGGCATCGCCCGGCAAGGTGGCGGGCGGGCAGGCCGGCACGTCCGCCGGACCCGAGGCGCGGCGGGGCGGCCCGGCGGGCCTCTTGCCCCGAGGCGGAGCGCGCGGCTATGGCCAGGGACGGCGCGACGGCGGCGTCCCCGCCGGCGGAGAGGGAAGGCGAGGCGGGGGCAGCGCCGCGGCGTTTCGGCGCCCGGGAGAGCCGGCACAGGGGCGGCGACGGGCCCGACTCGCCCGGCCCGACCCGCGCGGCTCCGGCGCCCTCCCGCCGAGAGCCGCTGCCCCTGCCGCCGCCGCCGCCGCCGCCCCCCCTTCCTCCTCCCACCTTCCCGCCGGCGGGGCAGCCGGGCCCCCGCTGCCCCGCCACGGATCTCGCCCTGCTGCCCCGGCCGGCGTCGCCCGCCGCCGCCGCCGCCGCCGCCGCCGCCGCCGCCGCCGCATCCCCGCCGCTGCCGCCCCTCCGCTCTGTCCCCTTTTCCTGCGGCTGGCTGCAATACCGCTGCCTGTGCCCCGACGCGCTGACCCTGGGCGCCAAGCTGGTGCCGGTCCGGCGGCTGGTCTTTCTGGGGCTGCTGCAGGTCATCCTGTGCGGCTGCCTGGTGGTGCTGAACTTCGGGGCGCTGTGGCTGACCACCACCTCGCAGGTGAAGAACGCCTGTTCCGTCTGGGCCGGCTTCTGGGTAAGTCACTGCCGGCGACCCGCAACCCGGGCGCCGTCCGAGCCGCCGCCGCCCGTCCGGGCCGGCACGGAGCCTGTGCGGGGAAAGCCGCCGGCCGGGCAGCGCTCGCGTTGGGCGCCGGGTACGCGGGACCCTCCGAGGCGGAAGCAAACGCTTGCTGCCGCTTCTGTGGAAGCAGAGAGCGAGCCTTCCTCTCGCTTGGGAGTAGTGAGCGGTTGCGCCTTTGCTGACGGCTTTAGCCGGGTGACAGCGTGGACCCCAACAGGGTAACAAACCTGGGGGGGGGGGGGGTGGTGGGGGTGTTTCCTGGTGTGCGTTTTAGCCTGAAAAAACCGGGCTCGATTATCGTACGCAGCCAGGAACGGGATTCTCTACAAGCCGTGGTGCGTGTGGATGCTGTGCGTTGCTTTTGTGCGTCGCGTGCCGTTACCCTGGGGAGAGAGGGAGAGAAAACGGCAACGCTCCTGGGGAAAAAAAAAAGTGGATGGGCTTATGACAGTTTTCTCAAGCGCAGCAAGAGAAGTTGTTCCGTCTCCTCTTGGGCCCTGCTTTAAACTGCACCTTTACAAATACAGACCGTGTGACAGTTTGTATTGCAGAAGCTAGGCAGAAGTTAATACGGGTAGGAGATAGTCGGGTAGATGGTGCCCAGTTTGTGGGCCCTCGAGCAGTGAGCCGGTCACGTTCGGTGGCTGGCATGCTCTCTCCCTGCCGCTGATGCGAACAGCGTCAGCCTGTCCCAAATGTTTCGCTGGAAACGTTTAAATTATGGGAGGAAGGGAACCCAGACCGTTCAAATGTGTATGTTTGGTATCTTTCTTGTGAGCTTTCATCTTTTTTTTTTTTTTTTTCTTCTTACACTAGATTAAAACAAGTTTAAGTGTATGTAAGCTACGGACTTCCTTTGAACCCTGCACACAAAACCATGCTTATGCTTTTAAAATGTTCTAAAATTGCATGTGTAAAATCGAAGTATTCCATCTCTTTAATAATGAAGAAGGTCGTTCATGGTTTTAATGCTAGCTCCGAAAGAATAATATATTCAGTTGGAGAAGTTACCAAAAATGCTTTTCAGGTACAACTGCATGAGTGAAAATTTTAGCCCCAAAGCAACCCAGAAAGGTAGAGGCAATTAAAAGCTGGAATTGTGGATGTGTCAGGGGTTTGTTTGGTTTTTTTTCATTTTTACGTGCAACATGCTAATTATGATGCACTGCTTAAGTGCAGATCAGGAAGACTCTGAGAAAGACTTTATTTTCATATATCTTAAAGCTCTAACAAACATAATGAAATAAGTCTTGTTGTCCTTAAGGCAAAACAGCAATTCACCTAAGTATTGGTGTGCTTTGTTATAAAATCGTATGACTATTTTGCACTTAGAGAATTCAAAAAATAATTTGTTATGAAACTTCAGAGTTACATATGTGGTTTTGCAACACCAGTGATGATATCAGTAGGTGTTTTGGCCAAGTCATATATGCACATTATGCTAGATCAGATTGATTGTGTCAAGTGAATGAAGTTACAGAAAGGATTTATTAAAAATGCTAGTGGGCAACTTCCTGGTTTTGTCATCTTGTTTCTTTTTAGGGTAGGAGTTTGGTCTGAACTGGCTGAGTCACAAAGTCCCACTAATTAAAAGTATACCTGCTTATTTGTGGGACCTGCTAAAAAAAGATTCGCTTTTCTTTGTAGGCTTCCCATCCTTACTGTGAGAGAGTATTTGGGTATGCTATTTGCTTCAGTTCTACAGCAATGCTTTCTCCTTCCTGAATTGTTTTGCCCTCTAAGGTAAAGACTCATAGGGTTCAGTTCTGTGATTATTCAGCAAGTTTGGTCGAATGAGTGCTTTTACTTTCTCTTCTTTCCTCCTGCTGATACTGGCATTCAGGCGACTAAATAGCAAGTTAGCTCAGGAAGGTAGTTTTGGTGCTCTTCGGTGTTTCTGGTAGGGTTCATGCACTGGGAGTTAGTTCCCCGAAACGGTCAGAAGAGGGCCAGAGTCAGCACACGGGAAGAAGCAGGCACTTAATGAAGTGATGGAGCCGTGAAGAAAGGTGGAGAAGAAATAGCCAGTTTTTAGATTTGCTTACCCATGTTGCTAGAAAGCTAGTACTCAGTTGGCTGAAAATAATTTTTTTAGGCAGTTGTTGAGGTCGGAGTTGCTGGCATAACTTCTTGTCCCCATACGCATTTTCTGGGAGAAAAAAATAAGAAAACAGCAGATTAAAATTTGGTTGTGTTATTTCACAGGATGCTGTTAGGAGTGAATAACAACATCAGCACAAGCTCTTAGTCTCTACTTTAAAGTGCATCTTCCTATCTTCCCAGCATTGTTGTAGTGTTGCAAAGTACCTTTCACCAGAGCATTGCTAAATACCATGTAAATGGCATTTTGTGAACAGCTATTCACTCCTGGTGATGCTATGTTTTTTTGATGTTTTAGGTAATCGTATCTGGAATCCTAGGCTTACTGACATGGAAGAAGCCCATAGTGCTTTTGGTAAGTATGGATTAAAACCTGTTGTAAGGAACTTATCAGAAGATGATCCTGATTTAATAGTCATTGGTAAACAAACAAACAAACAAAAAAACCCCACAAAAACCTACCCACAAAACCCAAGCCCTTATTTCTTCTTGAAAAGATAGAATATATTGTTGAATCTCCTTTTTAAACTGTAGAATCATAATTGAAAGAGGACTCAAAGCCTGTGAAAGGCTGTATTCTATCCTATGTGGATAGAGCCCTTATTAAGGGCAAGAGTGGACCATGTCTGGAGGAACTGTTGATGTTGTTTACAGAACGCTTTTTGTGTTTGTGTAGGTATAAGAAAGTGCTGGTTTAGTATAAATAATTTAGCTCTCTGAGGCACTGCTGCTTAAGCTTAAACAGGGGAGTTGGTTTTAAAGCTTAGCTGGGTTGTCCTGTTGTAGTGTCTGATGAGCTAACCTAAGTATTGCTGTCTTACCCTAAGTATCCAGTGCCGCTCTTTCAAATACAGTTGCCATTACATTGCTCTGAGAGAAGTAAATTGATGTGTGGGGTGTGTATGCTGTTTCTGTTTGTAAGTGAAATCTGAAGCTCTGTGGCTCTCAATGTCTCAGAGTTTGGATTTGAAAAAGAGGTTTTGAAGTGGGTTTTTGTTTGGGTTGTTTGGTTTTGGTTTTTTTTTTTTTTGTTGGGTTTTTTTTTGCCTTACTGTCACTTCTGAAGACCTTTTCTGGGCCAAAGCAGTTGTTTTATTTTCATGCAGCACTTCTTTGGGATCCACATGGTCATCAGTGAGGAGTGATCAGATGTATGAGCTGGGGATGAATTGCTGTTTCTCAGTCGTTCATTGGTTAGCACAGGCAGAGCAAAGCAAGTTTTTTACCAGTTCTGTGGGTAGAAAGAGGAGCTTAGTGTCTGAGACTCCCGATCTGGAAGGACCCTATTTTCATGAAAATAAATGTAAATGCCATCTGTCTCAAAATGCCTGAGACTTGCGCAGTCCTCCCTGTTTCAATATTGCCTGTGTTCTGTGCTGTTTCTATAGCATGTTGTCGCTGTAGTTTCCTTTTGTCTGTTGTTGCTATTTCACTCTTTCATATTCCCCTTTGCATAAACTTTATGGGCCCTTCCTAGTTTTATTTAAATAATAAAGCACCAAATTCTTCCTGATTTTCTTTCATTTATATCAAATTGTCTTTAGGACAGTCAAGTGTTGGGGCAGATTGTCCAGGGATGTTGTGCAGCGGAGGGGGAAGTTTTTGAGATGAGACCAATTAAAGCCCTGAGCAGCCTTCTATGATCTCATAGCTGACCCTGCTTTGAGCAGGAGAATGCACTAGATTCTTCCTGAGCTCCCTTGCAGCCACAGTTATTCTATGACTATGTGATTCTATGAACCTGTTTGGTTTTTTTTTTTTATTTGCATGTGTATTTTATAGAGATCTGATTTTTGAAAGCCAGGTTAGATCAAACTTGACATAGGGAAACATTTCTTTACTGAGAGGGTGGTCAAACACTGGAACAGGCTTCCTAGAGAGGTGGTCGGTGCTCATGGCTGTCAGTATTTAAGAGGCATTTGGACAATGCTTTTAATAATATACTTTAACTTTTTGTCAGCTCTGAAGTGTTCAGGCAGTTGGACTAGATGGTCGTTGTAGGTCCCTTCCAACTGAAATATTCTGTTCTCTGCGCAAAAAAGGAAATTAGCATTAAACATTTTGTGAGGCTAAGGATATAATGCACTGAACTAGCTATAGTCTGTCAAGGACAGATTGTTAGTTTCTGTGAGCATATTAATTTTGGACTATATTTCTAATATATTTACCCTCTAATAATATTTTCTCTTGGGAGTTATGAGGACTCGTATGAGTTGTAAAAGCAAGTTTCCTAAATACCTAAGCAATGAGACTCCTTAGACAGCCATGGCTTAAGAGTTATGACATTCGCAACTGAAACTATAAAATGCATGTGGAGCTAAAACATATCCCTTTTCCAGCTGTGACTGCCCTCCACTTTTTACTCCTTATGCAAGACCCTTTGCATTTATTTCTTGTAAATATGTTTCTCATGGATTCCTCTCTACCGACTTTTGGACTGAATTCCTTTTCCCCTTGCCTGGCCAGAGCCACCTCCCTGCTGTGAAGGAAGCAGAGATGCACAGCTGCCTCCCTGACAGCCCTTAACTCAAGCAGGTGCTAGGTCTAGAAATGCCTTTATGCAGCAAGTGAGCTTTGTGGAAGGGATTGATTGCACATGAAGGTGGCTTTCTAAGATTGCTATTTGTCCTGGGTTCAGCTGGGATAGAGTTAATTTTTACAGGAACCTGGGAGGTGGGGGCATAGCCGGGGCAGCTGACCTGAGCTAGCCAAGGAGCTATTCCATACCATGTGCCATCCTGCCCAGTATATAAATGGGGAGCGGGCCGGGGGGTGGGCTCTGTTTTCGGTGGGGGAAGTGGCGGAGCGTCGGGTCCCGGGTGGTGAGCAGTTGCACTGTGCATCACTCTTTTTGTATACTTTTTTTCATTAGTGCCGTTGTTGTTGTTGTAATCTCTTTTGTGTTTGTCCCAGTAAACTGCCTTTATCTCAACCCTCGAGGTTCCAGTTCCTTTTTCTTTTCTCTCCTCCGTCTCCTCCCCATCCCACCGGAGGGGGGCGGAGGAGTGAGCGAGCGGCTGCTGAAACCACGACAGTCCTTTTTGGCGCCCAACGTGGGGCAGAAGGGTTGGGATAACGACAGATCTGGCCAGAGCGTGTTGAAACAAATTTGCCAAACGCATTTCTTAGATATATAGATGTTAGTCACAATGTTGTTTCATTTGTTTACATGGTGGCGTTTTGTAAGCTCTTATATGCTCTATGTATTGCCTGTAGTTGCGTATCTCATCTCTGGGAGAGTGATTGGGATTATCATTTTGCTGTACTGGGCAATGTCGACTTATGAAATGATTACATCACTGGTCATGAGGTTAAGCTGGTATCTGTATGAGGCAGTGATATCATTTCCGTACGTTGGGCGCCAAAAAGGACTGTCGTGGTTTCAGCCCGGCCGGTACCAAAGGACCAGGCAGCCGCTCGCTCACTCCTCCGCCCCCCTCCGGTGGGATGGGGAGGAGACGGAGGAGAGAAAAGAAGAAAAACCTGGAACCTCGAGGGCTGAGATAAAGGCAGTTTACTGGGGCAAACACAAAGAGATTACAACAACAACAACGGCACTAATGAAAAAAAAAAAGTATACAAAAAGAGTGATGCACAGTGCAACTGCTCACCACCCGGGACCCGACGCTCCGCCACTTCCCCCACCGAAAACAGAGACCACCCCCCGGCCCGCTCCCCAGTTATATACTGAGCATGATGGCCCATGGTATGCAATAGCTCCTTGGCTAGTTCAGGTCAGCTGCCCCAGCTATGCCCCCACCTCCCAGGTTGCTGTAAAAATTAACTCTATCCCAGCTGAACCCAGGACACTATTGAACCCAGATAGTTAGCATGTTAGGTACCTGTGCTAGAGCCATGCCAGAAATCTGAGGAGTGATATCAATTACCATGTTTTATGTTGCAGCAACTTATGTCAGCATTTAGTTATCTTTATGCAGAGACTTTGGACTGTGCTCAACAGTTAAAGTTTGTGGGATTAAGTGGTCGTTATTCTTTTTCATATGTAGTTATGTCTCAATCTAGAAGTGCTGTCTTGTTCATAAGGAAGGGCCTCTTCTCATCTTTCTTTTTATGCAGAGTTCTTTTCAGTCACTCAGTTCAGTTTCATAATTTCTTCACATTGTGCAAGTACTCCCAGAATTCTTTATATGCATCTAACACCCCCCCCCCCCCCCAAATTGCTTTGTTTTCAGGCCAAGTTGGATAATTCTATCTAGGTTTTAATTTATCATGGTGTGTACTGAAAGCTCTCAGATGTAGTACCCTGTAGTTAAGGGTAGATGGTTGAGCTCCATCGTTTAGCCCTCTCTCCTTCCCAGAGCTGGGTCTTGAACAGAATTACAGTGACTGGTGAGTGCCACAGAATTTGTCCATTTGTCCATGAGCAGGTGCTGGTCCTCAGAGCCGTTTGTGGTCGGGTTTATGCTTAAGGACATGGTAATGCTGTTTCTTGTGGGTTCCTGTATTATCTTATTCTTATTTTTGATTGTCAGTTTGTGGTACTTAAGGAACTTCATAATGCAATTCACATTTATCTTTGCCCCCTTTAAAAATACTAGTTCTTTCTAAAAGAAACCTGTTTGCTACTCTGATTCAGGATTTCAGGGTTCAGGATTTTCTCTCTGAAACTTGCTGCAGTACGCCTGTTTGCCTGCAGCTCCTTTGCATGGCAGCAGTCTAGCCCTTACAGTAAAAGGGCGGTAAAAGGTTTCTTTCCGTCTTCCCCCTTTAGGTGATGATTTCTCACTGCCTGGGTTTATTTCTTCAAGAATGGCTGGCCTGCCCTATGGCTGCCACTTCAGTCCGAAGCCTGGGTCATGAGGAAAAACAACCCAACTGGTTTTTTCCCCCTGTGACAGCAAGGCTCTGGTGCTGCTGGCACTTGGGAGAAAGCGCAGTGCTGAGTTTCCCCCAGAGGGGAGAAAGGAAGGGAAACCCATTAGTTACAGCTGTAGGGGACCTTTACTTGCACCACCTGTGAGAAGAAACCAGTCTTGAAGAGGGGTGGCTGTGAAAATTTTATTTGCTAACAGGTCTTGAGAGCCACATTTGTTGTTTTTTGCCACCCTGGCTGTTTTTTACAGCATGGGAGGATACTAGGTAAATAACAGGTCCCAGAGACAGGGTTTTGCAAGGCAAAATCAAATTATATCTTTTGAAGGCCATTCTTGCAAGGGAGGCTTGGCCTTCATCAGTACAGCTGCTGAGAAGCCTTGGCTCAGGAATCAGGCTTTGAGATGTCCGAGACTTGTTCTGTTCAACAAGGTATCAGCTGTCAGTCAGCTTTGGAAGTCAGCTTGTAACACACACGCTTAAAAGCTGATTTTTCTTCCAGAGAAGAAGCTCCTCTGCACGCCTTTCTAAATGTATTCAGTGGGGAAAGGGAAACTCGCCCCCCCCCCCCCCCAGCCCATATTGTTTGGGTATTGAGTCTCAACCATTCTGGGCTCAATATTACTCTCTACTTGTATAGCAGCTGGTTCCTTCCCCCTCTGCTCCTAAACTCCTTCCTTTCATAGGGCTTTAAATCCTATTTTTAACTAAAGGAACACAACTTCTTTCAGATGGTATATCTATTCTGCATTGTTCATTTGATTGCATGTGCACTGAATGCAATTCGCATCTCTGATAGGCCATGCTTGCTATATTAGCCTCTGTTCTTACTGGTATACTGGTTTGGACTACCCTACGCACTGTGAGTTTATGTTGTATTCACAGGTGTTGCCTGGACCCATACGTGCTTTGCTGAATGCAGAAACATGCTGCCAGTGAAGCATCCTTTCCTTTCCAGTCACGCACAAATTAGTTGCAATCCTGTAGAGCGTGCTTTTTAGGAGGCTTTCTGGTTGTGGGTTGTTTTTTTGTTTTTCCACCAGTTGTAACAAAGACTTCAAGTTAAGCATATCTGTGGTGCTTGCTGCTTGGGTTCTGCTGCTAAAGAGAAGATTTAGCTGTGATTGCATGAAACATGACAGGAGTGCAAGCGTGCAGGAAGACACCAGGCTGTTATGCTGGGTAAGAGTGTAACTGAGGCAAGTGCTGGGGAGCGGTTCGGTACATGCAGATGCATGGGATCAAGAAAATAACAGAGCACATTCTGGCTGGGTGAATGCGATTCTGGCTTTATCGTTCCACTGTTAGCTAGTGTGCCAGCTTTTGTCTTCATACACGTCGTCAGTTTTCATGTAAAGTTTTGCGGGGTTTGACTCGGAAAAGTCCGAGTCGTGTGTTCAGCATAAGTCGATTCAGTCTGGATATTTCTCATGTTTTACAGTGTGGTGACACAAGGATTTGAAACTTTTGTTACAAACATTTTTATTTTTTTTTTTAATTCAGAAGTGTTAATATTTGGGGGGTTATGACAAAGATTTACAGATCTTCATTGGAAAACAGAAAAGGTTATGGAATTCAAGTATTTATTTAAAACCTTCAACATTTTTGAAGAATAAATATGTAGTAAACCTTTTATTTAATTGAAAAATTTTATCAGAAGAAAAATATGTCCCAGCAGCTTTAAAATAAAGATTTTTAGGGCTAGCTATTGCCTTCTTGATATCTGCATCTCGACTAATTTGTATAGATTTAACCAAAATATAAAGTTTAGACCAAAATACTTAGTTCTGGTGCTAGCGAAGTGACGCCCTTAAATTTTAGCCCTGCTAGTAGCAATATAAAGCACTGTGAAAAGAAGATGCGTATCATGACCCTATCCCCCCCAGCCCCAAAATCTCTTCCTAGCTATGTGCTTCAAATTAAGCAAGGTCATTTGAGTTTGGTGAGAATTACTGTAGTACTGCCTGTTTAGTACTGTAGTACTGTCTGGATTTTAGAGCTAAAATAGCTTGACGTTAACATCTTGGCTCACATGGAGGTCTCCACCATTAAGTTAATAAATGGTATTCATACAAAGGTTTTACAGTCAGTCTAAACAAATAAAAAGAAATATGCTTTTATTTGTAGGACTCTGAAAAGCCTTTAGAAAGGCTTTTGGCCTTTATTATCAGGTCAAAGTTAGGTCTCTTCTGATTTTTTTTTAATAACCTATTTTTATGCTGAAAAAGCTTTTCTCATTCATATGGGGTGTTTTAATGCTGCATTTGAAACATGTGACTTTTTTATTAAATTAATTAGTCTGTATTTTATTTCTCTGTGGCTTTTTTTGTTGACAGGTGTATTGCAGGTCTCCATATGGTACAATAAATAGCTCTCACAACTGACAGAAAATTAGTAAGGTCCCATAATTATTTCTTAATTATTGGTATTGCTGTGTATATGGAAAATTAATACATTGACTTGCCTTTTCCTAGAAGGATATTCATAAAGTGTATATGTAGGATGTAAACGGATATAAGAGTTGATGTTTGTGGTGGAAATGTTTTTCTTTCATTATTTTTTAAGTGTCTGCTTGGACATCAGTCCTGTGTGTGCATATTGAAGTGAAAGCAATTTCTCCTCGGCATTAGATGTTAGCTTCAAGGGCAACAGCAGCAGGACAACAAGCAGTCTACCCATGCAGAATGAATGACAGGGTCAGAACCTTATCATGCAAGTTTATGCTGCTGTGGAGTCCTCAAAGTGCATGATGATTTTTTACCTGGAAGAGATCATTCATGCAAGACATTAGCAAATACTGTGTCTAACATTAGAATACACTTTGCTTTCCTATAGTTTAATTCATGTAAATGTTCAAGACTTTCTGCATCTGTTCACAGTCCATGTGTAGCTAATGCTTGGAAGATGAGGGCTGTAAGCCAAACTGAAGCCATAATTTGAGTTGTTTTCATTTTTGTCACTGAAGTTAAGACTAGTTACCTCTGGTTTGGCTTTTAAAATAGCATGTTTGCCTTTGGCTGTTTATTCTAAGTTGAGGAGTAGTTTTCCCCTGGTTTACCTGTGGGTGGGATCTTCTTTCACTGGCATAAAAATAGAACCCCTGTTTTTACTTGTAGGTGAGTAGTGATAGAGAAGGTGTTTAAATTTGCATCTGCAGGAGAATATAGCTTATAAAATAAGCTGACAGAGTACACGTTAGATAGGTGGACCGTGAGGTGGATTGGAAACTGACTGAACAACCAGGTCCAGAGGGTTGTGATCAGTGGCACAAAGCCCAGCCAGAGGCCAGCCAGCACTGTTGTGGCCTGGGTGTGGACACTGGGGCCAATACTGCTTAATATCCTAATGAATGATCTGTACAATGGGACCGAGTGCACTCTCAACAAGTTCGCAAGGTGATATAGAACTGGGAGGAATGGCCAATCCACCAAATGTTGCTATTCGGAGGGACCTGGACAGGCTGGAAAAACGGTCTGAGAGAAGTCTCATGAAGTTCAACATGGGGAAATGCAAAGTCCTGCCTGTGCAGGGAAATGAGCCCAGGCACGAGTACACACTGGGAACAACTAGCTGGAAAGCAGCTCTGCAGATGAAGCTGGGGATCCCGGTGAGAGTAAGCTGATCACGAGACAGCAAAGTGCTCGTGTGGCAAAGGCGGCTGATGGTGTCCCAGGCTGCATTAGGCAGGGACTTGCGAGCAGGTGGAGGGAGGTGATCCTTCCCTTCTCCTTGCACTGGTGAGGCCAGACCTGGAGTGCTGGGTCCAGTTCTGGGCTCACCAGTGCAAGAGAAATCTGGACACACTGGAGCAAGTCCAGTGAAGGGCCACAAAGATGATGAAAGGACTGGAACATCTCTCCTCTGAGGAGAGGTTGAGAAAGCTGGGACTGTTCAACCTGGAGAAGAGAAGACTCAGGAGGGATCTTCTCCACCTCCATAAATAGCTGATGGGAGGGAATGAAGAAGAGGGAGCTAGACCTTTCTCAGTAGTGCCTGCTGACAGGACAAGAGGTTATGGGCACAACTGAAAAAATAGGAAATTCCATCTGAACACAAAAGACAACTTTTTTACTGTAAGGATGGTCAAAAACTGGTGTAGGTTACCCAGAGAAGTAGTGATCAAAAACACCTGGACATGGTCTTCAGCAGCCTGCTGTAGATGACCCTGCTTGAGCAGGTTATTGGACTAGATGGTCTCAAGAGTTCCCTTCCAACCTCAATGATGCTGTGAAAATGCTGACCAGTGATGGAGCAGAAAGACAAAGGATTTTTTTTCTTTCAACACTGAAGTACAATATAGTCTCTTGTACACTATGGCATACGTAGTAGCAAATGTCGTGGTTATGTTTCAGATCATAGTGGTGTTTTAGATTGTATGGAGAAGAATTAATTTTATCTTTTACCTCTTCAGTGGGATTGGCTGAATATTAGGTTATGCAGTCAAAAATAGACTACATGTATAATAAAAAACAGATCAAGATTACATTTTGTATGGTAGAATTTATTAGAACATAAATGTAGAAATTATCATCCTTGTTTTGCACGTTTATAATAATGTTCCTTTTCTTCCTTTTTCTTCTTTGATTTTAACAGGTTTCTTTAGAAAAAATCTGTGTGATTTTTATTCAAGATTTTGTAGACTATTACATTAGGAGTCTGGATTTTATATGTAACTGTTTATATAGCTGTATTAGCTGTTTACTGGATTGTTTCTGTTGCAAGTTCTGTACCAAACAAGAAAACTTATATGTGAATTTGTTGTCCTGTCCCCAGCCACCCCACCCCCCCACCCCTTTTTTTTTTTAAAAAATCTTTCTTGACTTATTACTTTGGCCAAGTAACTTCTTTGTTCAGGACCTCCATTTTTTCATCATTTGAAAAAGGACAAATGTACCTCTTGTTTTCCTCAATATCGTTTCCTGAGATTTGTACTATAAAGGTGTTTTATGTTGAAACAGCTTCTATTTCACTTACAAAACTGACTAATTTCTAGTTGATAGTTCCCTGTGTTGAACACAGATGAGAAAAGCTTTCTTTGTATGGAATAACTGTGTCTACCAATTTTCTTTTTCTCAAAGTAGTTTTAATCAAAAGGGTATCTGACATAATCTAGATAAAAGCATAAGAAATTATATTGGTTCATTTGAGTGCTGAGCAAGGAGTTAGTTTTAAAAAAATGGTTAAATTCTGTATTTGTACAGAAGAAAACTGCACTCAAAGTGCTTAGTAACATTAAAGACCTCTTATCTGTGGTTTTATGATATTTATAAAGCTAGGAGAAAATACTGTTTCTCTTAATATTGATTGTTCTCAGTACATCGAACACAAAATAGTCCCAATCCTCTTCAGAGAAGTGCTAATAGCTACTTTAATTAGTAGTTTTTTGAAACCTACCTTCTGTGATAATGTTACAGTCAAGCTTCTGTAAAGCCTACTAGTAATGAGATGTTGTAATTTAAGGAATGAACTTGCCCAGTAGTGCTCTTTGGCTCTTGTCCATTCAGGGGTGATTATTTTTTTCCCTGAACCTCAGTAAGCAGGATCATAATTTGTGCAACAGCTCTGGTTTAATTTTGGTCCAGCTTCCTAGGTAGGTAACCATAGTACATCAGCTAAATTGATTTGGAAAGCAATTGCTGTCTTTGTGCATGTTTAGGAAGTCCTTGTTGCTGGATCTACTGCAAAGCTATCTGGAGGAGAACTGATCTGTGTCCCTGATGATTTCCTTCTCTTCCTCAGGTTTTTGTCATCTCCTGCATTTTTAATTTAGGCCATTTTGATACAAAAGAATCTGAGTGAGCAGATTGTTCTTAACAAGGATTCTTTTGGACATTAAAGACCTGATACTTGGTTTGTAGGATTGAGCGCTTAAAATTTAAACGTGTCAGGAGAGGAATCTGTTATTTGTCTCTGAAGTAGTAGTCTTACCCATAGTACTCTCTCCTGAAGTACATAAAATTTTGCATGTATGAATTGGGACAGGAAAGGTTCTTACAAGTGTTTAAAATTCATATCCCAAGTCTCATGTAAGCACAGATTGCAGATTGTAAGGACATATGTGAAAGTAGGACTTCATTTTATCCACTGCTTCTTCTTGTCCTTTTTGAAGTACTCTATTACTCCTGCCATTGCTGGTCTTACAGATGGTTTATAAAACTGAAGATATTGCCCAGTTTGTGAATGGCGGTGTTCTGGTTTTAGTAGCCAGGAGGAAATAAAATCATATAACCAAAGTTCCTTAAGTGTCTCTGTCCTCACTGTACTGGGACAAATATTTTTCATAAATAGCTTTGGAAATTCTATGCAGAATGAATGTAGTCTTACGATGTTTCCTCTTCAGGTTTCTTATGATCTAAATGTGTTGAGACGTAAACTCTGTGGAAGGATATGACGTTTAGTGGAAGTTGGACAGCTTGCAAATCATACTTTGAGCTCCAGAAAAACCTTTAGCTGCCTGTACTTTTCAATAGTTGAATATATTTTATTACTGCACAACTAGTGCAGAATAAAGAGAGAAAGAAGATAAAGGTGTTTGGAGGAATCAACTACTGGGTTAAGATAAGACCCTGTGGGGCACTGAAGTCACAGGGACTTTTAAAAATAAGGGGAGTGTCATTCCCAGCTTCAGTTTGGGAGTGGGATTTGCCATGCTATAGGTTGCTTGAGTCAGGTTTATGATCCTGTTCTCACTGCTGTTAACTTTGTTTTACTGTTCCAGGCTAACCTATTTAGTCTGCTGTCTATCATCTCTGTTCTGCTGAACCTGGCTGGACTTATATTAAGCTGTCAAGGCATTCAGTTTGTGTCCAGTGTACCCAAATGTGATTTGGTGAGCAGACATACTGTTTTACGTGTATTTCTTCATGGTGTGCCACATAAGCTTGCTCTGCTGGGATCACAGAATGTGCTAATGTAGTGATGCAAGTAATGCAGCTACAGCATGGTGGAGGAACAAAGAAAACTCTCTGTTTCAGGCCTTGATTTAGTTCAAATTGTGAAGAGACTCACTGAAATCCACAACAGTATTTTTATCATCTAAACTTGGTTCATTTGAGTTGGAGTCTTCATAAGGTGCTCAGTTCCTGAAGCTGAAGACCCCAAATGGATATGTTTTGAAAGGTTTTGCTCTTCATTAGAAGAGCCTACTTAGTCCAGAAGTGGTTTTGGTTTACTACATTGAGAGCTGGACTCTGTCTTCAGGGTCTGAAGACACAGTTGATTTGGTACAAGGCTTTCTAGACAATTTTGTGGCGCCATGTAGGAGGAAATCCCAAATATATCTTTAGAAAATCCTTCTTGCCAGCTTTATACACTGATTTCAACATCATAGTCATTTAAGAACTAGCATAAAGGATTTTTATAGTAATGTGACAAAGATAAACTGTTGAAAAGGACCTCTGTGGGTACCCGTGAGCTACCTACAAAAAGTTCAGTCAGTATCATCTGTGGGTGGGATTATTTTTCCTGGTTTGCCTCACCTGGTGAGGACAATTTGTGTTGATACCTGACAGGAAGAGCTGTGAGGAAAAAATTAAGGTAAATCAAGTCATACTAGCTTTTCAGAACACTTCTACTTGAGGAAGAAGCAATCTGCACAAGAACAAAAGATTTTTCTCAAATGGCTGTCATAAGAAGTAGAAGAATATCTGTTTATGTACTAGAAGCTGTGAAATAACTGAAATTGAAGGATACAGGGTCACTTGGTGATAAAGATGATTGTGCTTAAAGGCTTGAAGGAGTTTAAGGGTTAATGTCTTGAGCTTATCAGTAATGCTTCCTTTCAAATAGGAAGTATGCATAATATAGCTTTATAATGTATGAATCATTGGCATAGCAAACTGTACAGATTTCATCGTATGAGCCTGTATTTCCAGTCTGCTTTGTGGTCAGAGGTATAGTTTAACATATAGGCTCTATATTATACAGGTAAAAATGTTGCATAAAACAGCCAATAAATTAAAAAGTGGAGTTTTGTGCTTTTAAAGGTGGACGTAGGTGAAAAGAGGGTTTGTTACTGCTGTGAAGATTTCAATGTCACTGAATGTATAGAAGATACTGCGCTGAAGCTATACCATCTGAGGCCATGCAGCGCCGCTCACTTTCATCTCAAGGTAAGCTGTGCATGCTGCTTAACATGACTGCTTTGATAATGTCCACACTTGTGCGACAGTGCAGTGCTGAGGTGACTGCTGTGTTTACTGTGAAAAATTCTGGTATTTTTCTGGTCTTCCACACTGGTCAGAAGCTCTTTATGGTTCTGTAACAGGGTTTTTTTTTATCACCTCTGGGTTTTGACCAGTGCATTGCTGATTCAATATACAGTTCTTGTCCTTCTGGTGTTTTATGCAACCAAAACTACTGCTGAATTCAGACAAGATTGTGTGGTGTAATATCGTGTAAATTTTACCTAATGATCTGATGCCTTCACTGGTCTTTTGATCTTCTCAGCCTTTCTTGGCTTACAAACTGCTAAAATACAACCTCTAAACAGCATCACCTTCAAATATGAAAGTGCTTTAACATTCCTTTAACGGTGATTATCTTACATCTAGTTTTCCCACAGAAAAGTTAAGAGGAAGGTTAGTGAAATGGACTATAAATCACATCTGAGCACTATTAAATCCTTCTGGATCTCTCTGTCAGGACACACAATAGGGCAAAACAATTACTCCAGTCTTGGAGATTACCTGTCCTGAAGACTTCATCACATATGTTTCTAAGAAGTAATTGTCATGGTCATCCTTGTGTTTTCTGTGTTTGTTTGTGTGTTAGTTTTTTATTATTATTATTTTGACATTTACAAATGCCTTTAATTTTTTTATTTCCATAATTTTCATGTTTTTCAGAAAGTTCTCTTTGCTCTTTGTGCCTTGTATGCTGTCACCACCGCAGTTTGCTTGATAGCAGCTGCCCTGTGTTACTTACTTGTTTTTGCA
The DNA here is from genome assembly GCF_929443795.1 of Astur gentilis. Taxonomy (NCBI): domain Eukaryota; kingdom Metazoa; phylum Chordata; class Aves; order Accipitriformes; family Accipitridae; genus Astur; species Astur gentilis. Next base: position 47,429,028 of record NC_064919.1, read on the forward strand.
ACGGGAAGATCCTGCCCTGTAAGTGAGTGGAAGGCATTGCCTGCTATAAACAGTGGTACTAACAGTATTACTAAATTACACAGTTCAGCAATTTTTTTAAGTCTCAGAAGGTTTTTAACAGAAGTTTCATTTGATTAGGATGAATGCCATGTTGAAGACCAAGGTCACATTTTGGATCCTGATGATCCACCGCCCTATTTTGCAACTTTTTATCCTTGTACTACACAAAGGACTTGCAGGTAAACCTGTACACTCTATTGCTTTCTTTTAGTGACTTTGGAAACACTGCATAATCTCAATTATTTTTTTTTTAAGACCATTTTCTCTGTTATTAACTGAAAAAGATTGGTGACTTTATGGGGGGGGGGGGAGGGGGGGAAGGAAAAAACCTGTTGAGTTATGAGGCAGAGTAAACACAGTGTGGTCGAGGTGTATAAGTTTGTGCTTTTCACTTTAGATTCTGCAGGAACTGTTGCTGGGTAAGAGAAATACCACAACTTGAAGTGGCTGAAAACTTGTACCATGCTGTCAGGAGCAGGTCAGGGCAGTGACAGAAAGCCAGGAGCAACCTCTTGGCAAGGCTTGTGCGAGAGAGCCCCGAACGGTGGCCTGGCCCCCACCGCAGACCTTCCTGCTGGAGTGATCTCCTTCTCCCTCTTTGGCAATTAGTGCTGACTGAAGGGTATGTTTTGATTGTACTGCCAGGCCAGGTAATCACTACCCTTATCTCAGTGCTCGGGTGTGAGTGGTCAGGCAGGGTTTGCACCTGGTGTTATTGCTGGGCTTCTCTGCAGTGGCAGCTGCAGGATCGAGGAGTTGTGAGAGTGAAAGTGGGAGGATGAGCTCACGTATGAGAACGAAAAGGAGGATAGTCACAAGTCACTGTAATCTCTTCCCCTTCCCCCCCCTTTATTTTTAATTTATTTCTACAAAGATGAGGGAAGAAGGATCTGGAGGTGGAAAAAATAATAGCTGTATGAATTTTCTTGTGAGTAAGAGGAAACGTGCAGAAAATCTTTGTGTTGCAGAAAGCTGCCTTCTTTGGTACACTTGGTATTATGAAACACTAAAATGTAAATTTGGGGCAGGGGGTTATGTTGTTTTGAAGAATAGGGGGAAAAAATTGTCTAGCTTGTCCATTAAGCATCAATTCTGTTTTTTTGCTGTACTGGGATTTACTAGTATCTATATTTCTTGCAATTCAGTGGTGACTTGTGAGTTTTGTTATCCTTCATTCTACAGGTGGTTATACACTCTTCACAGTAACTTGCAGGTTAGCTTTGTTTATTAGTGTCCTGGTTTCAGCTGGGATAGAGTTTATTGTCTTCCTAGTAGCTGGTACAGTGCTATGTTGTGAGTTCACCATGTGAAGAACGTTGATAACACTGACGTTTTCATTGTTGCTAAGTAGTCTTTAGTCTAAAGTCAAGGATTTTTCAGCTTCTCATGCCCAGCCAGCGAGAAAGCTGGAGGGGCACAAGAAGTTGGCACAGGACACAGCCAGGGCAGCTGACCCAAACTGGCCAACGGGGTATTCCATACCATGGGACGTCACATCCAGTATAGGAACTGGGGGGAGTGGGGGAGGGGAATCGACCCTCGGGGACCGACTGGGTGTCGGTCGGTGGGTGGTGAGCAATTGCCCTGCGCATCATTTGTACATTCCAATCCTTTTATTATTACTAGTGTCATTTTATTAGTGTTATCATTATAATTATTAGTTTCTTCTTTTCTGTTCTATTAAACTGTTCTTATCTCAACCGACAAGTTTTACTTTTTTTCCCTGATTTTTCTCCCCCATCCCACTGGGTGGGGGGGGACTGAGTGAGCGGCTGCGTGGTGCTTAGTTGCTGGCTGGGGTTTCCTATGTGACCCCGTTGTGTGATCAGCACGACCCACTTACTCCACGTGGCATCAGTTGCATGATGTGTAGAGGAGACCCTCCCTTTGAACATCCAGCCCAACACTGGCAGTCGGGTTGCTAAGAGGAGTATGTAAACATTAACGACATTAGTTTATGGCTCAGGAGGGGCTGAGTTATTCTGCTGTGAACATATAACGTTTAAACATAAAATATCATGATGCTCAGGCAGACTGTATCACTCTACTCTTGTTCATAACTCCTGCTTTTTGCAGTGTCCAGGACTGTTTAGTTGATTTCACTGTTTCATCAGGAATAGCGTGCATGACTTTCAAGATGCTGTGGTCCTTGCAGAGGTAATTACAGATCCTGGGATTACCTAGAAAATGGTAACACAGCACAGGAATAGATTTTAGAATGAAAAAGTGATCTAAAACATCCAAGGACTAGGGCTGAATTCCAAACATTACTAAAATCCTCCTATGTGAGTCTTGGCTCAAACTAGTTATGAGAACAGAATGGTGTGCATAATGATCTCTTTGGAAGATGAGGTATTTATTGAACTACGCTTGTCACAGTTCCCCTGCTTTAAAATGGGGCTGTCGTTCTTTGTCTGATGTGCTGTTCTAGATGGCTATCCCCAGAAGCAATATTTCTCTTTGTCTATTTTCAGCACAGTAGGGGCTGCTGAACAATATTTAAGGCTTCTGCGGTCTAATACTGGGTAGCTACCTTGCCTGTGACTGCATTAAAACTTGTTGATAATAACATTTAAGTGACGGTGACATCCTTTTGAAGACAGACTACTTGTTTCAAGGTGGTCGAGGTAGTTATGCAGCAGTGCAGAAGTTAAAGCAACAGACAGACTTGATTTCCATTCTTGGCAAATGAGGAAATAGGACTCACCCCAGGGTGTCCAGCAGAGATGGGACCTGGCCTTTTCTCAGTCAGCCTCCTCACACTTCTCCCTCCCCTCCCTGCCTGGTCTGTACACTGAATGCCATGCTGTGTCTGTGACTTTGCCTTCTGTGCTGAGCTCCCACGGACCCCGCATCCAAAACCTTTGTGTGAAAGATGAGGGTGACAGGAACTGCATCCAAGGCAGTGAGCCACCATCTGCAAGGTGCACCTGGGGAGACTCCAAAACAGATACATCCCTTTGAGAAAGGAAACATTGTGGTAATCAAAACATGTGCCAAGGACATGTTTGGAATGGGTAGCCGTTCTCCTCCACGTTTTAAATTGCAGAGCCAGAGACACTGCTAGCAAAGCCAATTAATTGCTTTGTTCATTTGTTCATGGGAAAACTCTTATATTTGTCTTATTTAGTGGTAGGCAAAACAAACTAGCACTACAAATATCTGGTCAAGTCCTAACTCTAACCTTGACATTTCAAAAATAAGGGAATAGCCGTTGAGTTATTTTTCAGGATTGGCACAACAAAATTAACAATAACAGCTGAGTTCCCATGTGAGGAATAAAACACGTGTATTTAAGGGAGTAGGCAATCTATGTGGAGCAGTAAACCAGTCGCCTGGGGTCTAGAAATCTACCCTAGTCCAGTTTAAAGTACCATTTGGGGACTTAGAGACATTTGCCGAATTGCGTATCTGCTTATCCAAGTCACGTATTCTCAAATTTAGTATGTGTCTCAAACTGGACCCACATGCTGCTGACATTTGTTTCCTAACCACTGAACGTGTTCCTGCTATTGAACACTGCAGTTTCTGGGAGGCCAAAGCCCTGATGCTGTTGTTCAGCTGAGGTATGAGTTTAGAAACTGCGTGAGAGGTGGCCAAGGTGGCCCCTTCAGTGTCCTGCTTACCAGCAGTGGTACAAAGCCTCCCCATGGTCTGGAGCAGTCTCTCGGCAGTGGGGTTCCCTGAAAAGTCTTTGACTCTTTGTCGTGGTTTCAGCCCGGCCGGTACCAAAGGACCACGCAGCCGCTCGCTCACTCCTCCGCCCGCCTCCGGTGGGATGGGGAGGAGACGGAGGAGAGAAAAGAAGAAAAGAAACTGGAACCTCGAGGGTTGAGATAAAGGCAGTTTACTGGGACAAACACAAAAGAGATTACAACAACAACAACGGCACTAATGAAAAAAAAAAGTATACAAAAAGAGTGATGCACAGTGCAACTGCTCACCACCCGGGACCCGACGCTCCGCCACTTCCCCCACCGAAAACAGAGACCACCCCCCGGCCCGCTCCCCATTTATATACTGGGCAGGATGTCCCATGGTATGGAATAGCTCCTTGGCTAGTTCAGGTCAGCTGCCCCGGCTATGCCCCCACCTCCCAGGTTGCTGTAAAAATTAACTCTATCCCAGCTGAACCCAGGACACTCTTACTCCCTACCTTCCTGTATCATCACTTCAAGAAGCCACTGGCTTTTTGACTAACACAAGAATTCGCCTTGCTTACATAAAAAGAGAGAGTGGAAATTAAGAAATAAAGAACAGATTGACAAACGTGCACATCCTGGAAATGACTTTTATATTAAGGGACTTAAGGGAATGCTTTTCTAGTTGCATGTTCTGTAGTAAGTTTTAGCATGATATAATCTTGGATGCAACATCAATTTTCAAGGTGTGACTGAGCTGGGTAGGCCAGATCAGGCATGTTTAAAACCAAAACTAAGGTTCAAGAATGTCATGGTTTAACCCCAGCCAGCAACTAAGCACCACGCAGCCACTCACTCACTTCCCTGCCCCCAGCCACCCCAGTGGGATGGGGGAGAGAATCGGGAAAAGAAGTAAAACTTGTGGCTTGAGATAAGAACAGTTTAATAGAACAAGAAAAGAAGAAAATAATAATGATAATAAAATGACAATAGTACTAATAAAAGGATTGGAATATACAAGGGATGCACAATGCAATTGCTTACCACCCACTGACTGATGTCCAGTTAGTTCCTGAGCGGTGATCCCCCCTCCCCCCTCACTTCCCCCAGTTCGTATACTAGACGTGACGTCCCATGGTATGGAATACCCCCTTGGCCAGTTTGGGTCCGCTGTCCCAGCTGTGTCCCTTCCCAACTTCTTGTGCCCCTCCAGCTTTCTCGCTGGTTGGGCATGAGAAGCTGAAAAATACTTGGCTTGTTGCTCAGTAGTGTTTAGACTAACTGAAAACATCAGTGTGTTATCAACATTATTCTCATACCTAACTCAAAAACATAGCACTATACCAGCTACTAGGAAGACAATTAACTCTGTCCCAGCTGAAACCAGGACAAAGAAGTATATAATTTTGTGACCTACATTGAATGTAAACTCAGCATGAATGTACTGGAAAAATGTGAAGAAGTAATGCCAATGGAGCATCAGTCTCTATCATGCTCCAAAATTATTCGGAAGCTTTTAGGGGCAGATGAAATAGGCTGAAATTAAAACCTATTTTAACATGTTGTGTTTCCCCCATTTTTAAGATGAAAAAGCAATGACCAGTTATCAAAAACTTTTCTTTCTTTTCCTCAAATTTCTCCATGCATTACCTCCATTACCTTGACAGGAGCCTTTCACAAAAGTGCTCCCCAATTCTCTTTTTGGAAGTTTTATTCTTTTCCTCTCTAAGCAGCCTTCCGTAGGCATTTCCATTCACTCTGCCCTTTCCTTTCAGCTTGCAAGAAAATAATTTTCACAGTCATCTTTGTTCCCTCCAGCCAGTGTGCCCTAAAAGAAAAGCCCTAAACTCGGGGAGGAAGGACTTGCTCTTGTGTAACATTTCTTGATAGATAGATTGCATCCACTAGTGATATCTCTAAGCCTGATTATGGGTCCAGGGAGCAAAACATGTGGACTCGTGTATTGCTTGAGGTTCCTGCTCAGTACCAAATCAGCAATTTAAAATGTAATAAAAAGCAGAGGAAAAATTGAGACACTTTGGGTCACAGACTTCTCTGAAGATTCTGTGGGGAAGGTCCCCTTGGCAGTGCTGCTGTTGAGTACTGCACTTTGTTCCAGTGTTAATGGGGTAATGTAAACTTATGTTATAAAAATCAGTATTTGCCAAAAAGAGTTTCTCCAGGCACTGTTCTGATTTCTTCCTTCCTTCTACCTCCTAAGAGGAGGATGATACAGCAAAAGGTCTTTGGGATTTCCGCTGTCTTTAAGGTTTCAAAGAGCTCTCTGAAAACGGAGAAGTAAGATTAACCTTCGTGAACTTATCAACTATAATGTTCTTAGTTAAACATCATCACAAAAAATAGCCTTCAGTTTGAGTCTGCCTTTTTCTGTGCAGCTGTATGTGAACATAAAACATGAGATCAGAAGTATCTTGAATTTCAGTTATAATTAAGAATTTAGTAGTTCACAAAAATTAGAGCTAGGCTGTCGCATTTTGAGTGACCACCTGTATTTGAATCTCTTGAAATAAAACTGAGCCCCTGTGAAGTAAAACTGAAATGGGTTCCTAGGCACAGTACTGCCCGAAGATGTTTGAAGCTCTGGTGAACACATTGGAGAGGCACCTCCTAAGGAGCAATTTGCTGCCATCTTCTGGGGTAATCTCTTGCAGCTCTTGGCGAGTTCATTAGCTGTGGTTGAGATCCAAAAATCTGAGTGGGCATGGGAAAGCCAGTGGAGTTTGGTAGAGGTGATGTTTTTCTGCAGATGGAAAGCTGTACCGAGAGAGTCCCTCAGTGTTGTTTGTTGCAGGATGCTTGCCTCTAATGTGATTCTGTTGCCCCATATTTACAGGTCACGAATCAAGGGCACTGAGGAGTCCTGCCCTCAGGACCCACCTCCTCCTTATGAAGCTGTGCAGAGGCAGAACAGCTCTGAGCAGGTATGGCCCACAGAATTTTAAAGTGTAACTTGTTTTTCCACTATAAAGTAAGGTTGCATTGAGGCACAGTAAATTAAGTCAGGTATCTTTTCATTTCAGAATAGCAGGAGACTATGTTTGGTTACAAATGTGGCTTGCTGTAAATTTTACTGAAGATTTTAGCTAAACACTTACCTTTAGAGTTGAAAAGTTTTCCCTAGTTGGAAAACCCCATCTGGGCATGGGAGAAGAAGCAAAATACACTGTGGAGCACCCCTGTTGAGGTTATTCTAGAGAACACCTGTGCTGCTTCCTTGCTTTACCTCCCTTCCACACCTGTACTCCTCCTCCATGGGACTAGGTCAGGGTTTTGCCATGCTCACTGATCCATTTTCACTGGTGTTTTCAGAAGACAGTTGCTTTTTCCCAGAAAATATTCAGCAGGATAAAACTGGCTGACCTGGATGAAGAACATTAATTTTAGACATTCACTAGTCTTGGTTTTGCAGTGGAATTAAACACATATCACATATTCACTGTGCAGTTAAGCAAAATTGTTCACTTTCCAAGGTGGATGTTGCAGTTCTTAGAAAGTACCAGAAAAAAGATGGTGGACTGTGATTTTTCAACTTTTCTATTTTATTCCAGGAAGGTGTGCTACGAGTAAGTGTCATGGAAATTGTTGATTCAGGGGAAGGGAGTCACAGGCAAGCCTCTCAAGGTAAGAAGTACATTTTAAAATTTGTTCTGGAACCATTCCACCCAAACCAGATGACTTAATGTAGCAGTAGCATTATTATTTCTTTGAAAGACAGCTACCGTATTGCAAGCCAGACATACAGAATTGTGATTGGCTTGGGCAGTAGGAAAAGGGATTAATGTTTAAAGTATATAAAAAGTTGTTTGCTCTGAAGATACAAAAAGAAAGACGTATTTCCTTCTTAGTAATTTACAAGTTAGTTGTTGACTCTGTGTACATACGTTTTAAGAAATTATGTCCAGCTCCAGTGCTTCCATTTTTTTTGTGTATGTGATGGTGCTTGTTGACATTTCGTTGCTGATGAAGATAGGAGAGGGATAAAATAATACTGTACTGTGTTGAACTAAATGTGGGAATTACTTTATTATTCAGCCTGAACTGGAAAAATTACTAAATAGTTTCTGCATACTGGTACAGGACATAACTAGACTACGTGTACCTTATGCTCTGGCAGGCTACCTGAAACCTCTGAAAACAAGCGCTTGGATGCTTCTGATATCTCATCAGTTGTGACAACCAGAAAGAAATTCAGAAGAGGTGCAGCAAAAGTTTAGTTCTCAAGGACTTCTGTGGTGGGTTGACCCTGGCTGGACGCCAGGTGCCCACCAAAGCCGTTCTATCACTCTCCCCTGCCTCAGCTGGACAGGGGAGAGAAAATATGACAAAGGGCTTGTGGGTTGAGATAAGGACAGGAGAGATCACTCGCCAATTACTGTCACGGGCAAAACAGACTCAGCTTGGGGAAAATTAACTTAATTTATTGCCAGTCAAGCAGAGTAGGGTAATGAAAAATAAAACCAAATCTCAGAACACCTTCCCTCCACCCCTCCCTTCTTCCTGGGCACAGCTTCACTCCTGGATTCCCCAGCGGCAGGGGTTGGGATTAGTTCATCACACATTGTGTCTGCTGCTTCATCCTCTTCAGGGGCAGGACTCCTCACACTCTTCCCCTGCTCCGGTGTGGGGTCCCTCCCACAGGAGACAGTCCTCCAAGAACCTCTCCAACGTGGGTCCTTCCCATGGGCTGCAGTTCTTCATGAACTGCTCCAGCATGGGTCCCTTCCATGGGGTGCAGTCCTCCAGGCACAGACTGCTCCAGCGTGGGTACCCCACAGGGTCACAACCTGCTCCAGCGTGGGCTCCTCTCTCCACAGATCCGCAGGTCCTGCCAGGAGCCTGCTCCAGCGCGGGCTTCTCATGGGGTCACAGCCCCCTTTGGGCACCCACCTGCTCCAGTGTGGGGTCCTCCCCAGCCTGCAGGTGGATATCTGCTCCACCGTGGACCTCCCTGGGCTGCCGGGGACAGCCTGCCTCACCAGGGTCTTCACCACGGGCTGCAGGGGAATCTTCGCTCCGGTGCCTGGAGCATCTCCTCCCCTCCTTCTTCACTGACCTTGGTGTCTGCAGGGCTTTTTCTCTTACATGTTCTCACTCTTCTCTCTGGCTGCAGTTTCTGTGTGCCCCGCAAGTTTTTCCCTTCTTAAATATGTTATCACAGAGGTGCTACCACTATCACTGATGGGGTTGGCTTTGGCCAGTGGTGGGTCCATCTTAGAGCCGGCTGGTATTGGCTCTGTCAGACATGGGGAAAGCTTCTGGTATCTTCTCACAGAAGCCACCCCTGTAACCCACCCTCCCCGCAAAACCTTGCCACACAAACCCAGGAAAACTTCTTATTGATAAAACTGCTGCTGCTTTCTCTGGGCACTTTGTGCACAAATGAAAATAGGATATCAAATGTAAGTCTGCATGGTGACTGCTTAAATTTATGAGAATGGAAAACAGGAAAATACTGTAGAAAATGCAACTGCTGTGAAGGAGTGTCAGGAAAGTGTTTTGGTTTTTTTAAAAAAAAAGCTATCATGAAGCATTGTTTGAGGTACTGTTTGTGTTTAAAAACTTCCTTTGCAAGCAGGCAGAGCCAAGCACATGTGATAAATTGTACCCTCCTCCCCATCTTTTTAACTGGTTTGTCCATCTTTTTTTTTCCCTCTGTTTTGGGGGGTTGGGTTTTTGTTTGTTTGTTTGTTTGTTTGTTTTTAAATAAAAAGACCTGTAAAGAGACATTTAAATCTCAGCCTGGCTGTTAAACTCTAATAAAGAAGAAAGTGAGCATTTTAATGAAAAAAATTAACGCTGCTTCTTCTAGATGCCAAGGCTTCCTAGGTGCACTGAATTTAAGAAAAGGAAATATGCTGAACAGTATCTCTTCCTTTGTTTTTTGGGGGCAGGTGTACAGGGTCTAGCAGGCTTGGAGTTAATTTTCTTCATAGCAGCCCATATGGTGCTGGTTTGGATTTGTGACCAAAATAGTGTTCGTAACACACCAATGTTTTAGCTCTTGCTAAGCAGTGCTTGTGCAGCACTGAGGCTTGCTCCATCTCTTACTCGGCCCACCTCCACAGCATGTAGGCTGGGCATGGGCAAGAGGCTGGGAGGGGATGCAGCTGGGACAGCTGACCCAAACTGGACAAAGAGATACCCCATGCCATATAACATCATGCTCAACAATAAAGACTTGGGGGGAGTTTTCCAGGGTTGCATTGCTGAGCATCAGTCAGCTGGTGGTGAGTGATTGTTTTTGCATCACTTGTTTTTCTTTGGTTTGTTTTGTTGTTCTCCCTCGCCCCCTGCCATTAAACACTCTTTATCGAAACCCTAGAGTTCTCTCACTTTTGCCCTTCCAGTTCTCCTCCCCATCCCCCTGGAGGAGCGTGAGTGAGCAGCTGTGTGGGGCTGAGCTGCCTGCTGGGCTTAAACAACAGCAGGAGGGCAATCCAAAATGAAGGGATATGTTGGAATTGTGGCAGAGTAACTCCATGGGCTGCTTCAGCTGATGTAGAAGAACAGTCGATAAATAAAAGCTGAACTTTCAGTTTATGCTGGTAGTCTGTCGTGCCAGGGCATTTGCGTATGATGCTGTGATTCCCTTGGCATCATCAGGACTGATCAACCAAGTGCGGCTCCTGACAGAAGTTAAAACTATGCACTACTCTGCCAGCAGAACCTGGGGGGGTCCTGGCTGCCAGCTGCAGGAGGAACAGTAAACTTCTCTGTGTCAGCTAAAATGGTTTTACTGACTTCAAAATAACTCCTGTCAAGCAAAATGGGACTTTCCCTGCCGTCTGTGGTAGGAAGACATACAACCGTCTACTGATGGCTGGGGATGATTGGCAGCTGGTCTGTATCATCACATAGTAGATATATGACTTTCCAGTACACACCAGCTTAAGCCAGTTATCTGTCTGACATCTGTAACACTAATATTATGAAGAATTATCATAAGATCATTAAATTGCTTCATTCATCTGTTTAGTAATTAAAAACACCACCAACTTCACCAACATACCAGCAGCACTGTACCTCAAGGACTGACTGCTAGCACAACTCCACTGGTATTAAAAAGTTTATATCGGTGATAGATTCTCTAATCCTGCCTCATTCTTGGTCCACCGTGCTTTGTTGCTGGGTCCTACCTCCTGGCTTCCCAGGCTGGTATCTGCTTTATATAGGTTGTGTCACTGTTTCTTCTCTTTAGAGGTTCCAGGTTGCATTTGTGTAGGAGATAAGGTGCTATGCTCAACAAGTACATACCATCCAAGCCTTAATTTTCTTGAATGCTCCAGTCACTGACACATTTCTGTTAGAGTGGCAGCACAAACATTTGCCATGTTCTGAATAAAAGACTGTTTACGTTAATTTGGGTTTTTGCTCTTGCATGAGCAAGAACATTATTTTCTGTAATACGCCAGGTGCCATCAGATGGAGATACAGAACCAGGCTTGGTGAGAAACACATAGCGTCATCCTGTCCTGTTCACTAAGAGGCAATTGTGGGAATCACAGAATATAATTTCACCCTAAGGAAAAGGAAGAATGTTGATTAATTGGAAAGAATCAACATATCACAAGAATTCAGGAAAAAATCTTTATTTTTAATAAAGAACCTCATGAAACAAGATTTTTAATTCCCTTATAGGAACTCATGACTGATTTACAAGCTACCTGATTGCAAACAGTGACTGACCTCCGTGACCATATGCTGTCATATCTTGGTACACCTGCTTATATGCAGGAGGATTTCAGGCTCTGTGAAATTTAGTTTTCTCTCCAAGAAAGCTGTAGTACCTTTCCCTCTGATCAGGTAGTTTAAGGTGAGGTTTATACTAGGCAAAGCTGGGGGTTTTGGGGGGTTGGTGGGTTGGTTTTTTTTTTGCTGTTCCAGTTGCATAAGGCTGAACAGGTTTCTGCAAATGTTTAAGCAGGCTTTAGGCCAGTATTACCGGTGAGTGTGCGTGTATGCAGACATACATGCACCTCCAGGCTTTCGTGTCCAATCATTACAGATTAGTGGGGGCAGCACACACACACAAAAAAAGTAATAATCTCTAATAATGGCTTGTACAGATCTTCTTTACTCTGACTACTACTTCACCTTTACTATTCCTGATTACTCAGGTGAAGAAATTCCTGAATCTTCCAGCAGAGTGAGCCTTTCACCTTCAAATGCAAGCCTGGTGCCTGCAGGGGTGAGCAGAAGAGCCTTCAATCAGTTGTGGAAATGGTCTGAAAGTGACTCTGAGCTATGCTACTGGTTTCTTCAAGGTGACTTGATTTTCTCTCTCAGTGCTTATGTAATGAGTACTTTAAAGAACATCTGTCAGAAGGTTAGCACCTCGAACCTAGTACCTGCAGAAATCAGCTACTGTCTACCAAAAGAGTACCTACCTACATTACAGCAGTTTTCTGCTTTGCCATATCTTCTCCACCCAACACCTTAGTCTTGCTGCTCTTTAGGCTTTCACATTTAAGAACAGGGTCTGCAGCAGTCATTGCTAGCTTGGGGAGGAGGGAGCACATATGATTTCTCAGTGTATTCGTAAAATGGCATCTAAAAGCTTGCAAGGGCAGTTGTCGATGTGAGCAATTTAAAGCAAAGTTAGCTTGGGTATTTGGTATTAGCCTGTAAATTTGTACCCCTTTTCTCACTTCTCTTAGCATCAACCACCACACACCCCCCCCCCCCCCGCCCCAAACTCAACACCATAAACCCACAGCGGAGAGCCGATGAAGTCTGTTACAGCTGCTTTGGTGTCAGTGATCCAGTTCAGTTGCTGTGGGAAAACTGCTAGTGTGACTGCAGAGTCCTTGATTCTGGTGACTATCTTAATCTACTAGTCAAGAGTCTTGCAGTTTTTCTTAGAGGATATTGGAATCCCCATAGTAGCTGCTGATACATATTAGCACTCACAAAACGTAAGCAGGGAGGGGGCATGTTAGTAACAACCATTTCTTTTGAATATTGGGAATGTGCCTATCTAGATTACACTTAGTATTTTGTGGAATTTTTTATGTCTCTGCTACGTCATGTGTTTTGTTTTTCCTCCTATCAACTTCCACCACAGCACTCGAGAGAATCTGCTGCTGAAGCAATAGTTGCATGACACAGAGCCTGTTCATAGCTATGAAAGCAGAGTGGAGTATTTCTGCTGTAGAGAGACTCCATCAGTCAGAAGCATTTGGGTGCTTTAAGCTCAGTGTAACTGAGGTTAGGTCTGTTCAGCACTGGACCTGAGAGTTAAATACACAAGTGCTGCAGGAAGGGAACTGAGCTACAACACAGCAACTGAAGTTTCTTCAAGTTAGTTAGTGTTCTTCTTAGTGGGAAGTTTTGCATCTCCTCCTGGTATTGTTGTGTTTGGCATAAAGCCAACATTAAAGTTCTTCTGGAACAACCTGTAGGTGCTCTTATTTATTTTTTTTAACAGGGCCAAAAATTTGTGATTGTTATTTAGACCAAAGGCAGTGGAATTGATTCCCTCTTGCCCCTTGCTTAGTCCTTGCAAGATAATTTTGAATGTTGAGGTTTTGGTTGATTTTGGGTTTTTTCCCTTGTATTTCGACTTTGTAGTATTACTAGCTTCCAGCTTGATAAGCAATTATTTTCAGGTATTTTGTAACTAGCCCTCTTGACTGATAACTGAAAGTTACAAAGAGTGTAGGAGAGCTCATAGAAGCCTTCAAGCTTTGCTTAACCTGCTTTATATAACTGTATGTTAACATTAACACTCAGTGCTCATTTCAGGTCTGTTCAGAAAAGAAGAAAAAGATAAAAGAACCAATGAACACAAAATGGCAAATAACTTTCCCAGAAATGTTCCTCCACACCCTTTGACATGTGATATGGACTAAAACACAGTCATGTATGACTCTATTTTATAGGCATTTTCTGTGGTGTAAATCCAATACAGAGTGAGCCTTGTGTGCCACCCTGACCATGCCAGACTGTTAAGTTTTACGTGGTTAAACTCTGCACTGCATCATCACTGAGTTAGGATTGAAATCTCAGGGGATACTTGTTGTACAACAGTACTGTGAACCAAGTGGATTGTTTGCTTTGTTTGATCTTTTTCTTCAGGGGCAGTGCTCAGCTGTGAAGCTGCAACGCAGGCTAAATTAAAGCTAGAGCTCTGCACTGTCATCTTGCAGAAGAGTTTGAGACCAAGAGCTTTGGCTGTGACAGTCTTTGAAATCCAGTGTTTGATAGACAACAAGATTTACACATACGTTAAACAGCTTGTGGCACAGAACCTAAAGCAGTCATCCAGCAGCATGAGCCTTGACATACGTGAATTGGTGGAAAATACCAAGTCTCTCTTAAAATCAGATGAGAAACATATGGCAAAGGCTATCACCAGTGCCACCTTCTTTGAGCAGGTAGTTTTATTACTTGTCTTTGTCAGGTGATGTGGAAACCCGCTGGCCTTGGTTTGGGAGTATAGGTTTATATTTGCCACTGTGCTTTGTGTGTTGAAGTTTCTGAACCCATTTAGCTTCCTTCGGTACTTTAGTTTTATTTAGGGAGTGTGCAAGAGGCTGTGCAGCTATAATGCCTCTTTCTCTATCAGCCACGCAGCCAGGAAGGTTTTCAGAAGACTGAATATGTGTGTATTTAAAAGCTGAAGGAGTTGGTCTTCTGTGGTAGGATCACAAACTGTAAATAACATGACAGTGTTTATACTGACCATGGCAGGGGAGAGGGAAGAGATGTTATAAAGTATTTAGTATTACAAACTGGAAGGAATGGAGGCTGACAAGGACATTTTTATGCAAACCCACTAGAAGCAACTTTTTTTGATTGGCTCCCAGGATAAAAATAAGGCCTAGTACTAAAGGAAAAAAAGCAGAAAGTAGAAGATACGTGCTTATATTAATGGAATGAATATTCAGAAGTTTCAGACATTACAGACTTCATCAAACAAATGTTTTGGTGGCTTACAGACCATTTGGATAGATGAGTTGATTCATGCATGGTACAAGTGATTTGCTGTGACAACTGGTTTTGGTTTGAGTTCTCATGCCAAATACATCAAAGATTGTAATTTAGGCTCTACAGATAAAGTGAGGTTTCCCACTGCAGCCTACAGGCAACAAAAGCCTCAACAAATATGACAGAAACAGCTGGAAAAAAATTCCGTGTGAGAATTTAATTTATGACACTGGCCTGAAGGTTATTACAGTCCAGTGGCTTCTGCAGGATGCAACATTTAAACTCCTATTAAGCAATACCTGACATGTCATGGTTTGGGGTGAGCTAATTTTTGTGCAGCTTTTTTTTTTTTTTTAAAAAAAAAGACAACACTCACTCAATTTCCCAAATGGGTTTGCTTTTCCCATGCCTCCTTGACAAATAGCAATTTTAGTCTCAGCTTTTTTTATTATTCTTTAAAAATAACAGACAACACTACAACTAGCTTCTTTCTAATTGCGTAAGAAACTATTATAATGGAACAAAAGCGTGAAAACAAATCTGATTTACATTTTTGTTTTTCCTTTTAAAGGTGATGGCATCTGCTGAGCAAGCCATGTCATTGTGTACCCGTGTGTTACCTTTCAGACAGCATCGTGGTTTGCTGTATCTGGAGAGCTGTGGTGACATGAATACTTTCACCGCAGATGAAGATTAGCCTAGCAGAGGAGGATCCAGACAGGAGAGCATGAATGGCTTCGAAGCCTGCTGACGTTGTCAGGGAAACTGTATTTTGAGCTGGTTTCTGCTTATTCCTCAGTAGAGTACTTCTGTCATACATATATGCTGCACAGGAAAATAATCTCTGACAAGTGGGTAGAAAAGTGTGTTGACAATCCATTTGTTTTATACCCTCATGCTCAGACTCTTAAGGGGAAGCTGGTTCCACAAAGCCTATTGACGAGATTGCAAGCTGGCCTTTATTTGGCTCTCAGGTGCAACTAGTCTGTTTATGATAGGGTACTGTCCTATTGCATCTCTCTAGTTTATCACCACTCAGAATGGATTTGCCTTTTTAACTCTGTTTACAAGAAAGATGGCAGAATGGCTCCATGCCTTGGTTTAATGGGGTGAGGCAAGGCACAATGTGCACTTTATATGGCATTGCAGAACAGGGCCAGTGTCAATGCCTGTGTGCATCTGGTCTATGTTACTGTAGGTCCACTGATCTATTTTTTTTTTCCTGGCATATAGCAGTTTGCTTCCGAGTAGAGGTGCTTGCAGTGTACCAATTGCCATCTGTGCTGGAATCACCTACACAGCCTTCTCAAATCCTCTGCAGATGTGCAGGTGACCACGCAGCTTTGTGTTGGCATTCTTAACCACTAGGCCACAGTGACCCAGGAGCTGACACCCTCTGGCTAACGAATGAATGTATACACCAGTTGGCTCAAGATAGTTTGCTAAGCTGTCTTCTAGATGTATGCTGCTAACGCGGAATACCCTAATTATTTCCAGAGGCTGGGTTCAGGTACACAAATTTTATTTGCAAGGCTAGTTGTATCCTTCTGTGTCTCATCAGGATGGCTAAATATTCCTGCTGCTATCTTAACAATAAAGTTTCATTAAAAAAATATTAAACGGCTTTCCACTGAAAACCAAAAAGCTTCAAACTGAGTTTTAATTAAGCTTGTCCAGAAGTTGAAACTGTGCAGTATGGCTTGACTGACTAAAGATGATAACTTTAATAAAAGAAAATGCTTATCTCTATACCCAAATGGATGTTTTATTTTTTCCTGTCTAGTAGAGGAAATACATAGGGGTATTGAGTTTGCTGGAGCATTGGCATATTGGTACATTTTGGTCTCGGAAGTAAGAGCATAGCAAGTAAAAATTGAGGGGTTTTGTCTTGGAGAAGAAAACACTACAAGAACACACTGCTTCATTATGCTGGCTTTTCTCTCAGCTATGTTACATATTTTGCAATTCTTTCACATTTAAAACTCCAACTCTTCTTCTTACATGCATCGTAGTAAGTGGGAGTTCTTTCTGAGTTAGCTTCCTTTTCCCAGTTAACCATTGCCCTTCCAGAACTGTGGAAGAGGAAAATTATGCATATCCCATCATTGCAAACTGTTCTTCCAGTAGCTTTTGACAGCCCTTACCTTGCTGTCACACTCTCTATATAAACTCACTGCAACCTACTAGAAGAAAAGTCTGCAAAGGTCCCTGGGCTCCAAGTCAGGATGCAACGTAAGCTTATTCTTCGGGAGACTTGATCACAATTCAGTTAATTGCTCATTATCCCAGTGGAACAGGACTAAGCTCAGCTAAACTTATCAGCCAGTGGACAGTGCTTCAGGTAACAGGAGAGAAAAAAATCTGATCTCAGTAAATTATCTGCTTACCATAGCACTTAATTTCTAAGTGACCAGGTAATTACTCCAGGACGAGTGCCACAATTATTTATAAAACCTATGAATTGAGTTATTAGCTAGCTAAGCCGTTTCCTTAGTGACCGGCACAAAAAGAGAGGCATTTTTTAGCAGGTCATGCTTTAACAGACACTAAGAGAAACAATGTGGCAACAGCCACTGTTCCACCAGAGGAAAAGTTACAAAAAAATACATATTCAGTCATCAACTTTTCTGTATAATACTCACCTTCATGTCACCACAGGCTTCTCTGCGGACAGCAAGGAAGAGGTAGGGCAAGTGGCTGAGGCCATCCGGAATCTGTTAGTCAATAATGGGCTAGATGTTCCATCTTCTAAATGTCAAGGTCCGGGACAAGAAGTCAAATTCCTGGGGGCATGGTGGATAGATGGAGCAGTTGTGGTACCTGACAATACTCTATCAGTTATTGAAAAGGGACAGACTCCAGGCAATAAAACTGAATTACAACAGCTGTTAGGTACTTTGGGCTACTGGAGAAAACATATACCAGGGTTTTCAGTGATTGCCCACCCTCTCTATGACTTTCTCTGAAATAATAGGAAATGAGATTGGACTTTGCAACATACGGAAGCCCTTAACACTCTGAAAGATGAGCTTAAGGCTTATCAGAGACTAGGTCCATTGCACCTACAAGATCCATTAAGGGTGGAATAGGGATTTGCTGAACATGCCTCATACTGTGGCGTGTTTCAAAAGGGGCCACAGGGACCAGCTAGACCATTATTATTCTCTTCCACTGCATTCGAAGAGACTGAGCGACCATATTCAGGTTGGGAGAAGGGGATTCTTTCCCTCACTAGAGCAGTTAGAGGCTGAAAAGCTGTGTACCTCACAGGATGTTATAGTACAGGGTTCTTTCCCTCTCTTAAATTCAATGCTCAATGGGTCACCTGCTCAGAGGGAGTAGCCCAAAAGGCCACAGTTAGGAAATGGTATGCACACCTAGAAGGAATAAGCCAATTGCTCCCACTAAAGGAGGGTTTGACTAAGGTTTTCAAACTACAGCAACCTGTAAACACTGACCCAACTTTACTGGGCCAACCATATAAACCTTCTCCAATTGAGGAGGCACCCGAATTCGTGGCAGGCTCAGATGTGCAGAGAGTGTGATTCACTGATGCATCTGCCCATCAAGTGGGATCAAAATGGCAATATAAAGCAGTAGCATTGGAAATTGGTACTGGGAAGAAAGTTGAGGAAGAGGGTGGAGGTAGCGCACAAGTAGGAGAACTATGAGCTTTATTACTGGCCATAGAGAATGGTGCTACCATCATCTATACTGACCCTTACACAACCTTGAAGGGGGCTACAGAGTGGGTATGTCAGTGGGAATCTAGTAAGTGGGAAGTAGGTGATGCGAAAGCGTGGAGGACAAAGGACTGGCAACGTCTCCTGGCAATAGGGAGATTCCAAACGTTAAATGTGGGATGGGTGAAGGGACATGCTCGGGATGGAACCCCAGCTGCAAAATGGAATCAGCAGGTGGACCACCTGGCCCAAAGCAGGACAGTCACCAGTGAGAAGGAAGATTGGGATAGACTAGCAGAATGGTTGCATATCAAATGAGGCCACTCAGGGAAAGCAGATCTCTGTTATGAATGCTGATCTTGGGGTTGGCCAGCATCAATGAAAACCTGTGAAGCAATTCTTACAGCTTGCCCGCAATGCTGAATAAGGCTTCAGCCTAATCACGCAAACCAAGCTCTGGCCCAGCATATCAGACAAGGCAAGGCTCTTTGCAGCATGTGGCAGGTTGACTACATTGGTCCTCTGAGACCATCTCATGGGAGTGGAAAGACTCACCACATCAGTGCCTGGTGGATAATCCCGAACTTCTAACCCTGTGACCTGGTTTTAAGACAGAGGCCTAGTTTGTGCTTTCTTTTAAGGCAATGAAGAAACAAGCCATTCCAGTGCTTCTGCTGGCAGTGATGATGGTGGCAGGCATGGATGGTGAAGATCTGGATGATAATGTCATGGCAAAAATGACGGACATCAGTATCATGAGCCCTTGAGCTCACATGGGAACAATGCAATGATTATAGCTGGAGTTTAAGATTATATGGGGGAGGAGGTTATACTCATGTTGTTTGTAGTTGGTCACCAGATGTGACTATACGCTCCAACTAGCTCATGAGATCACGGAGTGGAGTTGGAACAGTACTACATCATGCCCTGAAATTCCTTCGAGGTGACTATGTATGATACCCAAGAAAATACTGACAGAGCACTCTAGAACTGAGTTTACAGCTATCCACCTTAGCCAACACTACATCTAACGATTTGGGGACTCTCAGACAATTGGTTACAGCGTATTGGTAAAATGACTATCAAAAGTGGGCTGTATTGGATTAGAAGCCAAAGAAAGAGAAGGGTATATGTAAAGTTTTGAATATATCAATGGACAACTGCTGTGTTCACTCCAAATGTGTCAATGTGGCTTCAAGACTAAATCAACGAGAGAATATGGCAGGAGACTTGGAGGCAATTACTTCTGCACCAGGGACCAACTGGCTGGGAAAAGTTTTGATATGTTTGGATTTTCTTTCATGGGGTGGGCGACCAGCCTTCTCTAATAATGCTTGTGGTTATGTTTACTATAATCTGTATTGCAATAAGTTCTATCAAACACTTGGTAGTGAAGCCTGTATTAACAATTAAGTATACGCCCTTAAAACCTGTCCATACACCGGATATTCCACTTTTTAGTTCTAAACCAGAAGGGAATGATGGCCCACAATGAGCATCAAATTCATCAGACTGCACCCCCTTTTAACTCTGGAGGCAAGAGGTGACTGTACCCCCACTCCAAGGAAACCAGTCGAATCATGACTGTGGTCACAGGGTGGATTGTGTGGCAGTACACTCCCCCTTCCTCCCATCCCGCCAGCAGGAAACAAAACTTCTCCAGGCAGGGAGAAGGGGAAGGAAAAAAACACAACCTAAACCCTGGAGGCTGCAGGTTGAAATTTGAACGGGCCAATTGAGAAGCACCAGGTACACTGAGGTGACCTTCCTGGACAATAGGAATTAAATGACCACCTGTCAGTTTTGACAGGGGTATAAATAGGGTCTTGCCGGAGGACATGTTGGAATCACTGCAGTCAGGGACTCCCCCTCGGGTTGGGGCACCGCACGAGGTAACTCCTCGAGGGAGAGAGTCCTCAGCTTTTAGGTGAGTGATATGCATCTTTTGAGCCATCACTTTAAATCTTGGGGATTCTTAAGTTGCCCGTCTAGCATTAATTCTCTTTACATCATTGAGCCTGTGGTTTTATAAAATGTTACCAGACTTCTAACTAACTTTTACTGAAGACTAAATCTGAGTTTTAACACCTGTTGGATTTGGTTATGCGTGCATCTCTAACAAGATTTGCTCCCTGTCCCAGAGGAGTATTTCAGAGAGCCAACAGCCAGGTCTATGCGGGGGGTGCACTACCGGTAACCAGGCTCACTTCATATGGAGAACACACAAGCCAAGGCACTTTAGGTCGGGGTACAAGCCTATTTGTTCTCTGTGTACCTCATGTAACATGCTGTCATGGTTTAAACCTAGCCAGCAACTAAGCACCATACAGCCGCTCGCTCATTTCCCCCCACCCAGTGGGATGAGGGGGAGAGAATCGGGGGAAAAAAAAGGTAAAACTGGTGGGTTGAGATAAGAACAGTTTAATAGAGCAGAAAGGAAGAAACCAACAATAACAATAATAAAATGACAATACTAATAAAAGGATTGGCATATACAAAACACAGTGTAGTTGCTCACCACCCGTTGACCGATGCCCAGTTAGTTCCTGAGCAGTGATCTGCCCCCCTGCCCCCAACTCCCCCCAGTTTATATACTGGGCATGATGTCACATGATATGGAATATTCCTTTGGCCAGGTTGGGTCAGCTGTCCTGGCTGTGTCCCCTTGCAACTTCTTGTGCCCCTCCAGCCTTCTTTCTGGCTAGGAAAGAGAAGCTGAAAAATCCTTGACTGACTTAGTATTAACTCTGCTTAGCAACAACTGAAAACATCAGTGTGTTATCAACAGTCTTCTCATACTGAACCCAAAACATAACACTATACTAGCCACTAGGAAGAAAAATTAACTCTGTCCCAGGACACATGCCTGCAAAGTCTGTAGCTGAATCAGTGTGTAAAAAAATAGTGGAATTCCCATATTTCTTGGAGACACATTTCTTGCTCTATTCTGCACCAGGGACTTGACAACCTTACTGGCTATGGACTGGACAGGCAGGTTCTTGCTAACTGCAAGGATTATATACCATTCAGGACTCTGTTTTGTCCACTAGCACCCAGCCCTTTCAGCCACTACAACCTAATAGCGCACTTTCACTGCCATGAATTTACAGCCCGCCCCACACATCTCTCTTACTGGGGTACACTGATCCAGAAAAGATTAAATACTTTCTAGATAGGAAGCAAATTTGTTGCAAAATAATGCTCTCACAGAGTAGTCTTCCAAGATACAACTTTAGTTTTTCTATGGGCATTAGAACAGTAACATTGCAAGTTTCAAAAAAAAAGTTACCCATATACCCAAACAGTGTAGCAAGTCTTAATAATCTTCAGGCACTGAGAGACACAGTACCATAGCCAGTTTTTCTTAGCCATAATTAGACTCTCAGCAAGAGATAATGTAAAGGACATACCACACAATGCTATTTTGCTAAGTTTAAAGCATGCAAAGACTTCAAGAGCTACAAGGTGTCTAGTGGAACTGTTAATCACCACAGTTCCAGTGACAATGCAGCTCGTAGCAACAGAAGAATCATCTTCATTTACTAAAGTCTGTTTTTACCTGTCAAGGAAAAGATTATGCAAATCTCTTTCATCAGAACCACTCTCCTACCAGCAGCTTTTTTTTTTTTTTTTTTTTTTTTTTTTTAAACTACCAGCTTTATAAGATATCATACATTAAAAAGATAAACTTCTTATACCATTTCCTCTTTGCAAATGCAGTCTCATTTCGTGTCCAGGCATCCTCCAGAACTAACAAAAAAGTACCCCTTCATCAACAGTACTCTTTCAACCACAGATGCCTTCACCACTTCTCCTGCAGCTCTCACCCACTGGAGAAGCCACCAGTTAGAGCAAAGGGAATTTATTAGTGGGTGAGACCCTGCCCTCTTAGTCCCAGACCTTCTCATTCTAGAACCTGGGGAGGGGAGGGGCAGACAACACACAACTTGGTGCACTCTGTCATACTGTTTCTCTTCCCTCTGCTGCCAGGGTACATCTCCTGAACTTTCATGGTCTTGCCTGAAGGTGCCTTTCTGGAGAAGGAGCAGGGTACCCATCTCCTCACTCGGTGGGGAAATTCACAGAATCCATAGAAGAGGTTTCTGTGTCTGTGTATGGGGTGGAACAGGGAGGAAAGGCAGAGTGCAATGCAGGCTGCAGTGGGGTAAAGACAGTAGGAAGAAGCATCAGAGGTTAAGAAGTGGTTAGTGGATGCTTATCATAAGGATAAGCATGAAAGATGGACTTAAAGTGGAAAACACTGTACCTCCTTTCAGCTTACTTCTCTGAAAGTAATTCTTAACATGTTTCCCATGTTCCCCCTACCCCCGTACAGATGTGCATGCAGACTATCAGCAATGATGCAGTGGTGGGGCGAGAGGGCACAAACCTATCAGCCAATTGCTTAGGATTCAGAGAGACATTTTCCTGCCATCTTAATTTGCTCATTGGTAAAATAATCCAGTGGGGAAAAATTCAGCACAAAATTGCTGCTGTGAAAGCATGAGAATTAGCAAAAATTATAGCTATGTTGCCTGGCTGAGCTAGAATACAAACATTTAAAAAAGACACTAGGTTTCAAGGGAGGAAAGACTTCTAGGAAAGCAGTCATGCCAGGTGGTCAGTGGCAGAGAAAATGAGGGTATCCAAAAACATTGTACTGGAAAAGGTAAAGAAAGTCCCTCCTACAGCATTTTCCAGAAATGGAAGTAGTTAGGATTGACATTTAAAACAACAATTGACCTCTTTAAGAATGAAGAACAGCTCCCTTCCCATACGTGCTGCAGTTACTTATTTTGCACTAGGTCTGAGAAGCACCTCAATTAACATGCTGTTAAAATTCTTTGGTTTCCTAAGAATTGCTGCTGCCCTCCCTCAAAAAAGCCAGCACATGGGTTCATTGATAATGTCCTTCTATACATAATTCTGTTTGCTAAATGTATATATACACGTTATTCCTGTACACCAAGTGCATCAATAGCTAACGATTTCCCTAATGAGCTATGACTATGATATACAACTTGCAACCTACAGTTACACTTCATTGTGGAGGCCAATGAAATCACTGTTCGGTGATTTGAGGTATTACAAAGTTTTCTTGGAAGAAAACAGCTCCATCACTTCTACTGTCAAACAAAAAGGATGTTCACATGAGAACTTACTGCTGCACTTGTAGACAAAAGCAAGGACACACAAGCGGTGTCATTACCAATACCAAGTGGGGACTGTCTGCAGGCTCCTCTCTCTTTATCATCCACCAGCTGAATTTATGTCGTGGCTGAGGGATATCCCTGAAGGCCACACTGTACGTGCAGCACAGAGCAGCACAGCACGGGCCTGGGCCTAGTCAAGTTAACTGACATGTGGATCGCCGACTCCTCCAAGTACAACGTTCTTCAGGTCAGGATTGCTACTGTATGCTCCTGCACTGAATATTTATTTAAATCACAGGCACTGTCAGTCCCCAGGGAGTATCACCACCATCTCCCCAGCCTGCGAGGCACTACAGGGTGCTGGAACCGGGGTGGGGTCTGCTCGTCCTTCCAGTGCGGGTGCCAACCATTAAAGCACTGGAGGTGAGGGCAAGAAAATTGTCCCCACGTGAAGATGGCAAATCTGCAAGATTTGTATCTGTACTGCCACAGGAAAAGTCACACTTAGGTTTATCCACTGAAATGCAGAAAAAGTTTGTGATATAGGAATCAGAATGTAAAGCTTTGATGAGAACAGTAATAAACTGGAGGATGGAAGGTGGCACGCAGGGAAACACAGAAAGCAAGCTCAGCCTGTCTGCTCCACCATTTACCAGAGACTTCACAATTTCTTCAATCTGTCCTTTAAGCAAATAAGGTGAAATACTTAATTCTCACATGTTGGCAATATTTGTACTTCATGTTAGGAATAGCTACTCAGTGGCTGAAGGCCCACATTTAGTTTTGTTCTGAATCAGCTGTGGCATTTGTTTTAATTTCTGTAGTTTCAGAGTACTCTTGACAACCTATGAAGCTCAGAAAATCCTATGAAACCTCACCTGAAGAAATGCTCCTTTGTTGGCTTTTGCTGGTTGATTTTCAAACACCATCACGTTTTTCATAATCCACCTCTCATTATACAAATATTTTTTAACCTTAGCACAGGCAGTTCCAGGATTTATTGTAAGGACAGACATATTGCAATCCTACTTCTTATTTATTCAAATGGTATCAGGTCTTTAAGAATAAACCACGCTGATGACCTTTGAAGAAAAACAGTGGTTTCAGAAATAATAGCAAGTGTATAGAACTTTTAGCAAGGCCTTATTTATGAAAAAAAAGCATATTTAAAGTTTTTCAGACAATGGAATAATACTTCTGTCACATAAAAGGCATCTTGAAATAACATATTTTTTGAAGATGCAAACACGGTGACATTTCACATCGTAAAAACGGGGATGCAACCTTAGACAAGTAATCAGTTTCGTTTAGGAGCACTAGTGTCATTTATTACCTGAAAATAATGCTGTTTTCAAAATAAAGTTAATAGCATTGCAAAGTTAATCACATCTGCAGAAACACATATAGTATTACTCCAGACTATGCGGCAAAAGAGAAGTTCAGACACCTTCCAAGCATTCATGCATTCAGTATTGGCAAGCCAACCCCTAGATCAGTATGAGCAAACTCTCAGTCTTGTATGAGGTATTTTTGTTTTGTATTTTATTGTTGCAAATCTTACAGACATTAGCGCTCTGTTAAATAAAGGAATGTAGCACAGTAAATACATCACAACAGAACAGCTGGGCAGAAACCCCCCACCCTGCCCCACCCAAACCAAAACGCCCACTTCTCCCCCTCCCTCCCCCCAAATCAAACCACTGCAGCTTCATTACAGAGGTCAGAGACCTGTGGCAAAAAACACCAGAGGAATTACATTCAGTAGATGTGCAGTATCAACATTCCAGGCTCACATATATTTATATATATATTTATATTTATATATAGAGATCATTAAATGTTTACAAAGAACAATATTGTTACAAATACAATACTATACTTTTCCCAACGCTTTACAATAATTTCTATTCACCCTCTTTACAGAACAATAGTACAACTTCATAGTCTAGGTACTGCGCTAAATATGTACAAGAGATCTCAACCACATTGCTGTCTTCAGAAACACAATTCATTTAGAAAACAAGGAAAGCAAGCAAACCTGGAAATCCCAACTGAGTCTCAAATTCGAACAAGATTCAAAACAAATGTGTGAAACTTGCCAATAAAAAGAATATAAGGGATGTTTCATCCTTAATGTAAACACTGAAGAGTTAATTAGACTGTATGAAGCAGCAAGGATGACAAAGAATTCAGGCCTGTCACTGAAGAAGGAATGTAAACCAGCAGTTTGTTCCTTTGAATCTGTTTAAAAATCACATATCTAATCTAACTAACTGCTGCAACAGTCTAGAGAACTGCCAGCTTGCCCTTTCAAGCTCCTTTTTCTTGAAACTCCCTTTACAAAGTAAAATGGTATTGTTTACAAGACTGCTATCAGAAGTGTGCACTCGCTATGGACCTCCCAGTTTGGAAATCTTACGCACACACTGTAATTGGAAAAACTGAGATTTTCTGCTAGACTCTCATCCTATGAGCATTCACTCGCTTAATGTTAAGCACATATTTACTATAAACTGTTCAAGCACTCAAGTGCCATAACTTCGCAGAATCTTGGCTGCAAGATTTTCAAAGAAACAGCTGTTTCATCTCTAAATACATTTGCATGTTCAGGTCATCATCATTTCCCAGTGAAGTGAGTTAAAGACCCCACCACATGACCCAGCCAGAACCACAGAACCAAGTGAAGCTGAAGATGTAAACATAGCAGGAACCAGAAGCATGATAACTGTGTCTTCAAGAGTTCACCAAGTTTCCTCAGGCAACTTATGGAAAGGCTGCACTGTATATAATCTTCTAAATTGTACATGGTTATATAGCATATTTACATATATTACTATATATATGGAAAGTTCTGGAAAAAAGTTCAAATTATCATAAACCAGATGTCTACAGTTAAACAATATACCCACAAGTCATTCACTATCTAGTTGCATCAGTCAGGTAGCAGAGGTAAGTACTAACCTGGAATACTAAAACCATTCTCTTGTGCAATCTGCTATTGTGGAGGTTTGGATTAAATTATATAACAACAAGTAAAATCAAGTCATCATACATTAATCTCAACACTAAAACATATTCACTTACTACAATAGTTTATGCGCCACTTCATTATCTCCCTTATGTATTTACTGCCCACTGAAATACAAAGTTTATTCTCTACCTCTGATTAGCCCATGGATATCCATGATTTCTGAAAGCCAAAAATGGATATCTGGCAAAAGAGCTGAATGGCTCTCAGCAGTGTTTGCACCAAGTGTGCATATGCATGTACACACACACACATCCACTTCCATGAATCTCTGTAGTAATGTCTAGGTATCATTATGGGACTGCAAACAACACTTATGTTGCACAGTCCACCCCACAATAACTGAGAAACAAGTGACTATAACCAACAGCACATTTGCAAAGCAGAAGTAGTGAGTGGCTGTGTGTGGCCTGCTCTTGTGTTGATCTCACTGAGCCTTTCTATCACAGTAAAACATAGCAAAACCTGTTTCTTTAAAAGAAACCAATGTATTAGCCTGGACTAAATGTATGGTTCAATTTCAGCATAAACACCAGTATACAGTCCTGATAAAAAGTAACTACAGAGAATGGAGAATTTTCCTCTCACTAGGAAGAAAAACCACTGCTTCTCCCGCCCACCCCACCCCTTAAAAAAACCCCAACCAACCCAGCCCCTTTTTCCCCTTCTGTGTCTAGCATGCAAGTTAGAGGCCAATCAAATCCTAGATTTCATACATCCCTACAGTTTATCATCTTCATATAAGTGCATAGAGTACACGCATATCTCCTTTAAGTGCCACCATATGGAAAAAAAATCACAAGTTAAATTACATAACAAAATAAATAAGTTTATTCCCACCTCATCCCTCCCACTGTTATCTATATCATGAACTAAAGAGAAAATCAATAAAATTAGACAGGTCTTTGGACAAAAATATATGTTAAAACTGGCTCAGAGAACAAAATTACTTAGAATAGTCTGCAGATCTCTTATATTCAAACTTCATAAATAGCAAGCACAATTTAAAAAACTGTCTATATACATCGGCACACATGGCTGTGTGCACCAAATTCAGAATAAAGAGCCTAGAAAAAGTGTAGCTATTCAGGAAAGCCCCTCGCTATTTCTCTTGTAGATATTTAAAGATCTTCCTCCCCTCCTTTAACCTCTAAAACAGGCAAGGGACTATAAAAGACATGTTGCATTTAAGAGCAAAGTTGAAGAAAACAAAGAATTAGAAACTTGGGGCAGAGAGGGGGAGGCAGCTGTAAAAAATGCCTCCCGAATTACTTAGTGTAAGTAATGCAAGTGTAACATGTTTCAGCAACTCACGGAGTACCTTTTGGGGTCCTACTACCGTGAAGAACTGATGACAGAGGGGAATTAAAAGGTGTGTATTTGGACAGACCATTTTACAACAGCAGCATTTACTGAGTTTTCATAAGCAGGTAATTCTTCCTGAGGGCAAAACTATCCTTTTGGTATTCTACTTTCCCTACAGACATAAACTTTCAATACTGAGCTCAGTGCCTGTGGGAAAATAGGGCAAGAAAAGCAAAGTCACATGCAGGATATCCAAGAGAACACTTTGCACCTTATAGTTTTATCTGTTTGGTAAAGACATCTTTCATTCAGCAACATTTAATTTATTCAGTTTGTCAAATTACAGCTACAAAAATAAAACTGGTTATGTAGCATGAAGCAGAGTCCATCTTCTTTCTCAGTCCTGCTGTGAATAATGCTGCTGTTATTTTCCTGGTTTGCATGTGGAAGTGCATGAAGTTTCACTTGTAAAAGGATGCAACTGAAATAGTCCCATACATGTATTTTGCCCCTTCACAAAATACAGGAAAATGGTAGGGAGAAGAGGAAAAAGGGAGGGAGGAGAGAAAGACAACGTGTTTGTGTCTGTGAAGGAGAGAGAGAGAGAAAGAAATGTCTGTTCAGACACAGAAATGCAGCACTAGAGACAAGCACTGGTGAGGAAAAAACATCCTCCATGCACATTGTGATGGTGAGGTGTCGGCTTTAGATGTAAACTGGTTGCTCTTGCGCAGTCAACAGCCTGTACATGGCAGCTGGCATAGTCTTCATATGAATCTAGAGGAAACATGGCAAGTTAATCAATGTTCCTAACATGCATACTATAACAAAGCATTGGCGAAGGAACTAGCTAAGGTCATACACAGGACAGAAGGGAAAGGTAAAACCTGAGAGTTTTCATACCCTTATTAAAGTATTGCAGGTGGTGACTTTATGAAACAGTATGTTTAGTATCAATGAACCATCTAAAGTTGTGGACACTTCATATTTTCAGATTAGGGTTCTTCTAAAATATAGGAGAACTACAGGTAAATAATACAAGAAACGGTGTGCTGGCTTGCTCTCACTTCCACTTTTTAGATTTGAATAGCACCAGGCTAATAGAAGTAGAATCACAGAATTATGGAACAGTTTGAGTTGGAAAGGACCTTTGAAGACCATCTAGACCAAACCACCATGCCACTGGCAGGGACATCTTTCACCAGATCAGGTTGCTCAAAGCCCTGTCCAACCTGACTTCAAACACTTCCAGGATGGAGCAACCACAATCTCTCTGGGCAACCTGTTCCATTGTCTCACCACCCTCATCATAAAAAATTTCTTCCTTATGTCCAATCTAAATCTACCCTCTCAGTTTAAAACCACTGCTCATTGTCCTGTCACTACAGGCCTTGGTAAAAAGTCTCTCTCCATCTTTCTTATAAGACCCCTTATATACTAAAAGGCTGCAATAAGGTGTCCCTGGAACCTTCTCTTCTCCAGGCTGAACAACCCCAACTTTCTCAGTCTGTCCTCGTAAGAGAGGTGCTCCAGCCCCCTCTGATAATTTTCATGGCCCTCCTCTGGACTTGCTCCAACAGGTCCATGTCTTTCTTGTGTTGAAGACCCAGAACTGGACACAGTATCTAGGTGGGCCTGGAGCAGTAGAGGGGCAGAATCACCTCCCTTGACCTGCTGGCCATGCTTCTTTTGATGCAGCCCAGGATGCGGTTGGCATTCTGGGCTGTGAGTGCACATTGCTGGCTCATGACCAATTTTTCATCCACCAGTACCCCCAAGTCCTTCTCTGCAGGGCTGCTCTCAATCCCTTCATCCCCCAGTCTGTACTGATGTTGGAGATTGCCCTGACCCAGGTGCAGGACCTTGCACTTAGCATTGTTCAACTTTATGAGGTTCACATAGGCCTACTCCTCAAGCCTGTCAAAGTCCCTCTAAGGGCATCCCTTTCCTCAAGCTGTTCAACTGCACCACTCAGCTTGGTGTCATCTGCAAACTTTGAAGGTGCACTCAATCGTACTGTCTATGTCACTGATGAAGATATCAAAAAGTATTGGTCCCAGTATGGTCCCTTGAGGGACACCACTTGTTACTGGTTTCCACGAGTTGTTACAGGTAACAACAATGAACTATGTTATATTGCCTAGACACATTGTCTGCTCTTACCTCACCAACAGCATTTGAGAGAATGTGAACAATTTTCTCATGGGGTGTTGCTACAACACTCTGTCCATTGATTTCAATGATACGATGGCCGACACGCACACCTCCTCGCTCTGCTATACCTCCTCTCATAAGGCTACAGATCTGGAAGGGAAAGGACAAATTTATCAGGGTCTGGATAAGGAACAGAGACTTTAGATTACCCATTTTTGCCTGTAACCTGTAAATCAGCATTGAAACACAGAGGCTTGCAACAAATTCTAAAATGTAATCAATCACTGATTCAAAGCAGAATTTGTTAGTGACAAATAAATACTGGATATTCTCTTCCAAGAGCAGAACAAACTGTCAGAAAGGGCTGTTTGTGTTGTACTTCACATCTGCTGTGGTTTGGAAATTTAAGAGTGTATGAAGGACCACAGTTTAACAATGTTCAGGATGCAGATGCGTTACAACAAAAGAGGATCAAGGACAGTCTTTTTCTTTTGAGATCATGCAATGGTTTGGTTAGAGACATGAATGATGCAGATTGAAAGCAGCTTTGCTACAGATTTTTGTTTTTCTAACCTAACACAGCTTTTCTGTTCCTCTAGCTGACTCTGAAGTTGTGAAGTAAGTAGAGTCAAAGACAAAAAATAACTGATTAACTCAGCTTTCATATCTTAGACTTAACACACGTGCAAAGTCCTGCTTGCTCTAAGGGAGAAAATGGCAGCTTCCCTCTTCCCACAATGAAACTTACCCACAAATGGATAAGAAGTTTCATGTGTGCTAAAGCTTAACCAGAGAGTGTGGAAGTTACTTACAATCCCATTCTGCACACTGAAGCCCAACTGATATCTGAGGTCTGGTCTCCTGATCAAGACTGTGGTTACTGGAGGACACCTAACTATGTTCAGTTTAACCCGGGCCTGGTTTTTCAAACCCTGTGAAAAGAAATCACCATGAAAAATGCTGCCAAAGACAGAGTGAAACATTTAATATAAGCACTGGGGGGGGGGGGGGGGGGGGGGCATTAAAATATTGACATGGGAACAGCTCTGAATAAACAGCTCTTTGTATGCATTGTAAGAGAATCTGATCACTGAATGCCAGACACAAGCATGAGAATATGCAGTGAAATGAGTGATAAAATACCAAATACCAAATTTTTCTTGCCAAGAAGCTGACACAGTTGTTTTAAGAAACCTAGCTTCCTGTCAGCTATTTCTTCATTTGATAACACAAACCATGTATAAAAAGAATATTGAACAGGTCTGTGCAGCTCAACAATGACTGTGGATGGGAAATAAAATTTTAAATAAGTAGCTAAGATAGTTACACATAAGTGGCTTCTCTAATGGTATGTATTAAATTCTGTCAAGCAAACGGCAGGTTCTGCTCATACCATGCTTCTATAAGCAGTGCTCCTAATTCCCCTTCCTCCTCTCTTCTAAGAGAGTTATATCACATTCATCATTAACTCCTTGTTACCAGAAGAAAATTGAAGGAGGAAAATTTTTTTTTACTGTCAGGGTGGTAAAACACTGGAGCAGATTACCCAGAGAGGTTGTGGAGTGTGGATCCAACCTTGGAGTTATTTAAACCCTTGTGGTTACTGCCCTAAACAACCTGCTGTACTTTAAACCAAAGTATTGGTCTTGACCAGCTTCTGCGGTGACTGCCAGCCTCCGAGACTCTGTGATTGTATGGCTCGACGAAAACTCAAATGTAAAAACGCAGATAACTGCAATCTGACCCCTTGTACAACTTCAAGTATTCAGAGCTCTTAGAGATTGTTAAGGTACTTTTCTGAAATGCTTCATTCACACAAAGGATTAGCCATAAATAAATACATAAAGAAACCCTCCACATCAAGAACGAAATGCTTTATAAAGAATACAGCAACTTCTACCTTACTTAATACAACACCTACCAATTCCAGTACCTACTTCAGAATTCCTTTTATATGTA
Source organism: Astur gentilis (assembly GCF_929443795.1). Lineage (NCBI taxonomy): Eukaryota > Metazoa > Chordata > Aves > Accipitriformes > Accipitridae > Astur > Astur gentilis. The sequence continues at coordinate 47,460,961 of NC_064919.1, forward strand.
CAGTTGAAATCTGGATCCCACTGCAACTAACAGGTGTCTGACACTGACTTCAAAAGGTTAACTCTGAAAAATAATTCCTACTATAGCTAAGGTAATACACTGAAGTCTTTGTATCCAGTTTACTGCTGCTGATTCTGTTGAGCTAAACTCCAGCTTCAGCAGTGACTTGAATAACTAAACTGGCATCCTGCCAGGGCGAAGTGCCTTAGAGTCTGTTTTCTTGTCAGTGCCTTAAACTGGATGCAATCATCACATGGGAAACAGCTACCATCACTTCCACACAGTGCTGAGCTCATCTTGGCACATTACTGAAAGTGGCTCCAAGAGAAGGGGCATGTGAACACAAAATGACAAAGCATGTGGCTGTGGGAACTGCCTCTACTCCACTCTCAGCAGAAAGGTTTGAACTCCATCTCTTGCATGACTATGGACTCCTGCACTCTGGAGGAGTTAGCAGCACACCATACATGCTCAAGGGCCATTCATCTTCTATGCCAAGGTCTTCACAAAACACAGGTTGTAGAAGACAGGGACTAATCAACCTGTAATAAGCTGTGGGTACGATATTTACTCAAAAGTCTGAGGGGATTTTGCCTCAGCATTCTAAATCCAGCAGGGTAGGAGTCATGCAGAGTACTGGAGATGCACATTTCTATGAGGAATTTAGGTGTTTACCTTCAGTAATCTGAGTTCACTTAAGTTAAATGCCCTCAACAGAGTTGATATCATTGTGCTCTTACTTCCCTGACGAATGTGCAAGTTATTTATATGAATTCCTTGAAAAAAAAAAGTAATGTGTACACCGACAAATAATCTTCTAATTTGACAGAAGGCACATATATTTCAAAAGTGGCTAATTTCCAGTATTATGCAGACTGGTAATATATGATGATTGGCAACAAAACAATTGCATCATTTGACCAACTTATTTGCTTATCTAGTCCCTGAGTCTGCTTTTGATAGTAGCCAGCACCAGATGCTTCTGAAAAAGATACAAGTAGCATAATACAATTAGGAAATAACCACCACATATGGAAAGCTTCTGAACTTTGTCAGTTTCTGATTGGGTTATGGTCAATTAGTAGCAGAGATTACATCCATAATACTGAAATTATCTTATCTGAAGTGCTTGCAAGATATTCTTCTTATCTATACAATATTCTCATCTTTTCATATGAGTCTTTACAGCATGCTAAAGAAATCTGAAATCCTGAGATATTTCTGCCACATCTAAATGTGTGCTTAGATCATGAAGTGGTATATATATGTGTTATCAGAAGCACTATATGAACAGCTCCAGATGTATGGTTACGAAGACCTGCAAACATACAGACTGTCTTCTCTTTAGAAAGACTAAATAAATGGCTAGCAGTTCCTACAGCACCAGCAGTATCAGTGAGGAAGAGGAAGGTCTGCAGAAGCTGGAAACAGCAAAGCTGGTTGTTTCTGTTTTGAGAAAGTACAGATAAGCACAACGGAACTCTACCTGAAAAGGCTCTGAATCACAGAAGTGTAAGACATCAGATTTAGAAAAAAACTTGATGTGGGATAGAAAACAAGTATAGCTAACACAAAAAGCCTAAATTTGCAAGGAGTTTTGTTCCACTAAAGCTGGCACAAAGATACTTAATATGATTTTTTTTTCCCTTCCTTCACAAATCTAAGACTGTTTTTGCCATGTTTTTAGTATGCTACACTTCCAGGCTATCATTTCTACTCACCGAATCTAAAATGGCTGGTCCAGTGACGTATGCATCTATTAGTCATCAGAATTCAGCATTAACATTTTTGGAAACCAGAATGGGAAGTCTTTATAGCAAACATCTTAGTTCAAGTATTAAGAAACCAATCCATGGACAAAAAATAAAAATTTGCTTTGTAAATTTTTTAAAATTTTCTATATTTACTTTGTGAATGCAAAATTTACTTTGCAATTTAAAAAAGTACAACATGCAAAAAAACATATTACATATACAACTTGTTACCAGAAAGTTGCCTAAACAAATAAGTAAGTTTAACAGGCATATGCCTAGAAATCAGAGGAGAATTTCTGTATATTACACCACCAGCATTACACTACATGTCTACATGTTATGATCTACAGGAGCTCCGTGGGGCTATTTCAATAAATAACAAAGTCCATATAGCGTAACCTCAAACATTCCCTACTGATGCATCTTTCCAGCTCTTGAAATTTTGATGTTTAAATACCTTCTCCCTTGCGTGCTACAGCCACCCCAGTCACTGTTCAGTTCCAGTTGACCTGCATGCTTTTTGCAGTCACATACTTTCCTGACAACCAGAAGAAAGCTCTGCTAACTATAATATCCCATCTAGCCAAGTGAAGAGAAGCATTGTACTTTCAAATAGCTCAGGCAAAGTTTCTACAGAAGATTTTAATTCAAAGTTTAAATGTTTTAAAAATAGTTATAAACAACAACAACAAAAGCATCAGCTCTATTTCAGCCAGATACTAGGCAGCATTTAAACAGCTAATATGGCCTAGGACAATATGAGGTACCTGTGCCTCCATTTGTTACATAGAATTTTAAGTGTATATCTGGTAATATCTTCCTTCTGAACAAAATATTCTCTTGTGGAGTGAAGCTCTGCACAGAGTCCTTGTCGATACAGGTAAATGGCACAGCTCACTTTCTGGGAGTCAGAAAATTGGTGTAGCATAATTCCCACTGTAGTTTAAAGATGATGAATTGGAAAGTGCTATACAAACATTTGGTAAGAATTTACTTAAGAGTTCTACTTTCTGCTCACCTACTATGTAACATTTTTAAAATGTGTAATTCCAGAAACATCCTCCATACCTTTATAATGCTCTGACATGTCGAGAGTGGTAAACCAACCAAACTGGTCCCATTGATTGACATGATCTGGTCCCCTATGTTCAGTTTCCCAGACTTCTCTGCTGGTCCTCCATGCATCATGTTGGCTATGATAACTGTAGGCAAAATGGATCCCCAGCCAGACTCCACAATTACTACACCTAGGATTTCTCCCTTTTGCTTTTCAATGTAAACCTGTATCATAAGAAAAAGTTTCAAAAAAAAAAAGCTTCTTCACATGTATGGAACTAACACCACCACCCTCCCCCCGCCAAAACATTCATATAACCAACAAACATATACCCCTCCTTATTTGCAACCTGCCTTCCTCATTCAAAGGCAAACCAAAATAGAGTACACATTTTACTATGTTTCATTTGTATTCAAACATGAATAATCAGCACTTATAATATAGATTTTGCTTAGTGTGAAATACTCCTCACAACGTATTTCTGCACATCAGCAGAGGAAATTGGAGTGGAAGAAACCCTGGTGCCATGGGCTTTGGTGGACAAAGGTAAACAGGAAGAGATTGCAAGAGTTTATGACTGAGGACTGGAAAACCACTATCTGTGTGTTCCAGTGGTGCACTGACTCATCTTATTAACCAAGCTGCAAATCCTTTCAGCAAATATAATTCTTTAAAGTCTGGAATCAGCCACTTTCACAAACACCTGTGCCTTTATAAATTTTATAGTGTTTACTGTAATCTGTTAAATTGTACTAATCTGTTAATCTGTTTTAAATTAATTTTCAAATATGTCTGAAAATTGTTTGGTGAAAAGAACACAGACAGATGGTAAATCACTTCACTGATGATAAATTTGGGGTTCACGGTTTGCCTTTGAAACAGAACAGATGACAGGGTGTCCTACTTGGGAGAACATTCTAGACTCACTGAGGTCATTTATAGGAAGTATTAATGGTTTTCTGACTTCTGCCAGCATGGGCCTGCAACTGGTACAGAGCAACTTAATGCTGTTATGGAAAAAAAATGAGACATACATCTTTGCAGTTTTCAGATTTGGAGAAGTGAATCAGATCATCATTGTACATGTCCTGGGTATTGAGCAAGTCACTATATTCCTTCTGGCTAAGGTCTTCTGGGTTGATTCCATTTGCCCTCAGGAATTCCTGGTAGGCCACACTAAATGCTTGACCTATGGACTGTGCAATCAGCTGTGCCTGTAGCAATTCCCAGAGAAGACAAAAGAAAAAAGTGAAACATTCTGATGGTCTTGTCCACTGACACTTTCTCTGTTACAGTCACACTGCAAAATGGATCATCAAGTCGATGAACCTACAAGTTACTGCAATCCAGCTTAAAAAATACTTGTGCATTGAAAATTAATTTAAAAGACCCACAAAATATCAACAGATTCACCTGTGCCATGAATCCACCTTGGTAAGCAATTATAAATGAGAAATACAAATAAAGCCATTCTTTCACAGGTAAGAACTGCTAATATAAATGTAAAGCTATACCCGCTGCAGTGACTGTAGCTTGGACCTACAACTGTTCCCACATGTGCAGCTCCTAGCTGGCTCTCCCTCCGAGCAGAGGCAATGCCATTCTCTGAAAAGCCAGCAGTGAAAATGAAAATGTCTACTAGAAAACACACAACTACATTTAAGAGACTATTTCCTCCTTTTCTCACCCTCCCTTAAAACCATCATGTCTATATTGGCTGCTCCTACCTCAGTCTCAGATGAAACAGGAAAAGGGTAGCAAGTGGTGACCGGATCCAGGCCTTGAAGTGACTGGAAATGGTCACACCCATCTCCTTCTCCACCCTGCTACCTCCATCAACCTTTCTTCCCTACATTTCTTGTTTCACTCCCTCCGACTTCCATGACTCTGCCAGTTCCCTGCCCCATTCCTTCTCAGCCTGTCCTCTGTGTGTCCCCTTTTGCACCTGCAGCTTCCCATAGCCTTCTCTACACCTAAAGCCACCAAATGTGCCACTCAATACACTGCATTGCTCCCACCATAAGGTGTTCTACATCTGCAGCAATGGGACAGAAACTGGGCGCAAGGCAGACACAGGGAAAGCTCTGCATCATGCAAGATGGGGGATGCAGCTGGAAACAGACCAGAGGGATGCCTCCCTTTGAGGCAGTGATCATAGTTACTATAAGACAGGTCACAGACAGGAGAGGAAAGCAGCACAGCGTGGTGCAGAGTAGTGCTGTACATAATTGCAGTGACACATGCAGTAAGCACTATGTAATGCACAGGAGGTGGCCATGATGTGTGCTGAAACAGTCCCTTGGAGCACAGTGCTGGCTGTGGAGAAGGGAGAGAAGAGGAGAGCTCCACAGCTGACAAGGTAGACCTGGGAGAGTGCTGGAGGTGAATTAATACTGCTGAGATGTATTTTCATACAGCCTACCAGCTGTACTTAAAGTCCCATTTGGTCCCTAACAAAGGAAAGGTTCCCAACCCTAAAATAACAAGTTGATTGTATCTTAAAACAACTCAAGGTAGCACTAAAGCTGCTGATGAGAGTAGCATGATTGCTGGTGCTGAAAAGGCCAATATCTCAACTGGCAGTATTTTACCAGTGCTTGGATTAACCTGGTTTTGACAGCAAGAACAGGACAGCAAGAAAATGGGAAAACTACACCTCCATAGCTCAGTAACATAAGTGAGGAGATAAATGCAGACTTTACATTTATACACATGTATCTTCTCTCCAGGTAGAGATCAACTGCCATTTAGACACACAGCATTTGGACACATCACTAGGGTTCAGCTTATTTGAAGATCCACCTCTACAGTTGAAAATTTGGTGCTGTGCTCCTTAGATAATGACTTTTCCAAGCTAGCCAACACCCACTTGAGGGCTTACAGCTTCTGTGTCAGTTACTGAGTAAATTCTTCTAAATACCCAGCAGTCCCAGAAGAAGAAAAGGTGACAATGATACATACATGAGTTTTATGATACAAACAGGCTGTATTACTCCACTGGATGTACAAGATCTTTGAAGCTGCCATCTCCTTGCTGATAACAGGTGCTACACTGTTTCCATTCTCTTTCTCAGTCATTTGGGTATTTGAGACAAATTTTGCAAGCTTTTTGTGAACTAACAACTATGACAAAGGAGAGCTGATATATAATTGCCTGCAATTTCTCAGCATATTTTCACATCACTGAGCAACACTTTTATTGGATCTAAAGGCACGTATCTTCCAGGCCAATATCTAGCACATTGATTGTGAACACAGGATATCAAGTCCTATATAAGGTAACTTAGTAAACTGCGCCATAGACTAAAATTTACTCAGCTGTGTCTCTATTCAGCATACTTTGGGATTGCCAGAATTACCAACTTTCTTTGCCGTCTTTTTGACATGATGTCAGCAACTATTCCCCAACCCAAGTCTCCTCCTCCCCCTTCTCCTCCTCCTCTCCCCCCTCCCCCCCCCAAAATCCAACCACCTTTCTAGTATGTATCAATGATTGATCCTTGATGCAAGATTTGGGATTAGAATTTCCCTAGGAAAATAAGCATCTCTGATAGACTTTCACATTCACATGCAGAATCTGAGCTGGTATTCATACGTGGCAACTGGACCCTCTTCTCCTTCTTACTGGAAGCCATTTAAGAAGCTTAAAAATTGGAAGAATTTCTATAAACACCAGTTTTGTGAGTAAAATGTCAGGTCCAAACATGCAAACAGAAGGCAAGTTCCTCTGCTTAGATGAAATATTTGATTGCAGTTAAAGAACAAACAGGACCGCTTGCAATGGACTTCAAGCCTACCAAAATGTGTTTACATTTCCACCCCTTGAAAATTACAAGACAGAATGATTCCTTACATCCTCAGACTCAAAGACATGGCAAATCATTTTGTACTGTCTCTTTCCATCTTGGGAAGGGTGAGATGCTTCTACATTATCCTGGGAGTTAGACCGTGGCATTCGCCTACGAGCCATCAAAACAACTATATTTCCTATATCTGCAATGTAAGAAATGGTCCGCAGGGGGTGATCCATCATGGTTTCCTGGGGAATACAAAAACCAACATGAGCAGCTGTTTCAATGAAGTTCTTATTGCACACCTAGTATTATGCAAACAAACAAATGGCAATATAAGATCTTTGTTACACAAAGTCTGTAATACCTGTCCTGCATGAGGGGAGATGCCAATAGAAAACAAGAGCCCCACTTTCCAAAAGTAAAGCAAAGAGCAAGTTTTACAAATTAAAACTGTACTTTCTGTGGAAAAGCACATAAAGACCTCAGTATCAGAACCTGAATACGCTGGGCATGTATGTACAAAGGACTATGAACTTCAAATTACCACAACCAAACATTTCGGGCTACTCTGGGCACAATCAATACTTGATGCATCATGGCTCATAAGAAATGAGCTGACTGTAATCAGTTTACCTGCAAATTCTAATAATTTCTAGTCAGACACACCAGAGTAATTGCATGAATAACACGGTTCTTGAGCATGGATTTCTTACAAGGGGATCCTGGAGGGAAATAAAAGAGCCAGCACTTTTTGAAGGACAAATTTTGGCAGGTAGGTGAAAGTGTATTTCAGCAGCCTACTACCACAATACTGACAAAGGCATCTTTGTCTATACCTGTGTGTCTGCATTCAGTACTTTTATTCTCTGTGTAGAAATGAAGAGATCCACTTCAGTCATGGGTTGAGATTCACCTTCTGGAGCCTGCAAATAAATGGCTTAGAGTCAAACAAACAAATTAGGTAACATACTTACTAATAATGTTAGCTCACGAACAGAGGTGCACTAAGACACAGTCACCAGAACAGCAATGCAAGATAGAGTATTAGTCTGCAGAAGGTAAAGATAAACACAAAGATATGGAAACTATATACATATATGTGAAAGTGAATTGGATATTCTCTGAAAAATTGTTAACCCAATAAAAGCTTCCCTGATATTTTTCCTAATTCAGTAAAATTATACCTGACTGCAACATGAACTATATAAAGATTTCATGAAAATCAAAATGATTCTCTCATTTTCTCCACACTATGAATCCCACTTTAAAGAAGGTTTTTCACGTAAGCCACAGAAAGGCCTAACAGCATTTCTTGCCTGAGGAATTTCTATATGGCCGAACAGTGACTGCCAAGACCAATGGAAAAACCTGTACCACAGGTGGGTACAGTTTAAGCTATTCACAATGCAGTTCTGGTAAGAAGACCTCCACAGTCAGACAACATACTATTCAAGCACTAACCCACTTTGGAAGTCCTATTTTGTTAACAGAAAGCTTGTAATTTTTTAAAAAATTAGATTTGTTAAAAAACACTTTAAAAATCCATAAACAAAACTTATTATTAAGATGAGTCAATCTCAGCATATTACTGTGTGTATACATATAAACTTATTTCTTTTTTGCATCCAGCAATTTGACACATATATGACTCAAACAAAGCACTCATATAGAAAGATAAAATAAAAAAGACATAATTTTAATCTATCATTTTACAGAGTTAAAACCTTTGCCACGTCAGTCCTGTTTCTTTAGTATGCATTTTGGGCACTGCCTGTAACCATTTGATAAATCCAATCTTTAGTCTATTTCTAACATGAAATGGCTAATGATAAGCAACAAAAAATGGCCAATCAGGCAACAAATTTCTGAGAAATGTCAACTTGTATGGTGGCTGAGAAATAAATCTAAAAAAAACCTTGCTGGATGCAGAAAATAAAAACACAAAATAAAAAGAAAGGCAAAAAAACCCTCCCAGAAAACAAAAGAACAGGCATAACATCAAGCTGATGGAGTTTGTACTGCACCTTCTTCCTGCTTTTGGCTAATTTCTGGGCCATCTGCTTAGCATGGAACAAACAGAGACAGGAGAATAGTTAGAGAAGAACTTAACAGAGACTCCAAGTCAAGCAGGAATCTGCATGCTAATGCCAGAGCTCACAGACTACTAGCTATTCTAAATTAGTCCCTGCTTAGATTAATTTCCTTCTTTTCTTTTTGGCTTAAAAAAAATGTTAAAACATGTTTAGCACAATTACTTTAAAAAATGAAAAGAAACCGCAACAAAAGAGTCAGGAAGAACACAAAATGATATTTTTTCCCATTCAAAATGTTACTTGCAACAAACAAGAGCGGTTTTTTGTGGGTTGGTTTCTTGGTTTGTTTTTTTTAAGGAAAAAAACCAGAGCATCCCCTCATTTACAGCAGTGTAAACCATAATGTTACTTCTTTTGAAGCAACACCAGTGTGAAAGGTGAGAGACTGCTTTAACAGTGTTCAAAAAATGACCTCCCTAAAATGATGCTACTTTTTGCTGGAAAAACAAAATGACAGACGATAACTTTCACCTCCATTTTCTCCTCCTTCTGTGCAAATATACCCATACCAATGTTAGCATTGCATATCTGGACAACAGGTTTTCCTATGACACCTGCACAAATATATGTCCATACTACCACATTTTTTCAAGAACGCAGTGGAGCATGTACTTCAGTTCCCCAAACACCTGAAAATAGGTCTCTTGTCACCAAGTAGTTTAATTGATTACATCTAGACATATATCAACCCATTGCAACAAACTGATTCCTTATGTGCTACTACTGTGGCAACAATAACAACACAAATAAACACCATTCTTAGAGTCTTGCAATCATTAATTCAAACCAAGGTGAACTGAACTTACGGACCTGCTTACTGAAGAAATGCAATACTCACCAGGCTGGCAGATATCCTTTTACTTCCAATAGTAACAGCCTCTTAGCTAACTACTTTTATGAAGAACAAACAGGAGGCTTGAATCACAAGACATATCAAATGTTTTATACTGATGCTCATAACTTAAATCTGTCAGGTTTCGTCTAAGCAAATCTAAAAGCAGCTACTGAAACTTTAGACTGTACAGCTTATTTAAAAATATAAACATTCTCACACTAGCTTTTAGTCACCTTTTTGAAACTAAGCAATATTTGATAGCCTGGTGATTGCAAACTGTTGCAAAAGCAATTAAAACTGCCTCATGCTGCAGACTCTTCATTACATTACTATTAATTTACATTGGTACTGAGAAATAATATACTCATCTTGAATAACAGCTGCCTGCTATACACTGGGCAAGGGGGAGGCACTCATGAGATAGAGCATTTAAATTGCCTTCCAAAATCAAGCTCCCCTTCAGACAAATTCCCCTGCTCCCCAAACTTTACAGAATGATCAACCTCACAAAAGAAGAAAAGCACAGGGCAAAAAGAAGAAAAAGGGGGGAAAAACTCCCTTGAGCTAGAGGTTTACGATGCAGGATCAAAGATTAATCAAAATACACTATCGTTCAATTTATTGAAAATTATGCTCTTGCAACGGAAGCATCTGGTCTTAACAGTATTTTAATTTTTTGATGAATGACTTTCAAATATTTCTTAAAATTAAGGTAAAGATATGGAACAACCAATTTTAATGCACAGAAATGTCATAGGAGAAAAAAAAACAAATTAGTATAATTCTATGCAAGACACTTTATCAGACAAATCCTCTTTATCACCATGTTATTTTGGTAATTTAGATCAAAAGATTCTTTCTATATTCTTAGAAAAAATAGAAACTACCTTATCTAAACAAAATATTATTTTTAAAAAAATATACAGAGTCCAGGCTTTTCATTGAAGGTAAATGAGGTGTAACTATGAATCTAGTAGCAATTTCCAAAATTACAAATTGTTAAAAACCAGCAAGCTTCCACTTTTGATACAGGGATGCCTTAAATATACTCAACCTATTTAAGCTCTACAAAAAATGTACTGTGACTCTATGAACACTCAGATGACACTGAGTAAACAAAATGTGCAGAATATTAATCTATTTCCACATATGGTTTCTATCTTAATTACATTCAGTAATTAAATCAGTTGTTATCTAAAAATGTTCAAACCTGCCACACAGCTCAAATCTTCTGATGAAAAATAAAAATGAAAGTTAATTGTTAGTTCACATGTGAAATGTAACAACACAGATCAGCTGTGAATTGTAATCATGAACATCAACTTTTTTACTGTTACAAATATTATGGATCAACTCCAAGTAAAATGTGAAAAGATAGTTCTTTCTGTGTTATCTGAAGAAATGAAACTACAGTCTGATAATGGTGAAACACATTTTCTATTACTAAAAGTACCTCCTAGTGACAATATGAGAGAACTATATTTGATGAATGCCTTCAAAGCAATGTATCTGTTTTAACTTGGTTGGACTTCACAGAGATGAGAGCCCCAACTCTTGTATTTTTAACTGAAGAGATACTTGTTTAAAGAAGCAGCATGCAGAATTGTTTTCAAAATCTATTCATATTCTAAATTAATGAATATGTGGTCTGAAGGCTTTGCTAAAAGGAAGCATTATAGGGACTATTAAATTAAAAAAGAACACATTCATATGGGAGGTATGTGTAAACAGTGGGGCTTAAACAAAACTCTTCCCCCCTTTTTAATGCTCTTCAAGTCTGCAAATTTTTAAAAGCTTATTCTTGATTCATAACCTTTGTTTTAACTACAGAGAAATGTTTCATGTGCAACACCTAACACAGTCTTTAAACAAACATGAGTAGGGCACAAGTATCATAGTCATTGTGTGAGCAATATTTTACACATTTGGGCTACTTATCTTACGCAGTGATGAATCTGCAGCAGGAAGTCTATCTGTCATAATGAATTTCTCACTAAAAAATTTAGCTTTAATGGCAATCAGCAACAAAACCAGGCAAACCCAAGACTAATAAATCAAAGACCCTAAGGTGCAAGGAAGTATACTTACATTGCCTGAGATTCACCTAGAAGCAGAAAAGCAGTTAACTGCCAAAGCGTACAAAGGTATTGTGTGCCACGCAGTAGGCCAACAATTTTCTGAAATACACTTATAGTTTCAGAAAATTATGCACACACCAGCTAGGGTTTTACCAGATCAACAATGTAACTACTTGGGCCTCCATCCTGAGACAAATTTACTACAGCCAAGACTATGCATGCCTGCTGATTTATACAGATATATAAATTATGGGTTTTATGAGTGAAATGAGCTAAAGAGATTTCTTCTGTTTTGAGGCACAGCAGGGCTGAGGCATAACAGAACCCTCAGAAAGACCTTTATTTTGTTAATTTACTTCTACAAAATACATTTAGTATCAGAGAAAGATTCTACACTCTTATACCTCACAGGCCTGCTTTGAATCAATTCTGTTCCTGTTTTCTGTAACATGTCCCTTCAATCGTTGTCTATTGTGTGTGTACTCCCATGAAAACTTTACCTCCTAGTTACAAAATTCCTGCCCAGCCCCAGGTTCAAGTTCAACTTCTGATACTAGTTTCCTATGACAGCTGATGCTACTCTTTCCTATCAACCTCCACTGATGCATCCCTCCTAGATCCAGCCTCACTGAAGCCCTTATTTCTTTCCCTTCTCTATCTTACCTTTAGTTTCCTGTGCATTCAAATCAGACTGCTTTTCTAAAATGTGGTCAAGCATCAGGAAAGAACACACAGGGACTACTGAACAGAGAGGCACAGCCTTACTTGCACCCAGAGCACAAAAGAAGTAGACTGTAAAGGGAAAGTCCCCACTGTAGCTTTGGGAAGAACCCACCATGACCTGTCACGGTTGAGAAAGCTGAGTGAAAAATCTTTTTTAAAAGTGTCACTGAATTCAGAGTCTCCACTGAACACAGGTAAATCATTCTTTTTCAAAAGGTACAGTAGTTGTTTAAGTTTGTGGAAACCTTTACAGAGATGGCAGAAGATGAGTTATCTGTAACAGGAAGGCTACAACCCTGCCTCCTCTAAAATACTAGTGTGTTAGTGATTTTCAGAGACAAGGTTTTAAGAACTTAAGTATTTGAACATCAGCAAAATTACAATTTCTGGAAGTGTCTCAATGGTTCTAGTTGGAGCTTCCCCGTGAAAGTTTCATACACAGACCAAACTGAACACCTGGCACGCAAAACATTGGAAGGAATAATAATAGTAGGAAGCATCAGCTGACCTTAAGAGACAGTGCCATAGGCCTTGCTAATAACACGCTGTCTCTTTTTCTCTCTCTTTTATACAATTGCACACAAAGTCTGAGTTGGAAGCCAAAATAAACTGTACAAAAGAAGAACACACAAATATTAAACTAAGGAAAACTTTCAGATGACATTGTGTTGGTTAGCTGAATTAGCAGAAGATGAGGCTGTGTGCCTTCCACCCAGTCATGTATGGGTAGCAGGAATATTGCAGCATCCTCTACAACCGTGCAATACTTCATCCACACACCTTAATTTCAGTTGACAATGTCATCGTTGTAACTTATAATACAGCAGCATATCCATTACTTGTTGTGGCCCGTACAGAAGTCGGTGGGCATTTCTGTTTTCCAAACAAACGAAGTAAACTTACCAGATTCTAAGACAATTTTTTTTTTCCATACACCTCTGTATTGTCACAGGCTTTTCTTTTTATTTTTAAATCAGCTTATAGCTTTTATGTGGTGGAGAAAGTATTATCCACAGCAGGGTCAAAAATAACTGCAGACGTTACCACAGTACCAGTTCTACCAAGTGCCAAGCCAGAGGCAGCTGTAGTACTTACTAGTTATACCCTAAACCTGTTTTCCCTCAACACCCAGGTAATATACAACCTAGATCACCACTCGCTTCAGATTCTGGCTTAGAGTACACGGCACAAGTATTACTATAGGGAATTAAAATGATCTGGTAAATTTTCCTAATCAGTCATGTTCCAAAAGCAGCATTAAACTTGTGATTTATTTTGCAGAAAGAAAGAAGAGGCACTTAACCTTTCTGAAATCACAGATAACTCCACATGAAAAAACTTCTGCATACGTAAGAAGTTCATATCTGCAACCTTAAGGCACCCGTATGAGAAGCAGATGGAATTATTCCTCACCTTGATCCTGCTGACAGCTTCCTGAGCCTGCATCATTCTCACATTCTTGGAGGGAGTTTTATCAGAAAGGAGTTGAGTCGAGCCAAGGTAATTGGCAGCAAAAATAATTCCATCGATTAAGTCTTCAGGATCACAAGGTCCAGGAACTGTAACACAGGAAAGCAATCACTGGAGAAAATAAAGCTGAACCACAGAAAAACAGCAACAGTCTCACAACTTGAGCCTGCACCTGATGGCTGCAAATCCTCCTCTAAAATGCTTCAGTTTAGCATGATGATATGGCAAACAGTACATTCAAAGGTACAAAACACCAAGCAAATGTTCTCAACATCTGTGGTGGGTTGACCCTGGCTGGACACCAGGTGCCCACCAAAGCTGCTCTACCACTCCCATGCCTCAACTAGACAGGGGGGAGAAAATATAATGAAAGGCTTGTGGATCAAGATAAGGACAGAGAGAGATCACTCAACTAATTACCATCATGGGCAAAACAGACTTGACTTGGGTAAATTTGTTTAATTTATTACCAATCAAATCAGAGTAGGGTAATAAGAAATAAAACCAAATCTTAAAAACACTTTCCCCCCACCCCTCCCTTCTTCCTGGGCATAACTTCACTCCTGATTTTATCTATCCCCCCCCCCCCCCCCCCCCCACCACCACCAGCAAAGCAGGGGGACAGGGAATGAGGGTTGCGGTCAGTTCACCACATGTTGTCTCTGCCGCTCCTTCCTCCTCAAGGGGAGGACTCATCACTCTGCCCCTGCTCCAGTGTGGGGTCCCTCCCATGGGAGACAGTCCTCCATGAACTTCTTCAATGTGGATCCTTCCCATGGGCTGCAGTTTTTCATGAACTGCTCCAGCATGGGTGCCTTCCGTGGGGTGCAGTCCTTCAGGCACACACTGCTCCAGCATGTGTCCTTTCCATGCGCCCTTTGCATGGGGTGCAGTCCTCCAGGCACAGACTGCTCCAGCGTGGGTACCCCACGGGGTCACAAGTCCTGACAGAAAACCTGCTCCAGTGTGGGCTCCTCTCTCCACAGGTCCTCAGGTCCTGCTAGGAGCCTACTCCAGTGCAGGCTTCCCAGGGGGTCACAGCCTACTTCGGGCATCCACCTGCTCCAGCATGGGGTCCTCCATGGGCTGCAGGTGGATATCTCCTCTACCGCGGACCTCCATGGGCTGCGGGAGGACAGCTTGCCTCACCATGGTCTTCCCCACGGGCTGCAGGGGAATCTCTGCTCCAGCACCTGGACCACCTCCTCCCCCTCCTTCTTCACTGACCTTGGTGTCTGCAGAGTTGTTTCACTCACATATTCTCACTCCACTCCTCTGGCTGCTGTTATGCAGCAGTTGTTTTTTCCCCTTCTTAAATATGTTATCCCAGAGGTGCTACCACCGGCGCTGATGGGCTCGGCCTTGGCCAGCAGCGAGTCTGTCTTGGAGCCGTCTGGCATTGGCTCTGTCGGACATGGGGGAAGCTTCTGGTATCTTCTCACAGAAGCTACTCCTGTTATCCCTCCCGCTACCAAAACCTTGCCACACAAACCCAATACAACATCTCTCCAGCAAAAGCTGTAATTGTTAATCCAGCTTGTCTCTCACAATAACTCATTCTTTTGTGAGCAGGGATCACCCTGGAGCAAAATAATCTCTGTGAGTGTTCACTGTTATAAATGGACAGACACAGTTACGCAGCTCGCCCCTCACCCACCAAAACCAGCCTTGCAATTCTAAGACCAACAGTCACAAACAGAAGGAGGAAGGGGGCAATTTAATAACAGCCGTCAGCCACTTGCTCACTTGTGTGTTAGCTGCAGTTAGTACAACAGGCAGAGGAACCTCCCTGGGAATGCTTTACAGGTACAACATGTCTCCCCTTACCAAGACTGACTGCCCAATTAAGCAAAGTACTTGTATGCCATAGACCTTTAAAAATCATTCTTAGTCTCAACAAGGATATTGAGGTAAAGGACGGAGTTAAATAAAAATGTTGTTATATACATAGAACACGGGCTCTCCTGATGGCAAAACAACGCCCTTAGTGCCATAGATTCTTAATGATCTGACACCCTAACAATGCAAATCCTTAGAAAGCAGCATTTATGATGTGTAGGTGTTTTGGTGTTTGGCAATTCCATCTAAAAATTGTGTATGTAAAAATGTTCTATTTTAACACCTTGCTACACGTTAAAATTGTCATGATCCAAAAGGGAGGCTGGTTAACCTAAGAAGCTTCTTGTTTTCTTATAAGTAAGGAAAAACCATTGATGTTCAAGACAAGTGAAAATGCAAATCAGGTTGAAGAATGCTAAAGGTAAAAATGTCCACATTTTATGACCAAAATAATAAACTGTTTTTAGGTTTGCCTTTTTTTCCTCTAATAATAAAGCAAACCCCCTACAATATCGGAATGGAGGTTTTATTATTTCAAGGCGTATCTTGAGATATAAGGTGATGTGGCCTAAAGTTTAACATTACTCAGAATACCAATTTTGTTCTAATTATAACAGAAGAGATTAACAACCCCTCAGAATGAGCATGAGTAACTTTGGTCCCAGAGAAGTGCAAGTCATTATTAAGATTAAAACAACAAAAGACAGAGCTGGAGACAAATATTACACTGAAACTACACACACAGACAGAAGTAGATGTATAAATCTTATGACCAAGCTTGTCTCATTTATGGTTTCTTTAAACATGAAAATTTACGACTAGTAATTTTAAGATGCTCATCTCCAGTGTGCAGAATTTGTTCAGATACTATGTATCTGGAAAACTCTTAAAATTAACAAGTCACTTTCAAGTACATGACTCAAAGAGATGGAATTTTTTCCTTAGGGAAACTGATGCATCTGGAACTACTACATATTTGCACACTCTTCCAGTCCTGAAACCATACAGCATTTGAAGTGTTGCTATTTGTTACTCTACATGTCAAGGCCTTTTTACCACTTCCACCTCTTCACTATAAAGGGTGCAACCCCCTTTATAGTACAATTTCTGGTCAGAATGCACAAAACATAAATATAGACTAACAAAGGTGTAGTTAAGACTCCCAGAGGGAAGCATAGTAAAACCAAAAAAAGTATGTGCTCTATTTTCATCAGAGCTGAACACACAGACAGCACTGCTTTTTATAAGACCCCCTCCATTTATGACCACTGACAATGAAATTCTTATCTGAGTGAAATTGTACCATAGGTGCTAGCAAGTTTTCCTTGAACTGGTAGTGCATAAAATGGAAAATTTGTATTTTGAAGGAATTTTGCACTGGACCAAGATCTAAGAAAATTTTAGTTTACAATTTTTTTTTTTTAAGGAAGGGAGGATTATTTAAGATAGTCCTTGACAGACAGGACTACCACTAAGAGATGAATTTCGGTTCTAAGAGAGACCCTTCACTGCTGCAAAATACCAAAGCTCAGCTGGTTTCAAAACAATATATGAAATTTACATTAGTTGACATTCTGGCCACAGACTCCAAAATATGCAGCTCATATACTGAAGACTAAACCAATGATCAATTTGTAGTCTAAAGAGAATGATTACATAATCGTTTAAACACAGCACACTGTAAAGCAATCCAAGGAGTTCCAAGACAGTCCAAATGATGTATCACATCAACTGTATTTCTGGCATTTCAACAAGCATATGGTACAATTGTTGTCAGGGAAAAAAAGCAAATGAAACTTCAAATTTTCTGCTTCTGTCATGCTCTCATAACAAAATAACTGTGTTTTACAGCATGCAGTCTTCCTGTATACACAGGATGCAGACTCATACAAAAAGTAACAGCAGTTCTTGTAGCAGGTAACTTGCTTTTTCTCATTGTTCTGAATAAATTCAGCACTGGCACAAGTGCAATCTTAACTCTAAGACAGGAAGCACTATTTAATTAGAGGACAAGTAGCTGTAAAGCAGTGCAGATTTCCTCTGGCAGGCCTGCCAATTAATCCAATTAATTCAATTCTGCTAATTAATCCAACTGAGATTGCCTTGAGCCTGCCAATTGAAATTAGTGCTGGAGAGAGCACTAGTCTTCTTGCCTAGCCTATTTTCCTTGTTCACACACATTCACATGTATAGTGTAAATATAATTAAAAATTTAGTAGTGTTTTAAGTGATACTGATAAAAAAAACAGCAGAACTGACCCAGAAACTCGAATGAAACACTAAAAAAATAAAAGTCCGTGTCTCTGAACTTCTGAAAGAGCATAGTAGGACTTAGCTTAGGTTCCAGTTTGGACACAATTTAATCTAAATCAGTATACTTAACCCTAGCAGCTTTTCCATTCAGCAAATAAAAATAAAACTTTTCTACATTATAAATACTGGCAATTTTGGATACGAAAAAACATTTAGAAATTTTAGAACTATCTTACCTTCAACATAGGTTGGAAATGAAGCCAAGCTTTTTCTGGACTGTAATTAAGACAAAAAGGATTTCAAACAAAACAGAGCATGCACAAATATGCATTAAAATTTTCTCCATGCCAAAAAAATAAAAAAGTAAATAATAGTTAGTAGCAAAAGAAGATCATCACTTATTAAGATTTATTCTTATATTTAGTATTTTCAAACTCTAAGAACCTACTAGAGTTAAATTCAATGTATTCCATTTGTGGTTTTATCTATCAGGCAACATGCTAGGTCCAGTTTTCCGTTACCTGTTGGTGTTCAATAGCATATTAACTGTCTACCAATAGGTGTTCTACTTCTACTAATCAAGAAGTATGCAGGAAAATACATCATATCTCAAAGACACTGGATCTTCCAACTACAAAAAAAAAAAAACCACACAGGAGTATATAAAATTACGCTGTACTGTTATTATTCGTGACTGAAACCATCAGCCCAGTCAGTTATTCATTAACAAAATTCTGTTATTTATTAACCAAATTCTGTTATTCATTAGTACTCTTCTTAGATGTATCCCTTACATTAATACAGCCTACAAAATGCTTTCTAAATTTTAACAGGTTAGGTAGCAACCTGTATTCTGTGGGGTGACTGAATTCACTAACACCTTACCACCAACTATGTTTACACTGTATCAAGTACAAAACCACATTTGGTAGATTCAATTACGTAAAAGGTGAATAAATAAAAAAAATCCTGGTTTGCATATGTAAATACAGTCTAAGAACTAACTTCCAACTGCAATTTTATGTGAAGACTCTGTGGCTAACACTTCAAACACCTGAAAACTACAACTTTCAGTAAGACGCACCATTTTGTTATAATCAAGAACATAAATGACGTAGGAGAATTTACCAAGGAAAATTCTGTGTGGCAATATATAGATGGTAATAGGTATATTGAAATATCTCCTGCTATCATATGTGTTGCAGATAAGAATTTTGGATGGTCCAAAGATTAAAAAATTTTAATGAATCTACAATTGATTGTATTAGCAGTAACTCCTCCAATGACTGCTTAATATAGTTTTATTAAAAGAAAATCTATATATGATCAGAATAATGCATAATTTCTTAGACAATTTCCAGTATATTTCCAGACAATATACATTGAAATATTTTCCAAATTATTTTCCTTTATGATGGGCAACTTACTAGGTTCTGTGTATTAGTGGAAAAAAACGAGATAAACTAGTGTCCTGCTTTCAGCTGGGATAGAGTTAACTGTCTTCCTAGTAGCTGGTACAGTGCTATGTTGTGAGTTCAGTATGAGAAGAATGTTGATAACACACTGATGTTTTCAGTTGTTGCTCAGTAGTGTTTAGACTAAAGTCAAGGATTTTTCAGCTTCTCATGCCCAGCCAGCGAGAAAGCTGGAGGGGCACAAGAAGTTGGCACAGGACACAGCCAGGGCACCTGACCCAAACTGGCCAACAGGGTATGGTATCCCATACCATGGGACGTCCCATCCAGTATAGGAACTGGGGGGAGTGGGGGAGGGGAATCGCCCCTCGAGGACTGACTGGGTGTCGGTCGGCGGGTGGCGAGCAATTGCCCTGCGTATCATTTGGACATTCTAATCCTTTTATTACTACTGTTGTCATTTTATTAGTGTTACCATTATCATTATTAGTTTCTTCTTTTCTGTTCTATTAAACCGTTCTTATCTCAACCCACGAGTTTTACTTCTTTTTTCCTGATTTTCTCCCCCATCCCACTGGGGGGTGGGGGCGGGAGTGAGTGAGCGGCTGTGTGGTGCTTAGTTGCTGGCTGGGGTTAAACCACAACAACTAGGAAGGTCACAGTTATGTGACAGGTCAAGTGACTAATCCCAAGGAGTCTTTCCATTGTAACAAATAGAAAATAGATGTAACAAGCAATATTTTTTAACCAATGATGCTCATCTTGCTGTAAAATAAAACTCATGAAACAAAAACAAAAGGTGCACGACACAGACAGCAAAGCCTTCACAGCCTTTAAGTACTTGCTGTTCCCTATGAAAATGACTAAGCTGTACTGCAAAATCAAGAAAGATCTCCATCAGAGATTGTACTAGCATACATAAAGCGTCAATAAAAAATGATCTCCCACTGCCAAAGCATTTAAGCTGCTGTGAGGACACTGAAATGCCTTTTCAGATCTGTGGCTCTTTCACCTCTTCAGCTGAATGTTTTTACTGGACCCCCTACCCATACAGACTTCAACAATTGTTTGTAATTGCTGCTGGTGTAAGGCTAAGAGGGAGATTCAACCACTGGACTCTGACAGGCCTAAACAACAAATTCCCTACACACCAGAGACAGCTCAGGCATATATATGTGCTGTCCAAAGTACTTTTATTTTTTTTTAAAAAGAGTGAACAAAGCCTGTCGTTACAGGTTTGGCAACTATTCAGCAATCTGACTAGCCAATGCAACTTCTTTTCAGGACAGAGTGGTGTAAACTGTCATATATGCTTTTATTGCAAAAATTCACACACAAAATTAAGGTTTTTTGTTCATTACTGAGGTTGAAAGACATTCTGCTGAGACCACAGGAATAGTAAAATAACAGGTAAAGTTACCAATAGGAGGAAACCTACACCTTTTCATTTTACTTATCCATGAATAATGAAAAATCAAGGTCATTAGTATTTCATTACTCTTGTTTATCTTGTTGCCATCCAGTATTACAGAAATCTGTATTTTAAAAAAGGTTTTACTAAGACCTAACAGTCATTCAAAAAAATTATGAGGCTGCTTTATCACTCTTGTTCTTGCACTGGAAGCACTAAAGCAAGCATTATTGCTCATCTGAGGGAAACAAACAGCCTGACACATCCTACTGTGAAACCTGGTTTACCATCTCTGACACTGCGTGTAAGCACATCCTAAAAACTGAAATAAGCAGCATCTTGTTTGGTTTCTTCCTTTGGGTAAGTTTATCGACATCTAAAACCTGCTAAAAGCTAGGATATATATGAATTGACAAAATCTGTACTGAAGGAAGCTAAAGGCTTTAACAAGCTAACAAAATAGCAGATGAAAATTTAATGGCACAATCTATTGTTGACAGCTTTAGCACATGAGAAATTATGAGTTTCTTAAGTCTTTTGAAACCTTTCATTATTTTCTAAATGCAAATACAGACTGGCACCATACATAAATGTTACAAGCTCTTTTATGCCTTGATAATAACAAAAGAAAAAAAAAAAAGAATTGATTACTAATTAGTATTTAATTTTAATCAGTATTTCCAGTTATAGTAGATCAATGTTTTTCATTGTGGAAGATAACTCATGCATTGCTATCAGTAACAATATGGTATCTTGTTAGACTACAGTTTCTAGATTTTTTTTTTAAGTTTAAAAAACAAAAAGCAAATAAACCAAATATTTGCAGATTTTTCTGTTTAGAGAGGCAGCCACTCTATAGTATCCAAATATTTTTTATGCCAAATGATTTTCTTTTCACACTGCAAGAAGTTCTACTCACACTTCTCATTTTGTGTTGGTGTAACTACTGCAGTGTAAAAAGGTGCCAGCTGAGAAAAATAAAAGTGGAAAAAAAAGTAAGTATTTAGTTTTATTTTGAGGAGCCTGGGGTCAGGAACTAAATTCTGACTGTGAATCACTGGCAGGTCAGTTTGTACAATGACAAAATATTAAGCAGCATAAATTACTAACTAATTAATTTTATTTTAGCAAGCTTTTTCATCTGGCTGAGAAACATCCTTTTCTTTGCAGGAAGACATTCTGCATGGAAAAAAAAGAAAAGGGCTTCTTCCTTTTGCCTCTAATACAGAAGTGATGTTGGCTGTTTGGTAAATCAATACCTCCCAGCCTGTTAAATAAAGTTAGTGGCAGCTGAACACAGAGTCAGAAATGCTATGATAAACACTCTTAAGTATATTAGAAATTCAGTCAGACAGACAGGCAAGCATAAAGGAAAGGAGCTACAATCCAGTTTTTCAAGCGTGTTGCAATTCTGGAAGAAGAGAAGGGATTGCACAGGTACAAGAAGACAAGGAAAATAAGGCATAAGCAGCATGAACAAGACTGGCTTTTAAAAAGATTTCACTCTACCTCTTTATTAGTGGAGGCCTCTGCTGTACTGCAGACATCCTGGTGATGTTGCCTACTTGATGATTCAGCACCCCGAGGTGAAGAGGAATCTGGAGATGGAGACTAGACATGGCAAGAAAATTAAATAATAATCTGAGTGACTAATGTAGAAATTATTCTTTTATATTTTCCTCTAATTTGGCAGTAGAAATAAAAGGGGGGGGGGGGGGGGGAACCAAGACGAACACTTTTAAAATGTTGTAACTCTTGCTTTTTATCATAATAATCACATATCAATATCTCAGTGGACTTATTCTGAACAGCTAAATCTTTTAAAAAACACTTGTGTTTATTTGTCAGTAATGTATGAAATTAAACAGTTAGAAAAATAAAAAGCTGTACTCAGTGGCAAGCAATACTCAGACAAAAAGTGTCAATAAAACTGTATTTTTGCAAGGTCAATGGAGGATTGTCTGATATTGGTATTGGGCCAACTACTTACACTTACTGTCAGCATTCAACTAAGCTGCAGTTACAGGAATTTCTGTTGCACAAGTACATGCCTATTGCATGCAGGCAAATCACTGTGAGCTTACTGAAGGCTGCAGGCAATGCAGACCGATGTCCTAAGCTCTGACATTCTAAGAAAGAAAAGATAAATCCACTGAGAAGTAAGCAGCAATGGGAGACAGGGGAATTGATCATGACCAGAACATAGGGATTCAGCTAAAGACTACTTCGTTGTCAAGCTGGGGAGAGTGAAGAAAAGACTGCAATTTCCCCATAAGCACACGTGCTCTCAGGTATAATTAACATGAAGTGCTAAACTAATCTAATCTGAGCAGAGGTAGGCTGCAGCGGTTGTCCATAAATGTTATTCCATCATCTTAGAAAACAACTTTTATAAATTATACAGAGTAATACTAATGTATTCAAGGACTTACAAATATACTGAAGGAATTCAATACTGAAGGAAACAAGGACTATGATTCCTCATCCTAGATATAGCACAAACTTGGAAAATATTTCACAGTTTATCCTATTATCTCAGTACTATAAATGCTCACTAGATCAAATTTCCTTATTCTTCTCCCCTCACCATAAAGAACTGAGTGGAGAAACTGTCTTTCCAATCATGTCCTAGTCATTCATGATCATCAAGAATGTAATAGCAGAAAAACAAAGGGAACCACATAGAAAAGCAGTATGATGGAAAATCTAGATCTATATGATCTGTCAGCAAGTATCTTGGTAAAGGGAAAGAATGCATTGAGGAAGGATATCCTCATCACAGGCAATTCGTAATGAATGCTAGTGACGCTAAAAAGCTGTAGCGAGGTATCTAAAGTCCAGAGCAGGGGGGACTGGTATGGGGGTATAACACAAGAATACAGAGTGTGGAATTAATGAAGGTGACCAAAATGAGAGACAGTAAAAAGCTTCAACCCGACAGGCATTTTTAAAGGCAGATCTTAAGGAGATACCTGCAAAACATGTCAGTGTGCATACAAAAATGTGATTCTTCAAAGGAAGGTTTAGCATTTAGCTATGCAAGCTGGGTGTTTAGCCCAGCAGCCCTGGCATTCTACATTCTCCTTTGACATAGGGAGTTCAGCCCTAGCTTTGCCAGCTCAACAGTTCATCACTGATAGCGAAACAGTCAAATACTATTCTTCTGATTTATAAACAATTACTTGACATGGCTTTTCTCTAAGCCAATGAGTCATACCAGAAATGGGCTATACTTCCAGCACTCCTGCTATGCCTCCACTCCAGCTGAAACACTTAATTCTTTGAAATAGTGTGCACAAAAATCTAAGTTTTGCAAGCTTATCTTCACAGATATGGAACAAAACAAGAAAATAGAACTCCCTTCTCCTCCTCTTTCTCTTTACCCTCATTCCTTTAAAAGGTCTATCTTGGATAATTACTAAATATTAGAATTATAGTTAACTAATAAAGGCTTCCAAAGAGTTAAGAAGCAACTCCTTATACAGATATCTCCTGACAGTCCTTGCATCTCCCTATATTTTGAATTACAACTGCAGGTCAAAAGGAGATGCAGCTGTGAAATGGTCCCTAGAATGCTAGCATGTGCTTGCACCCACAGACTGAAGGATCACTCATTGCACTGCCAGTCTTCATGCAGGGGCTGTACGAGACATACAGGCTCCCCTGACTTGCTGTGTAACTTCCAGAGTTACAGTGCCACCATGATTCACTGCACAAATGGCAACACCTCTTTACTTAAGGAAGCATCCTTACAGTGTTCACTTTCCCAGTAGTTACATAGTATTTCTGTATTGGTATTAAATATAAAAGGCGCACAATACTATCAACCTAATAATGACAATGGGATATTGTAGGATTGAGCTTTAAATAGTAAACAAAGAAACAAAGTAAAGCATATCATATTTTAGCATCAAATGGTTCCACACAAAAAAAAAGTAGTTCTTTAAAATGCCTCAAAGCTCTCATATTCACACACTAAAGCTATAACAATAAATGATTCCATTTAAACCAGTTGGCTGCTGACATGAAATTTTGCACTATTTAAAATGTATTAAGTTACTCCAGTAGCTCTACAAATACCTTTACTCAGCTATTTCAATCTACAAAGCATCAGAATTAAGCAACCATCAAAATGATCACACGGCTTTCCATGTGTTCTCTTTGAATGTCTGCTCAAATTTTTCTGGGAAAAAACCCCCAACCCCAAAACTACCAAACATCCTACAAAGTTTGATATATGACCTGACATGACAGCTGTCCCCAAAAACATTTGTATAAAAAAGTTCAGTCTTTGAAGAATAAACACGTGGTTCTCTTCTACCTCAAAATGCATTTTTAGAGGTACCATACACAATGCACAAGGAAAGAATGCAGTCACAGCAATAACAAGAAATATTTTGATACATCATAGTGGACAGACAACTTGCATAGCTGCCTAAAACATTACAACTGAAGTCTAAAATAAATTCTTAGTGACTGCTTTGTTGCCTCTTAACAAAACAAGTTTTGGAAGCCTAATAAAAATGCTATCAGAACATAGTAATTTCACATGAAACATACTGTTAATACGTAGAGAGGTCCATCAATGGAATTACGAAGTGTTTTCTTAAGTGCAGCATAAAAAAGTACAGTTATGCCATTTCTCCTCTGGAATATCTACTTACATTTTTCTTACGATACTCAACCTGGTACATCCAAAAATTCTCCATCTCAATTTTGGTGTTGTTTGACTCTCAGTAACATGCAACCCACTCCACCTGAGAAACCTTCCTTGCTACTGTGCAGAGGGATTTAGTAACAGAACTTGTAACAGGAGAGGATTGTGTTGCATCTAACCTATCCAGGTCAACCCACCTGGCTAATGAGTAGCTCATGAAGACAAACATAACTGTCACTAAAACATCTGCAAATACAATCACCTGCTCTTGCTTTATAAAAGCAGTGTAGTTTCACCTGCTTTTAGCAGCAGCTTATCTGAAAAGAGTATAACCTAGTGGGCCACATCATCACATACAAGGCTAGGACAGAGGGGATGAAATCAACAAATACTTTAGCAATGCAAGATTCACTTAAACAAAAGGCAATTACTTATATGACACCTACAGGCTTCTTGGCAGAGGAATGGCAAATATAGTCTTCTTGTACATCAGTGTGGAGGAGACAACTGGGTAAAGCAAGGCTTTTCAATTCATTTGATTTTAGTGATAAAAAGTCTTCTGAGAGGTACCCATACACATTAAGTAAAGGTCAAAGCACTATGAAATATTCAGGTCCAACATGCAAGTATAGTCACAAGCACCACCCAGCACAGCACAACTATGGCAGTAAGTCTCTTAGGTTTTTGCATAACTATGTTGTGGCAGAGTATCTACTGTGATTTGAACAGTTCAAATTCTATTCGCTAAAACGTAGACTGAGACCATCAGCATATGTTCATAGCTTTTAGATGGCATAAAGTACCCGTAAAGAACAGAGCTGAAAGCTAAATTTCCTTACAATATAACTAATCATCATTATTGGTCATTGTTGTTTAAATTTGCTTTAACTATAGTGTTAAAGATGGACAGTTTGAAAAAATAAAACAACTCAGAACTATTGTACACATACGAGCATACTGTGGCACAATCTATACAATTTAATTTATGAATGTGACATAAGGATGAAACTTAAGTTTGTACTGTAGTTGGGGTGTGATTGTAACTGTGGTGTAACTGCCTCTGCACATACCCAGTGCGCTTACCCATCCAGGGTGGTCCAGGACCTGCCCCCTGCCAACTGGTGCACAGATGATACAACCAGTTGCCTTGAGATGAGGTAACTGACTGAACTGTTCACTTCAGAACAACACATTTGACTAATCGCTGTAGAACCTCTCCATACAGGAATTTCAGGCAGCCTCAGAGATTCCCCCAGCAGGCTCCTCCTGTGCATATGACAAGTGAGAGGCACAGTTCATCGCTTCAGGGTGCTAACTACCACCTGGGTAGGGTCTCTGGCTGACCCAACAGTTCCCCACGCAGTATCTGCTGCAAAAATGACCAAACAGTACATGGATAAGATACTTGCCAGTAGTCCACAGAAACTATTCCTGCAGATGCAGATAAGGTCATGTATGACAGCCTCATGTACACAGTTAACGCAGGAAATGTTTTGTATGTAGCTTAAGGTAAACCATAGGAATGGATCACACATGCAAGAGTGGTCATGTAGGATCACTGACCAGCTGTATGTAAGACCTGAGAATGCAATTTGGGGAGTCTTAGTTTGGGGAATCTCCCCTAATCTAGCTGATGATGCCCTGCAAGGACAGAGCCTCTAGCCACTTGCCACCATCTAGACAATGATTCACAATTCCACTTGAGAGATCTGACTGTCCACACGTTACACTATGCAAAAGCTCTGAATAAACTAGCTTTTTTAAAACAAACACACTGTCCATGAGAGTCTGCACAACACTGAGTTGTAATTCTTTAGTAAAATTCATTGAAGTTACAAAAATAGAGATTTTGACTTAAGCAGTAAATGTGTACCTCTGTCAAAGTCTTCGAAGAAAGACCCACAGCTGTTACTGTTACATTACTACATCTCAAATACAAATTAAAAATATACCTAAGAATACATAGAGGTCTAGATCATACACAAAAGTCCAAGTGAGCAAACAATAAATGTAACTGAGCCTGTTAGGGCAAGATGGCCCTTTATTTTGCCCATTTCGAAGAGTCTGTTGGCCACATGAGTCAGTAACAGTAACCACGTAGTACCACAGTCACACTTTGAGAGCTGGTAACTTCTCTTTGAATAAAATCTTAGGCTGTACGGACTGACTCCTTCAGATCACACACACATGCTATGCGGGTAGGGTCTGTCCAGGAGCACACGTGCTAGATGGAAGGCTGCCAGCACAGCCAGGCTTCTGGAAGCTGGTTCAGTGTTGGCTCTTTCTCAAGTACGGACTTCCTTAGCTGTATTTTCACTTGAACTTGTAGTTCGAATGCAGCTTCATGTGTCAGTCTGAAAAAACTAGTGGATCCCTCCTGCGTTTACAAAAGACTTTAACTGTAACAAGTGTTGTTCTAGTTTTCAACAGCACAGAAAAAGTACTTAAAATGGCTTTCATCTTTCAATAATTAAAAAACATAATAAACCAAACCAAAATAATTCAAAGGGTTATGTATCCAGTGCTCACTGTAATTTAAAAGCCCGTAACTCATTTTGAGACTGTTTGTCTTCAAGCAGACTAATTGATAAATTTAAGCTTTCTTCTGTGTGATTGATGAATCACCATCTAGATATTAAAATGCTTTTTGTTTGGTTTTTTTTTTTTAAATTATTTTTGGTTTGGGACTTTTGGGGCATTTTGTTTTTCTGTATAATTTTAAGACTGTGGTCTTGCATGGATGATGGAAAGATGACCTGTATTCTGTGTGCTCAACCAACAGTTTTAAAAGGTCTGCTCAGAAAAAGAAAATAATATCTTCTCAATATAAACTCATCTTTATTTCATTTCTTTTCTTTCTCTTCCCCCCCCCCCCCCCCTTAGTTAATCTACGACTGAAACCTGCTTAATTATTGAAAACAGACTTCTCTATTGCCTTGTTAATATCACATTACTCCAGCTGTGGAAAAAGTGAAGCAAATTCATCTCCATGAAAACACTTCACTTCTGGAGTTACCAGAATTGAGAAAATCCTGCAACTGAGAACTCAAAGGATGAAATAAAATATACGTAACTAAAAAGAACAAAGAAGCAAAACAATGCAGCTCAGTTTTGTTCTACCTGAAAGGATTGTTTTCAGCTCTGAATTTCTACTTCACAAATCCAAACCACCCATGTACCTGGTTTTACTTTATATTAGGGTTTATTCTAACATGGCACCACCTCAAGTGTCTGTAGAGGAACCAAGACTGTGAACACCGATGAGAGGACTTTGCAAAACCGAGTCTTGGCATGCAGCAACAAACCATGCCCTGCAGGTCAACAAAACGTGGCTTTCAGATCTATAACCCCAGATAACTGAATGGATCTCAGAAAAAGATCAAGGTATTTAGTTCTGAAATGGAGAATTTCTCCCTCCAAACCACTGTTTTCTCCTGATTATGGCTGAAGCGAAGTAGGCAGCCTGCTTCTCTTCTCTGGACATGAGAGGACAGAAATGGTCTTTAAATTGCAGCCAAAAAAAAAAAAAAAAGATCTGCTTGAGCTTTTGTGCCTTTTAGTGCTTTTCTCAGCAGATGTCTGTACTTCCACAACTAAGCAAGCCACTATTTTCAAAGCTCAATGACATTTTAGAGATACTGTTTTAGAACTTCCATACAGTTTATACACCAGAATATTTAATTATATTCTGAGATATCTACTACACAAAACTATTCCCTTTTCCACGTGATCATGTGTTCATCCTTAAGTCCAGATCCAGCCACTACATATGTCTTCTATTTAGACCTTTAAACACCACTATTTCTGTGCTTAGCCAGGCACATTCACAGCAGGTTTCTGGTAGAGAATATGACAGAGAAGAATGATGGGCAAAAGCTACTTAAATGGGATATGGGCCCTCCCTTCCAGTGAAGTAACTGTGTGCATCTAGAAGAACATCTTTTCCTAAAGGGTATCCCCCTCCACCACTAAGACAACTGCGTACTGTAAACTCCATGCTGGTCTCCAGCTATGAACATTATTTAGTATGATGTGAACAGGTTCTCTCCCAATTCACACTCAGAAAACACAACCATACTGCAGTTCCACAGTCTCTTCCATCATAGGTCAGTTTCCTGATGTCACATTTCTTGCAGTTGTGCAGCTCTAGCTGCTATTATATTTGCAAAAGATATCCTCACGAGGCCATATCCAAGTGATGGTTTGCTTTGATTTAAAAAATTTTCTGATAAACAGATTTTGGAAATATATGTCAATTGTTCATACCTCATATGTGTGGCAAACTTAAAAAAAAAAATCTTACTGGATTTATTCAAAGGACACTGAGAGAATTTTTCGGCTTTTATCAAATACAGAAGTATAACTACCTTCCCCACAAACTAGATGTCCAGATCATCTCTTATTCAAGTGAAAGCATGCATCACTAAACCAGGGTGCACAAGGCACATGACAGCAAATACTCTCCATTGTAAAATATTAAGCAGGTACTTTGGTATGCTATTTATTTATTCACAGAAGTCTGCTACCTGCCTCCTACATCACAGTACTACCAGAGTTTACTACAGTAGAATTGTCCATGGGCTGTGAGCAATTTTCTTTTTTCATCACCTACCAAACATTTGAGGAGAAATACACAGGAATGACTGAAACTCCTGGTAGATTAAACTGTGAATAAACCTGGAAACAGGGCATCCTAAAAACAAAAAGATAGAGTGATCTGTAGCTTTCTTACCATCACGGTCATTGCATGTCCTTCCTAACAGTCCCAAACTATACCCAGCTGCAGGCTGCCTGAATGCTTCTGGATTGTTAGCTTCTCAAAATA
Organism: Astur gentilis; assembly: GCF_929443795.1. Lineage (NCBI taxonomy): Eukaryota > Metazoa > Chordata > Aves > Accipitriformes > Accipitridae > Astur > Astur gentilis. The sequence continues at coordinate 47,491,165 of NC_064919.1, forward strand.
GTCTCTGACACTTGCCACTGGTATTCTACTCAACATTCTGCTGCGAATGTATTATCCAAATACTCAGCACTGAGGAGTAACAGTTGCTTTCTTGTGAAAAAAGGCAAAAGACGTTGTATTTCATGAGTCTCAACTGCAAATCATTCTTCTGACTCCTTGGCTTCATTGGTCTCTCATGGAGAGCTCCTAGCTAAATAAAAAGTGACTGCTATTTGGATCTAAAGAGGTCTTACTAGTTTCAATATCATATGATTAACAACACAAAATGATTACAAATATTTTCAAGTAAGTTCTATCTCTAAAAGCAAAGTTTTGTCAAAAAAACAATGTGAGGAAAATTTTCAAAGTAGATCTGCAAAATAACTGTAGGTAATAAAAGTATCCAATCTGCATCATTTATCTGCAACTCCTTGATACTTCTGGGGGAGGAAAAGGGTGTCTGCCTGAAGGTAAAACAACCTCTTTATGTAATTCCTTCTTATTTCAAGGCCAATGTTACAAATCAAACAGAATAACATCTCTGGCATATATGAGTTACACTGAAAAGCTCCTGTCTGAGAATTTTTTTCTTTCTCAAGGGAGACAGAAGAAAAATCTACATTTAGATTAATGGACTTCAGCTATATTTTTATTACAATTGATCACTCATGGTCACTTAGTCAACACAACCTAATTTTGCCCAATTTACTGCCAAGCAATTCTAGGAATGCTTTGTTAAAGAAAGCGGACTGTTCATGGGTTGGCATCTGAATTAAAGAATCCAATAAAACAAATACATATCTCATCTTGAGTGAAAAACAAAATTCCTATCCAGTCACAAGTCCCTTTTTTCTATTCCCCTCTATCTGCTACAGATCTTCTAAACTATTTGCTTAATTTACTTCCTCTTTCCAAGAACACAGACTGTCTGTACATCTACAACCATCATTTATCTTTGCATTGAGCTATACTAACTGTCATTATACATCACTGTTTTGATTACAGCCAGCACTGAATATCTCAGTCAGTTTCTTATCTGACAGGCTATGAAAAATCTTGAATGAGAAATTAACTTTTGGTAGATTTTTTTTATTTCTTTCCAGCTGTGATAGACAAAGTACATAGCAACACCTAATGTAAATACAGCCCAATGGAAATACCTGTTTTCTTTACTATATGAACATACCAGGCTGAGTCCTACCAGCATACCTTAGAAAAGTTAAATCCTGCAAGGTGCAGCAAGATTTTGGAGAGCAGCTAGAGCACCTTCATGAAGGACTTAGTGGTCTCAGGATCCCCAGCCTAATGTCACTGAGACCATCATGTCACTAGGTGTTACAATCAGACAATCAGGAGCAACAGTAAGTTCTCTGATTCTACCAGACAATGCCAGTACACAGAAAATATGGTGAACAAAATGTAGAGCAAAAGAGTAATGTGATCTATTTGAAAAAGGGGAGAGAAATAATTACAGTTTGGGGAAATTTTTAAAGAAGTTAAAAATAATTGTTTTCCCATGTAGATGGGCAGATTGCTTTAGCCCTCCACGTGACTGCTAATCAACTCTGTAATTTTTGCAATATAGATTTTTAAAAAAAAAGTTTCAATGAAACTATGAAGTGACAAAAAAAACCACCCAAACATACTCATCACTGTGTGTTTCCAACAGTTTTCAAAGGAAAATAAAATCTGGAAGCTACATGTCTCAATCAGCTTGCATGTTTTTTCAGCAACTCAAACACCATGCTCCAAAAATCTCTTCCCATTCGTAGAATACTAGCTTTCATCGTTCTGAAGGCAGATAAAAAAATCAGAAGCCTGTCATAGATCTACATGGCATATTATCTTCTTTCACCATGTGAATTCCCTTTGCAGATTTTGAGGTGTTTTGGCTAGTTCTGATGTATTCCTAGAACATTACAGTAATTCAGCTTGAAACACCAGACAACACACACAAAGTTCTATTTTTTGTGTTCTTCCAAAAAAACAAAGGTTACAAAAGGTTTCCACAGCAATAAAGAGGATGGAGCAGATGTCTGCAGTGCAGTTATCCTTGAAGTAACAGCATGGGTCCATATGATAAACTATTTTTGGCCAGTAAATTTAGCCTACCAGTTCTTTTTGTATCAGGCATAAAATTAATGTAGTTAACAGTTGTTTATGAGTTTATTTTATTAGAAATGCAGAAACCCCATAAAGCTTCAAGTAATTATACAAGCAGCTGGAACCACAAACTGCGAACTGATTCTGATCCAAGCTAAGCCTCATGCCAAAAGTACAGAATTTCAGAAATGCTGATGCTATAAATCTGAATGATGGCCTTCAATACTTAGGTTGCTAGAGAGTGAATACACTTTACAGTCATAATGTAATATATTGAGGTTTGTAACACATTTCTAGAGCCTGCAAGTGGACAAAAAAACTGCAACTTTTCTGGAATATGAATGTGATCTAAGATACCATCATAAAGAATATTAACAGATTTCTGATGGAACTGTTAGGATTTTTATGTGCAGAAAATGAAACTTAGAAACCCAGAATTAACAGAAACACACAAGAATAGATAATAGAAGACAAAGTGTTCGGTAGCTATTCTAAAATACCCCATGGCAGTAAAAAATCTAACAGCATTTGTTTCAGAAAAAACAAGTGAAGAGCTTTATGTGACAAATTCTTGTACAGTATAACTGGGGTCAGCAGTGCTTCATAAAAATTTGGCCCACTGATAATGCACATGCTTACCTCTTATATGCTCTCTGGAGTACAAATTTAAAACACACACAGCACTACTTTACTGAAGGATGAGTCACAGAACAAGAGAACACAATGCGCCCGCCTTCACTGCCACGTATGTCACAAAGGAAGGAAACATACATAACCTGAAAGCTGAAAGCTTTATATACTCACATCTCCATCTAGTGGCCTCTGGTCGTCAGAGTCCCTGGTTGGACTGATGTCCTGCCTCATGACCCAGATAGGCTCCTTAGGTTCATCAGGGGTATAAGGAGAACGGATGGTCCTTGTCTTCACCTCCTCAATAGCCTCTTTAATATCCTTGATGGCCAGTGAAATTGCATCTCTCTTTTCCTTGCTGTACCTCTGTACAGATTCTCCTGAGCTGGATGTAACTCGAGAACCAGCTGGGAGCTGGCCATTACTTTCATGCCCACCACCGGCAAGAGCATGACCATGTTCCAAACTCTGCTCCGCCTCTGGCATGTCTTCAGCTGCCTTGTCTAAGCTCTGGGAGCTCATGCTCTGCTTCACCTCTGCTACAATCTGATCAATGTCCTCCTCTTGTTCGTAACTATCCATTCTTGGGTAGGGTGCAAACTCTGCCTCCTTCTCAGGGCTGTCAGACTCTCCATCAGACCGTTCATCATAATGGTGAAGGCGGGCACCAAGTGCCTCCTTGCGGTAATTGTCGTCTTCCTCCCTTTCCCGCTCATACTGTTGGATCCCCTCCCTAACATCGAGGTCTGGTGTATCTCCTATCTCCTCATACACATGTTCCTGCAGTCCGTAGTCGGCATAAGGCTCAGCATACTGTTCATCCTCTCCTCGGTGGAAGAGCCGATGTGTGTAGACATAACCTGAGTAGGCTGCATTCATGGCTTCCTCGTGTTCAATGGAATGGAAATGTAAGTGATTGGGCAATGTTCGATTATGAATGGCCTCACCATGCTCAGCCTCGGCATTCTCTGTGTACTCCTCAGACTCAGGCCTGTACTGCACTGCATATGCGCTCTCATCCTCATTTTCCTGAACTCTCTCTGTGTCGTAACTGTCCTCCACTGTGGCTATCACATCCCCTTCTGCAGTATCCGTGTGATTGTGGAAACCACTCTCAGTGCTGGCTGACCGAGCTAACATCCCTTCCTCCTCCTGCCCAGACAGGCCCCCTTGGCTGCTGTTTGTATGCCTTGAGTAGCGAGTTGCATACCGCTGTTCCTCTTCCACCTCAGAGTGCTCCAGGTCAGCCTCCACTGACTCGTTCACTGCTCCTTTTGCTGGCTCTTCACTTACCTCCCCCTCAGGCGGTCCAACCAAATGGTTCATGGCAAGTTCTGGTGGGTAGGTCACTTATTCTATTGACATTTTGTCTATCACAGCTGGAAAGAAATAAAAAAAACCTCTGACGTTACTCTTAAAAAAAAGTGGAGTCAATAAACAGAAGCAACAAAAGGTACCCTTCCCCAGCAGACAAACATTTGACTTCATCAGCTCTGAAGTTGGATGATAGCCAGCACAACAGCATGACCTCCCATGCAAATGATCTCCAACAGCAACAATCAACAATGATCCCTTTGCAGACTGCACTTCTCACTTCTATGGACAAATTCTTTGTGGAAGAATCATTTCCAAGCAACATCTTGGAGATGCTTCTATGGACTGCTGTGGCATTTCGATGATGTTGGCAAGAGCATGTTAGAACAGGTAACTTTTGCCAGGGGCTCAACCATGGTAGAGATATGACAGAAATATTCCACCTTTGCTCCATCGCTCTCCCTCAGCTCACTAACTTGGTGCAAAGGAAGGATGCTGTAATGTAAAATGACAGATTCAGTCCCATCACAGGAGCCTGCAATTGCTCAGATACATGACAGCTATGCATACCACACTTCTTCAGTATGGTACTTCAAGCTGAGCTAGTCACCCTATGCCCTTAAAAAAAATCATTAGAAATAGAAATGCACTCTCAGGGTATCTGAAGCACCTGTTCCTTTTCCCTAGAGAAGCACATGACAGCTAGATACAACATAGTTACCTTCATGGTAAGGTAATACGTATCTATAATCACTTAAGATGGCTTCTGCACCAAACATCTTTCCTAAAACATGAAAGCATTACTAATATTCATAACCATGACCACACTGAGACTAGTGAGGCATCTTAGCCTTGTTGACTTTGAGTAAAAATCTCAAAAGATGATATAATTACTAGAGAGGTCTGCCAATAATAATAAATATGCAGGCCACAGAGACAGGTAAACTCCGTAAGAATACAGATTAGCTTCTACAAGTTTCATAGAGCAAACAGGCCTATCTACCTCAGAAGGTTTCATTTTTTATGTAGCAGCTTCAGCTATTTTGAACCTTGTCCTATGTTTTAAAAATGTAGTGTCATAAAAAGGACATCGTATGTCCTTTTAGGTCCCTAAGTCAAACCACATATACATAAGTAAAATACAGCTCTAGCCTGTGACTTATTGGTAAGTACTATAAGAAAAGGTCCCTGCTGGAAGCCTTCTAACTTGAAGGATCTATAAAAGCATTTGTCAATTACCAATTAAAAAAAACTAACATGAATGTAAAATAGAACTTGAGCCAAACTGACTGAACTGAGGCAAGGAGGCTCAGGTGACACTTTGCTGACTAAATGAGCTCTGTGTAAAAGTGTAGTGGGGAAAACTTTCTGTTATGAGTTACTTGTGCTATACTTCCATGTCAAGTCTAGTGGGTGCAGCTTCCAGCTCACCAAACACTCCTTGTCTTTGTCACGTGTAATGTTTAGCCTTAAAAACTTAGGAGTCCTTAAAAAAAAAAAAAAAAAAAAAAAAGGAAACAAAATACATCTTGGCCCTTGTTCCAGACAGATCTATTCATTTTCAGAAAAAGTTCATACATAGCTTTTACAAATCTAGCATGCTGTGTTTAAGCTCTAAGACTTGCCTTTCCCACCCTCATCACAAGGGAGAAAAATGTATATCATACAGTATATAAAAAATGCAGTTGTAAAATAATAGCTAATAAATCACATTAACTGAACAGATAAAGAAGTTCTACACAAACTACTCCTGTTTCAAAATAACTATGAAAAAAATCAGTTTGTTTTTCCAGCTAAAGAAGGTATGTTAGTATGAAGCCTTCAGTGACAAGGTAAGGTCTTTTCCAGCTAAGACTTCCAAGACATCAGGAAAGAATGGTCAGAATACAGGTGTGTATGCAGGTGTGTGCCAGAACTAACAAACCAAACACTCTCCTCCCTGCAGCATGTGACATATTATTGAAGTAAACAAGAACAACGATATTGGAGAGCTTTCCATTTTAAGCCCACAAAAAGAACGGTGAAGATGCCAAGGCATAACAGCCCTTTGAAAAGTCCTTCCCAAGCAGGATTTCCCACTGCCATTGAAGTCAGTTATAAAATTTCCATTGCTTTACACATAGGCCGAATTAGGCTAAAAGAGAGGACTGTTTAAAAATTCTACCTTAAACCTGTTGCACTCAAAGTAGCCCCTGACTCACACCTAAGTGTCACTCATCACCCACAGAAAAAGGATAGTATAAGTTGAAAGAAATAGTTACACATAAACACAGGATGATGACCAGCTTTCTGAAATCTTTATCACATGTATCCTGCCACATCTTTAACTGAATTATGTTAAGTTAGAAAAGAAGGCAAAATTCAGCTGCATGAAGACTACCTCCACCTCAAGTCAAATAAGGTATCAAATGCCACTGTATTTACAACAACAAAAATTCTGATAATATCTGAAAATATGTGATCCTCTTTTAGAAGTCTTAATACAGGCTCACAACATAATGCATACTATGGACAGACAGCATTGCTGACATGTCTAGCTGTAAGAAACAAATTACGGAGATTATAAACCATATAAAATATTGCTAAAAACCACCTGAGACCCCCAACATTTTCCTTTTGCAAACTGAAAGTTTCCTAAGTTCCACTTGTGAAATTGCCCTCATTTGAAGAATGACCTCAGGTTAATTTCAAATATTGATATCCTGAAATTTTCAAGGTTGTGTGTTTTGAGGGGATGAGGAGGAAACTTTAAGCTTTACTTAAAGCTTTTTACTGAAAAAGTCCTCTTCTGTTTGCTTTTCCTACAATAATTTCAATTTAATTTCACTTTTTAATTTTGCAAACAATAAAGTATTATTTTCAAATTAAAAAAAAAAGAGAGAAATTTTAATTGTTAGAAAAGAAGATAAGTTTACTTTGTATAATTGTAGATCTGAATAAATACCCTTAGGTCACCTAAGCCTCAATGACCTTCAATGAAAAGTAAGCTTCTAAGTCAAGTACATTTATTTGACTGTTTAACAAACAGTCTTTAGGACAGTAATTTAAAGAACCACCTATTAAGGTTGGGGGCTAGAAGCACTAAATCCCTTTTCATACATGGTAGCTGGAAGACTACTAAAACCCACATTTTTTTATTCTTAGTAGCAATTCCCTCAAGCAAATATAAGGTCCACCTGATTTTTCTCACCAGGCCTTCAAGAAGCACTTTATTTCCAGCAAGCAAACAAAAATCAATAACCTACATAAAATGTCATAGACAGAAGAGAATATAAGCAAAAGAGGTCATCTGACCTTGGAAATAAAGGCACAGCACCCATCTGAAAGATATTATACTCTCACATTAATTACCCAGAACAGCAGCTGTGCTCCAGTAATCAAATGTATGTGGGAAAGTGCTCTGTAAGCACTCTTAGCTTTGCACTCAGGACTTGATGGATGAATCTGTCTCCAAAACAGAGAAATCAGAGGTTGATTACTACTGCAACCAGGTCTTTGCTGAAGGTTAAACTACATTCCTGCCTGTAAAAAAATTAAACATCTCCACATATTTCTCAAGCAACATAAAGAAAAAGCTGGAAGTCTAAGGATTTTTCTCTGCTACTCTATATTTAAAAAAAAAAAGTAGTAAAAACATCACCATAGGGCATACTATCATCTCAGAGCAAGACCACAACATCCATGCCCAGTGTTACTCAGGAAAAGACATGCAATAAGAAAAGGTGAAGACGTGAGTGTTCAGATTCCAGTTTGGTTTGTTATTTGTTTCCCAAGTCCATATGTAGAATTGTTTGCTTTCTTGTGCATGTAGGCAGAAATGAAGCTCTTCATTTATTATTCCAAATATGCCTTTTAGCGTTTACTTTGTAAGAGCACTGTGAATTGTATTTCCACTGTCTAATCCTGACGTTTTGGAATAAAAGATCATACTCTCAATAAGCCTGTGTGCTATAGTTACTGTCTCAAAACAAAGCTGTGTGCCATGTCGAACCAAGACTACACCCACACATACACATCCATACTGGTTTTTGTCACATATAAGATAACTGGATAACTCAGTTAGGAAGGGACCACAGGAGGTCACCACTCCAAGCCCTGCTCAGGATCTTATCAGGTTGGGACTCGATACCCTCCAAGGGTGCAGATGGCACAAGCTCTCTGGGCCCTGGCTCCAATGCTGGGCTGTCCCTGTAGGGAAAACATTTCTTCCTTACAGTATGTCTGAATTTTCCCTGTTTCAGTATGTGCCAACTATCTCCAACCCACCCTCCCACCATACACTACTGTGAAGAGCCCGGCTGCATCGCCTCCATCCCCTGGTCTGCTGTTGGGTGACCATGAAGCCATCCCTCCTCAGAGCTAAACAAGCCCCAGTCCTGCAGCCTCTTCTTGCAGGACAAGGGCTCCAGCCCCACTGTCTCGGTGGCCTCCCCTCACCTCCCACCAGTTTATCAGTGTCATTCTTGTATCAGGCATCCAAAGCGGAGGCAGTACCCAGGTGGGTGGGGTCTGGCAGGCGTCGAGCAGAGAGGGGACAGTCCCTGCCTTCCCCTGGCTTTCAGGGCCGTGTCCTGCTCGCACTGCCCCAGGTGCCACTGTCCCTTTTTTTGCTGGCTGGGACAGTGCCCCAGAGCTGCTCCTTGGCCCCATGAGCCCCAGCCTATATCATTGCACGGGGTATTTACATACACATATTTTTTGAATTAACCTTTTCATTTATAAGAAGCATAACTGGTTTCTCGTTATTTTGCAGAACTTTTGCAAGAGGAAAGTTAGTATGCCAGCTGCACGTGTAAGCAAAACCAGTTTTGTCTTTCCTAAAAAACTTTAGACATATTTATCCATGTCTTCCATAAAAAATAACTATTTTTTGAACATATTTACCCATAACTCCCAGTCACACTAGAAGCAGAGAGACCTCTGACTGAATTTGCAAAGGCATCCCAGCCCAAGCACAAGTTGTCTTGGCACATTCTCTGAGAAATTTCACAAAGCAGCTATGTTTTTCCAGACTCCAGCCATACACCAATGTTTCACTTGTACAGATACAGTTATCTCAACAAGACATATGAATACAAACTACCTTTCAAAAATCCAACAGTCTTTTAGCAAACATATGTCATTGAGGCACATCTTCAAAATCCTCTCTTTTTTTTTTTTTTTTTTTTTTAAGAGGCCCTATGGTAAAAATGGCTAGGAATTTAACAGCATATGCAATGCCCCCTCAGCGAGAATTCCCCACCTCTCCTGTGTTAGACAACTCTCTCTTTTCTGAACTGCAACTTGCTTGGGAAACCTGATTGCTTCTGCTGCCACGTGCTAGGTGAGCTCATCCAAAACAGCTTTAAACAAAAAAAGCTGACAAAGGTATGTTTTTCGCCAGTCAGTGAAAGCAGCACCTGGAAAGTGACATTAATACCCCACCACATGCACACACATACACACATTGGCTCATACTGATGAGGCTGAACAACTATGAACGCTCATAATACTGTAATAAAGCAGAAAAGCTGCATGCACAATATTGCTCTGCACACAAAATTTTCTACAAGTGCTTGTGAAATCTTGTATCACTGTAATATTTTAAATAAGTTAAACACATTAGTTTCAACACTAATTTGCCTTTAGTACTTTCTGCAAAGTCTTTTACTCCAGTTTTGTTCATAATAACCCTGGAAGCTTCCATTTCTGAGTCCCAGGTCTGCTGCTGAACACAGCAGGAACAAAGTTTAAAACACACACTATTCAGTGTTCAACAGAAAAGCCTTTGTTTTCTAGTAAGGTATGTAAATTTCAAAAGGGGGTAGCTTCTGCCTGTATCAGTCTTTTCTGACCACAACTAGCCTAAAAGACTACACAGACTCCTAACAAAAAGGAACGAAATACTGTTACTAAAATAAAAGAGAGCTGTACACCATGCTTACAACATCAGCTTGGCCATGGCACCTAAAAGAAGTCCTGAGCCTAACAAGAGAACTACAACTAGCCAAAGATCGAGCACTGTGGCATAAGACTCAGTGGCTTACCATTCAGGTTTCCCCACAACTGAAAGCACACAAGAAGTCAAATTTGGGGCATAACAGATGAACAAAACACAAAACCATAAATTTATGACCAAAGAACCACTAACCTACTTAGAACAGGACCATCACAGGATTTAAGTGTGCAGCAGAAAAATAAACAAAACCTACAAATTCTTGGGAAGACATAATTACATTTATTGTTTAGATATGAGTAGTTATAAAGTTCCTCATATATAACATAATTAAACATTATGTTATTAACATCAGCAAACAATAATGGAACAGACTACACAAGCCACACTGGAACAGAATTGAATCGTATTAAGCTGTAGTGTGCACCTGAGTAACTCAAAGGCAAATCATACATCAGATTTCAGTTTCCCACTGTTTCTAAATCTTCTTTGGCTCTCACCAGGGTATAAAATTCTGTGGTGGAAAGGGTGAACATGTGTCAGCAGCAGACTTCCTAAAACACATCATCTCGGACTAACTCTGTGATTACAGGGAATTAATATGAATGTCTGCTTCCAATTTAAAAATTGGTTACATCATCTCCTAAATATCTCTTTAAATTGAATTGCCATCATAACTAAAGAAACCTGAACAAGTCACACAACTCTCTTGTGGAGTCTGGAAATGTCGTTACTCCCCTCATAACAGATAACAGAGTACTAAGACCATACCATGGTTTTGCTCAACAGCATTTTTAACTCTCCATTTTTTAATTCTACGTACCTACTTTTGTTTTTCAACTTGTTTTGACAACACAATTTCACCCTTGCTGCAAGTCTTCAAAAGCACATTCCCATTTCATCTACTGCAGCACATAAACTGGTGAAACTACAGATGACCAGTTTAAAAAAATGACAATTTATCTGATAAATGTCTTTACAACTGTTCATAAGATTTGAAAAGTACTTTAGGACTAAAAAGATAACTTATTGTATTCGCAAATTTAACAGCTTATTGAAAACAGAAGTTATTTACTGCCTATGCAAATCACCTCCACCTGTTTTTAATACAGGTTTAAAACAGGTAAGAAGCAGCATTTTGCAAGACTTCAATTAATGCGAAATTTTTTTAACAAAGTAATAATTAGCTGTAGGCATCCTAATTATTAAACTGAACATCTGAAAAAAAAAAAAATATTCAGTTTCCAGTTCCATTGAACCTGAGTACACTGAAGAGTTGATGACCAGTATGCAGTCAATGATGAAGCCAGCCTAACAGACACAGAATAAAAAAAAAAAAGCTCCTTCATTTCCTGCTCATGGGCCTCCTTCCTCCAGGCACATGCCTGCCCCCATGAAAAGAAAGGGGACCTGAGAGAACCCTGCACCTGACATAGAAGAACCCCAAACTTTTGTTAACAGTAAGCAGATCTAACAGTACCAGAGTTAATGAGCTCTCAAAACCCATTTCACTTTTCTCTCCTTCCAATTCCCATCTCATTCAAAACTAAAATTTAAACTTGAGCGAGAAACACAATTCAGTAGTCTTCAATGCAGGGAGGCCAGACCTCATAATGCTTTAGGGCACTGGAGAGAGAGTGATTTGATCAGAAAAGGAACAGAGCCTTCCCACCACCTTTTAACACCGAAGTGCTGCCTACCCAAGAAAGAGAGGCAAGGGACTCGTGGCAGTATCTGAAGCCATCCATCTGCTGCCAGAGGAAGGTTAGCTGATATTATGGCCCAAACAGAAGAGATGAACCAAAAGCAGTAGAGAAAAATCTTGACAAGGATCCACAGACGACTTCTGCAGTAAAGTACAGCAACTAGACACATTAGACCAAAGATGCTTAAAAAAATAAATCACAAATCCCAGACTGTAATGGCTGAGAAAATAAATATGACTGCTCCCACCAACCAGAATGATTAAACATCATAAGTAAAAGTCCTATAACAACTAAAATAAGGAAATTTGGGGTTCTCTTTCAGTCTGCTGTGATTCTCTGACAGGTTACTGATGGTTTTATTCCTGGGTGTACTATGAATTGCATCTTTGATTTATGGTCAGATAATCTAAAATTTTGACCACTGGAATTGTTACTCTGGTATTTAATTCGTTGTTACTAATAAAACCCATTTCCAAAGAAGAAAGAGAAATTTAAATAGTATATAAGCAATGTCAAGGCACAACAACATTTAAGGTCAGTATTACAATGTGAGACTAGCATCAATCTCTGTTATAGGTACAATTATAAAAAATGAATCTTTACTAAATCTGAGCATATGGTTGTTTGTAATTTACCACTTTTTCTCTGTGTAAAAGGGCAGAACTGTCTCAGAGAGCACAGTGGGAAATGCTGACTCTCCAGTGACGAATTCTGAATGTAGTTGATGTTATCTTCACACTAGCAACATTTTTATAGCAATGAAAACTATGTTTTTTCTATTTAATCAAAGAGGGATTATACCTATGCTACAAAAAAAACCACCAACAAATCAAATCAAATCAACCGTGCAAGCCCAATACCCTTTCCATCTCCTTTCAGATGCCATTAATAGTGTAATACAGAACAACTGTAGACAGAGCTAAAAAATATGACTGAATAAGCTGCTGGGCACGGCTATCTTCAGGGCGAGTAAGAATGCCTCAAGCTTCACTCACAGAGAGAGTAAGAACTAGTGTGTCCAAAAAGCCCTTGGGTTTTCCTCCTCTGCCTACACACAAAGATTTCACCCAACCTTTCTTGTTGAGACAATCTTACTCAGCTGTATCCTTGGTCAGTGTGGCACAGTCTTGATGCAACATATCTTTGATATAATTGAGACACAAGACCTATCAGCCAAGAATCAAGACTGAGAACACTCTGTATCTGTTGAAAGTTTTGAGTCACTTAGTCCTCCTTATTTAATAACTTGAAATGATACTGTGAAGGGAAAATCAAGCTTATCAATTTTGTTATAGAAAGCAAACTTTTTAAGTGAGTTAAACTCTAAATTTTTTAATTCTTTAATGCATTCAAGCCACAGATTGTGTCAGGCATACAGAAACATTTGGATAGTGTTGAGACCACTTCAAGAAAAGAAGGGTCTGCTACAATGTGAGAGAAGGCTCTTCAGCAAATATGCAGCTTTCAGGAAAACCAAGTTAAATGACAGTAAAGTTCAGCTAGTTAGTCTGTTAGTCTAATTAGCTTCCTTCAGCTGAGAGCAACAAGTTGCAGAATACTGTTTCCAGGAGAGATTGTTTCAAAGAAAAAAAGGCTAAAGTAGCAGTATAGTACAAATATGAAGGGAAAAAGAGCCTCTAGGACACCTAAGCAATAACTTTTCTGCTTTCTAAATGCATCTGTAACAAATCTCGTAGTTAGCAAGACAACTGAGCAACACATCTTGATCCAAAAATCTGTTTCCTACCTTCCCAAACCCAAATCCAAAAGTACATGATCAACTCACTGAAACAGTACAGAAATAGTGCTGAAACCCCAGTAACTTCCTAGATTTTGTCATATGATCAGTAAAATGATTTGTTCTGAGGTGCTCATTATTACCTGACAGCTTCAAGCTAAGGATACTCCCTCATGAAAAGCAATCACGGCTCAGACAGCACAGAAGTAAGGGACCTGATCCTCCTTTAATTCATTTTATTTCAGAAATTTCAGAGGAGCTATACCCAAGTTAAGCTGGAAAGGTGGGATAGATGGCATATAGAACTTGCCTACCTTTCATAGTATAACATGTACTTAAAAATATACTACTGCCTGGCAACTGTAACACCTAGCTACTGAAAACACTAGATTTTACAATCCCTCCCCAGCCCTGCTGCCTTCAACCTAGGAAAATAAAAGCCTCAAAACCGACAGCTCTTACTTCAATTGTTATTTCAATTAGACTTTACTACACATTTTTTGACAATTACTTTTTCTAGAAACGCTTGAAAAAGTCAATATGTAAGATGTGGAGATGTTATTCAGACTGGGAAAGAATGAGGAAGATGGAGAGATGAAGTAAATAAAATTCCAAAGTATTTGACTATGGTGGGCATATCAGCTCTTTTCCATCTGCTTCTCAGCATTCAAAACAACTGCATTAACACTCTATAGATGCTATATCATAAGCTCCTTTTCAAGGATCTGATGTATGCTGGATTACATTATTGAAAAGGTTTTAAGTATTAGCTAGTTTGTCTCTTCTTTCTGAGTGACGGCAAGACATCACAGCCCACATCTGCTAACATTCACAGAAATTAGGTAAGCAAGAGTATGTAAGTGCTGCATGCTATCAAAACCTTGTGAAGAAACAGTAAAATCCCTCTAACAAGAGATTTCATTTACAGGTATAGTCACAGCTGAAAACTTACAGTTACAAAAACAAACAAACAAACACAAAAAAAACAAAAAAAAACAAAAAAAAGGAAAATTTTACTGGTTTCAAGCTGCAATATTCCTGGAATTAAATGCTACTTCAACAGATTTGAGCTTGTATCTATAGAACTTTAATTCTCAGGAAAAAAAAAAAAATCACAAGGAAAAAACCCTATGGAACAAAACAACAGATGCAAAGGAGGAGGGAGGAAGTAGGAATGCACAGATGTAGGTTACAGGAGGTTAAAATTAACTTTTTTCTCCCCCCTACATGGACAGCTTTCTCTTCTATTGTATTTTCTGTCACCATTTTAGCCCACATAGTGAGCTCAATCTCATCTCCAACCACCAAGTTCTAATAACACCTGCCGATCCTTTTACTTCTTCCGTTTCAAGGAGAAGCTGCTGATTCAGTCCACATTAAAAAAAAACCAAAGCTGCACAGACCAGCTCATGAGTTTTCAAAGACTTGGAGGAAAACTGATCTGCCACTTGCATTTTCTCACAGATCTGCAACAGTGTTACAGTGCTATGCTGTAAAGACAGCTCCACACTCCTCTCCAAAACCACATGGAAGGATGTCTTACATTTACTTCCCAAGCATTGACCTGAGTGATTACAGAAAAAATTCTCAAGTACATCTTCCACTGTTATGACCTTTCTGAAACGCTGTGGCCACTTGTCAGCACAGAGTAGATGCACCATTAGGCACTACACACCAGATTTTCAAGAGGCAAGAGGCCTTTCTGGCTAGATCAGCACCTACCTGCATTTGACTGGCCTCACCAGACCTGTCTGCCTGTTCCAGGCTCCCCAACAGCAAAGTTTTTTCTAGTCCGAAACATCAAGAATTTCTGCACCTTCAGTGACTTAGGAAGCAAGATACACCCTGTGCTTCTCCCCAGAGCTGATGAGGAAAGGGTTAGTTATTCAAACAGGGACAACATCAACATCACTTTCTTTTCTCTGCACTGAGGAAGGTCTTGACTGAGACCTACTTTTCAGCACAAGCACATTTCTGTTAGTGGAACTGGCTGCTCCAAGGCGACTCACATGAAATCTGTTCCTGAGACATAATTAAACCCTAATGAAGGCTGGCATTTCTCCACATCTGCAGCTCAGAACAGAACTTGAAGAGTATTAGTAATTGCACTGTCCACAGCTCAGGGTCCTCAGATCTGTCTCTCAAACAGCAGCTTGCTCAGAAATTAAGTCTGAGCAAGGGAGATGGGAGTGATGCCTGGCTACAGCCACAGGGGTCGCATCATGCTAAGAAAAACATAAATAAATTGGTTGATGCTAATCAAGTTAACCAGATCACACACTGTTGGCAGATCACGAAAATCAAAACCAGATGGATTCTGTCAAAACCACAAAGCCTTCCATACACTTGCCAGTCTCTATCCACCAAGAAAACAAACTTAACAGAACACAATTACACTGGATAGAGTTCAGAAGAAAACAAAGAAAATTGAGTGTAGTCACCCAAACACACTTTTCACATCCCTATACAACCTTTACAGCTAGAACCTCCAAGCAAACCAGTCCAAGTCAAGTAATACATACAGACAATGGGAAAAAACAATATAGTGTAACAGCATTTAAAGATGCAGTCATAAGTGAAACAGAACATAAATAAAAGTTCTTCTAACCACATGTAGGGTGGCAGTTGTTTGGTTTTTTTTAATTATTTGTTCCCCATGCCCCTGCAGTGCTTTGTCTCCCTTCCAAGCAGAACTGACTTTAAAAAAACTTCAGATGGCTCACATTTCTGTAAAAGTAGGTTACTCCATCTTCTCTTTTTATATAGCAATACTGAGATTTTAGTAGAAGAGTATATTCCATTTAAAATATTTTATTATGCGTTCTTAACCTTATCAAATCTTTTTATATTATTAACACATCCAATTAGTGGAATTATAGCAGAGAAAAGCAGCAACTAAAAAGGGCAGCTGTAAGGTAAAATACATTTCACATGAATAAACTTACAGGAAGAACAGTACTATCCTGAAATGTTTCAATACTTGAAGTAATTGAAATATTTAGGTATTCATCTATTAACATTTTTCTCTTTTTGCTTGAAGACAGCCTGAGAGTCAATGGCTCCTTTCACTTTTCCTCAGAAGTTATTATTAAGGCAATGTATTTCAAAGACAGTCATGACCTTTTTTTCTCCAGAAAATGGAAGCCCTAATTATTTTTCTTTATTATTTTTCAGAAAGAGAAAATAAGATGCCTCTTAAGTGTTCCATAAAACCTAGACAAGAAGGATTCTATAATGCCAGGGAATGGTATATGTAAAGTTATTCTGCTTTATCTTTATATTCCTTTTCAAGGAAGGATCACCCCTCCTACAATAGAATGTCTTTCTTTTCTGACATCCAAGCTTAAGTGTGGTATTTAAGGCTCAATTCTCTGGTGGTATTTAACTCAAATTAAAAGTCATGCTGCTCTGGTCTCTGCTATCCATCAGGCAAAGGAATGGTTCGGACCTCTCTTCAAATACCTGACCTTTGTATAAGTGACCTTATAAGCATGCACATACAAATTTCCCATTTCTTTGCTATACTACAGCACATTTTGGTTTTAATTTCTTAAATTCAGGACAAAAAGTACTGAGGATGTGATCTCTCTCATGGCAACATGCTTTAAAAAGAAGGTAGGAAGCCACTGAATTAGCTTTAAGTATGGAAGTGGATTTAAAAAGTGATGAAAATAATAAAGAATTATATATTTCTCATGGCTCTGCAGGTTGCTACAGGATTATGTTAAGATTACCACTCTATTACAGAATTCAACACTGTGTTTCAAATCAGTCAGGCAGATGGCTACTGCTGGTATTAATTTACGTGGACTTCTCTGGACAAGTAAAGCTTTTAGCTCTCTAGGAGTTGTGAAAACCCACAGTGATCAGTAAATTTGACCTCTTAAAAAGCACAAACCATTATGACACCCTAAGCTTTTGCTTGCTTGAACTGCAGCATAAACTATTTAGAAAGACCTGCAATTTTCCAAGTTTGTCAACCCACAACATCCATTCCATTATCTTACATAGGACTGATGTTAAACTGCCACGCTACAAGTACCCAGTCATTCACTTTACCATTTAAAATATTAGCACAACGTAAACTTCCTTACAGTCTTGTGGGACTCTGGCATTATTAGAACAGCTATTGAAAACTGAAGAGTCCAAAAGGCTCTTCTGCCACACCCTTCTAAAGATGTTAAATCAGTTACCTGAATAGAACAATTTTTACGTACAAAAGCAACTGGTCAACAGTTGGAATTTAGAATGGTCAAGTTTTTTTGAAATTGCCAGTTTCTGCAGACAGTTACTTGTGCAGATCCTCAGCTCAAATACAAAACATCCAAGCTCTGGAACTAAAAGTGAGTCACTACAAACTGTAATGTTTTAAAATTGAAGTAATGTTTTAAAGATTTGATTAAAGCAAGCACACCATTAAAAAAATCAGTCAGTCCTGGGAAAACACTGTATGCTCTTTCAGACCTATGACTGGGGGTTTAGCTTTTCTGAAAGTCTCTGAACTTCTGACTCTTATCAATTATAGGGGAAAAAACTTTGGAAAAAAGGGAAGGGAGAAGAAGAGAAGGGGAAGGGAGGAGCACAAAACCCAGTATCTGCAGCCTGCAAGAGTAAATAGATTGCCATCTACACTTGTCAGAGCCAGTTTCTCAGAGTGAGTCATCTACATTTGTGTTTTAGTTTGGATCCAAAGTACACTTTTGGAGGGCAACTTCAGATGATCCCCACACACTGCACTTCAGGGCACACTGCAGAGTAGACTTGGAGATCACATAATGGATTTCTTACAAACAATCAGTTGGCAGAAGAGAGGTCCAGGAGTGCACCTAATTTGTTCAATCTACTGGTGAGCATTCAGGCACAGGGCCAGTCCAGAGATAACATGATAGTGAAACTCCTCAAATGTGCATAAGACTGTACATTAGGTCCTTGCTACCAAACATTTTGTCCTACAGATTCGCTCAGGCTGCAGCTAAGTCAGGGGCAGCCCCAGAGCAGTTCCACAGAAACATTTGTTTGACAATATCATTAATAATTTCTAACTTCTGTTCACTCTTTTAATCACATGTGAATATTTTCTCTCTGATGCTTTTACACTAGTGGGACAGGGAAGATAAGGAAAAGGAAAGACAAAACCATATGGACACAGATTAAATATTTGAGAAACCAGTATATTCTGGTACCAGCTTGCACACTCAGATGGTTCTTACAAACTCACAGAGTCAGAAGAATCTTGATTGGAAGTGACCACTGGAGACCATCCAGACCAACCAGCTCCTCAAAGTGGAACTAATGCCAATACCAGACCATGTTGGTCATGACTTTGCCTGGCCAAACCTCAAAACCCTCTGCAGATGGGTTACTCCACCATCTCTCTGGGCAACCTGTTCTGGTTTTGCACTAGCCTTACAAGGAAGAATTTTTCCATTATGTTCAAGCTAGATATACATTACTATGATAACTTGGTGCAGCTGAAAGATCAGAATTGACCTTACCAAGAAAATGCTCATTTGTTCATGTAGTAAGAGCAAACATGAGATTGGGAAAAAACATCCAGAGGACCATGAGACAGAAGAACTTAAGGCAAGAAGGGAGGGTGGAGAGGCAGCAGAAAAGAAGGGGAATACGAGACACGGGGTGTATTAACAAGGCAAGACTTGCTTCACAGTAGTGCCTTCTGCAATTATCTCTCATTCAAATAGTTGCAAGTAATCTAGCTGAAGATCTGGCATTCAGTTTTAAAACCTTGCCAGTGGTGTATTTTTTGATTGTTTAATTTAAATTCTTCTTTACTGTTCACATTAGTGTTTGGACTCCTTAG
Source organism: Astur gentilis (assembly GCF_929443795.1). Classification (NCBI taxonomy): domain Eukaryota; kingdom Metazoa; phylum Chordata; class Aves; order Accipitriformes; family Accipitridae; genus Astur; species Astur gentilis. The sequence continues at coordinate 47,510,391 of NC_064919.1, forward strand.
TCTTGCAAAAATAAGTAAGACATAAGAGTCAATGACACTTGCTTATTATTAAACCCATGGCCATGTTTTGCTTTCACTTTCTTTGCAAGTGTCCTGGTATTTTTGCCTTTAAAAATATTTTTTTCAAATGCATTAAGAATCATAACAAAACTACATAAGGTATAAAGAAAAATAAGAAGTCTTAGGGGGAAAAAAAGAGGGAAAATTGGCATCTAACCTCTTTAAAGGGTATTTAGAAACTCCATTTTTTACTCCTAAATACATTGTGAATTTCATATTATGGGATCATTAGACATTGGCTATAATTAATCTGTTGGCACTGAAAAATTTCCAAGAATCACATTAACATAATTCAGTTAAAAACGGACTTCTGAATGACTACTATTTTAGACTAGAATTGTTAGGTGAAACTACGCTTCCAGTATCTTTGCACCCATGCAATGTTTCCTAACCAAAAGAATGTAACTTCCATGTAACTACATTTGAAAATGATATTAATGGATTCTTCTTTTACTACCAGGGTCTAGTGGGTTGACGCTGCCTGGATGCCAGGTGCCCACCAAAGCCACTCTATCACTCCCCCACCTCAGCTGGACAGCGGAAAGAAAATGTAATAAGAAGCTCTTGGGTCAAGATAAGGACAAGGAGATCACTCATCAACTACCATCAAGGGCAAAAAAGGCTCAGCTTGGGGAAAATTAATTTAATTTATTGCCAATCAAATCAGAGTAGGGTAATGAGAAATAAAACCAAATCTTAAAAACACCTTTCCCCCACCCCTCCCTTCTTCCTAGGCTCAACTTCACTCCCAAATTCTCTACCTCCTCCTCCCTGTGCAGCAGTGGGGGACGGGGAATGGCGGTTGCCGTCAGTTCATCACATTGTCTCTGCCGCTCCTTCCTCTTCACACTCTTCCTTTGCTCCAGTGTGGGGTCGCTCCCACGGGAGAGAGTCCTCCACAAACTTCTCCAACATGGGTCCTTCCCACAGGCTACAGCTCTTCATGAACTGCTCCAGCGTGGGCCCCTTCCATGGGGTCACAAGTCCTGACAGAAAACCTGCTCCTGTGTGGGCTCCTCTCTCCACAGGTCATCAGGTCCTGCCAGGAGCCTGCTCCAGCACAAGCTTCCCATGGGGTCACAGCCTCCTTCAGGCATTCACCTGCTCCAGCGTGGGGTCCTCCACAGGCTGCAGGTGGATATCTCCTCCACCGTGGACCTCCATGGGCTGCAGGAGGACAGCCTGCCTCAACATGGTCTTCACCACGAGCTGCAGGGGAGCCTGGAGCCTGGAGCACCTCCTCCCCTCCTTCTTCACTGACCTTGGTGCCTGCAGAGCTGTTTCGCTCATGTATTCCCACTCCTCTCTGGCTGCTGTTGTGCAGCAGTTGTTTTTTCCCTTTCTTAAATATGTTATCCCAGAGGTGCTACCACCATCACTGATGGGCTTGGCCTTGGCCAGGGGCGAGTCTGTCTCAGAGCTGGCTGGCATTGGCTCTGTTGGACTTGGGGGAAGCAAACACACTGGGTACAAAAGTACAGTGCACCACTTGTACCAATATAACCCTTTAGTTATGGTCAAGAAGGCACTTTTCACTACTTGAAGAACAAAACAGCTTTCTGAGTTAATACTCTTATGCTGTCATTTCTGAAAGGTAAGCACTAGTCTGAATGCATGCACACAGGTATTTTCTTAGGACCCAGTGTACCAGTAAACCTTCTTGCCTGACCTTCTACATATTACAGCCCCCCAAAAATTCATCCTGTAATTCTAGAGCAACTTCGTCTATGTGTTGGTTTGTTTACAGGCTCCTAAGTGTACTCATACTAATCCCTAAGATGACTAATGCTGCTGGCAAGATAAGGCTGCAGCACAGTCTAATGACTCTTCCACTTGTACCAGCACAAAATTATGGCCTTCAGAGCAGCCTTGGGGCAATTCTCAAAAAGACACCTACAAGCCTTAATAAGGCATTGTAATTTGCCAAAAGGGTCTGACCTAACACCTCTCAACACTGCACTTCTGTAAGTAAATTTACCTCTGAACCACTGGAAGAAAACAGCTTCAAGGAACCATAAAACTAAGGAAATGCAGTAAAGTCCAACAGACAAAATTCAACTCTGAACCAACTGTACCAATTGCTCTGTCACTCTTACACACACACACACACACACATATCTTTAGGCAGAATGAAGGAGCATGGCTCACTGTGCAGAAATTGAAACAATTTGTGATATTTTGCCATGAGATGAAACTATGTCACTCAAAACTGCTTCTCAAAACTCATTCTTCTTTTACCTGCGAGAGTTATTCTGCCTTACCAATCACTGATGGACATAAATGGATTTTGAAAAACATTTCATGTTCAAAAATGTTTTCCTGTCCGTTTCAACTTTTGCATCTCTTACTCTTACTGTGGTACTTCTTGCATGAAGATGAGTCAGAAATTCCACTTCAGGTCCTACCAAAGTAATCTAACAGGATATCAAAAAACAGCCTGCATCTTTGTAAAAGAAAAACATCCACCACTAGATGAATGCTTAAAAGTGAAATACTTTGCCACACAAACTATCCCAAGTAGCTTTGCAAAAAGACCAAACCTTTAAGAAAAAAAAAACAAAACAAAACAAACAGAAGAGGTACAAGCAGAAAAGACTTGTCCATGAAGCAGATTAGGGCTAATAACAGTGTTTTGTTTCAATATTACTTAAGATTTGACAAAGATGCATGTCTTTTTTAATAGCACTTACTTTTTTAAAGCAGTGTTCGAATGCTTTTTCTCTTCTGTGTGTGGTTTTGAACTGAGAAATGCACACAGATAGCTGCTTTAAGCTAAGCAGATCTCACTTTTTGTCAATCAAGATTACAGTAGTGTGTCATCTGGCAACATGAACAAGGTAACACTGTCCACGGGCCAAGTCCCCAGGTTATATGATCCTTGTGACAACAAGGGGGCTTGGACTACATTATCTTTAAGGCCCCCTCCAACCCCAAATTCTATTATTCTATAAAAAATAAGCTAAAACTATGCTCAGTGATGAAGATGTAGCTTCTATATCTCTATCCCAGACAAAAGCCCTCTTTTCAAGCCTGCAGATTAGCTTTTCCCTCCACTGGAAACATATTTTTTATAGCTAGCTGCATCACAAGAGAGATTGTTAAATGTGTAAACCTCTTTCAGGAATAAATAGATCTATGTATGAATCTGTGTTCAGACTAGGAACAGCCAACACAAGATTTGCCTGTAATTTCTGATAATATGTAGGATTGACCCTTGCAAATACAGACATACCCAATGTAATTTGTTTGTAGAATTATATTTATCAAAAGAAAAACTAAATTTCAAAATTTATGTGACCTATTCCCTTTTGAGTCATATTTTCAGAATTGTCTCCAGTAACAAAGAAAATAAGATGTTTCATATAAAATTAAATTTTTCACTCTTTGGCTTACTAACATCCAGCTATTGTAAAGCTCAGTATGAATTTTGGTTCAAATATCCATATACCAACCACTTCACGTACTTTAAGAGCTTATTAGCCTCAAGGTGGAGATAAGCAGTGGGTCCAATCTACAGTAATCAAAGCATACACACGCAAACCTCAGATCAGGCTGGAAGGTAAATGTACAAACCAAAAGACAAGTGCATAACAGGTGTTTGGACGGCACCGGTCAAACCATTTGACATCAGAAGGTTACTTTAATCCAATGAGATCGACATTCCAACACATACAGGAAAAGCTGCAGGACACTATGGATCAGCGAGTGGGAATGCAGTCAGGACATGACATCATTTGATCCTCCAAAGCAGTTCCACTGACATGGAACAGACTGTTCAGATTTTCCTGCAAACTTTCCAACTAGGGATTTTACGGAGCAAAGATGCAACAGAGGGACAAACTCCATCATCATAAAACCTTTAACATTCACATGGAGATGAATCTCACGATGCCCTGCCATGCTGCTCTCTGTGCATGTCTTTGCAAACCCACATATTTAACTGTAAGCTATGCACAGCCACAAACACGAGAAATACTACAGAAGTAAACACACCCCCACCAAGCTCTAAGGCAGAGGCAAGCATTCAAAATCTTCCTCTTAAAAGCAGGATACAAAAAAAACAAAGGGTAGAAATAGCTTTTCCTCACGTAGCTCAAACTGGACTGGAGAGCTGGCAATAGGTTTTTGCACCCCCAGGTATGATGCCAGAGTATATGATACAAATACCAAGTATTTAAATCAGACAGTCTGGAAGCAAGCAGCAAACATTCTGCATCAATTACACTGGTGTGCAAAGTCATCGAAAACACAAATTAGCACATATTAGGCCGGTTATTTTCTCAAGGGGACAGTGTGTAACCATAAATGGAAACACTGAAAGCTAGAAAAAAGTCAGCAATAGAAAACTGTGCAGATAAACTATGACCTCAAATCTTTTATCAAGTATAGAAATGGACCTAAATAACAGCAGCAAAGCAAGATTCCCAATTCTGCATACAGTTCCAAGCACATCAGAACAAACATGAGCACTGTGTTGCACTACAAAGCAAGATACATCTTATGCAAATACCTGCTGTAGTGAAGTTGAGAGAATATACAAAATAGATAAACCTAGCCTAACAGACAAAAATCACTGTAGTGATAGAAAAACTGAACACAGAAAATCCCTTTCTTCCTAAAGGTTCCAAAAAAACCCAATTAATTCTTTCTACTATGACATGTAATTCCACCTGGTTTGGGAACAACAATAACAATCATAATTCAGGTAACCAAAAATGTTGAGAAGTTGAAATACAGATTTATTTTTCAGCTTATAGGAGTGTCAGCATGGAAACAATCATTTTAAAGGGCTCATCCAGGAAATCTGAATATTACAAAAAATGAAAAAAAAAGAAAAAAAATCAGCAAACCCACCAGTCAAACTCAAGGCACAACAATGCAAAGTCAACAAGCTCAAGATTGATAACCCATACCTACTGCAAAGAACTAAACCACTGGAAAACATTAAAGGAAAATAAGCAAGAGGGTGTTGGTTGGGACCACACAGGGAACAACAGCGTTAGTGTGACTACAAAACACAGCAGCCAAAGGCTGCCAAGCAGTGACAATACGATGCCTGCCTTGGCTCTCAGCCATGGCAAATGCAGCTAAAACCCATCCCCACACATTCTCTGTAGGTGTCAGAAGGGTCAGCTTTGCCAGTCTCAAGCTCTGTACCATCACCACCCAGGTTTTCCTCACCTCAGACCCATTCCTGCATTTTAGAAAATGCAGCTGTGGCTCTAACCCTTCGCTGCCTGTTTTGCCCAGAGGAATCTGAACTCATCAAAATAACAGTATTAAAGAGATCTGGAAACAAACTATTTCTGTTCCTCCCTCCCCCCACCCCCAAATAATTCTTTTGGTCATATGCCTGGTAATTCTTCCTATACGTGTACACATATGGGAAAAGATGGCTCCCTTCTGTGATAGCTTAGCCAGGCAGTGGGGACAGAAGAAGTCCATGTCCGGACTGACACCTGCAGCACCAGCTGGCATAGGGGCATTGCCAACCACAAACCTAAGCACTCTGATGATGGCATCGGAGGACCATCTGCAAGCACATTAGCTTCCCCAGATTTCCTACCAAGGTGGGGGTTTTGTTGTATTTTTTTCAATAAATCACACTTTCTACCCTCGCTGTCCCAAGGCCTGCATCTCTCCTGTCACCACACAAAAAAACCCTGTCTGGCGTCGCAGGCAGCTGCACTGCTTTCTCCTGGCAAACCCCAAAACCACATACCCTGCATCCCCTAAGCAAACCCAAGGCTACCTGCAACTCTTCAGCTACGCACTGCGATAACTGCTTCTAGGCTCTAAGCTTCCCAGTACCAAACACTTGCCAAATCTGAGTCATAACTTAAAAAGAAACACCTCACTTTCCCCCCCCCACCAAGGTAACTCCTGCAGTTGCTCTGTACCAGGTGCAGTGCCCAGGCCCTGGCTGGCAGCAGGGCCTGCAGGGGCGGCCCCTGTGAGGGGAGGCCAGGGCTGCCCCGTGCCGGACACGGCCGGTTCCAGCCGGCTCCAACCAGCCCACGCACAGCAGGCCGAGAGGGGGCCGCGCCTCCGGGAAAGCGGGTGTAGGAAAGGGCAAAAAATGCCAGCCAGGCAGAGAGGAGCCAGGAAAAATGCGTGAGAGACAGCCCTGCGGGCGCCAAGGTCGGTGGAGAAGGAGGGGAGGGGGTGCTCCAGGCACCGGAGCAGAGATTCCCCTGCGGCCCATGGAGAGGAGCCCACGCAGGAGCAAATTTGCTGGCAGGAGCTGCGGCCTGTGGGAGACCAACGTTGGAGCAGTCCGTTCCTGAAGGACTATACTCGGTGGGAAGGACCCATGCTGGAGCAGTTCATGAAGGACTGCAGCCCGTGGGAGGGACCCCACACTGGAGCAGGGGAACAGCGTGAGGAGGAATGAGCGGCGGAGGAGCCGTTATGGACTGACCACGACCCCCATTCCGCATGCCCCTGTGCCACTCAGGGGGGGCAGCAGAAGAGTCAGAAATGAGGGAGTGAAGCTGAACCTGGGAAGAAGTTACAGGGGAGGGCAGGGAAAGTGTTTTAGTTTTTGCCTTTGTTTCTCACCATGCAACTCTATTTCAACTGGCAATAAATTAATTTTCCCCAAGTCAAGTCTGTTTTGCCCATGACAGCAGCTGGCAACTGATCTCTTTATCTCAACTTACAGGCTTCTCCATCTTGTTTTCTCCCCACTGTCCTGTTGAGGAGGGGGAGTGAGACTGAGGTTGGGGCAGGAGGGTTGGTAGCCAGCCAAGGTCAACCCACCACATGCTCACTGAAAGAAAAAAATTATTAAGAAAAAAGTATTAACATGTATTCAACCCTCTTTAATTCAATACAGATATGGGGAGAACCAACTTCACATGAGTAGGTAACCAGGCTCTTCTCTGCAGTGTTCTCAAGCCTTCACAACTCTTTGTTCAATGCAGAAGAAAACATATCTAGATTAGAGACTGCTAACAGGTAAATGACTTAAAACTATGGGAAGGTGGTAGGGTAGGGAAAATGTTAAAAAGATCTTTTTTCTCCTTAGATGTTCTTTCAGTACAACTAAACACAAGTGGTATTTGTAAAAATGATACAAAAATATCAACAGAATTGAGATTTGAGAGGTGTGTTGTTGATTTTTTCCAATCCTCCAACTAGCTTGGCACTGAAGAGCCCATTTTACAGACTCCACTGTAAGGATAAATTTTTAAAAAACCCCTGAAATCACCTCACCTATCTTATTATACAACGGACACATCAGTGATTTAAATCTTCAAAATCCTTATCTATACTTTGTTTTTCTGAGGGCCAAGTCTTGTCTTATAAATGGAATACAGTTTGCTTATACTTCTGTATACTTTCAGCTCTGAAGATAGTTTCTGTCACAAGACTCAAAGTGTGACACCTTTCTACCTATGAAAAGGTAAAGCTGTTGTGCCTTCTTACCATAATATATTCAAAAGCAGCAGAGATGAACACCCATGAACTCCTATAGTTCTTGCAAGCTTCATGACCATTCTGTCTTCCAGGCCATTTTATTATAGGTGGGAGTACTTCCATGCAGAATTCCTTTGCGTTTTTTTTTAATAGAAAGTTTCTCTAGATTTTTTTTATGCAGCAAAACACAAATACCATGATCTTTAGTACTCTCAAAATCTTTTGGGGCTGCTCTATTGTACTAGTGACCTGCAGCTGCCCCAGATGGCAACATATGGTATTACCTTAATACAATGACAAAAAGAAGTCAAAAGATCAGAAAGAACTTTCAGAATTCAAAATTAAATAATTTTAAGCCCAGATTTATCCTTTCCTTCTATGAAAATTGCAATGCTTTACATCAGTTAAGTAAACTGCTAAACTGCAGGCATCATATACTGTGCTAAAAACAGACATCATTGGCAATTTAGACACTTACCAATTCCTTAGTGATAGGATTTTTTAAAAATAGACTGCATTACTGAGAATACCAAAGATGTTATTTTTGTCCCAGGAAGTTAATACTGATAAAACTAACAGCTTACACTCAAGCTAAAGTTAAGGTGCTGACTACTGAGTAAAAGTTTCTTGACATCCTCTGGAGCTAGGCACAGAATTCCACAGAAGTCCCAAATCCTAACTTTAGTTCAGCTTTTCTTGTAAGGAACATCAGGTTATACAAAATCCCAAGCTGATGTCCAAATCTGATGAACTGTTCAACAGCATCTCAGTTAAACTAAATAATGTATTATATCTGACTTTTGTTGTAACAATAATTCGTTTTACAGGCCAATTTGCAGTTTGTAAATGCCAACGTGTTTATTAAGAATTATTTTCATATAAGTTGTTACATTTTTAGTGTCTTTTCATTAACAGTGTAAAGAATCACTGGTGCAACTTGCAAATCATTGATATATTCATGCAACTGGACCAAACAATCTGCTTGACTAAAACCCACATACTTGACCTTATTCCAGTATGTGGTATCTGGTGCACTGAAGTTAAGTCAGTATACTAATTTTCAGAAATGAATGTTACCCAGTTTGCAAGTGGAAATCAGCTTCTCCTTCAAATCCATTCCTAAACAGTTCTGTGTTTCTGCATTTCTTTAAACAACAAGAGGTAATTATTCTGTGACTACACATTATTTCAGCAAGAGGAAAAACAAACAACAAAACCAACCAACCAACCAACCAACCAAGGCACTTCCAGAAAGCTTCAGTTAGTAAAATATGGTTTCTAGGACATCTCAGAGTAACATGCTAGTAACTCTTGCATCAAATAGATTGACAGACCCCTGCATGTTATTCAGTCTGCAAATACCTCATTGCAGAAAAGTGTCTCACGTCTCTGCAATTCAAGCAGGTGGACAAGAAAGAAACCACAGCGACCACCCAAATCTGCAGAGCACAGACTGAGGACATTAAGATAACAGAATTTCCTCTGCACTCATGCTCTAAAATATGGCTGGAGACCACAGACATATTCAGAAGCACCCATGTGAATGCTGCTGCCTAAGGCTGATTTTCAAAAGTGATTTAGGAAGCTTAAATACTGCATGACTTTAAGAGAGTACAGGCTTCCAAACAAACCTGTAGCATTCTGTTCCATAATATTAAAAGACTATTAGCTTCAAAGAGTTTAATTACCTTTCTACTGTCACCTTTGCGGACCCTCCTGCCCTATGCTACCTAGTCACCTGGTACTAATGACATTGCCAGATATGGCTTTAACAGATCAGAAATATTTAGTTTCTAGGAGACTGCTGAAGTAATCAGAAGACACAGGTGGCTCCCTCTTCAATCCCCTAGTCAGGTGTAAAGACCCAAGTAGGGTCAGGTGCATAATTGGAAATGAACACATGGCTGCACAAACAGCATCAACAGAAGCATTTTAATTTTCTGGACTGAGCGCGCCTGTTTGGCAAATGAAGGATGGCCCAGAACTGCAGAGGTAGGGGAGCTGTTCAGCATACTAGCTCAGCAACAGCAAAAAGGCATTATACTAGTTTTTGAGGAAACTAATAGGAAAAGCCCTTACAGATTAAGACAACAGTAACTTTGTCTTAGAACTAGACTCTAGGAAGCAGTTGGAAACTGCAATAGGATTGTGGAAGAAACAAAGACAGAATGTCAAAAGACAGTTCCCTAAACACCAATGATGTCCACAGAAATGCCAAAAATACCAAACCATCTGAGAAGTTCTGCAGTATGTCCTACCTGGCACCATTAAACTCTGTGGGACAACTAAAACCAACTGGAATAGTAACACAGAAGGTGACAGTTTGTTCATGAAGGACAACCATGGCAAGTAGAGAAGAGTAACAAGGTTCTCTATTGTACTTCAGGAATAGTGCATTTATTCTAAAATTCAAGAAAAGATAAGAGTGGACTGAAGTTAAGATGAAAGGCAGGGTAGAAAACAACAAAAGCAATATTATAGGTGAAACAGATTCTCAAATTTTGAAGCAAATACAGACATTTTTTCTTAGCTAGATATCTCAACTACTCAAGACAGCCTATGATGGTAAAATACAAGAATTGATTAACTCAGGCAGTGGGTAAGAAAGCGATGCAACATAGTTACTAGAAGTATGCAAGGATCTTTGTTGCTTAAGAAAGTTGAGAAGGTTACCAGGAAAGGGCATTTTATTCTGAGTAAATATGGAGGAATTAGTGTTGAAAATTGAGATATGACAGATAATTGTGTCACAATCACAAAACAATGAAGTTTAGCATTGTAAGAACAGCAGGATTCTGAGTGTGACAGGATGAGGACAATGGATGTGGAAGAGGCACCAGAGAAGAACAAATAATTACAAGATGCTTAGAATACAAAGCCTCTGAGAAAAGACTGAGGGAAATGAGTTTGTTTAGTCCCCTAGGAAAAAAAACACAAAACAGCCAGCCTAAAAAGGCAACTAAAAATACTGAGATCAGATTTTAGTGAACAAAAAAACTACAACAAAAACAACCCCCAAAGCAAAAAAAAGCAAACAAACAAACCAAACATACAATTGTAACTTTAAAGATAATGAAGTTTTAAAATTGATTACTTTTGGAGGCTGTGGAAACTCTTGTCTCCTTATCTGGAGACCTAAGAAGAGATTAGAAAAATATCTAATCAAGGATGATTTAAGTGATTCAGAAAATTGAATTAAGATTCATGTCTGGAAAACCTCCTGGCCCTATACTTCCACTTAGTAATATGCAGATTTCACAGCAGTAAGCTTTTCTTGCTTATTAAAACATTTATAGGCTTCTTTAAGGCGAGTAAATCAAGAGATTCAGCTCTGTGTCTTTCACCAAGGTACTCATTTATTTCCAAGTAAATTAAACAGAAAGGCTTCAGTAAGAAATGGATAGTGTGTAAAGGAAATTTTGAGTAAGAAATCGAACTGGAGCACAAGGCCTCACAATACCTAAGGCCCTAGTAAGAAACCATGACAGCCCACAGCAGAAGTGTGAAAACCAAGTTACCCTGCTGCTCTGGCATGTGCTCCAGCACATACAGTAAGAACCTGATCATGATGAATATGATCTAGGTAGAGATCTAGGGCTAAAACAGAATAGTAAGACCTAGTAATTGAAAAATGTTAACTAAATCCAAACACTCTAAGTTGGTAATAATAGGTGAATTTTGGGCTGCCAAGCCACTCACACTGAGGCAATCCTGTCGACGACACTACATAAGGCTTACCTTGCCTGTATAACTATGAAATATGAAATATGGGTATGGATGTAGCAAAACTGTGACCAATGTCAAAAAAGTAACAGGAGGGAAGTTTACTTGGGAACAGCTTTGGCAGAGACATGGAGGTGCAAGGCTAATGAAGAGCTGGGCCCAAATTCAGAAAAAAATGGAGAATAAAATACCAAATAGAGAATAAAATGCCAAACTGAGTGGAGGAAAAGGTAGGTCGGTCTTCCAATGGTAGGTGTGCGGACATCTACAGATAGTAGTAATGCTGACATGTGGATTCAAGTCCATGAGGAGGCTGGAGGAAATGCCCTTGGATGACACGCTGGACTCTCCATCAGGTTTATCTTCTTAAGATTTGGGGGTGGGTGGGGGGTGGAGGCAGGAAATAGATTTACACCTCAGTAGTTAGAAAACTGTAATTTAGTAGTAATCACATACGTGATTCCTTAGACTCTGCATTCTGTATCATTATAAAATTGTAAATTGGTATATTTGATTGCATAGAGTATAGATTATTTTGCATAGACTATTGCTGCTCTACGTATTTCCTCTTAGAGTGTTCATTAATCAATAAACATCTTAACAGCTCATATCAGCTAAGGAGCGCTCAAGTCTCCATTCTAACAGAGGGAATGTCAAGCCGTAGCAGTAACAGAAATGTATCTACATAGCAATTATTTCTGACTTTCTTACAGGATGTATCAGTGAGGTTATGTGATAAAATCTCCCCCACGAAGCAGCACAGAGAGACAACGGCAGGTGCGAAGCTCAAATAATACCCTGCCCCAGCTACCCCCAGGAGCCATCAGCCCATCAGAGGCCCGTCTCCACAAGCCCAGAGGAGTACATGGGCACACAATTGCAGACAGCAACCCAAACTACAGACTCCTAAGGAAGGATCATCCTGTCTGGGCCCCTGCCAAACCTGACCCAGGACAACCTCAGCCCCCATGTCCAGCTGTGAAACCCACCAAGATCATCATCAACCCATCAGGAGCAGCCCTCTGGATCACCTTTTGGACTAAGTGGGGCTGCCATCCAGGGTGTGAGACACATTATGGGAGGCAGGGGAAGAGCATTTGGGGATTGCACAGGACTCATTACAGGAAATTTAGGGGAAGAACCAAAGATGGGAAAAGGGATGGATTTAGGTGATTTGATGAGGAATGAGTGTGGGAAGATAGAGGAGTAAGGGGATAAAAAGGGCTGGCTGCATGTGAATAGTGGGCTGCCGGGTATGTTTGTCTGGCCATGCCCTGTGCCTGACCAGCACAGTCTGCCCTATTTACTTGTCAAATGCCTTTCTAACTCATTCCTGTGTGAGGGACTGTCTACTTGATGTTCATGTGTGTATGGGGGTCTGGGTGCAGCAATTAGAGCCAGACCACCAGCACTGCAGCATGTGGAAGTGAGTGTGTGATCGCGAGCAAAGATGAAGCCAGACAAGCTACTGAGCAGGAGAAGGGGCCTGGGAGCTGGGGGCAGAGGGGCCTCTAACAGCCAGCCCTGGGTGGGAGAGATCCTGTGCATCTCCAAGGGCAAGAGTACAGTGGGATGAGCTACGGGACCAGGGGAGTCTTAGTCAACTCTCTGTGTGTTTGTGTGTACAGGTGTGCAAGTGACATGGTCAGTACCAGCAACTGGAGCAGGGCTGCGGCCTCTGGGGCTCATACACCGTGATGCCAGCAACGGGGACCTAGGGACAGCTACAGGGCATACTGAGTGACTGCAGCTGCTGACAGGATCCACATTTTCCACATGTATATATATGGGTCTCACTAGGGGACCCAGTCCTTCCCTGCAAGAGAGAGGAGCAGGATGAGGCCCCTGGTGCTGTCTGTGCTTGTGCGAGTGCTCTGTGTGTCCATCTGATCAGGCTGTGAGTATATGTATATGAGTGGTGTTCATGTGTGCTATGTGCATGTGTCCACTGGGAACACAGGCTCAGCCTTGCTGCTGGATGGACGTGGGGCCACAGAGCAGCAGCAGCCGCCTCACCTCCCTCAGGCTGCTGGAACCGGCATGATCAATTTTCCTCTAAGAGTGTAGCATTAAAGCAGATATAGACAAGACTGTACCCACTCTATAAAACCGATATGCCAGCAATGCACTGTACTCCTACCAACCTAAATCAAAATCAGTTTGACTTATATTATTATAGGTTAAAAAAATATTAAATAAAAACTATATTAACAAATATGGAGTATTTCTACCAATCACCACTAGAAAAGTGTTTTTGAAGAAACATTGTAAGAGTCCAATTTTCTCCATTAAGAGTAACAAAGAAATAGGTAGCTGCAATGCTTAAGGAATTTCTATGATAAACTTTGTGCCACTGCTCCAAGTTTGTAGTATTTTAATTATTTTTGTACTGAGACAGAAAGGGATGCTCCAAGAACATACTGATTTCTATCTAATCTCTTCCTGACAGTGGGCACGTCACATAAAATCTCTCCTTTAGTTTCCCTATCTATAACAAGCAAATAGCATGACACAAAAAATTTATCATGCTACTAGACTGCAGTGAAAATTAATCAGTGCTTATTTGTAGTGAATTCTGAAAGTGGAAAGGACAATTTGCATCAGGAAGGAGTCCTAAAATGACACAGCACTGGCAACATGAAATACAGTCAGGAAGAGGAAGAGAAACAATTCTTTTGAAACACAATTTCTATAAGCATAGGGAACAGTTACACCCTATTTCCTTCATCTACTTTATTTTTGTAGCAGGGACAAAAATAAAGCTTAAAACAAGGCCAGTCTACTTAAACACTCAGTTTATAAATACAGAAACGATGTCATCCTGAAACAAATCTCCTGCAGATAATCACCTGGGAGAATTTATGAGAAATGTGTACTTGCTACATAAGCGCATGCAACAACAGTAATTAAATCAAACATATCTCAAGCACATTAATTATATGTGATGTGAATTTTTCACTGCAAGTTAAATCAGGCATACTGCAGCTGACTGAGATTTAAATATCTATAAATAGGGACTGTGAATTTAACTAAAATTTATCACCAAATTCTCTGTGCACCCTGACAGAAATGCAGGAGGTTAGGAATAGGATTATTTCACTTTATTTCAATCAAACTGGATAGCACTTCAAATCAGGTATGCTTATAAGACCGTGAAGAGGTGTCACAAATGGAGTGAGCTGAGTTACTCTTCATGATGCAAGATCATAAGGTCCTCTAAGTATTAAATAGCTGGTGGCAAGGTGAAGCAGTACAGCATTTTGTTTTAAATTGATGCCAAATTTGTCAGCAAAAGTATAGACTTTCTGAGTTTATACGGTTTAGAACTGCTTGGGCAGTCAGTCCTATTTGCTGTAGCTTCGCTGAAGTGAATGGACACCAGGAAGAGGTCAGATTCCTTGTAAACATGTCTACGTACTACGGGAAGCACTTCTAACGGCAGAGAGCAATACAGCAGTTTCACAGCACAGCAGTTTCACTCCCACTGCAGGGCAGATCCAGATTATCCTCAGGCTCACAGGCCAAGACACACACTGATCCCCTTAATCCACGTATGCTGCCTATCTAATCTTGAAACTACTTTGCAAGGAAAACTGCCAGTGGCTTCAATGAGAGCTCTAGGAGTGGCCGGAGGCTTTGTCACCTGTTATAAAATATTTAAAATCCCAGTTCTTTTTCCTTTAAAAAATTGCTTGAAAAAATGACATGAAAATGGCAAATCCTGCTTCTGGTAGAATTCAATAATGACATTTTATTAAGCCCACTCAGCTCAGCAGAGTGGTGTGACAAAGAGAAAAGGCTGAAAAACCTTCCAAACATAAGTTTTGCATTAACAATATCGCCTTACAACCCGTTGAAAAAGACTACAGAGTTTTCAAGACATAGGATTTAAAAACCTATAATCTCACAGCCACTGGCCTCAAAATAATGGCCCAATTCAACAAAGTTGAATTTTGTCAGGGATTAACGTCACCTGCTTTAAGCAATTTATTTTCTAATTCCATGGACAGTGCGGGAGGCAAGCTTAAGAGACTTTGTTCCTGGAAAAAAGGATCAGATCTTTCCTTCCAAATGGTAATCACAGATAACAGTCCCAGCTTCCAGCTAACTATGTAATCCCAAGTGACTGGACTTTGGTGGAACCATAGCGGGCAGCATACCAGTTGGCTTCCTGAAACACAGACTATTTCACAAGGCAAACTTGTGCACTTTCCCCAGTGATGGCATACGACTATTCAAGGTACAAACAACAGGTTGTCATCCACATGTTTGCTTTCTCAGCAGACAGCCGCAGAGCTGAATGTGCATGGAGATACAGAAAACAACTTATATTTTAATTATCTAGGATCAAAAGTTGCAAGCGCACTAGCAGGCTGAATGAGTCCAGTGTATAGACAACCATGCTGTATGGAAAAGCTCACAAGGTCAAGGCTATCCACGTTTCTCAAATGCAGCTTACTGACAAAATAACCTCAATCTACAAACTCCACCCCCAATGACATCAGTCATGCAAGTGGACCTCACAGCCCATGCTACAAACAAGCAAATCTCCATGTATGCATGGAAGGGTCTGTTCTTGTAGTCCTCCCTTTGACTCAAGAGTCCAACAACGCATGAACCTTAGAAGGCAGAGTGTCTAGCTCTACACGAGGCAAATACAAAGACATTGGCAAGAACAAATACTAATTTTTTTTCAGATTATTTTAAGTATGTCCGCACAACATACTTTTCAGATGTGTCCTGGGATGACTGAACAGGTACTTTAATACCAGGAGTTTAGTCTGAAATACTTTCAATGTGAAGCAGCTTAACTACAGCATTGTGAAAAACGCTGTCAAAGTTTCTTGCTTTCTTCTCCTAGGCTCTAACTTCAGAAATACATTGAGGACTACTCTTCTGAATGCAAGTGTTGTTCTGCCATTCTGTTCTATATTTTATGTACAAGTTCAGTATTGAACAAAAACCCCCAAAGTTCAAAGTTTAAATTTCAGATAAAGGTTACTAGACACAAAGACGAGTATAGAATTTGCAAAAAAATTAATGAAATGTGAAAACCTGTAAGGAACGATAAGGCCAGGATAATCAAGGTACAGATACAATTCAGAGGAATGAAATATCTAATTGTATTGATTTCATCATTTAGACTGCCTGTTTTTTGCATATTTTAAAATACTTCTAATGGCCTCTAGACTAATGCATCTTAAGATTTACTGCTTTAGAACTAGGCATCATTTTTAAATGCTGTAAAAATACTTTCATGGGCCAAGAGGGCAGTAAATACACTCCCTCACGTATTAGCCAAAGGGAAATAGGTACATATATTCAATACAGAGGGCTCTCTCGGTCTGTGTAGCCCAGGATTGCTTCTGTTTGTAGTTCCCAGAATTCCAGATCAGAATTCAAGCAGCAAACCAAACAAACAAACTTACAACCAAACCAAAAGACCTCATTCAGGCCTCAGCTGGAATCTCAGAGTCAGAAACAACAAGCAGGCACAGAGGCAATGCACAAGGATATAATTAGGACAAGCTTTCTAGTTCCTTATAAGAAGAGTCTAGAAGAGCCAAACTTGATCTTAACAAAATAAAACTCTGAGAAGTTGGAAGTAAAAAACCCCAACCTTTTTAAACTTAAGGATAATGTTGGCAAAAGGACATATAGGCATAAATAAAATCTAGACAGGAAATAAGTTGGTTCTGCAGCACCTTTCAAATGGGAGCTCTAGTGGAAGCAACAAAAAACCTTCAACCCTAACTGTTCTTAAAACACCCAAATTTTATGTAAGATATGACCTGAGACATCAGAAACTGGTGAAAACACACAAAATTGTTGTAGCATGGTAATTCTATGTAAGTTTCCCTCTCCTCTTGTTTTGGAAAGATAACTCTGTACTTCTGAATGAGGAAGTTCTTGAAATGCTGTGAGGTTGACAAACCATCACAACACGCTCTCTCTGGTTTTATACTTTTTCCCAAGCATTCATGGCTAGAAACAGGACACTTAGATAAAGGACTTCACTAACACCGTAGAACTATTCTTGTGGGCTTTTTTTTAATTAATGCAGTTTTGTGAGATTTTTGCAAAAATGCTGCAGTAATGCAGTGTAGCTGTATATAGCTTACACTTAACTGACCGTTTAACTGATCAACATTTTCACAGCATGCAACTAATAAAAGGCATATCACAAACTGGATTTTCAGCAGTTACATCACACAAAACCTATGGCACTGTTGCAGGCAAAACAAGCTTACTCAGGGAATTTTACTTCATTTCACCTATTGCCAATTAACACAAACTTCTGATTACTGATTTGGGTGTTGAGAAAAAAACCATAATTAAACACTTAGGGAAACACTCTTCCTCTCCCTTCTCCAGGCTCAACTTCAGTCCAACACCTCTTCCTACCCCTTCCCGGTCTCAACTTCTCTTGTTTTCATGTTACACTTAGTCCCTCCCAATTCCTATGGTTAAGCAAGAGGAAATGCATGAGGCTGGAGCCAGTGCTGTGTGGTTTCTTTCTGCTGCTCCTTGCTTCCTACTTGTCTTCCTCCACTGCTGCTTGCTTCTAACTCACTTTCTCCACCCCAGCTTGAGTTCCTCCATGGGCTGCAGTCTGTCAGGCGTGTCCCTGCCATGACGTGGGTCCTCCAAGACCTGTGATCTCTTGGGGAAACCTGCCCCAGCCTGGGTTACTTGGGAGCTGTAGTCCCTTGGGAGTGACGTTGGTCCAGTGTGGGTCATCTCCTTCCAACAGTGCACCTCCAGCCACATATCTCCTCCATTTCTCCTCCATTCCAGCAACCACTCTCTTAAGTAAGCCTAAGGACCAATGCCATGGGCTCCACTGACTGGCTGAGGTTTTGGCGCATAGCAGGTTGTTTTCATGAGTTTTAGACCTGGCTGGAAGTGGCTGTGACTGGCTGTATTGGGGTTACGTGGCAAGGTTTTGGTAGCAGGGGGGCTGCATGGCTGGCCTCTGTGAGAAGAGGCCAGGGGCTGGCCTATGTCCTGTAACGGAGCAATTCATGAAGGACTGTATCACATGGGAGGGACCCTACGCTGGACCAGGGGAACAGCGTGAGGACGAAGTAGCAGCAGAGAGGAGATGTTACGGACTGACCACAAATGCCACCATTCCCCATCCTCCTGCACTGTACAGGGTAGGGAAAAGGTAGAGGAGTCACAAATAAAGGAGTGAAGCTGAGCCTAGCAAGAGGAGGGTAGGGGAAAAGGGGTTTAGTTTTGTCTTTGTTTCTCACCATCGTACTCCATTTTAAATTGGTAATAAATTAAATTCATTTTCCCCAAGTCAAGTCTGTTTTGCCGTGACAGTAATTTGTAAGTGATTTTCCTATTCTTTACCTCAACCTACAAGCTTTTTCATCCTATTTTCCTCCCCTGTCCTGTTGAGGAGGGGGAATACAAGAGCAACTGGATGGGCAGTTGGCAGCCAGCCAAGGTCAAACGCACCACACTGGCACAGAGTAGTTCATGGTCTCTGCAGAGCTGCTCTATGCCTCCTTTTGTCCAATCTTGTATCATTGCCAGGGGCTCTGCCACCCCTGGAGCAGGGCTCAATCTTTGTCCTTTTAAAATTTCACCAGGTCCCTGTTGTTCAGTTCCTCTGAACAGCAGCCCTGCCCTCCAACATATCGACTGGTCCCCCCAGTATGGTGTCGTTTGCTAAAATTTCTAAGAGTGCCTTTTGTCCTCTCCTCTGGGTAACTGAGAGAGATGTTGAATGCAGCAGGTCCCAGGACACACCTCTCTGATACCCCTCTTGATATTGGCCTCTAGACATCACATGACCCATCAACCATAACCTCTGAGCCCAACCATCCAAAGTTTTTTTCCCCATCTGGTTGCCCTCCCTCCCAGACTGTAATGGCCCAGTTGGATACAAGAATATTGTAGGAGACAGGGTCAAAACCTTGCTAGAGTCAAGGTAAGAAACATCCACTGCTCTCTCATCGTCTGCAAACCTGGTCATTTTATCACAGAAAACAATCAGTTGGATCAGGCATGAGCTACCCTTTGTCAATCCATGCTGACTTCTCCTGATGGCTGCCTCCTCCCTCACATGCCCAGAAATGTGTTCCAACAGGACTCGCTCCAACATTTTTCAGGGACAGAAGTGAGTCTAGTCAGACTGTAGTTTCCATGGCTGACGTTTTCTTCTGAAGATGGGTGCAACATTTGCCTTCCTCAACTTGAGAGGGACTTTCCCAATCCACGTGACCTTTCAAAGACAACAGAACAGCTGGGCAAATCCTTCCAGATTAAAACTTGTTTTCTGGAACACAGATAGTATAAATGACTTCTGTGTAGTCACTAGCCACTCAAAACTAAAAAAAGATGGAAAACATTGTATTTGAACCAGAATAATTCCTGATTGCTCATTTTTAGCACTCATTTACTTTATTTTGGTTTGACATATTGTTTTGCTTTTGTATGGTAAAAGAAACTTAATTTCAATTTGAAACACTTTCATAAATTTAACCATACCATTCCCTCTTAAAGCTCTATAAACTTTATACCACACCACACAGCAAGATGTGCCAAAGTACAATCTGGATTGAAATTCAACATGCAGAAATGCTGAGATAAACTAATTACATTAGCCATTCATTTATACTGAGGCCCTCTGTAATACTACGGAGAGAGGCATAGCACAAGAATCTGAGCAGAATGGATTTGTGGATTATATGTGCAAAATAGTACCTAACATATTGCAGTTCACTCCCCCTTCCTGCATAAGCAATTTCCATTTGTGTTCTCTCAAGCATACTGTTCTATTTGTGACATGAACTGAATTATATTGCTATTCTCAATTACTTTGAGATATGACAGTATTTTGCACCAAACCCATCTCCTTCAAATTTCTTCATTTGCTCTAGGAATTATCTTGGACATTTTCCCTAATGTAGAATCACTCAGGAAGCAAACAGAGAGAGCAGAGCTGGGTTTAGAGAAAACACCCAGGAAAATTGAGCAACAGCAACATCATCCTGCAGAACTGATTACTCTAGGCTTCAGATGTGGCTTTGACATTATTAATTTGCAAACATCTACTCTCCTTTCAAATTGCAACACAGAACTTGCATTGAAAGGAAACAGGGAGGAAACAAGCTATAAACCACTGCTCACAAAGTAAATGCGTCCTAACCCAATGCATGCTCCACCATAAATTAAAGCTTCTTGTCAGACTACCAACCACACAGTATCCATGTCAGGTGAAAATACTTCACATGTACAGACAAGTGTAGAGGCTTCGGATTTTGATAGAGAGAGGCTCAGCTGATCTGGGTCTTCTGGGGTTTCACATCTACTTAAAAAGCAAGAAAGCCTGACTCCTTTCACTCCACTTACAGATTACTCATATAAAGAGGATGCTCAGATGTGTTACAACTTCTAACTAACATCGGAGACAGCTAGCGTTCAATATAGAATACAAATTAACAGGTTTAAACCACTAGTAAACAAGCAGCCATTACACTGGGTTTATAGCCCTCACTTAAAATCATCAACTGTAAACAGACCCCCTTTTCAGATGCCTCCTGGGTATATGTCATAAGATTTCAGCTCAGCATCTAAATTATAAATTGGAAATCACTGGTTACAGTTTTGACAAAGCCATTGGTATTCTTTCAAACACATACATGGTTCTTATCTTGCCTGCTACAGCTTACATATGAAATCTAAGCAGTACAAAGGAAAAAACAACAGACGGAGTCAAGAGCTATAAAGGTAGTCATAAAATGATATATGACTATCGTGATGTTCCTCCCATGAACACTTGGGATTACTGCTTCATAAATTAAAACAATTCTGTTGCTCAGATGACTCAAAAGAAGCTCAGATCCTTATTCTTTGTCTTCTAAGCCATCTTCTATTATCACTATAACAAAGTTAATTCTAACACCTGAAGAAATCCTGATCAGACAAGAAATAGAACAATCTACAATGAGTCCAGCAATGGTTGTCCAATACACACAACTACCTAGTCAACTGGCAACTGCCAAATTTATATATAAATGAGTTCAGCTTGTCATCTTCTCTGAGGAGAAAGTCAATAAATTTTCCCATTATCTGATCATCAGTTTAATTAAAAATGAATGGCTTTATTTATTTTTTACGTCTCTACTCTTCTTCCAAATTTGGCTGGAACTAACCAGCAAGGGTACTGCTGTGAAAAGAAAGGAAAACGGACGCTTGTGCAAATCTCTCTACTTCTTTATAATACCAACTTGAGGAAAAGAAAAAAAAAAGAGGGGGAATGTTTAAACCTCATCCAGTGGATTGATTTTACCCATGTCTACAAAAAAAATCAAACCACACAGTTATGTGACAGCATACCAAACTCTGCAATCACTGAGTCATATCTTGAGATGCTGCCTGACACAATCATATCAATGTCCCTGTCCCTGAAGTTCAGCATCAGTGACACTGATGACATTTCTGATATGTGTATTTACCCAGTCTCAAAGGCCTTCAAGCATCCATGGTTACTTGGTCAGAGTTGAGTGTTTCAATATTTTTACTGTTGGTAAAGTTTTCTGAAGATCTCATCTGGGAGCTCTTCACCATTTCAGTGAAAGCTGATCAGTTATACCCAGTCCTGCCAAACCAAGCACAGATTGCCCGCCACCTCTTTACCGCAGCTATTTTCAGTGCCCTCTAGGGACCCTCTCCTCTTTGGCCTAAACAATCCCCACTTCACAGTGGGGATTCACTCCGCATGGTTTTGCCAGTCCACCTAAAGACTTCCAGTACTCTCCCAGCTCTTTCCAACACAGCGTGCCAAACAGGATACACCATCTGGGCCCTCAACAAGCATCCTTCATGCCTCTCCCAAGGCCATATTCCTGATCTCTCAGTAGAGCAACTGCCTTTCAGTAACATCACTGAGAATCCATCTTACGCTGTCATTAGCTGCAACCCCCACAGAGGTTTCTGCAGACCTGCTACTTAGCCAGCTGCTCCCTCACCGCAGTACCATGCACCTTGCTCTGGTCTCTGCTGAAGAGCACCTCCCTCTCCCTTCCCTCTCTGAAGACTCATCGTGATTGTTTTTCTGTCCTCCCAACACCCTGCTGGGTCCCCCAAGACTGCCACCTCTCTACTCTAGTTTTCACACCTCTAAAGAAAATGTTGAGTGCTACTGACAAAATCCTGCAAAATCCACCTTGATGCAGGTTTCCATTTCAACACTAGATTCCTCTCTGGGGTCTGCATAATACATCTTATGGCCAAGATCAAAATGAATCTCAGAGGAAGCACCAAGTGGAATTCACCCAGCCTCTTTCCACTGCCACTGAAACAACTAAACAAATAAATCTAGACCAGAAGTGTATCAGGAAACCTTTTGCAAAGAGAAGAAAAATACTAAATATAAAATTTAAAAAAAAAAACAACAAAAAAAACAAACAACCAAAAATTGTTGACTTGACTTGTAGGACAAGGATACCTTTGTACCTCACACTTACCAGAGGAAAAAAAATTTAAAAACATTGCCAAAATAATCAATCATCAAAACAGTCGTAGTCTTTGAACAATTCTCCCTCAGGAAGTGGAATTAAAAATGTAGAAGGCAACAGATTAATAAAATCAATCTTTAACATTCTTTTAAAAAGAGTAACTTATTATGGTTAGATTCTTTCTTGCATCTTTAACCTGCTTTTCAAAGTAAATCTCTTGATTCAGCATCGACAAAGAACACATACACCTCCTTAAGCTACTTAACCTTGTTCCACAGTTCACAACCTCTGAAAGCACCATGTCATACCAATGTAAGGCCCATGTAGTTTTGCACAATGCTAAATGTGATAGAATGTGATGCATCCTGTTTTAAAACTCCTACAGACTAAATCGCTTTTTCACTATAACAATACACAGAGATCCCATTATTTTAGTACATAGGCACTTCAGAGAACAAACACTGATTTATAATAACTAGCAGCGGGCTAAAAATCCCTTCTTCTGCCACTAACCAACAAGTTTTCACCCATGAAAGATGTGAGAAAACAGGAACAAAATGCCTCTGTTCAGGTTCAGCCAGTAAATCCCGCCATAGCACACATAGCTGATTCTGCATTCCAGCAGTAAAAATGCCAGTACTTAGAGAGGTACTCGTGTGTGATACCATCAAAGGGCATTCCTGACTTCTCAGATGTAATGAAGTACCACCTCCTCCATGAACAATTCTGAACAGCATCCTCTGAAGGAGACATTGAAGAAACCAGCAAGTCATTCTTCAAATCAAACAGAAATTGCAACACTAACACCAACAGAAGGTGGTATACTTTTGAAGGCAGATCATTATCTGTTCCTACAAAGATGGAGTGGGACTATTGTTTGGCGCTCTTGTGTCTCCTGCTTAAGTGGAATTAATAGCATTTAACTTCCGAATGAAAATTTATTGTCTGGGAAAGATTAATGGAAATTGAATAGAAGATCAAAGCACAGGCTAGAAAAGTAAAGAAATTAAAATTTTCTGAGATCCAAACAAGCTTAGTATTCAATCTGAAGTTTAGCATTAAACTCCTACCCCCACCCCCCCCCAAACCCCAACAAACCACCAACCCCCTACCAAAGTCAATAGCCTCCATAGCAACTGCGCACTTTCCAATATGGTGGAGCTCTTTCATAGTCTAGCTCAGTAATCAGACAGACAGCGCAAAACCACCACGGTATTAAAAGTGCTGGCAAGAGACACACCCAGTAATCATCATACTGCTGAGAATAAAAAATGTCCACTGTATTTTCATCTGTCAATTCAGATAATAATATCCAAGATAGAAAACAAAATACAAAAAAGAAGTCTAAATGCCACCCTTTTCACTAAGCTATGCTAATACATTAATACCGATGCCTTAAATTCTGTTTCATGGCAGTGAAAAGGTTATACACGAAATCAGCCTACTGTCTAGCAAACCTACTTCTACCTGACGAGTTTTCCTCTCCATAACCGACTGTTTTTCACGGGACAGCAGTAGTGGCAAAACTACTACTGATGGCAGGGATTCAAAATTATTTCGAATGTTCGCTGAAAAATTTCGAAAGAAGATACTTTAAAAATGCAGAAGTCTGGTCATCACAAACTTCTATATTTCTTCTAAAGTAACAGAAAATACTTTCCTGAAGAGCTTATTCATTTGTAAAAAATTGTTTGTGCAAAGAAAAATATTACTATTAATTGCATGATCTTTTTATGAAAGATCATTGCAACTGCAGAATGACAAGTGCTGAAACTAAGAAAAGCCATATAAGGTTTCTAATAATCTTCAGTAATTGTTTATTCAATTAATCATAACTCAAGTGGCTGTGAGAAAGAAAAAGGGAAGTAAAAAAGGAAAAAGAAGTAGTCATGGCCTGGTACATAGTGTATATTCAGAATTACAAAATAAATGTTCTTTTTCAAAAGCAAAACATTTAAAATCTGTTTTTAGATACATGAATCCAAATTCTACACTTCATATAGCATCAACTCTTCAAAGACCCATACAGAACCCAAACAAACTAACACCAAGTGTTCACCAAAGCCACAACCAAGAAAGAAATTCTTACAAAATAAAAAACAGATGAATGTTATTTTATCTACATGTGAGCAGTTTTGTAGAGAGGCTATCACATATATGAAGTACACATAATGTTTTCATACAAGTTGATAATACTCAAACAAAAATGCATAGGCAAAAATCAAAGCTTCATTAAAGAATTAATATATTATGTTGCTGATTTTCAATTACCGTTTGCCAAAAAGAAAACGAAGAACCACACAAGCTTATAAGATTTATAACGTATGCATAATATCACACTGAAAGAAAAACCCCTATGATTAAACAGCCTGGAAGGTAGGCTCTTTTATTAGGCTGATAATCCACAAACAATACTTTAAAGTGATTAAACATTTCTTTATTTCTCACCCTTAACTTTTTAGCCACTGGCCAATTTTAAATTTATTTTCAAGGAGTCTTAAAGATAATGGACTTCCTTTAAGCTTCACGGGCAATCCCAGTTCATCTTTCCAGCAGGGAAAGGTGAGCAGAAGTCCGGTCAGTGGCTGGCAGACCGACCTGCATGCACGATCGGGCCAGCAGTTCAGCAGGTCTTCAGCTTGACGGTAACCTCACCCTCTTCTGCTTCTTGACCAGTTTCCTGGCTTTCCTGGGAGATGTGTAGTAAGGATATAGGGAGTGGGACAAGAACGCAACAAAGCAGTAAAAGAAAGGCAGACTTATGAAGTCCTCACCAGTCTTATGAAAATCAGGTTTCATGGGTCCTTGCGCTTGTGTAATTCCTTACAGGTTTTCTTCTCTAAAGTACCAAGGGAATCACAGCCCTGTGGGCTGTCTTTAGCACATCACACAGATCCCCAATGCTCTTCATTTACCCAGTCCTGGTCCTTCGGACCAGACCCTCTTCCCAGATCCTCTCATGAAAGCTCCTTCCCATAGCAGCACTTTCACGTCCATGCTTAAAACCTTGCACCCACCTGTCACTTATAGGGTGTCCCTGATGCCAGCCAGAAGACCTGCCCATCCCTTCCCCAGATTCTCCATGATGCTACACAATAAACCTGCTACAGATTACAAAACACCCCAAAATCCCATGGGAAATGCCACAAGGAAGCCATGTTCAAGAGCCACACAAGGGTTCTGCGTGGGACACGGACAGGACATAGAAAGGCCATTTGGTCTCTGGCAGGAGCAGGTGGAAGGGTTTGTGCCCATTCCCTGAGAAAAGCTGTGCTAGCTCTTGTGAAAACTCTTGTGCCAGGTTTCCTAAACTCACTTTCAATCGTCTCCAAACATAAACTAACTGTATTGTGAAGGCGAGTAGTCCAGACAGCCTGCTGCTTTGAATTCTACAAGAAACTGAAAAGGCTTTAAATTTTCAAACACCTGGAGGTGACACAGTTTTACACCAGTTACAGCAGGGATCCGAAGGTGTCCCACCTTCGTGCGCCAGGTGCTGATGCCAGGGCAGCGGAGGAGGTATGCAATGCAGTTACAAGTCATACAAGGGAAGATACTCTGTCTGCCTGTTGTAACCTTATCAACTGCAGGTCTAATTTAAGAGTTTCTGTAAAAACATCCAAACATCATACTACTCAAAAGTTTAGCCCCTTCCCAATGTACAGAATCCACCTACTCGGCAATCATTTCTTTGATAAATGATGTTCCTGCTTGGCTTTACTCCAGGACTAACAACTTCTAAATTTTGCAGCCTGCCTATCGAACTTCGCTGGGCTCTGACAAGACAATCAAATAAGGACAAACTATGACAGAAAGCAAAAGATTAAGCACAGGAGTAACTGTGCAAGAGCACTTCTCAAATGCAGATCTAGTAGTGGCAACTCCTTGAAAGGGCATTTACCCATCCACCTAATAGTTCCAAGAAGCTAAAAATATAGCCAGAAAGCAAGGCTAAATAGTGCCTCTTCCATCCCAGAAGCATATGCAGGATTACATTCCTGGCTTTTGTCTTGATCTTTACATTCTGTCACCGTGGACAAATGAAGAATCCTGCACGAGAAACTCTCACAATGCTTTTTAATGCCAAAATCACTGACTAAATTGTGTGGAAACTTAGAAATAAACAAACAAAACAATAATTAAAAGCTTTTGGAAGTTTCTGTAGATCATCTAAAGAAATGCATCCACATTGTTAAAGGCAGGCAATTTAAACCACCTCAGTCTTTTATGTGGAAACTACTATATAACTATTGATTTAGAATACTTTTTTTCCACTATCTACATTCCCATAAATATGATCCAGCTAGGGAATAATTTTTTTATTTTTTTTATTCCCTCAAGCTTCATAAACTTGTATGTTACAGGAGAACATTTTTTAGTAGCTCATAATAAAAAATGCCGTTTTAACACCAAAGTTGCCTTAAAACAGCTGTCCAGAGTCCAAACTGACAAGTTGCTGGGTTTGGGGTGTGGATTTTTTTGTTGGTGGTGCATTTTGGTTTTTATATTGCCCAACAGATCTCCTAACAAAAACAAACAAACAAACAAAAAAATAGAGAAGAAAACCAAAACCAAAGAAGAAAATTCTTCCAGCAAGAACAGAATCAAAACTCCCAACATGAGGAAAAGAGACAGAAGAGTAATAAAGTAATTTTGCCTGAAGGAAGATTTGGATAAGAGCAGTGTTTAGGAAACAGTCTACTTATTCAGCATGTTTGTTCTCTTACAGATTTCTCTGGGTGTATTTTTTTCTCAGTCACAATCAAGTGTACAAAATTTTAAAGAGTTTTCTTCACTTTTGAGCTCATCAGAAAGTGGAAAAAGCCATTAATCAACTGAGCCATTCTGAATTTAAAAGAGTGCAAGTGTGACAAGAATATGGTATACAACTTACAATGAGAAAAAAAGAGTTAAACAGATTTTGTTTGCGAACAGTACAAAAAAAAAAAGTGGAAATTTATGTAGCAAAATTGCTTCTAAATAGAATATAAGCATATCCTCCAGAGATTTCCACAATGCCTCAGTGCCACCTCAGCTCAGTTCCCAAGTAAGCCTTTGACAGTAACAATCTCACAGATTAAATATTAAGGATAGACCTCCAGTTTATTCTAAATAAATGTAACGCCACAAAACTGTATACATCTTTGTGTCACTGCCAGGATTATAGCAGAGCTGCAGAGATTTAAATCAGATGCCTCTGGACTGTTTTTTCTTCATTAAAAATATTGTTTCTTCTAAATTCCTGGAGAAAGTGAAAATCATTGGGACTTAGCCAGTTATGCTAGAAGTAGATCAGTGAGACCTGCTAAGTCAAAGGATCTTTGAAACTAATATTTTCTATTTCTTACTCCTGTACTTTTTCAAATTCCCAAGGATTTGCAATCCTGGGATCCCCAGGAAGAAAATCCCACTTAGGAAAGATATAGTTAAACTCAGAAATAATGCTGTTGATAATACCCTTCACTTTCACTAATTTCCACCTCAGAGATTTTGGATGTCACAGCTCAAAAGCATAGCCTCAGCTGCTGTCCAGGGCTTCCACAATGCCACGCTCTGCTAGCCTATTCATTGCTGAGAAAATGCCAGCCTGCTCATCTCTGTGGGGTACTTCTAGGAGCTATTCTAAAGCAGGCAGTTAGTGAAAATGTAAACAGAAGCATGCAACATAATAGCTACTATTAAAATAATCTAAGTGCTACTTTAAACAAAAAAGGTCATCTCCCACACGTAGAGAGGATTATCACTTAATTACTTCTACCCTTACTCTCATTACTACATCAAAGCGGAAATGTCACCTTTTTTTTTTTTTTTTTTGGTTGCTCTACATAGAAAAAAACAAGTAGAAGGGCACTTGGAAATACTTTTCATTTCCAGGTATTTGTAGCACTTCTCACACAATACACATACAAGTTAAACCTTTGCACAAGCTTCAGCAAATTTAGCCAAAAGTCATGGAAGACTGTGAATTGCCTTAGTAACAAGCCCCAGGAATCAGGCAGTAGTCTTTTAATGACATGTTTTGTATTCTAAACCTTAGTAGGTCCCTGGAAGTCACAAACTCTGCACCTGAGCTGCTCTACCATCCCACCACTCTCTCAATGACTTCTGATCTGGGTTACATACACAACAATAACAACATCAGCAATTTATTATCAAACTTAGAAACAACAAACAAAACCAAATGTTGGTAGTTCCCTGACAGACTTTCTGGTGCACCTTCAAACTCCTCCTCAAAGCTACACTGTGTCTTCCAACTCCTCAAACTACTAACACAACACAGGAAAAGCGCAGCAGTCATGAAGCACAACTGACAGGCAGACCACCAGCACAGCAGGTAACTTCTCTGTTTCACGAACAGGCTTCCACATCAGAAACCATCGCTGCAGCGGTCTTCTGGGTCACCTCGCCGGAGCGAGCCACCCATGGGCAGCACATGGCTATGGGGACCACACTACCTTCTCCACCCTACTCCACCTTAGTTCCAGTTCTAAAGAGCTGTAATGGTCTGGCAAATTAACGGATTTCACAAAGCTTTCAAAAGCAGGAAAAAGATAAAACATATCAGTATCTGCTCTATACCTCTTAGAGAAGCTGCTTTACTGGAGATGGTACAGTTTTTCAGCTCTGACTCAAAACTTCACCTCTTCCTCAGCAAAAAAGTTGAGGGAGGAAGGGAAGGAGAAACAGTATGTACAACCTGCTAGACCATTAAATACCTGCAAGCAAAACACATCCAAAGAATCAGCTAATTCAATGACTTGCTGTACAATAATATTCTCAATTCTGAGTAGCACTGAAGCCACACCACCAGTCCTACACAATTGCAACTATACCATTTGCAATCAAAACCTCACCACTCAATGGAGTCAGGCTTGATGCCTAATTATTGTCTCTTGGTCCTGTGAGAGTATGGGTTGTGATTGCTCAACAGGCAGCACTGCCTGCTTTGCATGCTGAAGGTATTACAGTGATGGGTAAAATGTGGATATATGATAAAGAACATCATGATATTTAGGATGATTACAGAGACAGCAACAGTCTACAGAAATAATGTTAATCAGTCTTCAATTACTAAAAAGCATTTGCCACAATGCCAGATTTTAAGAGCATAGGAAACAAGATTTGGAGAGAAATGGCAATGAGAATCCTCAGGGCTACAGTGGTACCGCTTGAACCTCCTGCAGAGAAGCAAGGAGAGATTTTCTAAAATAGCTCAAAGCATCTTA
Source organism: Astur gentilis (assembly GCF_929443795.1). Lineage (NCBI taxonomy): Eukaryota > Metazoa > Chordata > Aves > Accipitriformes > Accipitridae > Astur > Astur gentilis. The sequence goes on from NC_064919.1 coordinate 47,540,299, forward strand.
CAATCGTAGTATCTACTTCATCTTTCCAGCAAAAAAAGTTTGTGTACAAACACCCTGCACCTCCTTTTGATAGCCAGCTGTGGCAGCCAAAGACACCTCAGCTAGAAATGATACTCTCCCTGGAGGGAAAATCTTACAATCAGGACCTAAAAAACTCTTTGTTGATCTATATTAACTCCCAAACCCTATAAATCATTTCCAAAGATATTCCCTAGCAGTGTTTCAGTTAACCCAGCATTATCACAGTTTCTCCTAACACTTAGAATTATTTTTTCCAACATCTTTAACTCCCAAGCATTGTTCTGTTTTACCACTTTCAAAAAAAATTAACTAATCCCCTTCCCACACTGAACATTATTTCATTGAGGGTACTTTCACAGCCATTTTTCTCTTAATCTCTTTTTACCTAGCACCTGTACTGCGCTCCCTCTGCCACTGACTGTGCATCTATCTGATCCTTACAATTTAAGTTGATTTTTCTACAGATTTTACTTTCCCTGTATTTTTTAAGGAGGAAAGGCAAGTAGCGCAAATTGTGGTCATGTCTGGAATTACATAAAAGATGGACCCATTGGTACAGGGCTCACTTGTCAGAAGCATTCCACTCAATTGCAAAGGAATAAAAAAATTACTACAAAGCATGACCGTATACAATTATGCTATGATCACCTGTGAGACAGGTGAAACTGACTCACCGATAACTTGTGATCTTCTTTTGCAAGGATCAAACACACTCATGTTAATTTCTAACCTTTACTATATTTTAACAAAACTTTAAATATCAACCTAAAGCAGTTGACCACCTAAAGAGTCATGGAGTGCTGCTTCAAGGGTGAAAGTAAAATGGAAAATAATTTACCACATCACCATATGGTTGCTCTCCTGGAAGAAAAAAAAAAAAAACAATATCAGAAAACTACATCTGGTGACCAACAAACAAACAAAAGAAGAAAAGAAAATCTGCTTATATCAGTTTCAAGGATGAAGTCATCCCGGATTGTGGAAAGCAAAGCCATGTCAAAATCCCTCAGAAAGAGGTTATACAAGTTGAGGATTTCTCCCTACAGTATAGAATCATTTAGGTTGGAAAAGACCTTTAAGATCATTGAGTCCGATTGTCAACCCAACACCACCATGCCCACTAAACCATGTCCTGAAGTGCCACATCTATGCATTTTTTTAATACCTCCAGGGATGGTCACTCCACCACTTCCCTGGGCAGCCCGTTCCAATGCCCAATAACCCTTTCAGTAAATCATTTTTTTCTAATATCCAATCTAAACCTCTCCTGGTGCAACTTGAGGCCATTTCCTCTCATCCTATCACTAGTTACTTGATAGAAGAGACCAGTACCTTCTTTCAGGTAGTTGTAGAGACTGATAAGGTCTCCCAAAGACCTTGTTGAAGCCCTTGCACCACTGAGTATTCACCTCTCCAAAAATGTATCTTCCCTCACTCCCTGTGAGACTACTTCACAGTCTAGTAGACCTTAGTGTTGAGATGTTCTTCCCAACTCTTAGTTCTCCTTTCTGTATCTCACCCCATTATTCACAGTTAAGTCCTCCTTACCATACACAGCTTTGCTTCCTGCTGCTTCTGCCAGGGCTTTTCAGTTAGGAGGTACAATTATTCCCCTTTATTAACAAAAGGGAGATAACATTTCAGTCCTCTCCAATTATTAAGAATCACTCCCACCCTTTGATCATCCTTGTGTTATTTATTTCAAGACAAGCAACACACATTGTAAGAGACACACAACTAAGGCAGAGATCAAAAGTTTATAAGTTCTTTCAAAGCAAAGAGCTTTAATGGCAAGTTAAGCTCCAACACTGGAAACTTGCTATTAAGATCCTAACATTACCCCTAACTAAGTCCCTGTATTCCTTGCTGTCTCTCTTCAATAGGTCAAAAATTGGCAGAGAGAAATCTTTTTCTCACAAGAGACATTAAAAACCACTAACTTTGGACTTCTGTCATGTCTCAATTCAAAGAGTTGAACAAAACAAAACAATTTTTGTTTTTTTTATTTTTGTTTTATTATTTTGTTTTATTGCTGTAGAAACAAAATGTAATTTTCACAGGGTAGACTAATAACCCAATTCCTGCTCAAAATTACTGTAATTCTTTTCTTGACAGCATAAGGTTTACCAAGTAAAATGGAGAAAGTTTGCTTCTGCTATCCAGGAATACATTAGTCCCTAATTAATCAATAAAACCACAAAAACCCTCATATAAAGCAGTGTATGATCACAGCAGCAACAATGGGTAACTTCCTTTGCTAACTGAACACTAAAGAAGTGCCATGTACTTGATATGCACATGACAACAAGAGAAACTGTCCATGCCTGTCACAAGGTCTTCTATCTTTGTAATTCACTGAGTATCTTTATTAGTGTGGTAGAAAAAAATCAGAAGCAGTCTTATTCATATATTCAGCATTAATAAAAACACAAATGTAAAATTGACAAAAATTTATTTCTTTGAATGTAAATTCACTAGGCCACAGAAAATGGGAAGACTTTCCCCAACTCCGGATTATCAGAGCTAGGCAGAACAGTAACAAGTCACTGCCAAGTCTTTAGCATGAAGAGACAAAGATTTATTTAGATGCTGTGGGCCGCTGGCTCCAAACTGTGGACTGTGAAGCTGTTTCTATCACAATGGTGAAGCATCTGCCAATTTTTAAGCTCTAAGGTTTTCCCATTAACTCAGTCCATGATTGTCCTATAATTCCCAAGAGATAAAGTTATTTTTTTCTGAAACATATGTTTCTAGATTAAATGCACACCCAGACACGAACTCACTCAATTCTCTCCCCATGTGTCTTCCACAGGTTGATCATATCCCTTGCAAAGGCATTTTTTCTAACCTCGATCCCTTGCAGATAAAAATCCACTATTACATCATTGCATTTTCTTGGGGATTATGTCACATGTCCTGGGAATTCATGAATGGGGCCACATTTAGAAGCAGAAGAATTAGCCTCCTCAGGACAAAGAAGAACAAGTGGAAAACATGATGATGTAACTTACAAGCCAGATAGAGACGGGAGGAAAGAGGAAAGAGAAGAGAATTAAATCCTCACCACATACAATCCAAAGGCATTTAAAATACAAAGTACCCACAGCAAAACTAGAACAGATACTCACCAGATGCAAAATAAAACGTGTACGTGAGATTACCTTCCACACCTTGTCACAAGTGCTGTGCACACACAGATGGAGCCAACGGATGACAACGCTATGCCTTACAAGAAGGAATTCAATTTTCACATGCTACACTTAGGGACAGGAAAAAGAAAATTATAACTAGCACACAGGAGGGTTTCCTCTGAGGTACCTGGGGCTGAGACTGAAGAATCTGAGATCATAAATATAATCCTGGAAATAGAAATAAAAGCACTGCTATGATCCTGAGTCCCCAGACAAAAACTGGCAACAATACCACCACCATCTCATAAAATGTAAATTGACATTGGTATATTTTTCACTCCATGTTTGCTTCTGACACTCAAATACCTCCTCACAAGTGAAAGTGTCAAAAATCTCATCAGTTCTCTGTGTCAGTACTCGGTAAGCTACAAACATTAGCAAGAACAGATCTGGGAGCAACTAAAAGAAAATTGAGAAACCACTGCCTGTGGGGAAAGAGTATCACAGCTGATGAGCAACAGAACAAAAGACTAAACTTCTAAGGCTTTAGTCTCTCCTCAGCAGCAAATGGCTTCCAGATTTTCACCCCTGAAGCTTAACATGTTGATCCATACATTTTCTCTTTAGACAGGACTGCAGCCAGAAGATTTGCTCTTTGGATAATAAAAACAGGCTTGAGATCTTCAGGGGGATTCCTTCCTCTTTGTAAAAAAACTTTGAATTTCATGAACATTCTTCTTAAACAGCTGTGGTCGTGGGATCTTAGGGCATCTTCAAAAGATTCAGTTAATAAGCAAGCGCATGAGAATAAACAGATTTCAGAAATGGTAACAGTCTGAATACATAATATTCAGGTACAACAGCAGGTGCTTTTTGTACTGTGTGCTAAGTCCTTGTTATGTATTTGGCATTGGCTTGGTTACAGCAAGTATGAGATAACTCACTAACATGCTGTGTCATCAAAATGTACCAGATGGATGTTCCAATTACACAAAGTCTCTTCCCTTCCTCACTCCTCTCCTCCAAACAGGATGTAACTTTTAAAGAGCAATGACAGGCACCAACATGGAAAGTCCTCTGTGTAAGCACTGCTCCAATTACTGTAGTCAAAACTCATGGTAAAGTTTGGTCTTGATCTTGAAACCATTCACAAAGCTGTACTGCCACAGTGCTTGCAAGGCTTCGGGAAGGGCTAGTTTGACCAGGGTGAACACAGAATGATATACAACTGAAAAGTCTCAGGAAGTTTGATTTTTTTTCCTAAATAACCCACTCCTGCCACCAACCTCAGACAAACTCCCCTGACCCTGCCTTAACAGGTGACCAATACTTTTCTGCATTTTCAACATTCCAGTTTGTCTTCTTAGGGGGAAAAAAAAAAAAATTAACTAGACTCCTCCCTTTCCCATATTCACCCCCTTACGCACACATGTCACCTGTAGACTGCTGCCACTGGACAGGCTGACCACAAGAGTGGTGCAAGGCCTCTTCCTCATCGGCTGGCACCAGGGCAAAATGGGTGGGTTTCCAGTGAAGCCGCAGCGACAGACCGCTGCCTCGCATTGAACAACTCTCCTCTGCAAGCAGAGTCTTCCTTCCTCAAGCCCAATGGCATTTCAGCTGGGTCTCCCATGCTGTTCAAACTAAGTATGAATAATGATAGGTGACTTCACAGCATGCCACTTCATACTTGAAAGATTTGATCACTTTGTATTTGCAAACATGTCCTCTCTCCCTAGCATGAACCCCCACAGATGCCAGGTGAAGACCAACAAAATCCACCCAAAGACTTCATTGGATTCTTGTCAAAGGCACTAAAGCAGTGAGTTTTATCTGGATTATCAGGTATGCCCCCTATTCAGCACCTCACTACATCTGAAAAGCCAACGCAAAAAAAGATGCCACCAAGGTTTGAACGCTACTATGCCATAATAACTGTGTGAGACATTGCAAAAGGCCAGGAAGCCGCAGGATTCCTGTCATACACTGGAGAGAGGGAAAGTCTTCAACAGGCAGAGTAAATTAAGTGACAGTAGATGTGCACCTAGTTGGCAGAGGTTAGTCTTCAAGGGGCGTGCGTCTGATTTTTTAACACACAAATAACTGTGACACAGAATAGAATAAAAATGGAAAAATAACAGCTTTTTTGTGTACTGTCATTAAGACTTTGCAGTTCATATGATTACTAAACCTTCAGACTGAGTTAAAAAGTGTTTTAACTGACTGAAAAAATATCTTCCTCTTCCTCGCATCACAAGAAGCCCTGAATTATTCAACCCCACCCTCTGAATTCCTTCCCTGCAATTTCACCCTCTGGTTCCACGTGTAAGACACCTACAGAAATAGGGTACATATCCCTCAGTGTTTCCTATGTCTGATGGCCCTAAAGTCACTGTTGTACACACTCTGCCATTTGAAAACACAAGGCTTTTGTATAGGCAGCTGAAAAAGTCTTCCTTTTCCAAATAAACAAAGTACTGTTTCTTAATAAAAAAGGAATTCTTACCTTATTGTTGTTTGTGCTGTTCTGTTATCCAGAGTGTACCTAGCGTATGTATATAAACCTGCACCGCTGCACCTGTGGATACCACTGCTTACATGACCATAACACAGAGTTTAACACTGCACATCAAAATTGAATTGTGAACTGCCCAGGTTTCAACACAGTTATATACTGGAAGGAGAAAAAAAAAAAAAAAAATCCTTGGACCTCTACCTAAGAAGTCATTATCTTCATGGATAAATATGCTGAAGAAAAAGCATCTTCAATAAAATATGAATTTGCATACCAGAAATGTGACATATAAAAATTGCCTTTGCTCTGTACAAAAAAGGCTGTTCATTGCAGTTTTAATTCCTGGAGACTCACCAAAAGGCAATCATTTTTGGACTAGAGAGCTTATTGCTTTTTTGAAAAATGACTATATGAATATTAAGTGTATAAAAGCTAGGATTGTGCTTTTAATATTTACTTTCCATGCAACTGTATTTCCACACTGCTATTCAGTTCAAAATGCTTCTATTGGCTATCAGGGGGTAATTTATTCTCAGGGAGTCTGACAGAGAACCAGTTCTCCTGTAGGAAATATTTTGTTATTCCTGGTCAAAGACAGCTAACTGGACCCCAGTGATACAGGCACTCTCCTAACCAGTGCGGCAGGAGACATCAGGTCACCTGTGATAACCAACGTAACGCGAAGAGTTACCTGATACACTACTGAGACTACTTTTTATCTAAAATAAGCAGTGATACATGCAGCTTATGGACATCCTAATCAATCTATTCTTCTCTTCTCCTTCCAGCTTATTTGCCTTTCCCTGAGACAAAAATTTTGTTCAAGAAGCTGGGCTATCTTGGCTCCAAAACCAGAAATAATCAATTCAGTAGCTAACTAGAAATACCAGTTTTTAACAAAGTAATTAGATATTTGAATCCAGAACATGTTTCAATGTATTGTATATCAAAGCATTAAATTTGTGTAACTCCTAAAAGATAGATGCGTTAATTACCTTTAAATTTGCATTCAAAAGCAGCTTGACCTAAGCTGAAATAAAGACATTCAGACTTTACAGTTTTCTTAGGTAACGAAATAAAAAGATATGTGAGAGTGTGTTAAGTCCCTAATTCGATTTTAACTGCAACTAAAACTGCTGATTCCAAAATTGGTGTGGCCCAAAGGGTACCGTACTCAAAATACAACCCATTAAAACTGCTGGATTTGGACAAGACTTTAAGCTAGGGCTAAGCAATCAGTCTAATAATCATAAGGCTGTAGTTCAAAGTCTAAAGCCTGGATGTTGAAGCTAATGCAGAGCCAATGTTATGAAGTATGGCGCTGTCCCCTTGGTCCGATGTCCAACTCCCTGCCAAGAAGGCATCGAGCTCAAACGTCTTTCCCATGCTCCTTGCATCCCTAGCATGGTCCTGCACGAAGAAGCTTTCAAGGACTTTGGGATTTTCTCATTGTTATGAAATAAATTTAAGCATGCCAAAATCTGAATGATGTCATGGCAATCTCATAAGTGGATTGCATTAATCATTTATCAGCAAAGGAAGATAATTCTTGCGTGAGAGCAGAACCCCGAGTTCATCCCTATTTATCACTCTGAGACAAAAGGTACAATAGCTGTGGATACCAGAAATACACATGAAGTTCATGGAAAGGGTACGTAAAATGTCCACTGAAACTGCAATGGAATTACAAAGGTACAGACTGGTTTTACACTGACTCTTTTATTTAATACAACTTTCTGTCAGCTCACCACAAAGTTAGTGGGGCAGATTTTCTTCACTAGGTAAAAGGTAACTGCACAGCATATAGTTAGTAGGAATGCTGCTTAATAAATCTTTCATTCAAAAAAAAAAAATAGTACTCTAGTTTTTAAACTGTTGCAACATAATTTAACACCAAAAAATGTTTTTGAAACTTCTGGATATTACTTTTCTCCATTTTGATCATCTTAAATATCCAATTTAAAAAAAAAAAAAAAAAGGTAAAAAATTATCAGGTCACTGGATAAGCTAATACAGCACCCCCCCCCTCCCCCCCCATATTTCAGCCCTTTCCTGGGTGGAATGACTATAGTAAGACAGACTTAAAAACCAGCACCCATCAGGAGGTAATCACAGTTTCCCTCACACAGTAGACGCTCTTCACCCCAACACTCCCGTCGCCCCAACGGCAGCAGCAGAGCGAGCAGCTCTCTCCATGGCGGCTCGGCTGGCAGAGGAGGAGGGCAGGTCGGAGGAAGGCTTGCCTCCAGCAGCCGTGCCCCATTCCAGCGGGGTGGTAAGCAAAGCCTTCTGCACGCTCCTGTGTTTGAAACCCACAAGAGGCGCATCGCTTCGGCTTCAGAGTTTCATGCTTTAGTTAAGCCAAGAGGTACAAACACGGCTTGTGCAGCTCTCGCCTTAGTCACCCAATTTGAGCAGAGCTAAGATCAGATGGCATTTAGGGATCTTCTCCAACTCAAGTTACTCTGTGATCATAAAAAAGCTCGTGTGAGAAAGCTGTTAAGAAAAGATAGGAAAAAAGTCCTCAGCTCCCCACACACATCACACAGAATGTACTAATTTCCTCTTCCAACAGTGGAGGCAGTACCCGCCCTCCCAAAATTCACCCAAGACATCCAACATAGAGAAAGCTACTGGGTTTGCCTGTTCTTTGCACTTGAGAGTGTCAGCTAAAGCATTCTGCTGACCTTAGCCTGGGGAAGACCTAGAGCAAGAGATTTTACCCTTACCCACCTCCTCGCCCTGCTCTGGCAGGAGCCTTTTTAGATATTACTCTCAGTTGTTCTTTTAAATATGTTTTTCTAATTTAAATTTATTTAGTCTAAAGAAGACTTATATTTAAGATTTCCAAAGCACCAAGATTTCAAACATGATCAAAGTCCCATCAGAATAGACACTATATAAATACATGGTAACAGTAACATTGTTGGCAAGAATTGCAACTCATATATCAGAGTGAATGAATGAATGAATAAATAAACCCACGAATAAAACCTAAGTATATGTTAGGAATCACACCAATATAGGGCACCAAACCTGTGTCTCCTAGTTATCGAACCTATACCTCAACCACACATACACAGAAAGGCAGTCCTTCCCTTGATACACATCCCCAGCATGGAGAAAATAAAGCAACAGTGAGTTAATGTCGGGTAGTTTCTCAGTCGATCATGGTAGCAGATGGCCAAGTTTTGTAGACTCCATAGCTCTGCTGTCCTGGTGTTTTCTTGATCTGTTCTCATCTTTTAGAGTTGAAAGCTTGAATATCGAATTCAGCAGGGATGCCGTTGATGCACAAAAAGGGTGCCAAGGAGGTTTAATTAGTTGAAAAAAGAAACTACCACTACGAGGATTCAGCCCAAATTCCAAAGATGTGCTGCTCATCCGTCACACTCACCCACAGACTTCTAATAAAGTCTCTCACTCCTTACGCTCACATCTTCCTGAGATGGGTGACAAGGCAGTCATCTTCTTATGGAGAGTAATTTTTATTGAAGTGCTCGTTAAAAAGAAAGAAGTAAGTAATGCTTAATCGCTGGCTTATGAGCAAGATTTGACAGACCAAACAGATAATCCAAGAACATCTTGGACAGCATGGGGGGAGGGTACATGTCTAAGAAAAAAAAAATTTCAACACTCTAATAAATTTTTTAAACATTCTGAAATAATTGGTTAAACATCACAGAACGTCTCCTCCTCCTTTCACCAGGCAATGGGAGAAACAGAGGCTCCTAGTGTGGTCTACCTCACCTAGACTACTTATTGTTTTAAATACTTCTAATCCATTTCCTTCACTACACTCCTTGATGATGCACAAAACCCCACTGCTTATCAACAAACAGTTGCTTATACAGGCTTATTGGATGATGGAAACTTGTCCCAGTAAGTATTTGCAATTAGACAGAACACAGCACGGCAAACACCTTGTAGGACATGATCCTGTAAGGACAACACAATGGACCAGGTGAGATGCCACTTTCCCAGCGGCATCTCCCTATTGGCTCCTTGGAAACAGAATTGCACTCCCATTCCCACTCCTCCTCCTACGTCAAGATGGACCCTCTCCAGCAGAAAGGGTCTAGTGGAAAAACACCATCCTACGGTCCTAGAGTATCCTCAGCTAAGTCCTCTGCCATCCACAGTTGTCAAGTACCCATTATGCTGCTCCTGTACTTACTTCTTCAGAATTAGGACAGCCATTATCATAATTATTTGCCCGTATATGTGAAAGCAGCAAATAAAGATGTTTCCCTAGGCCCCTTCGGTAAAGCAACAAACATGCAGCTTTTTTTAGAAGAACACAGCCTCGTGGAGGGGAAACAGAAAAATACTATCACACTGGTCTCAGCAGCTGGCTTATCAAATCAATCAATACTATGAAGCAAAAACAATCAATCTGTTTTTCAGAAACCTTTCAACCCTATCCAACATGTATTACATGCAGTCTATTAGAAATAAATGAGCAGAGGGTTGTTTGCTAGATCTCTCATTAAGCAGGAATCTTCACCTTCTGTGAAACGAGAAAATCACATTTAAAAATGCATTACTGGAACATAAAGGCTTCACTTAAACCTACAGTAATAGGATGTTGTTCAAAGTTAAGCTTCAATTAATCAAGCTGCACTGCCTATGGACAACATGTATTAAACTATCTGAAGCACCTCTAATTTTTTTTTTTTTTTTTTTTTTTTGAGCATAAGGGAAAAGGTCTGATTCTTCTAATTCATAATCTCATATAAATCCGGAACAGCTACAAACAATAGCAGACAATTCATGGGCCAAGGGAAAAAATGCTGAATCTGGTCTGAAGTATCTAGGCCATGAGATGCAAGTTAAAAGTTTTAGCTCTCTGATTTTTTTCCTTTGTTTTGTCTATTTGATGACTCTGAAGTTTATTTTATAATTATTATTTTTTTAATGTGACCATTAGTTTTGGATACTAACCCTGAACTCACATACATGCAGTAACACCACAGAACCAATGTACTGTGTATTTTCCCAGCCACCTTTTCTGGATTTACTATTTGTTTTTCCTGGTTTTGTTTGCCATAAACACTACTGCACACTAAGACAACCTAAAGCCAAAAACCACCACAACCGCAAATGACTACCCACGCCGGCCTCTTAAAAACACAAAATAAGCAGCTGAACAGGAGATTCAATTTCTTTGCACCCGCATGTCTTTCATGTCAGCTCTAACGCCGGCTACGTTACCTACGTTTCAAAGATCCACATAATCCTCATATTTCAGGCTTTTTAAGTTTAAGAACGTAAGCATTGCATATGACTGTGGCTTAAAATGGTATCAAAGAAGTCAGAAGCCAGTTCCTGGTCCAATTAAAAACTATTCAAATCTCATATGCAAAGAATTCAGGTTTCTGGTTAGCGTTGCTTATTAGACAGATGGCACAAACTTTAGCCTCAAAATTAGTAGTCCCTGATTTCAAAGCATTATGGAGCTTTTTCATCCACACAGAGTAAACACGATGTTCGGGCTTATCTCCAAAAATCCACACTCACTTTCCCTGCCCTGCAAGAATACAGGCACGATGGTCTACACTGAGATTTTCACCTCTGGCATCCACCAAGCCACCACATTCAGCATCACAAAATTTCTTCCAAAGCTTTACTTCCTATGGTTTGAACACATGAAGACAGTTTTAACAAACAAAAAATCTGGAATCCACTTCCACTCTTCCCAACATGTAAGGAACTGAAGACTTATAAACAAATGATTGAGAATTAAATTATTAACTTAAGAAATTGAGAAAAGGATTTTATATGAAGGAATCAAAAAGAGTTACACGAAAAAGCTTTGGTGTCTCTCCCTCCTCTCCAACACACCAAACCTATCTTTTCTTTCTACCTAGATGTACCAAATCGCCTTCCCACCATTCTTACATTTTATAACCAAAGGGCTAATCTGTGAGTACCCTTATTTTAATAGCTTTCCAAAAGGCTGGCCTTGCATTTGTTAGAATACAGCATACTAGCCAGAAAACTCTCTATTTTAAGCGAGGACAACGCATTAATGTAAGATAAAAGTATCGCTTGAAGCTACAACTGGAAACGTCCAAGAAAACTTAGACCAATGAATTGTATGATTCATACTACACAGCCAACCTTGAACTGCCATTACTTCGTAGAAATCAGTTTGGCCTAAAAGCTCATAGATCTCTCAATCTCAGGTCACAATTTCCAAGGAAGGTAAGCTGTCTTTCACTCAGGTTTACATTTCACTCACTAGACATCCACAACATCCGGTCCCGCAGTGCATTAGAACGCTAAATTTTCTGCTTTTGCAGAGTTGCCTGTGGTCTGCCATTATTATTTGCTGTATATATAAATTTGCTGTATATGTATTATTTGCAGTATAAATACACACGAATGCACAGAATTCAATGGCAACTGTTCTCCTTCCCTCCCAAACAGTGTTTCTGGGCAATCTACACCGCACCCCACCCAAACAGAGCAAAAGGTAAGCACGTACCTCACTTTTGGCGATCTGCTTACCACTAAAACATAGCACCTAGAGAATAAGCACATTCTATGTCACCATCGGTGTTTGGGAAAATCAGGTATCACGTGCTTGTTCCAGCCACAGGCTGCAAAGGCAGGTGCAGCCAGTCCAGATTTTAACAGCAATGCAGCAGAACCTGGAGTACTGTGACTGGAATATTTTCCAGGGCAAGTCGGTTGGGACCCCACAGGCCACAGTCGAAGAGCAGATGCAAAACCGTAGCCACCTGGGTGTACCCTCATCAGCGGGTGTAACACGACGCACGCCAAAAGACAAGAAAAATGCTACATGCCCGATCTGCCCTACACCCACATTAGCTCACTCTTAATATATGCAGAGTCAGGCAAACATCTCTGCCTTCTAGTTCCTCAGCAGCTATGAAAACAGCCAGATCTGCAACGCGCTCTCTAAAGCAAACTGCAATTCCACAGCCCAAAAAAAGCTATGACGGGGGAAAGCAAAAGATGTGGTAGTTTTCCAGCCTAGGCCCACGCTCCCGTCTCTCTTAAAAGGCGGATTTATCGATGATGGCAATAAAACAAGTCTTGGTAAATTGCTCCTGTTAACACTGATCTTTCCAGAAAGCAGGCGCAGCACGTAACGGCTGCGCTGACCGCAACTGCGATTTAGGCGACTGTTGTATCAAACCGCTTTTCCGGGAAGAAAAGGTGAAGGAAGACGCCTTCCCTTTCCTGAAACCAGTACCTGACAGCAGCAGATGTCGCCTCCCACCCCCCCCCACCCCCGGCCCGGGGATGGAGAGCAGAACAGGCAGCTCGCTGCACCCCACGGAGAGGACGGGAAGATCCAGGCCCCCGTTGGGTTCCCTCCGGCAAACCGGGACGCGGCCGGAGAGCCCGGCAGCACCTCCTGCAGGAGAGGGCTTTGCTCCCCGTCCTGCTGCGACAGCGACCACTCGATCGGCGACTGCGGAATCTCCACATCCCCCCCCCATCTCTCCTTTCCCTTTTCACCGCAGAAAAGGTGCGGGGTGGCAAAACAAAAAACCAAACCAAAACAAAAAGAATCAAAAGCAGCAAACCAGCGCATTAGGGTATGCACAGCTCCACGCAGCGTTACACCCCGCCGACATCCAATAAAATAATTAAGCAGACAGAATAAGCGAAAGCACGTCCTCGCCCGCGGAGCCTGGAACCGAGGCGTTCCTGCAGGTGCCGACGCCGCTCCCCGCTCCCCGCGGCAGGTGCGGAGCCGCCCCGCCGGCCCGGGGACGGGCGCACGCCGCTGCAGGCGCACGGCGGCCCGCCGCCCCCCGCCCGCCGCTGCCGGGAGGCGCCGCCAGGGCGGGAGCGGGCCGGCCGCCTCCCGCCGCGCCGGGGGCCCACCCCGCGCCGCCCGCCCGCCCGCGGGCCCGCCGGCCTCCCCGCCACCCACACCGCGGGGCGGGGTGGTCGGGGATGGGGGATCGGACCCGGGCGGACGCCCCCAACTCCCGCTCCCGGCCGCGGCCCCTCCGCACCTGGTGCGGGTCCGCGCCGCCGCCTTCCTCAGCAGGCAGGGCGGCTCCGGCGCGGGCGGCAGCGCAGCGCAGGGCGGAAAGCCCGGCAGCCAGCCGTTCCTCCCGCTGCCACCATCTTCCTCCCCCTCCTCCTCCTCCTCCTCCTCCTCCTGCCGCCGCCGCCAGCGCCGCCCGGCCCGGCCTGGCCCCTCCTGCCGCGCCGCCCTCCTCGCGTCAGCGCGCGCCCGCCCCGCGCCGCCGCCCTCCCCTCACCCCAGGCCGCGGGGAGCCGGGGCCGGGAGCGGCGGGCGGGGGGGGGGGGGCACGGGGCAGAGGCGGCCCAAGCGCCCCCCCCCCCCCCCCGAGCTGCCGCCGCCGCCGCGGGCTGCCGGGCGGCTCGCCCCTGCCCCCTCCCCCTCCCCCTCCCCCTGCCCGCAGGGTGCCCGGCGGCGGGGAGCGCCGCTGTTCGGGCGGGGCCCGGAGGCGGCCCCGGCCCCGGTCCCTGCCGCGGCCCCTGCCGAGGCGCTCGGCGCAGCTGCCGGGAGGACCCTGGTGGGTGCGGGCAGCCCGCGCGGGGCTTATTTCCCCGCGGTCAGGTTCGTCAGCGGGGCCTCTTCCCGGAAGGAGGGCTGCCGCTTGCTGCCGCTTGCTGCCGCGGTCGTTCGCACGCGTGAACGAAGCGTTAGTCCTTGCGTTGCTTCCGTCGCCCAGGCGACAGCAGCTACTGCGTCCTGCAGCCGCTCCTGCGAGCCGCTGCGCCCCGGGCTTGGCCGCCTCGGGGGTTCCACACGGACGAGCGAGATCCTGGGTTCCTCGAGGCGGCATTTTAGGGTACTTGAATCAGTACGGCTGGACTGTCATGACCGAAATAATCAATCGGAAGAAATACGCTTTTTTCTTTCTTTCTTTCTTTCTTTCCTTTTTTTTTTTTTTTTTTTTTTTTTTTTTTTTTTTTTGTCACAGCCAGGGTGATTATCTAATCAGTTTTCCATTTAAACAGGGGTAGGAGACTCTAAGATGCCTAGAAACTAATGCAAATTTGTAGTATTTGGAACCTAAATTGGTACATTTCGACAGTATTGCGAACTTGTCTCTTCAGAGAGTGCGAAAAACATCTGTGAAGTGTTTAAGCATGCCCCACTGCAAACTGGGGGGCATAAATAATCTGCACCTATAAAGGCTTGTAATTAATTACTATCATAACATGGTGGCAGTTTGGAACATAATTCTGTTCTTCCCCTCCCAAAAACGTACCTGAAAGAGACTTTCTCCTTCTTCGTAAGAGCGTAGCACCCGTTCCCCTATTATGATATGGTTCAGACACTCTGTAAGCACAGCTGTACTTTTATATCCTAGCAAAAATGCTGCAGTACTCTGCAGATGAAGACTCTGAAAATGAGAGTATGAAAAAAACATTGTTGAAAAAGCAGGAAGACATTAAGAAAATAGGAGTGACTTTTGTCGCTTAGACAACTGCTACCAAAATCCTTTCCTCTATTTTTAATACGTTGCAACACGTCTGGGGTTTTGGTTTGGGGTTTTTTTTTCTTCCTTTGCTAATAGTTTTTATTCATTGATGTTTCTCGTTCCTGTCCTGGAGACATCTTCCAACGAGATAACTTTTGTAGCAAAACTAACAAAAGCTGGAGGAGATCTCGGTTCCCTTCTTTTCTGTGGCCTGGATACAGGGCTCTGGTATGGCCCCAGGCTATCACAGTCCAGGGTGTACAGAATGCCTGTGAGAGACTTCCAAAGCTACCGATTCTTGCATAGTTACATTAGGTAAAACCCTTTGCTTCTGACTAAATTCCTTCTTCCTGACCTCCTTCTCAAAATAATGAAGCAGTTAGGCCTGACCCTGGTCTAAATTTGCCCTGCTTTAAGAGGGAGATTTGACCAGATGACCTCTAGAGGTCCCTCCCGACCTACCTTATTCTGTTACATTCTTAAAATTTCGAAAGGCTAATAACAGCAGTCTTCATGACTGCTGAACTATATCCAAGAAAAGCTCCACATCCTAAATGCATTTTTCTTCCAGAGCTCCACTTTACCCCATTTGTTTCACAGCTCATCGTGACAGGTCTTCTAGGGCAAAGCTAGTTGTGTGTGAACCTGAAGAGATGCTACTGCTAACGCAACAGTGTTAGTATGCTGCATTAGCACTGACTTTCAGGCTCTTACATGTTTTCAATCTGATCATCATTATTTGGTCAATTTTTTTGTCTTTCAAGTTTTGCAATTAAAATGCTGGAAATTGTGGTCTGTTTGTTTTCAAGGTAAAGCTTTCATTTACGTGACACAGTTTCGTTCTAGCTCCTTCTGAAAATGTAGAAACAATTTTGAGTTTTGTAAAACCACATTTATATGAAATTAGCCCCCTGGACAAATGTGAACTGCCCTTTTAAAACTGACCAGTTCACATTTAAATACAGTAAATAAAACCTGACTGAAAAACTAGTGTCAAAAGCACCCAGACAAATCTGTAACATCTATAAAATGAAGTAATGCTGTGGATGAACCTATGCAATCTGCTGGACATTAAATGATAGCCTTGTGAGGGTGACAGTTTTCCAAGTCATTGTGGTAATGTGTAACAAATGCAAATCAGCCAGCTTCTGGCATATTCAGACACTCTCGTGCTATGTAAATGGTGCTATTTACACTGAACCAATTTTTCATTGTCTATAGACCCCCACTGCCCCACCCCATATTTCAATTTAAAGACAAACACTTGCATTGTCCTGTGTGTCAATGGCTTTTAGGGCTCAGAACCATCCCCCACCCCCCACCCCCAGTGACCAAGACATTCTTACTGTAGGGGAAAATGGGTGTAAACCAGCCTTTCTTCCAAAAAGTCCTGCACCAGCTGAGACCAGCTTCACTGCCTCACAGATGGCTTGTGATTACACTTGCCACTCAGCCCTGCTGTGAAGGTAGAAAGGCAGACAGAAATTGTCAGATTTTAGAGCCCTCGTTCCCCTCGGTTCTTGCATACACACAGAGCTCCTCTGGGCTTCGTGGACAGAGTCATACGGGGTTTCTAATCTGCTGAAATCTGATCTGAATCTGCTCCACAACACCACAGTCTGCCTTTGCTCTTCTAATGTTTTGGGGTCACTTGGTGCAAGCTGCTGTGTGAGTATTGGCAAAGAATCTGTATCACGGGGAAGAGCCTAGCCCAGGTTCCATACGGACATCTTGTTAGCTGGGCCTGGATACTTCAAAGGGGAAGAAGTTATGCTGAAGGTTTCTCTTTTCAGGAGAAAAAACCCCTATGGTCTGCAAAGTACGTTTATTGGATTCAGCATGTCTACATTCCACCTCTATTTATATACCCATTAGCCTAGATAAAAGCCTTGCCAGTAGCAGCTCAGACATTTTTTACTACATTAGTCTACTAATCTAGTCAGTTTGTATGTATTTTCAGGAATTGGACATTGCAATGGTCTTAGGTTTGTGACTTGTTACTTTCAGCCTTGGGCCAAAGGCAAAACAGCTCTTGCAGGCTGAAAAGACCAGTGCAAGCTTGACATAGTTTTGAGGTCAGATAGCTCAAGATCCACGAGGGACAGAAATGAATGCTTTTTACTGTCTGAAAGCTTGGGGTTACAGCTTTCATATGTCAAAAAGCATTAATCTCTGACTCTAGTGGTGTGTGAATTACCTGTTGCTAGAAGAGTGTGGGCTGTTTCAGAGGAGCTTGTTGGTACTGAAGTAGGTGGCTTTCAGAAATGGAAATGTTTTCAAATTCTGATACAGGACCAATGAACTGAAGGAAGGCGGTCTAATGAATAATATCTCCTAGACTCAACCAGCTTATATTCTTGATTAGCTTGGTCTGACATACCTAGGTCAGGAGTACGGTGTCACTTCTATGGTTTTCAAGCCTAGAAGTCACTAGTATTATCAACTATTCCCACTTCCCATGTAACATAACTCTCAAATTTCACTGTGTGCATCTGCATCCCGTCTGTAATTCATTAGCAGCACAAAAACCACTTAAGTTCCGCAGGCATTTTCCTTCATAAAGTGATTTCCCATGACAGGGAATGAAACCTTAACATATCTTCAAGCACTCCTGCACACTAGACAAGTGCACAAGGAGGATGGGTGCCTGTAGGGTTTAGGGATTAATCCGTGCGGGGGCCCGGACGACGGAACACCAATGTGATGATTAAAGTCGCCAGTTTATTGAGCTTAGCTAATCATTTTTATACAATTCTCTAAGTTGTTGAGAGACTTTGATTGGCTACTACATGCAAGCACTTGGTGTCCACACGCACAAGCATAAGCGGTGATTGGTTACATTGGTACTGTCCACGCGTATAAGCATAAGCGGTGATTGGTTACATCGGTACTGTCCACGCGCACAAACATAAGACATAATTGGTTGTGTTAATTAGAGCATACAAGACTTGTCTTAGTCCAATTGGTCAAGATAAGCCCCTGAATTGAGGTTGTTTGTGCCAAGTTCCCTTTATCGTGGAATGTGCACCTGTGTTTTCCTAATTGGGATCTTTCTTCTTCTATCTTCTTATTTATTCTGTTCAAGGCCTTCTAAAGGCGCCTGGAACAATCTTGTGACCATGAGCTATTTTCAGGTCCAATAACTAACTTCCATATAACTGAACCCTACAGGTGCCTTGCATTTGCTTTATCACTTGAATGGGTGTAGTCTTTAAGGTAGTACAGGAAGATCGCAAAGGCTTTATTCTGTAAATGCTTCTTCTCCCTTTTCTTTGATTATGTCTTATGACATACGAGCAAGATAGCCTCTAATTGACAGGGATTCAACACCCTTTGATGTCTCCTAGTGCTGTTTCAAGCACTCATTGCTCCCAAAAAGTTCAGTGCAGATTTCTGCGGATCTTATTTTCTGATGATTCCCATCATCCCTTTGGCCAAGCCTTGGAGCAGACATCTCTTATATTAGAATAGAAAACTTCACTTCATTTGGGTTGCAATTTTTGGGTAAACTGCCTGCCCATAGCTTATAAAAACAGGCTGTCCCTTTTCTAATGTTGAAATGATCTGAGGTGACAGTATATTACTAGTTATGCTTTGAAGCATTTATTGTGCCTGAGGTCCCTATGAGGGACTGAAAAAGTTAATGTCTCAAACATTGTGGCTGGGCTAGCCCTGTGTAACAAAGAAGGGGGGGGTGGAGGGGGGGACACCATCCGCAGGTGAGAAGCTGGTCATCAGCAACGGGACGGGATGGGAGGGCATGCAAGAGGATGCACAGTTCTTTGTGTGGGCACACTGGGCAGGACAGCTCGCCGTGCATGGCTGGAGGTCAAAGAACAGTCATACCTGCAGGGAGGAAGAAGTTAGTCCCAAATGACCCCAAGCCCCCCTGTAATCCCCACACCTCATCCGTTCAAGACATCAACCGCTGACCAAGTCTGGGACTAGGAGTGAATCCAGCCATCCCTGGGCTCCTCTCTGAGAAGGAGTGTAGTGAGCAAGGGGGGTCCACTCTGAACCTCCTGACTTAACGGGAGGGATCTCCTTATTGTCTTCACTGAACAGATTCCCAGACAAGCAAGGCTTGTAGTCTGTGTTTGGTGACATATGGTTATCACATGTTATAGGGTTTACTGATGTAGTTCCATGCTAACTCTTGTTGTGAGCGAATAAAAGTTGAGTTTTGTGAGTTAAAGGATCCCTGGTGTCATTACACCTTAATCCTGACCCAGGAATTGGTGAACCTGAGTCGTTGTCTTGAGAAATTGGGACGTGACATTTTAATTGGCGTCATGGACAAGATTCTCTGAGTCAAGGAGGACCCGGCAGGAATACCAACAATCCACCCAATTTATGGGCAGAGAGAGTTGGGAAGTGACTTCTCCACTATTGGCTGGGAGAAGTCCAAGCAGTGGCAAGCCATGGCTGCTCAGTAAATGCCGGAGCTTGACTGCTTTCCCCCTTCTGAAAAACTGGAGGAATATAAAGCAAGTCGTACCCTACAGGGGATGATATGGGCTCACAGTATTTGGCATGATCCTAAATCAGTGGCAGAAAGGATCATGGTATTAGCAAAAGAGCAAAAACAGAGACCGGGAAAAGGAAAGGCAATGGTATGTGGAGTGTTGGGAGCTGCTCTAATGGCAGCTCAAAAACATGGGAGTGTAAGCAAATCTGCTGAGGAAGAAAGCATAAAATATCTCCAAGACTTAGTGAGGCAGCTGCAAAATCAGTTGGTGGAAGAAAGGGCTGGAAGGGAAAGAGCAGAAACCCTGTTAGGTGTGGAACACAAGGTGAATCACCAACTTTGTACCAACCTGTGTGACGTACTAGACGAGGAGAAAATACTGTGTGAGGCGCTTAAGGACTGGAGCCAAGCTAGTGACTCCGATTCTGAAAGCGAGTCTGGTTTTCTGTCCCTAGCAAAGAGAGACAAACGAGACTCCCAAAACGCCAAATCACTTTACCCTTTAAGAAGTTTGGAAGATTATAGGAAAATCTTATCTCTTAAGGAAGGTAGAGCGGTATTGCACCCTTTGATAAAAACCAAGATAACAGATGCTGGGGAGGAACATGAAGAGACTGTGGTAAAACAGATACCGTACTCAGCCTTGGACTTGTCTAAGTTGCAGGAAAAGTTTAGTTGCTTGGCAAAGGAGACTGAGACTGAATAAATGTGAAGGTTGTTGCTGACAGGGAGCAATGGAATCAGGCTATCAGAGGATGAAGCCCAAGTATATTGGGGGCCGGGGGTTTTTCTCACAGTAGATGACCCTAGAGAACCCTGGTCGCTGACTGAAAGGGTGCCTTATTGGGCAGGAGGTTTAGACCCTCTAGAAAGAGGAGATCCAATCAGTATTGATACCCCCAATATTGATCACTTAAAGCATCCAAAAAACCACCTGTATCCAACTTATGCATCATAGATGATTTATCTGGAGGGAGTCATCCCCAATGCTATTGGTAGCCAATCCCAACTGAATGACCCTGCTTGTAAGGGGCTTGCCAGCCTCCCTAAAATTTTATGCAATTCAGTTGCAAGACCATTTAATGGACGCCCTCACTCTGCAAGCAGGAAATCCTGCCAGGCCGAGAACAGGCAGAGCCCTAACCTGGGGGAGGTTGCCCAGGAATTAATTAATGATGGAAGGAGAATGGGAGTAATTGGAGGAACTGGTGAACAACGGGCAGTGGTACAGAAAATAGAATCAAGATAACAACCACCCTGCCTGAGAAATCAGGGAGACAGGAGGAATTTGTTATGGGCCGAAGGAATTGAGAGGGGAATTCCCTGAGATTTAATGGAGGGGATGGCCACCGTGGCACTGGAGAAGCTTGTCCACGCATGGAAGGTTAAGTGGGAAATACCCTCAAAGAAGGACCACCTACTTGGGATATTACTAAGGCAGAACCTAAAGCGAGCCTGCAGAAAAACACTCCCTCAGCCCCAGAGGGAGATGTAATCAACCTGAAGTTGGGAAATGAGATGCGCTGTCCCCAGCAAGTGAGCTGGGGGATCATAGGTGGGCCTATATAAGAAGGGTCACAGAAAACAACCAAGGGGATTTAATGGTTACTTTCCCTCTCGGTCCCCTTAAAATGCCGTCACGTTCTCAGTAGGTACCGGGGCTCAAATGTCAGCACTTCGACAAGACGTTGCCGACCACAAAGGCATAGTTGCTGATAAGAAACAGATATGGGTAACCGGTGTATTTGGAACCTCTCAGCCCCAGGCAACTGCTCGAGTTAAGTGCTGGTTGCCTGGAGATGAGACTGTGACAGAAACTATAATGATATTGGGACCACTACCAACTAACATTTTGGGACTAGATTTGCTGCAGGGATGAGCCTGGATAGACTCGAGAGGAAGAGAGTGGGTGTTTGGTCTCCCCACCGTTGTCTGTGCAACTCTTACAGCCTGCACCTGAACTACCCCTTTCTAATATTGTTAACGTCAAACCTCACCTGCTCCCCTCAGGGGTAAGAGAAGGGGTCACTTCGGTGATAGCTGAATTATGGGAGCAAGGGATAGCTGTCCCCACACACTCACCTTGTAATTCCCTGGTGTGGCCAGTCCACAAACCCACCAGAAAGTGGTGATCAACCATTGACTATTGGTGTCTGAATGCCAACGTCTGGACCCCTTGACAGCTGCGGTGCCTAACATAGCTGAGCTAATTGTGACCACACAAGAACAAGCCCATCAGATTTTAGCAGCTATCGATGTAAAAGATATGTTCTCTATGGTCCCTTTGCAGGAAGCAGACAGAGACCGCTTTGCTTTTACATGGGAAGGCGTGCAATTCACTTTTACTTTTCTCCCCCAGGGATACTGGCACTCACCAACACTTGATCATTACGCATTGGCTCAAGAGCTCGCCAAACGCATTGCTGCAGAAGGGGTTAAGGTATACCAGTGTATTGATGATGTACTGATTGGTGGCCCTGATATCAAAGTAGTGGGACAGACCCAAGCAGAGGTAATTACTCACTTAGAAGAATTAGGACTCCAAATTCCAGATGAAAAGTTACAACTGCCATCTTGCGAAGCAAAGTTCCTGGGTATCTGGTGGAGGGGAGGAACAGTGTGCATTCCCCCCGAAACCTTAACTACCCTCAAATGGGTTAAAATGCCTGGAAATAAGAGGGAACTACAACATGCCCTAGGTTTGCTAGTATTCTGGCGGAAACATATTCCCAATTTCTCTATCATAGTCCGGCCCCTCTATGATTTAAGACGCAGCAGAGCTGCTTGGGACTGGACCCCCCGTTCACAAGGAAGCTCTGAAGCTGTTAATCTTAGAGGCTGGGGTATATCAGGCCTTAGGGCCAATACACCTGACAGATCCACTCTGCGTCGAGTGGGGTTTTGCAATTCATGGACTGTTCATACGTATGTTGCAATACAGACCAGAGGGTCCAACCCGACCTATCGGGTTTTACTCGTGCAGTTTCAAAGAAGCAGAGAAATGGTATTCAGTTTGGGAAAAAGGCCTCTTTGTAGTTAACCTAGCTTTGCAGGAAGCTGAAATAATCATACAATGGCGAGGAACCCATGTTAGTCCTAACTGTATTAATTGTTATTTGTGTTATTGGTTTATTGTTATTTGTAATTTTTGTCTGTTATTATAGGGAAAGATGCTTTGGGGAGCCTTTTCCCTCATCCTTTCCACTGGAGGACAGGGAAGAGATTCTCCAGATTTAGCTTGGAATTTGATTCAAGGTTTTATGCACCTCTCGCATGACACCAGTCAAGGTGTCATTTGGCCTCATTAATCTAAACATCATCAGTTTCATGAAAAGGAGTCTTGTCTCTGGCAATACTTTATGTAAACTAAATTGCTCCTGGAACAGTGCTTCCAGGGGACCTTTCATGGCTCTAAAAACTTCCTCTGACAATTCAAAGATTTATCTTCTTCCCTGAGGAGCAAATCTTGAATCTCGTGACTTATGGAAAAGCGAATGTTGGGAATGGCAAAATGGGTGAAACCCAAGTAGTGCTTGTAATTTTACTGGGGAAAAATGCTATCGGGAATCTCAAGGCATATGGAATTTTTTAAGGGACACAGGCATAAATGAAGAATGGTCCACCCAAGAAATAGATGTTCAAAGGCGATAGCACCTAGCCATAGCAAGTGTACTTGGGTCCCCTGATGGCCATCACCAACACAAATAATAACCCCATTTGAACTTGATTATCACATAGAATCTAAACTTTCATGGTGTATTGAAATCCTCCCCAAAACCAACCTGGATCAGTGGGTCTGAGAATGGCAGTGGGACAAAGAAGGTTTTGAAAGGATACCCAAAAATGATACATCTCCTCTTTTTAAGTGTACGACCCAATTAAATTGTACCAGTGGTGCAGGTAATCCACTGGAAACTTGGTTTGTCCAGGAAATAAGAACCCTCATGAGAGGTATGTGTGCCTGTTGGGGATATCCCACATCTGGTTTAGCCACCAGTCCCTACAATCCTAAAGATAAGGATGCATGTTAAAATCCCCAATACCCAGCCCCTTATGGCACCCTCTGGTGTTGTTCAGATGGCAAAATGTATTACCATCTAAATATCCAATGACATGCAGGTCTAAAGTGTGGAAGTGGTATTCCAACAATGTGTCCACACAAGGTGTTTAGTTACTTGACATCCCTACAGAGTCGAAAGTGCCGGGATGCTGATGGCCCCAAGGTGCAGTCTCAGTGCATGGTGCAAAGAGTCCGAGTACCCAATTATTATACCTGGGGCATGACAACGTCTCTGGCGATGGAAAATATATTTACCTGATATGTGACCCTCAAAAGACACCAATTTGTCAGGGAAATGAATTTACAGATTCAACAGGTTTAAAAAATGAATTTACAAAACAGATTAGCATTGGATATGTTGTTGTTAAAAGAACATGGGGTATGTGGGATGTTGAATCTAACTGACGGGGAATGTTGTATCACCATCCATAATGCTTCCACTTCAATTGAAGAAACCTGAGCCAAGATGAGAGAAGTTACAGACAAGAGTGGAGAACTTTTCCAAGCAATGCAACCAAGAGACCTGTGTAATGGAGGGTCGTTGCTGACCTCTCTCCTACTGTCCATGGGACTCACAGGGTGGGGAAAATGGCTTGTTAACATTGGACTCATGTTGTTATGTGGATTTTTGTTCTTAATGCTTGGTCCTGCAATTGTGCGGTGTATGATTACCTGCTTGCTTTCCTCTATTTCTTCTCTTTCTCTCCTGTCAGATATGTGAATATTACTACTGTGGAAGAAGAAGATCTCTACAATAACTGAGTCCAGTCAAATGCTTGATCCAGAGGGTGGTGTGAGAGACTGAAAGACTTAGTGTCTCAAATGTTGTGGTGGGGCAAGTTCTGCCTAATGACGAGGAACCACAGGTGAGAAGCCAGTCAGCAGCAATGTGACGGGATGGGAGGGCATGCAGGGGTTGTGCAGTCCATGTGCAGATGCGCTGAGCAGGGCAACTTGCCAGGCATGGCCAAAGATGAAACAATGATCGTGCCTGCAGGGAGGGAGAAGTTACTCCCCAAATGACCCCCAAGCCCAACGACCCATTTCCTGGAGGTTCTGAAAGCACAAACTGTGCATGACACCTAATGAGCTTAATGAGTTCCAGTGCCCAGCCAAAGGAGGGGCAAGGAGATGACAAAAGGACACAAACTGAAGCCGCAAGTGCGTGTGCTCTCCAGAACTGGACTCCTCAGCTGGTGGGACAAACACTGGACCCAGGGCCAGTGAAATCTTTCTCTTTTCTCTCTCTGTCTCTCTCTCTGTCCCTCTTTTTTTCCCCATAATCCCCACACCTCATCCCTTTAAGACGTAAAACAGCTGACCAAGCCTGGGAGTAGGAGTGGATCCAGCCGCCCCTGGGCTCCTCTCTGAGAAGGAGTCTAGAAAGCAAGGGGGTCTGCTCTGAACCTTGTGACTCAATGGGAACTGATCCAAAAATAAGCAAAGCCTGTAGTATATGTTTGGTGACATTCAGCTAGCATGTGTTATTGGGTTTACTGATGTAGTTCCATGCCAATTCTTGTTGTGAGTGAATAAAAGTTGAGTTTTGTGAGTTAAAGGATCCCTGGTGTCGTTTCACCTTAATCCTGACCTGGGAATTGGTGGACTTGAGTCATCATTCTGAGAAATTGTGACATGACAGGGCCATATACTAAATATTTACTTCATTTAAATTATAAAGAATGGAGCCTCATCTATGAAGAGGCCTTACATAGACAGCTGGCAAGGAGAAAGCTCTTCAGGGTATAATACAGTAAAACTGCTGTGCCCTCCAGAATACTCAGCAATACACTTAATCACAAAATAAATAAAATCCCAAAGATATGAACAAATTCTGAAAGCTTGAGGTATAATAAAAGGGAACAAATAATCAGTCATGAATCAGCCATATGGATAATATCATGATAAGTGGTAGTATTTGAGGAATTTAGCAACAACACATTGAAGTAGGCAATTTTGAAAGTTTGGAAATATGCTAAAGGAGTATATTCTACTTGAAGGTCACTGTCAATTTACTGTCCCCTTTTTTACACACTGTAGATAATTTTGCTTCACTCTTCCCCTTCACTAGTGAATCAGTCACTTTTCATACTGTTTTTACAGTTTTTTGAGACATAAGCAAGAGATAAGCAATAAGGCTGATAGTGGTTCTTTATATATGACTGTTGAATAAACCAAAACTGTATATTTTTCTGAAAAGCTGTAACAGTTTAAAGACAACTTGAGAAAACCTCTTTTGTATTATGGATTATAATATACATTCAGACTATGACATGAACACCCTAGGACTTTTAACGACCACAGTGATGGAAAATAAAATGCATTTTCCAGGTACAAGTCAGAAGGACTATTTGTGTACCAAGTATAAAGCACCTTACTTTAAAATTAGATTGAAGAATTTATCTGTGTAAAATACCTGGCTTCATAATGCTTTGGCTTTTTCTTCTCAGAGCAGCCTTGAACAGAATGTGATAGTTACTGAAGCCAATGAATTCAGAAAGAGTATCTTGCACTTGTACACCCAACTGGGATTTTTCATGTTTTTCATACAGATGTACAGGGGACTCTCTAGCAAAACTTACACATCAGGAACTTCTCACGAGGAATAAAAAGGATAAATTAAATATGCCAGCTGCACTTGTAGTTTTACCCTGATAGGCCTTTAGTAGGTTACAGGAGCCAGCACATGTGAACAGTGGGAAAGGGAGCACAGGGAGCCTGGAGGAGGCTGAGTTGATTTACCTTACTTTTCACTCCTCCTCAGCTACCTCCATACATGGGATTTTGAGGGGCTGACTTGTTGGCAGCATCCAGATTGTTTGTAGCTGCTGGAACCAAGAGTGGATATTTGGGACTCCTGGTGACAACCACAGGCATTACCATTGTCTCCGTGTGGCTGTGAGGTACAAAGGCATTTTTGAGGCAAGAGATAAGGAATAAGGTCTTGCTGAAAATTACTTCCCTTTGGCCTCACCAAAAGCTCCTGTAACACAAGCATTTTCTTTCTGAATATCTTTTGTGTTAACCTTATTAGAAAGGACATTTCATTGTCACTTTTATTTCTTTGACTTCCCATTTTCCAGGCCTTTCTTTTCAGACCTGAATTACTTCCCTCAGAATCTCTGCCAGCTCACTGCCAAAGTGCACCAAATGGCTCCACTGCTGGTTTTATAGATTAATTTACCTGCTTGTGAGATCTACACAGTGGTGGGGCAATTCAATGCTACCTTGCTGCTCCCTATCTAAGACCTAGCAGCAGATGGAGATAGGACATTGTCAGTCCACCCAAATGAGCTTTGCTAACAGCAACTCTGCAGAGTCCCAACCTGCGGTTCAGATTAATCTACACAGGGGAAAAAGGTTAAAAGAGACATTCTGGACTGTGTGTCTTCTAGCAGTGCTGATAGCTTCACCTCCATTTTGTCTTTCCACTACAACACAGTTTCTGCGGTGTCTGAGGGAGAGGGACGTGAGCGAGTTTAAAGCCCAATTTAGAGAAGGCAGCAGTGGCATGCGGTTTGCAAGGTTGAAAGAAGCGCAGGACTTGGCAGGGTCAGTGCCCGTTCCATCTGTTGGTGAGGTAGGCGAAGCCCCTTGCCAAAGACACTTGCAGGGAGCACGGACAGTAGGAATGCTTGCTCTACGGAATGTGGAAAAAACCTAAACAACACTATCATTAATCAGGTGACTGTAATTTTTTTTTTTTTTTTCCTTGATGGGGATTTTTTTGTCACTTCAGCACCAAGCCAAATGGTGCCCTCACTGGTGGGCTGGTTCCTGGAGTCAAGTACTTCGAGCACTGCGTGCGATGCCATAGAAGCCAGTCATGGCATCAGCCCAGCTGTCTGGCAAAACCAGGCGAGAATTAGGCTCAGCTCCAAGTTTTTTAATCCATAGCCTCCTGCCTGCAATTTCAGTTTTTAAATTAATGACTTGACACCAGTATCCTTCATGATAGCTTTGCTTTTGAATTTCAGCAAGTGGGAAGAACCTCAGCTGAGGTACTTCCACTGGTAGCCCCAAGGAGTCCAAGAGAGAGCGAAAGGAGATACTCCCAGTGAAGGATCCCCAGAGGATCACAAACTCCCTCCTGCTAGTGATCTACGGCATCCAGCAGATCATTTGCGCATGGGGGCTTTCAGAATGCACCACTAGTCTTATTTTTTCAAGGTGAAGCTCCTGACAGACATCAGGCATGATCTTTTACCATTTCTTCTTTGAAGTGCATGAATGCAAAAAGTACATCACACCGTAGCACACCTGCTATTTGAGCACTTTGGAGCTATTTACGTCTTAGGCCTCCCCACACTTCCTGGCAGGACTGGAAGTGCTCCTTTAAACACTGTTTGAAAGAGAAGTGCCAGTTAAACTGACTTTTCTCTTCTTCTTCTTTTTCATTTTAAAGTGGCCACTAACCATCTGTGATCCCTTTTCAAGCGTCAGTCTCGTGATAACTTGTGATACCCACACCTTGCTGATCAGCGAAATGTAATGTAAGTCTGAAGGAGTCAGTGTCTTCTCCAAAGCTCAGTGAATACATAAAAACAAAACCAAAAACCCAAGTCAGCCTAACTTAATCCAAATCAGTGAGGAAATCATCCAGGTGGGGGCCTGCATGCAGACCACAGGAGCAAATATAAAAATAAAAAAGTCAACAGTTTTTACTGAAATATGAAGCAATTGAAATATATGAGTTAGCAGACCCAACACAAAAGAAGCTGTCATAGAAGAAGTCAGGGATATTTGTGGGGTTTAATGATGAGTAGAGTTGGATAATAAAGCCTTGAGGTAAACTGGAATAGTCTTCATGTCCTCTGAGAGAGAGAAGGAACAGACTAAATGAAAACCAATGGTCTGTCTAGACTTGTGTTTATGCTAATATTTGCATTCATTCAAATTATAAGAGCTATTAATGTATCTGAAGTCTGTTATAACACGTTTTTTAAGGTGATGGTGAAGTACAGAGATAAATCAATTTCTAAATGTTAAGTGTGTTACCCTGTATGGTGAAAATGGACCATCCTCCTTGTCAAAGTAAATTAGCCCAGGATGAGGCCTGCTTGTTTAGATCAAGTTCAGATATGTCTGTTATGTTCAATATAGAAAGGTGCTTTTATACCCTCCATTTGGAAAACCTTCACTTAATGGGGGAATATGCATAAACACGAGTCACCAAATGGTAGATGGCAGCGACAAATGAGATGTAAGGTCCAATAGATTTGAAGGATGATGTATTTCATGCACAGTTTCTCTCCACTGACATTTTTTCCTCTTGCAAAGCATGATTGCTGGGTCAGGTTTAAGGATGACTGTCATTTGGAGAGGTGAAAAGAGTGGGTGGTACAAGTGAGTGAAAGGTGTCAGTGGATGGCTAGTTGAGAAATGTTCTGGCATTAGCATATGAACCAAGTTAAGGTGAAAGGCAGCCTTATGGCTTTTGCTAAAGAAATGGGATCTTTGATTACTTTGGTGAGGAAATTCCATCTGTGCTCAAAATATGTACACAGGTATACAAATGTATGTTCACATATCAACATTTTTTCACAAGGAAGATGGGAGGAAGAGAAGATCCTAGATCTACATTTTTGTGCCTCAGGAAAGTTACAGAAGACAGACGTGCTTTCAAACCAGTATAGACAAATTTGAAGTATTGACACCACAGTTCCTTTATAAAAATTTTAGTCTTGCTGTAAAGGTGTAGCCAACTATTACAGTTATGTGTACTCTCTTCATTTTCCTTAGCTTAATTTTAGCTGAAGGTAGCCTGCTATTTCAGACCTCTCTTGTGATTTTTTTTGTTGTCATGGTTTCACAATGTGTCACCATAAGAATAATTTGAAGAGTGAAGAAGGAAAGAAGCACTTTTTTTTTTTAGATTGACTTCTATTAAAATGAAGTTTGTTTGTATTGATGTATAGTATTATTTCATTATATTGATCTACATTGAAAATAATATGTTTCATAGATAATTAACACATAGCAAGACTCTGGTATTTATAAACTGTTTGCATCTTAACTGTTACAATGTAACTAATGACTTGAAAAGGGAAATGGTGTTTGAAATCAGAACTTCTGGTATCAAGAGACCTTCCTGAGTAAAGGCTGCTGTGAAAACGGTATGTGCAGAAATGAATTTCGCCAGCAGTTTCTGAAGCAAACTGGTAGGTAGGAGTTGAAACAGTTAACCTATTAAAAGTTTTTTTCTATATGCAATATGATCGCACAATAAGTATCAATACTAAGACTGAATACTGTGGTTCGTATGTAGTATATCACAAAAATGCCATGGATTCTTTGCTGCAGTTACAACATTGGAGTCTTAGTAAAAATTATGCCTACTACTCACTAATCTAAGCACTTTCCATCTACTGTTTTTGTGGAATTTAGAAACTGAAATCAAAAAAACTATATATACATGTATATATGTTCTTATATTACTGGAAAACATAGGAATACAAAGATCACTCAAACTGGAATAAAAAATTTCCACACAGACTGAATTTATTTCCTTGGAGTGCATGACCAATGACTTGTGGAAGCTAAAAGCCAGACCAGAGAGCTGCGCCCCAGATGACTCCTCCACAGAATGCTTGTGCAATAGTGCGTTAACCAATTTGCATTTTGTTAAATGTATGCACACTGAGTATTCCTTGGGTTTTGGGTCCCTAGTAGGACCTGTGGTGTGCTGAGCAATGCAGAACACTGCCACCGAAAAGGAATTTTGTGCTGAATGTTAGCAGGGCTATGTAAAATGTGATGTATATCATTAAGTGCTCTGTGTAAAAAGGCCTCAGGTTTTTCAAAGCAGGATCAAAATTAATCATTATTTTTCTCAGCTTCAGTCTTTAGCTTCACTGTGTTAATAACCTATGTATACAGCATGAGAAGTATTGCTTTATTTCCTAGGAAAACTGAGAAAACTACAAAATAATGGAATTAAAGCACTAATATCTAGGTTCTTTGTCCAGAAACAAAATATCAAATTCTATACATCAAATATCAATATCAAAATCCCATTCATTCCAATGTGAAATAAACAGACTGTAGACTCCCTGAGGATAGGGATGCCAGCTATGGCAATGTTGACTGTCAAAAAACTATTAATTGCTGGCACTCTGATGATCAACACCTGTAGGACCAAATAGCTTTGTTTCCTTCCTTTCCATTGCCTTTGGTCATTAATAATCTGCTTTAGTATAAATAACAAGCTCTTTCACAACATGTGACATGACTTAAACTCTTCAGAATGAAGGTCACAGCAGCCAGGTGCTAAACACAAAAGCCCAGATGAAATCCTGTCCTCCTACAGATTCATAGAAATGCAAACAAGAACAATAACAAATCACTCCTGTTTTATGCCACAGCATACTGCTTAGCACATTTAACTACCACATACCACATTCAAACACAGTTACCTTCTTTGTCCAAGTGGGGGCATACTCCTTATTCCTACTATTGAACCTTTGGCTCTACAGAAGAAACAGGCAAAAACCATATTCACTGGTCCAGAAAATAACAAAGGGAGAGAAAAAGAAGTATGACAGTATCTTGCAAATTAGTTACCATACAGGAAGGTGTAAGGAAGGCTCAACTTCACTGACCTAGCCAGACTCCCAGAAACACTCAGCGTAAAGTAGCTTTTATCCTTCACAAAAGGGACAGATCAGGCTTGAGATCTTCTGACAAGCAGGTCCCTTGGCCTGTTCCCTGCAGTGGTAAAGCAGGTTTCTCATGCTGTGTGATTACTCTCCTTTGGGATAGTGAGTCCATCTTACATTCAGTGTGACATAAAAGACGTAAATTATTCAGTAGGCTTCTCCTCATCCCCTCCTTTGCCCTCCAGGTTTAAGGGAAAATATGCTTTGTGTTTCTGCTTGCCTTATGGAAACCTCTGCTTAGAGACGGATGGAGATGCATACCTTCCTTTCTCTCTCCTCGATGTCCAGTGTCATCAACGCGTTGTTCACCGCTACTTTCTACTAGCTCCCCCAGGTGATCTGACAGTTTCACCCATGTGCTGGTAAATTCGCAGTGATTAGTACTGTTAGCAGTGAGAGCAAAGGACTCGCATTTCCCCAGTTCATTTCCCAGTTCCTCAATATGACTCAGTGCAGCCAGCTTTGCCCTACTGTGTACCAGTAAGCATTTTAAGTCTTCACTCCTGTTTTTCACAGGTGGTGGCATTCACTTCATTAATGCAGGCTTGTTCTCTTTCTCACACAAGATTTGGGCTGTTATAATTGAAGACCTACTGCTGACTGAGAAAACCCCAAGTCTTGGAAGACAGAAAGGGAATTAATTGGTCTATTTATATCTCATGTTGTTGCCTTTCCACCTCCATTCTAGTTCCCTAAGAAACTACTTCGCACTTCTGCCACCCACTCTTCTCTCCGATTCCTCAATTAGAGCAGTAGTTGCAGTTTTCCCTGTAAGATGGTGCAACCACAGATGGAACAGCTGGAAGCATATTTTAATTTCTGCATTAATTCAAGTCAAGCACTGCTAAACTGAATAGGCTGTGTTTGCTGGGACTGTAGGAACCAATAAATCTATTCCTTTTTTCCTTTTTGAAAGCTTTTACATTTCCAGTGGAACTGAAAAGGCTTCAGAAAGTAAAGAATAAAGCTGTCATGGGATAGGATGAACCACACCGAAGCAAGGTTTTCAACTTCCCTGAAAAGAGGTAAACTTGTTTGTGCAAGGGTGTGTAGGAGGGAGCCTCTGCTCCCTTAAGGGTATCTTAATAAGTAAAGGGGGAAGCCATAAACAAGAACACACAGAGGCACAAACCCAACAGATGAACAAAGGCAAGAAACAGACCTCATCTGTCACACTGATTGCTGGGTTATTAAGAAACCACAGGCAAATTGGAAAGTTGCCACTGGCAGGGATACAAACCTGAGGGTCTGGCATGCCCAAGGGGTTCGGTGGTGTTGGGCCGACTGAAAAAGGAATGTGCAGGAGTGGGGACAGGGAGGAACAAAGCAGGGGTAGGCAGCAAGGGGTAAAAAAGGGGCCAGTCACCTGCAGAATGGGGCCAGACAGTACATTGTACAGACAGCAGTTATGCACAGAGAGGAAGGTTCCTATTTCCTTTTTCCTCAGAAAAAGCCATATTGCCCTTCAGTAGTGAAGCCACCCCAACAAGGAAAGAAATTAAGGTCAACAGATTACTGTGGCTACTGAATTTTCATGGCTCCACTGATTGTTTGCAGCTCTGATAAATCTCCCTGGCTGAAAACACAGTCATCTGCTATACAGCTAAACATGCATACACAGATATGCTAACCTGAAGTGACACTATACAACTGGGATGCCTTGAAGTTTTACTTTGCTTTTATGCCTGTACATGTTTAATTAAAGATATATGCTTTTAGCTGTAGGCTGGATAATGATAATAAATGGCTGGACTGATCTTTCTCTTCCTGCCTTCTATTTGACTCCACCTGGTAGTCACCGATTGCCATGGAAACCACTAAGTGCACTTTCGATGAGGTCACTTTTTCCAATCATATGGAGGTGCCAGGCAGATTAATAATTCTGTTTAAACAAGCAGGCTTATATGGAGAAAGAAAGCAAGACCTTTGAAAGCCCATGGGTTCTGCAGCTAAACACCTTTGTTAGCCCACCTTCCCTTTTGAGCTGTAAGCCACCAGAAAATGTTACTTTGGCAAAAGAAATACTGATACTACAGGGTATGTCAGAGTTCAGGATATATGCAAGAAAAATAAAAAAATCTGTCCCACAATAAAAAACTTCCCTTGCAAGTGCTCCACTTCAAATATTGAAACACGCTTGCCCTCAAAAGCCTGTCTTCTTCCCCTAGACACTGCCTTCCTAGCTTGTCAACATGTCTGCACATCAGTTACATCTCATGTAGGTAATGGCAAGACTGAATGAAAAAACTGCTTCTGTTGTGCTTTTTTTCACGCTGTGCTCCACCAGCTTACCCTCTCTACTGAGATATTTCTTGACATAACATTTCCACTTCCTTTCTTTTTTTACTTCTTTACCAGATACTGCAGAAAGTTCTTAAAGGTGTTCAATTACAAAGGAAGTGGTAAATCCATGGCTTGCTTTTCGAAGGTGTAGCAACCCCAGACAGACTGCAGGGCAACAGCCAGATGCTCCATACTTCTGAAAAACCAGACAATGCCACCACTGCCTTCTGGCATCCAGCAAAGGACTTCTATAAGTCTTCATATTCTTTTTAGTAGCTGGAGAACATTTATATTTATTGGAAATGGAAAACAGTGGAAGATTTGAAGCCCTATACCAGAGAACAAATCAATATTACAAAGTGCAAGCTGAAAAGAATGACCATGCAGACACATCATGTATTTCATTTCTTTTCATATGTGTTGTTAGCTCATTACTTTGCATGTGTTATCTGATGAACAAGATACCAGGATGACAAGACAATCCAAGAAACATTTAAGTAAACTTGAGAGTTATTTGACCTACAATTCCAGTCATGCCCTGTAAAATATCTAAAATACACAACTAACTTTATTTGAAGAATTTTTATATATGCTGCTATACTGAAATATCCTAATGTAACCATTGCTTAGATAAACAAGCCCAACCACACCTTGTTAATAATTTAATATTCTTTTATATTAATATTTAATAATTTAATAAATTATTAATTTTTATTTAAATTTTATGAACCTCAGAATTATTTGGGTAACAGCCTGGAATGAAAGCTCGAGAGAGAGCTATTGATTGCCCTGATATACAAGGACTTGAAGCAAATTTCCTGCAGCATTAACTCAAGTCTATGAAAGACACCTTAACATATAAGTCAGTTTTGATAAATGATGAACAATTTTTGATAAAAGAAACCACAGAACTACACATGAAGTAGGGTGCTATTTGAGGAGCTTAACTGCAGATCTAAAACCTCAACATTGTGGATCCAGGTGTTAATGCATATGTATCTGCATAATTAGAAAGTTTACAAAAACAGTACATCTTTTCATCCAGTTCAGATTAGGGGCCACCTGAGGATTCTTCTTCAGGTAGCCTCATAAAATTTATACAGCAAAATTTATGTTCTAAAGGCAACCAACTGGGATCAAAGTACCATGCTTCTGTATCACATCTATCTTTAACATGAATCAAGCAAAGTATATTTTTTGAACGTAACAGGGCAGTTACCTGCTTTTAAGATCCGTAAAATGTTTTCCCTTCAATTACAACAGCACAGAAATTGTATGGACCCTGGAAAGACTGGCATAAGCTATTCCAGTTGATTCCTGTTTTTAAAAAAGGCAAGCATGCCACTGAACATCATGATGGAACTTAAAGAAGTTACAGAAACATGAGCATCATTCAGCTGT
Source organism: Astur gentilis (assembly GCF_929443795.1). Lineage (NCBI taxonomy): Eukaryota > Metazoa > Chordata > Aves > Accipitriformes > Accipitridae > Astur > Astur gentilis. The sequence continues at coordinate 47,575,282 of NC_064919.1, forward strand.
CCAAGTTCTGCAGCTCTAGACAGTACAGCAAGATGTCCATCGCCAGAATGAAACTTCTTATATGGAAGAGCTGCTGTTCATCTCCATCCTTTCATAAACTAAGCTTGAACAAAAGATGTAGGAATGCATTTGAAAAAGTCTTAACTGTTGATGTTTAAACAGACCAAAAATAATTTTGCTGCCATCACCTACATTCACAAGAGAAGACACAGTTCCTGTTAAAAGAAGCTTATCATGGAAAAGAGATTAGCAATAATTAGGAAGAGTATCTGTTGGTAAACAATGAAATTGAAGTCCAGGGTAAATATGTTGTCAGAGAAAACAAGAGGTTTTTAGGAGATGAAAAGTTTATTTAAAAACTGCCAACATTTAACAAAAACAATTTTACACTATTTTCCGTTTTCTACAGAAATACAATAACTTACAGCTGTGCTTAGTCCATTCTGTCACTAATACATATAAAAACAAGTCTGCTGATAAATAAGTGAAAAACAAAAATCCATTTACCAACCACCACCACTAAAATTGTACCTGTAAATTTTGGAAGACATCTGCATAGAACGGTTAGGACTGTAGGGGTGCTTCTTTTTTTTTTTTTCTTTTTTTTCTGGTACTACTAGGATATGTAAAAATTTAATTAACATGCAATACAAAATATTTAAGATAAACAAGGTAAAATTCAGTGTGTACAACTCGAAAGCAGTGCTAGGATGCCCTCCTATGTTCCTAACTAGACATCAGAAAACGGAACTTTTTATATGGCAGAATTTCAACTTCCCTTCACAGCAAAACTAGATTTATAACCATGAAAATCTATATTTGGCTAGGTTACATTGAAGATGGATTAAAGGTGTGGAGAAAATTACCTAGTACTAGATAACAACACATAAATGTAGAACATCTCAAATCAAAATTAAGTAGATGCATTTTAAAAAGGAAATTAGCTGTTACCTAGTTATAAGCATTTGTGAGATGACAGGGTGACAAACATGCAGTTTATTCTTGCACCATAAATGTATATAGCGCGCTTGGAGAACTGCAACACTTAAGCCATTCACTATTTATTAAGACTTTCTCCCCTCAGTATTGCATCAACTATGACATGGCACTTAAAAGCTTGCCATCTGTCTCTAAATACCTTGCATAAAACTCAGGCATTGACCTATATGCTATTGATATGCAATACATCCAAAACTAATATATTGTATGAAACTTTTTTCGACTAGAAAAGGGGGAAAAGAGTGGGGGGTGGGGATGTGGGGGTGGGGAGAGAAGGGAGAGGAAGAGGGGAAGGGAAAAGAGGGGCGGAAGAGAGGAAAAAAGGAAGCCGCCTTAGCTATTGATACCTCATAGTACCCATGTTTCTCTCTAGCTGCCCTTTTAAACCTGTATTATTCTACACCCTTAACAGTTTCTCCTCAGTCACAGTGCTAATGAATAGACACTACCCTAACTGCTTTTTTCCTTGAAGCCATAAATATGACCATTTGCAAAAGACAAAGAAGTCACAATGCATCACACTAAATATGTCAAAGCTACCATGTAGTGGCTGATACCCTCTCCGCAGCATGGCCTGATCCTATGTCAGTGAAGTCTGTGGGAATTTTGTCACTCATTTCAACAGATGTAAAAATCAAGCACTCAGATCGGAAACAAACTAACAACTAGATCTTGCAAATTATTCCTGCACAAGGACCCTGGAGGGTTTATTACTTGCTCATACTAAGCTTTCTGATTTAATGAACTCCCAAATGAAGTAAACCAAGATTGTACATATCTACTCACGGCTTCCTTACATATTCTTTCTGCCTTCTGTCTTAGAAGCTAGTAAGAGAAAATGAAAAAAAAAAACCCCAAAAAACCCAAAACCCAAAAACCTGCATGAGCAGAACATGTCCTTGCTTCTTTTAAGTCTTGCATTCAAGATGAACAATATTTTCAGTAATGCCCTGTGATTGCAGGTGCTCATTTTAGAACAGTTGGAATGAATCACATTGTCTAGGAGAGAGAAAAGGTGCTAGCATTTTCCAATAAATCTGAGCCCTTTAAGGAGAGCTCTCAAATCCAATAATTCAAAATCAGAAGGCATTCAAAATTATGAGTAACTTTGAAAATCTTTTTTAAATGTGATTCATTTTTTTAAAAAGAACGTGAGAAAAGTATTGAAAATAAAGTACCAAAAAGACTACTTGGTTTTTGTATTCAAATATCAATTTCAGTTGCTAGTTTCTGTCTGATGTACTTTCCCCAGTCTCCTGTGACGCTGAAGCACTTCATACAAAATATGCCTGTGTGTTCCTTCCTGGAAGACCCCTGAAAGGTATACCCCAGGTAGGACACTGGCTGAGCACTTCCCAGTTCTCCCAGCTTGCAAGACCTTACAAACTCTTCCACCATCTCAAACACTCCCTTACAAGCACCTGGAATAAACACCACCGCTAATAATTTGGTTTGTGTATGCACACATTTGCCCAAGTAACATGAAAGTAGGGCAAACTAAACCAGAGAGGGGAAGCAAGATATCTCACTGCTTTCAGCAAAAACCCTGACATTGGCAATGATCCTGCTAGATTCAGACTTAGGACAGGTCGTCTTCCATGGAAGAGTTCTGTTCGCAGATCACCACTGTTATATAAAAATAGCTGTATGTGGGAGATTTTTGCCCTTTTCACAGGACATTACATAACTATAGTTCTGCCATCCATCCATCCATCCATCCATCCATGTATACGTGCACACTTGTTATGGGAGCATAAATACAGATAATTCATTCACAGATAAGCTACTAATGAAAAAGAAAACAATCCCCTTCTGAAAAGAATTCATCCTATGACAAATTAAGACCAGTGAAAAACAAACTTAATGCTTTACACTGACTATCCTGTAGAACACTGGTCACCAGATTATTTTCCAGTGTCTTAATGTCCTATCATCATTTTATTATTTCTGCTACAAAATTTACCATTTATCTAATTTATCTGCATTGGAAATCTACATAAAATTTACAATGGTCACAACTGTGTATCTGAGAATTTTTCACAGAAAAAATATTGCAAAATATTATGTTTAAAACTGACTGTATTTCCCTCTAATAAGAAAGCTGTGACAATTAAATATTTTTTCATGTATCATGATAAAATAAACATTTTGTCCTACACAGAATAGTGCTTTAATGGACGTGACTGTGTTACAAAATCAGTGTTTAATGGCTAACTTGAATACTGTAGTGGTGTCACTACATTGGATCTTAATGCTACTTAAAACCATTTAAGACAGATATTCCTATTATATGAAATTAAAGATGACATTCCCAAGCACGCTTTTCAAGATGACTACCCAGTTTTAAATGTAGCCACTTCAAAAAAGAAAAACTGGAACAAAAGGGAATGAACACAGTAGGTATAAATATATTTCGTCTTGTAAAAACAAGTTCTGGTACCTTGTATCATTTATGTGATTTTTCACTAACAGGTAATATACTCTGTTAAAAAAACCCATTATTCTATTAATTCTATGCAGCCATCCAGGAAATCTTACTGTATTAATAACATACCAATTTCATAACTTTATATACAATGAACATACAGGAATACCTCATCCAAGAAAAGCTCTTTGTTTTATCATAATTATATTCTGTTCAGAAAGTGTCCTGTGAAGAAAATATGCACTTCACTGTGGGTTCTCCCCACCTCCATCTATACAGTAGGATTAACAGCAGGTTCCAGATGGTGCAGACAAAGATGCTTAATAAACTAGACTTCAGTTAAGAGTTCTGGTCTTCAGAATAGTTGTATTGTACACAACCACCTGCCAGCTATCAATGACTAAAAGCTTTTGCAATTCTAGTACTCAGACTCCTAACAAAAGTTTTTTAAAAAAATAAATCTAAGATACACAGTGCATCAACACAGATACTGTAAAAAGCTTCCCCATCATTACAACTGTCCTGGTTTCAGCTGGAATGGAGTTAATTCTCCTTCTAGTAGCTGGTATAGTGTTATGTTTTGGATTTAGTATGAGAATAATGTTGGTAACACACTGATGTTTTCAGTTGTTGCTACTAAGTAGTGTTTATACTAAGTCAAGATTTTTCAGCTTCTCATGCCCAGCCAGCAAGAAGGCTGGAGGGACACAAGAAGGTGGCACAGGACACAGTCAGGGCAGCTGACCCAAACTGGCCAGCGGGGTGTTCCATACCATGGGACGTCATGCCCAGTATATAAACTGGGGGGAGTTGGCCAGGGGACACAAATTGCTGCTCGGGAACTAACTGGGCATCAGTCGGCGGGTGGTGAGCAATTGCACTGTGCATCACTTGTTTTGTATATTCCAATCCTTTTATTAGTATTGTCATTTTATTATTGTTATAATTATTAGTTTCTTCCTTTCTGTTCTATTAAACCGTTCTTATCTCAACCCACGAGTTTTATTTTTTTTTCTGATTCTCTCCCCCATCCCACTGGGTGGCGGGGAGTGAGTGAGCGGCTGCGTGGTGCTTAGTTACCAGCTGGGGTTAAACCACAACAACAATAACATATGTCTTTGTGAGATACTACTGAATATCCTACTGAATAGTAGTATGGAACCCAGAGAAGAAACCCAGAAACTGTCAGGAGCTTTCTGCAAGACTGCAACAGCAATTTAAGATACAGAATAACAATATGATGCAGATGACATGGTAAGGTCTAGTGTGAATCATTAGGAACAGCATTAGCTTGTGGGTAGATATAAAATGCTACGCTAGACAAAAAAAATTAAAAGCCAGTTATTATGTGTTTAGTATTTATGGGTTTTTCTTAAAATCAATAATTATAAACTGTAAAAATGTACCCTAATTCACTACAATAGACTATGCCCTGAGAAGTAACATTACACACTAAGTAAAAGCCACTAGAAAGTGTCAGGTCTATAATTCAAAGGCATAAACTGTCTACAAGGAATTTCTTGGAAGCACATATTTCCTCCATTTTTCAGCAATACATTGCCTCTTCAGAGGAAAAGACTAACGAAAGTTTATGCTAATTCTAGTTTTCCCAACTTTAACTACAAGATGGGGTTTTTTTGCTTTTCTCCTTTAAACTCTCCTGGGGAAACTAGATGGCTTCATAGATAAAGCTCTTGCATTTCACCTCTGAAAGAGGATGTAGGCCTAGCATGAGGTTCTGAATAAATTGAGCCTGATGAACTCCACTTCAGGACATCAATCAGAGCACTTTTTGGGAGGTAGTCAGAGTTAGTTACCTAATCATGAAAAGAGGCCACCTCACCAATGCTTTGCTACATTCTTCTTTGCTGGCTGGAAGAACACAGAAGAGGTTGGGAAGTAAACACACCTCAGCACATAGAGAAAAAAAAGAAGGAAAACTATCTTAGACAGGGACACTGAACTTCCTCTGAAACTAACTTGAATGTTAAGTGCATTTGAGAATAGGTGAGTTACCCTCTTTCCTTTATATCTGACATTAATAAAACAGTAAGATCTAATTGTAAAGACCCCTCATCACCAAATGAGTACAGGACAAACATGCATTTAAAAGTCACATCTACACTTCACTGCTTTTTCCAAAATTGCTCTAGAAGATACAGCTCAGGAGTTGAGGGATTTTTCCCCATGCTGTAAGTGCAACATTTCACTTCCTATTAAATTAAAAAAACTAGGGAACATTCTTTTCTCACAGAAGGCAAAACAAAACTAAGCAACCAACCTTGTCCAAAAATTCAATCATCAAGTCTCTGAAGACTCACCATTTCAATTATTCTCTGGTAGTCACATCTTGTGCATTCTATTATATGTTATTCTGAAAAAGTATGCTTGTTAAGTCCAGCTATGCAGACGAGCCTTTCCAAACCCCTTTGTTTCTGGTCATCAATATTATACAGTACTGTTTTAAAAATTCCTTAATTATCTACTTCAGAAAAAACTCACTCCTGTTCATAAAGACTAGCTACACATTCTTATTAAGCAGCACTAACACAAAACTGGAAATGCCAGGTATTTTGATTGTAAGACTGAATCTAAGCTTTCTCACTATATTACCACTCTGCTTGTCTTAAAACAAGTTCTATATAAGGTAATTAATCAAACAGTATAAACCGACAATTTACTTTTCCCCCTATTTAAATGACACAAGGATTTGATTGTGTAAAGAATATGTAAGAAATCAATAAAACACTTAATAAGCATGCATGAGTAGATTAACAAATATTACTCAGAGCAGCTATAGCAATGCATTCCAATAACAACTTTATACACGTTTTTTGTATAATGTAGCTGTCATTAATACTGCATGTGTTGCTCCAGTGACTGTAACACACGATAAACCAAATGCCAATGACATAACAGTTAACGTATTTAGCAGCAGAGAATTCAACCCCTTAAAAATGTGATTCCTTCTATTCTAATTTCTGTAGTTTCAAATTACTTTTGTTCCTCAAAACCCTTTGTTTCTAGCATAAAGAAGTTTCTGCAAAGACTAATCCAGTGAATGAAAAGAATTTGTATAAATTCAAATGACACATACTATAGCAGAAGATAAAATCAGTAAAGATGCTGAACTTTACATGAAGACATTTACAAAGTTTGATCTTATATTTGAAGGAACTTCAGAGTGAGAGCCTTGTATTCTGCAGCTTCTGTTGGACATTTTCTCTGCAAGAATGTTCACTGACTACATTATAAACCTCTGACACACAAAACAACTGAAATAATAACCTAAAGTAGCTGTACCTGGTAACCTTTATGCATGTTAACTACCAATGGCCTGAAGCCACTTTTCTTTTCTTCAAGCAGTGCCCACGTGGGCCTCTGCAGTGATATTGAATGGTTAGACAGGTATGCCAGAACATCACACAGTTGTAAGTTTAATGCAATTTGTTGGAAGCACCTCTTCAATTATTTCATGTAAGAGGCTTCAGGACATTGGCAGCTTGAAGTAATTTAGTTATGTAATTTCTTCTTTCATGTAATTTATATTGTTACCATGAAAAAATTAAAGCTCCATTTAGACAGCTTATAGTTTGCATTTCTTTCAAAGTGAAAGATATGACTTGTTTCAATTTCACTTTTATTGTGTAGGCTTTAAAAACTCACACTTAAGAGTCATACTACAGCCATCAGTGTTTTGTAAAAGTAATAAAAATATCAGCCTCATCTTTAATCAGAGCTCTCAGAACATCTTCCAAGTATGAAAATACAATGGAACTCTGTTCAGCTACATAGGACCAAATCTTGTCTTCCTACAAGCATGCATAACTCGTGCTGACATGAATAGGAACTGTACACCTGTATATGAGGGCAGCTGTTTGATCTTAAGTGCTCACGATGGAAAGATTGTCTAATTCAATAGCACAGTCCTTCCACAATATAGCTCTAAGAAAGCCAACTAAGACTTCAGATTATAGTCTGGAAGAAATACGTAACAGGTTTCAAGCCAGATTCTAATATAAATTTTTTCTTCTAAAAACCTCAGTCATTCCAGGGCAAGAAGAGAGCACGTCTTCCCTTCCACAGTTCAAGAAATACTTCCTATCATGCTCCCATTTCCCAGTCTGCTCCTGCCGCTAATATTTTTCTCATTAACAGGTAATTTTTGCCAAGGTAAAGAGAACACATAACTACATTACTAAGTAATCCAGGACCAAGAACATAATCCTTAATACATTGCCAGCTGACTTCATACTTTCCAGGTTCATACTACTCATTAGTGGGATATTGTTAATCAAGCTGACCCAGGTTTCTACATATGCTTTAATGTATCTTTCATAATCAAAGAGCATCAAGTCCACTGGGATGGGTAAAAGTTCTTGCTTGAGTTAAGAACTTAAATTCAGACTCCGGTTTGTACCTGAAACTACCCATTTGTCAGTCGTCAATAGAGACAGAATCTTATGACAAAATTATCCTCTCAAGCCATTTCCACACCTCCTTCATACATTGATTACGTTCTTCTGCAACTGAAACCATCAACCAAGACAACATCCCTGAGTACTTCAAAACAAAGAGGCATGTAAGTCGTCCCTAGCTATACAGAGGCAGGTGTGGATGCCCACTGGGACAAAGGTTTGCCATGAAGATGCTAAAGCCTATGTCAGTCTTACCTAGATACTGTAAACAGAAGAGTGTACATTTATAAATGTCTCTGTTAGCTACTTTGTGCCTGAAATGAGTTACGACCATACTCTCTAAGACTAGAGGTGGTCTATTTTCATTTTGAAATGCAAGAGTAACCCCCATCCATCAAATTATTTAAAACTGTTGGAATTCTGCATGTTTCAAGTGCCTTTTTTCCTTCCAAATTATACCTTTGAGCAGGCTACCTGGCTTTTTTCTCCCTCATTGTTGCTCTCTCTGCCCAACAGAAACAGCAGCTTGAATGTTATCACAGTCAGGAGGCACTTTGAGCAGGAGAAACATAAAGCAATTTTGACAAAGACTCTAGCTTGAAAATCTAATCCCCTCAGTGAATAGTCTGTTTGGAACAGAGGTGATGTTGCCATTGTACAAACTTCTACACTTGTACAATGTTTCTCCCCTGGGTCTTTGAATCAGCACAATTCCATTAGTGTAAAAAATCCCTTATATAGACAAGTTCTAAGGAAATGACAAAATAATGTTTAATTTCACTGGAGTAGAAATGTGTTTCAAATTCCCTTAAAATTTACAGTTAATGTAAACAGAGATGTATGGTTGGAGAAGTGCTTTTAAGGAAGAGTCAAAAAAACCTCAAAGACTGAAGCTCTGCAAAAGAACAAAAGTGAAGAGATAGCTCCCTCCTTCTGTCTTTTTTTTGAATTGTATAGTCTCAGTGACCAGTCAGAAGAGTTTTTACTCCCATCATCTAGTGGACTTGTATGGTCTTGGTTAAGTACAAGTTACCAATGGGTAGTTTAGCAGGCTGAGATTCTGCAGTATACACAATACATTCAGAAATGTGTATCAATTGCCATTAATTCTGGATTGTTGAGATAAAATAAATAAATACCACGTAGGAAATGAAGGTAAAGCAGCCTGTTCTAAGAAAAGTATTTCCAAACATAGCATTGAATGTAAGTGTAAGCGTGAATGGTGTTTGAACTATTTTGTGTCACATTTTCCTCTATCTGCTTTTCAGGATTTCAACTTCACAGACATTCCTATCAAATTCATGTGACAACTAATAAGCAAGCAAAAATCCAGTTACAACAGTAGAATAGTTATAATAGTAAAAGGTGTTGGAAAACTGTGTTGGAGCCTTGAGAAAGAAACACTGCAGTCTGGTGTTCTACGAAAGGTTGCTAATACAAAAGTAATAGCACTCACTCAATATAGTCTGAATCCAATAATGTATGAACAAGATGCCACTATAGTAAAGAGGATCAACCTGGAAACAGGTTTAGTTGATACTGACAGATCCTCCTATTCTTTTTCCAGACACGCTGTCTCAAAAGCATTTGGGACTTTTTTCCCTTTTTTTTTTTGTTTGTTTTTGTGGGTTTTTTTTAAGCCAAATGATTCATAATCCACCTTAATGCAGAAGTTACAAAATAAGAAAATGGCATGGTAGGAAGCTGACAAAGTGATTTCTTAAAAAGATTAAAGAACAAACTGCATTTGATTAATACAAAGGTATGCCAGTTCTTTAATAAATAAAGTGAGAGACTTCCAATCTGAATATGAACTTTAGGACTGACCATTAAAAGAGTGAGAAACACATGGTTAGCTAACACTTGCAACCAAGACATGCATTTGTGTCTAAAAAGAGAATATTGCACTAAAAGAACCCTGAAGGCTTTAAACTCTTCCTTCACTGACCTAAAAAAGTAACTAACCATTTCCTATAAGCAGTAGCAAACCTGGCTTGGTCCGCATCCCTACAAGTTGATAATACTTTATCAATGAACCGGTATTCCACTTCTGAACCAAAAGAGTCCTGCATAGGAGCACGCTTCAGGCGTTTTGTTTCTTGGGTATAACCTTGTTTGCTGCTGGATTCATTCAAACCATCAACATCCATAGCTTGTGCCATGGGACTTGTTGCAGGACTGTGGTGGGAATTATTCAGAGTTTCATCACTGCTGTCCACAGATGATACCACTGCACTCAGAAGAGGAATTTTGTTGCTTAGGTGGTGCTGAAGGTAGAACACACACCTTCTTCAGAGGAAAAGGAAGGAAGAAAAAAGAAAAAAAAAAGTCATGCACTGAAAATAATCTGCTGTTGCTGCTGAACTGCTTCAGTTCATTTGCCATCCCACCAGACTGCCCCACAAACAGACAGAAAATCTGCTGTCACTGCTCACACTCTACAAAAAAGGGCTCAGTGTTACTTTGGCAAATCTGCAGGCACATACACCCACCTGGTATGTTTGTATGTATGTATACACCAGAGGTTTTCTGCAGCTGACCCATCTTCTGCCTATCTGTTGCTCATCTTTTGCTTTTTAAACATTTTAAGTGTGAAAAAGCCGGTTAACACTATCTTGTGTCTCTTGCACAAACTATAGGGACAAGTAGAGCTCACATCAACAAGATACTTAAGCCAAATCAAATATTCCATTCAATAGCTCTGATTAGGGTGTTGAATGTTTTCCAAAGGTTCAAGACATGGTAGCTTAGAAATTTTTTATTGAGTGGTAACTTTTAAAATCAGAACAATTTCTCTGGAAACATTAGGGAAAGAACAATCCACAAATACGAAGGATGCTTTTTTGACCAGGTTCTCTTACCTATGACACCACAAGGTTTCATGCCCTGGGTAACTGTCAATCAGTTCAGTGCAGAGCTCCAATTCTTCCTCTAAATGGCGGGGAAGATCCACGCTCTGCTCCTCTGCACAGGCAGCTTCTGCCCCTGCACTCTCCTCCTCCTTTTGAAGGCTAGGGTTTTGCTCATTTATGATTTGATTTTGTACCAGTACATTATTGTCAGTCACAGTTCTGCCTATCAAGGACTTGAGTAAGAACTGGCGGTAATGAAATCCACTATGGTCTGAGACATGCATGGATACCCAGTATTTAGTGGATGAAAGCTCATCAAGGAGAACCTGAAACAAAAAGCAGAAACAGTTATCAACCTGTATAAAGGAGGAATTTACCACCACTGTTTCTGTATTAAGGTAATCCTCTCCTCTGGGGATTTCAGCCACTGTGGTAATGGTTTAAGAACACACCCCCAAAAATGAAATAATCACTGACACTTTTCCACTGTGTGCAGGCATCCCTGCACAAAAGAAATTATACTTCTTCCAAACTCTGAAAAGGTAGGTCTCTCAGAAACCTTCCCACAAGGTGAAGGGGAAAAAGCCCAAACCACTTATGATGAGGAATAAGCAGTGGTTTAAGAATCTCAAAATGGTTAGGAATAAAGACTATTGGAGGCAGAGGCAGAAGGTACACCAAACTACATGGATATTCGTTAGATGTATTTTAGTTTTTGCTTAGTGCATTATGGATGTCAGAGGGTGGGTGAGTTGCTTAAAAAAAAAAAAGAAAAAAGAGGATTTAAAGTAATTTACACTTTCATTTTCCAGGAAAGAGTGTCAACCACTAACATTATGTTCCAAGTCCTAGAGCCTGTGGAATACAAAACTATTAGTCCATAGTTCAGTTGCTTGACTTGGCAATAGGTGAACTCCCAGAAAGGCTTTCACAATAACTGCCATAAATACTTAACATTGATAACTGCAGCTGTATTTCTAACACTGCTGGCACCTACAAATTTTCTCTGAATTCTGAATGTTTTTAAACCTTCAAAATTTATTTCTGGGAAGACGGGTGAGTTTGGCTACTGGGCAAACCTTCTTTTACTTTACTTTCTCTGTTAGAACTAATAGTTGTATTTTTTTAAAGGCTTTAAACCTCTTTCCTCACACTGCTCCTCCTCTGGAGTTTTAACTCTCCAAACAGATCAAAACTACCTTTTTCGTTTACTTCTAAAGACTTTTAATGTAACCTTACTGATATATTCTTGCTTCTAATCTCTTTTTCTAAGTCGCCTATGTTACTTAACAGGACCGGCTGATGCAAAGCAACTTTCATAAACACAAGTCTGTCTTTCTTGTCCTGCAGCATAAGAGGCACTGCCCCCCCCCAAGAAAACTATGGAAATGTGCTAGTTATACACGTCTTTTGTGGTGTGTCTGTTCTAAAAGATATTAGAGCAAATACAAACAATGTAAGCCTTTGACGTAGATACCCAAGATACTCAAGATGCTTTTTTAGATCTTGACAAGAGATACCAGCATCGTCCTCCTTTTATGTATCAGCAAACTGAAGGGCACTATTAAATAACAGCCCCCCGCCTCCCCGGATTCTTAAGGGGGCTAAAACTCCCCACCTCCAGTTCTGCACTTTAAACCACAAGATCAGCTTCTCTCTCCTCAGCACAATTGAGCTTACTATTTTACATTTCTGAACATTAACATTTAAAAGCCTACTAAAACCAGCACAAGGCTCAAGGGTGACATCATAAATATCAGACCAGTGTTTATTCAGCTGGAACTGATACTACATACATTACGTCCAACTTAGATCTCAGAATAATCCAATTCATTTACCTGACATGTTTATAAGCTACAATGTTACCGGGGAATGTTGTCATTATGCATTTTAACCCCCTGCAGAAAGCAAACAGAACGAATACCAGCAACACTCCTTAGCTGAACTAGAAAACCTCTTTCAGAAAAGCAAGACAGAAGATTGCCATTAAACCTCTTGAGATCTACAAAAACCAAAGCTTCTCCCCTAGGAACCTCAGAATAACAGCAGAAGATGCTTCAAACAACTGGAGGTAAAACAAAAGGCCAGGTAACATCTGAATTCCAACGGAGGTTCTTTCTTACCACGCCAGTTTTCTCCATTTCCACACTGAACAGCACAAGCCCTTTGCCATTCTTCTGTGAAGCAAAGACAAAATGATATGAAAACACCTCTCTCCCCACTCTTGACAACCTCTTACAAAGGGTCCTCTTCTACCTTCAGTGGTGAGCCGAGTACCATGGAACTGCCATCCTGCTCCAGAATAGGACTTACGCGCTCGGTGACCTTTCCCTCGACTTCTGGGTCTGCACTCCCTCTTACTATCCTCCCTGACCCTGTGCTGGCTTTTTTAAAGTGCTTACCCACCATAAACTGCAGCCCCAAACTTCCTCCCTGGTCAGTGACACTGGGGAAATGAAAATGAACTGTATCTGGGAAAAAACTTCTAAGGATAACCAGATTAAATATGGCAATGTCCACTCACACAAAAGACAGGTACCTTTGGAGGTCCAGTCATCTAAGAAAAAGCCAAGGCCTTACTGAGGATGTCTACAGGAAGAATTACTCTGTGTCTTATGAACGTACTTCTGTCTTCTGGGCATCAAACAAGAGAGGTGTTGCCTCATGACAACCACCCCACCACTTGTTTCTTTGCTTGGTTTTTTATTGCAGGGCCTGATCAGTCACTCTCCATCCTGTAATTATGAAGTTGAGTATTCCTATCTAAAGCAAACAAAAAAGTTTGTCCATCCTTGCTGAACTACATCCTATTTTTGTACCAGCATGATTTCTCTGAAGCATCATGATGGGTATGAATTTTAACAGACTATACTGATACTACCCTCTTACTCTGGTTCTCTAATTATGCACCCGCTTATTAGTAGCTGTCTGGAGCCCTTGTTTCTCCCCCATTACCTAATGGTAGCGTCACATGAGAAAGCTGAAGTCAAGCTTTCTTGTCTTTTTCTGAGGCAAGTACTCCAATACCAGCAAAATTAGACTGGTTTGGAACAATCTCTTCTTTACAAATCCTTAGTTGACATTAATGAACACTATTCAAACACTATGTAAACTTGCTAATGTGGTTCAAATTCTGCAGGAAAAACAAACTGAAATTTCTATATTCAAACAAGATAATGTTTTTCACTGTCTCTTGTAAGAAAGAAGAAATATCTATATTCTGTGAGATCTTCCTACACGGCCAAAACTTTTTTCCTCTAGCATTTTGTATCTTTTTCCCAGATTTTGAACTGAGATTCAGTCTGCAGAAGCATTAGGATTACCAAAAGAAAGGAAAAAACCCCAAATGCTACCAAACTACCCCCTCAAATCCTCCAAAGCAGGCCAGTTTCATAAATGATAAACCTGTTTTGAGAAGTCTTATTTCAATGATAATACAACATACACATCATTTTTCTGGCCTCTCTTTCCTTGTACACTGTAATAAAAACTGCCTCAAACTACAGGCAAAGTTTGTACTATTGCAGAAATGTGGCCCTAAATGATACAGGGTACTCTAATTTGAGGCACCCTTGCAAGAACTAAATGGCTGGAAAATCACAGTGACTGTTTCATCTGCTAATTTTTGCAGCAAAGTTCCAGTCTTACATCTCAGTGAAATTGACCATTCTTTTCAGATAATCGAACACACAAATTGCTGAAGGTACAAAATGAGACATCCAGCAAGAAAACAACCTGTATATTTTTGTGAAAATCTCTAATGTCTGCTTTTTCCCTGTCCTTCTTTGTATTTGCTTTTTTCCTCCTATGACACCTTGTGAATAATCACTTTCTAATTCTGCCTTTAAAGTCACCTAGACTCAGATTTTATGATTCCTGATATCTTTCATGTTCCACATGTTTTCCTAATTTTCCTGTATCCCAAACGCCTTTTGCTAGACCATTTGAAGAGATGCATTGGTGGCATCATGAAAAAAGCCTAGAGTCAACATGGAGATTTCCCAATGGATTAAACACACTGCTCAAGGAACAGCAGCACCAGTGAAATTTTGCCAGAGGTAACGAAAGCCAGTTGGACAAAACTAGAGAAAACTATCACTTCCTTAGTAACCAGCCTAAAAAGAAGACCCGTAGGGGAACTGGCAAATGGACTTGGGAGTGAATGAACAAATTTAAAACACTTCCTTCACGGGCATGCTTTTGACTTGTCACACAAAGCATTGACAACTGCCAATGAACAAACCCACCAGAACAATTCCAGCTCTAAGAAGATATTTCTATCACAGTGCAATTCTTTGTTTATTTAAATTAGTAAGGAGCAGCAAGTGCAAACAGCACTCAGGGTGTTATCCTGATCTTCAAACTACTATTAACTAAAGCATAAAATAACTCGAGTTTTAATTAACAGTGCTAATTTTTTCCTCTTTTTTTAATACAGCTATTAATGACTTACGTGAAAGTCCCTGTTTCCTATTAATATAGACCTCTGACCCTAACTTCTAAACTCCAATCTATCCCAATCCTGTAATTCTTCTGAGTTTTCCATAACTATCTTTTCATACAAACTTGCTAGGCAGATGAGTCTGTCTCCCTCATGGAGCGTGGAGCATACTTGCTATTAACTACTAATCTGATACAGCTATTTTTACAGTTTCTCAGGTGACAACAGGAAACACCAGTAAACAACATCCATTGCTAGCAGTAGCTGGCTCATAAAACATACAAATAATAGCTATGCTGACTCAACAACCTCCACTAAATTCCTCCCTCACTCCCCTATGTATTTACAGGATGGCAAAATGCAGCAGCTGCCTTTAAAAGTGTGAGTGATGTGTCACTGTGTCAGCCTAATATTCACAAGGAATTCACCTAACAGCTTAGAAACCACGGTATTAAAAACCTGCCTATATAATTTTAGACCATGTCACAATAATGAATTCAACTTGCTGCAGGTCTTGATGTTTTAGATACTACCATGTCATCTGAAATATTCGCCACTGCATAAGATGTTCCTGTTGGAGCTGAAATAGCTTGATCAACCCCCAGTTTAAATGTTGTCAAAAGATACTGTTGGAGCTGAAGCAACTAGTTACAAGCACTACTATGTTTTCTCTGAAATTCCTGCTGTCTTATATTCTGAAACCACAGATAAGCTCAATAAGGGTATCAAAACAAGACATCACATTACATTATCAAAATAGTATCTTTTTCTCTATGAGGAATTTCCAGATTAGTGTTAGAAGAATTATCTTCAGTTGTCCCTTCTTTATTTCAGCTCACACAGTCCCATCTATCCTCCTGCCACAATTTCATTACTACCAAGTACCAACAGACACACAGAACTTTGTATATGGGCAAGAAAAAATCTGTTCTTTCTGCTGAGCAGAACCTGCCTACACTGGCAAGAAAAATGCAAAACATACTCATTGCAATATTTTGCCTTTTTTTTTAAAGCATTCTTAGCTACCTGTGCTAACTTAATATGACACTCTCCATCCATGTCATAGGCTCTGCTTGGCAAACCAGTATTTTTTATTTTTTTTTAGACAAGGAAATTTAAGACTTTATTCACTATTGTGTTATACCTTGACAGTCAGCTTTCCCAAATGCTGTAAAACCCAGATGCGATGGGACCAGGCATTGTAGTTGCTTGGATATCTCCCAGCAGCTTCAGAGCAGACATTCATTTCCTCCTGCACTAGTCGGTGAATTCTCTCCACAGGTGCTGCTCCCAAGTTTCCTTTAGTCACAAGACTGGGCAAGGAGTTTTCCTGAATTAGTTGTTGCAGCACCCATCGTCTGGTTAAACGATGTACAGTGTTAATGTTGAGAGGCAATTTTAAGAGAAAAAAAATGTTTTTTCATTTATATAAATCAATGAAACCTTTCTGTTATTTCAATTATCCGAACTACACTGTAACTAGATGATGAGTAAGTAGTAAACATAACCATTTGAACTCTTCCCATACTGAAAGCTATGACTTTATGATCACACTCCAAAATAATTTAAGTCTATTGTATTTGTTCATTCGCACAGTGTAAGTGGTCATGGCTACTTACAGCAAACTAAAAGAAAACAGAAGGAAACAGCAAATTCATGGAAAAAAATGCAAGAACTGTCTGCATGAGATTTCTAATGAGCTCCTCTTTCAGACTTGTATAGCACTAAAATAAAGCATCCAGAGTGAGACAGAAAAAAGTGATTCAGTAAAATTTAACTGTGCTTTGCGAGTATTTTTTACATTTGTCAGTACTGCACACAGCAAGCCAAATTAAGTTTCTGTACATCACCAGCAGAAATAAAGTGCAAAAGACTTACAGTTTCAAGGGCTATACATATAACTGAAACAAATGTTTTTACTGCAAGTTATACGTATTTGATTTGAAGTGAATGAGATAAGCACAGATTCCTACATGGCTTTTTAATTTTACTTTGGACTGACTTTCAGTAGTATTTTAGTAGTATTTTTAGATGAGTATTTTGAGAAGTGTCCTCAATGCTGCAGAAAATGTGCATCTGCAGACCCTACACAAAAGGGTCCTACAAAAAGGGATCACAGATGTGTCGACTTCCACGCAGCTGCATGTGTCAAGAGAACTGCAATGGGCCCACGTGGAATGCTCTGGAAAGCTGGACATCCTCCAGTCTGCAACACAGAGGTTCTTCTCTTTTGTACTGGCTCACATTAGCTCCAAAACCAATTAATCGCTACTTTTCAGGTGTCACTCATGGTTAAGAGAAATCAATAAAAATAAAATAATAATAAAAAAAATCTTTAAAAAGATAAATCTATTTTGCAATTCATATATAAAATTGCATATATACATATAAAAATAAAAAATAGATAAGCCAACCACTGTTAAAAAAAATATCTGGTAATCCATCTGCTTTTCCTCTCATTTGAAAACATTTAGAATATTCTTTTTCACTGGTATTTTTTATTTACACTGTGTCTTTTTCTCTTATTTATTTTAAAAATAAATTTAAACTATTGGAAGACAGTATGAAAGATCATTTATAAGAATGCAGTTTTTAACCTGACTGCATTTCTCAGCAGAAATCATAAGCAGTGGATTGAAGCTAGCATTCATACAGTGCCTTCCTATGTAATATGTGTTTTAACTAAAGATGTACAGCCAAACAAACCATGCTCTTTGACTGTTGTGTAACTTTATTTTATGAAAGGTAGTAATTTTGAAGACTTAATTTTTGCTTTTTTAAAAATGTCTTTGATTCAAACATCACCATGTAGTAACTACTTCACTTCAATCAGCCAATTTGCAATAAACTGGAAATTCTAAAATGTCTAGGCATGAAAGCTAAATGAGTAGAGAGTCATTCCTTTAACAAAAGCTAAGTATTATTTCATTAACTTCTGAGTAAAACCATAAAAAGACAAATTATTTTGATCCTAAAATTATTTCAGTTTCTTAAAACGAGGATTTTTTATAAAATAATTAATTCAGATGGATTTTATATACAGGACTTTATGAAAAAATACATATTTTATCGTTTGTGTGGCTACAACAAAAGAAAAAAAATTATAAAATGAAATCTGAGCTACTTTCTAGACTTTCTGCATGGGAGGAAAGAAAGACAAACACAACCTCAGAAGATTTAAAATGTATTTTTGGTACCGGTTGAATATCTTGGTATTATTTCAGAGGCTTTTAAGAGAACATTTTCTCCAATAAATTTGGAGAAAAGAAATTCAATCTCTTCCGTCACTGTATGTATGTTTCTATGAAAGCCCCAAAACATATAGCAAAAGGCCATACAGCAAAGTGTATGACAGGTATTTTGATATCTTTAGTGAGTGTATCTGCCATGTGTAAGAAAAAAAATATTTGGATATTGTTCTACTGAATTTTATAATTGCCCCATTCTGGTTTTTTTGCACCTCTCTCTGAAATTTGGTATCATGGGGTAAAAGAAAACACAAGATCAATCACTATGCTGATGCAGAAAGAAAATTTTTGCAGATATTCTTTTCTAACATGTACCAATCATGGTCAGCACATCCAAATCCAAGCCAAACATTTGTATAATCATCCTCAAATACACTTTTTTTGTTTTAGGCAAATACAAGAAAGAACAACAAATTATAACACTATTAAAATACTCCTAATTTAAGATTTCATAGACATTATAGAGAGAATTTTTTATTATTTCTAAGATGTAAATAAATATTAAGAACCTACCATCCTGACTAATTTAATAAAAATGTATTGCTCATCATAATCATATGGATGGCACCAGGTTCAGCTCTAGTTACATGCAAAAAATCATAGTTTTCCGGTGTTAGCTACCATGTAGTAAAGGCTAAACCATGACAAACAGCAAGATTTTTTCCCATTATTTCTACAAACTCTTTTGCTTCAAACAAAACAATCAAGCAGCATGAGTGAGTAGCACGGAGATGATGAAAAGCAGTTGAAGGACAACAAAATTAAAAACCAACTTTGCAGAAATTCATCACTGTTGTTGCTATATCAACGCTACTAAGAAAGAACTTAACAGAAATTAATTAGCTACTTATAAGTTAAGAAACGCCTAGGAATATTCCATGTATTACATTCTAGGTTAACTTTGAGAATTTTAAGGTCATGCACTCACAAAGAAGAGTTTATCAACAACTCCTTCTTCCAAAAATTCATATATTATCAGTACAACTGAAGCTTTACTTATGTTTTTGATAGTATGAGTCCCCTAACGGGGTATCAGCTTTACAGTTGTCCTAATGCTGGACACATGAAAATGCAAGCATTGTGAACTGCTTTCTAATGTGTTACATTGAAATCTCTTTAAGGCTGTCTATAAAAGGATGAGTTACCCTGTGAAAAATACATAATAAAGAAATTCACACACATAGCAAGATTTTAATTTTTTTTTAACCAAAGTTGAGCAATGGATTTATACTTCACTTGGCTGTGCTACAGGCATTTTATGTGCCCTCAGTCATGACTGAGATGGTTAGCTTTGTGCATTTGAGTAATTCTGGAGCAATCTTTTAAAAAAAAATGTGCCCTGTTATTTTAATATTTAGTAGTGGTGACTTAATGGCATTGCATAAGTTAAAAATGATACAAATAAATTCACGAAACCAAAAAGACCAATACTGGAATGGAAAAGAACCCAACTTTGGTTATAAAGATTAGCTTTTACAGATTCTTGCCTTTCTGAAATGCCTGTAGACAAGCAATATCATAGTAAGTTGGAGGAGGGAAAAAGGGAGAAACCCACAATGCTCAAATACTTACTATTGATGGAATCTGAATTCTCAGGCTGAGAATTTTAGGTGCTGCAAGACATGATAAACCTTTAGGAAAATTTATCCCACCTCCAAATGTTATTTAAAAATATGCAGAAAAAAAAGGTGCATATAATTTTAGTTCTAAGTATAAAATATAGGCAGGTATCTTCAAAAGCCAAAGCACAGTATTTTACAATGATTGGCTCAAAGAATCTGCTGTATTTCTAGATGTCCTCCTTCATCTATGGCTCTCCTTAACCCAAGCACAGGAAAAAAAAAACCTAGGAAAAAAGTTTAAGTTTGGGGAGGCAACAGAAGGCAAGGGAAACAAACCTATGAATCCATGTTTCTGGACTCTTTGGAAACTTGGTTAATGCGAGTTTTCCAAGATGCAAATCTTTAAGTGGATTTAAAGTGCCAGACAGTATTAATTCTTTCCTACAAAAGATAAAATACAGTTGTATGAATAAAAGAAGTAACCCGAAAACAGAACACAAATCCCAATAACAAATAGCACGGCATTTTCTTTGTATCATAGTAGAACTTCACTGTTAAAGTACAAAAGTTTAAAAAGCCTTTTGTGGATTAACCCATTCCACTCTGCTATATATATGTGCACCCTATTCAACCAGGCCCAATAAAATAAATGCAGATCAAAAAACTTTATCTTAATCTGAACACATACAACCCATCGGTTCCCAAACCTACCCAAAAATCACTGAGTCAACTACATTTGAGTGTGGCTCTCCATCACTTTTTCTGCTACTAATCAGAAAGCCAAGGAGTTTTGGCTATACCTAATGCCTGTTGAGAATAACGTTGCTTTTATCGGCACACTCTTAAAAAGCATCTTAATTAACACAAGCAGCATTTTTTTGTTGTTTTTTTCTTTGATACAAGGGCTGCCAATGGGCTTACATATATGACTAAACATTCCCTCTTGAGATTAAGCCCTTAGATCATTCTGTATGTCTGAAAATACAGTTACTCTTCCACACAGCCTTCCCGCCCCCCCACTTACTTTTAGTTTTTAAATATGGCTCAAGATACAGTATCAAGGATCCCTACATTTAGAAGGAAGTGGGAAATACTCTGTGTGTGTACAATGTTTCTCAAACAACAAGGTCTGAAATGGCTGAATTTACTTATGTGTAAAAGCTTTTGGTTCAAAAAAATAAAAGAATTTGCCCTAACAAAATCTAATGTTCATCCACCATAACCCTTCCCAGAGTACCACCAACACAGACAGAGCAAAGTTAAAAGTCCATATTTACCTTTCTTGCCTTTTTTTTTGCACAGAATTCCCTGCCCCACACCCTATTCTTCTTTCTAGCTTTATAACTCACTGTCTGTCCTGAACATGTTCATAGACATCGCCCCATCACCAGTTACTCCCAGGACATTAGTCTCCATATCTTATTCTCCAATCTAGTAGACAGTGGCTTTGAAGTAAAGATACAGTAAGTTCCAAAGGTACCATTTGCAGACAGGAAACATGCATTTTCCAGAACCTCCAGAAGTCACATTTAAAAACTGAGAGTGCAAGAAGTAGATAGAACCAATTTTGGCATGGGTTTGGTGTTTTGGTGTGGGTTTTTTCATTTGAGTTGTGGGGATTTTTTTTGTTTGGTTGGTTTTGAGGGGGGTTGTGGGTTGGGGTTTTTTCATAATTTATGGTTCATCATAATGATATGTATGGCACCAGGTTCAGCAAGAGGAGCACTAGTAGGTGAAAAGCAGATGATCAATTTTCTGACAAAAAAAAAGGGGGGGGGAAGGGGACAGGAAGGAAATACACTCTGAAAAAAGCTGCTATCCAGTAAGAAGGTGAAAATTCTCTGCAGTCTAACACAGAACACATAATGTGGCTTTAAAGTTATGGCCCAACTCTCACAAAAAAATTGATATATTCCTTTAGTGCGAGCACTTACCATCATTTTCTGTCTGTTTTGGAAGTTTTCAGTAGAAAACTGACTCCACCTGGTATATTGGCTTTGTGTTGCTTTAAATGAACTGTATACCCACAGTCAGAAGCTAATGGTGGCAACACTAACAGTGAGCAACATATTATTTCAAATTCAAGAAAAATGATGAGATATATACATCTAGGCACTAGCCTAGACCCTTCTTTTGCTACTGAACCAACAGTCAAATAAATCCTTAAGGAAATTTTGCTCCTGATACTGTCTGCAGAGATCAGAAACTTAGCTACTAGGGCATTTGCTTTTATCTGAATCAAGTTCCAGCATGTTTCAGATTGGATGCTTTTAGCAGGTGCTCAACAGGAAATCCAGGTATATCATCCAGGAGTGGCAGACTGAGCAGACTGTTTGGTGCCAGTGCATTGACTTTTGCAAAGCAGACAAGAGAAAGATTCAGGGAATGTCAGCACTATAACAGGTGGAATAATTGCCCTATTACTGCAATGCAAAAGGTGACATTTTGGTAAAAATCACTTACCACATGGACAATGAAAAAGCAACCTAGATCAGTCTAACACTTAAAACAAATGCATGTACATATGTAACAAAGATTTAGATTACCAGGCCACTTACCTCCCAAAACCTAAACTCTTGTTGAAGAAATTGCTTTTTCTATATTCAAGCATTAACTGTAAAGTAAACTTACTCTTTTGCAACGTTGAGGAACATTACAGACAAGATTCACTGTTGTAGTGGAAAAGCAATTTTTAGCTTCATAGATTTTTCAGATGACAGACCCTCCCATTCACAACTAAGAGACTTCAATCACACATATGACTGAAGTATCATATACTCCCAAATAAACCTCTTTCAAGCTCTTTCAGCAAACATCCATCTTGGATATATAATTTCTAGCTCACTTTTTTGTCATGTGGACCATAGATAACTTTTCAGCCTTCAAAACACTAGCTCCCATAAAAGATAATACGAAATTATTTTGATGTGCCTCATGTTTTTGCTGACACCTTCGAAGTCATTGATATCTGACAGAAAAACATTTGACTTTTCAGAGCGTCTTGTCTTTTGAGACTTTTGATCAATTGTACCTGCCAGCAAGTATATCAGCAAGAACAAAAACACCCATGACAATTCCTTTACAATCACTTACACAAGATTTTGGTCATTTTAACTTGGAAGTTTTTTCAACTACTAAAAACACAGGATAACTGAAATTATGATTAACAACTGGGGATGTCCTGTTGCCCATTCAGTATACCAGGGATTTCCCTCTGAGTTCTAAGCAACACGTCTCCTATTCTTTAGCATGCCTTCCTACACAACACAGTTCTCATGGTTTAGGTTATAGTCCCTGCCCTTCTGTAGATTCCCAGTCACTTCTAATTAAAATAAATAAATAAAAGACAAACCTATGCAGGCATATTACAATTGTTTAGAATAGCTACAAAGTCAAGATAGATTACCTATCTCTTCTTAGCGGTTAACACATTTGAAGTTTTATGTTCTCCTGTGTTTCATTAACCAGATACAACTTTCTATGATTGTCAGCTGAGCTGAAATACTCATTAGCCTTCCACACCACCACTCCAGTCTTCTTGCTCTGTCAAGTCCTGTCTCCTTTCCAAGGAAGATTTCCTTTTCCTACTCTTGAACAACTCTCTGTATCTCCAAATTCATTGCTATTGAGTCAACCACTATCTCTGAAGCTCTCAAGAGAGAATTCAACATAGGAAAAAGGGATTATACGAGCCTAAAATGAAAGGGTCATTAAATTCTACAGGAAACACTCTATGTGCAGGACTGATATTCAGTAAATAACTATTACACTTTTTATTTTCTAGGCTACTTAGAGTCTGTGACGGTCTTCCCCCTTAAAGTAAAGCAGTGAATTTGTGTGTGGAGAAACTAAGATGAATCTGGCACAACAAACATCCTCTGAGCAAGATGAAAACAATCATCCCACGGCAGATCCATCAAGTTCTGCAAGCCAAGTGCAAGTCCCACACAATTAGTTCCCAGCTTATACTAGCCCAGAAAAGGATTTACATTCAGCATCTGTACAGAACAGTCTGTCCTCTACTCTGTGACTGTATATGCCATACGTCTGGCTAGCTTGACCTGTCATTTACTGAAGTAGGAATTTCACAGAATAAAAAAGAAACTGAAATGTTGGGCCAGTTAAGTTCCCAGCCTTCAAAAGAGCAAACTCCCAGCAGCAGCCTAAAACAACGTAGGGTCAGATTCACCAATGCAGTTCCTCAGCTAGAGCAGGCTCAGCGGTAAACTCCACAGCTACTGACTGGCTCGTATAAAGGCTTCTCTCCAAATGCTAAATGAAGCTTCAAAGACAGACTGTCAATCATGTCACTGGCCAAGAATTTGGGGAGCAACACCACCTTATGAAGTAATTCGTATGCTTTGGTAAACCATATATGTCATAAAAGTGAAAACAATCCTCATCCATATTTCTGAACATTTTTAATTCCATTTACAACTTTGAATTACTCCTCTCATGTATGTAAGACCAAACTCTTTCAGCTGTCAGGCAGAAAAGAAACTAGACTAATAAGAATGGATACATTTGCATTAAAAATATTCCACAAAACCTAAACCAAAAACCTGAAATCAGTTTTAAGTACCACAAGACTACATTACGGTAGTAGCTCCAGTACTTATACATGCTTCTAATTCCATTTTATCACTTGAAAGCTACTCAAGCCTTACATTTTCATGACAGTAAGCCCTTTGCTATCACTTTCATCCACCTTTCTGAGATGCTAGAAAGATACAGATCACAGCAGAATCCTTCAGAACTACACCAGCAGTGAAAGAAGAAGGAAAAAAAAAAAAAAAGCTGAATTTGGCATATCTAGGGCTGACAGCTACCTGCAGCCATCAACTTTCCAGGTTTAATTTTTCCTACTGCAGTAATGCATCTTAACTGCAAAAGTCCTATTTTTAATGAGAGCCCTCTTAGACCCCAACATGTAATTTTCTGTGAGCCCTCCAGTCCTTCTAAAACTATTCCTTTAAGACTGTCTCCAGTCTTACCTAGGCAGCAGAAAGAGAGTATTCCCCCACCTCTGAGATTTACACAAAAATTATCAGATTACAGGGTTCTAAAGAACTGTTGCTTGTGGGCTCCATTAAGAGCAAGGAGGTAAATTCCTGCTCCTCCTCCATCATGCCTGCTGGTCAACTGCTGCAGCGTGACCAATGGTGAAGACAGATAATCCCAACAGGTACAAGAAAGGAGCAGGGTGGGGGAGAATGTGTCCGGAATAAAGGATGGTCACTTTCCTCCCCTTCTCTTGCAATGTATCTATTCAGCTTTGATGAGCTGCACTGGTAATGGCAGCAAATTGAACTGTTATCTCAAAAGGACTCATGTATAATATTCAGTGAGGGGTAAAAGGAAAACAGTGAAGGCAGCAGGCATCAGTTGGGCACTACGTGATTCAGCAAAAAGGATATGCCCATCTAAAGGTTACAAATGGCCTTCCTTAACTGACAGAAGGGAAGAGGATTGACAGTTCAATGGGACTTCTAATCCCTCAAAACGTGAGCCAAACATGTGCCTTCACATGCAGCAGTGTAATCTTCAGCCTGCACTACCTATATATATATATATATATATAATTATATGTATATATATTAAAAAGGCAGTCTGAAACTATCTGCAAGGCATACAGGATAGAAGAGATATTTAACATTCCTTCAGCTGAAAAGCTGTTGCTGTGTCACTGATTACCACTTAAAACAAAGCTTACAGCTGACTCAAACATGAGGCTCAGGTCTTTCTGATGTCATTTGCTGAGTGCAACATACCTTACGTTCCAAGCAGTGGTGAAGTCGGGATTCAGCAGCAACAGGGTACATGTGATATCTATCAGCTCTAAAATGATTGAACAAGAGAAACAAAAATTAGTAATGATTCACACACAGCAGCGTTCTCTCTGCAATCCCTGTCCTTTCTCAAAGTCTCTCCTCCACGGGCTGCTGTACCGATGGATAACCCCACCTCTGTAAAACACTGCCCTGTCTCATTCCAGAATAAATGCTAGCTTAATTTAAGAGGGAGCAAAATCTGCCATATCCTCCTTTTTCACTATTTAAAATAACGGACTTCTGTCTTGCTAACATTTGCAGCTGGAAGTTTCTGACCTCTGTCTGTACTGCTATAAACAAACATACAGTATGCCCTCAGCGAGGGACAGCCATTACATAGAATCTGTATTTAGTGATTTAAATTGCAGACACACTATATATAGCATAAACAGAGAATTCTTCAAAGAAAATCCAATTTTTATTTTTAAATAAGATAGTACCATTAAGAATATACCCTACTATTTCAGTAAAAGTCTGAGCTGCAGGTGGCTGCCATATACCATACCATTACAAAAAATACACATACTATAAAAAACCTGTAGCTAGGAATATGAAACACCATGATGATGAATCAGGATCACAAAATAACTGCTAATTGCACAGAAAACACTTCAAATATATTCTGAAGTGACAACCTTCCTTCAGACTGAGGTTTTAAGACTAATTCACTAAAAAAAGAACAAACAGAACATTTGTTTGTATCCCTGCATTTAAGCACTGGACAGACTGTAGATTTATGTATTACACTTATTTTTAACAATGTCGTAAAAACAAGACTGAGGCATACAGTTGCTGAGAATGGAAGAGTAATTTCATTGTAACCTATCTCTTTGCAGTCCACTGCACCATTTGAGCAGTGTTGAGTCCCACCAGGGTAACAGCAGAGATTCAAGAGGCATCTCCACTTAAGCTTGAGATACTAGGGACTATCACTATGTTGGGTCCCTTAAACTCCGCTCTCAGGAGACAGTGTCAGATCAGTTAACCTGTCCCACAAACACAATTCTTAAATTTACATGGTAATTTTGCAATTGAGTAAGAAGAAGAAATTTGCTTCAAAACTGAAGTTGACTATCCAGGCTTTTACTGCCAAGAAAGTTGGGCTACATTCTCTCCTAATCACCCCGCATTTAACATACTACACAGATTGTACTCCAGGTGATTTCCAGCAAATAAGAGGCACTTCATTACTTTTTAAGAAAAAAAAGGAAAAGGAAAAGGAAAAAGAGGGTATTCTCATGGAACTACATCTCTGGTCAGTGCAGTTAGTATGACTGTAAAATGAAATTTTAAAAAGTCACTGATGAAATCAACAATAACGGAGTGTATTAATTCAAAATGCAAAGAAACATGGTTTCGTGTATCTTTGAACCAAGACTTTGAAAGAAGTTAATATTTAAGTGGGTCAATAGAGTGGAGTACTTTTGTATATTACTGTATGACTGCTCGTTCATTTATGTCCAACAAAGTAATCTGGTGCTTCCCATGATGTTCCCGCTTATGGGAACATGTTATTCCACCGTGTAATGTGGGGGGGAGGGAGGTGGGGCAGAATTCTTCACTGCACTAAGCTGTTACAGTGGTATTTTTAAAATTATCTCAAGGCACTAACTTAACTTGCCATTTTCATGAGTTTTAGTTGAGATTTTTTTTCTCCTTTAATGAAAGATTTCCTTTTAAACCCCTCTTTGTTGCCAGGGAATGAATATTTCTCATATGTGCAAAGCTTTCTAATTTGCTGCCTAAGCATACAAAGCTTTTTCTTTGACTTATCCAATCCCTGAATCAGCAAAGTACTTCAACGCCTATATAATTTTAGACAGATTAATTGCTCACTTGAAATATCCAGGATTACTCACATATGTAAAATTAAACACCTACTAAGTGTTTTGCTGGCTAATGTTTCAATTTACATTCAAAAACTTCATTGGCAACATTTAACAAAATACCAGTTTTATAAGGATCTATAGTTAAAATTGTGAGCTGTCATTGTTTTGTTTAATTTTCCATTCTACCTTCTCAAAATATCTGTCGTTATTCTGTATTTTTAAAATCTCTCAATTTTACATATCACAAATATAAGTAATTAAGTGCTCTGATTATTCTGCTACTATTACCTTGTGTCATAAACAATACACAAAAATGCCTTTCAAAATGCAACAGGCTAAGAGCTAATAATAACTCCTCCAAAGTAACATATATCTTTTTCACATCAAATTCACAGTACCTACTACATGCCAACTGAGAGTTTTTTCAAAGAAAAAAAAATATCAGGAATTGCAAGTTTTGTTGCTAACACAAAGCAAGGCTAAATACCTTTATTATTTAATTGCACTTTTACCCCATCCAGCGAACTTTCTCTCCAACTGGTGGTTATTTACAAAAACAAACAAACAACAACCCCTTCTACCCCCAAACCCACAAAATCCAAAACACAAAAAACTTTAATACTAGTTTCCCCCCTAGACAAAAGAGTCACATATATTTTAAACTTGCTTTAAGTTATATTTAATCTGGACTGCCAGCAAATTGCTGGCTTAGTATAATTTTTGAAACATATTATGCAGAGTTCAGCACACCAAATCTAGGTTGATTGACACTTCCCATGGTGAACTTTATTTTCAGCTGCTTATCACTTTGCCAAGAGGTCAGTAGGCTGCATCTGAAGGCTCCAATGCTCAACCATGGTAAGTATCAATGCAACAGGACTGTGCAATAGAACAGATGTCTGCAGGACTTTTTCATTTTCTACAGGTGGGAAATGTGTTTGCTATAGGAGGGAAAGGTAAATGAAACTGTGCAGTGCAGGATAAAAGTAGAGACGCAGCAAAATGCTGCAACAAAAAACAGGATTTAGAGGCAGTTCTGAATCAAGTCATAAAATTTTCTGAATTTTTGACTGTTGGATTTTCTAAACAGAATAATGGTTTTAGTAATTATTAGGTACTACCACTGTATATGATATGGTTGACAAGACATGTTAAGCAAAAGCTTATTACAGCCTAGTTCAGACATTTGAATACGTTTTGTTTTCATAGTCTTCATGACTCCACTTAGAACAATATAGTTTGTTTATCCTACTAAGTCATGATTTCCAGTTAACATGACTATTCTGGTAATGTCAAAGGTCTGGAATAGCACCAAATCAAGCCCAATTTGAAAAGAAGCTTGTCTACCATTTTGTCTGTTTTCCCATTACAGAGGTTCACTGTATCCTGAACATTATCAAAGGAAAGAAGCAGACAAAAGGAAAATCTCAAAGCATTACCCAGCTCTTTCATGTTGATGTTCTTTGATGCTTTGTGCAATACGTAACAGATGAAGATTTCATGAAGTGTGGATTCTGAGCCAGAGATGTCAAATGACACAATTTTAGTAACCTCTGAGCCACTTTTTCAATAGAAAGTCTTATGACAGATCTGGCACACAAAGACAGTAGTTGCCCGCTAGCTCCCTCTGTGTCAGTAACAAAAATCAATGTCTTTTATTTACAATTTAAAAGTACTTTCTGCTGGATACATTTTAAGTAAACTATAGCATCATAGGTGCTCACAACATACATGTCCTTTTGTACTTGAAAGTCTCCCCAGCTGCAAAAGGACAAATATGACAATGTTTTTAGTTCATTTTCTTTTTAAATATGGCTGTATCCAGATTTTTATTTTTATAAGTGTATTGCACTAAGATGTACTTCTCAGAAGAGTGTTGTAAAAGTAGAAACACAGATTTATGGGAAGTCAGGATATTCTGGGAGTATGCACAACAATACTTTGCATAAAAAGAGAAGTTTGTAACAATTTCAGAAAACCATCTTGTGATAATACAAAAAATATGCATTCATAAATCAAAAAAAATACTGGAGAAAGGACAAAAACATATTGTAAAATTAAAATTTCTAAACTGGAACAATAGCCATAAGAGAAGTAGTCATGATTGTGGATTCCAAGTATCCAAAAGACAACATAACTGAATTAAACATCTGTCACAGTAAGCTATCAATGACTGAGTATAAATTCTGAATTTGCAATCAGATCACAATCACTGGTTTCTATCAGAACTGAATGCATCAGCAGCAACTTGGTGGCAGCTATCAAAAAGATCCAGGTCTTACTAGGTCCAACCATAAACCACCGAGACCAAGTAAGAAATGGAGGTTACTCATGTTAGAAATACACATCCCCTAGGAATAAAAGTTTTTTAAGGATGTCTGTAATGAGAGAGAATATTAAAGAAAATAAATTATGTGAAATTAAAAAATAAAGGGCAATGTAAAATTTACAAAGTCCACAAAACACTCTTCCTAGATAATCACATAATGACATGACATCAACCTTCTGTTTGGGGGGAACACACACACACACAAAATCTGTTAGATAAAAATAAAATACGGAGAATTAACAGGTCAGCCATACTCAACAACACATTAAAGCATTTCAACTTTCTTAAGCTACTCTTCTGAATGGAGAATTAACTCCAAGTGTCAAGCCAGTGCTTTGTAACTCTAACACCACCCAAGGTACACTGCCAGCACTGGAAAACTGTATGTTGGCAGTGGAATGGGTTCCTCTTTACCATGATCTGGCTTGCAAAGAGGTAGAAAGTTCCTATGTACAACCTCTCCCCATCCACTAGAAGGCAAGCACCTTCATGCTCACGTTGCAAACCTTCTCTGCCATTTAATGCTACTCTTTTCAAAATGTTTGCATTATAGATCCATGTCTTGGTAATAAGGAATTGCAGTCTGTTTAGTAAGTCTAGACCCCGCCCTCAGGCAAATAAAACTAGGCAACATTCATTGCCTTAACAATGCTCACCTGCTAAGATTCACTAAAGACCTCAATCTTCTTTCTCCATATCACCCCTGAACACAAAAGAAGCTCAAATGCATGTTTATGGACTCGGCTAACACCATCTGATCATCCCTTACTCTACACTTTAA
This sequence comes from Astur gentilis, assembly GCF_929443795.1. Taxonomy (NCBI): domain Eukaryota; kingdom Metazoa; phylum Chordata; class Aves; order Accipitriformes; family Accipitridae; genus Astur; species Astur gentilis. The sequence goes on from NC_064919.1 coordinate 47,605,997, forward strand.
TGAGGGTAAGTGTACAGCTGGCTTCATGCACTTAAAAGTGAAACAGACTATAGTACTAAAAAATTAAAGAGAAAAGCAAATGGCAGTTGTATCAAGAAAGAGATGTTACTAACTGTTATAAATCGACAGAGCCAATCCTATATAAAATTCATAAATTTATTGAGAATAGCAAGCAAGCAGCGCTGGGCGGCCGGGGAGTCTGCGCTCCACCAACGGCTCGCAACTTTCTGTTATAGTTACATTCCTTTTATACAGTTCATGCACCCCTTTCTTGCAAATTTCCGCCTTGTCTTGCTTCTTTCTTCACTCCTGCAGGTTTGTTAATGGGTAGTTTCAGTCAATCTTCCAAAGGGAGAGTGTCTTTTGATGTGGAGAAATGCAGTCCCGGTAGAGTTAATCCCCTTATCTGGTCAATTATAGCCGTTGTCTTTTCCCTCCTTATCTAGTAAGTTGTAGTTGTTGTCTTTTCTCCTGACCTTTACGCAACATTTAGGCAAGCCTTGCTTATTTACATAAAGCATTTGTTCAATCACAATGTGTCCCTTCCCAATTGGTATGTAAGCCTTATTGTCTTCTTTTAATTCAACAAGACTTACACAATGTCAGGGAACAATTTGGTTCCCTGTTGATTACACTAACCACACCTCTTTCCTTAATCTACACAGACCTACTCTCAAAACCTATCTGTTCAAGATAGTACAGCATGTTAGTTATGTGATGACTAGATGCTACAGTTTGCCTCAGATGCCTGCTAGCATCCCACTATTTAAAACATAATTATTTAACTCCAGTTCATCAAGCAACCAGGGAGGTTGCTGTAGCTATAGTTACAGTCAACACAACTGTTTTGGGTTTGCGTGGTGGGGTTTTGGTAGTGGGAGAGGGGCTGCAGGGGTGGCTCCTGTGGGAAGCTGCCGGAAGCTTCCCCGGCTCCAAGTCGGGCCCACGGCTGGCCCAGGCCGAGCCCGTCAGCGACAGTGGCGGCAGCGCCTCTGGGATAATTTATTTAAGAGGGGGAACCTGCAGTGAGCAGGGGGATCGGGATGTGAGAGGAACCCCTCTGCAGACACCGAGGTCAGTGCGGAAGGAGGGGAGGAGGAGCGGGGGAGGAGGGGATGCCCCTGCAGCCCCTGGTGAGGCGGCAGGCTGTGTCCCCCCAGCCTGCGGAGGGGAGCCGGGGAGCAGATGCCCACCTGCAGCCCGGGGAGAGAGGAGCCCACACTGGAACAGGGGATGCCAGCCAAGATGGCCGTGACTCCATGGGAAAGCCTGAGCTGGAGCAGTCTGTGCCTGAAGGACTGCAGCCCGTGGAAGGGACTCTGTCCTGGTTTCAGCTAGGATAGAGTTAGTTGTCTTCCTAATAGCTGGTACGGTGCTATGTTTTGAGTTTGGTATGAGAAGACTGTTGATAACATTGATATTTTCAGTTGTTGCTAAGTAAAGTGAAGGATTTTTCAGCTTCTCATGCCCAGCCAGCAAGAAGGGGGCACAGTCAGGACAGCTGACCCAAACTGGCCAACGGTGTATTCCATACCATGGAACGTCACATCCAGTATAGGAACTGGGGGGAGTGGGGGCAGGGGATCGCCGCTCGGGGACTGACTGGGTGTCAGTCGGCGGGTGGTGAGCAATTGCATTATGCGTCACTTGCATATTCCAATCCTTTTATTACTACTATTGTCATTTTATTAGTGTTACTATTATCTTTATTAGTTTCTTCTTTTCTGTTCTATTAAATTGTTCTTATCTCAACCCAACTTTTACCTTTTTTTCTGATTCCCTCCCCCATCCCACTGGGTTGGGGGAAGTGAGCGAGCACCTGTGTGGTCTTAGCTGCTGGCTGGGGCTAAACCACAACAGCCCTTTTGGTGCCCAACGTGGGGCACGAAGGGTTGACACAATGACAAGCCTAACCAGAGCTTGTTAAAATTGATTTGTTACAAGTATTTATTACATTGGTCTAACAGTGACTGGTCACTGTGTTGATTTATGCATTCTTAAGAGTTGTAACACTTGTTTTTAGAGTTGTATTATGTATCACCCCACTTGCAGTATATAGTCCCTGTGCTACTGCTTATCATCCGTGGGAGGTGGATTAAGGTTTTCGCTTTGATGTATTGTGTAATACTGGCTTATGGTATGATAAAATTACTGGTTGCGGAACTAATCCAGTGTTTGCACTCAGCATTGTTGTCACTTCTATACTTCGGGAGCCATCTGTGGGAAGCTATTAATAATTACACCATTCACCCTTCTTCCTCAGAGAACCAATCTATGGGCGAGACACCTTTCTTCCCCAGACTAGTTACAATGGCGTTCGAGAATTTTGGAAAATTTGAATACCCTTGGGATCTTGAGACCAGTATGGTCCTATTGCTAGGAACTAGCATATTCCTGAATGTGGTTCAGGCCTTGTTTAAGGTTAAACAACTATTGAAGAAGATCACCCAGAGGTCTGCTCCGAGGCTGGATAATTACAAGTGGCAGGGTGTGTGGGGTAGTATGGGCAAATGCCTAGGGTGGTGTTCCAAAACACCTCCAGTATTTTGGAACTTCACCCTTGAACAAGTGCAGAATCCTGAAAAACTAGCAGAACATTTGGAAAAAGTATGCTGTCATCACCCTGACAATTCCAGGGAGACGCAACTCACTGCAATGTGCTGCATCCTGGCCCATGCCTGTTCAAACCCTGTTTAATACTACCCAGTATCCTCAAGGGGAAGAGAAAGACCTTGGATCTAACAACAAGGTGACAGGCACTGTGGCCACTCCAACCCCTGCATCAGTATCAGTTGCCCCCGTACAGAAGAAGAAATATACAAAAAAAACCCCAGTTCACTTAGCGAAGGATGAATGTGAACCAGTGTCATCACAGGAACAGGAGGAAGAGGCAGAACCAGAGGTAATCACCCGATCCCTATCCTTGAGTGAGCTGTGGGATATGTGAAAAGATTTTGGCCATCGTATAGGTGAGCACGTTATCACCTGGGTGCTCCGATGCTGGGGTAGTGGGGCTAGTAGCCTGGAATTAGAAGATAGGGAAGCCAAGCAGCTGGGATTGCTTGCCAGGGAAGGTGGCATTGACGAGGCAATTGGAAAAGGGGCACCAGCTCTCAGCCTCTGGAGGCGACTCCTCTCAAGTGTGAAGGAAAGGTACCCTTTTCAGGATGATATTTTATGTCAATCAAGCAAGTGGACCACCATGGAGAGAGGTATCCAATACCTGAAGGAATTAGCCGTGCTAGAGATTATTTATTGTGACTCAGATAACACACAATCGCCTAAAGATCCAGACAAAGTCCAATGCACGTGACCCATGTGGCAGAAGTTTGTACAGAGCCCACCATTGTCCTATGCCAACACACTGGCAGTAATGACCTGGAAAGACAAAGAGGCACCGATGGTGGATGAAATCACTCAGCAACTCTGGCAACGTGAAGAAAATCTTACCTCCTCCGTACAAGCCTGCATTGTGGCTGTGGAGAAGCTGTCCCAGGATGTCCAGCAAATCAAAGAGGGTATGTCCCACTCCTCACCTGTAAGGACCAACATCTCAGCTATTAGGAGTGTGTGTTCCTCTGCCAGAGAGAGAATACAGAAGGAACACACCACGAGGTGCCCTGTGATTCTACCTGTCTGACCACAGAGAGGACATGAGGAAATTGGATGGAAAACCTACCTCGGTCCTAAATGCACGGGTATGTGAGCTGTAAGGAAAAAGCACCACAACATGGAATTTTCCCAGGAAAAATGCCACTCCAGTTTCCAAACAGAGTAGAAGGGCTGATCTTATTTCTGATCCTCTTGAAGGGGCTTTTGAGTCAACTTCACAAGGAGTGGGTAATGGACACTCTGACCAGATTTAGAGGGGCCCTGCCTCCAGCCAGGTGGAGGAAAGGGATAACCAGGTCTATTGGACTGTGTGGACTCGATGGTCTGGCATGTTAGACCCACAGAAGTACAAGGCTTTAGTAGACACTGGTGCACAGTGGTACTCTAATGCCATTGAGCTATAAAGTGGCAGAACCCATCTGTATTCCTGGGGTGACAGGGGGATCACAAGAGCTAACTGTGTGGGAAGCTGAAGTAAGCCTAACTGGGAGTGAATGGCAGAAACACCCTATTGTGACTGGGCCAGAGGGCCCGTGCATCCTTGGCATAGACTATCTGAGGAGAGCGTATTTTAAGGATCCAAAGGGCTATCGATGGGCTTTTGGTATAGCTGCCTTGGAGATGGAGGGAATTAAGCAGCTGTCTACCTTGCCTGGTTTCTCTCAAGACCCTTTAATTGTGGGGCTGCTGAGGGCTGAAGAACAACAAGCGCCAACTGCTACCACAACAGTGCATCAGCGGCAATATCACACCAACTAAGACTCCCTGGTTCCTATCCACAAGTTGATTCATCAACTGGAGAGCCAAGGAGTGATCAGCAAAACTCACTCACCCTTTAATAGTCCCGTATAGCCAGTGCGAAAGTCTAATGGCGAGTGGAGACTAACAGTTGACTATCATAGCCTGAATGAAGTTACGCCACTGCTGAGTGCTCCCATGCCGGACGTGCTAGACCTCCAATACGAACTAGAATCAAGGACAGCCAAGCGGTATGCCACAATTGACATTGCTAATACGTTTTTCTCAATCCTTCTGGCAGCAGAGTGCTGGCCACAATTTGCTTTCAATGGAGAGGCATCCAGTGCACTTGGAATCGACTGCCCCATGGGTGGAAACACAGCCCCACCATTTGCCATGGACTGATTCAGACTGCACTGGAAAAGGGTGAAGCTCCAGAACACCTGCAATGCACTGATGGCATCATCATATGGGACAACACAGCAGAAAAAGTCTTCCAAGGGAAGAAAATAAACCAAATCCTTCTGAAAGCTGGTTTTGCCACAAAACAAAGTAAGGTCAAGGGACCTGTACAGAAGCCTAGTTTTTAGGAATAAAATGGCAAGACAGGCATCATCAGATCCCAATGTATGTGATCAACAAAACAACAGCTATGTCTTCACCAACTAATAAAAAGGAAAATACAGGTTTTCTTAGGCGTTGTGGGTTTTTGGAGAATGCATATTCCAAATTACAGTCCAATTGTAAGCCCTCTCTATCAAGTAACCCGGAAGAAGAACAATTTTAAATGGGGCCCTGAGCAACAACAAGCCTTTGAACAAATTAAACAGGAGATTGTTCATGCAGTAGCCCTTGGGCCAGTCTGGGCAGGACAAAATGTTGAAAATGTGTTCTATACCGCAGCCGGGGAGAATGGCCCTACCTGGAGCCTCTGGCAGAAAGCACCTGGGGAGACCCAAGGCCAACCCCTGGGGTTTTGGAGTCAGGGGTACAGAGGATCCAAGGCTCATTATAATCCAACTGAAAAAGAGATACTGGCAGCATATGAAGGAGTTCGAGCTGCCTCAGATGTGGCTGGTACTGAAGCACAGCTCCTCTTAGCACCCCAACTGCTGGTGCTGGGCTGGATGTTCAAAGGGAGGGTCTCCTCTACACATCATGCAACTGATGCGACATGGAGTAAGTGGGTCATGCTGATCACACAATGAGCTCACATAGGAAACCCCAGTCACCCAGGAATTTTGGAAGTGATCACAGACTGGCCAGAAGGCAAAAATTTTGGAATATCGCCGGAGGAGGTGACGTGTGCTGAAGAGGCCTCACTGTATAATAAACTGTTAGAAAATGAGAGGCAATATGCCCTGTTCAATGATGGATCCTGTCACTTTGTGGGAAAGCACTGGACGTGGAAGGCTGCTGTATAGAGTCCTATACGACAAGCTGCAGAAACTGCTGAAGGAGGGGAATTGAGTCAGAGGTGAAAGCCATCCAGTTAGCATTAGACATCACTGAAAGAGAAAAGTGGCCAGTGCTCTGTCTCTACACTGACTCATGGAAGGTGGCAAATACCCTGTGGGGGTGGTCACAGCAATGGAAGCAGAGCAACTGGCAGTGCAGAGGCAAACCCATCTGGGCTGCTGCATGGTGGCATGATATTGCTGCCCAGCTAGAGAAGCTAGTGGTAAAAGTATGTCATGTAGATGCCCACATACCCAAGAGTCAGGCCACTGAAGAACATCAAAACAACTAACAGGTGGATCAGGCTGCCAAGATTGAAGTGGCTCAGGTGGACCTGGACTGGCAACATAAGAGCAAGCTATTTATGGCTCGATGGGCCCATGACACCTCAGGCCACCTGGGAAGAGATGCAACATATAGATGGGGTGAACTTGCCCATGGATACTATTGCACAGGTTATCCATGAATGTGAAATGTGCTGCAATTAAGCAAGCCAAGTGGTTGAAGCCCCCATGGTATGGAGGGTGATGGCTGAAATATAAATATGGGGAAACCTGGCAGATTGACTATATCACACTCCCACAAACCCGCCAAGGCAAGCACCATGTGCTTAGAATGGTGGAAGCAACCACCAGGTGGCTGGAAACATATCCTGTGCCCCAAGCCACCACCCAGAACACTATCCTACGCCTTGAAAAGCAAGCCTTGTGGCAACATGTCACGCCAGAAAGAATTAGGTCAGACAATAGGACTCATTTCCAAAACAACCTTATGCACACCTGGGCCAAAGAGCATGGCATTGAGTGGGTATATCGCATCCCCTATCATGCACCAGCCTCCTGGAAAACTGAACAATACAATGGACTGTTAAAGACTACATTGAGAGCAATGGGGGCTGGGACCTTCAAACATTGGGATACACATTCAGCGAAAGCCACTTGGTTAGTCAACACCAGAGGATCTCCCCCAATCAGGATGGCCCTGCCCAGTCATAACATTTACATACTGTAGAAGGGGATAAAGCCCCTGTAGTGCACATTAAAAATACGTTAGGGAAGACAGTCTGGTTTAGTCCTGCCTCAGGCAGAGGTAACCCCATTCGTGGAATTGCTTTTGCTCAAGGACCTGGGTGCACTTCGTGGGTGATGTGAAAAGATGGAGAAGTCTGACGTGTGCCTCAGGGTTCTATTAAATTGTTCTTCTCTCAACCCATGAGTTTTACCTTTCTTTCCAATTCCCTCCCCTATCCCACTGGGTAGGGGGGAAGTGAGTGAGCGGCTGCGTGGTGCTTAGGTGCTGGCTGGGGTTAAACCATGACAGACCCACACTGGAGCAGTCTGTGAAGGACTGCAGCCCGTGGGAAGGACTCACACTGGAGGATTTTGTGGAGAACTGTTTCCATGGGAGGGACCCCACACTGGAGCAAGGGAAGAGTGAGGAGTTCTCCCCCTGAGGAGGAAGGAGCGGCAGAGACAACGTGTGATGAACTGACCCCAATCCGTGTTCCCTGTCCCACTGCGCTGCTGGAGGGAGGAGGCAGAGAAAAACCAGGACTGGAGTTGAGCTGGGAAGGAAGGAGGGGTGAGGAGAAGGTGTTTTTAAGATTTGGTTTTATTTCTTATTATCCTGTTTTGATTTGATTGGTATTAAATTGATTTTGTTTTTTCCCCAAGTTGAGTCTGGGTTTTTTTGCCCATGATCATAATGGGTGAGTGATCCCTCCCTGTCCTTGTCTTGACCCATAAGCTTTTCTTTATATCTTCTCCTCCTCATGCTACCAGGGAGCTGGAGGTAGGAGGGAGGAGTGAGTGAGCAGCCTCTGGTGCTTTGTGGCCTGCTGGGCTTAAACCATGACAACAACCCAAGGAATAGTGGCTGTTGGGTGCATTCCAGGAGGGGAAGACAGTCCAAGACAGTCATTTTAAAGCACAATGGACACAGCCAGTGTTTTATGGATTAGGTTAGTTTCATGCAAAAAAATTAAAATATGGTAACAGGCCCAAACTGAAACCCAGGTACATGTGAGACACCAAAGGTCTAAACTCTGTGAATAGTCAGGAGGTGTTCTTCAACAGAAAAGATATCCCTCTTTCTGGGACGCAAAAATGTGAAAAATGCTGCAGCAGGTAGAAGATACTAGAAAGAAGCCTCAAAAAAAAATGAATAAACACCAGAAATAAGACAGTGAGATTAAGTCTAGAGTAAGAATATTTTTTATGCTGACTGCTATTTAGAAGAGACCTGGAACCATGAACAAAAAAATTATTTTCTTAAACTACAGTTACCCTTTTTCATTCTTGCTCTGAACAGAACAGGACACTTTGTAAGCAGTCAAATATCTCCCATGTCACATCTGTTTATAATTCCTTAACAATTCAAAACAGACAATATAGACTAAAATATGCACCCTCAGTAAGTTTGTAGACAACACCAAGTTGGGCAGGAGTGTTGATTTGCTTGAGGGAAGGCAGCCTCTACAGAGGGATCTGGACAGGCTGGATTGATGGGCCGAGGCCAATTGTATGAGGTTCAACAAGGCCAAGTGCCGGGTCCTGCACTTGGGTCACAACCACCCCATGCAGCGCTACAGGCTTGGGGAAGAGTGGCTGGAAAACTGCCCAGCAGAAAAAGACCTGCAGGGGTTGGTCAACAGCTGGCTGAATAGGAGCCAACAGCATGCCCAGGTGGCCAAGGCCAACAGCATCCTGGCCTTTATCAGAAACAGCATGGCCAGCAGGACAAAGGAAGTGATTGTTCCCCTGTACTTGGCACTGACAAGGCCGCACCTCAAGTACTGTGTTCAGTTTTGGGCCCCTCTCTACAGGAAAGACATTGAGGTGCTGGAATGTGTCCAGAGAAGGGCAACGAAGCTGGTGAAGGGTCTAAAGAACAAGTCTTATGAGGAGCAGCTGAGGGAACTGGGGCTGTTTAGTCTGGAGAAGAGGAGGCTGAGGGGAAACCTTATTGCTCTCTACAACTATCTGAAAGGAGGTTGTAGCGAGGTGGGTGTTGGTCTCCTCTCCCAGGTAACAAGCAATAGGACAAGAAGAAATGGCCTCAAGTTGTCTGTGCCAGGGGAGGTTTAGATTGGATATTAGGAAAAATTTCTTCACCAAAAAGGCTGTCAAGCATTGGAACAGGCTGCCCAGGGAAGTGGTTAAGTGATCATCTCTGGAGGTATTTTAAAAGATATGTAGATGTGACGCTTAGGGATATGGCTTAGTGGTGGACTTGGCAGTGTTAAGTTTATAGTTGGACTCGATGATCTTAAAGGTTTTTTCCAACCTAAATGATTCTATGATAAATAAAAAAATGTGCATCAAGAATAACATAAGATACTATTCTCCAAATGGGTAACTTACCATCTTTGTTCAGCCATTGTTTTCTTTGTCTGTAGAGGACAAGTTTATTGTGGACATACGGCAAAAGAAACTTGACACACCAGCTTTCCACACCAAGCTTGTTTTCTAGCAGGACAATAGGGCTCCGGTTATACCTGGCTTCAGGGCAGGGTATTAATCCAATTTCATCTCTTAAAAAAACAGAAAGAAATAGTTAAACTTAATTCCAGTAGATGCCAATTATTCTTCTCAATAGAGCAGACTGGCAATGTTTCCCGCCCAGTTAGTCCATCACCTTTTTTTCTGTTTTTACCAAAACCTGTACTCATTATCCTCAACTCGCCTTCTTGATTCTTGCCGAACTGCAGGTAGGGTAAAATACATTTTCAGAAAGCCATCCTCTGCAAAACTTAGGCAGTATATTAACTTGGCAAATGAATGATTCAAACATGTTTTAAGGCATGAACAAAGATTTAAGTTGAGCAAAAAAAGTAAATGTGTTTTACCTCTGCACAATTTATTTAGACATAATATAAAAGCCGGTTGTGGTTTTGAGTTAAGAGCAACTACAAAATTTTGTATTAGCTCCCCAGTGCTGTAGCGATAGCAAACCAGAAATATTTTAAGACTTGCTGAAGACTATGGAAGTAATAGCCATGATTAGATGAGCCAGAATGAGTTCAAAAGGAAGACTCCTTTCCGTGATTCTGGCTCTTCTCAATCTTAAGATAAAAGGAAAAGTTTTATTAGATTTTTCCCAAAGATCCCAAATGAGGAAGGCCCCTTTATTTGTATTTTTAGATTATCACCTAAGCATTTTAACTCAGCTGCATTAACACAAGTACCCCTGGCTTTGTGCTCGAGATGTGATGGAGCTGTAACTGCTACTGCAAGTGAAACAAAACATGTTAACCAGTAGAGGCACCTGACTGACTCAAATGTACCCAAGTGTGCCCTGCAGCAGCATGACCAGGTGCTTTGAAACCAAAGATCAGGCAAAAGAAAGTCACATAGACAGCAACGTGCGCACCTCCACATGTACGTTTCCACACGTCCCATTTTCCCTTCTCCTACGCAAGGCAGTCTGCTGAACAGGGGGAAGATTTGAAACACAGATGCTGGTCTGATTAAACAGCAACTTTGTGTGAGAGGCTTTAATCAAGGCTTTTAAAAAAAAAAAACAAAAAACAGTGATGGCCACAAAGATACATACCAGCAAACAAAGCAGAAGAGACTCAGCTGTTTAGTTTGAAAGGGCCATATCATATTTTACTTTTTCCTCAGCTTTCTCTAGTGTGTAGGGATGTTGGAAATGCAGCTTTAACAGATTCTTAGAAACAAATACAGGTTGTCAAGCATTCACACTGGTTTGGACAGAAAGCAACATTATTTTATATTTCCATTATGCATGATTTCTCCACCAACTCCTGTTTAGTGGAAAATTTTGTTGCTGAGGAGGGACATCGTCAGATCTTAGTCAGAAAAAAAAAAAATAAATTTCTTGTGATCTCAGATAGAAAGCAAATCCTCCACCTTAAATTTTCTCAAGACAAGGTCTACAGATACACTACAAGTGTCAGCCCCACAACCCCAATTCAATTATCTTAACCTAATTTTCTTACTGGACAATCTGAGTGTACCAATTTAGTTCTGTGTCCTCACTGGATTAATACGAAAGTAATCAAGAGTGACGCCATGTCCTTGTTTAAGAAAATACTTGCTTGTTCAGAAAGCAGATTTAATCTTCCATACATCACAAGCCACAAAGAGCACAAGTAACTCGAGGTAAGATATTTACAAATCACTTGGCTCTGTCTCCAACCACACACCCAGGTCCCTTACAGCTCCCTGGTCCTCAGAGAGGAAAACAGGTGTTTTCCTAACCCATGAACTGCAAGCAATGGGTATCAAAGCAAGATCCTCATCTCTGCTGCTCCACACTCAACACAAGTTAAGCTCTTCAAGAAGCTAGTCAGATTAGACCTAAAACGACATTCCGGTCTGCTTCGTTCAACATGGTACCTTATAGCCTGAAGTTTGTACTGGCTCCTTTCTTTTATGAATGTTAAACTCGGTTCTTGGCCAAACTTTGCCTGGCCTTGCATAATGAAGATGCAGTCACCCACAGCTTTGCTAATTAACTCAGTGAATTATCACAAGAATTTACCAGCTGTTGCTTACAAACAGCATACCAAAGGTAAACAGCAAGGAGAGCAAGGAAAAAAAACCCAAACCATCCATCCACACCTTCACCTCTTACCAAATACAAAAGTTGAGGTAAGGTGAGGTAAGTTTCACAACACCGCTTTAAACATACCAAAACGACACACAGGTAGGGTTTTTTGCACAGAGCTGACAAGTCAGCCTGAAACACCCCAACTCCAGAACACAAAATTGGCAGAGGACTAGACCACTGCATAATGAAATTCACCACGATACAGTGCAACACAAAAAATGGTTTATCTGTTAACTACTTAGTTTTTGCTAAGATGCAAACCAGGACTTGTCATTTGGTAGAAGTGTTGTCTCCAACACCTTGGTATTGTTTTTGATGATCCGTGTGGTTCAGAAATCACATGTTGCATTCAGCTCCTGAAAAGGAACAGAATTCACAATGCAAAGTACCAGGAGGGCGGATTTATCCAAGATGGGGTGCCCACCTTACAGCCAAAACAATTCATTCAAACCACCATCTATTTCTGCTCCTGAAGGTCCCTCGATCTGCAGGAGGAGTAACAGGGCAGGTGTGTCAGCCAAAGAGACACTGCCTCTGCTCTATCCTGTACCCAAAGAAAGCTTCCGCAGCAAGACTCGTAAGCAGGTGCCACTGAATTAGCGCTTGTAAAATGAAGTGACTGAAGTACCCTTCGTCTTGTGCAAACCACCCCTGGCCACGTGACAGAAGATGTGCCTGCTCACGACAGGATTGCCCAAACTCATTGCAGGATGGAGGATGCTTCCATTTAGGTCAAGTGACAGGTGTATGCTGCTCACAGTCCTGAAGGAGACACCAGTTGAGGGCTTCTGTTTGTTGATATTTTGTACTACCAGAAGCACCATCTACTATGAAAGTAAGATTTAATTTCTCTCCTTATCCCAGTTTTCTGATATTGCCTCTTGAACTTTCGGAGTTATTTGGTGCTTTTACATTTATTTTCCTCAAAGGAAGCACCACCAAGTTCCAAAACCTGCATGAATTATCTCTGTATTTACAGGATACCACGCTAGTTCACATTCCTAAAATACACCGTGGAAGCAGCCAGAACTTAGTGGAAGATTTTTAGCTAGGTTGTCATGAAGTCTGCAGCCATTACAGAGCTTCTTCAGCCAGTGCTGAGGCCAAAGAAGATGTGCCAGATGAGACCTGGGAGACCGTGGAACTGCACACTCCAGACCTGGTCCACAGTGCAAACCTCAGCTGTGGCAGAACAGTACTGAGAAGCTGCTGCAGGATCTGCCTCAAGACTCCCAGTCTGTTGACTCAGCCATTCAATGGCCCTCCCCAAATAAGCCCTAGCCAACCTACTTTAAACTTTTAAAACCATGATGATACAAAAAAAGTTCCTTCTTTCACATAATCGCAGTACCACAGCACTGTTAGGGAAGGAGGCATTTCTTGTGATGCCACCATGACGGGTCTTCAGCTTTAGGTAGCCCATGTGAAGATTCCTTCTCTCATTTTTTTCTGGAAGATCATCTTTAAAATAACCCAATCTCTCCCACAGAATTAGACAGAGGATATTAAATAAAGGCTGGGAGATCTGAACAAGGCACAATCAGTGGATACAATGCAACTATGATTCTCCTGACAGTAAAGACTAGACCTACGTAGCTGAGTAAAGCTTTTAATACTGGAAGACAATCCAGAGCATGGACACTTGAAAAGTGTATATTTTTACATTACAATAAGTCTCATGAAATGACTACATGGCTAACAAATTTACAACATTTGAAAGCTAAGGAAAAGGGTGCCTAAATCTAAGAGATAAAACTTTTTTTTCCTTATCGTGCAGTGTGTCATATACACATGATTCTCTTTTAGAATTTCAGATAATAAATGAATTTGCACATTACGATTAGCCATTATCTTAGTGGTACAACTAAAATCTTTCATAAATGAAAGACCAGTAATATATTACTGAAATCCAAAGTACTTCTAGCCAATATTTGCTTCTAAAGAAGCTATAAATATGACACTTTCACTCTTTAGGAGTTTCCTTTTGTTTGCTCTCACATTAATCTCCACTTGATTGGAAACTGCTGCAGTAACAAAGTTCTGCACTGATGACCCCTCTCACTAACTATTACAAACAAATTATTTTTACTTACTAATGGTATATTTGGAAGTACAGATGCTGCACAAAGGTATTAAACAATCTAACAAAAAAGAGCATTGGCAAGAAAAATTTCATACTCAGCTACAGTAGAGACTTCAGGAAATATGTTTCTTTCTAAATCCCCTGCAGAGAAATTTGCCGACACTTGATTCAGAGTTTCGTATCTAACAAAATGAACTGTGGTGGTTTTCCTACATTAAGACTGTGATGAATTGAGACAAAAAATTATCTGAGCTACAGTGACATAAATGATTCTTGGCAAACCATAAATGGTATCCTCAGCTTTTGTACACAAATGCTAGGCTACCATCTGAGAGTTCATCCTTCCAATTACACCCATCAAATTCATGTACTTTTCTGACAAGTGAGTCTATTTCTGTTTGACTTCACATGCAAAATAACAGCAAAGTTCAGAAAGAAACTATACATTGATCTTCTCACTGTTGGTGATCCGTTCAGTTCCAGGGGGATAGCTCAAGTATATGACTTTATCATGACCTATGCTTATAAGACCGGGTAAAAATATCTTCCAGTAAATTTCATAGCCTTACAAAATTGAAAGCAAGCATGCTGACACAGTTATCTGGCTGAAGAAAGTGTAGCTATCAGGCAGACAAGGCAAAAAGAATTTTGTGTTGTATAATTGAAGTAAGCTCGTCTTAAAAGAATGAAGTCTTGCTGCAAATTTAATTTAAAGCAAAGAAAGAGAAACAACAATCCAACATTCTACTTAGTCTAAAACTGTATTTTTACATGCTTTTTAGTGTTGACCAGAGACAACACCCCCTTTAAAACCTACGAAACCATGAACCTACCAGAACAAAACACCCATTCTGACAGATGCAAAGGGGGAAAGTGAACAGTGAAAAACAAGGGACAACAAATGCTGGAAGAGAGATGAGTAGGGGATAAAAGTATGAGATGTGAAAAGGAACATCATGCGCGTGACAGATCCCTTATTTTCAGTGGAGCCAGGAGATAACATGTAAAAGAATTCAAACCTGGATCCGTGACATGAACAGGCTGCTCAATTCAAGAGGGCAACATCTGTCAGCGACTGCAGCTGCTTACGACTGTCTTGACCACCAGCAGGAAGAGAAGATGTCTCCAAGTTACATGAAAATGTCTGGCCAGCATGTGTGCAACCTGGTGCTCTAGAGGCAGAGAGGCATCGTAGCAAAGGGCCTACAGTCTACAGTGGCCATGCACAGTCCCATTTCAAGTACTGCAGGTCAGAAGTCTAGCAGACTGAATTGCTGCTTTTTCTGCTTTAGGGGGTAAACTAGCAGTAGCTTGTGCTTTCTCACTCAAAGCATGACACAGCTCATCAGTCTCAAAGCACACAACTCTTGAAGCCGACTTTCACCTCTGAGATTGCATCTATGATATAAAATGGCAACAGCAGCATATTCTTCAAAAACACAAGCTCATAGTTTGCTACCAATAAACAATTCCAGGGAAGGAGTAGGAACTAAGAAGAATCAGAATATTCATTCACAAATACCGGCTGTTTACAGCTCATTATGCCTCACAACCTAAAAATGAAGCTTCGTGGCAAAATGCAGTTCTTTTTTAGACAGCATCCATATGCTGTATTTTAAAACCTGGCCACCCACCCAAGTTGCTTACTACATCTATAGAAACATGTGGGTATTCATTCTAATCGTCTCTTTTAAGCAAAGGGATACATTAAGTGCCTGCAAAATTCTCCTACGTAGTTGTTTAGCATACCATTTTCTGGAACAGATTAATAGGCCACCACCTCAGAGACTGCAGCGTTTCCGACCAACACAAACATACCGTTCTTGCGTTATGAAGTTGTTATCCATTATGTGCTACCTCATTTGCCATAACCACCATGGAGTTTACACAAACAGATAGAAAGACGCTTCCCTAAACAGTCTGTGTCTTAAAACAACAAAGGACGCGGAAGGAGATGGAAATACAGAAGGTACCTAAACCAGCGTCTCAGAGCTGGCCAGCAGTGGAGCTGAAAATAAAACACAAGCCACCCGACCCCCGGATTGTTCGGTAAACCCGATTCTCGCTCGACAGCAATAACCGCAGCTCGTATTTACAGAGTCACCCCGTCTGTCTCCTTCAAAACAACACACAGTGAGAAGCGCGGGCCTCTCTACAAACAGGTACGGACGCGAAGGCGGCGTTCATCGAACCGCGCCGTTCGTGCGAGGGTGCAATTCCGTGGGCTTCAGCCCCGAGCTCTGCTTCCACCAGCGCTGCGGCTCTGCCTCGGACATGGGCCGACCCGGCTGCCTTCAGCGGGGCTCGGCACGCCTGACCCGCCCGCAGGCAAAGGTCAGTCCCACCTCGACTACGCTACCAGTTCAACGTTGCCAAACCTCAATTTCAAGTAGAGCTCGCTCAAGAACTTGTCTTAAAAAAAAAATAAAATAAAATACATATATTCATCGCTTCCAGGTTTCAGAGTCCTCACCGATTCCCATAACCGAGTGCTTTGTACTGAGGGGGCTGGTTTTGCCGCCGGGCTGACGAAGCAGCCGCGGGGCCCCCGGGCAGCAGCCCCCCCCCCCCTCTCCCGGGCAGCCGGGCCCCCCCCCCGGCCGTCGCGGCGCAGGTACGCGGCGTTATCCCAGAAGAAGCCGAGGCAGCCGGAGAGCACGGAAGACACGCGGCACCAGCGACCTGCCCCGGCGAAGCGGAGGTGCCAGGGCAGCCGGCCGGCGCCCGCCCTCCCGCCGGCAGGCTGGCGCGCCCCGCAGCCCCCGCGCCGGCTGCGGGAAGCCGGCGGGTCCCCGCGGCCCCTCACGGCGTGACCTTGGGCCCGGCACCCGGCCCTGACGGGCACCGCCGCGCCCTCGCCCGCCCGGAGCCGAGGGAGCGGGGCCGGGGCGGCCGCCGCCGCCGCCGCCGCCGGCCGAGGAGCACGCACGGGGCTGAGCGGGGGGCAGCGCTCCCGGCCCGGCCGCGGCCGCCACCGCCGACCGCCGTCCCCCGCCCCACTCACATGTGGGGGTTCCGCTGGAAGGCGTTGCGAATGTCCTTCACCACCCGCTGCACCAGCACCGCCACCTCCTCCGGCGACTCGGCCATCGCCCACCTGCGCAGCCGGACCCGCCGCGCCGGGCCGGGCCGCGCCGCGCCGGGCGGGCAAAGCGCTTCCGGGTCAGCGGCCCGCGGGGAGCCGCGGGAAACGGTCGGGCGGGGCGGGGCGGGGCGGGGCGGTCTCTCGGCTGGCGGTTTGTAGCGCCGTTACTGGAGTTTGTTTTTCGGCCTGGGCGTTCGGCCGCGTGGCTTCCAACGGCGGGCGGGCGGGCGGGGGCGGGCGCGCGCGCGTGTGTAGCTCCCCCTGGCTGCTGAGGAGGGTCGGGTGCGGTTAGCTGCAGGCCGAGCGTGAGGGGCCGATTTAAGTGCTGTGTTTGGCTGTCGTCCGGAGATTTATTGCGAAGCGAGTTGTTTCACAGAGCGTTAACTGTGCGTAATTTAGCTGCCTCTCAATTGAAAGCTTACCATGTGGTCGTCATCCGCTCCGTTGTTACCCTCACCACCCCCGAGAAGGGCTAGTAGACCCGCTGGATGTTCTCCTTCAGAAAAAAAAAAAAAAAAAAAAAAAAAAAAAAAAAAAAAAAAACACCCAAACAAACAAACAACAAAACCAGGAGAAAGGGTCCAGAGAGAAGAACGCCGCGGTCGGGGATATGTGTAAAAGAACGAATAGAAAGGTGGGTGTCCCTTAGAGAAACATTGTATGTGTTCTCACATGCTGAAGCTGCCAGGTTTTTGCTGGATTTATAAGTAAACTAACCTTAAAGTAGAGATGTGTTTCATGTTGGCGCTTGCCTTTTCAGTAGTTGAATTTCATCGGATTTCTTTGGATGGATACGACAAATAAAAAACCCAGGGAGGTGATGCCTGCAAAGAATCCCAAGTGAAGCAAGACATTAATGGAAGCTCAGCGGTAAAAGCTGAAGAGGATGTGTTGGAAACCTCTTCAGCCTGCCTGCCGAAAGGTAACTTCTTGCTTTTTTAATGTTTTTTTTTTCCCCAATATATTCCCTGAAATAATATTTTTAGGTGTTTATGACTGTCTCTTTAGCCTTGCAGCTATTATTTTTCTACATGGATGCTTTTATTTCTGTTTCCACTTACTCTGAATTCAAGTTCAGATTCGTACGCCTCTGATGGGAGGTTATGTAGAGCATGTACCCTGGAACTAGAATCCAGGATTTCCTGCATTCCCAGTACCTGTGACTTTTTCTGTTTTTTCACCGTTATATTACCTTCTGGGCGGTACTGGCTACTTTGTTATAAGACTAATTTAGGCAGATAGCCTAAGTGAGGATCTCTTGGTGCTGTCAGATGGCAGGCCACCATCACTGCAGAATTCTGGACTGAATGCCTTTGCAAGCAAAAGATAGTGCATTGTGTTAACAGCTCCAGTTGGCTCTAGCACAGCGTACTTGCCAAAGCTTTTTTAGGATTCTGAGAAAGTAATTTATTGCAATAACTGTGTAGATGTTGACTTCATGTAGGGGTTTTTTTTCTTTCCAGTAGTTCTTTTTACTCTAGTGCATGCCCAGAAAAAAAGAGGATGTAATAGCATGCAGTAGGTCTAAAATACCATCTTGAAAGTACTGAAGAATTGGTCTACTCTGTTGCATTTGTTGAGAAAATGAATGACGCTTTAATTCTGGTTTGGGCTTCAACTCGGTAAATTTTTTTGTATAAATAAGGAGAAGGCGAGAGCCCGTAAAGTCATATGACTCTTGAAATGTGATTGTTACATTAGAAGATTGTAGTCTTTCAAAAATCTGGGCCTCCACAGATTTATTTGAAGGTTCAGTGGGTTAAACTCCAAATTAGAAAACTAATTAGATACAGGAGGTTTTATGGGGCCTTCTTAATAACCCATATATGAAGTGGAAAAAATTAGGCTAAATAATGCTGGTTTCAGGTAACTGAGTTATATGTCTGTACTGTCCCAGGTTTTCATTCACCATATAGACTGTACAGACACTGTCTTATGATGTATGGTGTCTGAAATTATTGAAGCAAGCTGATGCATTCTGGATGTCAAATAAGTAAAAATACAAATAGGAGGAAAGGTAGTACAAGTCCAGGTAGGCACTGGGAGATATTTTTGGCTGACATATCCAAATTGTTTTTTCAAAATAACTTTGATTGTTAATGTTCAGCATAGCCTAGAATTTTTAATTTATGCCCGTTTGCCTTGCCCAAAAGGAGTAAGCTAGCTTTATGTAGTTGACAGCTTAGCTTTTCAGGCTCACTGCCTTCTCGCTTTGTCCTTTGCCATTTGTTCATGTACAGGTCTGTTTCAAATTTGTTGAAAGCTGCAAATTTATCTTCAGTCAGGTGACACAGTGAATGAAATATTTCCAGCTATATATGAGGTTTGAATTCCGTAAAGAGGTTTTGGTTAATTAGACCCAAAAGAAACACCTTTAAAATGTTGTTAATCTTGCCAAAATTACTCAACGGATTAAAAGTCTTAATTTTTGGTTTGGGGTTGTCTGGGGTTGTTTTAGTTTTAGTAATGGGTACAAGTGAAAATCAGTCATAAGAATGCAAAGTTCTGTTCTGAAAGTACTGAAAATTGTTACCAAACTACTAATGTGCTTACAAGTTGCAAAAGTAGTTATTTAGAATAGTGAAATTAACTGACGATATACTGTGTATGACTTCATGCCTGACTTTTGAAGAGGACTGAATATTAAATTGCTATTCTCATTTAAATAGCATAATAAAATTTATTTAAATTGCATACCCTAGGTACTTACACACATTGTCAAAGCTTGTAAGGCAGGCATTGGTATTAATATTGCACATGCTAGTGTACAGTAGCTTTTGGGAGTGATTATTGAGTTGTCAGCCAAGCATACTTGCTGTAATTTTGGGGTAGTTTAATAAGTTATTTCAGAAAATATTCTTTTTTTAAATTTCACACAGGGCATAAGAATAAACTGCAGAAAATACACCATAATTAAATAATCTAAGAATTATATATCTGTTACCCACAGAAAAGAAATTTCCCTAGGTGGTCCATTCCTATTACTTTTGAGAATGCTTTCTCATTTTCTAGGGAAGGACAGAGGTCAGTCTCAAGAGTATTTCCTTACCTGTAAGAGCATTGGTTTTATATATAATAGCATTAATTTTCATTTAGTATAAGGATGGCAGAGAATGGAATTCTGTGACCACTTGATTTCCTTTTGGTGTATATTTACGTATTTTAACTCATGCTTCTTCACAGCAGTCTTGCGATACAAACAAGTAAGTGAATTAGTGATAGCAGCTTGATTCCTGACTGATTTAAATCAAAAACCGTTGTATCCTTCATGTGGAAACCGAAAGGATAAGGAACAAATTCCTTACTGATGTCAATGTGTGTGTAATGGATGGCTAGGTAAGGATTGCAAAAGCAAAGTAAAAAAATTAACTGTTTACAGTGTTCTAGTATGTAATTGAATGGATTTTCTTATTCATTAAATATTTTTATCCCACTTCACCTTCATAATAGATATTGTAGAATATGCCACATGGAATCTGGAAGGTGGACTCTGGTACTTAAGCAAGAAGAAATGCACTGTCTATATTGATGACATAATGGAGGAAATATTTGAGCATTGTTTGGAGGCATAAAATGAGGTCATGGTGTTACTGATTTGTTATTGATTTGTTAGTAGTTAGAATTAATCATATTCAATTTTAATAGGAATATAGAATTGTAAGAAATATTTTAGCAAAAGTATATATATCTCTATTGCATTTTACACATTTAACCAACAACCAACAGCTGCTGTGAAATCCTCTGTATAACCCTGTACCAAGGCCGGAGGAATTGGCCAAAATCATCTAGTAGGAACATTTAGAACTTAGATAACAAGCTTAAGATTTAAGATAATTTGAATATAGTGTTTATTTGTAGGAGTATATTATAACCTAGAAGAATGTATAAGATGTCAGAATTTCAAATTAATGGAAACTGGTAAGTTCTTTATGAAGCAACTTGTAGTTATCTGCCAAGAAACAGTTAGTTACCTGCCAAGGGCCAAACTGCGCAGAATCACCTAAAGAAGGTCAAGAAGCGGACAGGTGAGGAAGACTATGAAAGACCACCAGAGGACTCTAGAAGACCACCAGAGACCTTCAATGCACATGCGTAAAGGACATTAACATATGCTAATAACTTCCCAGAAATCTAATAAATATGCATAACATTTTTCAGAAATCTAATAAATATGAATGAATAAGTTTAATATAAGGTGTATGATTTTGGTGTTCAGGTGTACGTGTTTTTTGAGAGGACTCACCCGCGCACCTGGCAGTCAATAAAGAAGTGTCTGCTTATCTACACTAAATTGGTGTTGATAAGTTCTTTATTCCAAGTTTTTCGGCAACAATGGCAGAGCAGAATGCTTCAGGAATACAAAATAATTTGTGCTACTTCATCCATCCCACTGTCTAACACCTTCAGATTTCTGCTTACCGTAATTACTAATGATAGTGCTTGGTTCTGTAGGAGGATGTAGTTGTTTAACACTTACTCTGAGTGCAGGGAGAGGAGGAAGGAGGTGATAATCTGTATTAATGGAAACACTACAAATTGGAAAACCAGATGTTTTAATAAGCTTGCTAATATATTCTTAATTTTATATTTGTGTATCATATTTATATGTACACAGGCTGTGTTACCATTCAATTTTAAGGACTATGTTTTTGAAAGTTCGAAACTATTTTATGATTAAAGTGATATGCACATTCTTTGTGTGATAAGTTATTTCTCTTATGTGTTGTAAATCAAAGGTATAATCTTGTGTATGGATTTTTAAAAATGCAACTAATTAAAAGATTTTTGCTGAGGTCCATTTATCTTAATATTTTAAAATTATGTTTTCAATTTCAAGTCGTCTTCATTTTCTTTTTTGTTCTAGGTTTCTGCAATGTACTCCGCTAATGTAACTCTACTATTATTATAAGCTTTGGTAGAAACACTATTACATGCAACAGGTTTGTTATTTGTTACCAACTGAAGTAGATACCAATAGATCAGCAAATGCCCATGCCTTATAGGTCTGGTGTTGTGATAACTGTGCTGACCAGCTTGGAAGTGAGTATGTGTGTTGCTGAATTAAGTGCAGTCACTAAAAGTGACTGAAAGTATGCTCTGATAAGACTTTTAAGACTGAAAGATAGCTCTGAAAGTATGTCTGTTAATGAGTTTTCAGACTGTTTCAGAAAATCTGCATAAATTTACATACATTTACAAATCATAAAAGTAAATTTAAAACCTTGTTAGGCAGTAGAAAAACTAAGTAAATTTTCATTTAGTAAAGGCTTAACCTTTTATCTTGGTCTAGTAAAAAAAAATTCCTAAGATACTGTTTCTGTCTTTTACATTGAAAAAGGTGAACATGAAGGATGGGTTAGCCCTTCATATATTAGCATGTATTAATAAGTTGCATATTAGCATATTTGTACAGTATTTAAGTATAAAGCTAGAAAAATAATACAAGGAATCCTGTAATTGCTTGTACAGAGACTGCATGACTGCATCTTTTTTGCTGTATTGAGAATGGCAAAAGTTAGTATCGTCACTAAGGTTGCACATTCTTCAGTTAGTTATATTCAGTTTGAATTTCATTTTAATAAAATGAGAACATAAACAAATTTGGGGAAAAAACTAAGTTAACAAAAGTTTGAAATGTATTGGTATGTAATCCATTCTTTTGTCTATAAATGTTAACTGGTTTTTTACTAAAGGCTCAAGAATTAAAGAATATCAACATCTGTTTGGGACTTGACTGTAATTGCAAAGAAGCATAATTGGGTGGCTGAATTCAGCCATCCATAAAAGCTGATGGATGTGCTGAAACCACATGACAGCTTGAAACTGTCCTCTTGGCAGTTTTAAGTAGAGCAAACTGTATATTAACATAGTTAAAACATGTCCATGTGTTTTTAAAGCAGTACTCACTTCTGAAAAGTGAGCATTCAATAATAAATGGTAGCATTCTGCTCTGGAGATCTTATAATGGAGTGTTATTATAGCTTTAGCCCAGCAGTTTTAAGAGGAAGGTAAGTTTTTGCTACTTTTAATGCCAATTACGCCTGCGGGGCTGGAGGGGGGGAGCATGCTGAGAAGTGCAGTCCAGGCAGGAGCCTCCTTGGGTCCCGCAAGGGAGAGTCCCTTGTGCTTTGTATCCGGGGACTTGAGTTACTCAAATGTAACTGGTCTTGTACAAAAGCTTGCTTTCTATACAGGATGAAGTGAAGTACAACTGTTTGCAGCTTTAGACCAGTGATTTTTTGTTGTTGCCTGGGGTTGTTGGTTTGTTGGGGTTTTTTCCCTAAAGTCTGTGCTAGTCTCCCTGTTACTCTGCCGGATTTTCTTGACCCTCTTTTTCTTTAGCTCATTGCTTTGAAATGACTGCCAGACCTAAATCCACATATGGGCCTTCTTCTTAGCTCCAATTTTGCAACAACCCAGCACACCACATTTAAATTTAGCTTCATGCCCTGTGCTCCCAAAGGTACTCCCACTGTAATAGCAGAATGGCAATTCCTTTGCTGTTACCCCTTGCTTATGTTACAGCTGGAATTGAAAATAGCTAGTTCACAGGCTTCTTGTAGCACGGCCCATAACTCAGTTCTAATCTGAGTTTTCTCTGGGCCAATGTGACCCCTCATCATATAAACCCAAACAGTAGTTCTAGCTTAGCCTTTAATTGCTGCCACTGATCTCAAGATGTGAGGCAAACCTGACAGCAGCATTTGTAACATCCTGGTGACTCGTGCTGGTTGCATGTGTCAGTTTATCTCATCACCTTTTTACCATTCCTTGTCTTCTTGTGATGATCATGTCTTACATGTCTTAGTTGAATCACAAATTGTCATAACCCAGTGAATAATGGTAACAGCAGCAATTAGTTTAACTGGTCTTCTCCTGAATGTGTGTGTTAACTATTTGTAGTCTGAATCCTTGCCCTACCCACAAAGCCTAATGCTAGCCGATCCCAGTGCTACTGAATGTGTTCTGTTAGTCCAAACTGGTACTGGCTGTCCACCTACCTACTTTCTCAATTTCTTCCTCACCCTAGGCTGTTTTTCCAATCTCAGTCCTGCTTAATGATAACGGGTGGGAGGTAGTAAGCATTCAGAGAACTGGATAGATAAGGAGTCTCACTCATATTTCAAAGGAAACACCTTTTTTCTTTGATCTCCCAAGTAAGCATTCAGATACTTTGCCCTGCTTAATCTACCCCTTAAATATTATCTCTTAAATCTTTCTTGGCTCATACTAGTACTTGTGGTTTCTCACAGTTCTTCTGTTGAGATAATTCTATATTCAAAACTTTCTAGATAATAGGAATCGTATTTAGCGTCCACTGAAATTATATGTCCATGGGGGTAAACTATGCTCCTTAGAGTATAAGCAGTCTCATCTCACTTATGTAACACAGTTCAAAATGAAAATCCAAGGTTAAGTGTGTGCTACAAGTATGTAAGGTGTCATTCTGTCTTCACTAGGAGACTAGCAGTGCTTGTAATGGTAGGATCCAATAAAATGAAAAGATCTGAAATTTGCTGGCAAAGCTTCTGTAAATGTGTGCAAAAATGAACTGCCACTTCCAATATAAATCTTACAGTTTGTTTTGCATGCATGTAAAATAAGGTAAGTGAATTTGAGGAGTTACATATGTAAAATATACACTCTCTAGGTAGATCTGCATATTTTGAAACTTTTCAATCTGTAGTTCCTCAAGCAATGAGCAAAATACTAAGAAAACAGACTTGTTTCCAATTCATTCACACCATATATAAAGTAATTTTAAAGTACTTGTTTAGCTACTAGAATGGAGAATTACTGGCACATAATTTTTTTTGTGCAAGTATAACAACCTTATTAGCTCATCACTCATTAAACAGATAAGAAATCAAGCCTGGCTGTCAAATTAAATAAAGAGTTCTAATTAAAAAATAATGTTGCTTGAGTTGTGGTTGGGTTTTTTTTCAGGTAGAAAGCATCTTGCGTCAAAATAAGTCTGTACTTCTTTTGCGTAGTGTTTAAAATAGTGCTGTACTCTGAGTCCAAACTTTAAAGAAGTCACAGATATATATGATTCATTTCTTTAATACACAGTTGAAATGTTGCCAGAAGCAAATACAAGTAAAAAACCCTGGCTAACTAAGGACACCTGTCAGTTTTCATTTATACAAAAGTTATACATTCATATTATGGAGAAGCATTAAGTATACAGCATAGCTTTCATCTTTCTGTTTCTTAGCATTGTCTGGCATTGCATTCTGGCCTTGTATCCTTGTTTGAACAACAGTGTTTCATGTCATAGACATTTACCCTGGCAGAGAAAAATACTCTGACAGTATGTAAAATTCAGTTGTTACTGCTTTTTAATGACAATTTGGCCAAAAAGTATGTAAACAACTATTTTTATTAACTTACAATGTCAGGTTTCTCTACATGACCAGGAACCTTGCTTGTTAAAACATTTCTGAAATACTAGGTGCTACAAGTGAGAACTTTGCCTTTCTGAGCATAACGTGCTGCTTTATTTTCTTCTAATGGTTTTCTATTCCTATCCTTATTTTAATGTCTCAACACTCTTGGAGTTACCTAGTGTCCCGATCCAATGTTGGGGGAGGTTTTGATATGATCCCAAGAGCGAGATTAAGACACAAATGAGGTCAAATGCCTGGTAATAACCAATTTGTTAATCAAACCTGTTGGTTGTTAAAATATATTCATCTCTACAACTTAGTAATTAAGCTGCTTTTAACCACACTAACTTATTAGACAATAAGCACAACAACAATTGTAGAAACTAGGTATTGAGCTAAGTAAGCAGGATGTGCCTGTCTTGATTACCTTATCATATAACTCCTCAAGAGCAGTTTTCTGAGAAAATAAGGAACTGGTCCCAAAAACCGGCCGAGGCCGATTCCATGGCTTGGACAGATAAACTTGAGGGAGTGTCCTCTTGGAACTAATTGTAATACCCCTTGGAACTAATTTTAATACGAAGCAGGAATAGGTCATGAATATGTATAGGCATACCGGGAAATCCCGTACATATGTAACACTTAACTGTTTAACTGTGAAACACAGTTACCATATCAGGTGCGTGCCGTTGGTGGAGCGGAGACTCCCTGGCCGCCCAGCGCTGTTTTGCCTGCTTGATTGCTTGCTTCAATAAACCTTGACTGGATCATACACGGGCTGGTGTACAAATTTTCGTCATAACTTATAACAAATTTGGTGCCGTGACTCGGATAAGGTTAACTTGGTTTGGAATCTAAACTCTGGAGAGGCGCCTCATCTTTGGATGGCCCCGGAGTGGACGATATCCTTTCCAAGACCCTTACCTCCGAACCCTAAATTTGGCAAGCAGGCAAAAGAACACTGCAGTACCCCATAATCTTCGTGCACGAAGATCCGGACGAAGACTCCAGGTTAAGTGAGTATTGAAAGCGTTTCCCGTTCAGTCGGGGTGGGTTTCCCGAAGTGCACATACACGAGACGCTCCCGAGAGGAGCAGAGTGAGTGCGGACCCTCTTGTAGTGCGGTTCTCATTGCCCGCGAGGGCGTGAGCCACGAATGAGGTGCGCGAGTGTGTGTGTGTGTGAGAGAGGCACTTCGGAAGATGGGGCAGAAGAAAAGCAAGCCTTCTGACTCCATGGTGGGTTCCCCGGGGTGTAGTTCGCCTGGGAAGAGGGATGACTCCATAGGGAATCCTAAGGTCAGTCTCCCTATGATACCGCCAGATAGTTCTTTAGGGGTAATGGTTGCCCATTTGGATGACTGGCTGCCCAGACAGGGCAAAAGCAGAGAAAAAAATGATATATTATTGCATACAGGTGTGGGGTGATAAACAAATTAGAGGAGATCAGGTATTTTGGCCTGTTTTGGGGAGATTTAAGGATTGGATGTGTCGGGCCCTAGACATGTATGTGGATTCTGGGGAACCCTTTGGTTTGGAGGAGAGAGAATATGCTAATTTGTGGATGGGATTGGATACCCGAATCCATGTGTTTGCTCTGGGTGAAAAGAACCATGGGAGGAGGACTGGAGGCCCCGAGGAGCTTCCCACACCTCCTCCCCATTGTGTTCCCCCTGCACTCGCGCCTGGCCCGGCCCCCCTCCTTCCTCCTCTTCCCCAACGGCCCTGGACCCAGACTTGGACCCTCTGAGTTTCCCTGAAGAGAGCGGGGGAGTGGCAAGGAGTCAGACCAGAAAGAGGGAGCAGTCAGGGGAGAAATTGTGCCCCTTGAGAGAGATGGCTGTGGGGTGTCCACAGCCTGGCATGGGATTTGTGTCAGTACCCTTGAATTCCAGAGATGTAAGGGAATTCAGGAAGGGAGAAGGGGAACCTTTTAGAAGACCCCTTAGGAGTATCTGAGCGGTTGGACTAGTTTTTGGGTCCTAATATATATATACTTGGGAAGAGCAGGAATGAGAGTTTGGGATCAGCAGCACCAACACGGTCCAGGCGCAGATATGAAATGGCCACTACAGTGGCCAAACTGGGATAACCAGAATGCAGAACATAGAACTCATATGGCAGATCTGCGTACTATAATTGTTCAAGGCATTAAGGAATCTGTTCCCCGAGGACAGAATATTAACAAAGCATTTAGTGGACACCAGAAGAAAGGTGAGACCCCCACTGGGTGGTTAGAGAGATTGATAAAGAATCTGCAGCTCTATTCCGGGCTGGATCCTGCCACTTCAGTGGGGCAAGCCCTGTTAAAAACTCAGTGTGTGGCGAAATCATGGGTAGACATTAGAAAGAAACAACAGGATGAACAGATGTTTGGAAATGAATGGTCAGGGACTCTACTTATTGGGGACTGAAACATCTGTGGAGCCCCGAGTAAAATTGAAATTAGGTCCCCAAAAGGAGGAGGTAGAATTTTTAGTAGATACAGGAGCCGAAAGATCCACCGTTCAAAAACTACCCTCCGGTTGCACCCTTACTAAAAACACCATAAATATTGTAGGTGCAAAAGGGAAACCTTTTAAAGTCCTTAATGATTTACTCTCGCTCCCTGAGGCGGAATACAATTTATTAAGAAGGGATTTGATTTTGAAATTAAACTTAAGCATTCAAAGTCAAGGAGAGGGGTCCGGCTCCGTGCGGTGGCGGCGGAGCCGGCGCTGCAGCAGCAGCGGGCGAACTCCTTAGTTGCAGCCGCGGCAGCAGCAGCGGCGGCGGCAGCGGCGGGGGCAGCCCCCCCTCACCCCCACGCCCCCCCCCCCCCCGGCAGCGGCCGCCGCCTCTCCTCGAGCCGCGGGGCTACAATGGAAGTCAACTCTGTAAACAGCCAAAGGGAGTGGGGGCTTTCTGTGCGACTGCTGTATCGCTATCGATGAAAACAATTAAGATGGACTGTGCTACCACAAGGGTTCACAGAGTCACCAAATCTATCTGGACAAACTTTAGAGCGAATTTTGCAAGATTTCATTTCTACCCAGAAAAGTAAAGTTAGTACAATATGTAGACGATCTAATAATAGCAGGAGAAACTAAAGAAGGAACCCGAGAAACCACTATTAAATTGTTAAACCCCCACAAACTAAAAAGGGAATTCGACAAGTATTGGGATTACTAAGATATTGTAGACCATGGCTTGAAAGCTACAGTGAAAAGGTGAAATTAACTAATAACCAACTTAAATGGTCTAGAGAAGGTGGTCAGAAATTAGAGGAAATAAAAAGGGCATTAATACAGGCACCTGTATTAAGCCTCACAGATTAAAAAAAAAAAAAAAAAAAAACAAAAAAACAACAAAAAAAAACCCAAACAAAACAAAACAAGGAAACTTTTTTTTTTTTAATAGTCCTTGCTCAAGACTGGGCAGGAATTAAGAAACCCCTGAGGTATTGTTCTAAGTTACTTGATCCAGTAAGTAGAGAATGGCCTACTTGTCTCCAAGCTTTGGTCACTACAGCATTATTAATGGAGGAAGTTAGAAAGATTACCTTTAGTAGCCCTTTAAAAGTGTATACTCCACATAATGTCAGAAGTGTTTACAACAGAAAGTGGAAAAATGGCTAACAGATAGCCGGATCCTAACATATGAAGCAATATTGATTGACTCCCCTAATTTAGAACTGAGGGTAACCTCTGCTCAGTCCAGCACATTTTGTTTGGAAAACCATCAGAGAAATTGCAACATAACTGCTTAGAGGTAACTGAGACCCAGACTAAAGTGAGACAATAATTAATAAGGACCTAAAACCTGTGGAATCAGGACCTCTAAGCCCATCATGGTCAGCTCAGGCTTGTGAGCTGTATGCCCTATATAGGGCCCTAGAATTAATTAAAGAAAAAAAAAAAAAAAGAGGGACTATATTTACAGATTACAAAAATACATATGGAGTAGTTCACACTTTTTGAAAAATTTGGAAAGTAAAAGGTTTAATTAATACTCAAGAGAGGAATCTTATACATCAGGAATTAATAGCAAAAATTTTAAGAGCATTAAGAAAACCAAAGGAGATAGCAGCGGTACATATGAGAGGACATCAAAAGAGATTAGATTACCAAATCAGAGGGAATAATTTGTCAGATAGAGAGGCTCAGGAAGCAGCCCTGAGGACTCAGGTCACCAAAATTAACATAGTCATTTTCTTTGTGTTCCTATATAATGGTTCTAAGGGTAAAATATGTTGCTCTGCTGTAAAGCCTCTGTGCCAGGGAATTGTGTTTTGCCTCTGAATATTTAAGGTTACCAATAAACTATTCTTGTTGGCAGGTTAATAAGAATATAAACACTATACAGTCCTGTGTTAATACTTAATTGTGTTTGTAGGCAAAATTAAAAGACTTTACTAGCTATCTGAGAAGTAATACTCATTTCAAGTTGCTAAATGCCAACTGAACACCCAAAGATAGAAGAAAAATTCTTACAGGAGTGTATCATTGAACTCATGAAGAGACGGCAAGAACTAATAAAGAAAGGACTGATAGTGCAGAGGCCACCCTTAGATATTGCAATACACAAAATTACGCCTGGAGATAAGGTATTGATCAAAACCTGGAAAGAATCATCTCTAACTCCCTGTTGGGAGGGACCGTTTCTTGTTTTGCTTACTACAGACACTGCAGTCCGGACTGCCGAAATAGGATGGACTCATGCAAGCAGAATCAAAGGACCAATCCAAAGTTCTCACTGGGAGGCGACCAGAGACCCTGACAGCTTGAAAATTAAGTTCCGAAGAAAAGTGGATGAGTGAGACTATCTTTTGTAAATATCCTCACTGTATATGTTATCCCTTTGTATGTTACAGGTGTAAACTCTGTAGAGAAAAGTGGTGGACACATTGCTCCTATGGGTATTCCCCAGTGGTATTTGCCACGAATGTTATAATTACAAACAGGAATTAACTGAGCAAGCATTACGTGTGGGAGTATCAACTGGGAAAATTATAAAGGACTCCAAAGAGTGGTGGGATATTTTTGCTGGAGGCATAAACCCTGAGAGGTGTTGTCTTTATGTAAACGAACCGTGTCCAACGAAGGCTGAAATAGTGCAAGTATCTTGCAGATGAACAGTGGTCAGAGTGGGATGGGGAGCTTGGAAAGTGAAGGATAAAAACTGGGACGCATATAAGTCAAAGCAAATCAAATATAAAGGAGATTCCCCTGAAGATTACAACTGCTGCCGAGAAGATGGTACACCTCGCTGCTCTAAGCAACGGAGTAGGCAGAGAAGAACGCAGAGACGTACTGCTGTGTTGATGAACCACCTCCAGAGAAGGCTCACGGAGCCTCTTGACTTATTACTCCCAAACAAAACGTCCTCAGAGCTTCCCCAAAGTCTCCCATCTCTCACCAGGGATAAAGACAAAAACCAAAATGATTATCAACACCCTCGGAATACCTGTCGCAAGGGTAAGGGTACACCACTTTTCTCAAACTTAAAATTAAGCACTTGGATGACAAGACTGTTACTAATGCTAATAGGGATAACCCAAGGTAAAGGGAACCCCCACCAACCTTATAAATGGACGCTCTATAGGTGGGACGATCAAATGATATTACAGCAAGTAATTGCTACCGGGGCCCCAAGTTTTAATCAATCTTTATGTCAACTCGTACCCAGAGACCCATGTCTACATAACTCAGGCTTTTATTTTTGTCCTAGTTCTAACCCTGGAAAGGGGTATTGCACCCATCCCAACTCTTACTATTGTTCTTATTGGGGTTGCGAAACTATAGCTTTTGATTAGACTCCTGGGGGAGGTCCAGATAAATTCCTATCTGTAGGATGGGGACCTCATGGATGTACACCTGCTTCACATGGTTGAGATAGAAGCCAAACAGGACCATGGAGTGGAAATTGCCCATATATTTATATTAATGTAACCAACCCAATAGATCCTGCTTGGTTAACCGGAAAAACACGGGGAGTAAGATATTGGGAACCTGGTATTGATAGGGGAGGTCTTATCTTTATTAAGAAGAATGAATAGAAAAATCAATAACAGCATTAAAA
This sequence comes from Astur gentilis, assembly GCF_929443795.1. Classification (NCBI taxonomy): domain Eukaryota; kingdom Metazoa; phylum Chordata; class Aves; order Accipitriformes; family Accipitridae; genus Astur; species Astur gentilis. The sequence goes on from NC_064919.1 coordinate 47,636,999, forward strand.
AAATCTTTAACCTCACTATCAGAAGTAGTGCTACAAAACCGGAGAGGAATGGATCTCCTATTCTTACAGCAAGGACAGCTCTGTGCAGCCCTAAGAGAGGAATGTTGCTTTTATGCTGATGACACAGGAGTAGTTAGAGATACCATGACAAAATTACAAGAGGGATTAGAAAACCAGAAAAGAGAAAGAGAAGCCCAACAGAACTGGTATGAGTCCTGGTTTACTAAATCCCCTTGGTTAACTAACTTTGCTGTCAACCATAATAGGACCAATAGCTGTATTAATGTTGATATTAACTTTTGGACCTTGTATATTGTATAGAATTATTGAATTGGTAAAAAAATCGATTAGAAGCTGTACACCAAATGTTGATAAGAAGACACCATAAACACCTAAAAGAGGACGAGATTGTTAAAGAAACTCTCCTTCTCTCCCTAGCTCGAGAAACTCTTGCCCGGTTTGATGAACAAAATAATAAAAACAAAGAGGGGGAATTGTAATAAACTTTGCATAACCAATTTGTTAATCAAACCTGTTGGTTGTTAAAATATATTCATCTCTACAACTTAGTAATTAAGCTGCTTTTAACCACACTAACTTATTAGACAATAAGCACAACAACAATTGTAGAAACTAGGTATTGAGCTAAGTAAGCAGGATGTGCCTGTCTTGATTACCTTATCATATAACTCCTCAAGAGCAGTTTTCTGAGAAAATAAGGAACTGGTCCCAAAAACCGGCCGAGGCCGATTCCGTGGCTTGGACAGATAAACTTGAGGGAGTGTCCTCTTGGAACTAATTGTAATACCCCTTGGAACTAATTTTAATACGAAGCAGGAATAGGTCATGAATATGTATAGGCATACCGGGAAATCCCGTACATATGTAACACTTAACTGTTTAACTGTGAAACACAGTTACCATATCAGGTGCCTGCCGTTACCATATCAGGTGCGTGCCGTTGGTGGAGCGGAGACTCCCCGGCCGCACAGCGCTGTTTTGCCTGCTTGATTGCTTGCTTCAATAAACCTTGATTGGATTATACACGGGCTGGTGTACAAATTTTCGTCATAACTTATAACAATGCCGTATAGTCAAAATAGGTTTTATTATCAAAAGTATCAAAATGGTAGCAATAGGATAGAATGGAAGAAAAGGTAGAAATTAAGCAAGCAGTCGGGATAGGATTGCTAGGATAGTCACCACCACGGATCCAGCGGCACCCCGTTGGTCCTCAGGCAAGCAGTCGGTGGTGGGGGTTGCAAGGTTGGTCACCGCCATGGATCCAGTGGTATCCCACTGGTCTTCAGTTCTTTGGTGGTGAAGAAGGCCCTGCCACAGCTTGTCTCTATGAGTTTTTTATAGGGCACATTTCAATGATGTCGTGCGCTGCAGGTTTCGTCCATCACAGGACCTTCGTGTGATCAACACCTGAAACCAGTGTCTTATCAGCTCCAGCCCCATTTCCTCCTCTGGATGCCTCGATGGCCTGGTAATCATCCTTATTTAAACAGGCCATCTTAGAGACAAAAGGGCTCAAGATAAGGAGTTCACAGTTCCTTGAGATGATGGTCCAGTCCCCCACACCTGACAATCTTTGAGGCAAATGGTTCAGGATAAGAATTCAGATGGTCCAGTCCCCCACACCTGACAATCTTTGAGGCAAATGGTTCAGGATAAGAATTCAGTCTCTTACACCCAGGGAGCCCTGCCGCTAAGAAGAAGACAAGCTGTGTTTCTTGATTGAAATATCTCCTGTGGATGAGTTTTGCTCAATTAATAATGACAGAGACCACAACAGTTTTCCAGAAGCACTTGCTGATGCCCAAGGCCTGCAGATGTTGAAAGCAAAGTTAAGCCTATTTTTTCTGGCTTTAGTAAAATGAAAATTCTATGGGAATATTCTTAGCCGTTGCATTCCAAATATAAAAAATAGAGATGTGGAAAGGCTGAACATGAAACTTAATGCAAACTCATGCTTTAGAGATCAAGATTGTGATTAATGACTAGAGGTGTTGTATATTAGGACACTTGGAATATACCTGTCAGTTTCTCTTCTCTTTTTCTTTTTTTCTTTTTTTTTCCTGTTGTGCTTAAAAAAGAAAGAACACATGATACAGCCCTCTCCCTGAAACATGACAAGGTGGTTGCATTGTTGTGTTGACCAAGGTCATGCTGCTGATTAAGCTGGGATTCTGCAGGTGATTAATGTCTCTGGAGTGTGTGCTGGGAAGCTGTGGTGCTGTTTTTATCTTAGAAATACTGTTGATGAACCAGTACCCTCCTCCAGCAGTTAAAGTATAGCCATGACGAGATCAACTCTTCTCTGAAATTGTTTACCAGTTCTACCTCTTCCATGGAGCTGGAGTTGTTAATATGGGTAGTGAGCACAAAGCTGAGTCACTTCAGTCTCCCGAAAGATGAGACAATCAGGTTTTTGCCTACATAGCTAAAAATCAAGACATAGGAGTAACTCTGGTGGTTCAGACCAAAAGACTGTCTGGCTCCAGGAGTCTGTCACTGATCAGAAGCCACAGATGGATACCTAGGGAGGACTAAAAGGATCTTGTGCCTGTGATACTCTCCTCTGTCTTCTTCCCTTGTTAGAGTACTCTCTTAGCTCCTGACTATTCCTTGGCTCCAGGGAAGTCAAAAGACTCTAGCCTGTTGTTAGTAACCCTCAGAAGATCTCATTAAGAAACCCTAGTCTTCCCTTGAACTTGTACAAATTCTTTGTCATCTCTAGCTGGATGAGGTGTAGTCTCTCATTTTTCTTTTCCAGGAGGTTTAGTAGTTCAGTATTGGATAGGAGGAACAACTAAGGCTATACCATTGAGCTGTGTCAGTTACTGGATTCTGCCAGTCTTCAGCTGCACATATTTTCTGAAATGTGCAGCTTTGCATTGTTACAAATATTCTGATATGTTAAAATTTTATATAAGCTGGGTTTGATCAAAAGGTAAAGATTGTAGAATATAGGGGTTTGAAGCTCGCAATGTAGTCATCGAAACTTAAGAACATACAAAATGTGCTGTATACAGTCATAAAAACAATAAGTATTGTCTTAGATCGGTTAACCATAGAAATTTAGACAGATTTGTTAGATTGTAGTGTTTTGTTTTAATGAACAAAGAGAGAGATCGTTATGGACCTTAGCTTTGTGGTTTAGAAACCCTACTTTGATCAAAAGACCAGTTAGTAGAATAGGTAAGATTAACCAATGAATGTTATAGTATAAGAATATTGATAAGGTGATGTAACTGGGGACCAATCACTAGAAACGTTAAATTTAAGAATTAACATTGAATGTACTTTTATGTAAATCTAATACATGATGGCAAAATCGTACTGCGCAGAATCGTATAAGAGAGGTCAACTATTGGACAAAGTGAGGAAGACTATGGAAGACCACCAGAGGGCTTATGAAGACCACCAGAGACTTCACTACGCCTGCGTAAAAGGACATTTACATATGCTAATGATCTTCCGGACAATTGATGATTATGTATGATATTTCCCAGAAATCTAGTGAATATGTATGACAGGTGTATATTTAACCTGCATGATTAAATCAGACAGGTGCACACACTAGGTGGAGTGATCCCCTGTGTGCCCAGTGCTGCAATAAAAGAGTGCCTGCTTCTTAACTTCTCATTGCTGTTAAGGAGTTTTATTCCGGATTTCGGTAACAGCATCATCCTCCAATCCTGGCTTTTCCTCCCCTTTTGCTACATCTGTGTGTGTACCTATGCGTATAAATTTTGGTGGGCAAACAAACAGTCCTTCTTTGCCCAAGGGATTATGAAAGTTGTCTCGCATCCTTCCCACTGTGAAAAGCTCTTGCAGTGTTTTGGGTTTTTTGTCAAAGCTGTTTAAAAAGAAAAAAGGAATGGATCATTAATTAGCAGTTTGATAGTTTTACCTGTTTACCTGTCTAGGGGAGGAAGGAGTGACATCTAATTAATGTTACTGATATTTGCTAGATCAGTTGCAATGTCATAAAATGCACAGAATTAAAGATGAGGCTCCTCATGCAGCTGAGTTCCTTACTCCTACCTTTGTTAAACACACGTTTTTGAAAATACAAATAGCTGTGCTCTTATTTTCAAAAGAATGTTGTATAAGAGAATTTCGGGTTCTCCTGTATACAGAAGAGATATGTGAATTAGATAAAATGTGAAGAATAAGTTGTTGTCTCTCACTGTGATTTTTGATGCTAGTGTTCAGGAGTTTCTGAATTATACACTAAAAGTAGTTGACTCATTGTGACATATCAGTCAGCAGTAAAATTATGTAAGTTTGGAGAAGAGAGCATTTAAGATGAATATTTTAGAGCATGTGTGTTTTTAATACAAGTGACTGATGTGACTCCCCAAGGTTAAGTATCGCAGATGATCTGGGCTACTGCTCTGCTTTCAATAGAAAAGCTCTGCTCTTAACAGGTAGAAATCAGGTGACTGAATGAAATAAGTGAGTGGGGATTTTTATCTGCTCTTATTAGGGAGAGTTGACACAAGGCTTCTTTTTATGTCACTTTTTTAACACTCCTTACTCAGAATAATAAAGATTTTGGGGACTCAGCCCTCTGCTTTTGCCTTCTCTTTGTAGATTTGGGCATATATTCAGGTGACAATGATACACACAGCCTCTGCTCACACATTAAGTGTTCTAGACCTTGACTACCTTGGTGACGTCCCTGGTCTCTCCAGTATGTCACCATTTTTCTTGTTCTGGGGTGTGCAAAACTGGACACAGTGTACTCCAAATGTGGTCTTTAAAGTGTAGAATATTTCATTTGATTTGGCTTCTTGAACTGTTCTAATAAAATGTCCCAAATAATTCCAATTTTTAAGTGGAATTTGACCCCCACTGCAGTTACCAAAAAGATTGAGGTATGTGTGTGTGCCATCTATCCTAAGTAAAAGATCTTTTTTTTTTTTTTTAATATCGAGGCTTCAGCTTGTGAATCTACAGCTCTCAGAAGTCAGATAATGCTGAAGCATGGAGGAAAACTATGTTATATATAAAATAAATACTTGTGGATCAGGCTTATTCAAGGATTTTTTTTTAATCCTCCCTCATTCGCCCCTCCTGGGCTATGGTTACCCTCCAAACTTTTCAAAATATACTGACTTGATGGAAGTGAAAAATTTTATTTAAGAGTGACACATCCAAGCCTCAATTAGTTCAATCATGCTAGATAATGTAAAAACACCTGTATGCAGAGGGCTACTGAGAATAACAGCTGTCAACTCTGAAGCCTTCAGATCCTGCAATACTCAGTCCTGGTACTTGTAACTTAAAGTGCCACACTGCATTATGCTGATAGTAACATGGATTGCTAGAAACAAGGAGATGATATCACAATTGAAATTTACTTTCAATCGGGGACTTGTTTGTTCCTCCATACTGTAAGTGGTGAAATTATATTTTTAGTGAAGTTGATGGCAAAATACTTATGGACCCATGGTATGATGAATGGATGAAGTCTCACCTTTCTTTCAAAGGCTGGGAAGCAAATAGAGGGATTCTTGGAATATGTCTGCCTGTTTGGTATCTGCAGTTGCTGTTTCAGTTTGCATTTTTTTCAGTTATGCTTTTGTAGTGCTGTTGATGACTCAAATTCCAAATACCTCTTATTAAGATAAAGTAGCTTTGAGGCGGTGAATAAGAGAGTTGTTAATCTGGAGAATGTTTAAAGGATATTGCTAGGGAAAAAACTCAGCTAGGTGCACGTTAATGTAGGTAAAGAGGAGTTATGATAGTTCTGGCAATAGGCTATAGCTGCGTATGTCTCAGTTTTATTGCTGTTTAGTTCAGTGTTAGTTTAGTGATTAGGAAACAGATTTGACCTTACTTTTTCTTTAATGCACAAAATCCTGTTTGTCAGTAGGTGTTTTGTTTACTCTGAAGGGGAGACATAAATCTTATTTGTCATCTCTCAAGTGCAATGAAATGCAACTGCAAACATCATCTGAACTAAAGGTGGTAGCAGAAAGATAGTGGGGCAATAGTGTTATAAATAAGATTAGTTTTTAACCTTGGTCCTCAATCTGTGGAATGGCTCATTCTGGTTTACCAAAAATGCGAGTTGTATTTTTTTTTTCCTTTCTCCTTGCCTTGCCTTGGCAGCAAGAGGCTGATCCCAAAGACTAGGATATAAATGAGATTCCTTTGGATTCAAGGAATTTATGCTGGCTTGATTTGATACAAGGAAATACAGGGGGGTAATTAATTGTCCTCCTTTCCTATAGCTCAGAAATTTAAGTGCACATATCTGTGAGACCTGCTTGTAACTTTGATTAATGAAACATGCATCTTCATGGCCTTTAGGTTTGGTTTGTTCAGCAAACGTAACGTGCACTTTCCATTGAGAAGGTTACATGCAAATTCACTTCCATTAAACTAAGTGGCTTTTCCTCTTTATATAAAAGACTAAAGATAGATTCAGTCTGTGAATAATCATGTGATGTGTACAGAAAACAAATAAGGTTTTTCAAATATAGCAGACATGGATGTACATTTTCTGGGTCAGATCTGCTGGCACATAGGAATGCCATTAAGGCAAAATGAGGAATAAGTCTACATTGCTCTATGCTGGCTAAGCAGACCTCTCTGCTCATATGACATAGTATGGAGAGAAATAAAATGCATTTATGCTAAACAATTAGTTGAACAAAATTATTTGTATAGGACTCCTCCAAGAAACTGTAGTTGGCTGTGCTGCAGTTTCCAAGTCAACAACCCCCTGAGAGTATCTCCTGGGTTTTTTTGTTCTGAGTTACTCTGTGACCTCCTAAACTGAGTGAATTAAGGGTCAAAAGCTGGTACAGTTCTATGAGACACTTTTTTAATAATGATACCAAACTACTTCAGCAAACCAAGTCTAAAGTAAAACATGTTTTGATTCTATATCAACTGTGCATTTTGCAGTTCTTGCTAAGCATCTTTAAATAAACTAGCTATCATTATTATTCAGTTGCCCACAAGGGTATATTATGTGATGATGTTTTTATTTTTAGAAACATTCTTACAGCTGAAGTATGTTGACACAAGAAATGTCAGGCTTGGACAATTTCTGAAGTGTTTTCTACAAAAAAACAAAACTGAAAAGCACTCTGTAGAATAGAATCAAGGAGAACAGGTTACAGTTTTACATCAGCTGTCTGGGGCATTTTATAACCTTTTCTCCAACTTCTCTTCAGAAACCCAACTCCATTTACACTCACATGGATGCAAACTTGAATTCAGCTACATGTGAGAACAGGGCCTGACCTGTCTCTTATTTTGTAGTAGTATGGCTTAATATGTTTGAGTTTGTTTATGTTTATCTAAATGTTACAGCTGTCACATAGAATAGTAATATAGTAAATATGAAGAATATCGGTAAATCTGCAGTAGGTGCAAGAGCTTTCCAAAGTGTCAGATTCTATGTTGCACTGAACCTGTGTAACATGAACGTAAAGCACAGCCACTGCTACTTGTTGTGAAAAGGTTCCACACTTCAAAAAAATGCTGTAAACAACGTCTTAAAATACTGGACAATATGAGCTTAAAACCACTCTCTACTGATCTAGCAGCACTGTCATTCTTTACTGAAGACAAGTGTTTACCATAACATCATGGAATTACGTTATTCTTATTTAAGATTATAAATTTGAAACATTTACTATCACTTGATTAAATTAATACAGTGGTGTTCTTCATGGCAGAACTTCTTATCAAACACCTTACTGCTCCTGAGTGCTAGGAAAATATGTTTGAACATGTAAGTGGTGGTAAAATGCAATGGAGGAGTTATTTTGTTTGGTTTCATCATTAACTGAGGTGGTAGCACAGTTGTTTTGACTTCACTTCTCGGGTAGGGCTGACAAAGTCCCATTTCATATTGAATCATCTGACTTGTAGAAAGCATATTTAATACTCATTGCAGAAGGCAGAGATTAAAAGTTTCTCAAGCCTAGGGCAAACAGAGGTAGAACATAAATTTCTGATGTTTGGCATTTCCTGCATTCCTTCTTTGTTAAATCCCGGTAATATGCTGCCATTTCTAAATGTGAAAAAGAAGAAACCATGTGCTATGTTCCGCTGGCACAGCAGCTTTTACTGGAATTGTAGAAAATTGATTTATATTAGCCCCTAACTTCATTTTTCAAACCTTTTTGGACTTGGACTTAACAGTATTATGCAGTTGTGGTTTTTGGAGTAACTCATCAGTGCTTGTTTTCAGAAGCAGTCACTCAAGGTTTTGATCTTGCAGTGAAAGTACTAAGTGGTATTTTAGTACAGTCTGAAGAAAAAAAAGTGAAGAATGAAAAGGCTTTTATGGTAAAAAGCATTTGCACTTCACATATTTTATTTTAATATCCTGAGTTTGGCTGTGGCTGCTGGAAGATGATTTGATGTAAAGACAAGAACAATTACGCGATAATAACTTTTTAACATACAGAAGCCTGCCCTCAGACACTAGGGGGTGCAACAAAACCTTATTGCTGATGCCTTTAGAGACTTGACCTACCTTGGCTTGAAGCTCTGGCTGTAGATACATGGATTTCCTCTGTGTGGCTGTGGGAAGAAAATGCTGTGGCTAGAATACACTCCTCTTAATGAGAATGTTCTCTAGAATACTACCCATTGATTTATAATATGAGATGATGTTTCAATCCTAGTCTTAAAAACAAAGAGACAGAAAAATAAGCAGTATTTTGCATATTGCCCAGTGCCTCTCCTGTATTGAAATAATTTATTGCATATTTTTCTGCACCAAATAGCTTTGATTGTAGGCTTATTTACTGATGGATGAAGCGGTGATGAAGATGGTATTTGAAATACTGCTTTCCCTGTATGTTTAGGAACTGTATGTTTGTTAGGGAATACTCATCACTGCCTGAAACACAGGTGAGTTTTCAGTTAACAGTGATGAATGCCATACAGAGTAGGCCTGAGTCTGCCACTGTTCCCAGGTGCTCTTCACTTGAAGTAACAACGAATTTGGTGTGTGATATTGAGCTGGGTCTTTGGGAAGAAGCAGCACTGTGGGTAAAAAGCCATGCGTAGTTGTGGAGGAGTGGCCCAGAACAGTGCACTCACAGCAGCCACATTAATGTGAGAAGGTGAGAAGGGTGCAATGAATGGCAAAGGGGTGGGCTATAGCATGCATTTTAGGGGCTGTTGTGGTACTGCTGCATGCTCTAAAACCTTCCGCTGGAAAATTTAGTTCACACCATTGCAGAAAGTAGCATAGCCACCATCACACAATAGCTAAAATAAACTCCCCATGCTTTCTTGACTACAGAAACTTTTATTTTTGAGCTCATGGCCTGACAGTTAGCTGCTAGCTGCTATTCACAGAATCACAGACTGGTTGAGGTTGGAAGGGACCTCTGGAGGTCAGCTGGTCCAACCCCTGCTCAACCAGGGCCACCTACAGCCAGTTGCCCAGGACCATGTCCAGACGGCTTTTGAGTGTCTCCAAGGAGGGAGAATCCACAACCTCCCTGGGCAACCTGTGCCAGTGCTCAGACACCCTCACAGCGAAAAGCGTTTCCTTGTGCTCAGAGGGAACCTCCTTGTGTCTCAGTTTGTGCACATTGCCTCTTGTCACCACTGAAAAGAGCCTGGCTCTGCCCTCTTTGCACCCTCCCTTCAGGTACTTGTATAAATTGATGAGATCCCTCACTAAGCCTTCTCTCCTCCAGACTTTAATAGTCCCAGCTCTCTCGGCCTTTCCTTGCAGGAGAGATGCTCCAGTCCCTTCGTCATATCTCTGTGGACCATTCCTGGACAGTGTCCAGTGTGTCCATGTCTCACTTGCACTTGGGGAGCCTAGAACTGGACCCAACACTCCAGGTGTGGCCTCACCAGTGCTGAGGTGGAGGGAAGGCTCACCTCCTCCAGCTTCTGGCAGCACTCCTCCTAATGCAGCCCAGGATGCTGTTGGCTTTTTTCTTGCCACAAGGGTGCGTTCCTGGCTGTGGTCAATTCAGTATCCACTGGGACTGCCCCCTCACCCCCACCCCGGTCCTTTCCTGTGAAACTGCTTTCTAGCTGGGCAGCCGCCAGCATGTACTGGTGCATGGGGTTGTGTCTCCCCAGGTGCAGGACTGTGCACTTCTTGTTGAACTTCACGAGGCTCTTGTCAGCCCATTTCTCCAGCATTCTTTGTAAAGAAGTGTAGATCCTCTTTTTCAGGAAGGGTGATAAAATGATGAAGAATGGTTCTAGAGGTAAATAATACAGCATTTGCCATAAAAACTCCACCACATTTTGGATTGCTTCACCAGAAGATAAGTGTGTGTTTTCTTCTGCTGTCTTGCAGACTTGGATCATCATATATCAAGCTTATCTTTCTCAGTCCTGTATCATTATGGAATATAAAGTTATACTGAAGAGTTCCAGAAGTCCATGCTTAATGAAAGAAAACTTCCAATGTGGTATTTCTGACAGCATAATGAGCATTTATGTGTGTGTGCATTATAGAACTCTGAACTGGACCTCTGAAATTATGGTTTGTGTCATGGTGAACTGAAACAGCCCCTTCAATCCAAAGTTTGAAGGACTTCATGTTCAGAATTTTCCCCTGATCAATCCAGACCTTCAACCCCTGACTTAAAGCCATGCTGATGAAGGGGACCTGATGTGGATGAGAATGGTATACGGCCTGAAAATATGCATAGCATTATATGGTACAAATATGGTTAAAATTTAATCTGTGTGTTTTAAGGTAAAAGTTTTCTATATATATCAACTGGGAAGAGGGATTGTTGTAAAGCAAAGAAATATTTAAGTAATAAGTAGGCTAACGCATGCTGAAGATAGTACTTCTTAATTTGTTTTGCTGATTTTTGTACCACTTTTACCTGTGGCAGAAGGAGCGATATCTGGTGACAGATATATAAGTGTTCAGCAACAACCTTCCCTGAATGCAGGAAATAACGTGCACCTGTCCTATCCCAATTTCTCAGGATGATGACTCAGGTATGCTGATTCCCAGGTCAGGATTAAGGTGAAATGACACCAGGGATCCTTTAACCCAGAAAACTCAACTTTTATTTGCTCACAACAAGAATTGGCATGCTCACCACAAGAATTGGTATGCTTACAACAAAAATTGGCATGAAACTATGTCAGTAAACTGTGTAATATGTGCTAGCCCTACATCACCGAACATATACTACAGGCCTGGCTTATTTGGGGATCGGTTCCGGGAAGACAATAAGGAGATCCCTCCCACTGAGTCATGAGATTCAAGAGCGGACGCCCTTGCTTTCTAGACTCCTTCTCAGAGAGGAGCCCAGGGGCAGCTGGATCTGCTCTTAGTCCCAGAGTTGGTCAGCGGTTTTATGTCTAAAGGGATGAGGTGTAGGGATGACAGGAAAAAAAAGAGAAAGAGAGAAAAGAGAAAGATTTCACCGGTTCTGGGTCCAGCATTGGTTCGGTCAGCCAAGGGTCCGGTTCTGGTGGGTTCTGGTGGGCTTGCACACGTGGGGCTTCAGTTTGTGTCCTTTTATCATCCTTGCCCCTCCTTTGGGTGATCATTAGGCTAATTAGGTGTCATGAGTAGTTTGTGAGCCTTTGGGCTTGGTGGTCATTTGGAGAGTAACTTCCCCTTTCTTTCACGGTGACTTGCCCTGTTAAGCACACCAGAACAGGGAGCTGCGTGCCCTCCGGCACAACCTCCCAGTCCTGCTGCTGATGGGTGCTGACCTGTGCTGATCGACTTTTCAGCTGTGGCTCCTTGCTATGCAGAGTTAGTCGTTAAGCAGAACTTGCCCCACCACAATTTTTGAGACGTTAACTCTTTCAGTGTCTCACACCACCCCATGGCTGAAACATTGTCTATATGATATTCTCTGTAGTTTTATCCCAGGCTGGTGATTTAGATGTAAAGAAAAAAGAGACAGAGGAAAACAAGAGAGATAACATATAAAACTTCACTTAACGGACAGAAGAGGGGGAGAAGAGAGAAGAGAGAGAAGGGATGGCAAGGGTAATCATACAGTAAACAATTTCACAGCCAAGCATTAAGAACAAAAAATCCACATAACATGTGTCCAATGCTAACAAGTAATTTTCCCCACGCCACGGGTCCCAAGGACATTAGGAGAGAGGTCAGCAACGATCCTCCATTAAGTCAATCTCTTGGTTGCATCGCTTAGGAGAGTTCTCCAGTCTTGCCTGTAACTTCTCTCATCTTCTTTTGCGCTTCTTCTGATAGCATATTTCCATACATTCTGTATGGTATTGATGTGCGGAAAACAGACTCCACATTCGGTGAGACTGTAAAGTAGGTATGTTCATTCAGCGCTGGGCAGCACATGGGGTAGTCCCACCAAAGTCGTGCGCGCCTGATTTGGCAGTTGGCTTTAAATTTATACAGTCAAGTGTTACATATGCATAGATTTTCACAATACGCCTATACATAGGCATTACCTATCCCCGTTTCACATTAAAATTAGCTCCAGGAAGTCATTTCCATAGTCTCCTTTCAACTGCACTTGCGCAGTGCCTCCTTATGGTGGTCGTCTGGTGGTCGTGAAGACGAAGGCTGTATGTCTTCTTCACGGTGAACTCTTAACCTTCTGTCCCTGCGCAGACTCAGTTGCTCTTTGGCATTTATCCAAATCACAAGGCCAGACTTGGCTGGTTCTTGGGGTCGACGGCTGCTTCTTATCAGGGACTATCTCCTGTCCCAGCCAGCCTCAACAATGTAAACGTTAAACATCACTTCTCATCCCCTTGGCCCATGTTTATTTTTATTGAAATTTCTTTAACTTCATTATAAGCTAGATAATTATTAAACAATTCCTATCTACATTCATATATCTACTATATGAACTAAGGTTCCTTTGGTTCCCCGTCTCACTATGTCTAAATATTTTGATGATTTTAATATTTTGTACCAGCCATGGAAACTGGTTTACTGCCAGGTGACTGTAAAAGTGAGATTTGGTAAATAATTATTAGAAAGCTTATACTAACACTATGGTTGAAATAATAGACAAAAGTATAGGCAAGCAATTAACTAGTAGAGGTAGTTACTTGTAAGTTTTGCAGTTCTTTGCTCTTATGACTAGATGTTCCTGTATGCTAGATGAGAACAATGTTGAAACTGACCACATGATTGAAACTGCCTTAAGCTTCAAGATCAAAGAACAAGGACAAGAACAAAGACGTCAAGGACAGCCAACAGAATCTCAAATGGGTCGGTGGTCATAAAAGCAGCCCTTCGACTCAAATTCTTCATTGTGCATGATCAGATGTAAGCAGTACTATGATAATCAGTTATAATCATTTTTATGTAAATGTATACTAATCTGATTAATATGTAATTAGTTATTCTATATAACCTGTTTGTGCTAAAGCTGTGGTATGCATGCTAGGTAGAGTTATCCCCTGTGCATCCAGTGCTGCAATAAAGAATGCCTGCTTTCTAAAACTCCAAAACAAGTCTTAGAGAGTTTCTTTGACTGGCTTTTCAGTATCACTTCTAAGGAGGTAGTTGCATTGTATATCGTGAGACAGCATTCTCTGTTGGTGAGATTTAACATCCCATATATCCCATGTTCTTTTAACAACAACACCACAAGATTCAAGGTTTCCTCCTCAGGGAAGATAAATCTTTGAATTGTCAGAGAGAGTTTTTTGTGGTTTGGGGTTTTTTTGTTGGGGTTTGGTGGTGGTGGTGGTGGTGTTGTTGTCGTTTCCACAAGGTTTGTGATATATAGATTAATGAGGCCTAATTTAATTCCGTTTTACAAACCCCTCGATTGGTGTCATTCCAGAGGTGCATAAAACCTTGAATCAAATTCCAAGCTAAATCTGGAGAATCTTTTCCCTGTCCTCCAGTGGAAAGGATGAGGGAGAAGGCTCCCCAAAGCATCTTTCTCTATAATAACAGATAAAAATTACAAATAACAATAAACTGATAACACAAATAACAGTTAATATATCAGGACTAACATGCATCCCTTGCTATCTTTCTCCTTGGTTCTACAAGGTGCAAATGTAAAGCATACATAGATTAAAATGAGGGTATTATCCATCGCATGTGGATTTCATGGTCTTTTCCGTGTGCATTGGTTGCTATTCACACATACAGATACTTTCCCTACAGTGGGTAAATCTACCAGAACAGGTTGTCCAGGATAGTGGAGTGGGTGTATTGGATCTTTCTTATCTGCTCTTCCTGGAAGTAGGGAGGGGGGCTTTGGGCAAAATGCAGTCAGTCTAGGACATCCATTCACCCAGCAGTGGCTATTTACTTTCATGACCCCGTCTGGCACTTGTTGCGGCCATCCCAGTTTGTGGGGTTTTAGGGCTTGTTTTAGAAGTCCATTAGTATGCTCTACTATACCATTTGCTTGAGGGTAGTATGGGGTGTGGAAAACCCACCATATTTCTTCCTTGTGTACCCACTGTTGGACCAACCCAGCAGTAAAGTAGCTCCCGTTATCCTGCAAAGCTAGGCTAACTACAAAGAAGCCTTTTTCCCAAACTGAATACCATTTCTCTGCTTCTTTGAAACTGCATGAGTAAAACCCGTTAGGTCGGGTTGGACCCTCTGGTCTGTATTGCAACATATGTATGGACAGTCCATGAATTCAAAAACCCCACTCGACGCAGAGTGGATCTGTCAGGTGTATTGGCCCTAAGGCCTGATATACCCCAGCCTCTAAGATTAACAGCTTCAGAGCTTCCTTGTGAACGGGGGGTCCAGTCCCAAGCAGCTCTGCTGCGTCTTAAATCATAGAGGGGCCGGACTATGATAGAGAAATTGGGAATATGTTTCCTCCAGAATACTAGCAAACCTAGGGCATGTTGTAGTTCCCTCTTATTTCCAGGCATCTTAACCCATTTGAGGGTAGTTAAGGTTTCGGGGGGAATGCACACTGTTCCTCCCCTCCACCAGATACCCAGGAACTTTGCTTCGCAAGATGGCAGTTGTAACTTTTCATCTGGAATTTGGAGTCCTAATTCTTCTAAGTGAGTAATTACCTCTGCTTGGGTCTGTCCCACTACTTTGATATCAGGGCCACCAATCAGTACATCATCAATACACTGGTATACCTTAACCCCTTCTGCAGCAATGCGTTTGGCGAGCTCTTGAGCCAATGCGTAATGATCAAGTGTTGGTGAGTGCCAGTATCCCTGGGGGAGAAAAGTAAAAGTGAATTGCACGCCTTCCCATGTAAAAGCAAAGCGGTCTCTGTCTGCTTCCTGCAAAGGGACCATAGAGAACATATCTTTTACATCGATAGCTGCTAAAATCTGATGGGCTTGTTCTTGTGTGGTCACAATTAGCTCAGCTATGTTAGGCACCGCAGCTGTCAAGGGGTCCAGACGTTGGCATTCAGACACCAATAGTCAATGGTTGATCACCACTTTCTGGTGGGTTTGTGGACTGGCCACACCAGGGAATTACAAGGTGAGTGTGTGGGGACAGCTATCCCTTGCTCCCGTAATTCAGCTATCACCGAAGTGACCCCTTCTCTCACCCCTGAGGGGAGCAGGTGGGTTTTGACATTAACAATATTAGAAAGGGGTAGTTCAGGTGCAGGCTGTAAGAGTTGCACAGACAACGGTGGGGAGACCAAACACCCACTCTCTTCCTCTCGAGTCTATCCAGGCTCATCCCTGCAGCAAATCTAGTCCCAAAATGTTAGTTGGTAGTGGTCCCAATATCATTATAGTTTCTGTCGCAGTCTCATCTCCAGGCAACCAGCACTTAACTTGAGTAGCTGGTCCTTCTTTTGGGGATATTTCCCCCTTTCCCTTCCACACATGGACAAGCTTCTCCAGTGCCATGGCAGGTATCCCCTCCATTAAATCTCAGGGGATTCCCCTCTCAATTCCTTCGGTGCATAATAAATTCCTCCTGACTCCCATTCTTCTTCCATAATTAAGTCCTGGGTGATCTCCCCCCAGGTTAGGTTCTGCACGTTCTGAGCCTGGCAGGATTTCCTGCATGCAGAGTCAGGGTGTCCCCTAACCAGTCTTACAAGTGAATTTTATCAGCTACCAACAGAATCAGGGATGATTCCCTCCAGATTAATCATCTATGATGCGTAAATTGGGTACAGGCGGTTTTTGGGATGCTTTCAGTTAAGTGATCAATATTGGGGGTATCAATATTGATTGGATCTCCTCTTTCTAGAGGGTCTAAACCTCCTGCTCAATCAACTGCCCTTTGGGTCAGCGACCAAGGTTGTCTTTCTTTGCTAGGGATGGAAAACCAGACTCACTTTTGGAATTGGAGTCGCTAGCTCTGCTCCAGTCCTTAAAGTGCTTCACACAGTATTTTCTCCCTATCTTGTAAGTCAAACAGGTCAGTTTGAAGTTGGTGATTTACCTTGCGTTCCACATCTAACAGAAACTCTGCTCTTATCCTTCTAGCCCTTTCTTCCACCAACTGATTTTGTAGCTCCCTCACCAAGTCTTGGAGAGATTTCATGCTTTCAGCAGATTTACTTACACTCCTATACCATTGGGCTGCCATTAGAATGGCTCCCAACACTCCACATGCTATTGCAGATTTGCTTACACTCCCATATTGTTGAGTTGCCATTAGAGTGGCTCCCAACACTCTCCATACTGTGGCCTTTCCTTTTCCCAGTCTCTGTTCTTGCTCTTTTGCCAACACTGTAATTCTTTCTGCCACTGATTCAGGGTCATGCCAATTATTGTGAGCCCATGTTGTCCCTGGTGGGGTTGACACCAGGGGGACACGCCTTATATTCCTCCAATTTTTCAGAAAGAGAAAGCAGTCAAGCTCTGGTATTTCCTGGGCAGCCATGGCTTGCCACCCCTTGGACCTCTTCCAGCCAATGGCTGAGAAGTCACTTCCCAACTCTCTCCTCCTGTAAATTGGGTGGATTGTCAGTATTGCTGTCTGATCCTCCTCGACTCAGGGTACCCTGTTCATAATGCCAGCTAAAATGTCATGTCCTAATTTCTCAGGACGATGACATAGGTTCACCAATTCCCAGGTCAGAATTAAGGTGAAACAACAGCAGGGATCCTTTAACTCACAAAACTCAACTTTTACTTGCTCACAGCAAGAATTGGCATAGAACTACATCAGTAAACCATATAACACGTGCTAACCATATGTCACCAAACATATACTACAGGTCTGGCTTATTTGGGGATCAGTTCACGGAAGACAATAAGGAGATCCCTCCCGCTGAGTCATGAGGTTCAGAGCAGACCCCCTTGCTTTCTAGACTCCTCAGAGAGGAGCCCAGGGGCAGCTGGATCTGCTCTTAGTCCCAGACTTGGTCAGCGGTTGATGTCTGAAGGGATGAGATCTAGGCGCTATGGAAAAGGAAAGAGAAATGGAGAACAAGACAGAGACAAAAAGGAAGAGAAAAGAGAAAGATTTTACTAGCCCTGGGTTCACCGTTGGTCCCACCAGCCGAGGGGTCCCGTTCCAGAGAGCTCACACACTTGGGGCTTCAGTTTGTTTCCTTTTATCATCTCCTTGCCCCTCCTTCGGTGGGCACTAGAACTCATTAGGCTAATTAGGTAGCCCTTGGGAAATAGGTCCGTGGGCTTGGGGGTTGTTTGGGGAGTAACTTCCCCTTCCCTGCAGACATGGTCTTTTGCCATGCACGGTGACTTGCCGTGTCGAGCGCACCAGAACAGGGAGCTGTGCACCCTCCAGCACACCCTCCCCATCCCGTTGGCGATCTGTGCTGATGGGCTTCTTTTCACCTGGGGTTCCTGGCTGGGCAGGGCTCGTTGTTATGCAGAGTTCGTCGCTTAGCAGAGCCTGCCCCACCACAATGTTTGAGTCATTAACTCTTTCAGTCCCTCACAATGACTAACTTTGGCGGCTTTAGATAATTCTGCAGCTTTCTCTCTTGATTGTCATGACTGTAAAAATGGCAAAAAGGTAGAGCCACATGATCCTTGAGGGGCATTTCGTCAACTGAACTTAAGGTATATTGCTTTTTATATGATGTCTCCTCTAGAGTCTGTGAGACAACTGCATTCAGTTTTGAGCCCCTAGCGTAACAAAGAAAGATGTTGATGAACCTGAATACAGCAAGAGCCATCAAGATGGTCAGGGGCTGGAGCACAGACTCTGGGAGGAGGGGATGAGGGACATGGGTTTGTTCAGCTTGGAGAAGAGATGGCTTTTGGGGACAGAATGGCAGCCTTCCAATGCTGAGAAGGAGGTTACTGAGAAGACAAAGCCACACTCTTTGCTGAGATGCACAGCAGGAGACAGTGTTCATAAAGTAAAACAGGGAAGTTTCTAACAGGATATAAGGGAAAAAAGTCACTATGGGGGATAATAAAGTAGTAGAATATGTTTCCCAGAGCGGTTGTGCTATCTTCCTATCAGGAGGTTTTAAAAACCTAACTAAACAAAGTCTAGAGCATTCTGATCTGAATTCAGTATTGACCCTGCTTTGAGCTGGAGGCTGGGCTTCTGACATCCCTTCTAATATGAGTGATTGTATGTTCTCCATGATGAGATACTGATATAGAGAACAAACTGCCTATTGCTTAATGATCTAGCTCGTCTTGATTATCTCTCTGTAACTTTACATACCAAGGTCTGGTGTGTCAAGAATTAAGCCTGTCAGAGACTGGTACTTGTCAAGGACTGATATGTCAAACAAAGGGAGTAATGAGCAAAAGGGAGCCATGAGCAATCACAAAACTTAATTAAATGTTTGATGAATTTACAATCTTGTTGAGAAGGCACAAGCAGAGGCCTTGCTTGAATAGATAGGGCTGGAAAAGATAAGAACTCCTGCCTTTGTTCTCATCCTTGTAGATAATTTAGCTTAAACTAGCCATATGGTTTTACACCACTAATGAAAACTTAGATAATAAGAGCACTAACAAGCATTTTTTTAGGGACTAACGTGCATTCTTTAGTATAAGATGTATGAAAACATGTAAAGGACCATAATGCGCAGAATCACCTGAGGAGGGTCAAGTAGGGAACAAGTGAGGAAGACTATGGAAGACCACCAGAGGACTCCTGAAGACTACCAGAGACCTGTGTAAAGCACATTTGCATATGCTAATAGTTTCCCGGGAAACTAATGAATATGTATAACATTTCTAGGAAATCTAGTGAATATGTATGTAGAACATGTACTTAACCTGCACAATTAGGTCCAACGATGTGCTCAATAGGTGGAGCGATCCCCTGTGCACCCAGTGCTACCAATAAAGAATACCTACTTAATAGTTAATCAAACTATTGAGTTAGATTCTTTGAAAAAAGAAAAAAAATTTATACAGACAGAAATATTTCACTTTCTCATACTCTTCTCCCTGTGGGCAAAAACTGGAGTGGTCAAAGAAGGTGTTATGAAAGTTTTAAAAGACTTTAAAAGTTTGTTGCATAAGTCTATGTACTGGATTCCTCTGCATCTAATAAACTTCAAGGCTGACATTAAAGCTGCATGTGATTTATAAAGGAGGTGTCAAAAGGTTTAAGATTTGTCAGAAATTGTCTTGGATGCATGCTATAAATGGCATAGCCTTACTTTTTTACTTTTGCTAGTATTCTGTGTTTGCTTCCACTACAACTGTAGTAGAATTCAATTTTCAGCCTTTTTTGTAAATCTCCTTTCAGAATTTCAAGGGCGAGGGGCTGAACTGAGGAGTTGAATCAATTCATATCACAGTTAAACACCAAATCAGTTCAAGATTCCTTTGACAATTATATTTAGACCACTGACATAAAGTTGAGAGATGTATAGCTGATGAGAGTATTGATGGCTATGTCTTAAAACTATTATGACATATTGATAGAGTGTTTTCAAATGCCATACAAGTAATTTCACTGAAGTCAACAGAGACACAAAGATTTATTTTAGCTAAGGATGTGCAGACATAAATAAAATTTGTTCTTTTTTGGCTGCTGTAAAAATTTCATATTCTTGTTAATTAGAAGGTAGTCAGTCTTGAATGTCCTGATCATTAGAACACTTTAGAAAAATGCAGAACATGTTACAAAACCCATGAATGGTCACTATATTTACCTAAACAGATACCCTTAAGTCTGGATTGTGCATGGCCCCGTCCATCTGTAAAAGCCAGCAAGAACATGTCTTATTAGGTTTCTTCAGCTGCAGGCAACCACAATTCCTGGCTTATTAGGAAAGAATTTTCAAAATGCATTTTTTTTTTAAACTATTTAGTCATCTTGCTTTTGCTTTTTTTAATCTCTCAGGGATTCATTTCGTTTTTGGGGGGGTTTGTTGTGGGTTTTTTAGTGCTTTAATCACTATAACATCATAGAACCAGATTTGTAACCGAAGCCAGATAAGTTTCCTTTTTTTTTTTCCTCCACTGTCTCATCTCAGAACCAAATGGAGATACCTAACTATTGAGTCAAGGTGATAAACCATAAAATCTATCTTGTCTTGCACTCAGCAGATAGAATCTTTTCAGGACTTTTTAGGAAGGTATTTTCTCAGTGGTTTTAGTGTTTTTAATATACAGATGGCTTAAGCTCAATTCTATAGAATTAAAATAACTATAGCCCCCATTGCAAACGCTGGCCACTCTGAGTTACAAATTGTATATTTTCTTTGGGGATTTTCAAATAAACACTTTATTGTGCTGTTCGTTAGTTGGTTTCTTTCCCTATAAGTGAAACCTGAAAGAAGAGAAATGATTCTGCCATTAATAACTAGAATAAGGCAGAACCTGAATTTTTTATATATCTGGAAATTTAAAAGCAGTTTGAATGTCCTCTTGTTCTTTTTTCATTGCAGTATTTTGTGTATGAAGCCACCATGCAGCAATGCACTCGTGAAACCTAGAGAACTCTAAACGTAATTATGTTGAATTACTGGAGCTCTTCCAAACATGGAAACTTAATTGGCTTAAGTTTCCACAAAAAAAGCGTAACAATTTAAGTGGAATATTTTTAATCATTCTTGCTGCTGCATATTGCCTGTCCAGTTACCATCCAAAATACCCTATGTATGAAATATTTCCTTCCATTGCTTATGAACCTAGCAAAAAATCAGAGTAACATTTCATTTTCAACATCTTTTTAGTATTAATTTGTTTGGGATTTCTTGTAGTTAAATTAAACACAGTGTTAGTCATATCTGGTAAATTTGTGCATGGCATATGTCCTCCCCATGGTATTTACTGTGTTTTAGAACTAGCCTTGTTATTAAAACAATTTGTTACTGGAAGAAAAAATAAAACAACAATGGAATAATGGAATACTTTTTGCTTCATCCTTACTTCTTTTCATACTTCTTTTGCAGTTTTTGTGGATAAGCAAAACTGATAGTGTTTGAACTATCCATTATTTTTCATAGATCAATGAGAGGTTGTGATAAGATATGTAAACAGCTTCTGTTGACAACTTCTCGGAGACTAAACAAAGCATTTACAAAAAAATGGCAAAGGTTGCTCCACAACAGCTTGTTGTAGAAGAAAAGTGTTGGTAAGTTAGCTTGGAGAGACACTGAACTGTTGTATACCTCCAGGTGCTTCTCAAGAAGAAATGACCATCTCAGGAAACCAAAGAGTCTTAACTGTCATGTATTTGCTATAGGCATACCTGGAAAATAAACTCTTACCTACAGGATACTGTTAAATATTCCTTTTATCTTTTTATCTGGAGATGGATCTAGAAAGGGGAGAAAACAGGACAAAAAAAAAATTTCTGTGGGTCTTGGAAGCAAAGCTACATCTGGACTCAGATTTTAGGTTTCTCAGAGGCTGTTTTGGGGCCCTATGTGATAAGCCTTTCCTATTTTCATAGACGGCTCTTGTTGGGTTACAATTGCGTTAGATTCATGTCCTGACAAAGACTGTATTTGCAAGTCTGTATTCTGTTTTTCAGATAATTTTGTTAGGTTTTAAGCTGGTTAAAGTCTACTTTGCAAACAGTACAGAAAAAGAGAAAGTGTGTAAAGGTGAGTCTGCATAGTGCCTATCATGTATGTCAAGTACAAGGGGCGGGAAAATCATGTGCCTTTCTCATTTTCCTATCCCTCCTTCTCTTCCTTCACAAACACAGATGCGATGTCCTAATCCTGTTGGAGCATCCTAGTAATAGAACTACCACTCATAATTCATAGTGACAAATCAAACGCACCAGGAGAGATAGCTGATATTTCTATTCTTGTAAAATATTCTCTCACAAAAAGATTAAAGCCCACTTGAGAGACGGATCTTACATACTTTTTGCTCAGCAGTGACATAGAGCAGCAGGAAGAAAGATCGTAACTAATCAGGTACACCTGAAAGTTACTACCTGCCTAACTCTTCTGTAGGCTTTTGATTTCAATGGGAGTTGGGTACAAAAGGCCAAGGTATGTGAAGGTTTTTAGTACTGGCCTTGTTTTTCTTCCTTTAAAATCAATAGATCTCAAATAAAGGCTTCAACGGGATCAGTTGTAGGTCATGACAAGTGCTTCTGAAACTCTTAACTTAAATGCTAATTTCAGCAATTCATAGCTAAAGAGTGTCATAGCTGCAGAAAACAGTATATTTAAGAGAATGATTGCTCTTTTAATGATCGTGTTGGTTTAGCTGTGGTAATCTGAGGACAGACAGGAGACAAAATACATATAGAAATCATGTCTCTAATTAGACCAGGTAGTTTAACAGAAAAAATACACAAACTTTTAATCATGTGAGCACTTTCTTGAGATGATTTTTTTAATAATAGAAGATTTAGAAGACTAGATGTTCACTGTTAGAGGATTACGTAATATATTTAGGGGACAAAAGAAAGTTTTCAGACACATGAAGTCTAACAAGGAAGTAGCAAATTCCTGGCTAGAATAATTTAGAACAGCACTTGGGACATGTTTTCATCATCTGTTTAAGCCTACTGATGACTGTGCTACTTCTGGGGCAGCTATTCCTTGTTTATGGGACTGTGGGTTTAGATAGTCTTTGTTTTGTCATGAAGATGGTGAAATTAAGTAACTAATTGCATTAATCAACTAGATAGATTTCAGTGAAAAAGGTTAAATCAAAAGAAAATTTCTGGAACATGGAGTGCAATGAGGGAGAGAACTGAAGGCTGTTATCCTTCTTGGAGCAAAAGAAATTTATAATTAGAAACTGTGAAACAGGGAAGTCAGCAGAGATTTGGGAAAGACTGTAAAAGATCATAAAATAAACGTGTCTTAACTGAATGGTGTGTTTGGTTTCAGCAGAATTGTGAAATTTGTTTAACAGGTTCATCTTTTTCGTATGTTTTCCTTAAAAATTAGGTTGAGAGGTAAAAATAGAGTGCTGCTTTTGAGAGAATATTGCATAGGATTAGGATATAATTATCTAAGTCTTCCTCTAGACTGCCAGTGAAGAGTCAGTTGCTAAGGGTACTGTAGTTGCAAATTTCCTACCATTGTTACTTCATAGGTTTAATTTCTCTTTCATGTATTTAGAGCTTAATCACATCAGAATATTCTTGCCAGAATTTCAATTTATTGATCTTTCAGTTACTGTTTTATTAATGACAGACAATGAAATAATTGGTGGTACAAGCTGACATGATAAATGAGCATGTAATAAGTATAAAAATTAAGCAATGTTAAGACTGATGAATTATACCAACTGTTATTTAAAAAGATTCATTGTCATTGAATCTCCTGAAATATTTCACATTTTAATCTAGTGCAAACAGTAAATTATTTTGTTTCTTAACTCTGTTCTGGTCAACTATGCTGCTATAAGGGTCATTTACTATTGCCATGAGAAAAAAATTATTGATTGTAATCACACACACTAAATGTTACTTGTGATCACACTTGATTCAGTGAATTGGGTGTTTTCATTATACCAAGCACCTAGATAACCCATGTCTCACAGTTTCTTTAGTGTTTGATGACTACCTGCAGCAGCCTAGTCTAAAAGGGGCAGAGCTGAAGGTGGGATGAAGAGCAGGGCTCAAGGGATTGTAGTGAATGGGGCTGCATCTGACTGGCAACCAGTCACCAGTACTGTTCCTCAGGGTTCGGTTCTAGGGCCAGTTCTGTTCAATATATTTATCAACGATCTGGATGCAGGAGTTGAATGCACGATTAGCAAGCCTGCTGGTGATACCAAACGGGGAGGTGCTGTTGGCTCTCTTGAGGGACAAGAGGCCTTGCAGAGGGATCTAGATAGATTGGAGCACTGAGCAATGATTAATGGGATGAAATTTAACAAGAACAAACACCGGATACTGCACCTAGGATGGAATAATGCTGTGCACAAGTATGAACAGGGAGAGGAGTGGCTGGAGAGCAGCCCTGCGGAAAGGGATCTGGGGCTGCTGGTGGACAGCAGGCTCGATGTGAGTCAGCAGTGTGCCCTGGCAGCCAGGAGGGCAAACCGCATCCTGGGGTGCATCAAACACAGCTTAGCCAGCCGCTCAAAAGAGGTGATCATCCCGCTGTGTTTAGCGATGGTGTGGCCTCACCTCGAGTACCGTGTGCAGTTCTGGGCCCCACAATTTAAGAAGGATGTTAATGTCCTTGAATGCATCCAGAGGAGGGCAACAAAGCCAGTGAAGGGGCTGCAAGGCATGTTCTGTGAGGAGTGGCTGAGGACTTTGGGTTGTCTAATTTGGAGAGAAGGTGCCTGAGGGGCGACCTTGTTGCTCTCTGCAGCTTCCTGAGGAAGGGACATGGAGAGGGAGATGCTGAGCTCCTCTCCCTGGGATCCAGTGATAGAACGTGTGGGAATGGTTCAAAGCTGCACCAGGAGAAGTTTAGACTGGACATTAGGAAGCATTTCTTTACCAAGAGGGTGGTCAGGCACTGGAACAGGCTTCCTAGAGAGGTGGTCGAAGCCCCAAGCCTCTCAGTGTTTAAGAGGCATTTGGACAATGCTCTTAATAACATGCTTTAAATTTTGGTCAGCCCTGAAGCAGTCAGGCAAGTTGGACTAGATGCGTATTGTAGGTCCCTTCCAACTGAAATATTCTATTCTGTTCTTCTCTGTTCTATTCTTTCCTATTCTAAGACCATTCAGCTGTCACTGAGTTTAATAGTCACAAAATTATAAAAATTCTTAAGGTAATCAAGGCAAGTAATTTAGTGAATGCATTGTTTCATAGTGCACTTCAGGACCTCGCTATCTGTCCAGGAAATCTATGAGAGGGTCTTTAGCCCTGCAGCTACCTGAAATAAGGCCTATAGTATCTAAGGGTCTAATGAAGTTAAGCAGACAAATTGAAAACATTATCCTGCCCATGCTGGGTAACCTTGAAAGGTTTCTTTTGCTGGTTAGTGCAAAACTCGGCCGCCAGGCTACGTCATGTTTTGGGTTCCTACTGCCTAGCTGGGATTTTTGCTCCTCTCTCACCTACTCAGGACATTGTACATCCTAGCTTGTGGCCTGGGATCTCTCACTTCACCCTTTAAATGTTGCATTTCCTTCCTTAATGGATCTGTGATGTCAGGCTTTTGTTGTTGCCCTTACTTGTCTCTGAACACAAGGAGCTACAAATGTCTGTGTCTGTTTCAGATGTGACATTTTAGGACTGAAATGTGATATTTTGCATGGACACAGTCTCTTCTGCCACCTCAACAACGTTTGAAACTGCTGTGCATAAGCTCACAGCAATTAAAATCAATCCCAAGGAAAAAACAAATTGCACCAGTAAATTCTAAGGAATGGAACTTTGCCAGGACTGCAGGAAAATAATATCAGAATAATTTAAACTGCCTGTTCTAATTAGTATTCAAGTTACATTGATCTTGTATTTGCTGGCAAAAGTCTTCTATTCTCATTGCAGCTTCAGAGCTTTGGCTGTATTCATTGGCTAACTGGTGGAATAGACTTAGCTCATAATGGTAGCATACTAACTCTCCACAACAAATACTAACAGAGTTTTAGGAAAAGTATGTAACTTTCAGTCCACCTGCCTCTAAAACTACATCTTAGTATATCTTTTTTCCCAATAAACAGCCTTGGGAGAATATGAATTTCCCTAACTTTAGGTTTAAATTGAACTTAATCCCATTGCTACTTGACAATCACATTAAAGCAGCAATCCAGCCTTCTATTAGTTAAGTTTTGCAACTTTTCCTTTTGTGAGTGACCTAATAGGAGCATCCTCCCTGCACCTACAGGGAAGTGATTTAAGAGATAGACCTAGGCTCTTCACAGCTCTGCATGGTGGGAAGGTAAGAGGAAGTGGGCACAAGTTGAAACAAAAAGGGCTCAGGCTGGATATAAGGAGAAACTTTTTCCCTGTGAGGATAGCTCAGCAGTGGAGCCAGGACACAGAGAGGCTGTGCCATCTCCATCGTTGAAGGCTTTTGACCTCCAACAGGATAAAGCCCTGAGCAACCTGATCTGAGCTAAGAAGAGGTCTTGCTCTTGGCAGGAGGTTGGACTAGAGACCTTCTGTGGCTTCTTCCAGACCAAATTTCCTATGACCTTGTGACTGCCATGAAATCCTGTGGTAGCAGAGCATCATTCCTGAGATGCCTTAGGCTTCATTCAGTAGCAAAATCTTGGAGTGTTCGCATCAGGCCCTACCTGAACCCGTAGCTATCTTTGTCCCTACTCCTAGGTAAGAAAATTTTACATTTTAGTCAGGAAGAGGCACAGAATAAGGTGGCAATGAGGACAGAGGACTTACTAGGCTTCCCATCACTTCTCTTCAATTTCATTGTGATTAGGGGAATTCTAGCTGCAACATTTTCTCTTAAAACTTTGGGGTAGTTAATTCACTTGTAGCTACATTGCCAGGAAGCCTGAAGCCAGTCTTTCTCCTCCTTCTTTCCTACAAAGAGCTGGCAAATAGATTTACTCAGTCCTGTGAATTCAGGGCTGGCTGAGAGGGAATCTTCTGGTCTACGGCGTTTTGTCTTGGGTTTTTTTGTGTCTTTTTTCCCTGTCCTGTAATGGGGATGAAGGCCCAACTTGATCTTTTAACTTTTCTGAAGCCAAAATGGGGCTTTGAAGATTTCTGTGAGCTGTTCCCCCACTAGCTGGGTAGGAGATAATGTAAATATGGACTGGTGCTGGGGAATAGAGAATCAGAGGCCTTTTTGTCCTTTCCTCTTTTCCTAGAAAAAATTGTGGTCTTTGGCTCTTGCTCTCTGAACATTACGAAGTCTGATGTTATTTGCAATATCCACTATGTTTCACAGTTAATGCTTTGCTGCAGTTCCAGTTCCAGACAGCAGTATGTGGCATTATAATTTATATTAAAGCTAGGAGGATGCTAACTGAAAGGCTGAAAAAGCACAAGTAGCTTGACTCTTTTGTCTGAACTGGAGTATTACAATCACATAACCATACTGGAAATATAATGCTGCATTTGAAATCCATTTAGGAGTGAAATGAGAGGGAAGGACACAGGATAACCTACTATCTGCCAGTGACACCCAATTCCTGCATCATGGTTCCTTGAAGATAAGTGCTGATGGATATTCTCATCTGCAAGAAAACTGCCAGGTCTTCTTGCTTTGAGAAGTTGTCTCCTAAAAAAGGGAAACCACGCTTCCATATTTTGCTTCTGTAGATTAGCTGTTATAGAAAGACCTTTATGTAAACTCTTTTTATCCCGCAGATTTTAGAGTGTTTTTGTCTCAGGGCAAGCTTTTTCTTTTTCTTTTCCCCTGTAGTAGCACGTCATTTCTCAAAGCCTCATCCAAGGACATTAGAAGGTCACCATATATTCTTAGCACTGTATCCGTTGGGATCTGATGTTTTTGTGAATTATTTCAGTTCTCAAGAGCACATCTTTCTAGGCATTAATCATGTACAGGCCAGTCCTGTCCTCTGTAATTTGACCAACAAGGCACAAAATTATGATGATGATGATCTTAAAGTTCCTTTCCCACCTAAATGATTCTATGATTCTAAAATGGAAAGGCAACTGACAGCTGAAGTCACTTCCTGGAATCATACCTGTGGGGATATGCTTATGTTTAGCAACATAGTGGTGATGAATGGAGAATGTGAAGCTGGTAACAGGATACTTACGAATGTGAGAGAGAACCATGTATGGATTGTTCAGGTTCAGATCTATGTCTTCTATTCTACTTTACCTGTCCAGAAGTCAAAGTCTGCCACTGGCATTGAAAATCTGTGCAAAAGTAGGAGAATTAGAATTAGTAGAATTCTGCGTCAGCCAGCAGATGCCATAAGAATTTGATGGATAAAACCAGGGACACAGCAGGCCATTCTCAGATTATGCCTCTTGCTTCACTGGATGAGCATGAGAGCATTACCATATATTCATAAGGAATAGACAGTATTATTTTTTGCAGTTGTTCGTAGCAGCACAACTCAAATTTAGGGTTTCTTTGGTGTGTTGTGGTACATCCTGTTCTGTTCTATGCTGGGCAAGTACAAGCCCAAGCATCCAGTGATAGCCATGTTAAGCCTTACACAGTCTAAAAAAGAAAAGGCTATCTTTCAGGCTGTGATACGTATCTAGGTGGTTTGCTGTACCAAATAAATCAGCATTTGCAGGGGTTGTCTCTGGTATGCATTGGCACTGGTAAGGTCCTCACAGACCTTGAGGCATTTCATAGAAGGTACACAAATAGGTACATAAATTGTTTCTTTCTCCAATACATTGCTTACCAATATACCTCAGAAAAGTGTGGTGTTGTTGACTTTGGATTTTTTCCATGAGACAATAATGATTGTGACTTGATTTTTTGTTTTGTTGGTAGAGAAATTTCAAAAGAAAAATTAATTTCAACTATTATTTGGACACTTAATCTCTTTTTCTTTTCATTTAGAACTTCAGTTTACCATTCTCACAATTTTTAATTTTCAGTACTTCTGCTGACCCCACTCACTCTTTTTACTTTTCTCCTTTTTCCCTATGAGAAAAAACTTGCAGAGTTTTAGGAGAAAGCTTACAGTTGTCAGTAAATTTTCAGTGGCTTCAGAATGAAATTGAACAATTTTTGTGTTTCAGCGCAGAAAAAGTCCAAAGAGAATAGCTATTCAAATTGGAGGAGTGTGAAAGGAGAATTTTTAAATGGGACCAAGAAAGTGCAAAAAGGAAGTGTATTGCTAAAACTATAAGCTTTCTTTAACTAAAATTTAGCTCTGTCTCTTCTTATATACAAGTGATGGCAATACTTTTAATTACTGTTTTATCCAAGCTATTCTCATATGGAGGACAATTCCTACATTTGGATAAAGAAACAGGGCCAATTCTCATTTTAGACCTATAAGTTATGTATTTTGCTATGACCTTTTTTAAAGTTAGAGGAGCGGAAAAAATGTTACAAGTAAATACTTATCCTAGCTGTAGTTTTCACTAAAAAGAAACACTGAAAATAAGACAGGTTACCTATTTAAACTTAGAAATAAGTACTCATAATCTGTTTTAACATTTACTTTGCTCTCTTATGCTAATGAACATGAGGAGTTGGAAGAATTCCTATTAAACTGGGAAATAATAATGGCAGTTTAACCACTCAAAACATAGCTAAGAGGACACAAAACATGTTTCAAACTAGAACTGTTATTGTATCTCCTACTCTGTTCCTTACTGGCTGCAGCTAACAGAGAAGGACTTTTATCCCTGGACATCCCTGTGTCCTGGTTATGCTGACAGCCCATGCAGAAAGAGCTGTTCCAGAAGAGATGTAGGCAGAGAGAAGGTCTCAAAGCCGCCTGCTGTTTCCATTATCCCCACTCTGTTCTGTTCCACTGGACTCATCCTGTTTCATGTTTCATCAACAATTGAAATTAAAATATTCGTGGCAATGGCACACAAAACAGACAACCCATGCAGGTGTATGAGGTAGGTAGGCAGCAAAACACATTTTTTTCTTTGTAAACTGAGTTTGTCCAATCTGGGCATCTTGGGGATAGCAAATCCCAATCCTGTTAGTTACCCTTTACTCTAGAAAGAATTGTGCTTTGAAAACAAAACCTTTTCACTCAAAGGGATATGCTAGACTTATTAAGCCACATTTTTGTTACACAGTGCAAAAGGTGCAGACCAAAGCAAATAAATAGTGAAAGACGTACTCCCTTCTTTGTGTTTCCCCATTGCTTTTCCCCATAATTCAAGAAGATTTGAAGGAAAGTAGTTGTTACTTCAGTAACTTATTTTTAAACAACTGAAGAATAGTTTTTAATTTGCTGGGGAAACTGTAACAAAGGAGAAAGCATTAAAAATGTTTCTTCATCTTGAAGTGTGGTATGTCTGTAAAAGCCTCTTCATTGTTCTCGTTTACTGGGTCATGCCTGACTTTTTCAAGGTCTTACAGATACAACAGCTGGAGCTGCAAGTACAATTATAAACAAATAAACACTTACTAAATGTATTATCTGCTGATAGGACTCATCTGAAGTTCCAGCCTGCAGGAATGTGAACCAATACTTTTTATATGGGTCACCATAACCTCAGAGCAGGCATCTTTGATACTACTATCATCTGTGTTGATAAGTACTTTGACATCTGGCAATAGTGAGAAATAAAACATTCAAAATACTGATCTCTGATAGTCTTAACAGATGCATCAATTAGAGTGATAGGGCTGGAATATCTCTCCTGGTGATTATTGTGACTGCTGACTCAGCAAGGCCCTGATGTTTCTCTTGGGGTGCTGACTGAGGAGATACACCTTTTCCTACTGCTCCATGCACAAAGAGCTCCATGGGCCCTTGTGTGGGAGCCGGCTTGACTGCAGCGCACAGCATACGCAGCATTCTGCAGTTATATTGGGATTGTACCCTTCATGTGTGTAAAACAGAGCAGAACTATTGACTCTGCATCTGAGTAGGAAAGAAGAAGTGTTGAAGCCTGGTTACCTTTGTTTTGCCAGAGCAATTGTTTATGTGGGTGAGGTGTTCTTACAGCAAAGGACCGTTCAGCATGGACCTGTTCTTTTGGTGTACATTAACACTTCAGGTTTTGTTCAGGAAATTCAGCAGAAGGGACTCCTCTGTCTGTTGGGCCATGGGCCTGCAGCACGTCCCCCTGCCCAGCAGCATGTCCCCCTGCCTAGCTGAGGTTGGAGCCCTGGCAGCTCCACACTCCCAGGCACTCGATGGGCACATGGGGCTGTTTCCTAGAGAAGACTGTGTGGCTCCAGCAAAGTGGTATTTTATTAAGCTGCATCTTCTGGGCTGCTTCACTGGTTTGGGCTGTAGGAGCCTGAATCCCCATTTGCTGCATAGACAAAGCTTCATGTATGAAAAAGCTAGGGTTTGCTCCCTCTTTCTTCTTTGGTTCACCTATGTACTTCTTTTGTCTGATGTTTAAATGTTATCTTCAGTTGTTTCAAAAGATTTTTACACAGATTGCCCTAATATTTTCAGAGGGTTTCTCGTGACTTAGTAACAACTTTCTAATGACACATTTTGCCCACATTGTGGCATACTATATGGAGGAAGAATTATTTCCAAGAAATCCTGTCTGCTAAACATTCTCCTATTTCTTTTGCAAGAATTTCTTTTCTGTCTGGGACACAGGAATCTAAAATGTCTCATGCACTGGCCCAAGAGGCAGAGTAAACCATGAGAAGTGGCTGTTCTTTGTAGGAAATAAATCCATAATTGATCCTGATTATAGTATCCAACTGTGGAAGCCACCCAAGAAGAAAGACACATGGCTCTGGGCCCTGGAGGTAACCGCCTAGTGGCCACAAACTCTAGGTTTTGAGTGGAGACTTGAGCATCACGAAGAAAAAAATACTGTTGGGGACCTAGTTACGGAGTGGACTGGTATGGGAGAAAAAAGAGCACCTAGATGAACTTCTTTGACATCATTTCCTCTACCATTGGAAAGTGTATGGGAGCAAATATTCTGACAGTTTATCGTAATGCCTGCTTTGCTGCAGGGACCTTATCCTGTGGTTCATTGTTCAGGATTTACATGTGCTAGTTTGCTGTGAAGGCAAGGGAAACTTGGGCAGAGCTAGCAGGGTATTTCAATCCCAAGATCTTTGCAAACAGGCAGAACAAATACGCATTGCACCATCTGTGGCTTCTTTCACCACATGCAATCCCAGGAGGTCAGTGCATGCCTTTATGCCCTGTGCTAGGACAGGAAAAACACATCATTAGTTTCAGTAATACTGCAGTGGCAGGGTATGCACTATGCCTTTTGGTTTTCTGCATAGCTTGCCACCAAAAAATAGCAACTATGATCGGGATCACAAGGACAGTGCGGAGCAGGCTCAGGTTGACAGCCACGGAGTGTGGGCACAGCCATGCTGTTCTGTAAGCTGCTGGCCCCGTACAGGCTGGATAAAAGCCATTCCTCGCCAGGCTGACCTCCAGGCTGTGGGTCTCTCCCTGAAGCAGGTGCCAGGGACTGCAGATGCAATCACTGCTGCGGCAAATGTCTTACTAAGTTTAGACGCAGGTCTTGTGTAGCTCTGCCTTGGTCTGACCCTAAGTAGGTGGATAGAGTAACATCCTTGATCAGCCTCCGGGCTGCTGGAGAGAACAACATCCCTATTTTTATACCATAATTATAGGAGACAGTCAGGTCTGTAGTTGAATCCTCCTTTTATTTGTTCTCTTCACTTTTTAGTTGGAGTAGAAAAATAGGCCTTTTGCTGTTATCTCTCAGGATATACTCTGTCACAAAAGGGTTCACCAGTTTTTCTTAATACTGCAACAGCTGTTTCAGTTACTGCCTGGACCCCTTTGCTCCTTTTCTTGTGCAGCTGTATGTAAATTACAGTGGAACAGATAATCCATATCCTCTGATACAAGGTTAATACTCCGCATCCGAAAAATGATCAAAGACACATGGGTTACCTGTGTTCTTAGTGGACAAAAAAAAAGGTTACTTAGTTAAAAAGGAGAAGTCTCTGGAACAGTGTGAGATCTCCACCTATCTATCTCCACTTGCCCCGACGGTATGGCAGACAAAGCTGATGGTGCCCATCACCTACACAATACAAGTAGACCAAGAGTTTGAATGGGTAATTGAAGAAATATTATGAGCTTTCTTAACTTGTTTGTTGACATTGCTGTTAAGGAAAAAGAAAATCACAAATCTGGATATTTCAGTTAATATTAACCATCTGTCTGATTTGGTCTACTTCTTTTCTGGCAGGACTTTTACTTTTGTGGTTCTTTTTCTTTTCTTTCTGATTATGAAGCAATCCCCAGTGGCATGTTAGAAATCACCACTATAAATGCTGACAATTGTTCTGGGGTTAGCTTCAAAGGCTTGTAAAACCCACAACGTTAAATCTACGTCTGAAGCTGGCGTAGTCACTGACTCCAAATGACTAGTTTGTGTGCAAGTTGCCCTCAGCTGTGAGCACCCTGCAAATTCTTTTAACACAGGAATGCTTGTCAAATGCAAATCAAAATTCAGCCTTTGGGACACCACTTCTAGGGGGGAGGGGAGTTTGCCAAGAACCCAGTTGAATACTGTGGGGTGGTTGGAGATCCACAGTTGCAGCTGGTGATGGTGGAGGAGGGCAGAGGCTCTTTGCACAGTAAATGGTTGCCCTGAGGATAAGCAGTGGCAGAAATGGTAAATGGCGGTCACAGCTGTGCACAAAATGATTGGAAGGCAAAGAAAAAAAACTGTGAGGCTGTTTTGCTGATGGATTAGTGCTCCTGCCTAGAAGACCTGGCTTCTTTTGTATGTTATTCTGCCTGGCGTGATTTCATGGGGGTTTGCTATCTGTTATGTCTGATTGGATGAGACTAGAATTTGATCCACTGTCTCTTGTGTGTGTCCTTCAGTCACGAAGAAAACTTAAACTGTGTGTATAGAAACAAGAACTGGATTTAAGTTTGCATCCCAGTGAAGTAGCAGCTGTTTTGCCTACAGCTGAAGTGATACTCAGAATGTGAATGTGAATCTATATACCGTTGAAAGAGAAAGGAGAATTTTTAATCTAGTGCTACAGGGGTTGTTAAGGTATACTAGAAAATTTGAATCTCAAACCTGTTTAGGAAAAAAATGCACACTGATGTAAAGAAAATAACCTATTCACACAATAATTCATTTAAGAAACACTGGATTGTTTCTGTTCTGAAACTAGAATTCTTCAACCTCTGCTGTCATGTTGAGAGTGAGCTGAGGTAAGATGTCTTTCATAAGCATTATGGATTCATTTCCTGTTTGTCCTTTGCATCTTTCCTGGAGACAATTCCCAACCATGCTGCTCAGAGTATGCTTTTTAAGCACAGGTTATCTATGTTAGGTCCTCTGGTTTTTGCTGCCTTTTCAGTATCACCTCCACCGGATGCCAGAGAAAAAAATTAATAAGCATCTTTATTACTGTGTTTGGATGTTCTAGTGGCTGACTGAAGCTTTTTGGTGTTATTGAGACTACCTTTCTATTTCTAGTGTCAAATAGCAGTGAACAAAGTAGAATAAAATGTAATGTTCTCTTTGTTTCCCACATTGTCTTCAAGGATACACATCTTTTCAGTCTGCAGCACCTCTAGGTGACTGAAGTCCTTTGCCTGTTTCCTTTAGTATCAAGAGAAAGTCTGTTTCTTCCTTCAGTGGGAGCATAGCTGAGGCATTAAGTGCAGTTTTTTGAAACCAAAGTCTGATTATGTTTTGTTTTTTCTTTTTACTTTTTCCTGCTTATGTCTATTATAGAAATTAACTAGGTATTAACAGTGTTTTATTCTCTGGCCTTTTACTATATTAATTTTCTATTTACAACATTCAATGTGTTGTTTTAGCACACTGGAACCATCAGTGGAAAGATTTAGTTAACAATACTCAGAGAATATTACAAACAAAACCAGGAAAATACATCACTATGAGACAGACTGAAGTAGGCTGTCTACTTAATTCTGCCTGTGCCAACATTTTCAGAAGTATGTTTGTTGCAACACTGGTGTTTTTCTCATCTACTTTCATCAAGAGGTTTTGAATCTTCATTGAACTGTACACAGAGAAACATGAATGGCTAATTCTCTTTTTAAAAGCAGGAGATGATTGCGTAAAATGTTAGTATTGAACACAATGCGTGAAGATAGCAAAGTCAAACATGAGTAGTGCTTGACATGGTGTAATAGGGTTTCTGTTACTTATGCATGTCAAACTTTAGGTTCCCATTCTAACAAATTCATGTAGTTCTAGTTCTGCTTTAAATTAGCAAAAATCAAAGTTTTCCGTTTTACTCTCATTTGGTAGTAACACTGGCAATTAAGGAATAAGACACCAGCCACAAACAAAGAAGCAGTTCCTGCCTTAATGAGTTTGTGGTCTGAATTCAACAGGCCTGATGGTCACCAGCTGGTTTACACCATTGTACTTGTATTTTCTTCTTAAATTGAACTTCCTCATGAATGTAGTTCCACTGGCTTGGGGAGGCTTTCTCCTAGTTTTCGCAAGTATCCTGGAGATCAGAATTAAGATCTATATGTGATTTATATTTACACAAATTTGTGAAGACTTGTTTACTATATGGCTGTCTTTAAAACCAGATGCTTTCACTTCTGCCCACAGAATTCTCCATTTCTGGTGGTTGTTTGGGAATTCCTCAATTTGAAGAAAACTAGCACAGGTAATTCTTGAGCACAAATTATTGTTCTTGAGCACAATGAAGAATTTTGCTATGTTTTGTGCATAATGACTTTCATACAAAAATTATATTATTTTCTGATTGGTACCATGTTTCCCCACATGTCTGCAGAAAGGAACAGCTGCTGCTTTCACACTCATGTTTTATGAGAAGCTGTCTGCAGTAATAATGAAAAGCTCCTGGCAGGACTGAATCTGAGGACTCCAAGCAGGAAGACTTTGTTGATTGTGGCATACCTTTTTGGCATAGATTTGCATGTCTTTTCCATCGAATTTCTGGCTTCTTCAAAATTACATAGCTTGTCTCAATAGAAATACACTCACTTTGCATACGCACTGTAGCTTTTAATAACCATTTTACTTTATTGCTGCCACATCCATGCTAAGTACTAAACTGGCCATGATCTTTTCAGCTCAGCTCAGACTTCTCAGCATCTTTGCATGGCATTATACCTTTAAATATGGTTCACTTTTATTTTAACTCACTCCTTACTTCGGGATAATGGACATTTTATCTCTGATTCTACAGATTCTGCACTCATTATGACTCAAAGTCTGCAAGTGTTTATAGAGCCTACTACTATGGTGAATAACCACCACAGTGGCTCCTTTAATATGTTTACATGTAACCTAGTAGAAAATCACAATGCATAGTCAGCTCATGACTAGAAAATATCTCATTTGAGGGAAGGAAAATGCAGTGTCTTCAAAGCTTGATACAAACACAGGCCCTGTGTCACGTTTTCTATCCCTGTACTATGTGGTGATTGCTAATTTCTTATGAGTCAGCTTCTGAGGTCCTTGCTCAGGTCCTGATTTTTGTCTTTCTATTTCACTTCGGTGACTGTTCAGCTGGCTGGTGTAAGCAAGAATAAATAAAGTCCTGGTGTGTTTAT
The DNA here is from genome assembly GCF_929443795.1 of Astur gentilis. Lineage (NCBI taxonomy): Eukaryota > Metazoa > Chordata > Aves > Accipitriformes > Accipitridae > Astur > Astur gentilis. The sequence continues at coordinate 47,673,344 of NC_064919.1, forward strand.
TAAAGCAAAATGGCCAGTGGTTTGCCCCAAATCCACAGTGTTGTCTGCATATAAATTAGTATCCATGAAGAATTAGGCCCTCCTAAATTTGTAATGATCTTTGTTTTCGTCAGTGCGAATGAAAATAGTTGCCTGTAAAGGTAAACTTAACTAAGAAAGTATTTATTTGAACCTAGTAAAGAATTAATTTAATCTTTTGAAAAGTAATTGTGAAATACAAAGAGGTCATTGATATAACCCTTGAAATGGATATGTAAAGTAGAAATAAGAGTATCACAAGTGTCACATCACTTTCTCTAGCAGTGGGTAACTTTACTCTCCTAGAGACGATAATGCAGAGATAACTGGATACAGAGGCACCAAGCCCCCTATACAGTTTGAAAATAAATTACCTTTAGTTGCATACCAAAGTAACAAAGTGTTAAGTGTTTTCAGTTTCACAGCTATGCCTGCAATAATAATCAGAATGCTATGCCTGCCTCTGAAACTACTTTGAGATAAGTGATTTGTTTTCCAGATCACAAGAATTTAGTAACTGTATTAAAGGTACTTAAGTTTAAGGAATCTCCTATAAAAAATAGCCACAGTCTGCTCCTCTGATAGTGAGTTCAGTTCACTACTGAGCAGATGAAAATGCTGTTTGCCATGTGAGTTTTTACTAAAACTTTGCAGTGTTAACAAGGTTCAGGGGATTTTATTTTTTAACCACCACATTTGTGATCTGGAGGCTGTTCAGATCTTAAAATCCCAGATGCAACTTGTCAGTTCATGATAAACAAAGCCAAAGACAATAGCAGTAGGAATCCCTGAAACGTGAACGTGCCAAGTTTAGTCCTTGCACTAATGGCTATTCTAATTCTGTAGCCAAAAGATGATCCGGAGAAAAGGATACAGTGCTGTAGCTGTGGTGGTCTATGGACACAGGCAGGACAATTAAAATTTAATTTTTTCAGCTGTAACAGTTGGTCTAGTAAGAAGGAAAAAATCTCTACTTGCCCATCTTGTTCCCATAGAACTGCATATTATATAGTCTTAAAAGTGTATCAGACGTTTATACCTAATGATTAGTCTGCATGGGATTTGTCCTCAGCTGTACATGTTAAAAATAGAGCAGGCAAATTAATTTTTTAGAAGCCAGCTTCCTTCCTAGCTTCTGCATTTGGGAGGTTTACTGAAGAGGAATTAACAAAATGTATTTTGTTTCATGGTGTATTTTGTGGTGTTTAACCTCATGAATTTCAACAAGGAGAAGTACTAAATTCTGCACCTGGGGAGGCACAACCCCATGCACCAGTTCATGCTGGGGGCTGTCCAGCTAGAAAGCAGCTTCACAGAAAAGGACCGGGGCAACTGGCTGTAGGTGGCCCTGGTTGAGCAGGGGGTTGGACCAGCTGACCTCCAGAGGTCCCTTCCAACCTCAACCAGTCTGTGATTCTGTCGTTCTGTGTATACCTCCTTCCTAGGGTCTTCAGTGAAAGAGAGCTCTAGTCACTCAGATTTTGTTTTGTAAACTGATTTTTACATTATGGAGATGTCTGCCATTTAGAAATCTGAAGTGGTATCACACTATCTTATGAAATATATAAGACAAGTCTTCAAGTGAAAAGCATAGCGATATGAAATCTAAAATTAGCAGAGTAGCAGAAAAGGGAACAATACAGCACAATAGCAAATATACTGAACTGGCAGGTGAGGTTGCTTGCAAAACCTTGTGTGGATTAAGTGGCTGTAAACATGAAGTTATTGCATTACAGAAGTAACCAAGGTCTGTTGATTTTTAAAACTTGGCATTGTTAAATAGCCTCTGTGGCTGTCTAAGATAGTTGAACTTCTGTTGGTTGTATGTAGGAAACATGCTGATCAGGATTATTCTCCATCTGCTTTTGTTCACAGTGGCTACTGTTGTGGCGCAAGTTTCTCTTGCAAGCTGCATCTTTTCCATCAGGGTAGAGCTATCTTAATTTTCATATTTGTTCAAAAGCCAGTCTGTTTCTCTGCAAACATTACAATGTGCCGATTAATATAACAAGGGAAAATGAGGTGGCTACATATGATTCTACCTCATGAAAAATAGCTGCAGTACATGCTTGCATTTCTTTGCTCCTGCAGCCAGTCTCATCTTCCTCTTCTGTCCCCCATGCTGTCCTCTACCAGCAGACCTCCCTGCCCATCCTATTACTGCATATTCCTCCTTTTTTCCTAACAGTTTTCCTTCAGTCTAGCTGTTCCTTGCAATCTTATGACATCGTTGACCCATATATAAAGTAAAACCACATAAGTGTTCAAAATGCCTCGTAAATATGCCTGGTGAACACAGATGTGTGCTGTTTCCTCCACCTCCCAAGAGCAGCGCAGCATATTCCTTTACCCACGGTGACTAGCTCTCTGCTCCGCATGGGAGACAGTCTCACTCTCTGTGTCATGATCGTGTGTCATGCCTCTACGTCACCATGCCTTTGGGGCACCTCAGCTCACCATAGCGGGATAAGGTTCTCGAGGCGCTGCAATGCTGCCTGGGCTCACGGCTGTCTCATGAGCAAGGGTGGAGTTTTCTTTCCCCCTACTTTTTCCAACTGTCACCAAAACAAAAGTCAGGCAGAATGTATTCTTTTAAGATAACTTAAAACTGAAATGTAGTGATCTCCCAAAAAGGAGTTATTAGGCAAGCTAGACAGAGCCCAGCTCTCACTTTTCATACCACTAGGTCTGTACAAAGAAGTAAGTGCACCAGTGCTTGGAAAAAATGGAGCACTGATGAGCAGTAGATGGTTCAGAGTCAGTCTGGAGAAGTTGATGAAATTGTTGCTATGTCATAGGACAGCTGTCAAATCTGAGTGGGAACCTTGCTCTGCAGATCTGCAGAAGACCAGGCCTCATTGACCAACCTGTAACTGAGTATCTCATCACTTACTCTTGTTTGTTCTCTAGCTGGCTACAGAAATTGGTAGATCATAACCATAAATCTGTGAGCTTTGGCCTTGGGGATGTTACTGGGGAAACAACACAAAGAGGCTATTAAGGTACTACTGTGCCTGCCAGATGAGGCACAAAGTTTAGTGAGACTTACAGCATGTCTCAGAAGAAGATCAAGTAACAATCAATGTCTAGAAACTAATAGAAATGGGGGATCTGTCAGCTTGCTAGTTATTGAACTCATCTTGTCATGACGCTAGAACTAAAAATGGAATACTCCTAACCAGATGAGAACACAACTCAAAGAGAAATACCCGTATTTTGTAAGCCAGTCATAGGACTCCATCCACAACAGCACATTGTTGTGGCAACCTCATATCCAGTGTCATTAATTATTAGTCATTTTCCCCCTTGGGCCTTGCCATCTACTGTAATGCCAACTCAGTGCTTTTGTCTATACGTGGTTGCAAGGAAGTCACAGATCTGTCATTTTGTTGGCAGCTGAAACCTGTTTGTTTACCATGAAGTGCAATGTTTGGTGCAAAGACCACTGCTTGCACATCTGATCATTTTGGCCTGGTGTGAGATGCCCAGTGTGCATACACAAATTGTTTGCAGACATTGATCAAACCAGCTGACAGTGCAAACCACAACCACAAGAAGGGATGTAATTTTGGCTTTTCTTTTTTTGTCTAAGTGAAAAACTTTAGAAAAAATAGCCTCATCTGTTTGCTAGCTTTAAAAACAGGAAGAAGAATCTCTGAAATTTCTGGATTTACTCTTTTTTTTTGGCTTTCCTTTTTTGTTTAGAGATGATCAGTGTGACTCAGTCATTCTTTTGCCAAGCAGGGACAATTCATAACGTCCAACAGTTGCCCCTAATAATTCCTGGGGAACAAATATTTTAACCTCATGAATACATTTTTTGTCTTTGCAGATTTTCAAATTGGTAAGGCTTTTGGTTGAAAAGTGAATCGAGAATGACAAAGTGGTGCTGTCTGTTTCATGGAACTTGGCTTTCAAAGACCAGAATATACAGGGTTTTTTCTGTACCTCTGAGGTTTAAGGCATTTATGTCCATTATTTGGATCCTGTACTCCCTTAACTTGGGCTACATAACATTTCAGGTTGGGAAGCCTCACTCTCCTCACACCAACTGCAGGGTAAATCAGGAAGAACTAGTCTGAAGTGTAAAATCGGGATACAAAACCCCTTAAATGTTTAAACAACATTAAAAATATAAACATCTGTGTCCATTAGTATGCTTTCTTCTTGCTGAGGAATGAAATGGATGATTCCAAACAATAAACAACCACCTCTTTCATCCCTCTCCTTTCTTCTTCCAACAATTTCCTTTCTCATACCATTGCAATAACTGCCACCTTAAAGACTTTCAACACTGCTTGAGTGCCACAAAATTCACAGATCAAAACAAATCGGTGTAACAGGAAAACAAAAGGCCAGTTATGCCTGTGAAACAAGGCGAATGTCAGGATCAAGTGCAGGAACACTGTGGGCTGCCATTCAAGTTTTTCATCAGGTAAGTAACAAGTTATGACCTGTAATCAAAGTAAGTGATACATTACAGAAATCTTTCTTTGTTGTATGCAATCTGTTGAAATGCTGACATTTAACGTGAACAGGCTGCGGGGGAACCCTGTGGCAATACCTGCCTGTACAGCTTTACAAATATATTTATCTTGTGGTCTGTATATTTACGGTATGTGTCAAACTGAAAAACGGGGAGCAGCTGGAGCTGCCTCATTTGGAAGGCTTCTAAAAGTGAAGCTGTACTTTTTGTGGTAATCGGCAATCTCCAGCATGAGCAAGTATCCTGATTTCCTTTGCAGTCAGGTAGAGTATTCTCCACTTTGATATGAATTTGTAAAACTTCAGTCATAGCCCCTTCAGGCAAAAGTGGCATATGTATGTCAGCTTTCTTGGTTTAGGGGTGGTGGTTGTTTTTTGGTTTTGGGTTTTTTTTAATCTCATATGCTTACTATTTGATGTTGCAACTGGAACTGCTGTTCCTGTGAACATGTCTTTCCTTTATATATATATATATATCTATCTATATATATCTCCTTGCTCTATTCAGCATGTTTCAAAAGAAGAGATGGTGCCAATGCTGGCAAAGAGAAAGCTCTGACAAAGGCAGAAGATACCCAGCTAAGAGATGGATTACTACATGACTTCAAGCCATACAAAATCCTAGTCCAGCAGCCTGGTGAGTGCAGTAACTTCCAGCTGTAGGACTCCAAAGCCCAAGGATCAGGAGACAGAAAAGCTCCTGACACAGCTGAACTAGTCCTGGAGGCCTCCCTGAAAGAGAGCAACCCTCCTCTGCATAATTTCTGCACTGTTTTGGGCAGTTATTTTGCCCCTACCAGGGAGGTTTATTACCCTAGTGCCAGTCTTAGGAAGCCATCCCTGGAACGCTACTACTTTACAGCTATATAGGGCACATACAGATCTACTTCACGCAATCCTACAAAATAGGGGCTAATAGTTTTAAACAGAACTGAACTAATCTTCCTTTTCTTTTGTCTCACTTCCCTTTTTTCCATCTCTGCACATCTCCTCATATTTGGCTTTCTCTTCTGTTTTCTTCCGAATTCTGCAAATGTACCGTCATCTGAGGGAGAAACTGACCGCTGGGCATTTATTTGTACACAAATAATATTTTGCCATGGCAACCCTAATTTTTTTCATTATGCAGTCCTCTGGACGGTGAAGTTGCTTTTGAACAGCTGGGCATTCCCCTGCTTCTTCTGCAGCTGGTATCTCAAAGAAATCTTAAAAACAGATTGTTACAGGCACAGAACCAATAAGGAAAAGGGACATCATCCATAGAAAAGGTTTTCTGCAATTGTTGATGGCTTTTTTGTTTGTTCATGCCTACAAGTAAGAGTTATTTATAAACGAGCAGTGATGTTATTTTGCTGTTAATAGGCCTAATTATGTTCGGTTTTACACCTGTAGTATAGCATCTGGTAAAAATTAGCAGAGAATACTGTCCACAGTGTTTTGTTCTTTCTGGATTGTTACAAAATTTTTTACAAAATTTTCTCTTGCCTCATTTATTCTGTAACATTCAAATATGATAATTGCATTTGAATATTGTTTAAACAAAATAATACTTTTCTAAAAATGTATAAATGCTAAATGTATAGCAGAATACAAGTAGACTATACTGGAAAGAACAGTTTGTTTTTGTCAATTACACATTCCTCCAAGGATCATATGGTGGCACTCAGCTAACTAATCTAGCCCCTACCTTTACAACCCAGCTTTCCTTGCAGGAGAGAAGACCAGTTCTTGATTCCAGATGTGCACTGAGCTGCAGCCCTGTCCTGAGCCCAGCTGCCATCCCAGGTCTCTGGGCTGAGCAGGGTGTTGCTGGCATTCCAGCTCCAAGGTCTTTGATTTCCCAGCCCTAAACTCAACCCCACCCTTCTGCAGAGTAGATGATAAACCTCCCCAGTTCAAATTGTATGATGACCTACCACTCAACCCTGAGCCCACCTCCATCTACCTCTCTGTGTAGAGCAGGATTTCAATGTTACCCCAACCCTGAGGATCCTTGCTTCCCAAAGTCTAACCCTCATGCTATGCTTCACCAGTGTGGATATCAAACCCACCGAGTTGGAAATGGGTGATGAAACCATCATTACCCTGAGCCAGACTTTGCTGGAAATTTGTCTTCATAGGAAAAATTTGCCATTTACTAGTTAGAGTTACACTTTCAATCGTTATATAAAAGCCTGCTCCAGCACATCTTGTTTCAGTGTACTTTAAATCCCACTTAAAATGAAAAATGTACTTGTGTTGAAATTAATATTTAGACTATATTTTTGCAAGTAGCCCCTATTCTAAATTTGTATACATTTAAACCCATACCTTCATGTACAGCAGCAGGGGTTGGTTTTTTTTTGTCTAGATATGACTAACATTCAGTAATTAAAGTACAGCTTTAATTGAAGTGTTTATTATTGTTCTCACCTGAGTAGCTGAAATACTCAGTATAATACCTGAACCTTAAAATAATTCTGTGTTTTTGTCCAGGAACCAAAACCTCTTTGAATACTGAGCCCCAAAGAAAAAAATATCAAATATTAATACTTCCTTCTTCTCTCCAAGTTCATTTCATAACTACTTATCTTTAGCAGGGCACCTTATGAGTTCCACCACAGAAGGCCTCCACTTTGCCTTGTGAAGCCAGGTCTTCTCTTGTGATGGCTTCTGCCTCTTGCTGGCAAAGCACAGGTGATGTAGCTTGGTTTTATGCAAGGAAACTCCATTACATGTTGTCACTCACAGAGTCAGCTTTACTGAGCTGTGACTTCATGCCCAGCTTCACCTTTCCTGAGATCAGCCACCTGGTCTTTTCCCTACTATGAGCAGCATGCACATTGCAGAATTGTTAATTTTTTTTTTTTTCTAAAGATTGCTCAGTTGAGCCACTAACTAAACTTTTACGTGGAAGTACAGCAGTACTGATTTTACATACATACAACAGATGCTGACTCCACATATAAACCGGACTAAACCCCTCCCGTCTGTTGTCACGGCTCTGTATGAGCACCCTCAGTACTGGCTGATCTCGCCGAGCTCAGCCGCAGCATGGTTCCCTTTCTTGAGTCCCAGCAGATGAATTGGCACTGGACCGACTGCAATTTCCATTAATAAATTCAGGTGCCTCTTAAGATCAGTCACCAACCCTCAGCAAACCAGAATACCAGAGAGCTCCACGGTCTCCATATGAGGTTTTCAGGGTATCAATCACCAGAAGAAACTTCAGTGCATAGAAGAGTAAATATACTAAATCAAGTCACAGTATGCAGGGACAACATGCCAAACACATGTACTCTGTTAGTACTAAACCATACCAGGCTGTTCAGAGCAGAGCCTTCCAAAACGTTATACAGAACCAGTTCAACAGAACGTGAAAATATTTCCTCTCTGAGCCATCCTAAAAAGCACACAGATGTACCTGCTACGTTGATGTGCACATGTGGCTCCTGCCACAGATGGCAGCAGTAGGACCTTTCCCCACTTCTTCAGCTGGCAGTTGCAGTTTGCTACTAACAGTGCAATGTGATAGCAATCAGAAAAATCAAATAAAACTGTCAGGACCTTTTCCTGCTCATCCCATGTGTGCATTTCTTCTCTTGCCCCCCACCCCCAAAATGGCACGTAAGCCATATGGGAGCAGAAAGGGCCAGCACAGTCACTGGCTGCTAGTACTTTCCACCCAGCTTCTCTCTGGTTTTCTCTTAGGAATCAAATCCCTCAGAAAACTTTGAAAAAAGACAGCAGTATGTATACTCCTTTTATTTGCTCTCACTGTTACATGCCACCTCATGGTTAGCAACACAAAAGGGGAGTCCTTATTCATTTTACTGCATTTTGTAGTGTGGTACCTTCATAGAGAAGAAGAAAGAACTTTAAGCATTTTCTGCTTGATTTATGACAGAGTTTAGCCCATAGGTTCTAACCAGGACCAAGTCCCTGGGAACAACAGAAGCATTGTGTGCAAGGGCTGCAATAAAGCCGGATACCAAAACTGAACCGAATATGACTACATTGCTCTGTTAAGGTCACTCTGAGATGTAATGTACTCATGTCCTCAGAAAGACAGTTCTAGACTCTTATGTGGACTTGTACATTGCTCTGTGAGAAACCCATTGAAAGCCAATGGAAGTATTCCTACAGCATGACATACTTCCAGAGAATGGAGAAGACAGCAGCTGCAGAAACTGTCACATAAGCAAGAGGAGAATCAGTTGGTATTGTGAAGCACTGAAGGCAATGGGCAAAGGACGTAAGAACTATGGATATGCCAACGCAAAGTTAATCTGATTAGATGACCTCAGCTCAAATTATTGGTATTTTTCGTATTGAAGGTAAATATAAAATAAAACAGATGCCAGGATTTCTGCCTAATTAGCCTTGTAAAGTGCCACACATGATTATAGTACCATTATAGCATATAAGGCATAAAATAATATCATTAACACACGTATATGAGGAGACTGAAATATGAACTGTGCTACAAGACCTCATTTCCTTGTCCAGCCCTGATGTCCTTTTCCAGATGAGAAGAGTACTGGTGTCCAATGTCTGAGAACAAGTGGAAAGTTTGGATGTGCCTGGGCATGCAATGAGATCTTTTTACAAAGTGTATTTTCCAGGATTTCAAAACAAACACTGGAGAGGAGAGTATCTGTAGCTAGGAGTGCAGAGAATTTGGAAAAGCTCAGATTTTAATCATTGCTCTTCTGCTTCTCTGGTGTTGCAGTTAATCTGGAAATATGAAAGGAGTCAAATTAATGTAAGGCAAATTGTGGGCTGTGGATCAACTTTGTCCTTAAAGCAAGTTCACTTAATAATAGGATTTAACAAGAGATGTAACTGGCCTTCTGCCTTATCCTGGACCTCTGCATTCCCTGTCTTAAAAGGCAACAAGCACAAATGTGACTTACTCATTTCCTGGCTGGTTAGGAACGAACTGGGGAAGTGCCTACAGAATTAAACTCTGCCATCTGTAGAAGGCTTTTGTACTCCTCAAAAACTCATATATAATGTTTAATGAGATTTGTTTTCCCTTGTGAGGTAGCCTGGTGAACATATGTGTGAATACATTACTCCCTGACATGAAGAGGACAGCATAATTAATTTAGCAGCAGGAAAGGACAGGGTGAGATTTCAGGAAATGTGAGTTAATAAGGTGCAAACTGCTTCTACAAATTCATTATTAAGGAAAATGTTCTGTTCTCTTCTACCTCTTCTACACATTTCTTGGAAGACTGTCTCCTGGGCCACTCTGAGGTTTTACATCAGTTTCAGGAATTTTTATGTCATTTTAATATTTACTGTCTCAAGACCCTTGCCTGGATTTTGACTCAGTTTGTCTGTCACAACTCGGCTTTCCTAGGCTTGCAGAAATTCCTTATCATCCTCCTCCAATTCCTCTAAATTAATCTGCAAATCTAAATTACACTTCAAAAAACAATCTGCCCTAACCACTGCTCTCATTGTTTTAAATGTTTTCTCAAATGTCTCCACAAACTCTGCATCTATTGCATTTCCCTTTAACTTCCAAATATTAATCACTATTTACATTTCTGCTCACCTTTTCCCTTTGCCCTTCAGAACATCTCATTGACACACACCTCTGCCATTACACACCTCTCTTGTTACTTCCCTGGCTCCTGACAGATTACAGCAACCTGGAATTGCCAGTTTAATAATCCATTTAACACACAGAGCTGTAAACTTTGGTGGCTGAGAAGCCACTGCATGTGCAGCTAAGCCATCCCTGCTAAGAGCTGCAACATGTTGAAGACCAGTAAGGAAAACAACTGAGGACATTAGCCACTTCAGATGTTCTGAGCGAGTGCTTATATTGGTGAGTCACCAGTATTAGTTGGCTATTTGGGCCATCAGCTCTTCAAAAGTGGTGTATACTGTATAATGCACTATATTCGATTCTGTATGTATATATTGTGTAAAAATGGGTATTTTTCAAAGCTGCTGGAGACATTTAGCTAATCAGCTGCCTTGGTATTGAAATTAATTAACGTCAGGTGCGCATATCTGTCTTCAGAAAGTTTGGCTAAAAGACGTGCCAAGAGTTTGTCGCTCTTTGAAACAGGAATAAATCCATTTATTCTAAAAGATTGAGTAGAGATATTAGTCAGCCAGCTGTCAAAAATACTTCACAGCAGATATGTTCTGAAATGAGATCATTCAAGTCTCTGAGGATTTCAGCTGTGAGAGTTTGGACTGGAAGAGAAACCTAAATCATAAGTGTGTATGGCTTTGACTAGATAAATCCTAGGTAAAGTCTTGTTACTGAGGAGGCACCAGTATGCTCTTAAAATGAAAGTCTGTATTTTAAATGTTATTGTATGCCACAAGTCAGATCTGGCAAGTATGCTGTGTCTGCAGCCTGGACAGACAGATAACTCAGAATTTCAGAATTTGCAATGTAACAAATGAAGTGATCCTGATTTCATTGTTATTTCTTGTTTGTGTTACCATAGCAATTAGGAACCAAAGTACCTCTATTAAACTGGGCCCTGTACAAAACCAGAAATAAAAGTAATCCTTGCCTCTCCCAAAAGTTTTCTGCCTATCAAAAGGGACAGTGGTTAAAAAGAGCCAGACAGACAGTAAATATAATGAAACAATTCTGCATAACTTATGTTGGACACAGCACACCAGTTTCCTTGTTGTTGTCTTTTACAGATCTCACAGGAAAAAAACCCCAAACAACAAAACATGAAGAAACCACCTTTAAAGAAGGAACCTGAAGCAGAATGAGGAAGAAACTATGTGGATGATTATGGAGAGCTTCTTATATGTGAGAGGATCAAAGTGAGTAGAAGCTGATGTTGATGCTGAGGAAGAACCAGCCAGGGAAGTGGAGGTTGTGAAAGGCTTCAAAAGTGAAAGCAAGCAGCTTGTGTTTAATAGGATGGGAGAGGAGAGATAATGGAGGGATGGGAAAAGAGGTGTGCAATGGTCACAGCTAGGGAATGGATCTTCTCTGTAGCACTGGGAGTGGTTATGGCTGAGAGACGTAGTCTTAACTTGCAGCAACAGTATTGGAACAAAGGAAGAGAAATTAAAATAGTTTTAGGAGAAGGCAAGGTATTTCCTTTTGATTCTCTTACTTCAAGTCTGGAGTTTCTGTGTACATCACTCAAAGAGTTATTTTGAATCTGTCACCGCATTATAATGAAACATAATGGCATGCAGTGTGTGAGGTTTTGTTTGTTTCTTCTTCAGCAATAGCAGTCTGCTTTGGTTGTCTCAAGAGAAATATGATTGTTACAAAACTGGCAGCCCTAACAGAGAGTAAAAATCTGAGGAGACTAAAGCAACATGGTACTTCCATCAAAAAGATAAAAAAACTTTAGCTGACAGTTTATTTTTTGCATTTATCATATTTCTGAGGAAGCAACCATTTTACTGTAGTCCAAGAGACTTGATTCTGAAGAAGATTCTGATGAGAACCCCCCTTTTTTTGCTAGCCAGCTGGTAAAGATTGTAGTGAGCTCCTTTTTTTTTTTTTTTTTTTTTTTTTTTTAATCTATGACCTCCTTGACTTTGACTTTGTGTATTTGTGTGAGGTTTGTTCACACTGCAACAGAGATGGGAAGGCAGGGCAGACAAAGGCACGGCTGCCAAAGTTGGGCAAAGATGTTACACAGGCACCATTTCAATTTTTGGAGAGGAAACTGCAAAAGCTGGCAGCTTCAGGCCTATCTCGATCTGGACTTCTTTTTCAGAAAAAGAATCTAATTCACAGAAGGCTGAAGGCATGGCACCATAAGGAGTTTTTGCATCCTACCAGGATCTTTTGTCTAGAATATCAGGAATAAATTAAGCTAAGGAGTAGAGATGGAACCAGGTAGAAGCCATAGGAAAGAGGGCATTCCCTGAAAACACGGACAAGTGTGCTTAATTGTACATGCATGAGAAACAGAACCCTGCAAGAAAAGGAAAGCTGACCTTATTTCTGAAGAAGCTGGTTCTGAAGCACTTAAAGTCTCTAACAAGCTGTGTTATTCTGTACTCCATAAAAAAAAGATGAATTATGGGAATGCTATGTTTTTAAACAGAGAATGCAAAACAAGATAAAAGACCCATAGAGTTTATGACTAGCTTGTAGCTCAAGGGCCGGTTTTGCATTTTGGGTTTACTTAAATCCCTGAGAAGAGTCCAGCTCGTGACTGGAGTGTGATACAGAACACTCTGCAAGAAACTACCCAAGGAGTCTGTGATGTATAAGAACAAACCTGAAAATATAAAACTTGTAGTAAAATCAGGGCATAAAGTGAGTTAAAAATGAGCCAAGTCTTGGATCTCACTAGGGCAGGACATTCCTTGGAGGAGGAGATGGAATGGGGCACCCTGGCAGAAGAGGAAGATTTTGTCAAGGAGATAATACAGCTTTCGACAGAGTTCAGAGCAGAGCTGAGGGAGCCCTCTCTTCTGGGTTATTTATACTCTTCAACTTCCCTGGTGCAGAAACTCAAAGAGGGGCCGGCAGGCTCCCTGTTCTGGAAAGCACAGGTGAAACTGAAAAAAAAAACCTACAAAAATGAGGGTACCTGTGCTGGTGAAGACCACTAGTTTTATTAAATTGAATGAGTTTCTAAGAGGAGGAAGTTTTTCCACTACCTGAGAAGAAATGATCTGGAGGGAGTTTTTGCCACCTATTTTCTTTGCCTGATGTATCCAGAGAGGCCTGGCATGTGTCCTTAGGAAAAGCAAAGAATGTATTTGTGGATATTCAGAAACTGTTTCTGGACACACCATTTCCCCAGGCTGCATGTGGGAAGTGATTTACTGGAAAAAATAATAACTTCCTGATTTTATTATGGGTGCTAAGGTTTGCATACGTGCTGTTTTTAACCATCTGGGATACTGGTAGAGGAGTATGATCGAAGGTTTAGAAAGCATTTGACACTGTCCTGCATGACATCCTTGTCTGTAAATTGGAGAGACATGGATTTGATGGATGGACCAATTGGTGGATAAGGAATTGGCTGGATGGTTGCACTCAAAGAGTTGCAGTCAACAGCTTGACGTCCAAGTGGAGAGTAGTGATGACTAGCGTTGCTCAGGGGTCAGTATTAGGACTGGCGCCGTTTTAACATCTTTGTTGGCAACATGGACAGCGGGATTGAGTGCACCCTCAGCAAGTCTGCTGACGACACGAAGCTGTGTGGTGCAGTTGACACGCTGGAGAGAAAGGATGCCATCCAGAGGGACCTTGACCGGCTTGAGAGGTGGGCCTGTGAGAACCTCATGAAGTTCAACAAGGCCAAGCGCAAGGTCCTGCACATGGGTCAGGGCAATCCCTTGCATAAATACAGGCTGGGCGGAGAATGGGTTGAGAGCAGCCCTGAGGAGAAGGACATGGGTGTGTTGGTTGACAGGAAGTTCACATGATCCAGCAATGTGCGCTTGCAGCCCAGAAAGTCAATGGCATCATGGGCTGCATCAAAAGAAGTGTGACCAGCAGGTCGAGGGAGGTGATTCTCCCCCTCTACTCTGCTCCCATCAATATCCCACCTGGAGTACTGCGTTCACCTCTGGGGCCCCCAAAATAAGGAGGACATGGATCTGTTGGAACGAGTCCAGAGGAGGGCCGTGAAGATGATCAGGGATTTGGAGCACCTCTCCTATGAGGACAGGGTGAGAGAGTTGGGGTTGTTCAGCCTGGAGAAGAGAAGGCTCCAGGGAAACCTTACAGCAGTCAGCAGTCTTCCAGTAGGCCCTTCTTAAAGGGGGTCTACAAGAAAGCTGGAGAGGGACTTTTTACAAAGGAATGTAGTGATAGGACAAGGGGTGATGGCTTTAAACTGAAAGAGGGTAGCTTTAGATTAGATGTAAGGAAGAAGTTCTTTACTGCAAGGGTGGTGAGGCACTGGAATAAGTTGCCCAGAGTGGCTGTGGATGCCCCATCCCTGGAAGTGTTCAAGGCCAGGTTGGATGGGGTTTTGAGCAACCTGGTCTAGTTGGAAGGTGTCCCTGCCTGTGGCGGAGGGGGGTTGGAACTAGATGATCTTTAAGGTCCCTTCCAACCCAAACCATTCTATGATTCTGTGATTCTATGATTTTTGGCTCTGAGGCAAAAGCTAAACAAACAGCTGTAAATTCTGTACTACAGAAGTATTGTGAACACAACAACAAGTAGAGGTGAATGACAGAGCAGAGTTCAGGGCACTGTCAGTATACCAGCTCCTACAGGAAAGGAAAGGGAATAAGGAGTTTTCAGAAAGTGAACTATGCAGCAAATTTTGTGTAATCTATCTGAGCAAGAAACCTGGGAATGTCACTGTGCAAACGCATGAATGAGGGATCGAAATATTAGTATGTTTTGGGGGAAATTGAAAGAATTGCAAATTAAAAATGAAATTGCCAATGGGTATCTCCAAGGTAGGTGCCACCCTAGTCCTCCTACAATGGAGTGGCTGAAATTAAGGACCTGTCATTTATGCACAAGGAATAAAAGAAAAATATTGAATAACTTTATGCAGGTTACAGGACCTTCTATAAACTATTCACTGTTTTGTTCCCCAAAGCTAGCAAGCATGTCCTCCCCATAAGAATACAGAGTCTATTCTTCTAGGTACAAAACTAACACCTTCCAAATCAAATACATTTGGGAGTCATTATTGAAGATGCAGATCACATACCTGGCTAATCGGATATTATAAAGCTCCTCTCCCCCAAACACAATAAAGTCTGTCAGCCAAAAATCTTCACGGGCAAAATGTGAAATGGGTGAGGGCTGGAGCGATCACACAAGATATTGCCAGGGTTGTTAGCACAGTTGACTAGATGCAGTGCCTATGTCGATTTAAGGGGAAAACTTCTAGATGCTACATGGGATTCAGGAATGCTAATATGTAAAGTATCTTAAGAGGTTACATCACAGTTATTCAGGAATTTAAAAACTCAGTGACTGTAAGAGATCTTTTCCTGGCTTCAAGTGACTTTGCTTAGAAACCTGTTAAGGCTTTTGATGTATGCCAAAATTTGCTAACATTGTGAAAAATAAAGGCTAAAAACCTGAAATAGCCTGTGTGGGCTGCTGTGCAAACAACACATTTGCTTACAAAGGCTGAAGAAAAACCCTATGTAGCTGTTCTGCACTATTCTTAGTACTTCCCTGACATGGCCTTACCAAATGATGCCTTATTGAAGCCAGTGATTGTACTTGGAATACCCATTTCCATGAGAAGCAAATCTTAATACAGAGTCTGAGAAATTAGGAAATATGACTACATGTTATAACTAAGAAGAGTTTAGCTGACATGAATTAAAACAATTTTTTGTTGAAATGCAGGTCTCCATGGGTTGATGCTCATTCCTGTTTCCCTCGAGCCTGTGTATTGGTAGAAAGTGGCATTGGAGTAGTCCACCAAAAAGGTTCTGACATGCTACATCCTCCTGTAATTTTGAAGGAAGTTTTCAGGAAGTCAATTGTTCAAATTTCTCACTGTACCTGATTAGTTTATGTGATGATTCAAAAGCATGGCTGAAGTGAATTTACCTTGGGATAGACTGAGGAATCCTCTGGACAGCTAGGTTTTCCCAGACATTTCAATGGGAAACTGTGTTGCACAACAACTGATGAAGCAAGCACGACAAGATGAATGCAAAACCATTGAATAGGGAGGGTAAGGGTCTTTAGACTATGTTACATGGGCTTAGCCAGACCCAGAAGAGGCAACAAAGGGCATGCATGTCAAGTTTCCAGATGATACCAGATGTGCTGTGTCAGGACTACCATTGAGGGCAACATGGACAGGGACCAACATGGAGCCCAGGAAATTCAACAAGGACAGATGTTGAGCCCAGCAGCTGGAAGGCAGGGCCCTGCAGAAGTGCAGGCTGGGGCTGGGAGTGCTGGGGTGCAGCACTGGGGGACAGCTCTGGGCACTGGTGGGCAGTGAACTGAACCGGAGCCATCTGTGTGCCATCCATGTGTTTGGGCAGTAATGAGGGCCAGCGGTGCCTGGGGTGGTGTGAGCAGGACATGGCTCCAAGAGCCAGGGGAGGGCAGGGACTGTCCCCTGTCTGGGTGCTGCCTCAAGTTTGGGTCCCGAGTACAGGAACGACACTGACAAACTGGTGGGAGGTGAGGGGAGACCATGGAGACGGTGGGGCTGGAGCTCTTGTCCTGCAAGAGAGGCTGCAGGGCCGGGGCTGGTTCAGCTGGGAAGAGGGGTGACTGGGGACACCCAACAGCGGCCGTGGTATGGACCGGAGGGGATGGAGGAGACGCAGCCGGGCTCTTCACAGGCATGCACGGCGGGAGGGTGAGAGGCAGCAGCACAGCTGAAACAGCAGAAATTCAGAGTGCCTCTAAGGAGGAAACGTTTTCCCCCACAAAGGACAGCCCAGCAGTGGAGCGGGGGCCCAGACAGCTTGTGCCATCTCCAGCCTTGGACGTTATCAAGTCCCAAGTGGATAAGGTCCTGAGCAGCCTGGTCTGAGCCCAGAGCTGGCTGTGCTTCGGGCAGGGCTTGGAGTGGAGACCTCCTGTGGTCCCCTCCCGAGTTATCTTGTAATCCTACGAACTGCAGCCCTCGGAGCACCCCAGCAGCTCCTGCACCTTTCTTACCTAAGAGAGCGAGGGTACCCTGCCACGGCCCTCCGCTATGGCAGGTTTTGTGGCAGAGAAGGACGGCAGGGCAGCCTGTGGCGGGCCGGGAGCCGCTTCATCTTCTGCAGATGCGTGTGAGTGGGCATCTTACCAACGCCTACGAATACCCGACGGAGGAGCCCGGCTCTTCTAGCGGTACTCAGCGACGGCGGCGAGGCGCTGGGCACGAGCTGAACCGCAGGAAAAGACACTTAAACTTTAGAAAGCACGTTTTTACCGGGGTGGAGGGTGGGGGGGTGAGGCACTTCAGCGGGCCGCCCGCAGGGGCGGCGGCACCCCCACCCCCGAGGACGCTCCAGCCCCAGCCGTCCCGTCCGGGGCCGACCCCGCTCCGGCTCGGGGGGTGGGACGGGCCGCCCACGGGGGGTGCCCGCGGGCCCTCCCCGCCCCTCCCCTGCCCTCCCGCGGCCGCGGCTCGCCTCCCTGCGCCCCGCCGGGGTGCCGAGGGGCCCGCTCAGCCCCGCCGCCCCCGCCGCCGCCGCCGCCGCCGCCCCGGGCTCGGCGCGGCCGCGCCCCCGCGCTCCCGGCCGCCGCGCCCGCCCGCCCCGCCGCAGCCAGCCCCGGCTCCCCCGGCGCGGAAGATGCTGCGGCTCTGCCTCCTCGCCGCGCACGGTAAGCGGCGGCGGCGGCGGCGGCGGCGGCGGCGGCGGCGGCGGCGGGGGACGCGCCGCGACGCCACCCGCCCGCCCGGGGCGCGGGGTGGGCGCTGCTGCGGGGTCGGCCGCGGGCCCCGGGCCGGCGGGGCCGTGACCGGGGGCTGGCTTTCTCCTTGCAGCTCTGCGGCTCGCCGGGGCGGCCTTGCTCTCCCCCGGGTCGTGCGCCTTTGAGGACAGCGCCTGCGGCTACGAGTGGGACTACGCGCATCTGCCCTGGGCGCTGCACGGGGAAGGTAAGAGCGCTGCCGCCCCCCGGCCGTGCTGCCGCCCCCCCCCCCCCCCCCCCACCGGTCGCTGCCGCTGCCGCTGCCCCCTGGGCGCTGCCGTCCCCCCGCGCCGGGCGCTGCCCGCAGCTCCGCTTTCCCGGGGAGACAGCCGCCGTCGGATCCCTCCCGTGCGCAGTTTCGGCCTCCGGGTGTCAGTCCCCTGACAACCGATCGGTCTGCAGGGGATGCGGGGAGGCGTCCGTTCCCCCTGCGCAGCCCCCAGGCGCGGGTCTCGCCGCAGGTTCCTGCAGGATGCCTCGGAAACCGCCTCCCTACTTCTTTCACTTTTTGCTGGGAAAAGCTGACTTTTATCAAACCTGCTGTTGGTAACTTGTCCTCTGCCTAGAAGAAACCCACCTGTCAAATTCCTATTAAGCTGCACTGTTGTTTTTTCTAAAAGTATATTTTGGGCTGTACTCCAGGGGTGCATGCATTTTCAGGGCAGGAGACGATCTTTGTGAAGAGTGTCCTTACAACATGTTCAGTGAAGACTTTTCTCCAGTTTGAGGTATCTACAGTTCAACAGGAAAAAAATAGGCTCTTAGTTTTTCAGAAGTTGCATTAGACTTCACTGAGACTGACTGCTGTTGCAAGAGGGAACAAAATCCATTCACTGTACAGAGTTTCCATGCAACTGTGACTCTTACTTGGTAAGTTTTTAGTGTAGGCTCCCGTTTTTGACAGAATCAATATGAACAAACCAAAGACTAAACAAACCCAAATACAATATGGTTATAACTGGGTAATAAAATAATTTAGTTTTAGTTATGTTTGGCCACAACATCATTCATAAAGTGAAAGTTGTGCTCACACAGTAAAAGGGACTATGAGTTTTCAAAGTTTTTAAGCTCTAAAAGAGGTGCCCAGAATAATGAAGAGGTGAGTACAGACAGAAATAGACACCCCTCACTACCCCCCATCAGTGCTCCATTCAAAGGTGGCTAGTCCAGTTTTGTTATTCCACTTGTTACTTCATTGATAATGAAGCTTTTTTTTTTTTTCCTGATTGATACCCAGTTCTCACATATGCAAAATAAGTCACCTGAATTGTTCATTTTTAGATTAATCATTAGGGTTTGAGAATATATAAAGAATGCTAACGTAGAAAAGGCTGTGAGGATGTCATGATTAAAACAATTGCTTTTTCTCTTCTTTTTTTTTTTTTTTTTAAATTTAAATATACATAGATTTTTTTTTTTAAGATACTGGTGGAAATTTAGTAACCATCTCTGCTTTCCCAGCTATGCCTCTTAACATCATGCCCTCTTAAGCCACCTGTCTTCGAAGCAGCACTTCCTCCTTGTGATTAACGGGGAGCCACATGGTAGTGGTATTGATTCAGGTCAAGGGACTGTGAAATGCTGGGAGAAATACCTGCAGAAACGGATGTGCATCACGTTGTGCACATCTGTGCCACGGTGCTTCAAGAAGCTGGGAAATTTGATCAGAGATTTGGATCAGCAGCAGCCTACTTTTTTTTTTTTTTTTTTTTTTTTTTTTGGCCCACAGAACACTATTTTTGTTGTTGTAGTTTGATTTTTCTATGTGACCATAAGCATACCAGTGGCTATACAGCTTCTGTCATTGTAGATCTTGTTTTCCGGAGATATATAACTGAACTTATACTCTGGGAGAATATGTGGTATACCAGCTCTCTTAAGAGGCATAGTTCTGTCAGCATTTCCATTATAAACATTTATTCTGCAGTCTGTAATTCAATCACTGTAAGTCGTTCCGTGCGAACATTTGGCATACAAGGTGTGCCTCCTCAGAAATACATTCATAGAATCATAACTAAATCTAGTTGAAAATAATTCATTCAAATCTGTGTAGCAGGTGTGCAAACCCAGTCTTCCTTAGATGCTCTTCTAGTCTTTTGTCTAGTAAAACCATGTTCCTTTTTGCAGCGCTGGACCCTGGTATTTGCAGGTCAGTATATGTACCTGTGGTGATTTACTGGGGCAGTGGAGGAAGTGAAGGATGGGAGTGGTGGCTTAGCTTTGAATTGTTCCACTTCTTGCATTGCTTCAAAATTGTTTTATTATTTTAAAATATGATTTGTAATATAGAGTTATATACAGCAAATCTCTTACAGGGATTATCTGACTTGCAGTGCAAGTTCTTTCATCTTATAAATCTCTCAGTAGTGTGGTGTTGTGCCAGACTGTCAAGATGATTTAAATATAACTAAAATCCTGCCCAGAAATTTCCACTCCATACTTGAAAGTTTTTTGCCTGGTTGCTAAGGAAGCCAATATCTTCTCAAGGGCCAGGCACAGAAAGGAAGTGTGAGGCTAAATTTTGCTTTTGTTTACAGCTATGCATTCCCACTTAAACCAATAGGTTTCTAAGGTCCAACTGCTTTTTTAAATGTCTCTGGCTTCTCTTGAGTATTCTGGTAGTTCTGGCATAAGAGATTTTTTTTGTGTTCAAGATGTCAGTAAAACTATTGTCAAGTGCAAAAGGAAGATCAAACCAGAATAGTCAATGCTGAAACAGATAGCTGTTTCACTCTTCACTGCTTTACTCAAGACTGGCAAATCAGGCCCTAATGAAGTGGGTGTTTGTAGGATATCAGCTACACAGGAAATAAATCAGTTGCTTTACTGTAATATCTGTGCGGTGGACCTGTGCTCCCATAAACTTCTGCTTCACTGAAACCCTCTGTAAGCCTCAAGCTCTCTCACATGGCTCTGAATTCAGGAATAGGACCTTCAAGTATAAACGTCAAGGTGCTCTTTTTAACTATCAGCTTTTTGAGTCAGTCATCTGCTAACTCAGTCTTTGCATTTTAGAATTGTGATGATTTTTAGCAGACAAACACCATGCAAAGAAAAATGTAAAATACAGAAACAGCCGAGGATGTAAATTTCTTGCGAGCTTACCTGTGGCTGAGAAGCACACCCAGCTGAGGTCATGGCCCAGGCTGGGTAAATACAGCATCATGCTTGAGGCAGCATGTTTCCTAATGTGCCAGTTCTGTTTTCAGTGTAAGCTGGTAAATCCCTTGCAAATGTGATGTGCTTTATGAAGTGGGTGTTTGTAGGATACCAGCTCCACAGGAAACACAGCAATGTGGTTGCTCAGGAAAAGGGCATCATCACGTAATCCTGGTTCTGAAATCTGATGAGCAACAGATGAATTTGTGTGTGATCAATGGACCAGTGATAAGATCTTCAAGCTTTAAGTGATTTGCTAGTGCACATAAACCAATTTGTCAATGGTCCATTTTAACTCGGAGGTGTAGGCTTGCTCCTATAAATATTTTTGCATTCATGATGCCTCTGAACAGATAATTTATTTTAAAAAAATCCAGGTACAGAATATAAGACAAAGATCAAACTCCTTGGACCCAACTAATGGATGAGAAATTCGGAAAGCAGATCTATATTCATCACTACTGTGGTATTTAGAGATAGTTGAGGAGCTTGAATACCATGTTGCTTACCACTAACACCAACAGGTATATTTAGCATGAGTTTATGCCCAGCTAAGTTGGGGCAGAAAGCTTCGCAGGTCTATAGTGGCCAGTTTCCACAAGAATTTACTTCTGCGTCAGCAATGTATGTGTTGCAAGGGAAGGACCTAGTTAATTCTAATACATATTGTCAAACTTTGTATGATAGGATTTCATCAAATAATCTTGAGATTTTGTTTAACCAAATTGTGCTTTTATTTCAGAGGACACGTGCTTTGTAAGTGTAAAAGAAACTTTAAAACAAAGGAAGATGCTGTATGTAACAGGCCGTAATCCTGAGTAGCGTAACAAATAAAGGCATGTAGACCCACTTGAAATGGCAGTAGGAAACACAGCCTTTCGTCAGTTGCAGCCATTCTGCAGGGTTGGATTTTGGCATTTTTAGCTTTCCTCCCAGCCCTGTCCAGCACAGAGGCAGCCATAACGTGACTGTAAGAACATCCTGCTCATAGCATTATTATAGATAAATTTCATTAGACACAATAACTATGGTACATCTTTTCTGTGACTCTGGACAATGTTTACATTTTTGCCAAGAATATCTGTACAGTGTTTTGTGTGCCTGTGTCTGTGGGTACGTTTTGTTCTCATTCTCCCTTCATTTTAACAAAGACCAGTTTAATCGAGCTACAAATAATGTGTATTTGGGCCGTCAGTTCAGATTTGCACTAATGGAGTTTGCTGTGCTGTATCTGCTTGCCTGGATTTAAGCATTAGATAAGAAATTTGTCTTACTACCCCTGCAAGTTACAGGGAAGAGAGGTTATTTATATTAGCAATGTGCTCCAAAAAGCAAGTGATCATTGTTAAATGTGCCCATGCACTGCCAGTTGCAGTGGACTTGAAGCTATTTTAGTAGTAGTGGCAAGGGGGTTTGTACACTTGTCTCCTTATCACCTTTGCTCTTCTGTGGAGCGTTGTCAAGCAACTTTCCATGTTGATCTTCTATAATGAGCTATGTGGCACTGAACTGCTAAAGCTGTAAGTGGTAGTTGATACAGCCATATGCATCTGGCTCTCATATGATCATTGGCACCTTTAAATGCATAGTTTCCTGTGTGTTGTTTTGCTTCTAAAATTCTGCAAGTGTGTATTACTTCAAATCTCATGTCTACTGGGACATATTTTAATAGTATGCATTTCAGAGTTCTTTAATAATGTTTTCTCTTTCTGCAGTATTCTGAGGGACACTCATCCTTAAAAAGAAATAGATTTCATTCAGAAGAGTGATGTAATAAATTACAATATATCTAAAAATAGTCTTCTCCTTAAAACATGCCTCCTTTTTGCTGCATTAGTCCAAGACTCTGATTCTGTGATACACTCAAGGTCAGGTAACAGGTTATGGTAAGGAGGTAAGGTAACAGGTTATGGTAAGGAGGTAAGCAAGCAACATCACTAAAAACAGCATCAGGAAACTGAAGTCTGTCTTTTGGGACATACTTATCATATAGCTACACTTTTAAATGGTTTTAAGATGGAAGATAATTTCAAGAGACAGGACAGCCATCCCAGGCCATCAGATAAGTCAGGCATGAGAGCAGCAGTGTAAGGAATCTCAAATCTAAACATGGCCTGCATACCATTTAAATAGATTGTATTTACAGCTGTGCCATATGACTTAAAACTGACCTCTTTTGACCTAAGCTTTCTCATCTTGAATGCCACATCATTTGGTTGTAATATGCAGAGCATGAAACAGGTAATCACTGGCGATCCTAAATTTTGTTGCACAGCAAGCACAGTTCATATCCAACGTGTGCTGCGTTGTGCTCAGTTACAAACCCACTGGCAGATAGATTGGCACATCTGTAGTCTCAGGTTTTTTTCCATCTAACTGCAGTACTTCCTGTACATAGGAAAGTAAGCCATTTGAAAATGTAAAAAAGGTATAACATTGCTGGCTTTGTACAACCCTAAGATGAGACAAGTGGTCTCATATGTTTGTGATAACTGTGTAGTTGGGAGCAAAATAAAGGGTAATTCATGGAGACTTGCACCGGCTTGTACCTACCTGCAGCAGAACCAGGCCGGCATACCACAATGCTCGCTTGCTGGCAAGGTTTTCAGCTGACAAATCCACCCTGCCGTGAGAGCGTATTGGTTTGGGTCTCCCAAACCTGTAGTCTGGACATCTCTGCACCGAATGCCATTTAATGGAACGGAGAAGCCATTAAAACTGGCACGTGGTCTATTTTGCCTTGACCTGATAATTAAAATGTTTGTCTTCCTGGCCAAAATAATTGCATTGGAGTGACAGCTGTCCTTCCCAATCACTCCCAGGGGAAAAAAAAAAGGCTGACTCTCACATACTTGTGGTACACTGAGACCTTCATCTCTGGTACCATTTCTCCTGTACACTCCACTTTGGCTACTGAGCCACTACTCTTGTGTTAGCAGCTCATTTATTCTTGCTATTTTCTTGTTCAGTCTGTCACCAACATCTTAATAGTACCATGTGTGAGTAACATTTAGCCTTGCTCCAGCCTCTCCCTTGTCTTGCTGATACCAGTAGGAAATCTGACATTTTTGCTTGCTCAGGTATTACTTCTGTCCTAGGCTTCTAGGCAATAGCATTTTTATTGAACTGTGCTCAAATTACAGTTATTAGCATACTTTTTGCTCATCTTCAGAGGCAGGCCTTGTGTAAAGAAAGACGGCCAAGAGCACTTTATGTTCATGGAGGGCCTCAGCAGCAGCTGCCTGTGCGTGACACTTTTGATAAGTCTTGGCTTTCCATTTGCAGCAGGAGAACAAACGAATCCTAAATTGTTATCGGTGAGTCACTGCGTGAGAGATGAGTTTCAAAGCATTCCTCTCCTCCACAGGACAGTAAAATTCTCAGAAGTGTATTTTCACATACAGCTGTTAGTGATTCAGTGCTTAGAGAGTCGACAAGCTATTTTAGTATATTTTACACTGAGCCATGGAGGCTGGCCACAAGAGAGGGACGATGGCTGCTATGAAATTCATTTTTACCGAATATACCTGCAACTCCTGACAATAGGCTGGACTTTGTTTTGCATGAAAACAACTGAAATTAGATAATTGCCACTAGAATTTGAAAAAAAATTTTAAAAGCTGTAGAAGGGCAAAAGGGTGTTTGAGAGTGGTGATGGAGGCTAAATCACCTCAGTCGAACAAGTAACTTGCATGTAACCCAGAAAAAAACTGATTCCCTCCAGGTAACAAGGTTTGTTACTCATTAGTAGGGTGAAGCAACTTGTATGATTCTCTGCCACTGATACAGCACTGTAAACCACACTTAGTAAAAATTATATTGCAGCTTCACATTTCAAAATGCTGCATGTTTACATGAAAAACTATCTGAGCATCTGTGTAGCAGCCACTCAATATGAGCCTTCAGCTTAACTGGGACATAAGCTGGGCTAGCTTTAACTTACAATGCAACTGCGCATGTTGGTTGCAGAGCCTACCCAGGGAGACTACGGTCACACCACTGCAGCTTGCACATGTACACAAGGTGACTCTATTCCCAGAGTCTGCTGGAAAGGCTGCAGGGATCTGGGCATGTCTCAGTCGAAAGCTGGAGGGTGAGGTATGGCTTCCTGCCTGAAATCACAGCTGCTGTGGCTGGCTGTGATGGAGACGGGTAGGGCCGTCAGGGTTAGTAAATCAGTCTAGCTTTGTACTGTTATCTTCTCCATTAATAGGAGGTTAAATAATACGTTTTCAGCTTCTGTTACAAACAGGACGAATACTGACCTTGCAAATATTGTCAAAGATTGCTAAAATACAAGTACAAACATGCAAAATCACTTGCTGAAAACAGCTAGAAATATTTTTGGTTTTCTGAAAAAATGAAAGACTTAAATGAATGGAATTAAAGTTTCTTTTTAGGAATTTCAGGGTGCATGCATGGTGTGAGTTTTTGTATAAGTAAAACTGCTGACAGGCAGTACTTTGTGGTCATTATGCTTATTACACTAAAAGTACAAGCATCTTGAAAATGAAGGGGAGAGCCAATCATTTGCCAGTTCATTTTTTTGGAGGGAAGGAATGGTGTTTTCAGCACTGTCAGTTTTCAGTATAAACTTCAGTTGAGATCTAACGTGGGTCAAGACCTGTAGTGAGGAAAAATAAGCTTGTGCTTGTGCTGAATGGTGACCACGGACACTTCAGAAGCATTTCTACTAGTAAAAAGACTTGTTCACCTTGCATATGGTACAGACAGTTGTAATAGAGTTGTAAGAGAATCAGCCTGAAAATGCCCTAACAGTCTTATTATATAGGATGCTATCAAGTGGAAATCTTTGAAAGCTTATTGAAAAAATAAGCCAAACCCAGCTACAATTAGTTGTCTTGTGTTCCCCCTTTTTTTTGTAGTTCTCCCATTATATTACCTTCAGAGACTTTTTCATACCCAGCCACCATGTGCAAGAGCAGTACAGGCAACACTGTAATTAGTTGACTGATTAAACTTATCAAATGGGGTTAAACCTCCTACTGTTACATCTGAAGAAAATATGCTTTAAAAAACAGGAGAGATTTTCCTTTAATCTTTCAGTTTTTACTGTCTTAATATTACTTCGTAGCAGTAATGTTACTGAAGGCCAGATAAAAAGACAGCATAGGCATCTAAGTAACTTCATACAATGCTTTTATTGCTTAGAAGCCTTTATATCATTTGGACATATTTTATTACCCCCATTTGAAAGAGTAGGCATCTTTTGGCCTGTCCTTCCCTGTGGTTCTAGGCAGCCAGAAATTCAAGTCTGATTATTATAGTCCTTCATACAATAATCAAGCCAAAGATTCCTACAATTTTACAGAACAATGTAGTGCCCATCACTTTATAAATGCTCTTTGATTAACAGAGTGTTTCTTACACATTATGTGGCTGTTCCTCCAACACATTTTCTTTTGACAAACGCGGCTTGAGATCAGTATGTTAGACAGCTCTCGTAGTCTGAGTAATTGTGTTGGTGTACTTTGAAGGTTGTTTTAAATAGATGTATTCTCTGATAAAGAATCAGCTACATGTTACTAACACTTTGCTCTGTTCTGAAAACCTTGCAAATCCTAGTATGAAAATATCCATGAATCATGGTAATTAGATTTCCATTTGAAATATCAGCCAAAGTCTTTTAGGAAATAGAGTCTTCAGTTTTCAAGTAGTGAACCATTAAAATACTTAAAGAGGATCTGTTGTGACTTAATGAGTTTCTTCAGATTTGGTAGGCCACAAACTCTATTTCTTATTAAAAATGCAGGAAGAGCTACAGAAATGGAAGGGCAAATTATAGCTGTCATATACAAAACCATAGTGAGATGCAAAGCTATCAAAGGAAGTAATTCTCCATTTTTCAGATTCTCTTTTTTTTGGTGTTACATCATAACAATCAATTAATTACTACTGTAAGACTGGTGCCTTGTCTAGCATTCATGGTTGAATAAAGGTTGAAGTAGGCTTCTGTGTGACAGTGGTGTCTAGGGAAATGCTATTGCATTCAACTTTGGAGCAGATCCATTTGTGGCAAAAAGTCATACCTGGAGGGTAAGGAAGCCAGACAGTCCTACCTGTTCTCTGAATAAGTAGAAGATTTCCCTTTTTTCTGATAATAACATTAAAGATCATGTTTTCATGCACTGTATCTAAGAGCAAAGTTTAGATTAACTGTGTAAACACTTCCCTTCAATAAAGCTCTAAGTGCTCCACAAAGCACTTTTTACTTGCGTTAGAAATCCTCAGCTGATGTATAGATGGGTAAACTAAATTGTCCAATGTCACTCTGTGATTCATTTGTAGATCTTGCAATGAAAATATATCTCCTTTCATAGACCTGTTTTATGTTTGCTGAACCATGTTTCTTCTAGCCTGGAACATGGTTTTTTGCTTTTCAGTAACTATCATGAACATGACTTGAGAAGCTCCATGAAGAAGGCTGGTGTCAGCAGGTGGGATAAGTATTCTGTCTGGAATAGGGAACTGTGAAATACAGAAAGGATGCAAACATCATTTGATTGGCTGTCTCTTCATTCCAGGGTTAGATAGTAAGGTTGGTGCCTGGCTATGAGAATCCAGGCTAGCCTCATATAGTCTTAGGTAGCTGTAAGGCAAAGTCAGTTCTGAGTTTAAACTCAGAAAGAGTGTTGGGTGTTAAGGACTTCATCTAGAAAATCTGAATGGAGGGAAATACAATAGGAAAATCTATTTTATTTTCCTTTAAAGAAAGGGGCATGTCCCCTCTCATAAAGGAGGTCAGAACTAATGAGCTTAACCAATGTGTTCTGTATTTAAAAATCTTTCTGAGGCAACAGTTGTTGTTGTTGTTATTGGGGTTTTTTTTACTATTGATATTTGCAAGACTATATTCTTTGAGGTGTAGTTGCTCTGGAAAGGCAAGGCAACTCATGTTGCTCATGGGGAAGGCAACATGAGTTGCAGCCAAGGTGTGGGTGACACAGGAATAGAGTTGTCCTGTGGCATGGCTGCTTCCTCACTGGATGTGTGCTGCAGGTGGACAGTAGAAATGCCCAAAGGCGTACTGAAAAACTGTTTTGAAAGGGGAAAAAATATAATTTGTCTCTTGCCTCTTTAGTGCTTAAAGGCACCTTAGCTGAGATCAGTTTAGAAATACGAAGTCTAGGCTTCTCTTGCTGGAGAACTAACTGGAAACTTAGCTTAGCTGAGGCTAAGCTGAGGCTGTAGCATTATAAGCAATAAGAAGCTGAAGAACAAGGAAAGAGGACTTCCAGTCTTAATATGAAACATTTTCAATACTTTTAGCACCTATTTACATTTCACATACCTGGAAGTTCTGTTTGGGTTTTTTTGTTTGTTTGACTTTGTGTACCTGTAAGATCCTTATAGAAAAGCTGTTGAAGTGTGGGCTGGATGAGCAGAGGTGAGGTGAGGATTGAAAACTGGCTGAATGATTGGGCCCAGACCTGAAGGTGGTGATCGCTGTAACAAAGTCTGGTTGGAGGCCAGTCACTGGTGGTGTACCCTAGGGGTCAATACTGGGTCCGATCCTGTTCAACATCCTTACTGATGACCTGGATGATGGGGTGGAGGATACTCTCAGCAAGTTTAATGATGATACAAAACTGAGAGGGGTGACTGATGCATGGGAGGGTCATGCTGGCCTCCAGAGATATGTCAGCAGGCTGGAGAAATGGGCTGACAGGAACCTCATGAAGTTCAACAAGGAGAAGTGCAAAGTCCTGCACCTGGGGAAGAACAACCCTGTGCCAGAACATACTCTGGGAGATGCCTATTTAGAAAGCAGCTTGGCAGAAAGGGACCTGGGGGTCCTGCTGGATACCACATTGAACATGAGCCAGCAATGTGCCCTTGTGACGAAGGTGGCTAATGGTGTCCTGGGCTGCATTAAGAGGAGTGTTGCCAGCAGGTCAAGAGAGGTGATCCTTCCCCTCTGTTCAGCACTAGTTAAACCCTCTCTGGGGCCTCCCCAGTATGAGAGAGATATGGACATACAGGAAAGAGCCCAATGAAGGCTCATGAAGATGATGAAGAGACTGGAGCATCTCTCCTATGAGGAAGGGCTGCAAGAGCCGGGACTGTTCAGCCTGGAGAAAAGAAGGCTCGAGTGGGATCTTGTATAAATAAATACCTGAAGGGAGGGTGCAAAGAGGATGGAGCCAAACTCTTTTCATTGGTGCCCAGTGACAAGATCAGAGGCAACAGCCACAAACTGAAACACAGGAGGTTCCCTCTGAACATCAAGAAACACTTATTCACTGTGAGGGTGGCTGGGAGGTGGTCGAGTGTCCATCCTTAGAGCTATTCAAAAGCCATCTGGACATGGTCCTGGGCAGCTGGCTCTAGGTGGCTCTGCTTGAGCAAAAGGGTTGGAGCAGAAGACCTCCAGAGGTCCCTTCCAACCTCAACCATCCTGTGATTCTGTGGTATCTTCATGTTTTTGACTGAAAGCTGAGAAAAGCCCTACTGCAGTGGTCTTTCAGAGAGATCTCAACCCACAATGAAGAATGTGAGAATTTCTAGTAATTTTTAAGGTAAGAATCAAACAGAGTAGTCACATGTATGTATACATGTCTGAGTCCATTTATGTGTATGTATAGATGAAATCTTTGCACCCTCATTCAAGAGAAGAAATGGGAGTTTGTTGTAGATCCCCTGTTAGATAAAGGATCTCTTAATTATTGTTAACAGGGTATGGAGAACTTGTTCCTTGCTGGTATTTTGGGGGCTCGATTATCATGTAGCTAAGGTTTTCTAATGCTTATGGTTGCAAGACTTCATGGGAAACAGAGAAACTAAGGTGTAGTACACTGATGCATTTTGCAAAAAGGTCTGTTCCTCACAATTTCCTACTTTTTTAGTAGTTTCCATTTGAAGACTTAATGTCTTTGGTGTGTGCTATGTTACACATGGTTGTTATCCTGAAGAAACTTTAGCAAAATAGTTCTGCTCCAGCTAATCACTCTTGGCAGATCATTCTGCAAATGAATGTCATTGACTGAAAGTACCATCTCACAGCTGTTTAGCCCAAGTGAGTTGAGTTCATTTAAGGCCATACAACAAAGTTGACAGTAATTGGCATCATTGTTTTGTGGAGTCAGCAGGGAGGTGGACAAATGAATGGATATGGACTCTGAGTTGCGCTCAGCTCATCAGAATAGGTTCAGGCAATTGATGAAACAGACCTAGATGTCTGTGCTGTCTGCCTTGCATCTGTTTGGGAAATAGAGGCCTTAATTCCCCCAAGCCATGTGTCCCCAAGCTGACTTGCAGTTCATTATCAGTATTTATTACTTTTGTCTGCTTTTAGCAAATCCCTTCTTCTCTCCTTTCCCCATATGCCAGGTGCCTAGTGTACAGAAAAGTGTATTTCCTGCCTTAAACATGTACACACTTGTGGTAAGCAGTCACAAAAGCTTCCAAGCTTTAAGCAGGGGCTGGAACCAGAAGACCAGAAGACTTGGAGACACATTTCCATGTGTCATGCCATGCTTCACAATCTTGCTGAGACCTTTTTTATCCCAGGAAAATCATGAGTACCCAAGCATCAGGTGATAGCCAATTTTGTCCTGTATGATTATGGCAGAACAACAGTGAGAATCTGTGGCAGAGCTGGGATAATGCTGTTGGTTTTATATCTTGCCTCTACTCTACAGTGAGTAATTTTCTGTTATAGAGCCCTACAGTTTGGTGCCATCCTTAAAAGCTCAGTAGAAAATTTACTCAATAGAGGCAGCAAGAAAATGAGGAGCTTTTAGTATGGCTCAGGCTTTGAGCCATAGCTTAAGCAGTAGTATACTCCCATAGCTGTGAACAAATTCAGAGCCTTCCCAGTAATCAGAAGATCCATGTTTCCTAAGTGTAAACTAATTTGTAATTGTTTAAATTCCTAAGTTCTCATAAAGGGAAGTAAAGGCTGCCTAGAGCGCTAGAGTACATACACATACACAAATGAAAACTGCAAATACAAGCATCCTGGTACCTGGATTTTAAAAGTGTGTCCAATATAGCAACAATAAATATGTTTAAGAAAACTGGATTTACTTGATTTTTTTCCCTTAGAGGTGTGCCTTGGAGACATGATAACATCCAGGGCACAAACAATGATAAAATCTATCAGTATGCAAAATAAAGTCTGCTTACAAGTCTCTGTCAGTACACTGGTATGCTTAGCACCTGCATCTGCAGTTGCATATTCAGCTTCACAGTACTTAATGTCAGCAAACCAGTTATTATCATCTTCATATATATCCTTGAAAACTTACATGTAGCTGTATGGATTCTTCATTTTAAGCTGTTGCTTATAGCATTTCAAGTAGGGTGATCTGTAATATTTTAAATATGCATACATATAGCTAGGCAATGCTAATCTGTGCTGTTGCTTTGTATAAGATTAGTTGAAGTTTAGTGACAAACAGGAGGAGTTCAAACACATGAATCTTTACTAGTTCCTATATAGTCATTGCTTTGCATTTTAATTCTTAGAAGGCCTTTTGCAGAGGGATTTCTTTGTGGCCAAGAATATTCTTGTGTGCTTAAGTGGAAACATGAGAGGATTTATACCAATACCAGATTGTTCTCTAAATATAGCCACTTCCAGTGCTTATTTTAAACTAAGTGTCAAACTGGAGAGTTATTAGGGCAGTAACTGTAGTTTGTTTGAAAAAGAAGAGAGAACTTTGCACAGTTAAGTTGTCATATATGGAAATAAGATGAGTGGTATGTGTAGTTTAGACCACAACATACAGGTAAAAAGCAAAGAGCTGTAAGCAGTGTTTGTTTTTATATGAAAAAGCACTCATGAATTTGGAGTAGACTTCACAGCTGCGGGGTGTTGAAGCCAAAAACAGAGTTACGTGATCAATCACCCCTTACTAGCAGAGAACTCCCAATTCCTGTGCTGGGTCAGCTAGATCTTTTTGTGTTAGTTAGCCTTTCCAGAGATGCTTAGCTTTTGTGCTGTTTCTTTTTGGTAGACCATTTTGTGTTTTCTGTTAGTTATGCATCTAGAAGGGAATTTCACTGCTACACCTTTAGTCAACCTGCAAGTTAGTCCACTATTCTTAAGAGAAATAAATAACTTAGCTGCTTACTGCAAGATTGCATGTGGCACCCACTTGTTGGCTTAGGTATCTCTGTTTGCTACTTGAGAGAGAGAGAGAGAGAGAGAAAGGAGAAGCTCCAATTGATGCCCAGAGCAGTAGAAGTTTCAATATTAGTCCATGGTTTGAAAATATTAAATGATTCTGTGAAAAGAGAAGAAAATACTTAATCTTTGAAACTTGCTGGAAAATGGAATTGTTGCCTGCTGGACATCTGTACTAGCTAAACCTCCCTCTTGAGGCCTTTTCTAATTTGGTGATTGTACCAACCTGGTGTGTATGACCTGTATTGTTCTGCAGCAAACTCCCTGAGAGGGAAGAGTGGCAGTCTGAAGGGTCCTTATAATAATGCATCGCTCTAGCCTAATAGAAGAAGGCAGCCTGTAAGGTCTTTTGGAGAGAGATGTTTGCAGGCTGTACCTGCACAGTGGATCTGTACATTTTACTGGCGACTCCACTGACATGTTGCCAAGGAGGATGCATGATGTGCAGGGGAAGTCTGCTGCAGGGTTTCTGTTAGTGCTCCTGTAGTCACTGTTAGCCACAGAACTCCCTGAAGGCTATAAGAAATACAGCCCTGCAAAGACATGGATGAGAGTCTAGAGTGACAGAGATTGTCTCAAGTCATGAAGGCACTAGATGGTTAGATCACAGTAAATCTGTTGAGAGATGTTGAAGGAGTCCAGGTCAAACAGGAATTGATATGCACCATGGAATTTTTATCCTGGAGTCATGGCTCTGCTTTTCAACCTCTTTAGCAATTCCAACATTTCATGGAGGTGAATTGTCAAACAACAAACCTTAAAATTTTCCCAGAAAGCTGACAGAATTATAAAAATTAGGAAATACTGAGCCCTCTATCCCAACTGCTTCTGCTGCCCATCATCTGTAGCTGATTAATAACAGCTTCATGTCAGCAACATGTCTGCAAGCACCCATAGCCAAAGAGCAATAAGCTGTGAGGGAGGATGGACCTGCTCTGTGACAACTTCAGTAAGCATCAGAAACGAGCATTAGATGGGTTGTTCAGCTTCAGACTGTTATTCTGGAGGTGAGGACATCAACTTATTCCATGGTCAGATTTAAATCAAACTGATTACAAAGGTATTAGTCCAAATAATTGACTTTGCTGTTATCTTCAGTGATGACATATTTTTAGTTTTCAACTAACTAATTAAATTAATTGATTTTGAAATACCAACTGTAATGAAGTACTCTGTACTAATTGCTTTATCCTCCTATCCCACCAACTTATTCCACAACTGCATTCATATTTAATATCATAGAATTGTAGAATGCTTTGGGTTGGAAGGAATCTTCAGAGATCAGTTCTACCCCACCTGCCATGGGCAGGGACATCTTTCACTAGATTAGGTTGCTCAAAGCCCCATCCAACCTGACCTTGAACATTTCCAGGGATGGGGCATCCACAGCCTCTCTGGGCAACCTGTTCCAGTGTCTCACCACCCTCATCGTAAATAGTTTCTTCCTTGTGTCCAACCTAAATCTACCCTCTTTCAGTTTAAAACCACTGTTCCTTGTCCTGTCACTGGAGGCCCTAGTAAAAAGTCTCTCTCCATCTTTCTTACAAGACCCCCTCATACATTGAAGGCTGCAGTAAGGTTTCCCTGGAACCTTCTCTTCTCCAGGCTGAACAACCCCAACTCTCTCAGTCTGTCCTCGAAGGAGAGGTGCTCCAGCCCCCTCTGATAATTTTCATGGCCCTCCTCTGGACCTGTTCTAACAGGTCCATGTCTTTCTTGTGCTGGGGACCCAGAACTGGACACAGTACTCTAGGTGGGGTCTCACCAGAGTGGAGTAGAGGGGCAGAATCAGCTCCCTTGACCTGCTGGCCATGCTTCTTTTGATGCACCCCAGGATATGGTTGGCTTTCTGGGCTGTGAGTGCACATTGCTGGCTCAGGTCCATCTTTTCATCCACCAGTACCCCCAAGTCCTTCTCTGCAGGGCTGCTCTCAATCCCTTCATCCCCCAGTCTGTACTGATACCGGGGGTTGCCCTGACCCCAGTGCAGGACCTTGCACTTGGCCTTGTTGGACTTCATGAGGTTTGCACAGGCCCACCTCTCAAGCCTGTCAAGGTCCCTCTGGATGGCATCCTTTCCCTCAAGTGAATCAATGGCACCACTTACCTTGGTGTCATCTGCAAACTTGCTGAAGGTGCACTCAATCCCACTGTCTATGTCATTGACGAAGATATTAAATAGTATTGATCCCGGTATGGACCCTTGAGGCATACAACTCATTACTGGTTTCCATTTGGACATTGAGCTGTTGACTGTAACTCTTTGGATGTGGGCATCCGGCTAATTGCTTATCCATTGAGTCATCCATCCATCAAATCCATATCCCTCATATCAAAGATTGTTATCAATATCTGAGAATTTTCTGAGGTTAACAAATGGCTGGTAGTTTTGAATATCATAATTAATATTTGACTCATCTTGACCAGGCTCTGAATTTTTGAACCTCATCTTTATATTCAGCTATGCTACCATGTTTCTTTCATAGCTGGCATAGAAATATACTAGAACAGGTCTGTCTGATGAGTACAGTTTGGTTGCAGTGGAATTTGCTTTCTGTTTGTTTACATACTTCATTATTAGGATTATGTCTGTTCGCATGATCTGTTGCCCAGGTTTCCATATGTGGTAATTCTATGGCAACACTTGTACTAAGACACAATATGACTATATACAAACTAAAAGCAAAGTTTCAGGTCTCCTGGAGCAGAAAGTATACTTTTCCTTTTCAATTAATGTTTATTAAAAGGCCCCCCTGAGGCTGAATTCTAGCACCTAACTCTGAGCTGTTGTGGAAGGGCATTAAAAAAGATGAGGTGTAATTTTATTTGACAATTCAAGCCATGGTGCTACAATGGGAATCTCCTTCATCATTGCTTCTGCAGAATAAATAATAATGTTAACTGGACACTGTCATGAGATAAACCAGTTTGGTTTATCTCACATTTGTTTTGATATAACCAGGAACTCCCACAAGAAGGGTAAGCATCTTGAAAAAGTGGCCCACAGTTGCTTTTGAATAAGAAAGACTTACTAAACTATTTCATTGTCCCATCAAATGTCTATCTACACTTCTTCCCTGAAAAGAAAGGATATAAATTGCAGAGGGAAAATGTGCCCAGAAGGAAATTTTGATGTTATGGAATTTTGGATGTCCTGGAGATTGAGCAAATGAGTAAAGCAGGTAATGAGCCTGACAAAAGACAGTGCACTTAAGCAGTGTGTGGGTCACACCAGCAATAGCAAGCCTGTGCACAGTGTTCTGTAGGTGAGTTCTTGATGGGGAGTGTCTTCATCAGTTTTAACCACGAAAATTAGTCAGTAGGGAATTCACATGTCTGCCTCAGATCCTGCACCGGAGGACTCCTTTCCTGTCCCAGTAAGGTTGCCAGCTGCTTCTTGTGACACATTTCCTCCATGCCAAAGAACCAATGTTAGGTGCAGCAGGTTTTGGTAGTTGCCAGCCTTCTGCCTGTCACTGACCTGCCCATCTGCAGGCTTCTACCGTATAGTTATTTCTCATCATCTGGCAGGCAGCCACAGGTTTTGCTTAATATAAGAGATAATTTAGCTTGTGCTTATAATTTCTATCCAATGGTCCATTGGCAGTCCCTCAGGCCATGATTAAACAAACTTTTAGTTGATATCATTTTCTTTCCACTTTCATATCTGATGCAGAATTTAAGCCCTCATATACTGCTGAATTACTTACGGAGGGAGATACAAAGAAGTAACTCAGGTTTGTTCTCTCATGAAATAGCTGGGCAGAGGTTGAGCTACCCAGTTAGATCTGTTTTCAGTAAGGCTCTGTGGGTTTAATCTTCTCCTGACTGGGCTGCACATGGCACAGAGATGTAGAGGAGGAAAGCACATTTAAAATTTGTTGTATGCTTCCACTGCTGGAATCAGTCTATATTCTCCTGAAACAGCTTGGTTCATGGGTCTGAGAACAGCTGGGAAACAGAGCCATTTTCCTCCCCAGAGGGTTGCAAGGACAACCACGGGCATTTCTTGAGGCCAGTTTCCTGACTGTGAGTACTCCTGTACTTTGCCTCAAGAGTCGGAAGCATAACAAAGAAACAATTCCTTTATTTGCAAAATGTACAAGAAATTGCAGGCTTTGATTTCTTTTTTAAAGCAGATTTTTAAACAGCATGGATAAAAAAACCCTGTGGAAAAGAAAATAAAATAGAGCACTTTTTTAAAAACAAGGAAATAACCACATATATGAATATCCCTGTTTGGTTGCTTTCTTTGTGTTGCATGCTGTATCCCTTGCTCTCTAAAGCATTGTGTGCTTTTTTGCTTCTTAAAAATATACAGAAAACTTATTTACGTATTTGCACGATGTATTCTATTGATCCCCCCCTTCATTACCGTTTTTCTTTTTTAAATGAAAAAATAAAATCTATATAGCAAAGTTCTGGTTTGCAGTGATCTTGTGAAATTACATTTTCCTAAATTTTGAATGTGAAGATTTTTGGCCTTAGATGGTTGTTGTATACTAGGTCAGCTTGGATCAGCTTCTTAGTAGCGTTAGAGACCAGACTTTTGAAGACTGGTGTGTGAGACCTTATGTTTTCCTCCCTCAGAGCACTGTAGTTATAGGAATACTGGCTCAAAACTTCGGGTTATTTCAGTATCATGCATTGAAAAGTTGTCTCTTTTTTTTTCCAAGTTCCCAACAGTCATAAATATTTCCCTTGTTTTCCAAGATAAAACTTGGCAAGAAGCTACTCTTGTGGCCTAGTTTACTCTCAGCTTTTGAGGTGTGGAGGAGGAGCAGCAGCAGCTTTGGGAGTTTCACCCTCTGTGTGCTGTGGAAATGGGTCTTTCTCCTGCTCCACAGTAAAGGGAGAGGCTGGGCACCATGTCAGAAAGTTGCACTGATAACATGTTTCATGGCAAATATCTCTTGTGTGTGAGTTGTGGAGCAGCTGTCAATGCTATTTGAGTTTATAGCTTCGAGCAGAGGCTGGAAAAGATAATCCTTCACCTTGACTTTTAAAAGATGGGCAGCATATGTGTGAAATTTGAACCCAAAATAAAGGTTGTGGAGCTAGTCTAATCACTTGTTAACATTTAATATGGAGTTAATTGCCTCTGTAATCCCAAAGATGCCCACTGATACTTCTTGGGCAAGTACAACTGCAAATTTCTTCCGTAAACAACAAGCTTTCTCTGCAGGCATCACAAGTTTCTAACTCTGCAGGGTAACAGGCAAAACTGGTGGGATCAGCTGCCGCGACAATTTGAGACTTGAAAAATCCATCTCTTGACACCAGAAATGAAGCAGTGAGTCAGTGCCAGTGGCCAGCCAGGCACGCCAGGACTCCAGCCGGCGCTGCCGAGTGGGGAGGGCGGCCTGTGGGAGCGCTCCCGTGCGCTCGGTGCGAGCTCCTGGCTCCGATTTCCCCCCAAAGGCTGCATGTTTGCAGAAAATACTTTTCCATTAGAGAATTCACTGTTCCTGGGGAAACTGTAAACACACAGAAAATGTGTTGGGACCAGTGCTCAACGTGTTCATTGACACTGTATGAACTTTGGTAGCACCTTTGAGCGTTCCAGCATTTGCCGTGTCTCAAATAACTTCTGAACTGTACTTTGTGGCAAATAATACGGCACTAAAAGGCTTTCTCAGAAAAACTGGACAAGGATTGTTTTTAGAAAGACCACACAAAGCTTGGCAGATAGAGCAAAGTTATTTCTGCAGGGTTTATTTTCTGCATAGTTTCTTTTTATTTAGAATAAGTACGAGGCACATGCTGCTCAGTTGGGCTCATCTGTTGACACAGTTGATAACCACAACCAGCTCAGGCAGTCCTCCGCGCTGAAAAATGGGAGCAGGGACTGGGAGGGCACAGGGGGGAGGATCTCAGTGTGCTTGTTTTACATTTAGTTCTTCTGTGAGCGTCCATCTACAACCACTGTTGGGTACTAACAGCCAGCTGGGAGGACGCGGGGTTGGATCTGCTGGGGCCTTCGGGGGTCCTTTGATTACATTCTGAGCAATAAATCGGGGCACACATTTGCAAGGGAACCATTACCAGTGGGTAGTGTTAAGTGCCTGGTGAGATTTGGCAGCCCAAGTGCACTAAGGTAAGTTAATCTAAATGGTGTTTTACGGATTTACCTAAACTTCATTAACTTCCGTGTGATCACGCTAGGATATTTAGGATGTAAAGAAGGTAGAATGAGGCCTAACAGCCTTAATAATCTGTTAGGGAGGAAAAAAAGTAAATCTAATGAGTGCCCAAAAACTCTATTACTTTGGAAAGTTTTGACAAGCTTTTACTTACTTTGGCAGTGAAATGGGAGTCAGTGAGGATATCCTGAAGGAAACAGTGTCATGAACTGGCACGGTCAGATTGACAGATTTTTTCCAATGACCAGTTTATATCTCAAGCGCTGTTTCTGTCTTGATAAATGTGACTTACAGCTCAACCCGGGTATGCTAAATGCCCTTGCAAGCAAATGCCTGGGGGTAATACTGGATATTCCCTGGAATGACACTGCAGTAAGTGCTAAAATTTGCCAGAACTTTCACTAGCTTTGGACTTCGAAAGTTATCTAGAAAAAAATTGAAACATTTGGGGCCTGTGTTAAGAATAAAGTCTGAACATCTGCAATGACAAGTGTCCCTGGGCAGCTGGGGAGCATGTGAAGGGGCAGCCTGAAGGAATTCGTTTGTTGACCATTGCCTAGCAAGGGGAAGCAGAGAGGCCACCACGGCATGACAGACACATGAAGAGTGGATGGGGCCAGACAGATGGCAGAGCCCTGTGCATATTCTGGGTGACATCCAATGGCCTGAATGAATTCAGATGTATAATGTGGTTCACTGACTTGGACTCAGTCCCAAAGAAGAATTTGACTGGCTGTTTTAATTAAAAATTTTAAAAAACCCCGGGGAAGCTAAAATGTATCAAAACTCTGTTGATTACAGACAGCAATTAGATACCTTGTAGAAAGCAAAATACTGGTCCCTAAATCTCCTAAATGCCTAAACATTCATAACATTCATTGGCATCCGTTTCTTCCTGTTTCCTTAGACTGGAGTTTGCACAAAGAGGTGTCTTTTGCTTTTGATAACAAGTGATCCTTACAAACGTAATTCTGGGTAGTCCAAATGTCTTGCTTGGAGCTGGCTCTGCAGCTGAATCTCCTTCCAGTGGTACTAGAGACTGCAACTACTGAGGCGGAGGGGACGGAGCCACTGGGCATCAGCCCCTCTCCACAGGGGCCCACAGCATCCTGTAAAATGCTTTGGGATCTTCTGAATTTTGAGACCAGTGGTAAATTTATCAATGTGCAATTTTCTATAATCCCTGTAAAAACTGGAAAGTCATTCTGGGGTTAATAAGTACATGCAAGTTTCTGGGGAAAAAAACAGAACAAGCTTTCATTCCTGCCTTTTGATTTGTAGCATTTTGTATTTTTAAAATTATCCACTCAACAAAAAGGGATAGAGAGTAACAATTGAAGAAGAAAAACCAAAGCTCAGAGTAGTCTTGATAGGTTGAATTCCAGGCTTCCTGGGCTATGAAATTAACCTTTTGTTTAATTTTGCCAGTTTTAACAGTTTCTGTTTAAGGGTACTCAGCCAGAAGTCAATCATTGAACGTCTGTCAAAAGGAGCTCCCTTGCAGGAGTAGCATTATGACCAGAGCCCCTGTGCTCAACTCCTGATGGATGCACTCTACCATACGTATACTGTGAAGTGTACTTTCTGCATAAAGGGAAGAGACAGGAAGCTGGATGCATTATACTTGAATGAAAAATCATTTGGCAAATATCTCTGAACATAGCGCATTCAATACCTGATGAATGTGACAGTACAACAGGTTATACTTAAAGCTCAGATGGCAAATGTAGATTTCAGGATTAAATGTACAACTACTTTCTATTCCCCTAAAATGTGTGTGAGATGTTCTAGATACTATGGTTATCTAACTTGGGGCTATTTTGATAAACCCTTGAAAAACCGCATTCTCCAATTTTGTGGATTTTGGCTCAGTCTGTGTGTACACACTCATACACAACCTCAGTTGCTACCAGCCGCCTGCCAGGCAGGAATGATGTACAGGACTGCAAGCCTAGAAGCATCCCTAGAAAATTGAAGCTGCCAGTGTTGACCTTTGAAGTGGCTAACTGCCGGATGCAGTTTTGCAGAGCTCCAGGAAACATTAGGCATGGTCCTGGTGGTTGTGATGTTCGGCATCAATAGATGTGTTCCTTGGCTGCAGGTTTTGTGGTTGCAGATGCTGAATCTTCACCACTGCATGTTCCTGGTCCAGGATGAAGCTTGCTGGGGCAGAAGATGAGTCACTGCGGCTGCTTTCTTGCTTAGAGTGGATTACTTGAGAGCGGCCATTGAGTAAACACAGCAGCAGCTAATGAGCTGCCACAGCAGCAGTGGGTAATAAACAAGTTACTAGACAGTGACCTCCAACAGCTTGTGGAAACTGATAGTGTGACTTGGCTGACTCCCTCAGGTGACCTTCTACCACATTACTGCTAGCACCTGTCAGGATCTGACTAGCTCACCTGTAAGCACTTTCTGTAGCCAGCTATTTCAGGACATAAATATGTACTTTGTCTGTTAGCAGGTCTGTTCGTATCTTGTGACGTGAGATCACTGACCAGCCCACCATTAGCCTGCCAGTCATCCTAGTAATAGAGGTATAAAAAAAAGAGGATAAAACCACCAAGCTTACGGAAAGCAGTAAACTGAACTCATGGGAGTTCAATTTCTGAAGCCAGTGAAACCAAATAAATATT
Organism: Astur gentilis; assembly: GCF_929443795.1. NCBI lineage: Eukaryota > Metazoa > Chordata > Aves > Accipitriformes > Accipitridae > Astur > Astur gentilis. The sequence goes on from NC_064919.1 coordinate 47,714,243, forward strand.
TCAAGTATTTTTTCAGTCTGTGTAGGACCTAGGGCTCAGGTGAGTATCAGAGTAAGTGTAATTTATGTAGGCCAAGCACATTTATAACTTTCCTTAGAGGGACAAGGCTTGTGGGCAAAGGTTACATATTATTAGTTGATCTGATGTAGCTGGGAGAGACAGACAAGTGTTCAGGCAGATGTGCTGGTTTTCAGGGTAATGCAGTAGGCTAAGTGATTTGGCAGATGCAGAGAGAGCAGATCCATGCAGTAGAAAAGTTTTGCATTTATAATCTTTCACTGCGTGCATCCCTGTGATTTGCAGATGCACTCCAGACGGCTACCGGTTGAGGTTTTTTTCTTTCCCCAAGGGCAGTGTTGCAGCCTGGCCCAGGACCCCCCTGCACACTGTGACCCTGCTCCCTCGTGCACCTAAGCCAAGTCTTGCTGGGCAGACTTTTGTTCCTGCTCGCGCCAGCTCTGAGGCTCACTTGTCCTCTCCCTCCTGGGGCCGCTGCTTGCTGTGAGCAGAGTCTTTCCACTTCCCTGGCTGAGTGCAGGTTTGCTTCAGAATTTTGCTTAGATGGTGAGCAACATGGGCTTTTAGTTTAACCCCTTTGGAGCATACCAAGGAAGTTTCTCAACCAAGAAAGCACTTTTGAAGCACAAAAGCATGATCTTCCAGATTAATGGAAATCTTGACATGAGGCAACCAAATCGGAGGTTGCTTGGGTTGGAGTATCTCTTTCTTCTCAAACTCTTACTCCCTGTGGTTGTGCTTGTCACTCTGATCCGAGAAGCATGGCCCAGAACACCCCCCCCCCCCCCCTCTTTAAAACACGAGAAGAAGTCCCCTGTCTTACGGTCTGGCTCACCAACTTCCATGTGTTGGTTTCCCTGTGGGGTGTGGGCCAACTGTTTGGACGGGGTTGCAAATCTGATGGATTTTTCTTCAAAAAAGTGCCAAAGCTTTGTAGACTGCAGATGGGTAGGTTTGCATTGGGCCAGCTGAGACATGCTCAGCACAAATACAAAGCAGAGCTCATAGTGTGTTACAGGCATACTCCACCACATCAGATCATGTTCATCTGCAGAAGTAAGTGGAAGGAGCAGTAAACAAAGTAAATAGACAACATAATGCAAGGGAATACTTGCATGAAGAGTGAAATTTCATATTCTTTTGCTGAAGGAGGACAGCCCAGTGTTGCACTCTGCCAGGACAAGCAGCTGTGCTTGAAGAGCTATCACAGTGCTTTTGCCTGTGTGCTTGATCCTGGTGGAAACATGATTTAGGAAAGGGATAAAGCTAGTGATGGAAGAGGTGAGCACTGTGAACAAATGGATGCATGATGATTTCTACTTTATCTGGTTTTTATCTTCAATATTCCCTGTGCATTGGGGACAATGGAAACTGATTTAGGATGCCAAAGAATAAAGAAAAGGCTTTTCTGAATTACTTCCGATTCAGAAACTCACAACAGAGAATCTTGAGTCTCCAAATCTTACCTATGCCCTGCTCAAGTGTAGCAGCTAATAGAAATCACAGAGATGGCTTTTCGAAAGAGCTATTGCAAGGAAAACCAGAGATAATGGAGAAGAACCTGGCAGCCTTTGTGTCAGCAGATAAAAAGTTGTCAGAATTATGTAATGAACAGTGTGAAAAGGAGAACTGAGTAGTCTGAACAACATCTCACTGGGACTGATGGGTTGGTTGGAACAAGCAGAAAGAAAACTTGCAAAGTGTACAAAAATCTGTGAGGTCATTGTGAAAGAAAACAAACCCACATGCTTGTGTTTGGAACAAACGGAAGATCTGGGGTAATTGGTGCCTGATGTAAGGATCTTGGGACTTCAAGAGGGAGAGGAAGGAGAGGACCTGGTTGTTGCCAAAAATCTCTTACAAGTTCAAGCGTCCCCAGTGCGGTGGAGCAACTCCTCTAAATCAGAAACAGAAAACAGCAGCGCAAGCTGGACCTTTGCAAGACTTCCACAGGCATGCAGACGGCTCGAGGCTGGAAGGCTTTGCCAGCGTGCTAGTAGCTGTGACCAGATGCCGCAGTCACAGGGTGTTTTGGGGCTAATTGTATGACTTTTATGGCTTTTGACAAGCTTGCTAGCAGCTGTATTTCTGAACTTTCTCGGGGAGCAAAGGACAGGGCAGGAGGTGGAGCTGGTAGTTAATCCAAGCCCTCCGCTGGGAAAGGAGCCTTTGAAGATCCATCCCCTATCTTGGGAAACGTGAGCCCTCTGGCCCAGTCTGGTGGCCACGGCAAACAAAGGGTCAAATGATAAATCTCAGTCCCTGGAGGGAGACTCTCTTTTTGAAGTAAGGTGAGCATAAGAGAGAAAGCTGCTGGGGGAGCTCCTGTTGCCAGGGCTGTCCATCCACCAGAGGGAAGGTGCCTGACTGCCTGGGTGATCTGCCTGTGTGTTCATCGCCTGAGGCTGTGCTTTTCTACAAAATGCTTTTGTTTTCAATAAATATTACTCAGCTTTGGGAAAGTTGCCTGGAAACCCCACTGTTCCCCCTAAAGAAGCTGAGTAGCACAGGGGCAGATTTAGTGGGGTCCTCAGGTGCCCTCCCTGCCTGGGCAGTGAGGGGGGTTTGGGCGGCTGGCAGCAGCCAGGCAGGACCACAGGCTTTTGCTGCAGAAAGGTGACAGCTTTAGGCTTGAGGTGCCCCTGTAGACATGCAAAAGGAGGAAGAGCCTTGACAGTAGCAGTGCATGTCAGTCACTGCAGACAAGCACAGAGCACCTCCTGCTTCTCCATCCCTCAGCTATTTTCACAGAGCTGCTTTTAAGAAACCACAGAGAAGACAAGGAGGTTTGAAGACCAAAAAGTTTTTTCTTATGATGACAATGCTCATTGGTCCTAGTGTGTACTGTGCAGTTCTTCTGGTGTGAATCTAACGGCTTACCAGAAATAAAGTCATCTGCAGCTTGATGGGAATGAAAACACCAGTTACGCCCTGTGGGCTCAAGTAGCTTTAATCATGGCACCACCCTGGATGTTTTCCAACCGAGCCTCTACCTTCAGTAACGAGGGCCAGGCTTTGTCGCTCAGCCCCGTGCGCGTTGTGCATGCATCTGTCTGTCGGGGGAGAACCTGCTGCCCCAAGTCTCCCGGGGGCCAAGGGGAAGTGTTTAAACACCAGCTCTCGCAAGGGTGGACCACTGTTGCTGCACTTCCCTGTCTGCCCGACCAGGCTGGTGAGGGGGGCATGGGGCAGACCCCCCCAGGGGCCTGGGTGATGGACAGACCTCCTCCTCAAGGCTAGCAGTGGTGGTGAGAGGCGATGCTTTCTCCAGCTGCCTGGGATGTACTGGTGCTACTGAGAGACCTTGCTCGCACAAGAGGTCTCGATGGCTCTTGATGGCTCTTGATGTGCGTCTGGTTTGGTGACGTTGTGGCCAAGGCTGCCCAGAGGGGACCTGCCCGGTGGCAGGCAGGTGAGGGCAGCGAGGGGAAGCCTGCAGCCAGCTGGGAGCTGCACCACAGTATCTGGCACAGGGAGCTGGGGCTCAGGCTCAGTGCCCTCTACCATGATGCTGCCCAGCTTTTAAGGCTACGTGGAGCAAAACTTGCTGCAAAGACCTCCGGCTCCAATAACAGCACTCTGCTTGTAGGTCGAAAGATTACTTAAAGTGGTCCAAACTGCATTTGTTTGACTTCTCATTAAAAATCGCCACTATAGTTGCAGTTCAAGCTGATTTTCTAATCCCAGCACAATATTGCGGGCCCAGCTGAAATATTTGTGCAGGCTTTTGTGTGTTTGATCGGTTTGGGGCTATCTTTTACTTTTACTTTCTTCATGGAATTGTAGGGCAAAACTTTTCCCTCCAATTCAAAAGTCACTTGCTTGTGCAATTTTTTTGCTCTCCCAAGGCACTGCCTAAAAAAATTTGGAAAAAACCCACCTCGCCCTCCAACTCTTCCTCATCCCTCCAAAAAGCCTTACCAAAATGCATGGTGACTGTTCCTGATTAGAAGAATTTCCTTTAGAAAACCTCAACTTTTCATAGGTAGGACAAATTTAACGTTGATCCACACAGTTCTGATTTTCAAGACAAATTGTTAGCAAAAAATGTCCACTTCAGTTGAAAAGTTTGCTTTCTACTGAAAAGAAGTTGAATGAAAAGTGGAGTGATGAGTCTGAAGCTTTCCTATCCCGTGCCACAAGCCTTCTCCTAGGTTCACGCAAAATCTCATATGAGGTAGCTGGTAGAGTTTCTGTGTTCTTAACGCAAACTCTGAACCTTCATCTAAACCTTGTCTGTACACAGGGATAGCTTCCATGTGCAAACTTCACTTGCAAAATGATGTCTCACTGGCTGTATCATTAATATTTTTAACTAACTTGTCCTGGAGATGTAAGAAGGCTTGATATGTCCTAAAAAAAAAAAAAAAGAACTGCTTGGCTGCCCTTTTGTTTTTTGGGTTTTTTTGGCAGTACAGTTTTAAAAAAAAAACCAAACTAAAGCCATGGCCTGAAATCCAGACACTGAGATTCCAGACAAGGCATCAATAGATCAATTTTTGTCCTAAGAATCCCTGGTAATATTCTTTCCTATATGTTTCTGTATGGGAAGTACAGAGAAAATACAAATATAACTGGCAACTTTAAGACACTTCTCACAAATTTTCCATATAATTGATTGCCTAATCAAATGTAAATTCCCTAACTTTTTCTGCTTCATATTTCCTTAATACTGTTTCTCTTGGAGCTTACTGCTTATATGCGTTTTTTTTTTGTAAAGCTGCACTGTTGCTGAACTAAGTGAACATCTGTGTCTGATATAAACCCTACAAAGGGTCTAACACGTCTGTGGTTACCCTTCCATATTTTTACAGAGGAAATATATCATTGAAAAGCTAACTGGTGATTTTAGCTATCCCAGTTGCTTTTTCTTAATTTTGTCAATGGAATTTGGTTTAATTTATTAGCTAGTGTCTGCCATTTTATCTTGTGCTATGTACAGAGAAAGCAATCAGTGTAGCTTCTGCACTCTTTTGGGGAAAAAGTAGTATTGCTGATCTCAACCCCCCCTTCCCCTAAGTCAGCAGTACAATTACAACACAGTTACTGCTGACTGATCTGTTCATGCCTATGTGGTAAGTGAATAAAAAAAATTAAATATAGATTTGAAAAATTTGGGTGAATGACTCATAGAGTCAATGTATCACCAACTGTAATTGAGAGAGACTCTGTATGGAACTGCTTATTAGAGCAGCAAAATGAGAGACATGCACGCAGACAGATTTTAAAGGTCTCGTTTTGTGAGTTTTACCGCCACAATGCATAGTTGCATTGAGGAAGGATAGGTTTGGAACACTGGGTCCTAATCCCCCCTGGGCTCAATATTTTACTTGGAAGTGGAGGAATGTAAAATGAACACATGCTTGGTCCTGTACAGTTTGATTCAGCTGTCAAGGAGATGACAGTGAAGTTACACAGTAGGTAAAAAGTCATCATAGGAATATGGGTAAAAAGTTCATTACTTTCCAGCCTGAGTAGTGAGTGGTGAGGGAAAATACATCTGAGAGCCCCCTTTTCCCATCTCTTCTCCTGGCTGTAGGTGTTTGCCTTCACCAGGGAACTGCTAGCTGTTAGTTATCAAAAGTAGTTAGCGGTCTCTGGCTTTTGTTGTCTGTGAAGAAGCTTGTATGGTGCCTTCACCATAATGCCAAAAAAACATGCCATTCCCAAAAACTGGAAAGTGAGTGCAGCATTCCTGTATTTGCACAGCCCCTTACACTGTTTGAGGCTGCATCTGCCCCCGAGCAAGTAATTGCCAGAAATCATATGCTTGTGTTTCTGTGTCACCAGGCTTTTCCTAGCATTTTGTGACTACCTCTTTTGCTTTCCTGTGATTCTGAGGAGTAGCCCTCTCTTGATAACTTCTGAATGACTGCTATAAATTACTGGCATTTGGAGGAGGAGGAGGATTTTGAGGAAAAAAATGGTGTGGCATGCTACGAAATGAAGCTGTATGTTGTATTTTTAATGAGAGATTTGAGGCTACAGCACTGTGCATTCATCAAATTCTCCACAGACTGCTAAATATCCTTCTGTTTACTCCCACAAACAAGTGTGGAAAGTTGTCTGCTTCTTTACTCCAAGGAACCCTCTCTTCGCATTGATTTGCTCTCACAATTGCCCTGTGTCAGTCCTTGAGGTCTGCATTGTGAGACCTTCCTTTCTGCAGCAATAGCACATGTCGTTGCTATTACTGAAATACAGTTTAGTATAAAGGCCATTTAGTCAATGCCAGCATTCATTTGAAAGAAGTTTAACATTAGCATTTTCTGTGCTTGATACTGCAAAGTGCCAGGCTCCCTGATCCTGATTAGCAAAGCATTTAAACTTACACATAGAGCTCTCTATCAGTGCTCCCATTGATTTTAGTGGAGCCAATCGCACATTTAAACTTCTAGAACATGCTAAAATGACTAGCGGGTTTGGGGCGAGAACACTCTGTTTCTCGAGACTCAACAAATAGGTCAAATTATAAAAAAAGCAACCCCCAAAAAAACCAATTAAAAAGAGAGTTCATGATCTTTGCTGTTACATCAGTGGGGAATCAGACCAAATGAGAGCAAGTGTACAGCAAACAGAGAACACAGAGTCAAGTTTGTAGTAACATAGTCATCCCAACTGGAACATCTAAGAGGTTTTCTTTTAAATCACTGTTTTTGTAGAAGAACCTTAGTCTACTTGTAATTAAGTCTTAAAGCCAGGCGGTCATTTAAGCCTCATAGCTGGTAATTTGAGGTCTTCATTTGAATGTGTTTTCCTATGTTGACGCTATATTTCTGACCCACCTCCCCCCCCCCCCCCCCAGCAAAATAAAAAAAAAAACCCCAAATATTATAAGAAGGCTCAGTTTCCTGTGAGGTTTCTCATGAAGTGCAGAGAGAAGTAGGACTGAAATCTACACTGAAACTGCCAGGCATGGATTCTAAATTGTAGGTTTCTTTGTAAGCAAAACGATCCAAATTCAGACTAGCCTAAACCCACAGATTATTCACCTGAATTGGATATTGCCACTCACATCAATTAAAAACAAATGTGTGAGAAGCATTCAACTTGTGATAGAGCCTTGGTAATTTCCTTCTACCCTCCATGCATGTGAAAAAACATGCGTAACTTGGACTAGAACATGCCAGCAAAAAAGGCTGCGCCTGCTGACTCTTGTGAACTAACTTGATACCGGTTTGCAAATGGACGTTTTATGCGCTCACATTTTACAAAGTGGCAGATTAAGTATTTGGCAGGCGCATTATGTGCCTATTTTAAAATATTTATTCCTGTGTTTATTTTTCTTTCATATGCTGCTGCAGTAACAAGTTACTTGTACTTAACAAGTGATTTTTTTATATTCCTCCAAGAGACTAAAACCAGACACAGTAGATATAAAGAGAAATTACGGTAAGAGGCAACAAAAATTCCATTCCCTAAAAAGGGAAAGAAAATGCAGCTTTTCTGTCTTTACACAGCCCCTTACACTGCTTAGGGCTGCATCTACCCCCTTAGAAAGCAGCAACCATTTATCTTACATCTGTTAAACAAAAATGTACAGTACAAGTGGGTTGCTGTGCACAGTGTCTGCAGGTGGGAGAGGGAGCAGTTGCAGTGGGATGCTGTAACATGCGCTGTCCAAGGAATCGGGTGTTGTCAGAGCTGCTGCCTGCTCCTGGCATCTTGCCGGAGCGGGGTATGGGAGAGACCTTTGGGAACCTCATAGACAAGATCTGTACCTGCTCTTTGCTTTGGGGAGCCAATGACTGTCCATGCAGGTGATTTTGTTCACATTGGAGAGAATACTTGTGAAAGGGCAATAGGAGAGCTCCTAGGAAGCAGCCCCAGGGTGGCTTGGTAGAGTTGGAGGGTTCAGGCAGGATTGGGGAAGGGAGAGTGTGTCAAGTTAAGTGCTTACATATGTGTGGAAACTGAGAACAGGCTCTGCGGTCAAGTGAAACAAGGTTAAAGAAGAAAAAACGTATGCTCTGGCGGGGCTAAAGAGGATAGGTGTGATGTGCTGCTGGGTGAGGGACTGACTTGGCACAGTCCCTGATAGCTCTTCCAACTCTTGCTTGCAGCCTAGCTGCTGAGAATTAGTATCAGGAGTGGGTTTTGTCTGATGTATATTGCCACTAGGTCAGGAAGATCATTTTCCAGATCATCTTTGGGATGATATTTCAGACATGGATGCCCTAGCTTGTTTTGTTGTTCTGTTGTTTTGTTTTGGCTTGTTTTTTAAATTTTTTTTCTCTGTTTCACTTGTTTCTGTCATCGCATTCCAGGTTTCTGTGACTCCCGTATCTCATTTTACTGTCCTGATCTTAGTTTTGATGTGTTAGTAAAGTCTCTAGGACCAGGCTTCTGTTTTGCTCTGATTTATTTATTGATGCCTCCTTTTTCTCCATATTGTTTTTTTTACTCCCCCCCCCCCCCCCCGCCCTTGTGCATTTTTAGCTTGTCATCGCATCCTTTCTTTTGTTTTTATAGAGAAGGTTATGTTTTAGGCCCTGTTCCTAAAATATCCGTCCAGAGAATAATTTTGAAATAATCCCATTGAGAGTGCTGGTGTGTTTGAATGTAGCTTTACATCTAGCACTTTTTTGAATCAGCAGATTTGTACAGGTTAGTTTTACTACTTAGGAGTGTCTTTCTAGTCGTCATCTTTGAAACCAGAAATGCTTCAGCAGTTTTTGGCTGTGATGTGTTTTTTATGTATTGTTTTAAAATCTAAAGTGTAGAAATGAAGTTAGAAAGTTCTGGTCTGTAAAACAACTAAATAGTCCTGCAGCATATTCCTGCCTGTGTAACTTATCTTGTCAATCAAATCGTCTGTCCAAGGCTGTCAGTTCTGGAGGGCAAAACTTAATAATCTGCTTTACAGTGACATAACATCTTTCTTTGAATATTTAAAATAATGGTAAAATTGTCATTAAAAATGCTGCGAGACGCGTGAAGCGATGTTTGTGTGGGTATGGTGGGATATCAAAAGGTTAAATGACTTGCTTAACGAATGAGTGGCGGTCTGAATCTCCTGACCTAGCCGCAGAACAACTAGTCCTTTATAAATAAGGACTTTTATCCAGGAATGCAAAAGCAGAGCCTTTGACATTTATTATTCTGATGCGTGTCTGTTCCCAGGACATTACATTTCTGTGGATACATCTTATGAGGGTGAGAAAGCAGTGCTGTCCAGCCCTGAGCTGTACTCTGAGGAGTGGAGCTGTGTCAGACTGATTTATCAGATAGCAACGGCTTCAGAGACTTCACCTGATCCCGCCAGGCTCAACCTGTACCTGAGGCAGGAAGGAGAGAGCTTTGATCGTTTGCTGTGGTCAGCCGAGGAGCCTTCAGACAGCTGGCTCATAGCTAGCTTAGATTTAACGAACAGCACAAAGAAGTACAAGGTAAGCCCGCTTTTGGAAGATGCCGCAGGCTTTCTGGTGCACGTGGACCGCCTTTCGGGCCCTATTGTCGAGGAAGGGCACTGACTCCATCTGGAATGCATTCTGCCAAGCTCTTCCAGCAAAAGCACCTCTCCTGACTGCAAGGGTGATGGGCCTCCCACGTATATTTAATTTGTTCTCCTGTTTGTCCTGTTTGAATGTCCAGGGTGATAACGGAAATACTGAAACCCTGAAATTCACAGTTTGGTTTATATTCTGCAGATTGTACTGGAAGGTGAAATGGGACAAGATAAATCTGCCAGTATAGCAGTTTTTGAAATTAAAATAACGCCTGGATATTGTATCGGTAGGTACTGTCTGCTCAGTTCTCATATTCTCTGCAGAGAAAAAAATGCCTTGTTGGCAGTTTTAAAACTGAATTAACGGTCTGCGTTTAGAAGAAAGACAATGGCTTTTTCCTCATTGAGAAGTAGGCTGCCATATTCGATATAGATATTTTTTAAGCTAAGGTTGCACACACTAATACGTGTTTTTATTCACCCATCTCTGTGATATATGTAGTCATTTCACATACAATAATTCATTCCAAAGCTATTTATTGTTCAAGCAGGAACAAGTGTTACATTTTCACAAAACTAGATGGCTGCAAATATTAAAAGTAACAGCTGTGACATTATTTCTGCTGTCTGCCTGCTCATGTTTCCTTACAGCGACATCTTCCAGGCTGCAGAGTCAAAACTCTGTTGATATTTACACTTACAGCTATTTGCTCATGACGTTTGCCAAAAACAGCTAATGGAAGTTCAAAAATTTCAGTGGCTAGGAGGCTGGGAGACCTTTGCATTTCTAGGGAGTTCTGGTGGAGTCCAACTGAATTGTCACAATACTTTGACTCTGTGAAGGAAACACGGCAGTCTCATTACCGCTATGAAACACTACTCCTGCTTCACTTCTAGCCATCCCTGATTTATAAGTGGAAGTTCTGCTCTGACTATTGAGTACTACAAAGTAGTATATTTTACATGAATTTTATTTGATTCTAAATTACAGCAGCACTATGTTGCCAAATAATGAAAAGATAGAGTGGACCGAACAGGATGGAAAGGAAAATTTTATCAGAAATTGATCAAAAATTGTGGCTAAGTTTGCTTCCATTTATTATAAGCTGTTAATTGTTCCGTCCAGTTTTATAAATACAAGTGTTATCTGCACTGCCATATGTAAAACGATGCCAGTGCTTAGCAATAGCTTCTCTTCCAGTTTCTGTAATGAAATGTGTGCACTCAGCTGGTGATGTCTGCAATTGCAGAATGTGACTTTGAAGAAAATCATCTTTGTGGCTTTGTGAACCGCTGGAACCCCAATGTCAACTGGTTTGTGGGTGGAGGGAACATTCGCAATTCTCAGTCTATCCTGCCCAAAGACCACACACTTAACAGTGAACTGGGTAAGCAACAAATGTAGAACAGAACTATAGTGGAAAAGTTGAGTCTGTGATCCACCTGTGACTCTTATACTGCAAATTATGATGTGAGTTGTTTCTTTTCTCCTGGCACTGGGTGGGGTAAGAATTACTTATGTGAAAAAAGGGATTAGAAAAAGATGGGGGGAATTTTCAGAAGTTCACACGAAGTTTCCTGTAAGCTTTATAATAAAGTTGTTATGCTAGGCTTCAAAATTACTCAAAATAAGGATAAAATTTTGGACGGAAAGGGGGAAAATCGATCTTTCCATGGATTCTAAAAGTATGGGCCACAGTAAGCTTTAAAATCTTGTACTGCTGCTCTGTACATATGGCAGGGGTTTTCTTTCCAGTGGCTGTTAGGAAAGTTGAGTAGGAAAGCTAAGGGATTGAAACATGTTCAGAGAATCTTAGGTTAAATTGCACAGTTTCGGAGTTTTGTTTGTTTCAGTCAAATGTGGTGCTGTTAATACGGAGGCAGAATGCTGTAAAGACTTAGAGGATTTTCAGCACCTTCCATGTGTGAAACACTTGTCCTGGCTACCTTGTTGAGAGGAGAACGTTTTACATAGTCATAGAGAAGGGTTGGGGGATAGCTTAGCCTTTGATGTAGTGTTGCATGAAGTACCACAGCAGGTGATGGTCAGGAGATCTGGCTGCTGCAGCACACTGTGCGTCTCAGACAACATGACGCTTGTGATGGTGCAGGGAATTGTGTCATTAAAAGCAGGGTTGATCCTCTTTCCTTAACTCACACTGCTGTGTCTTTTTATTTATTTCACAATTGTGCGAGTTGAGTACAGAGTGTCAGTCCAGCCCTGCATCACCCCACGGCACCTAAATGCTGGTGAGATTTTGATGGAATTTTAATTCACCACAACTTCAACAGCAGACAGTAGCTCTACTTATTAAATAAAGTACTGAATGTGATAGGAAACCGCCAACTGGGAGGGATCTGTTTTCTTGTAGCCACAGTGTTTCTTTTTCACACCAAACCCTCACTGCTGACCATTGACTGAGAAGATCCCAAGAAGCCAAAAGTCACAGAAGAGCCTTCTTCTTGCAAGAAGTGCGCTATGAAGGCGCATCAGCTAAGGAGATCATAATTAAGCAATGAAGTGTGGTAGAACTGCAAAGCAAAAATGAAGCCCAGAACTTCTCAGGCAAGTACCGCTGAAGAGTCACCAGTCCCCCGGCAGTGGGCAGGTTGGAGGAGACGACAGGCAAGCAAGCCCTTTCCTCTCCTTCCACTGGAGTGAAGCAAGAAGTGACATCTCCATGTTTGAGAACACTATTGGCTAATTAACATAGTGGTGTAGATACCAACCTAACGGCACAGTTTGCAGTGTCAATGCTGAAGTAGTCTGTCAGTTTGACACTTCATTCTCCTCTAAGTTTTCTACTTGTGAAGAACCATTTTTCCGTTCATCAACTGTTCGATGCTATGTTTCTGGGAGTGTGGAAGAAGAAAAACTACACATGCACAGCATATCCATGCAGGTGGATGTGTCCCATTTAAATCGAGATAGCTCTCCCAAAATCAAAGTCTGAGAAGCTGTACCCTTTGAAAATCCTGCAGGTCATACTGGCTGTTGAGGGGGAGGGAGTCTACTCATCTGTAATGCTTTTTTCTGTTTATTAACAGCTCTCAAAAGTCTTTTTTAAGGATTTTACAAAAAACAGTCTATTCAGTAAAGATAAAACATTTAGAAACCAAATCCTAGATAGACCAAGCAGAATTACACAAGCAATGAAGTGTGCAGAATAAAGGTTGTTTGCCAATTCATTCGATATGTTAAATGACCTGCTGAGTATTCACGTGAGGAAAATGTGAGGAAACACACGGCTTATTTACAGTCTTGTTCATTAATTTGGGTTGCCTCAGTAAAAGTTGCACTTGGAAAAAGACTTCATACTATACTGAGCTGTTGGGAGGCAGGGTATTCACTCAGTTGTAACACATTTTTCCATTTATGAATGGCTCTCAAAATTCAGAGAGTTTTTACTTTCTTGAATATAAAGGTCTTGAGTAAAGACTTAAGAAAGACCTGAGACTGACTGTTTTGCCAGTGGTATCTTAGCCAAACAGTTTGGGTTGTACATAGGAGGAAAGGAGAAAAAAGAAATCTCTTAGAATTACTAAAATTTCCTAGGAATCAATCGTTGTTGTCCAGGTTGTAGAGATACATGTCTAGTCCCTGCCCATCTCCTGATACTTCTTGTAAGTGGTGTTCATTAAAGAGTGTCCTTATACCAAGTTTCTTTTATACTTTTAGGTCACTACATGTATGTGGACTCTGTTTATGTCAAACATTTTCAGGAAGTGGCACAGCTAATCTCACCGAAGACCACAGCCCCAATGTCTGGCTGCTTATCTTTTTATTATCAACTTAAGCAGGAGAGTAGCATTGTTTTTACTGTTTACTTGAGAGACACGAGTGGCTTTTATGAAGAGATCTGGAAAACAGACAGTGCACTGAGCGTGGACTGGGCACTAGCAGAAGTTGATTTCAACGCACCATACCCCATGGAGGTAAAGCAATCGTTCCTGTACAGTCCAGCTACGACTTCAAGTTGCATCAGACAACAGTGCTGACTCAGGCTAAGTCAGGAACATGGCAGTGGCTGTCCAGTATCGGAAAGATGGTTATAAAGATGCTGGTGATCTGTTGTTTCCTTTGTCCACTGTATAAACATCAAGGAGGTACCACCTTCCATACTGGTGCTTGATTTTCAGCAAAGATCAAGTCAGGTGGTGAAGTGCTTGATCAGAATACCTTGGGAGGTTGTAGAGTCCTACAAATGTGAGGTCTTTCAGTTCCTACTAAATAACGTAGGTGCTCTCTCAGTCCCATATTTCTGTGACTCGATGATCCATTTTTGAGGATGCTGAGTACCATAAAATAATGCATGCCTCCCACTATAGAATAAAAATTTTAAAAATATTTGGGGTCTATTCTCTACCTTGTACGACCCTGCAATTCAGTCTTTCTGTGCTTTCACAAGATAAGAGTCCAAACTTGGGTCCTAGTAGCACAATAGTCCTTGGGTGTGAAAATCAGCTCCTATGGTTACTACAATTAATTTCAAGAGTATCAGAAACAAATTGAATGCTTTATTCCCTAGTGTTTGCTGAAAAAAATGCCAAATCTTAGAATATACATTTTATATATATATGTATGTGTTAAAAAAGATATATACACACACATACATATGTATAAGAATGTGTGTGTGTGTATGTATAGTCTATATACATACATGCATATATACATTGTATCTTTATATATATGTAAAATATATATTCTTATATATAATATATATATAAATACCAGAAGATTGAAATAAACAGTGTTTATATATTATATATACGCATACATACTTACGTGTATACAAATATATGATATATATTTTATACATATATATGTGATTTTCTATATATATATACACAGACACAATTTATACCTCTCTCTCTATATATATATACTTCTAATACTAGGATTACAAATAAATCAGCTTTCATTCTACTTGCTTTAACTCTGCATAAGTTATTTTTTTTAATTCGCTGTAAGCCTGCAGATTTTCAGGAATTATTAGGGGTAAAGCTAATTTTCATCAGATGTTGCATAGTCCTTTTATACTCTGTAAAGTCATTGACCAAGTCATCCACTTGAATTGTCAGACTTCAAATGGTATGAGAAAGGAGATTAGGTCTGATAAGGTCTCATAATACTGAATGATAAGTGAATTACTTATTTAATAAAGTAACATGCAAGGAAAAAACAGTCCTAGTACTATAGATGGAAATTAAATAATGAGCTTGGCATTACTGTGGTTAGTTTTGTGAAAATATCCTCTTAGTTCTTAGTGGCATTCATAAAACCATCTGGAATGTTGGAAACTATACTGGAATAAATAGCAAAACAGAGGATGTTGTACCACTGGATGAATGCACAGGGTAACCCTGTGTTCAGCAGAGTATGCAGCTCCAACCCTTTCAGTTAAAAAAAGAATATCCTAGAACTACAAGAGGGAGATGGGGATAATCAAAAGTATGGAGAAGTTATGTTAATGAAATAACACTTTTCAGCCTGCAGAAAAAGTGACTGAAATAGAATATGGTAGAGGTTCATAAAAATCGTGAATGACACAGAAAAGATTAACCCTTCCCTTTTTCTCATAGTTTATGTTGCTGTTCCAAATTCTTAATTACCAGGTATCTGTTTTAAAATAAAACAAAGGGACCAGTTTTTCCTGTAGAACTCGCTTCCACAGCATACTATGGATACCATTATTCTGATCAGTTAAAAAAACTATTAAACAAATTAATGGGAAAGAAAGAATCCATCAGGAATGCAATGTGAGGGAGGAAGAACTGATAACTTGTCATTGTCTTCAGTTCTTTCTGCAGGTGACCTCTGTTGGAAAGAGGACAGTGGGCTAGATGGGCCTTTATTCTGTTCCAGGAATTTTTATGTAATCCAACAGACTCACTATTTTAGAGATCACTTTATAGAAATAAGATCAAACCTTGCATATAATTTCTTCTGTTGCTTCAAGACGGTCTTCCTCTTTGTTTCATCTGGCTAAAGGAGATCGCTTGGGATTCTTTCACAGCTCTCCTAATTTGGCTCCCATCCCTAGGCGAGACATCACAGGCATTGCTTTCACTGAACAGGATCTCGCTCTGGAAGCATCTGTCCTTATATCCTTGTTTTGTCCCTGGGGTTGCCTGCGATTCAGACCTTTTCTCAAAGTTTTCCTGTAACTCAGAGCTTTGTTACTTAAGAGAAATTTTAAGACACTTCCTCAAGAGTTATAGACTGTCCTCCACTTACTTGAGGAAGTGATGTCCACTGGGAATGGCTAAGTACAAACATTGTTTGATTTTTGTGGTAAACAAAACACAGCAATAGCTTTTTGGTTCTTATCTTAACTAAATTTTTTAAAGGATATCTTCCCTGCCAGCTGATGCCAAAGCATGGGTTTCAGTGTCTGAGGATGTTTAGAGAAAACAGTAAAAATTAATATTGTAACAGCAGAGTAATCCATACAGTTTGGTTTTAGCTCTTGATCCAGCTAGATTCTAGATACAGTAATATTTAGGCAGCTTTGGAGTTCTAGTCAATACAGACTGATGACCCTGAATACTGGCTTTGTATGGTGTCATGACAGTAGCCTTACTGCATCTTTAAAACTGATGCTTCATAAAGCAGCAGAAGAGCTATGTTCCCCTTGATTTTCCCTTGACCTTGAGTGGGCAAAGATCTGGTGCCAGGGTCAGGCTCTGATGTATATTCCTAATAAGTGATATAATTTAATTTGTCCTAATACCTGCAGTGCTATCTGAGATGCCCTGGAGTCTGTCTGGGACATCTGATCAGAATTCTGTAATATGAAGATGTGCACCAAAATTATTGTTGTGTATATGGTAGATGAATAACAAACAATTATAATTTCCAGGTAATATTTGAAGTTGCTTTCAATAGTGCCAAGGGAGGTTATGTTGCCCTTGATGACATTTCTTTCTCTCCGGTTTACTGCAGCAATCAGACAGGTATGAGTTCTTATTGCTATTTACCTTCCTTGTTTTCCCTCTTTGCTTTGCCCCTCTGAACCATCTGTCAGTACTTGCAATATTTGGTAGTGATGTGCAGATGCTACCTTCTTATCAGACCAGCACAATTGGGCTCCTCTTCCTCCTGGCAACAAAACAGCAGATAAACACTAATGCCATTTGTTTGATCCAGAAACCAGTCCTTAATGCTTCCTCTCCAAAGACCTTGCCCCAGGGGTCTGCAACACGAGCACTGGACTGACTGCTTTATTTACATCACCCCAGCTTTTGAACAAGTTACCACTTGCAGGCCTGTCATGGAAATAGAGGGGGATTTCCCCAGGTGTAATGGTATGAGGAAGAAAATGTCCTGGGCTTTTCATTATTGCCAATGTAGGGAATATCTTCTTCCATGCCACATGACCTGAGGTGTTCTTCAGAGCCAAAACAGGAGCCTTACTTTCCTGTCTTCACTGTTCCAGGAGGTATTATTCATCTCACAGTGGCGTGTCTGTCAGGATTTTATTAGGTTTTCACAGCAGCAGAAGTCAGCTGAATCCACGTGACCTCTGCTGTAGAGGCACTTGGGACAAAGTACTTTATCATTTGTGAATGCAGCCTCTTAAATAGCTGTGTACTGGTTGCTTGGGTTTTACTGTAACACTAAGCAATAGGCAAAAGTAGATTAGTTGTTTCCCACTGAGTCCACCCATTCTTTTAGTCTCAAGTTTGAATTTTTGGCTAATGTTTTGAAGTGATCAAGGAGAAAGAGAGTTTTTGCCCTTTTGTATCTGCTTGGAGTCTCTGCTAGCTTTACCTGATACTGCTCAAGTATCAATAGGAGGTAGATTCCAGATATGTTACTAACGCATGACTCTTGGCTGAGTAAATCTAGTAGTTCCATTAACTCCTCAATGCCTGTTTTGGTTTTGCTTTGTTTTGCAACAAAAGTCCTGAGTTATGTTTACAGTACGCCATGGAATGGAGCTGTGTGCTCATCTGTGTTTTCCATTTTAATTTTCAGATGGCTTATATGTGTTGAGGTATGGGATTAATTTTATAGTATTTTCTGCCCTAACCCTGATTTAGTCTTGCTATCATGGCCCATGTTCAGATCTACTCTGACCGGTAAATTTGATAGGTTCAGCTAGAGCTTTGCCTACTAACTCTGAATTTGAAGTTTCAGGGTTTTTTTCCTGTTTGAGAAATGAATGCCAATCATTTGCTTTATATTTTGTTGAACTACAACACAGCTGATTAATCCTTCAGACTTATGTCCGACTTCCATCTTCAGGTGTTTTGTGTAGAGATGTCAAAAGGCAAGGGATCTTCATTCTTGTAGTCAGCCACAGCAGTGTATGTAACAGCATTAAGTTTTTTTCCTTATTTTTCTGGAAGTTTGTGTCAACAAAGGTCTCAACGTTAGCCAAACTGAGGGAAAAGGTACCAGAGTATTAAACCTTCTTACCAAAGGGTGAATCTTTAATGCTGCATGGACCTGATATTGCTCCAACTGTGTTTGCTTTAGGTAGGAAAGCAGTGGAGGGAGGCCCAGGGCTGCCTCCTTTTTCTCTGTAGGCAGAGAAAGAGACATGGGCAGTGCTTAGATCTGGCTTATTTGAGGCTGAAAAGACCACAGGCATCTCTCCAATGCCAAGATTTTCCTTCTCCTGAAGCTGATCAACTGCATCCCTGCCCTTGCCAGGAAGCCCCTCTTAGCCTCCATGCAGAAGAGTCGTGCGTGCTGCCGTAGAGTGATGCTCCCAGGGTCCTGACTCCTGACATAGCCAAAAATTGCATGATGGCTTTGGGTTGTGCCCCTCCTTCCCCCACCACCTGGTATGAGTGACTGATGAGGCTTTTGAAGAAGTAGAAATGTTTTACTTAAAAGCACCCATTCACCAGCAGGATTTTTTCAAACCAAAGCAAATCCTGACCCATGAATTCCACATTACAGGTCAAGAGGGAGCCATCAGCAGGGCTGGGGAGCTTAGCTTAGCTTTTAATCAAGCTCACTATAAACAGTTCAGCTTTCTTTGCTGCAGTGCTAAAATGAGTGAGGCATAGCTCCGGAGGTCAGTAGCCATGAGGCAGTACCTGAACCGAAAGCTATTTGACTTACACACTTATGGCATGCATATGCACGCACGTTACACGTGACTACAAAAGGTTTTTTTAAAAAGTGTTCTTTAAAATAATATTAAATGTTGATGTTAGAAGGTTTTCCCCTTGGCAACTGAAATGAAAATATCACAACCATGGGCACACACATGCACACTCATGCTCATTTTGTCCAAGTATCTTTTGAATGAGGGAGGAGGGTGAAAACAAATCATGTGAATGTCTTCGTGCATTATGTCCTGAAGGAGGAATCTTCTCTTAATATCTGTAGCTTATTTATATTTTATAGGGACTGTGAAGGAGGTTTCCTCCCAGCTCTAGCAAAAACGTAAGAAAATAACACCCACTTGCGACAGAAAATTGATAGTTTGATATCATTGTGACTTTGCAGAATGTATGTGTAATATCTTTGCACATGCTTATCTTCTGTAATGCAAAGAAAGATGAAATAGAGTATTTTTTGGCATCCTTGTGCTTCAAATACTTATGCTTATTATACTGTGTTCTTCCTAACAGAACATATGCACCTGTCTTTCAGGACCTCCTTTCAATCCTGCTGAGGCAGGCTGCAATTTTGAGGAAGATCTGTGTAATTTTTACCAGGAACACAAAGATGGCCCAGGATGGAGCAGAGTGAAAGTGAAGCGTAACGTGTATAGAGCAGGAGATCACACTACAGGATTTGGTAAATCAGAATTCCTTTTCACTAGCAGAGTCAAACTGGATATAAAGGTTAACCTGTTGTATCATTGTTCACTCTGTTAAATAATGTCATCGGCACACTCTTTGGATTGCGTCACTGCAACTCCCTGCCATTAAAAATCAGTGTACACTGTTCTGTCCTATCTAGGACTCTGGCTGTGCCTCCCCACATGTAAAGGGGGAAAGTCACCTATTGAATAGTCACTCAAGGCCGTAAATCAGAGTATCTTCACTATACTGATCTGTAGTCACTGAAGGGAAGATTCCACAAAAATACGCAAGCAAATACAGTAGTAGCTTAACACATTGCTTTTAATATAGAGGACTGGTGGGCTCTTATCTCTTCCAGGATTACGATAGTTGGTATTTTTAAGGGAAAAATGTGAAATGTTGTGTAGTGAAGGCATGTAGTGAAAGGCCTGATAATAAATTCTGAAAATCACACATCTCTGTGTAGAGTATTCATGGTTCTTAATCATATGTGCAAAAGTCTCACCTCTTTACACTTGGTGCAGGCAATAATAGGCCTTGTGCCCCATCCTTCATTCTTCAGTCTTGGAGTGGTACCAAGTTTCCAGTGAGGCCAGCAGGCCTGTAAATTTGAAAAGTGCTTATTTCTGGTAACTTAGCCATGTGCCAGTTTAGCTTGAAGTAGCTGGGATGCTTTTAGAAAAATTATTGTTTCCTTTCAAACAGAGTGTGATAATCTGTTTCCTGCCAGTAGCAACTGTTTTTATAACCAAAGCCTGATGCAATAATGGAAGCTGCTTTAATAGCAAATCAGCTGTGCTAAGTGTGTATTAGAAGTACTCAATAATTGCACTGTCTTGCAGGTTATTACTTGTTGGCGAACACAAAGTTTACATCACAGCCTGGGTACCTTGGACGTCTCTATGGCCCAACCCTGCCAGGAAACTTGCAGTTTTGTCTGCGTTTTTATTATGCCTTATATGGGTTTTTCAAAATGAGTGGCACTCTTGCTGTTTATATCTTTGAGGAGAATCATGTTGTTCAAGAGAAAATATGGTCTGTCTTGGACTCTCCAAAGGGAGTTTGGACTCAAGCTGAAATCTCCTTCAAAAAGCCCATGCCTTGCAAGGTAAGAGCCAGCTCTTCAAATCTGCTGAATTCTGGATGGAGATTTTCCTTGCCTTCTCCTCCCAAAGTTCTTTGTTATCTGTAATTCTAAGTGAGTTATACCTGCAAAGTGAAATATAGTTCCCCAGGAAGTTACAGTGGGGAGTGGAGTATTTCTTCAGAGCCTGGCTCCCATGGGAGCCCCGATAAAGGGGCTTCCTACCAGAAATGGGGCAGTGTTGCTCTGGTGTCCCCAACTGTAGTTGCACTATTTGTGGAGATTTCACCTGAGGAGCTCTAATGAGAGCTGTTTGTGTTTTGGTTTCTCAGCAGGCTCCACGTTCAGTCTTTTTTGTTTGTTTGTTTGTTTCCTATGTGATTCTCATCACTGTACTCAGTTACAGATTTTAATTAATCTAAAAAGTCAGTACTGGTAAGTTCTGGTCAAAATGGGGAGCTGATCCTATTTTCCTAAACTCAGCCACTGGGTTAAAATACGAAACCAGAAGTCAGTGTAACTTAGAGGAATGGACTTGAAGTATTTGCAATGTCTGGTTGGATAGGTCACTTCATTATCTCAGCAAGTTAATAAGAATAACAAAATATTTCACATCACCTCTTGAGTAAGTTCGCAAGCTGCTGTTATTCCTCAGCTCCACTCTTTTTACAAAGACTGACTTTTACACAAATTTGTGTAAGTGCTACTTCTGCAGTTATCCTGACTGCTGTAACAGGTTTTCACTATCTGTGGGTCATCTGAGGAGGACCAGGTGGATCGCTACCTGATGACACTGAGATAAATCCAGCTTTTTTTCAGAGCACAGTAGTACTGTGAACATATGAATGAAAGCTTGTCTTGTAACTCAAGTATTTCTAAATTATAGACAAACATCTTAAGCATTTTCCCCACTATAAAGTAATTTTTCAAATGGCAGTAGTTATTGAGTTTAACTTTTCTGGGGAAAAAAAAAAGTGGTTTTCTTTGAAGTAAATACACTGTAAAAGAAAAAGTTGACCAGAAAAAAAGTTGCCTGACTGTGTTAAAAGGGAAATTTACACTGAGAACTTCAGTCCTAATTGTTGGATAGTGTTTTCTCTCAGAGATCTGATACCTTAAAAAATTGATGTGATTTTTATGTATGTTTTTAAATGCATTAAACATAATATAATTTCTAATTCCCTTTCAAATGATATAGAAAAAATAATTTTATTACTGCCCAGCAAGTGCATGATAGAAAAGTCTCTCATATTATCATCCCCAGATACTTGCAGAAAAGTATTTTTCTCTTTTTTTTAAAATCATTAAAAAGTATTGGTTAAAAAGGCAAGCTTATAACATACTTTTGCCATCTCCTGTTTACGTATTTCTTTATTAATTCCAAAAAGGTTCAGTAGCTTGTGTAACGTAATACACTGTATGAGTAGTGATGACAGCTGAGCATGACTGTTAAAAATGGTTTACAGCCTTGTAGGTGGCAGATTTTTTAGCATCTGACATTTACATGGAAAATCTTTTCCCATATGAATTTATGAGGAACTATTTTTATGTTTTCCTAGAAATTAGTATATCTAAAACACTTGTGAAGAAACTTGCCTGGGATGGAAATCTTTTCATGAATTGCAGCTTTCATGTCTGTAGTTACCAGTCTGTCTGTAGGCAGTAACAGATGGGGAAAGCAGCACAGAGGAAAATAAAGAAGTCGAGGGAATATCCTCACTGCTTCTGAGCCCAAAGGTCTGCAGCAGGGAAGAAACCCAGTGCTCTGCAGCAGGAGGGTTTGTTGGCCTCTGGCAATTCTCAAAAATCTTCAGTGGGTCCTTCGGGTCTTGTGATGGGAAAGCCTTCTTTCCCATGGAAACAAGTTGCAAAATGATTCCGTTGAGGAGGCTTTTCTCAAATATGACAAAAAGTGAGATTTATTGAGCTTTAGAGAACTTGGCATGTGTTCAGCATATCACAATTCAAACACACCCCTTAGCCAAATAACTATGTATTTGGTGGTGAGGTGGGGCGTGAAGTTCTACCTTAGCCTTTTTTAAACCTATTCTTTCACACTGTCTTTTTTCCTGGATTGGAAAATTAAATTAGGTTTAGAGTAGGGATTAAGTTGCAGTTTTGCATATGTAGTAGATGCCATTGGTAAATAACAAATCATGCGCAAGCTATAATGTGCTGAACTTTGTATAACGTTTTTATGGTTTTCACGATGGCTGTGTATATACACCATCAGTTTATAAAGTTTTCCTTAGACAAATAGTAGATGGAAGACAATGGGTGAAGTCCTGAAGCGTGTTATTATGGAAAAGTGTATCAAGATATGTTTACAGCTGAGAAGGTAGCATATGAAAGACAAATGATGCCAAAGTTTAAGTGTGTGTCTGCTTGCCATAAGGCAAGGGTGAAAAACTGGTGTAGTTACCAGATGTCTGCTTGTAATATTCACAGGCAGGCTTGAATGAAGTTGAACAGTGAACCCAGTCTGGCTTTTCCTTGCAATCTCATGCCCAACTCTTCAACCTTAATAATTTAAAAGGTCCTTTCGTGCTTTATTTTATTTGTTTCTTCTTTTCCAAGCCAACAGAAGGAAATAAAGGAGCACTGTGTATAAAAGATTGTATTAACACTTAGGTTAGTTATCTGTAAAGATGTGTCTGCCTAGGACCTAGTGAAATAGCTGACAAGGAACACTCATTTCAGCAGCTGTCTTCATTGTAGGCCAGAGATAGAGGTGCATCAGAGCATGTTTCGCCTGACAGCAAGGACTGGTGGGAACCAGCAAGTCAGGGATTACACTTCGGTCTCTGGAGGGAGAGGCAGTATAAAGAAACATGAGAGAAACAACCTCGCTGAAGCTTGACCTTTCTTGTCCTGTCTCCTCCAACCTGCCCTTGTGTCTTTTGCCTCCTCACTGATGCATCTTTATCTATCCTGCCCTGTAGGCAGCAATTCCACACACCCTCCCCTTCTCTGTCATCCCCCCCGCCCCATTCCCTATCTTACTCCTCAGCTCTGGACAGTCCAATTTTTTTTCCGTCTAATCTTGTCCATGTCCCAGACTGTTTGCCCTGCTTGTCTGAGTTCTTACAAATTTTAGGTTTTCAAAAACTAATGACTTGACAGAAAGCACAGTTCTGGCACAAAGACCAAACCCTGACACTTTTCATGTTCCAACTCCAAAGCCTAGGAGTGCCCAAGCTTTTCAAAGAATTTTTTAAACAGGGGCAAAATAAAACCTTTTTTCCTAGCCTTGTTCTCGGAAATGATGGAACTGTTTTGGCTTAAATCTTCCAAAACAAGCCTGAAGCAAGGACCCAGCATGGAAAGTCTGAGCTGAAATCATTGCCTCTTGGCAATGTTACAAGCAAGTGAAAAACAGTTTTTTAATGCAGTGAGGTGGTCTCAAAATAAGGAAGGGCTACCACCTTTCCTCTAATACAGATGTGGTGGCTGATGTGCCCATCGTATTGTTTTCTGAGATGCATTATGTCTACACTTGGATGATAAGAAGTTGTAGCCATGCACAGTAGTTTGGCTGATCAGCTTCTTGGTTACTCAGTGTACTTGTAGATAGGGTCAGCGCCTGTGGAAACAGTAAACAGTCTCCTGCCAGTTCCTTAATGGCTAGTGAAGTCAGTAAGGCAGTTGTAATGCTGCGTTGGCCAGGGAGTCCTGAAGGTCATAATGATTTTGCAGCCAGAAAACAATTGTTCTAAAATACCTGATTAAACTATGTCCTTCATCTTTCTTCTACTATGAATCCTACTACCAAGGCTTTGAAAACAATACAAAATCTGTCTGATGTGTTTTAATTTTGGTAACATATTTGTTTGCATCAGGACAATAAAAAGGCTCAGATTTTCATCTCTTGGTTTGTGTAATAGTTTTTGCAAGTTCTTTTTGAATTAGCTAACTGCAGTGTGGCATGGATTGTTGGCTTGAGTTCTATGAGCAGGAAACATGAAGCTGGTCAACAGGCTTTTAATATGACACTTGAAAATACCATGTTGAAAAGGTTAGGTGGATATGATCCAGCTAAACAAGTCATAAATGTTTATACATATATATATATGTATATATGTGTATATACTGCAAATACATATGCTATATAATGCTAGCAAGAAGGCAGGAAATTTAAAATCCTGATTTCTCAATTTGTACTTGAGGCACTCTGTCTTTTAGATAGTGTAAATACCTATGATCCTATACACATACAGTATTGGTTTTATACTCTGTAGTGCCTGGGGAATAAACGTGGGAAGGTAGAAATAAAAAAACCCACCTCCTAACATTTTTAAAAATAAATGAAACCCTTCATGCTTTGTTGTATAAGCCTCTTAAAGGGCAGCATAAAAATCTGAGTCTGAAATATGTGGATTCTTTTGATCTGATTGAATGTACTGAAACTGATCTTGCAGGCCAATACATGGCAGAAAAATGTCAGAGCTAACTGAAAGAAAAAATCACATATGGCATATGTAACCTGGAGATGTTCACATGCACTGTGGAGCAAGTATCTGCATTTTGATACTCTGTGTGTGTTTTTGTGTATATGCTGCCATGGAAAGATATTTCTTTTATGCAACTTCACAGCAAAGTTCAAATGCCTAGATTAAAGTGAAGGTTTGAGTGCAGTTGGGTCTACTTACATCCCTTCTGTTTATTTCTGCTAGATTTGGTTCATCATTCTGAAGCTCAGGTTTTCAAAAGCAAACATCTGATGTTGTTTATCCATTCATGCAAGTTTTTGCAATGTTACCTAGCACTGTAGTGCTTGAATACCTCTCCGGGGTTCAAAAACAAATCCTCAGAAAGGTAACTGACATCATAACAGCCCACCCTCCTTCCATCAGAGTCATTGTGGCAGCATTTCTTGGGTTTAATTCTTTCAATGTACTTTTCTTCCTCTCTGATTTTATTTTAAATTCACTCTCCTTGAGTTCCTCTGTCTGTTTTCACCCATCCTCTGTAACTAATTTTAGTTGCAGTTGTGAGAAAGCAGAATCAAATGACTGAGTGTTGCACTTCAATATTTACATGTTTTAAAACAAACAAAAGGGAGGACTTTCTTGGGAATGACTAAACACTGAAATCCTTTGCTGCAGGATGCTGTGGAAGCTAATAGTATACATACATTTAAAAAGGGATTAGGCAAATTCATGGAAAACAGACCTCACAGTAACCATAAACACAGTGGTACAGGTGTGACCTCCAGCTCAGCAAGTTCTTCAACTCTCTGGGGGCTGAACATAATATAACGGCACAAATAGCTTTATGGTTGATTTGTTTCTTGTACTGCTATCTCTAAACATCCATTATTACCCCTCTGCCTTCCTAGGGCTTGGTAGGAGTGTCTTTTGACCTTTGTTCTCACATCATCACTGTGATGATGCTCAATATTAAATTATGCCAGCATTTATCTTTGCTGCTGAGAAATTTGTGTCTCCTGCTTGTCCACTGAAGTCATAGGTAAATGACTAAAGCGATGTTGGATATATGATGAAGTCCTAGATGACTGTGACCAAGTATAAAGGACACAGTTCTCCACTCAGATACCAAGTGGAGGAGAGGAGACGTCCTAGTTCTCATCCCCTCCTCCTCCTCTGAAAAACCCTCACTTGTGTCAAATAAAGGAGCTTTTTGGTACTGTTCTGACATGACCCTTAATCAGTCTTCCCACGATAAGGTATGCAACCTAAAGAGGTTGGAATGGGCTGCAGTTTTATAGTATGGCCCTTCAGTCCTTCCGTCTCTCACCTCTAAACCACGAAACATCTTAAAGAACAGCCACTGGAAATGCCAATTTACAAGAAGGTTAGGGTCTGAAAATAGTAGGATTAGTGCTTGCAAAATGTGAATGCCACTGTCTTGTGGTGTTTGATATACTGTTATGGAAACAACATACTGGAAACTAAAAATTATTCAGGTTAGAAAGTGTGACTTAAGTGGCCTGCATCTTCACAGTAGCTAAGCAAGGAGATATCTTGCATGAAATATTACATGCCTCATTTTGGTGTCTGTGATATTTAACTGACACTTCCTTTTTTTGCTCAGTTTTTGTTCTGGGTCCTTAATATTGCGATATTACAATGCCACATCATCTGACAAGTCTCGTTAAGACTATAGGCAAGAACCTTTCCCTCTTACAAAAAGAGCCAAGGAAACTGTTTCACTGAAAAGAAGATAGAGCCATAATAGCAGATTTCTGGAAATCTAAGAGGGCCCTGGGGGACAGCTGAGGATATCGGTGTCCTGTATACATTTCTGTAGAGGCAGTATTCTTTACTAGACCATGCAATCCAGTGAGTACAGATGTAGCATTAACAGCCTGTGGCCCTAGGTTGTTCTGTTAGCTTTATGTTTCTCTTTTATTGTTTGCTTCTGCAACCCTTTTACCCTTGGACAGGAAAGATTTTTAAAAATATTTGTTCAAATGCCACAAGCTTATTACCAATGTTATCCAATTATCTATGTAGAAGATTTCATAATCCATTATTTTTCCTGCAGAAGCTCATTGTATTTACATGGCAAGAAATTGAACTTGCCTGGCAAGTGCCATTTTAAATTAATTTATTTTAAATGACAGAAGCTTGCAGGCATTCTAATTTTGGCTTAATAGCTTACTTGCATTCTTGATAAATGAGTTTCTGACTGTTTAAGCCAAAGAAAACCAAGCCATTTAAAATCTAGTTTAATTAAGCTAGATAAAAGTAATTTGGTCTACACTGATAGCATTTGTATTGAATAGCCCTGGGACAATCAGAGTGGTTCTCCCATTCCCTGTGCTGGTGATGAGTCACTGGCTTATCCACTTATATGGCTGTGTACTAGTGTAACTGACTGAAAAGTCAGGCTCCTGGTTTTGTGAAAACATCTTGACTGCTTCTTTGTGTCATGTCACACTTTTGTTTCTGGTGCTGGAGTTACTTTTGGATTTCATAATACTGAGTTTTGTGTCAGTGTATGGAAGCTACGGCAGTTGCTTCTCACAAAAAACTCACCTCAAACTCCACTATAACGGCCTTTCTCCTTTAAGACATTGAACCGAAATATGCGTGTGTAAGCAACAGACTGAGTTTTGTGTCTAGACCAATATACAGTATGTAGTTTAAACCTAGGAATATTCACTAGAATGGAATTGGGTGAATTACTTTGCTGCAGAGGCATAGCTGGCTTTTAAGTCACCAGATCTGGCTGCTGTCACAGTTTTTCTTTTGTTTAGTTGGTCTGGCTCTCTAATTGAGCAAGAGCTATACTTTCTGGGATAAACAAGTAGGAAAGAAAATACACAGAATCCACAGGGATCTGGGGGCATCTTCTTTCCTTGTCTCCTGTTCTCAGTCCAGCTCCCTCCAAACCTCCTTTTACAAGTTTCCATATTAGTTGTTCCTTACACTGGAGGTACCCTACTGCATGTCCTACTCTTTTTTCTCCTCCAAAAGCAGGTAAACTTCATATGCATACATTTTAACTCATTTGTAGAGATGCAGAATGCTAAGGATGAGAAGTCCCTTCTACCTCACTCAGTGTCTGCAGCACAACCCAACAGCGTGTCCTGGGAGAAGTCAAACCCTGCTTGCTCTGCCAGCTGTTTTCCTTTGGTGTTGCTCATTACTGATATAACCCAGGATAAATGCTAAGAACTGATTATTGATACTTTGAGTCTGCAGGCCAGGAACATTGATTAAGCACTGGAAAAGAAACAAACCAGCTTCCAGAAATCAGGGCAATGGTTTGGAAGGAAACTAATGCCCTGGCTGTGTCCTGTTATTGGAACAAAAGGAGACATGAGAGGAAAATATGTTTTATTTTTCAGTAACACAGGCAACAACTGCCTGCATTTGATAATGGTTTTAATTTAGCCTCCAAGATGGCATGCAAGTCCAGGAAGATTTGTTACGTAGTTTAAAACAATTAGTATGTTGTTCATCTGTCATGTTTTATGAAGAAAGTGTGAGCTGAGCAGAAAGATCGCCCTATTCTATTCTCCAAGGCATGAGATAACTTCATAAAAATTTCTTTTGGAAGAATTGACCTAGGAAATACTTTAATTCAAAGCAAGAACAAATGTAAAGCATCATGAGATTAGTCCTATCGAGACTGTAGAAAGGATTCAGAGAGCTGACATAGGGTGAAGATGAGTAGCTGAGTAAATCCAAATTGATACAATTTTGGTAGGTAAAGATCAAATAGTCAAAGATGTCCCTTTATGACAAAAAAAGGCACATTTAGGACAAAAAGAAGAGTGAATAATTTTGACCTGTGAATAAAAATATCTTCTACCCCATTGCTTAAAACTAAATCAAGAATATAGCAACAAAATAAGCCAACGGGACAATGAACTATTTAAGTACATTTGCTATAGCTAATACTGGAAACTCCAAATTCTCAAGCACAAGCTCCCCCACGCCCGTGCAATTATAAAGGCTGCTCATGGCAGCATGTCACTCAATGCCACAAAAAGCAAGTGGAGAATTAGTAATGCTAAAGCTACAGATGACAAAGCTGAACAAGTTTGCAAGTGTCACTGAAACAGATCAATCCTTTGATTGTACAAAGGCGACGGGTTCAATGGTCTTTGAGAGACCGAGAGTTATTGTTGCGATGCTTTTGAAATAGAGGGCTTTCTGCAGTATCCAATGGGTAACTACATACCTTGTATGGAACAAATTATTGCAATTTAAGAATAAAGAACTTGATCCTGCTCCCAGTGATGTCAATAGGAAAACATCACTTACAACATCATTCCACAGTGTGGAAATGTTGTTTCACAAAACGAGGACTGACCTCACCCTTTCATGTGTGGTTTTCTGAAGATTCTTGGGTTTAGGACTATGATATGTCTTTAGTTTATTACAAATGTTCACCAGAATGCATTTATTAAAAGTCTGGTGAATGACGTCCACCCAACGTCAGTATTTATTGTATGCTTTATTCCAAGAGGTGCTACCATTTTTTAATAGATTGCGCCTGTTTCTTGAGAATGAACTTACAAAGTAGGAAACAATTTTTGTCCTGTTAAGCCTTAAGTCTAAGAGAGCAGCTCTACAGAAAAAAAAAAAAAAGAAAAAAAAGGCCAGTTTTTGGCCACGATACACTGAGCAGTTGTGCACACTGTGCAGAGGCACTCCTCAAGTCCATACCTGTAACAGTTTACAAGACAGATTATCACTATTCCCAGGATTGGTAGCACTGAATGGAAAATGGTTTTGAAAATTGCTCCATCTTAGGCAGCATAACGCATACATTCCTCAAAGGTTTAAGTGTAGTTACATCTCAGGCTGTTTTATAAGCAGATGGGTAAAAAAATACTACGTAGCAAAGCAATCTAGCAAAATCCAGTATAATGACCATATTGAAGATGTTACTGAGCCTGTTAAAAGAGGACATATTAAATAATGCATGCACGACTTTTAACTACCTTTTTGTATCCACATGAAACTGTCTGTCAGCATTTAACCTCAAATATGTAACTGAGGTGTTTACAGTTGTTCCATAATATTAAACTGCTAGAAGTGGCACTCATCTGTCTCTGGTCACTAGCTCAGACCTCATCGCAACGGAATTGTTTTGAAAAGCTCCTCCCAAATTTTGGTCATAACCCCAGTGGTCAGACAGATAGTTTGCAGTAGTTAGGAAAAGAAAACTGCCAGCAGTATTTTCACAAAATCAACCTTACTGTGTCTTCTGTAATTCCAAAATACCTCTGTCAGCCATGGGAGACAGGCAGCTGGGATTCTTACAGTTTCATTACATTTTATTTTGTCATCTCATGAGTGACTTGTATTTTCCATGGCAGAATTAATGTGTAGTCAAATAAAACATCTTGGAAGCTATTCTTATCTTCACAAACCCAGATGAACACTGTGAATGATGCTTACCATTTCTAGCCTCCTGCTCTACGATATCATGGCTTTGTGTCATTTCTGAATAATTCCATTTTATGCAGTAGTTTCATCTCATCTCTATTGTTCTTCATTTTTTTTGCCACAGCCATTTCTCTTGGCCATCACTCTGCATGACTCGTTCAAATTTATTTTTCCATGGATAAAACCTCCTGGTTGTAAGGATAAGATAGCTGAGGACATTTGAGCTGTTCATGTTGGTTTTGGGAGGGGGGGGGAACCACAACCTCAGTGAGTCATGTTTTCTCATACACTAAAAAATACACTCTCCTAATAAAATGGAAACTACATACTGAGATACATCATTTGCCTATAAAAGTGAGAAAACACTTGCTGTTGAATGAAAACATACATCTAAACCACACTGGATTTGAAATTTCAGTCACTGGCAGTGTTAATATGTGCCAAAACAAAGTGGATTCATCAATTCTGTTCTGTAGATGTCAAAATTATTAGTGCATGTGGAAAAATCTAAATTTCCTTACACTTAACAGTGCCGGCTTTTGTTAGATACTTGAAACTTCCTTCATGTATTGCAGGTTGTCTTTGTCAGCTGGTGTAAAAGCTTCTGGGACTGTGGACTTGTAGCACTGGATGATATATCATTCAGCCTGGGAAGCTGCCAGGCTGCTGGTAAGACCATGTATATTTGTCGTCCAACAACTGCTACCCTTTTTAGTACGAGTTCATCGCATACCTTCATTTTCCAAGCCCATCCTACAGCTGCCTTCATCCCACCGTGGTTTCTTTTCTTTTCTCTTTCCAATAAATATTGCATAAATTCTATCTTTGCAGTAGCATAAATACAGCAAGGGCCAGTTTTTTTGTTCACAGCAGAACCAGCTGACTCCTAATTAACTCCACTGATTCCAGTGCAGTTGTATATAGATGAGCATTCCTTTTGGGGAACTACAATTTAAAAAAAACAAAACAGTCCAGCTGAGGGGAAAGTAGTTTTCAGATGGCTTTTAGGAAACCAGGAATTGACCCAAAAGCAATAGTTTCAAAACACAGCATTATTCTTTTAAGTCCAGAAGTACAGTTGTGCAAGGCAAAGACACAATCCCTTATCGGAGTTGCAGTTCTGTGATGAAGACTAATGAGTCTAACTCTCCCTTCTGTAGTGAGAGGAACTGAACGGTTTTGACTGAGACTTTACCCTCTGACGGTTTTGACTGAGACTTTACCCTCTGACATGCACAGGCTAACCTCTCTGAACTCACCCAAACTCCCTCTTCTGGGGCTTTTTGAGGTTTGACAGTACAATGATTGTGTCCTATTTTAGAAACCATTCTTATGAGATGGGCACAATCTGTAAACCCATTCTTCTTTGGAATAAAGCCATGCCTTTGAAACGGTGATGAGGCTGATCTACTGTACCATTTATGTTTCCATGTAATAATAACTATTTAATGACCTCTTTTGACTGGATTTCATGCATTCAGGCAGCTAACCATTACAGAAAAAGAGAAGTCACATGTATAAAACAAGATGCCATTTTTCTAAAGTATTTCCAACAATTGTCTGTTTTGCCTTTCTGTAGTTCCTAAGTAATCTGAAAAGGAACCAAAGGTGCAGAGCTGACACTTTGGTATATAGTCATACTGGGACTTGTCACTGATGGCAGCAAAAAAATGCTCAAAAAACACCCCAGAGTATGTGAGGCAACAAGGCTTCCTCCTTTTCAAAAGGTGAAAGCAGCTCAGAGTGTCTACTTCTGAACTACAGATTCAGATTATAGCAGAAGAGCTGACAGAAGCTTCCTGGCAAGCAGCTGAATTGTCAACTTTTTGTCTTCTGCATCATCTAATAGAATTGAAATAATAAAAATAGTCTAGTAATTACAGCTCTGTGGTCTGTTGTATGCAGTATTAGAATCTGGTGCCAAGGCAACATAGGAGAGCTAAATGTGGCGTTAGATTTCAGATTACAGGAGTGCCAATCTTTGACAATACTCATTTAATATGCATGTTGTACATGCTGGAGCTCATTAAACTGCTTGGGGTGCCACAGTAGCGAAGAAAATTACACTGGTAGAGCCCATTGTGGACAGAGTAAGGAGCTATGTTGAGATAATAAACTGCATGAGATGCTTTAAAAAATATTAGTATATGTTAGTGAGCCAGACTAGGGCACAGATTTCCCCAAAGCTATGAAGAAAATGAAATAAAATTTTGTACATCAGTTTGAAGCTAGCTTTTATAAGCTTATGACAACTGAAAGTATTGCTAGATAGATATGTGGTTTCAGCAGGTGAGTGACTGCAATACATACCTTGTGTAATCTCTCCCTGTACCTGTCTAATATATTTGCAGTTTTAAACAGTGTCCTCTCCTTACAGATCTATTGCTGCCCAATCCTGGAGAATGTACTTTTGAAAAAGATGAGTGTGTGTTTACCCAGAAGAAGAGAGGTCGTGGGAGTTGGCACAGAAGGAGGGGTCCAACTCCCACTTCTTACACTGGACCAAAAGGAGACCACACTACTGGGGTAGGTGAGTTAAGCTCCACATTGAACTTTCAGAACAGAGATCGATAGTTAATAAAAAATACTTTGAAATTATAACCTAGAACACAGACCAAGTTTTTACTTTTCTGTTCAGAACAGTTATTAATCAAATGAAGTAAACCCATTTCTTAGGGACCCACAGATGGTTTTGAGAATGTGATGTTTAATCTGAATTACCTGCAGACCAAGTGGGTAATTCGGTCTTTGTGTCCTAAAGTAGACCTTTCCTTTGGGAGAAAAAAGGACAGGATGACTGTGGTGGGTAAACCCTGGCTGGACAGCAGGTGCTCACCAAAGCTATTCTATCACTCTGCCTCCCCTCAGCTGGACAGGGGAGAGAAAATATAATAAAGGGCTTGTGGGTCAAGGTAAGGACAGGAGAGATCACTCGCCAATTACTGTCACGGGCAAAACAGACTCAACTTGGGGAAAACTAATTTATTGCCAGTCAAGCAGAGTAGGGTAATGAGAAATAAAACCAAATCTCAAAACACCTTCCCTCCACCCCTCCCTTCTTCCTGGGCACAGCTTAACTCCTCGATTCTCTACCTACCCCCCACCCCACCCCAGTGGCACAGGGGGATGGGGAATGGGGGTTGTGGTCAGTTCATCACACGTTGTCTCTGCTACTTCATCCTCCTCAGGGGCAGGACTCATCACACTCTTCCCCTGCTCCAGCGTGGGGTCCCTCCCACAGGAGACAGTTCTCCAAGAACTCTCCAACGTGGGTCCTTCCCACAGGCTGCAGTTCTTCACAAACTGCTACAGCATGAGTCCCTTCCTTGGGGTGCAGTCCTTCAGGCACAGACTGCTCCAGCATGGGTCCCCTGCAGGGTCACAATTCCTGACAGAAAACATGCTCCAGTGTGGGTTCCTCTCTCCACGGGTCCTCAGGTCCTGCCAGGAGCCTGCTCTAGCACGAGCTTCCCACAGGATCACAGCCTCCTTCGGGCACCCACATGCTCCTCTATGGAGTCCTCCATGGACTGCAGGTGGATATTTGCTCCACCATGGACCTCCATGGGCTGCAGGGGGACAGCCTGCCTCAACATGGTCCTCACCACGGGCTGCAGAGGAATCTCTGCTCCAGTGCCTGGAGCACCTCCTCCCCTCCTTCTTCACTGACCTTGGTGTCCGCAGGGCTGTTTCTCTTAAAATGTTCTCACTCCTCTCTCCAGCTGCAGTTTCTGTGCTGCCACAACTTTTTTTTCCCTTCTTAAATATGTTATCCCAGAGACAATACTACTATTGCTGATGGGCTTGGCCTTGGCTGGTGGCAGGTCCATCTTGGAGCCGGCTGGCCTTGGCTGTGTCAGACATGGGGAAGTTTCTGGTGTCTTCTCACAGAAGCCACCCCTGTAACCCCCCTGCTACCAAAACCTTGCCACAAAAAAACCCAATAGAATGACTCTCCAGACCCCATGGAAAAGCCTTCTTCCAAATCCCTAGGTTATGGGAATATTCTGTGAAACTAAAAGGCAAACAAGTGGTTGGGATCTCTTCTTGCATGAACACCTTCCTGTTCAAACTTAGAAGAAAACATGGATAATAAGAGGTCCCACGGACCTTTTATCTTGAAAATCTCTTCCATAACCTCATTGGTGTAATATAAAGTATTTAGGCAAGTGGGGCCCCCATTAGCATGAGCGAGCGCACAGAAAACTGCATCAGAATTGCCCCCACACGAGGGGCAGTACCTGTTGACTTTTGGAAATGACAAAGTGCATCACTGCGTTGGGTGCTTGTGTTCCTGCAGAGGACCTCAGTAACAACTCCACTGACTATTAGTATAATGGATGAAACTGCCCTAAGGCTTGTGAACTTTAAATGCTTACATAGGTCTAAGGCGGCTTTTGGGGCCTTTGGATTTGCCCTCCTTCACAGTGGTTAGCATTCATTCAACAAGTCATAAAGTCAGCTGCAGACAAGCTGGCTTATTCACAGCAGCCATCTATCCAGTCTGTTAAAAATTTTAACTGGATTACAAAAGCAGCTGGCCTCCTCAAAAGGCTCACCAAAAGCTGTTATTATTCTGTCAGCTGTGATTGAGTGTAAACCACACTAAGCATCATCAAGCATAGTTATTTCAGCTGTGCATATGAAGTCTTCCTCTATGCAAACTTAATTCAAGTGACTCTGGAAAACCCTTTTGTTTCTAGTTAACAAAATAACAAATGCTTCTAGTTAATAAAATAACAAATGTTTTGTCTTGTTTCTGATCTCTTTATCTAAAAAGACGGCTTTGTACATGTTCAGCAAAATTTCCCTTCCCTATCTCCTGGTAAAATTTTTGTAATAGCTGCATCTTCAGCAAGGTATGGAAATTGACTAGAGAGACGTAAATTCATGGTGTGGGGGACTGTATGGCCAATATCCTACATATGGAATTGAGAATGCAGATGGGAATGTTTCTCTTCGTCTTGAAATTTTAGATCACCAAGAAATTATGTTCTTCCATTGTTAATTCTAAACAGTACTGATTCTGGGTAGAAACATGAATAGCTTTCAGAGATAAGTAAGTTTTAAAGCTTAAAACTTCTCTTATGTGTTATGAAATAAAACCTAGAAACATTACTTAAAAATCTGACCATGTTCTGACAAGATCTATTGGCTAAGTTATCTAACTGGAAAATGTAGGCTATCTACAAATCAAGAACATTTTCCCAATAATGATACCTTTGTACAGTGGAATGACTTTCAAAGGGGAATACTGAAATTCTTGTCCCTTTCAATTTAAAAATTACATTACATGAGAGTGATTTAGATGATGTAATGTCTGTAAGTCTTTTGTTACCCATGCTCTCCAGTTCTTCTGCATCAACTAGACATGTGACCACCAGCTTTAAAATAAGTGAGAATTTTTCCTAACAGTTTTTAAAGTTCATTTGAGAATTTTTATTTTGAAATGTGGGTGAGACTCTTGGAGAAGCATCTGTACACCATCTCTGTATTGTCTGGCAGACCATTCTTTTTCTACAAAATATAATCCAAAAGGACTACATCACATTAAAGTTGCTGGTTGTTTTGGTAGGTAACCAAACTCAATTCCATAAAAGGATTTAACATTCAGGTTGTTTTGATGCCTCCCCCCCCCCCCCCCCCCAGTTATTCCCTAGATAATATATTTTATTCTTCCTCTCTTTCAAATACTCTATATGTCCCAGCTCTTGTGTTTCCAAGGACAATAACCATCTCCTTATAGTAGAAGCAACACTTAAGAGTTTCTTACTCAAGAACTCAAAATAGGCTGTTAGCACAATTTTCTTGATCTATAAGGCAGAAACCGTCTTTAGACCTATTTTCAGTTTATGAAGATCAGATCTGTGGCTTCCAATTCTGAGATCTGAGGCTGATGGCTCAACTTTAGAACTGGTGAAGCAAGAGAATCTTTTAAGCCTGGCCTCTGATAACAATGTTTATTCCTTATTTCACACATCTCTTTGCAGCAAGATGTGCTGAGAAATGCATAGATTTGAATTCACAAAACCAAGAGCTGATCTAGTCTTTCCAACAAGTTTATAATATGATTCAGGCCTTAGAACTAAAGGCAGGTTATCTTACTAAACTGTAGTATGAGCTGTAGGCTTTGATTTTTAACTCAAGGAACATTTAAGCATTGTGAACATCAAAATTCCCGCAATGGCTTGCACTAAGTTTTGTATAAGTAGCCTTGGGAATTCTCCAACACACTGTATGAAATTATCTTTTCTTTACAGACCTACAGCTGTACATAATTTTCCTTTTCACCTTTTCTCTCTACTGCTGCTCACCACCAAACTACAACCCAGGTCAGAAGGGATGTCTTCAGCATGGGTTTGTGTAGATAACAGGATTCTGGGTATCATGAGGGACACCCTGAGCATCCACTGGCTGCTCTTTCCACTCTCAGCTTTTCTCCTGCCTTACTGATCGTTAGGAATCCCCTCTCCCCCTGAGGGCGATCTCAGTGCCAGAACTGGTGGTAGCAGAAGGGCAAATTGTTTTCTCCAACACCACAAAAAGGGAGCAGTGGGACTGCATGAAGAGCTGCGGCAAAATCGGAGTTTGCTGCCTGCTGGCAGAGTGTACATCTCAAGACACAGAACAGCTGCCATATGCAGCAGCAGATGGGATAAGGTGGGGATGCTCCTCAGTCTTCTGACACACCTCCGTTTCCTCCAACTGGAAATAACGGAATGATGGATTGGGGGTGGGGGGATGTGTAATTTGCCTGCCACCAATTAATGGCTAATTTTTCCACAGATTAGAGTTTATGATAATCTTTCATTCATTCATGGATTCTAGAGAGTCTAGTTTTCCTCACTTGTGTCTTCACGTCTTGATCACAGAAAGAAAAATATTGTTGATGTCATATGTGATTTAAAAGAGGTATTTCAATTCATTTGCTTTGTTAATAGCGTCAGCTCCAAACATTGCATAAACTGTACCCTCAGATGTACATGCAGCTGTCTCTGAATTCCAATTAATTGACCAATGTCAGAGTGCATTCCCAGTTTATGAACAGCTATGATTTTGTATTCCTTTCTGTTGCTATGTATTTCATCAGATATAAACAAGTTTTTAAGTGTTCTTATATTAGCATTCACAAATATTACCATGATTATACTACGAAATTATTACAATATCACAAATATTACAGTTCACAAATACAAGAGTCTACAGCATAAATATCTGTACCAAAATAGTTTCAATAATTTTCAATCATTTTTTATATAATGAGCATGCTGACCATAATGAACATGCTGAGAGAATGTATTCTACTTTGCTTATATTTGCTTATATATCTTTTTAAGGATACTACATGTATATAGAGGCATCCAACATGGTCTATGGACAGAGAGCATACCTAGTTTCAAGATCACTAAGAGGAACTGGAAAACAGTGCTTGACATTTTTCTATCACATGTATGGAGCTGGGACTGGATTACTAAGTGTTTATCTAAAAAAGGAGGGTGATGATGAAGAGATTCCTTTGTGGAGGAGGACAGGGGAACAAAGCATCTCATGGTTAAGGGGACTAATAGAATATGAAAGCGATAGAAACTACCAGGTAAGAAAAAAACAAACAAAAAGCAATTAAAATGGAATACTGCACTGAACTATATGCTAGAATCCACATTTTGGGTTGTATAAAAAAAAAATTAAAATGTTAAAATGTAGAGAGCATTGAATGGACACCTGAACAAGTTGAAGTAACATGTAATTTCTTACAAATGAAGGTAGGGAGGGAATTATTAAAGACATTAATAGGTTGCAAGTATGAAAATAGTTCATTAATTCAAAATTTTTAAAAAAGTATTTAAATGCTGTTTTCCCATCATTTCTTGTCAGTAGTGGTAATTTTTATTTAGATCACTTGTGCAATTTCTTTTCCTTCAGCTGTCTAAAGCCCTGTCTAGATTTGACATAACCACTAAGCTGTGATAAAACGGCTGCTTCTTGCAGGATAGTCTTTCTGAGGTGGCACCAAAGGCAAGGAATGATGCAAAGCCAGAACTCTGCCTTTGGTTTCAACAGTGCCATTATTTCAGTACTGCCAGAGATAAAGCCTGCTTCAGTTTCTCTGTCAAAGAGGAAGCTGAAATTGCTATTGACTGAAACAGCACTGGGCACAAAACTGCACAGATCACTAACGAAAGCTGTTGTGGGTTTTTTTTAAATTACTTTGCCTTAAGAGCCTGAAAATTAATTAGGGGGGTGGGTTGGGGTGGGGAGGGGAAACCTTTTACTGAAAAGCAAGTTTAGCTTTATCAGTAATACCATAGCACAATATTGTAATGCCTTTTTTCCCCCCTCAAGTCTTGCTTGCATATGGGCAACACACCGTGGCACATCTGGGCTGAAAAACAAGACAGAAATGTCACATCACTAGAGAAAATTTATCAGTGGTCTATAACACACAGCAATTTCTTAACAAATTGTGAGAACAGATTTGCTTCCTTTGGCATAGCGCACACCCAAATTCTCTAACCAGGGCAATCAGTCCACTGATGGAGCATAGAAGTTTCTTTCCAAGAAGCAGGCTTTCAGGACACACTAGATCCTTGAATAGACTGCATGGGTATTATATTTTTTTAGTCCTTCCTCCTGTGGGATTCATGAAAAGCTGTGTCTTACCTTTACAGATTATTTTTGAGGCAATCCGTGGTGTGTCAATGAGAAGTGACACTGCTATTGATGATATTCTGTTCCAGGCAGGACCCTGTTTAGGTAAGTTTAAGCCTAGCAATTCACAGAGCTTTTAGTAACGAGGTAGGTGATAACTTCTTCCCTTGAATCCCCACTGAATGGATCTGAATTTAGTATCATGCTGCTTGGTTAGTGCAGAATTTTTGTGTTCTAATAAGATGCGAGACCATGCTCAGAATCTGGACTAGTAAACTTGCTGTGGTGGTCCCATTTAAATCCAGCATGGTAATTACATTCTGTCTTACGCATTCTTTTGTATGATAAAAATACAAATAATTACAGTATTTCCCCCTTCTTTGTATTCTAGAAGTGGAAGAAATTCAATTCTCATCAGGCTATCCTGACAGCTTAAACGAAATTGAGTATTAAATACAGTCTGCTGAAAGGAATGAAGTGCATAGAAGATTTGTGTGTGAGAAACTGCACAAACTGCCTATTTTAAAATGTTTTTTAAGTAAATACTGGACTGGTTTGAATATGCACCGATATATAGGAAGAACTCAAGAGCACTCATGTTCCTTGCCTTTGCAATGAAATTATCGACTCAGGGCTTCTTAGACTGTTTTTTTTCTCTTTTGCATGATATATCAGTTATTATATAAAGGCTTCCCATTTTGCACAGATCAGTCATTTTAATGCTTTCTTTCTTTTTTTTTTTTTTTTTAACCTTTCTGGTATATAGTTAAAAAGAAGAAAGTAAGGGTGCACAATTAAAATCCAATATTGTGTTATCTTAAATCTGCATTCAGTGAATGTTTTGTGTTGGGTACAGAATGGATTTTTGTTAAGGAAATTATAAATATTTTGAAATAATAAAGAAAATAGTATTAGCTACTAGTAATAGCCTACAGGTTAAGTGCAATTATTCTTGACAAATCTCTCTGGGAAACTCTTAACACTCTGCTGGCAATTTTTTGTGGTTTTGTATTCATTTACTATAACAAATATATTTGTCATCCTTGCTAATAACAAACTCACTTTTAGAGTTCCAGTATAATTCAGTGTAAGCTGCTGACATTTTGGACTGTATTAAATGAAATGGTTCAAAGCTGTATGTTTTCTGGCTTACAAGTCTTGGGGATTTTTTTTAATCAATTTGTACACTCACAAGGAATGCACTTACACTTTACCCAACTACAGATGCCTTGCATTTATATTAATAGGAAACTGAATTCACACAACTTGTTAATTTTTAAGATTTTATGTGTTTGTGTGTAAGGTTTTGTTTTGAAATTATGATAACTTCCTAATAAAATGTAACTTTGAAAATCATCTTATTGTTCTGCTCCAGACTTTATAGTTACTGGTGTAATGAGAAACAACTGAGTCTAATACAGTAGCCTGAATTCAGTATTTTGTATATGAAGAGAATGAAATGTGTGGGTCACATCACCTAAGATAGCTGACAAAAAGCAATCATCTGATCTGCTGCAAGAAGTTCCTGTATTGAGCCATAGAAATTATTCTTAACAGCCACCACATTCAAGATGTTGCTGCAAGATGTGAGCCCTAAAAACGGGCAATAGCCTCTTCTCCTTTCAGAACAAGTACACATTTTCCCTACTGTTTTCCTACTGGCCTATAAGGATCAACAGCACCTGGGACAATCTAGACGCTTGCATCTTTAGTAAGTTTTCATTTTGATGACACAAACAATTGAAGAGCTTGTTCAGTTACATACATTCAGTACTAACGTGTTTGTTTGACCACATAGATGGAAGCAGTTTATTATTTCCTAGAGACTGAGGAAGCGCAAAAAGGAATTGACATCTTAACTGTCTATCCTAGCTACCTACAGTCCCCATTGGCAGCTGGTTCTGAACACATCACTCTTGCTATTATTCTGAAAATGAAAGCAACCAGAAACAATGGACTGTTGCCTAAGAGTCACTATCGGTAAAGCATATGCTTTGGTATCAACACTCAGATCAAATTGTTAATAAGAACATAAGCAAAGTACTCTATTTCACTCTCCATTGAGCATTCTCTAGGGACCTCACCAGTGCAATGATTTTCTAAGTTCGCTGAGGGTAGTATTTATCCATAGGGCATGTAGCACCGTCCTGACTGCAAAAAAAGCCTAAGTTCTTCCTTCAGTAGGGAACAACAGCACCTTTACACCCATTTCTTCCTGCAGGAATTAAAGAACAGAAGGAGAATTTCAAAGGAGGCTTTAAATTACTTTAGTGCCTGCTGAATATCAGTTTATAGAATAGGAAATTGACAGACTATTGAAAGAATGGCTGCAAAACATCTGAAAACTAGGGAAAGTGCATTAAGATTTCTCCACTGGCAAACTTCAGTTTTACGGTGAGATAAAAAACATTCCATCAGCTCTGTCCAGATAGGAAATTCCCAGTGCAACTAATTTCTGCCCTGGATCCATTTTTATTTACTATTTGTTCCGTTCTCACTGCTGCAGTAGCTGTACAGGGACCACAGCAGGGCAAAGCACAGTTCTGAGGCATGCTGCACTAGGCCTGTTTACTGTCTGAAAATTTCTTCAAAAGCTACTGAAGAACCTACAAGTAATTGCTTTGATCCCAGTTGTGGCACAGTCCATAAAATGGAAATTAAAAAGAAACCTTCAAAAGCAGCTATAACACCCCAAACACTAACAGGCTTGTATTTGATTGCTCTAAATATAGCTTTGTGCTGGAGTGGGACTGAACTTGTCCTGACTTCAGAAGAAAAGCCCTT
This sequence comes from Astur gentilis, assembly GCF_929443795.1. Taxonomy (NCBI): domain Eukaryota; kingdom Metazoa; phylum Chordata; class Aves; order Accipitriformes; family Accipitridae; genus Astur; species Astur gentilis. Next base: position 47,755,866 of record NC_064919.1, read on the forward strand.
TTACTGCCCTCTTGTTTAATACTCTTTATTCTTTAAATATTTTCCATTAGTTGACATTTTGTCATTATGCTTATTAATTTCCAAAAAGTGGGCCAAATTCAGATCTCAGTTACACCAATGGAAAACCAGAATAACAACATAAAATATCATTGTTATTCTAGCTTTATGCTAATGCAAATGAAACTGTATTCTGGCTGACTGTTGTGTCACACCAAAATAAACCTAACAGAAATCCAACTTTACAGTCATGAAGCTTCACTAAGACAGCACAAGATGAGCACTAAAAGACCTGGCATTTTATCTACCTTGATCTGAACACAGCTCACAAGTGTGACTGCCCACACTCAAGAGACCCACCACTCTGAAAGGATCACTGTATAAGGTAAATGGCTGAAGAGAGCACACTTTTCCTGCAACATGACAGAGTCAAAAGGTTCTAACCCTCACATTTTGTCAAAGAGAAAACATCAGTCTCGTCTTGCCTCAAACAAAACACTAGGTGTCAAATGTGAAATGTACTTAATTTTAACATTTACTTTGGAAAAACATTTCAGTTGAGATTTCAAGTTTCTTAGTTGCTCAAGTATGAATGAATAAACTTTCAATACTCCTTTACATAAGTTTGATCTGTATTAACCTTGCTGTTTTCTTCCCATCCCTCCTCTGTTGTTCTCCTGTCCACCTTCTGCACCTTTCTGTGCATATGGTTTTTCTGAATATCAGCATTTTGGTCTCTTTGCCAACTGCACACCCTGCTACATTCCTTTGCTCACTGCTATAATACTATGTTACATCTTGATGCTCTTATGTATTAGCTTTTACAACCTCCCCCTCTTCTTTCAAGAACTCCGCCTGGTCCAAGCCTGGCCTACTTTGCAGCCTTTGCCATCTCCTTTTTTCCAGCTCTTATCAGCATCCATACTCACCAGATCCTAGAAAACGCTCCCTTACAAATTCTGGGAAAAAAGGATCTCTTCAGCAGTTTGTAGTGGGAATATGTTGAAATGGTTTCTTAATCTACCGCCTCCTTCTCTTTTGTTCAGTTACTTAATGAGTCCAACTCTACCCTTTTGGTCTGCAAGCTTGAGACATAACTGATTTCAGAGACTATAATTTTTATTGATTAAATAAAACATTACCAACTAATAAATCAAGTAATATTCTAATTAACTAATAGACACACCAGTGTTACTAATTTACAATGATACAATTTCGCACTCTATTACGCAGCCATTACAAAGTTATTCTCACAAATCATTTGAATGACATAATTTCAATTTCAGTATGCTTTCCCTCCATACCACATAGTACTAGGGTTCATTTCCATGCTTATCATTCTGCACCAGGTCTCCTGGACCTGGACCTGGTAGAGAGTTCAGTGGGTTATCCAAAGTGGCTGTCTGATGTCCTGGTAGGCTTGGACATGCAGGTCACCTTCATTACTATGTGTGGGCATCTGCACTCAATACTGTTGAAGGAGAAGTCCCTTTCATTCTTTAATGGATCTTAATCTTTCTTTCCCCATTTTTTCCCTGTATCTGGAACAACCTTTTCACTGCCCTTGTACCTCTCTATATCTACCTAAATTACCCTCAAAGAAGCAACCTGCCTTAAATTACTTTTTTCTTGTTGATCCCAATTCTGCTACATCCCCACCCAAAGATACTGTTGTCTTTACCAGGGCAGTCTCGTTCTTTGCAGGGTATTACAGATACAGCTGCTTAGGTACAAGTGGCCTTGCAAGCCTCCACATGCCAAGTATCTGGTTCATACTGGAAAAACTTGTAAACTTTCTACGACAAATCCCTCTAGTTATGTGTCAATTCCTTTACCTAGTTCCACTTAAGCACAAGCAGTTTATCTCTGTCTTTCAGCAGTCTTAATCAGCCCCCTGGTCCCTCATAAAAGCTTTGGCTAGTTATGAGGCCTTGTGCTCCAGCAGGAACTCTTGGTCTGAGAGAAAAAGATAAAGCACGTGGGAAAAGTAAGGCACCTGCAACACCACTGGTGATGGCCCTGCAGTCAAGGTGCCAAAATCTCACATACACGCATTCCTCTAGGATCATTTCTGAAGGACACCTATCCTTCCTACAGACGTCCTGATCTCTTAAGTAACACATGTAAAAAATGGGGTTTTTTTTCTGTTGCTTTGCCAAAAATTAAGAAAAACTAAACAAACCCAGACAGGTGCTGGAATATGAAAGCAGAGTTCGCTCGCCCGGAACCCAAGCCTGTCCCCAGTACTGCAGGAGGATACCTCCGCAGCACTGGCCGCCCAACTGCTCGGCTGTGCTGCCACCTGGTGGGAAAGCCGCCATCACCACCCTCCCGCGCAGCGCTACGCTGCCCCGCCGGCGGGGAAAGGCCGGCAGCTGGCGGTGACAGACGAAGGGGCCGGGGCCCGCAGCCACAAGGCCTGCCCAACCCCCTCCCACCCCGCTCCGGGCAGCGGCCTCCGGGAAGCACGCCAAAGACGGTCCCCGGTGCCGGTCGCCCCTCTTCCGAGGGGTGAGCACGGGTGGGCGGCCGCCTGCGGGGGGGCGCGCCGCAGGCTTCGGCACCTTCCCTCTGCGCAGCGCCCGGCCCTTCACGGCCCGCGCCGCCCCACCGGCGGGGCACGCCGGCCGGGAGTCACCGCCCTCCCGCCGCAGCACTGACCGGGAGCTGCGAGCCCGCGAGGCGGGAAGGGATCTCTCCCGCCGGCCAGGAGGGGCCAAAGCGGCTCCTCGGGCCGCGCAGCTGCCTCAGCACTGGGGAGAACGGCCAAGGCCCGCCGCCTCCCGCCTCCTTGTCTGGAACCAAAAGCAACGCCACATGCTTCCTTCCCGGTCCCCCTCAGCACCCCGCTCTCCTCTGACCAATGGGCACCAGCACGACGGGCTGCAAGCCAATACAAAGCTTCATCGCGTCTTAGTCCCGCCCCCTCTGCCAATGAGCGCGCTCCTCACCTGCCCGCCGTTTCCCTCCCGCCAATGAGAGCGAGGCGCGGGCTCGTCCTCGCTGCCGGGGGTTGAGGGGGCCAAGATGGCGGCGGCGGGGAAATGGAGCCTGGGCGCCTGTCAGCTCGGCGACGGCGGCAGCCAGCGGGCGGTGAGGAGCTCTGCGGCGCGCCCCCAATTCGTCGAGGGCTCCATCGTCAGGGTCTTAATGGAGAATTTTCTGTGAGTGAGCGGTGGGCGCTTTCTCCTCCCAGGTAGCGGCGGGCGAGCGGCGGCCATTGGCCGTGAACTCCCTGCCGCCTCAGAGGTCGGTGGCTCGCTTGGGCGGCTTCGGCTTCCTTCCCCCCTTCAGTCCCGTTTTAAAGTGGGTGCGGGGCTCGGGAGCTGGCGGTTAAGACAGGAAGGCCAAACCCGGAGCAGCGGGCTGGCGAGGCAGGGACGCGCTCGCCGCTGTTGTTCTCCGCCGTGGTGCGTGGAGCTCGGAGTCACGCTCGGTTAACAGGGGGCCTTATAAGGCCTTGGATACCGAGGCGAGTCGGGACTGGAAGACGGAGTGCGTGAAACATTTTTTCCTTGGGAGGTGATGCCTTGCTCAGAGCGGGGAGGACCTGCTTTGTGGATTACGAATTCTGTAGGTTCCTAGTGCAGTGTCGCTTCCGTGGGGCTGCGTTCTCCAGTGGTGGTCGTGTCGGCCCTTCATCCCCGGAGGTAGTGGTTCCAGTTGTCCATGTCAGCTTCTGCATGCATTTTTTTCTCCCAGTTAGGTGATTGTCAAGCAGTGGAGGAGGGGAGAGTGCAGGAGATGTTAATAGGGCAGCAAGGACTGGCCTTGGTGTTATCTTTCTGTATGTGCTTTCTCCAGCTTCTCTGTATTGGGAATACTGTTCTGTCTGCAGTTGCTAGTAGAAGTTTTCAGGCCATTTTCTTGTGGCTGGTATGCTGATAGCTCCATGTCAACCTTGAAAACAGTTCTGAGTAGTGTAGTTCATGGGTCACACTACAGATCTAAGCGAAGCTTCAAACATGGTAGTTTAAGCCTCAGCATTAAGGGTTCAGATACCTTCTCTTCTAGAAGTACATGGATTATGTTACTGCGTTACCATTAACTGTTTTCTGTTTCTTCCTTGGTGTTAGTGTCTCAGTTCCCCTCTGTGTTTCGTACAGTGCGGGAACAGAACATCAAATGGTGAAGTTCCTTACGAATTTGGGATCTTACTGATCATACCAACATTAGTTGTTCGTCTTGAATTTGCATGCTGGGGCTTGGTCTCTTTCTGTAGTTGCTATTGCACTAGGCATGCTGGATGCACATGATGAAAGATGTCTAATACAATTTAAAAAAAAATCAGTGATAACAGGCTAATGTTTTAGGTTATTGTAACTCAAGAAAGCTACTGCAGTGATGTACCGATACAGAGTTCCACAGAATTCTTGCAGAGCTTAAGACCCAAGTACATTTTGTACAGGTTAGATGAGTGGAATCTCCTTCTGTGACTGTGGTGCAGCTGGAATTAAATGTAACAGACTTGACTGAATTCAGTCAATTTTCTTTCTTTCTTTCTTTTTTTTTAAATATGTAAAATAATATGATTTCCTAGTAAGGTCAATAAAAATTGTCATTATGTGGTTGGATTTCCTTCTTTATAACGATTTGTTATGAAGAAAGTTGTTCTAAGTACTCTGGCTGGTAGGAATGTATTCCACAGTGTTCTATTGTAGTGTTAGTTTTCACTCCGATATTTTCTTACAAAACTGTATTGGAGGATTGAGTCTAGATTTGATAAAATTATCTGTCTCATTTAATATAATCATAAAGTGTTTTTAAGGAAGTAAATTTTTTTTAAGGTGACATACTGTTTGTAAGGTTCAAAAAATTACTGTGATTTTCAGAACATATGACACGTGTGAAGTACGTCCAGGACCCAACCTGAACATGATTGTAGGTGCTAATGGAACAGGAAAGTCAAGCATTGTTTGTGCCATCTGCCTGGGACTGGCTGGAAAACCTTCTTTCATAGGGCGAGCTGATAAGGTAACTATGAACTTTCGTATTTTTCATGTTTAATCTGAATTTCATTAAAAGCCCTGTTCAGCAGAGGAGGGGGGAAAAGACTGTTTTCCTTGATTGGCTTTATTTTTATAAAAAGGTGTCCAAATTATAGAATAACCTGGTCCAGAGACGATGGCTTTTGCCAAGGGGGTTTTGTCTTACTTAACTACTTGTCTTGGCTGAATTATGAAGTGGAAGCACCTGAATTGTACTGGCACCTGAGCAGACTAGAGGTTATATTTGAAGATGTCTAAGCCTCCACAATGGGGAAGGGAAATGCCACCTAATGCATAAATAACATTTGATCAGAAATACCAACTAAAGGAGAAATAAAATAAAAAAAGTCTAACTTAAGTTTCCAAGTATACAGAACCTGTAGAAATAACATATATCCTCAGTGTGTCTGAGAATTTATCTAAAAGCATGGAGCCACTGACCTTTGATTTAAATGGAATATGGATTGTTTTGGGTTGTTCTACTATTATTTTCATTTTTTGATCCCAAGAGATCATGTGTTGACATTACAATAGGAAGTTTGTATTGTCAAATTTTTAAGTTTTGCCCTTGCTTTCTTGGATATTCTGGTTGGATGGGATATATTTCAGTAAACCTTTGGAGCACTGAATCTGGATACCTAAATGTACATATTCTCTGGTTGCAGCTCAGTCTTGAGCAAATATAAGTATGGAAATTGACTGCATAGCAGTACTGTGTGTTGGTATTTTTATTGTTTTTTCATGTTTATGTATTTTTATACTATTAGAATTTGCAGTTCTATTAGTACAGATATTTGGTAATGTCTTTCATTTGTATTGCCTTTGTTCCCTGAATTCATGAGAAATTCTTGTCTCTGTGGATCTGTTGGTTATAATTTGTTCAATTTTGAAGGCTTAAATTGACCAGAAATTGTTAACTTGTGGAGGAAGTTCTAATGTTGCTAGTGGATGAGGAAGATAATAGTGTCTTCCTTTATTTTTAGTTAATACTTATCCAAAATAAATTTTTGTTTTTAATTGTGAGTTTTCAATAAAATATCCCATTACAGCAACTCTACTATACAAATAGATATTTTTGTAAGAGATTACATTTTAATACACTGTTATTTTGCAGTAATAACTTCTATAATTAACTTTGTAGGTTGGTCTCTTCGTAAAGCAGGGGTGCTTGAAAGGTGTAGTAGAGGTTGAACTGTAAGTAATAAAATGTATTACCTCATGCATTTTTAATTATATTGTTTCCCCACACAGTCATTCATAAAGTTGTGAAAAAATAATCCGGTATACAGAGATCTGCCTTTAAGCTGGTGATTTACTTTTTGGTTTTTTTTTTACCCAGACTTCAAAATTTTAAGGTTAAATAATTACCATGCAAGAAATAACCAGTGATGGCTGGTCTTTGTTTCGCTTTCTGAAGCATTTTACCTTATTTCGATATACAAAGAATATATAGATAAAGATTGATGTATATGGTGTGTTTAGTGCTTGATTACATCTAAGGTTCAGATGATTCTGATGTAGTCAGTACAGCCATCATGACATAGTGGTTGGAAATTATTTTTAAAGATAATAAAAAAGTCTTAAATTTTAAAACCAAATGTTCTGCCTTCACTTTCTTATACTGATACTGCTGGTATGAGGGGGTCCTCTACATTCTTACTGAAAACATCACACACAGAAACAAAAGAAGAAAAAAAAAAAAAGTAGATCTAATTCCAGCTAATGCAGTCTTCTAGGTAATGTTTTAGCAAAACAGAGCAACTGAAAGTCATTTGGACTTACTCTGTAAAATTCCATCAGTAGCTTGTGGTTGCAGGGCAATATTACATGCTTCCTATAAGGTTGTTTTGGGTTTTTTTTTTTGCCAACTAAAGAGAGACTGCCCTAGTAGAGTTCCTAAATGTGTGGGTTTTGTGGAAAGCTGCAATAGCATAGGTGGTTTTGATAAGCCTTGACCTGATCTGTTATCCTGAGCTAAATATAACATGGAACTAATCAACTGATTCAGAGCCTGAGTTAATTTGTGTAACAGTTGGCCACCCTGACCAAGTTGTATAAAAAGATTGTGTTAAGGAAAAAAGATATACTGGAACAGGTCTTTGAAAAAATCTTATCCACTTTTGTTCTTATGGGAGTGATCAAGTACGACATTCTTTGGAGAGTGGCCGAGCAATGGGTCAGGAGGTAGGATGTCTTTCAGGTAGATGGTGTGATTGTTTCAACATAGATACATCCGAATGCTACTTGAAAGTCTGAAGAGAGACTTGCAGTATGTGAAGACTTAGCATTTTTATCATAGTGGTTGCAAGGTAATTCAGTCCTTTGTCTAATTGGTAGAAGATATTTAAATGCAACATCTAGGGTGAGAGACCAATGATGCAGAAGATTGTTTTTTGACAGAAATTTTAAAATTTGAGGTCTATAAGCATGCACTCTCTTGATTGAATTTGGCTGTTGGATTGTAACTAAAATCAAGAGTTACAGTACTAAGAAGTCCTTAATTTGATAAAAGAAAGGAGCATGGCTTTGTAGGCCTTTTGAAGGAATTCTGGTATATTAAAATAAGGTAGTGGATACTTGTGAGGAAATAATCATACAGTCTTCAAAAAGCAGGCTCATATCCCTATGGCATTTATTGCAAACACTGGAAGCTGTTGAATTACTCACTTCTGACTTCTATTCTTAAGTCTCCTAAGGTACATGGACTCCAAACTTAGGAGCCCTTATCCTCCATGTTTAACAATATGCTGACTGAACAGACACTAGGCAATTTCTAAATCAAAATGGTGACCAAAATTTCAAGAGTTTATGACTATCTCATTGCTCATTTGTTATTGATGCATCTTAACCAGACTAAATTTTTGAAGGTAAGTATTGAGCTAGAGAACTAAGTGGCCAACTGATGCATCTTTGCTGTTCTTTAAAAGCAGAAATGAAAACAAATTAGTATTTTTCATAGTGTGTGATACTATTTTTAATCCTAAATGGAACGTATATATGTATATACACTATAGGTGTAGTTCTGTACACTAATATTTTTCACTTTAAAGGCATAGTGTTACTGTGCACCTCCTGCATACAGATTTTAAAACTTACTAGAAATGTCATATAAAAAAGTACACTTTTATGTAAACTATTCTCATCTGTAACAACTTTTAAATGGTTCATATATATAGCCATAGAATGGTTTGATTTGGAAGGGACCTTAAAGATCATCTGGTTCCAGCCCCCACTTTCAGCATGAGTATGTCATTTATATAAATAACTTCCTCTGAGTTAAGATTTGCAGATATTCTTGATGTTTTCCATGTGAGATTAATTCATCACTGAAGTACTGGACATTTTCTGAAGCATAAAATGTGAATGTGCTGCTACTGTGCAGTTACTTTATATTAAATATTTAGATATCTAAAAGTTTTAATACCGTTTGGCACTTGGTAACCTTTGTATATTCTTAAAAGTGTAGACACATCTTTTTATTAATCAGGGCTAAGACACCTGACAACATCATTATCACACGTGAGATTCAAGTGGTGAACAACACATCAACATGGTTTATCAACAGAAAGCCAACAACCCTGAAAACAGTAGAAGAGCAGATTGCAGCCTTAAACATCCAGGTGGACAATTTGTGCCAGTTTCTTCCTCAGGTATGAAGGAATTTTGAAAGACAGTGGCTACAAATGGAGTGCTGTGTTTTGAGAGGGTTTTGTTGCTGCTTAGCTTTTGTAGCACTTCAGTGATTTAACAGGACAGCACGAAGAATGAGAGGGATGAGGTAGCCATACTAGTGCGATGCTGAAAGAAAGGAGGCACTGTGTGACAGTTTTGTACGTGCTGTCAGCTGACACTGAAAGGAAAGCTGCTGATGTTCCCCATGTTGGTGTTTGAGTAGCAGCACTAGCAGTGGTATCTCTCTGTCTTATCTGTGCTGCTTTAGGGATGTTCTTAAACAAAAAAATCTGCAGGGAAATTTTTATAAGATCTTGAGATCTTATAGAAGGGGAAGAGTTGTCTGGATTTCTTTCTCAAAAAAAAAAAAAAGCAGTCCTACTAAATGACTCTGCAGTTGCAGCAGAGATTGCTAGTAGAGCCTTTTTGGTAATGTCTGTGGCTCAACAGATTCTTGAGTGTAGTGTAGGAGTTAAAAACACTTCAGATCAAATTATGAAAGAGTAAAATCATCCTGATGGAAAATACGTCCTAAAGGAGAGAGAAGATTAACAAATACTGCAGGCAGTTTCTATATCTGAATCCATGCTCAGCTATGTCGGGATTTCTGTGCAGATAACTAAGTTGCCTCACAATTGCACCTTAAAAAAAGTTATGGCAGGTTCCTTACTAAGACCTTCCAAGTTCACGTGGATCATAAGGGGTGTCAGTAAAAGGAAACGTTATCAGAGCCTAGCCAACCATGGGTTTATTGTTCTATTCAAGGAGAAGTGCATTGAAGAAGACATGCTGAAAACCACTAGAATTTAGAAAGCTAATACTGAGGAAACAACTATTCTGGGTTGTTGTTTTTTTTTTTTTTTTTTCATTTACACAATCACAATATTTGTTTAAAGTAGAACTTTTCTGCATACTCTGCCAATATAGCTTTTGTATTTACAACAGCTTTTTTTTCTTTAGTACATAAATGTCAGTTCAGTGAATATTACTGTGTTGAAAGTTTTCATTTATTTGCTCTCTGCCACTGTAGCAATGGCAAGCATACCATTCACTCCAGTCTTGGTTTTCACAGAATTATAGAATGGTTTGGGTTGGAAGGGACCTTAAAGATCATCTAGTTCCAACCCCCCTCCGCCACAGGCAGGGACACCTTCCACTAGACCAGGTTGCTCAAAGCCCCATCCAACCTGGCCTTGAACACTTCCAGGGATGGGGCATCCACAGCCACTCTGGGCAACCTGTGCCAGTGCCTCACCATCCTCACAGTAAAGAAATTCTTCCTTACATCTAATCTAAACCTACCCTCTTTCAGTTTAAAGCCATCACCCCTTGTCCTATCACTACATTCCTTTGTAAAAAGTCCCTCTCCGGCTTTCTTGTAGGCCTCCTTTAGGTACTGGAAAGCTGCTATAAGGTCTCCCTGGAGCCTTCTCCAGGCTGAACAACCCCAACTCTCTCAGTCTGTCCTCATAGGAAAGGTGCTCCAGCCCTCTGATCATCTTCATGGCCCTCCTCTGGACTCATTCCAACAGGTCCATGTCATTCTTATTTTGGGGGCCCCAGAGGTGAATGCAATACTCCAGGTGGGATCTTGATGAGAGCAGAGTAGAGGGGGAGAACCACCTCCCTCGACCTGCTGGTCACACTTCTTTTGATGCAGCCCATGATGCCATTGACTTTCTGGGCTGCAAGCACACATTGCTGGATCATGTGAGCTTCTTGTCAACCAACACCCCCAAGTCCTCCTCAGGGCTGCTCTCAACCCATTCTCCGCCTAGCCTATATTTATGCTTGGAATTGCCCTGACCCATGTGTAGGACCTTGCACTTGGCCTTGTTGAACTTCATGAGGTTCGCACAAGCCCACCTCTCAAGCCTGTCAAGGTCCCTCTGGATGGCATCCCTTCCCTCCAGCATGTTGACCACGCCACAGAGCTTGGTGTCGTCAGCAGACTTGCTGAGGGTGCACTCAATCGTGCTTGTCAATGTCACCGACAAAGATGTTAAACAGTGCCAGTCCCAATACTGACCCCTGAGCAATGCCAGTCGTCACTACTCTCCACTTGGATGTCAAGCTGTTGACCGCAGCTCTTTGAGTGCAACCATCCAGCCAATTCCTTATCCACCGATTGGTCCATCCATCAAATCTGTGTCTCTAATGTAGAGATAAGGGTGTCATGTGGGACGGTGTCACATGCTTTGCACCAGTCCAGGTAGATGTCATCAGTTACTCTTTCCTTACCCACCAGTGCTGTAACCCCATCATAAAAGGCCACCAGATTTGCCAGGCACGATTTGCCCTTAATGAAGCCATGGTGGCCGTCACTAATCACCTCCTTATTTTCCATGTGACTTAGCATAGTTTACAGTAGGATCTGCTCCATGGTCTTGCTGGGCACAGAGGTGAGACTGCCTGGCCTGTGGTTCCCCAGGTCTTCTTTTTTTTCCCCTTTTTAAAAATGGGGGTTATGTTTCCCTTTTTCCACTCAGTGGGAACTTCCTCCAACTGCCATGACTTCTCAAATATAATGGATAGTGGCTTAGCCACTTCATCCACCAGGATCCGTGGATGCATCTCATCAGGTCCCGTGGACTTGTGCACTTTCAGGTTCCTCAGATGGTTTCAAACCTGATCTTCTCTTACAGTGGGCTGTTCTTCATTTTCCCAGTCCCTGCCTTTGCCTTCTGTGACTTGGGCAGTGTGGCTGGAGCACTTGCAGGTGAAGATTGAGGCAAAAAAGTCAGAGTACCTCAACCTTCTCCATTTCCTGGAGGTCCAGGTCTCCCGTTTCCTTCTGGAGAGGGCCCACATTTTCCCTAGTCTTCCTTTTATCACTTTTTATCATGCTTTTATCTACCTATAGAAGCTTTTCTTGTAGCCCTTAACATCTCTGGCCAGCTGTAATTCTATCAGGGCTTTAGCTTTCCTAACCTGATCCCTGGCTGCTCAGGCAATTTCTCTGTATTCCTCCCAGGCTACCTGTCCTTGCTTCCACCTTCAGTAGGCTTCCTTTTTGTGTTTGAGTTTGTCCAGGAGCTCCCTGTTCATCCATGCAGGCCTCCTGGTGCTTTTTGCGTGACTTCCTCTTTGTTGAGATGCATCACTCCTGAGCTTGCAGGAAGTGATCCTCGAATATTAACCAGGTTTCTTAGGCCCCTCTTCCCTCCAGGGCTTTATCCCATGGTACTCTACCAGGCAGGTCCCTGAAGAGCCAAAAGTCTGGTCTCCTGAAGTCCAGGGTAGTAAGCTTGCTGTGTGCCCTCCTCGCTGCCCTAAGGATCTTGTACTCTCCCATTTCATGGTCACTGCAGCCAAGGCTGCCCTTCAGCTTCACATTCCCTACCAGCACCTCCTTGTTGGTGAGATCAAGGTCCAGCATAGCACCTCTCCTCATTGGCTCCTCCATCACTTGGAGAAGAAAGTTATCATCAACACATTCCAGGAACCTGGATTGCTTATGCCTTGCTGTATTGTCCCTCCAATGGATACTGGGGTGGTTGTGGTCTCCCATGAGGACAAGACCTTGTGAACATGAGGCTGCTCCTATGTGTCTATAGAGAGCTTCATCCGCTTGGTCTTCCTGGTCGGGTGGCCTGTAGCAGACCCCCACCATAATGTCACCTGTTCCTGCCCTCCCTTTAGTCCTGACCTATAAGCTCTCTGTTGGCTCCTTGTCCATCCCCAGGCAGAACTCCATGCACTCCAGCTGGTCATTGACAGAGAGTAACACCCCCTCCTTGTCTCCCCTGCCTGTCCTTCCTAAAGAGCCTGTATCCTTCCATTCCAACACTCCAGTCATAGAAGCCATCCCACCACGTCTCCATGATACCAGTAAGATCATAGTCTTGCATGTGTGTGCATGCCTCTAACTCCTCTTGTTTATTTGCTATGCTATGTGTGTTTGTACAGAGGCATTTAAGTTGGGCCCCCAATGAAGCTGACTTACTGGCTGGAGTAGCTGGAATTTATTTATGCTGCTTTTCAGGTGCTCTCCTGCTGACCTGTGATCCCTCTCCAGGCTGTGGGGATCTGTTGCTGGCACTGGTGTCAAACTGGTAGGAGTGGGATGGATTGGGTTCTCCTCCCCTGGCAACTTTAGTTTAAAGCCCTCCACCAGCTTGGCAAACCTATGACTGAAGATGCTCTTCCCCTTCTCTGACAGATGGGCCCCCTCAGCCCCCAGTAGACCAGGTTTCTCAAAGCGAGTCTTATGGTCTAAGTAGCTGAACCCCTGGCTGTGGCACCAGTCCCATAACCATTTGTTGATTCACTAGATTTGTCTGGCCCTTTCAAACCCCTGCCCTTTGACTGGGAGGATAGAGGAAAAAACTACCTGCGCTCCAGAGTCCCTTACGGCTGCTCCCACGGCTCTGTAATCCTTGATACTCCTCAGACGGCTCCTAGCTGTATCACTGGTACCCATGTGAAACAACAGCAGCGGATAATAGTCGGTGTACTGTAGGAGACTTCGTAGTCTCTCGGTGACATCCGTGATAGGAGCCCCCGGTAAGCAGCACACCCCTCTAGAGAGTGCGTTGGGTTGGCAGATGGGTGCCTCTGTACCTCTCAGAAGAGAGTCGCCTACTACTATCACCCGTCGCCTTTTCTTAATTGTGCTGGTTGTTACACGGGGAGCAGATCGGGCTGCCTTACTCCAACGTCTCTCCTGATCTGATGGGTCTTTCCTCTTCAGTCTGCAGAGCAGTGAAGTGGTTCTGCAACGGCACCTCAGGCTTCAGTAGAAGTCCCTTCCTCCTGCTGGTCTTTGCCATTGCATTATTAGCCCCCCTCCCTTCTGTGTGTGCTGATGGGGGAGTTTTTGGCTATTTGGCCGTGGGTCCCCTGCAGACTGCGCTTGGAACCAGCTATCTAAGCCCTTCTGAGCCTCCCTAATGTTACACAGCCTTCTCACTGCCTACTGCAGCTTAGCCACCTGCTGCAGGAGGTCCTCCACGCGGGCACACCTTTTGCAGGCAGGTCTGCTGCCTGTCCCTGCCCCAGGAGAAAGGTGTAGGCACTTCCTGCAGTCTGAGGTCTGCACTGCAGCCTCTCCCTCCAGCAGTTCTATCTGGGTTGAGGCATCAGTCACTGCTGGCGTGGATAGTGCAGACCCCCCAGCTGGAGCTGCAGCCTTTGCTGTCGGGTGAGTGCCTACCATTCCACCTTGAGGGTCAGGTAGGATGGGTGCAGGTGGTCACAGAACAGTGCCTGGCTCCTGGGTTATGTGAACTTCAAGCCTCTCCACTCGTCCGGTGGAATGCCCTCCTTTGACGAGGTGGCCTCCCATGCCAGCTGCTGTGCCAGGCCCTGTTCGCCCACTCTGGTGGCGGGCTGCCCTTGGTGGGAGTTGGGGGCGATGGCCGTTAGTCCTGGCCCCCCAACGCCTCATCAGCAGTTCTCCCTCCTGAGAGCTGGCGGGTCTCCTCGCTGTTTGGGGGTTTCCCCTGCTCAGGACACCCCCCTGTACACCATGATCCCATGCTCTGCTGCAGAACGTGCCGGCACTGGAGCTGATCGCCTCGATGAGTTTTGAGCTTTTTCGCTGCCTTGGACAGTAGCAATGCTTCCTGATACCCTTGGGTGCCAGCCTTAATATTATCTTCTCCATTGCTTAATTTTTTAGTTGATCATAGTATTTATACTGGGAAGGTGTAGCCTCAGCAGCCTGAGAACAAGAATACAGTGGAATAAAAGCTTTAATTGTACTAAACTGTCTTGTTCAGAAGAATGATAGCTAATTCAGAAATAATGAACCAATCCATATCCTCAGCAGCTACCCTCAAAAGCTGCCAAGCAGCCAAGAACAGCTAAGGTTTAAGCTTGAATCATTCCAGAACAGCTCCAACAAAACCATATATCAAATCTTACAAATGTTTAGGAGGGTTTGGTTGCTATGAGATGATCATCCTACGCTTAACTATGCCAGAGCTATCTGGCATAGAACTGTAAGTCAGGTGATAGTCACGAGAAGTTGCATTATTTTAATCCAGTATTACTGTATTGCACTGTTCTAACTAATACTGTATTTCTGTAACTTTTTTTATTTTGTAGGACAGAGTTGGAGAATTTGCAAAACTGAGTAAGATTGAGTTGCTTGAAGCCACTGAAAAATCTGTCGGTCCTCCAGAAATGTACCAATTTCACTGTGAACTGAAAAACTTTAGGGAAAAGGAAAGAGAACTGCAGGTAAACAAGCATATTAGAGAGAGAGCAGTGACTATAGGGAAATTAGCATAATAAAATTTAATGTGAGATCTTAGAGAATTAGGTGGTGATATTTATTTACAACGTCTGCAGTAAGTTGATTTTACCCTTCTCTCAGAATTAATTCACTCTGACACCCACATGCTTATAAGCATGAAGACATAGGAGCAAGCAGTCTGGACGCAGAGGACAAGGGGTGCCTGTTATCAAGTACTTGTCACTTCTTTGGGATTCTTGACTGGTAACAACTTTTCTGGACAGATCTTTTAGAAGTCATCAGATGTTATAGGGTGGTCTTTTGCTTTAATCTTCCTGACTTCAACTTCCATAAATTATGGACAAGTAGTTGCCTGCTACCTGTTTTTCCTGGTTTGGAATATCAAGAAAGAGGAAAAGGGATAGCGCATGCAATAAGCTGCAACCTTGTTGCCATTGTGGTTTTAGGTGGCAGGGTCTTTCCCTTACAGTTAGTTGTACTGTGATCTTACCAGAGCACAGGCTTAGTAATCTTTGCAGAAATAATGTGTCCCTTGCTGGGAATAGTGCCTTGGGAACAGTGTCTGTCATTAGCCAAACAGGCCATTCTTTTAATCCTTTGTTCTGCTGTTTCTTGCGCTTGTGTGCACGCATGCATTTCCACTCACACATACTACATTCAAATACCAACCTTAATGTTTCTGTTAGAGATCTCTACAAAATACTTCACAAGCATTTTTGCTCCTTGTATTTATCAAACCCAGTTATAGTGGTTTAGAAATGTCTAGATTAATAGAGGCTTGAGGTGTAGGCAATACTCATTTTCCTGAGAAAATGTATTTTAAAAAATTAAAGTATTTTCTTCAGATTAAGATTTCCATTTAAATTAGATTTGTTTTCACAGAAACTATGTGATAAACGTACTTGAAAAAGCTATACAACTATTCGTAGTGGGGTTGTTCCCCTCTAATTACTCCTGTACTAAAATGTCCTCCGTAGTGTTAAATTTCTGCTTAATGTACAGTTGAGGTGTGGACTATTTCTGAAAAGTGTTTTCACAAAGTAGATACTGTAAAACATGAAAATTTATATTCTTACAGAACTTGTTCAGAGACAAAACTAACTCTTTGGAGAAAATGAAACAGAGGCTTGAACGATACAAGCAAGATGTTGAGAGATACCATGAGCGCAAGCGCCATCTAGACTTAATTGAGATGCTTGAGAGGAAAAGGCCTTGGGTGGTAAGTTTTTATTTTCTTTTCAGTTTTTTTCTTACCCAACCCATTTTTCCTAATACTGAAATATTAGAAATATGCCAAAAGTTTCTTTAAAAGAAGTTTGACCAGAGTAACTTGAACATCATTACAGTTGCTTAGTGCAAACAGGCCAGGTCTTGAAATACTGTTCTTGGCCTAGCTTTGATCAGAGGTTTGCTTGCCTATGTAGCTCAGCTGAAGAAGTTGCTGAAGAAGTAACTTAGGTACTGCCCATTTAGGAAAGCCAGCAATATGGGCCAAGAGCAGTACTCCATTTATTCCTTGCTGACACAACTGGCTTAATTCAAGTGCCTAGACAGTTCCAATTGCTTCTTCCAGCTATAACTTTTTTCTTCTACAGAACAAGTTTGTTGTTGGTTTTGTTTTGTTTTGTTTTTTTACAGGTTGCCTTCCCCTTTGTTAATTTTATTTATTAATTGAGGTTTGGTGTGCATGACATAAATCATGGTGAATATAGGTTGCCAATATCAAAAATGTTGGCATTTGGAGAGATGGAAATTTTAAATAAATTTAGAAGAGTCTAGAGTCAAGGACAGGTCATTTATACAAAGCAAAACAGGACTTTCTGACCAGCACTTTGATGATTGTAGTTTAGTTGATTGTTGAATGGTCAGTCAGATTAAAGCAGTCTAAACAGTTTAAGCTGACGTGGTTTTTTCTATATTGAAGCAATACATTGTTTGCCAGCACTACAGAATTCATGAAATACAGATACAGAACTTATGAAAACTTATATGTAATATTTGTGGAGGATGCAGAAAACTTTTGCAAGGTATTTTGTTGCAATTTTGGAGATAACAAAGCCTCACATGGGTATACAAAGAACTTTATGTCCCTTGTATCCTGAGAGCAACTGGATTCAGGACATGTACCTTCACTGCCTTCACACCTCTGTGCTAGCAGAGGAGCAGTAATTGAAATAGATGGATGGTGGTAAGTGCGAAGGAGGTGGGCTGTACTCTCTGTGCCATTAGGATTGGACTTCCGCACTTGGTGAATGATGCAGGTTTTTCCTACTACATGTGCATTAGCCTGGTTTAATTAACAAGAAGAGAGAGTTACTTTATTAGGAGATGTATAGGTCTTGCGTAGTTAATGTAGACTGATACTGATTGTTCTCTACTATAAAATAATTGCAGATACAGAACTCTGAAGGCTGGTCAGCAACTTGTGGGAGGGAAACTAAGTTAGGAATCTTACCTGCTGTCAGTTAAATTGTTTTCCATAAGCTTGAGAATGTTGCTGTTATTTACATGTTTCTTAAACAAATTTAGACAGAGTTCTTCACACCATACTCTTTCACTGCTGTCTTCTAGGCAGTTTGCATTGCAGAGTGTATTAAATACTTTTGGTGGGTGCACTCAATTCTGAGAAATTTAACTTTTTGGCCACTGAATCCATAGAAACAACAGTGTGTATTGACACCTGTGTGAAGTTCTGATTTGTAGTACAGAATCAGTAGTGTGTACCAGATTGTTTACCAGAAGTCAGTTGTCTGTGAATAATGTACAGTTGAAGTCAAGGGTCATCAACATAATTTTTTTACTAGGTAGAAGATATTTGATTTACAGGCTGCAACAAAATTTCACATTCCATTGTGATCTTCAGTGTGTAAGATCATTGCTATTTCGTGGTTTGCCAAATCCTTTGGATAGATCTTTTGGATCCTATATTGGATATTCTCCTATATTGCAAATATCAATCTCTCGCTAAAAGAAGAAACACATTCTCTTACAAGGGCATATTTTTTTGTCATCTGTTCTAGCACTGTTTAATCCTAAGAATAAACATTTTTGATGTCTTAAAATTGGGTTCACCAAAGTTGAGAGTAGTACTGGAGTTTACTCTTCCTTCTGTGCATCTTCCCCCTCTTCAGTCCTCCCCAAAAGGTAGGTTTCTACTTGTAGACCAAACATACCTATCTCTTTAGAATTGCCTCTATAACAAAATAGAATAGCTATTCAAGTCAGCCTTCCAATCAGCCAGGAGGCAGATGTGTAAATACTGCAGTATGTTATGAAATGGAGAAGACAGGCAGTGTGAAAACAAGTCAGCTGAAATGTGACACTAGATTATCTCTTGATCCTAGTGGCAAACAGGAAGTCTACTGCTGAACTTGTTTTACTATTTGACCACTGTAGAACTGCATTTTTATTCTGAAGACTCCACTGCTTTTCACCTGAGGAACACTTCTCTAGTCAAGTGTTTTTTCTAGTCAGTGCCAGCTGCTTCTGTATGTGGAGAATTATACACCACTTTTATATATGTCTGTGTCTAATAGGCTTTTCAGCATCTGTTTTGAATTCCATAAAATGGATCCTAGGACTACAACATTAAAGATTTGGACTCAAGGATTTAAGGGACATTTTATGTTCTTGTGTGTACTTTAATGGGACTTCCATCAAATGATTGTGTCATTACAATCAGTGAGCAGATTTAAGGAGCTACAGTTTTTTTGACATAGATAGCCCTTCTTTTGTAGGGACTTAAAGAAAAGGGGTTTCTTACCCCTCCAAGCTTAAGCTTAAGGTAGTATGGTATACACTAAGGTATACTGTCTTAAGGTAGTTTAGCAGCAGGAGGTGCAGTTCCTCCTGCTGCAAATGTCCTGAAAACACATACTTCTGAAGATGTGTTTAGACCAAGCCGTGTCCGTTCTTCTTTTCCTTCTCTTCCATTCACAACTGAGAAAAGATATGCTATATATTTCAGGCACAAATATCTCTTGGGAGGGCTGAAATCCTTTGGAAGCTAAGTGCATAATTACAAGCAACAAGGTTATTTGCTTAAAGGTTGTCAAAGTGTCTTGAAGTGTTAAAGGGATTTGCTGTATAAAAACCGTTTCATGAGAATTTCTGGGGAAACTTGCCTGTACTTTTGTGTCTGAAGAAATGAGGTGTAATTGTGTGTGTGCATTTGCTTCAACCTTGAAATATAATACCTTATTTAGAGCAGAGCTAAATTTTAAGCTTATCCTATCAGCTAAGTGGAAGTATAATTGCTTTGCTTCTGTAACTTTGTAATGGTGGCTACTGATTGTACTCCACATCACAGAATTACAGCAACTTTCTTAAATACTTTTTAGCTTTATGAAAAAGGTACTATGAAGAAACAATTTGGATTTAATAGCCTAAGTTGATTTATTTGTGATTAATCGTGTGTGGTTTACAAGCAGGGTAATTAACTAAGTAGGAAAAAGTGGTAGCAGATAAAGCAAAGTTAGCTTTTACAGATAGAGGTTGCAGGCTGTCTTTGTTTATTATTTTTTTTTAATGCTCCAAAGCTTGGAATAATCCAGGCAAATGCTCTAAACCAGGGGCTTTCTTTAATGCCTGCCAAATCCAACAGCTTTTTCTTCCTCTGCACCCCTACGTACATGTATCTACTTGTCTACCTGGTCCTCTGAGTATCTTTTTTTCTTATGAACCCTTAACAATCATAGAATGTCATGTTCTTTTTTCTTTTTTTTCCATTTGTTTGGTTTGGGGTTTTTTTTGTTGTTGTTTGGGGGTTTGGGTTTGGTTTTTTTTGGTTGGGTTTTTTTTTTTTTTGGTTGGGGTTTTTTGGGGGTTTTTTTGTTTTGTTTGGTTGGGGTGGTTTTTTGGTTTGGCTTTTTTTTGTTGTTGTTTGGGTTTGTTTTTTTTTTTATTTGGGTTTTTTTTTGGTTGGGTGTTGGGGGGTGTGTGTCTTGTTTGTTTGTTTTTAGTCCAGAGAGCATAGCACACAAAAGTTCACTAGTAATCAGTCCTACAGCCTACATTCTCGCCCACATTCCCACCTTCTTGAAGTGGAGGTTCTTGGTCACCACACTGCTTACCATCTCTTTCTTCTCAGGGATGCATCTCCAGTTCAGCTCCCTAGATAGTGGGTATTCATGGTGTATGTTGGGGGTTTTGTTTGTTTTCCAAAGTTCTGTTCCGCTCTGTCTCTCTCCTTGGTTTACTTCAGGGTTATATCTGTTACTGGCTCTGATGATCTGTCCAGCTCCTTCCTTTTCTTTCTCCTGAAGTTTTCTGTGGTGATTTGCTCCTTAGCTTGGGGTCGTCTGCCTAAGTAGTGCTCAAACTATGGACAGAAGGGGCTAAAGAATTACTTTTTCCACACCGATCCCAGATGGATTTAGAGGCAAGGTAATTGCAGACAAATTGGTCATTTCTTCTGCTACTTGAATTGCATATTATTTAAGAACCATTAAATGTGTGTTCTTATTCACTGGGGACTAAATGATCCCTACTTCTCCTAGTCACAGTGACTAGTAACAGGAGGATTACTTAAGTAGTTGCTCTAATACTAGTTTCTGAATGATGTTTTTCTCCTAAGATTGATGTACAATTAAATAAAATGTTAGAGCAGTATAAAATACTGGAATAGAAGATGAAAATCTTTAATGATTTTACTTTCAATTACTCCAAGGAATATGAAAATGTTCGTCAGCAGCATGAGGAAGTGAAACAAAGCCGAGACCAAGCCAAGGAAGAACTGAAGAATCTGAAAGAAATGCAGTTCCCAGTGAAAAAAAAAATCCAAGAAACTGAAGAATATTTTAAGAATCTGGATATGAAAATCAGAGATAAGGTAGGTCTTTTAAGGTCTCAGCTAACATATGTAATATTTCAGGAGGTCTGTGTTCAGTTTTGTAAAGTGTAAAGCAATAAACTTTTCTAGTGTGCTGTAATGATGGGTTTCAGAACAAGTTTTTCTGAAGTACTTGTGCCCTTGGTTCTCACTGCCTTCTCCACGTCTGTTCCATTAAAAGCAGTAAAGCTCAAGGAATACGTTTCTTAGTAAACCTTCAGTAGCAACTCCGAAAGTCCACTCCCTTGGTATTATAAGAGCATGCAAATTTTATATTCTCATCACAGAACCTTCAAAATCTTCAGGGATATAATGTTACAGTTTCCCTGAGTTAAATCCTTACGTTGAATTAGTTGCCTGTTTGCATCTGTTCTGTAGTTTGGGTTTATTGATGCTCTGTTTATCTTCTTAAAATGTATCCAGTTTGGGTGGTTAAGTTAAGTTAAATTACAACTTTTCTAGCCTGAAAGCGTTCCTCTAATATTTAACCTAATTCCATAAGTAGGGTATAATTTTTTTATTAGATGGTAACGCTCCATCAGCTGTGAATACTTCTATACATATGAGAATTTAATGGTAAACCTACCTATGCCTTACAGCTTACTAACTGTTTTTTTAATAGCTGCTCACTCTCTGGGGATATGGGAAATACTATTTCCGTATGACAAACAGGAAAGTACTGTAATTCTCTGAAGGATTTTAACTATCATGGACTATTCAGGCTGTGTAAGTCATTGTATGCATAGGCTGCACAAATTTTTAATGGATAACCAAAGTTAAATGATAACATGAGAATGTTTGCTGCAGTGAGTTCTCTTTGAAGATGACTGATCAGATCAAAGGACTTGCTGTGGAGACACGTGTGACATCTGTAGAGGACTGCTGTCATGAAGCATCTTGTAGAACCAGGGTCTGAAACTTCACTGGCATTTAGTGGACTGTGAGCTAATACACTGTCCATGTGCTTTCTTTAAACAAACAAAGACACCCCCCAAAAAAAAACAACAAACAACCCCACAAACAAACCAGAAAGACCAGACAAACAAAAACGACAGACTGTTGTTCACACCACTTCTGTTTTTCTTGTGATATAAACTGTACCAGTCAATACTACACCCAAGTACATTAGTATCATTATTAAGAAAGACTAAATGTATCCTTTTAATTTTGTGCTCCACAGTACTGCAAGAGTTTATTATGCTGTGATTAAAAATACCTAAATGTTTAAAAATGTTGCAGTTCTATTGAAGTGGGCTTTTTTGGGCGTGGTTGGGTTTTTTTGTTGTTTTAAGAGTAAGTGTACTTCCTTAGAGGGAAGTTAACAGCTGGAAGTTTGAAATTAATTTTCATAATGCAGTAACTGCCTTCATGCTTGTGAACTGCTAAGCTTCATTTTCACCGCTTGGTATTATCTTGCTAGGTTTTACTCATATCTTTCATTTTTATTGATGTTATCCTAATATATTTTTTCAAACAGGAAAAAAATTCTACTGAACCATTGCTACCACAAATCTTAGAAGTATTATGCTATATTTTGTGAAGGTTATCTTCTTTATGAGTTATACTCTTGTTTGTTTGAGAAACCTAGGACAAAACAATGAGCATTTTAATTTCAACTTTCAGGTTAACATGCTCAACATAGGCTATTTGCTACAGAACTGTGAAAGAAAAATTGGAGGAATGTACTAGCTGATCAACTCATAATCTCAAATCAACATGTTTTTCTGCTCAATCTAAACTTGTGGAGTAAGGTTTCACACATTAAACGTTCGCCAAGGTTAGCTGTATGCTCAAGTGGTGTTTAATTTGGGCCCAGAGGATGAATTAGGTGCATTCTGTTCTACAATATTCCAAAAGCCAAAAAGATGGGAAGAAGGAAGGATGCTACATTTGAAATAAATAATTTATGTAAGGCTTACTGAGATATTCTAATTCTGCTTTCCAGTGATTATTTACCACTATTTTGATTGTAATGTGTAGCTGGTACTATGTTTTATATAATATTATAAGATATTTTCAAACCTGAGTTTTGGTTCTGATGTTAAGTGATATGTCCAACTCTAATTTGAATGATTAATATTCTGTCTTGAAGAAGCCCAGCCCCCATAGAGTCCAAAATCGTGGAAAAAGGCTTAAGGGAATATATTATATTATATATTATATAATATTATATATATAATATAATATATTATATATATTATAGCTGACTATGGCATGAATAATTTGTATGACATCAAGCAAGTTAACAAGATGTTAGAAATGTATTGCTACTTTTTGAACTTTTGACAGTAGTTCTTTTTTGGGTACTGAAATCCGTTTCCCTCCCACATGCCTTCTTAGTTGGGCTGTGAAAATGAAGTTCTTTCAAAGGAGAATCAGTGCTGCTTGCACTGTCAGGAGATAGTTTTGACCTAAGGCAAAGCCTCAAGGCTTTTAAGTACCATACCTTAAAATTGCTTAAATTGCTCCTTCTTCATTAGTTCTTCACTTTTTTGTAGATAGTGCTTGAATTTATTGTAACTTAGAATTTTATCTTTATAGATGCAAGCATTTGGTGAGCACTTCACACCATTATGCTGTAAGCTAGCAGAAGTTGATTAATTATAAAAACAGTATAAGTCTAGTTTTGGCCCAAAAGTTGTTTTTTTTCAAGTCAAATTTCAATTTGGTAGTAAGGTCAGGCATTTTAAGTCCTCCCTATTTTGGACACACAGACCTGTAGGGAACATAATTGTCTTCAGGCCCTTTGGTCCAGGCTTATATCCATTATCAAATAACTGTAATCCTGACTGCTTCTTGAGATCTTGCTCTTGGCTTGAGGATAGGTATGTGAGAACAGAGATAAACCACCTCTTCGTTATGTCTTGTTTGCACTTTGTTGGTAAAAAGCCAGGAATGGTGTTACAGATTTTGCCTGGAAGGAGCTGGACTGGAAGTAAAGGCAGAGCTAAATCTGGGAAGAAATTCATGTATGGAGACACTGCATAACTGTTTCTCTTGTCTCTCTCTGTGTTTAAACCCTTTTAAAGATTTGGTTACACTAAGAATTCCTAGTAAAGTTTTATGCTTTGGGTGTGTAGGATGTGTAGATTCTGAAGAAAAGAAATTGGCCCATTTTGTAGGAAGAGGTTGATGAAATTGTCTGAGAGAAGCCTAGAATAGTTGAATAGTTTCCGCTTGAGGCTCTTTAAAGGCATTTGAACAGAGTGGACTGTACAATGCAATTTTTTTAGCAATATTTGACAATATAAAGCAGTGTGTTGTGGTTGTACCTTGAAAACCATAAAGCCAATTGCAGTTGTTAATCTCTTCTGTATGGTAGGTATATATAAATATAACAACTGAAAATATAATGGTAATTGAAAAATTGAATTCCAGTTCCTTACTAGTGTCCTGATTTTGAGAGCCTTCAGAATGGTTTTGTGAATATTTTGCATTAGTTTCCTGGGAGAGAACTTCCACTTCAGAGTGCCTGCCTGAGGTCTTTGGAGAGAGCACAGAATCAGTACTGCGTAGCAGTCAGCTGTGAAACCATGATGTATTGTTCCAAGTTGCCTTCATGCAAACAGCTGTAGAGTCAGGGTCTTAAGTTTTTGTACATCTGTCAGGTTGTGGGAGGGAAAAGATCCTGCGTAGTTTTATTTTCTCCATTCTTGATGCATCTTAGCGTTTTCACTGTAACTCAGTTCATAGGAAGACATTTCTTCCAGTGAGAGTGCTCTGTGTGTGTTTGTTTCCATGTCTGCACTGGAAATTTACAGTCCTTCCATCCTTCTGCAGTCCTCCAGTATTCTGCTTGCACTGTTTTCAGCCTTGAGCGTTCAGGAAAGGAGGAAGTAATTTGTAGAGAAAGCATAGTACACTTCCCCTGTGTTCAGGACTCACCTGTGCAAGTGCCCGGGCAACCTGACTTAGTATGACCTGCTTTGAGCAAGGTATTGGACTGGGTGATGCCAAGAAGTCCCTTCTGACCTATATTATTCTACAACTCTATAGAAGCTGAGAAGGATAGAGAAAGAGTAGACATGGGTGCCTGCACATGAGCTGAAGAATTGTCAAGCTCAGCTGTCTAGAATATAGCTTTAGCACAATGCACTTCAGAGGCAGGATGATTTTGACAAATTCTGTTTTGGCTGTCCTGTGCCTAGGAACTTATGCCTTTCTTGCTCAAAGTATAAGCTTTCCTTGGTAAAGTCAGTTTGGAAAAAGAGGTGAGAACATTTTAAAAGTGCAAGGATCCGAATGTAACATTTTTATTGAAATTGGGGATGGAGTTATTCAAATTTTAGATTAGGTTAGGAGACTTCCTCTGTCTGTCGTGCCTGGATTTGAAGATCTATAGCTGAATGGTTGTGAACAGTTCATATGCCATTATTCAGTTCTTCACAAACTGCAAGAAAGAATAATAAGGTGGTGAGTATGACTTTGTCAGTAATGTGGAATAAATGCTTAAGTTATGCATATACAGAATGGTCTTTAAAATATGACTGCTTGTTACAAATATAACCGAATGTATCTAATTGAAATATTTCATTGTATGCAGGCAGCTGAAATTAAAGATGTTTCTCAGAAATGTAAACAGAAACAAGATGCTTTGGAGTTGAAAGATAAACAAGTAAGAGTCTTGATATTTGTGACTTTTTTGGTGTTTCTTTGCTAATGTATTAATTCAGTGCTAGCTATAGTATATGCTGCATTCAGGCAGAATGCTGCTACTTAAATTGGGCAGTAAAACACAGATATGGGGGTGGGGTGGGGTGGTGTTGTCTGCTAGTCATTTAGTGGAGAGGGAAATTTCTCTGAAGAGGCTGCAAGTGCCTGCACACCTCACTCATTGCAGTACACAATGAATCTTTAAAATGCCTGTTAGTCAAACAGGTATTACTAAGGGACAGGTGTATGCTACATAAAATCAGTTACCTTGATGCAACAAACTTAGGAAAAGACAATGTGTATATATGCTATATATTACAGGCTTTCCTTGAAAAGCTACAGCCTCTATTACACTAATGGACTCAGCATTAAACATGCCCTCACATACTCTGAGAGAGACTCTAGGGTTATTGCTTCTGTTAAGTGTATATGTCCAGCATTTTTAAAAAAGAAAACACAGAGGTATGTTGTAAAACAGTTACAGAACTTCACCTAAGCACTCGGTAAAGAAGTGTATAAATTAAATATATAAGGGTGAAGAGTCAACGTTGCACATTGTGTTTGTGCTATAGGTTTTATGCAATCTTAAACTAACCTTTAATGTGTTAAGGAAGCTCTTAAGCTTTAAGCTTCTGCTTTTGTAAAAATAAAGGAACTTCAAAATTGTATTTAAAGGCTTGATTGTATTTTGCTTATATGTTCCTAAATCTTAATAAAATCTTGCCAGTTCTTCAACTGTCATAGGGATATTGGAACTCTGACAGACTCTTACGGTTTTAGTCCATTGTTACCTCAGCATTTAATAGCAGTTGCACAGATACCCTGGTTATTTGTCGCAGGTTTTTTTTATACTAAACTCCTTTAATGTTGGAAATAACTCAAAATTCTTAGATTGAGGAAATAAATCAAGCTTTGAGAATGAAAAAAGATGAAGAAATGGACAGACAGGTGAAAATACACAACACTCAGAAGATGATAGAAGAGTGGAAGAATGAGCTCAGTACAATGGCAGTCTCTGCAGATCTTCAGCCACAAACTGATGCTGTTAATAATGAGCTGAAAAAATTACAAGAAGAAAGGGCAAGTATTGATAGTGATATCAGTGATCTAACAGCAGAGAAAATGAACCAAAAGAGGGAAGAGAAAAGTAAGTTACTTGGGTTTTTGTTTTCTTTTTTTATGACTGTTTGTACAGAATCTGCTTGTTGTCCTGCTGTAGTAAAACAATTTAGGCTGTTTACCTCAAGCGTCATAGTAGTGAAATAATTTGAGACCTCAAATGTTTACCTCACATGTATCTTAGATGTGTAGCAGTCCTTTTGTCTGTTATCAGTTTTATTAAAAGTAACAGAAACTGCTTTCAAAATAGGAAGAACAAGAAGATTAAAAAGTGGCAGTTGACCTTAAAACTAGCCTTCAAAAAAATTAGTTTCCTCAGATCTCTGGGTAAGGAGACTGCTTTTCCAGTTTCATTTTTTTCTGTTATTAAATGAAGTTGTATACTGTTAGCAGGATACAAAAAAACCCAAACCTGAAGCAAAAGCAGTTTGCTTGGAAGATGCAGTGTTGAAAATTATCTCTTTGGCAGTATATTAGCTACTGATGCTGCTTTTGTCTTTTCTAGATGAACTTGAGCTAACCTTAGTTATAGTAAACTTCTTTATACTAGCCTAGGATTTACAAGTAGTTCTTTCTAAGAAAATTAAAATATTGGCTTGATGGGTAAGGTTGCATATATTCCTTGATGTGTGTAGTACATTTGCATGTACCTATCTGTCTGGCACTTAACTTGTCATAGAATCGAAGAAGAAACTGAGTTATAGAGAGACCAAGTGACCTAGGGAGGGAGACACTATATTTACCTTGAGAAACACAGAAAGTATTCAAACTCTGTTTCTCCTGAATAGCAAATGTTTTTGCACACAGTCTATTGTCACACATTGTGTCATCTGCAAGCATGAAATAACACTCAGATTTCATGTTGCTAGTCCCACTACCTCTTTCCTCTTCAGATGTTTTTTTGTTTTAAATATAAAGGTAGTAGAAGTATTGAAGAGAGGTATTTTAGGACTAAATTCCTGTGTTTTTACTGCACTATCACATTTTGTTATCCTTTGGGTAAGTCTTCATTTTATTTCAGATTTTAAGTTTTAATAGTTCTTAAGATTTCTTTTGAATAAGAAGTATCTTGATCCTGGGAAGAGAAGCCCTTAATTCTTATAATCTAACAACCTTATTGCTGGAGTAGCATAGTCAATAAATAGTGGAAAATACTAGTGTGTACTTGCTATGGACTATACTATTTACAAAACTGTCTTAAATTACAGGAATAACTGATCGCCTTGGACAACTTAATAATATAATGAATATGAAGGAAGAGAATCTTAAAGGGAAATTCCAAGACACACACTCTGCTCTTATATGGCTAAGAAACAACAAAGACAAGTTTAAAAAAAAAGTTTGTGAACCCATGATGCTTGAAGTAAGAAAATTTACTTGCGTGTCACTCTAACCAGTTAACGTTTAGTTTATTTTTCCCGTGCAAGACTTAGAGAATGACTTTAAGACTTTCAAGACACATCTTGAAATAAGCTGCCATTTACACGCAGGATACATTAGCATGGTGAACTATTTGTAATTTTAATTCTGTAGGCAATGTAGTAATAATCAACATTGAGTAAAATGGGGTTGTTCCTTCACCTTCCCTCCTCAAGGAGCAGTCCTTTATTAAGGTGCCCATTGCAGATTTCCTCTAAGGTACATCCAGTTATTTAGACTTAAGTACTTATTTGCTGCTTAAAAAAGCAGTGGTAGTTACAATTGAATACCTCCCCGTATAGCACAACCTGCTCAGCAGCTGTTATAACATGTCGCTGTGATCCCCAGATGTTTTTGTGGTTTGCTTTGCACAGCCAGCTACAGACATAGAAACACCTAATCTATCCCTAGTTTTGTTTTGTGTTTTGGTTTGACGGACACTGTACTAGCTAGGAATAGCAGGGCTAAATTTTCAAAGAGACTATTTGTTTTCTAGTGCATTCCTCCACCATTATCCCAGCCTTTTGCGATATGTGCTCCATGTAATGTGAAGAGGATGAAAAACTCCAGTGCAGTCCTCTTTCTTTTCCGAATTGCAAACTTATTTTAATAGTGTATTGCTACAGTTTAAATTAGTTGAATGTTGAATATATGTATACCAATTCTTACTTTTTATGCTAGAACTGTTCAAAATTCCTTTTGTTTAGTATAAATGCCAAGTATTTCTTGTTATTACCAGAACTTCCAATTCTTCCCAGAAGACCACATCAAGCCCATTTTACAAATGCTTTGATGGGATGCCTTTGCTTTTACTTTAAGGCCTCATTAACCTCTGTAACATCCACTAATGTCTGAATTTGTTTTCTTTGATATAATCTAAGTTAGTCTCATGTACTTATAAGCTCTCAAATTGCTGGTAAGTGTACCCAGCCATTGGCTAACTTGAGGTTATTAAATTGTGTAGGTATGTGTAGTTTTGCCTTTATATGTCACATATGGTGACATAATGTCTCATTACTAGTGAAAGTTACTGAATAATTCTGACATTAACATTTCATTTGCATATGAAAAGCTTCATCCATCTTAAACATGGATTATTTTTTTTCTTAAGAATTCAAAGAGAATTCAATGAATCTGTGAATCTCTACCTTTCTAGGGCTTCACAATTCTATATTTGTATTCAGTGATACCCACTGTGTCCAAATCAAAGGGAATTGCATTTGAATAATCCGTGGAGTGTGGCATTTTCTGGTTTTGATTCCTTAGGTCAATTGTTTGTAAACAGTGAGATACCTTTAGTAGTACTGGAGCAGAGCCATTAGGCATGAGATGGTGGTGGTTGCAATTGTAAGGTTAGGGTGGAGCAGAAGAGGAGGAGGTGGTATGGTAGAGACAGTGATAGCTCCAGGAATGCTGTGAAAGGATATGGATGGCTAAAAACTAAACACAATGACATGTGAGTTACTGTAGGTTTCATCCCAAGATAATTGGTTGCAAAAAGACAGGGAATATGGCTTTAAAGACATTTAAACATTGTTTTCATTAAATGGAGGATAGCATCTGAATACTTAAAATGTTTTGGGGGGAGGGAGGGGTGTTAAGCCCACTTGTATTAAGTCACTTTCTCACTACCTTTCTTTATCAGATCAATATGAAAGACAATAAACATGCTAAATATGTTGAAAATCACATTTCATCCAATGACATGAGGGCTTTTGTTTTTGAGAGTCAAGAAGACATGGAAAAGTTTCTTGTGGAGGCAAGTAGGCACCAATTTTAAAAATTGATTAAATACTGATGTAGGAGCCCTAAACTTTGGAGTCTACCAAGTAAGTCTGTATTTATTAAGTTCAGATTGGCAAGATCAGCACAATAGCTAATACAAAGTATTCAAAGGTTTTCTTTGGAGTAAGATTTTTTTAACGCCTAGACCAACTGAAGGGATGCAGGAATATTAAGAAAATATTCCTTTTTAGGAATAACTTTTGTGTTCATTGACAATCACTGAGGAGAAAATACTGTGTACAAGAAAATGGCAAGAGCAGGAAGCTACAAATTTAGTACTGAGCTTTTCCAATGCCTCCTGACTTAAGAGGCGAGAGGGCATCTTTTGTGAGAACACAGTAGTCTGAGCAGCAAATCAAGCTTATATTTTCTTAATACTGCTGTTCCCTGGAGAGATAAGGAGATTTTTCCCTTTGAGAGTCAGATCATGCAGGAGGAAAAAGCCACAAGGTATGGCATTAACTGTCATAATGCTTCCCAACTGCTGTCCACAGAATAGTGTGATTAATGACAAACTCTACTGCAATTTTTGAAGATGTATCTGCCCTTCACAGAAGCTAGTAAGTTTTATATACGTGAACAGTAGTAGTGATGCCTGAGGTTCTGGGACCTTATTTTGCCTCTATGGTTGTGGAGCCCAGTGCAAGGCTGCTTTAACTAGCTAAACTGCTCTTTAATTTGTATCCTCAATGTTTTCTGCCCTGTTAGGATCAGGCTTTTCAGACTCTCTGTAGCCAGTGGTCTGCCATTATCTGTGCAAAATAGCCATACAGCCTGAAAGAGGGGGCTTTCTTGTAACATCCAGCTCTACTATTTAGATGGGCACCTGGCTCTGGATTTCTTTCTTTGCTTTTATTTTCTCTAATGCATGGTGTTTTCATGAAGAGACATTACCTGAGCTTGGCTTTTAGAGAACTCAGTCATGCCTGAGCCAGAGTGGATTTTTGTGGGTTTCTCCAGAGACTGTCAGTTTAAAATAATTCTAATTCTGTGAACCAAGAATAAATACTTGATTTTCATCTAGTGAATTTTTCTGCTCTTTTTTACCAAATAATCTATATTTAGATGCGTGATCATCAGAAACTAAGAGTGAATGCTGTATGTGCACCTGCTGAATCACGTGCTGAAAGCCTCCCTTCTAGACCTATTGAAGAATTGCAGTATGTATCAGATTATATCAGTGGGGAATGGTTTTAAATACAATGTTTTGGTGTTGTTGCTATTTATTAGAATTTTCTATGAAAATAAAATTTTCATCAAGTTTGTTCTGGGTTAGCAGGATTTCTTTCTGACTCTTCAGTAACTTCAGCTTGCTTACCTGCCAAATTTTATTTCTGATGCATGGTTTTTTTTCTCCTCTTCAGCCGATACGGATTTTTCTCATATTTACGAGAGTTGTTTGATGCTCCTCATCCTGTGATGAGTTATCTTTGCTCCCAGTACTATGTTCATGATGTACCTGTGGGAACAGAGAAGACCAGAAACATGATTGAAAGGGTGAGATGTCCTAAATTGCACAAACACACCTGAGTTTTATTTCAGAAATTCTTTGGCAAGTTCATGTGGAGAAAGCAAAAAATTGCTTTAGCCTTTTGTTTGGCTTTTAGAAGTGAGAACTATTCATTATACACAAACATATTGCAAGACATTTTAACAAATCCAGTCAGTCTAGTGCAGTACTTCACAGAAAGTTAAATATATCTTTCACCTGCATACTGTTCCAAGTCAGTTATAAGAAGTTGTTTTATTATAATCAAACTTCTGCTTTAAGCGCCTGAGATATTCTGGGCAAAATTTTAATCAAACAATTAATAGTACATGACAATGCTGACCTGTCATGTTTAAAGCAACAATTGGAAGCTGCTTTTTTTTTTTTAAATACATTAAGATGTTCAGTTTCTGGCAAATAACAGCTGTATAGCTTCAGTCAGAATTGATGTGGTAAATAGTATATAAAACTTTTGGATTCTTAGGAATAGGCTGAGAGCTCCCACTAGCAGTAACCTTCCTACCTTAGTCTTTCATGGGTTTTTGCAAGCCTATCATTGCTGGATTATAATGGGTAACACACATGACAATTTCCAACTTAAATCCTTTTTCGCTTTTCTGTCTATGCTGGACAGCTGTTGTCTATCTTGTACAGAGAGTGAACTCTTCTTTGAATTTGGAAGAGTACTTTGGGCTCTCTGAGAACCATAAGAATTGTTTTTTTGAGAAACTTGGGGAACAGGCTCTGTGAATTGAGAACCATTCCTGTTTTATTGGGATAGCTGTTGCTCCTTCCTATTATATATGTTTCTGAGGCTCTGAAGAATGAGGAAGAGGAAAGTAACAGTGGAGGGTGTCCTAGATGAAAAACTCTTCTCTTAATGTTTTTTCTAAGAATTTTTGTCTTTAAACTGCAATTCCTCCACCACTTAGTTATTGCCTGATGAAGCAGATTACCTATATAATAGGTCTTTGAGTTACATTTTTGTAAACCAGTCAGAATTACTCCTTAGTTACTCCCTCCTTTCCAGAGCTCTGTGGGCAGTAAGTGAAAAATCACTAGTCTAGGGGCAAAGATGAGCCACTATTCTGAATGTGTTGCACATGGCACTTTCTCAGTTCAGTTGCGTAGAGGTTTTTTTCTTTGTTTTTATTATTTTTCATTGAGAAATGCATCGTTTGCAACATTTTGTTTCACACATGCCAGAGAAATCTTTATTTTTAAAGGAGACCTGTTTCATAGAGCTGAGCGTGTGGAAGGAGGACTAGGATGGAAATGTCATCAGCCACAGTCTGAGCTGTAAAGCTGTAAAGGTTTTCAGTGTCCAGGAATGAAATCAACAATATTGCTGGTGCTGTTTATGTAAACTGAAAAAATCTTCAGTCAAATTTACATTGTCCTGTGGAGGTTTTTTGCTGTTCCTCATTTACTGAACATTTCATATCCTTTTGAAGTACTATTCTACCTTGCATTATGGTAAATCTTTGGTTATTTATAATATCTTTTTTGACATAAGTCATTTAAAAATAGTAACTCTAGTGTTTTTATGCCTCTTCTTTTTTTCCTACAGATACATTTGGTTCACTGAAGTTTATGCATTACAGCTCACTTATGGTTTCATCTGTTAATTTCTTAAGCACTTTTGGTTCTTTGGTACACAGGCTGCATTTGCATGTTACACATCTACAGCAAGTACAGTCCTTGGTCATGATGCAGTACAAAAGTTAACAGGCTTTTCCAGCGTCTGTCTGTAATATCAGAGTAATCAGAACTTGTTTAACTGGTGATGGTAACATACTCTGACAGTATTTTAACAGTTCTTTGCTGACCGGTCTGAATTATAATAGTGCATTAAACTTAGCATCATCTTTGTGCAAAGGCTTGTTAACAAGTCAGAGTCTTGCATAAGCTGAAGTTCTTTACTGTCGA
This sequence comes from Astur gentilis, assembly GCF_929443795.1. NCBI lineage: Eukaryota > Metazoa > Chordata > Aves > Accipitriformes > Accipitridae > Astur > Astur gentilis. The sequence continues at coordinate 47,788,949 of NC_064919.1, forward strand.
TTTTAGCTAGTTTATTCCTTGTTCTGAAAAACGTTGCCTTAAGTAATGCTTTTGTCAGATTAATATTTTTGTGTGGTTTTTAGGTCATACAAGAAACCAAACTTAGGCAAATATACACAGCAGAAGAAAAATACATTGTTAAAGTATCTGCTTATACAAACCTAACCTTCTCTACTAACACGTCCCTGAGGGAAGCACAGTTCCTCACTAGTTCAGTGGACACAGATGAAAGAAGGCAGCTGGAAAACGAGCAACGGGTAGGAATTTATTTCTGTGCTGCATATGTTGTGAACTACTACCAATTTTATCATGCAATAAGCATAGCCTACTTGCATGCATTAGTATGGTATGTTTGTAGTAATAATGCTAGTGGTGTGCTTTCTTTTATTTCAGGACATTAATAACACACTAAAGTCATTGGATATGCATTTGACTACATTGTTTGAGAGACAGAAACATCTGGAACACAGAGACAATGAGCTCAGGCAACAGAAGAAGGAGCTTTTAGAGAGAGGAAACAGGAGGAGACAGTTGGAATCAAAAATTGGTGTGAAGTATGATAGGTAGGAAACAAGCCATATTATCTATAAAACTTGAACAATTTTAGTAACAAAGGTATTTCAGCTTCCTCTTACTGCAGTGTGCTTTTACACTTAAAAGCAACCAGTAGTTGAGCATCAGACACAGGTGATAAGACAAAGAAGGTTTTTAGAAATGGAGATTAAGACAGTAATTGAGAAACAATGTAACAATGTAAAAAATTCATAGGATTCCAGTGAGAGGTCATTGCACTCATTTACTCAAATATTACCATTGTCTTCTGTCTTGGTAGCACTTATCTAGTTAATACCATAATGGACATAAATGGTACTAAGTAAGCATGTCAGGGATTGAGTTGGACCCTGACTGTCCACAGTATTTGTCTTAATGTATTTTCTGGTTTTGTGGGCCTCTGCAATTAGTTCTTCTGTTACTGCTTTGTCATAACAGAGAACCTGGGCATGTGTTGTGGTTTAACCCCAGCCGGCAACTAAGCACCACGCAGCTGGTCAGTCACTTCTGCATTACTTATGGTACATTAAACTGAAAAGAGTGTTGGGGGGGGGGGGGGGGGGGGGGGGGAGGGAGAAAAATAGGGCTGCAGGGATGTTAGAGGGACCAGAATCAACTGCTGTATAGTCTCAAGTGTCCAGTTTGCTTGAAAAGAAGCAGCTTTAAACAGTGTGGATATGAGCTTAGCCCCAAAGCCAAGTATTGCTCTCAGGTTTCTTATTAGGGATACATGTGTTGTCATGGTGTTTTACTAGAATACAGAATACAGTTTGAAGGCAGGAGGTGGACCCTTCACCTAAAATACTGATTAAATCCTTCCTTTGAAAAAATAATTACACTCTTTTAAATTTGAATAGGGGTAAGAATCCTGACACAACTACAGACAAGGCTGTTATCCATATTATACAAAACAATTAGTATCTTTCTGTAGAGATAGAAATTATATAAATAATACTTGCAGTGACTATGACTATTTTCAAATATTCATGTTTCTAATTGATATGACTATCTGAATAAAGCTAGATATAATTTTGAAAGTAATACACAGTGACAGAATCACTTAGGTTGGAAGGGACTTCATGTAGTCTGTAGTCCAGCCATATTCTCCGAGCAAGGTCAACACTGAATTCAGACCAGGTTTTCAGGGCTGTATCCCACTGCATCTTGAAAGTCTCCATGGAGACTGCACAACTTGTTTGGACATCCTGTTCCATGGTTGGACTGTCCTTATGGGGAAAAGGTTTCTACTGACATCTAGTCTGGATTTTTCTTGTTTTAACTTAGGTCCACTGTCTGTCGTCCTTCTACTATGCACCTCTTACAAGAGCCTGGTTTCATCCTGTCAGTGGCTTCCTTGTGGGAAGAATAGTGGGGGCTTGCTGTTAGGTGTCCTGAAGCTGTCTCTTGTCTAGGGAGAGCAAGCTGAGCACCCTCATCCTGTCCTTGCAGGGCCTGTGCTGTAGCCCCTGACCATCTTGTTTGCTTTTCAAGTTTGTTCCAGTTTGTTGATGTTTGGCGCAGGAGGCACAACTGGGTGCAATGCTGAACAAAGAGGAGGAATCACTCTCTACCTGCCTATGCTTCCATTCATACAGACAAGGATGCTGGGGGACCTTATTGCTGCCAGGGCGCGCTGATGGCTTATGCTTAGCTTATTGTCCACCAATACCTCAGGTCATTCCCTGCAGAGCTTCTCTGCCGGTAGTATCCTTCTCCCAAGCCTCTATCACTGCCAGAGCCACTTTCTTCCCAAGGGCAGAACTCAGCATATGTTACTGCTGAATCTCATGAGTCTTCTGTGGACCCCTTCCTCCAGCCTCAGCAGACCCCTCAGAACAGCAGGCCTCTTGTACCCCCCAGTTTAGTGTTGTCTGAAAACTTGAGAGTGCCCTCTGTCTGCTCCTCCATGTCACTGGCGGGGATGTTAAACAGGACAGGTCCCAGAACTTAATCCTGTGGGACCCCACTTGATGCTGGGCTCCAGGCAGAATATAACAGACTAACCATGACCCTCTGAGCCTGACCATCCAACCACTTTTTTTTTTTTTAACCTGTGTAGTCTTCCATCCATCCAGACTGTCGTCTTCCAACTTGAGTACAACAATATTGTGGGAGACAGCATTAAGAAAATTAGGGGAATGGGTGTGGATCTAGCAGCCTGAGAGGAAGGTGGGGCTGATGCAACTTAATGCTCCCAAGTGCAACCAGTAGTGAGGCTGAGCCTGTCTGCCCAGTAGATGTGCTCTGTGTGAACGTGTCTAAACAGCACGTATGAACATATTCACATACAGCACAGATGGCCACACAGGGCAATTGGACAAACATAGCACCAGTGCCCTCATCATGTTCCTACTCTTCCTAGGGGATGGGGCTCCCTTAGTGAAACCTATGGATATATAGTATAGGGGCAATGTGGATCCCATCAGCAGCTGGGTCCAGACACCGAGTCTACACAGTAGCTGCTGCTGGACCATTTGCTGGTACTTGGACATGCAAACTGCCGAGGCTGCAGCCCTGCTCCTGTTGCCTGTACAGGCTGCCTCACTCACGCATGTGCTTGCACATGTAGAACTCGCTGGGAGTCCCTGGTCTCCCAGTAGTTAACTCTGTGGTCTTGCCTTCAGAGACACACAGGCATACAAATGTGCAGAGGTAGCCATGACTCCCCTAGACACAGCCCCCCCCCCAGTAGCCAGTACCCCTGTCAACTTACCCTTAAATACATACACATGCCAGCAGGTCTTACCCCTAAAGACAGCAGATCTCATGGTTTCTGGCAGCCAGGCTGGACTACCCTGGTCCCTCCAATAGCCATCTCTTCCTGTGGTCTCACCATTAGTGACGCACATACCCCCTTGGTTCCCAGGCCACTTTACCTACTTGCCAGCTAGTCTGTCTTGGTCTTGGCTAGGGATCACACACATACCTGCACTTGTACCAGGTGCTGGCACCATGGACTCTTGGCCACTGAGCTGTGGTCGCATTCCACTGGCTGTCACTTAAGTCTACTCACTCTGGTCTCCAGTTGCTGGCACCACAGACTGGCAGGCCCTGTCCTCTGACTTGTGATCTGACTATAGCTGCTTGCACTCAGACTCCCATACACACACATGAATGCTGAACAGAGTCCCTCACCTAGGAAAAAAGTGAAAAATGGAATTGAGTAAGAAGAGAGTGTGCCAACTGGGCATGGCTGGACAACCGTATTGACTAGCCAGCTATTTACATGTAATTGTCCCTTTTATCCCCATATCCCTCCATTTTCCCACACTTGTTCCACTCCAAGTCATCTAGATCCCTCCCTTTCCCTATATTTTTCTCTCGTGAATATCCAATAGTAAGTCCTGTGCAGTCACAAAATGCTTTTCTGCTGCATCCTGTAATGTTCCTATACCCCCAGGGAACAGCACTCCTCAGTCCAGAGGGAGCTGTGGTGGCGACTTCCCTTGTTGGGTTTCACACCTGGACACTGATGCTGAGGCTGTCCTGGGACAGGGTGTCCCTTCCTCTGCATGCTTAATTTGGGTTCCTGCCTGCTAGTGTGCCCCTGTGCTGCTCTGGGTTTGTGGAGATGGGTATTTCATGGGCTGATGGCTCCTGTGATGGGCCTGGGGGTGGTTGGGGTAGGGTATTATTTGGGCTTCCCCCACTTGCTGTTGTCTCTCCTTTTTGGGTGTGCAGGTGAGCTTGAGGTAAATGGCAACCTGATCTCCTGTCATCCAGTTGTTTTATGATTAGGTTCATCAGGTATGATGTACCCTTGGTAAATGTTTGCTAATTCTTCCTTATCACCTTTTCCCTTATGCCCCTAGAATTATTTTCTGAGGGGACTTGCTCCACAACTTTCCCAGGGATCAAAGTAAGAATTGTTGGTTTCTAGTTTCCTGGATCATCCTCTTGGGCTGTTTGGCCGTTTTTGAAGATCTCCAAATGCTTTGCAGCTCACTAAACATGATTATTTCATGTGAAGGTTGAGGACACAAGTTTTTTTACTAGTACACATAAAAAGAGTTAAGCAAACCTGCTGAACTCTCCTGTGTTGTATTGTTGCATGGAACTAGCAGAAGAAGAAAAATGTCGATTCTTACGCTGATTTTTTATTTTTTAAATCTGAAATGTACAGCAGTAGAGGAGTATGGTTGCTGAGTGGTGCTCTTAGTAGCCAAAATGAAAGTTTCTTTGGTTACGAATTCTTTGTCTTTTGAATTTCTTAGGTTTAAAGAGCATTGATTGGGAATGCCTCTAATGTTCAAAATGTTTAAGTATACAAATTCCTATTCTTGCTAACTGTTGGTTCATCACCAAGATTAAGAATTTTTGTACAATTTATTTCTAATCAAAATTAATCAAATATTGATTCCCCCCATAGTTTAAGACAGCTAGAAGAAGATGCTATCAGCCTAGAGGATGAATATCAACAGGCAAATGTAAAGATCAAAGAAATAAATATCCAAAAAGCAAGGCTTGTTACTGAACTAATGCATCACATAAAGGTATGTATTTTTAACTTGTGTGGTTCCACTATTGTGAAAAGTCCAATTCTTGTAACTTAAGTAGGAGATATGCGATATTTGGATGTGTTACTGTAAATGTTTACGAGCTAACTTGCTTCAGGGTAAACATCTTTTGAAGATTTTATGAACTTGAACTTGTTCATTTATCGTTGATTTGATTTGTAGATCATTTGCTTGCATTGATTTAGACCCTCAGTGACTGAAGTCTTAAAACCCATGGTCTCATTCAGTAAATACAGGAATGAACTAGGAATGAACTCTGTAACCATTTCAGCCTGTACACTTCCAGAATATTGCATAATTCTGTGAACTGTTGCTTCCAGCCTACTTCATATTCACCCTTTTTTTGTTGTTGTTTTATTGAAAAAAGAAAGTAGTCGTTAGTCATGTGAAAAATTGGCCTGAAACTATAAGGATCTGTGTTTGTGGAAGAGGGCTAAGATGGGAGAGGTACTCAACTCTCAGGCTCCAATGTCATGAGGTTTTCTTTAACTCAAAAAAGAAGAAAACAGTCTGGACTTAATTGTTGCTTTAGCTTAGCCTGTGAGCCCTAATAATGGGAGCTGCCGCAAGGTGAATTTTCTTAGGGTTTGTTTTTTACTAACTAAGAAACAATAAACAGTTACTTTTAGTTCCAAGCGAATCTGCTTGTGCTTTTGCACTCATCAAAAAATGGTGTCCTTCTTGCAACCACTTTGAGCATGTATGTTGTTCCTTTGCTATGCCTTACTAACATGGAAATGTGTTCTTGCTTACCCCTGAGAAGAGTTGGGTAGTACCTTTGAAGTGAGGCTGATTTCAGTACATTTCAGTTGCTGGTATTTATATAATAAGTAAAGAAAAAAACATTCCAAATGGTTGGGCTGTTTCTGTTTGTTGATAGGCATCAACTGCAACAGTTGGAGTGTTTTAGACATCGCCTTTTGGTCAATTAGCCAAAGCAATTTTGAAAATGTCAAAGAATGGCAGACGACACCTGCCATCTTAAAAGGGTTGCTTAGGCTGTAGATTACTTTACAGAACTTGTGCAGGTAATAACAGTACTGAAAAGTAACTCTTCTCAAAACTTGTACAAATGCTCTGTATTTAAAACAGGACTTTCTAGAATATGCTTTTGATTTTTGTATTTGATGCCCATTTCCCACTATGTAAACTGTCCAAGTGTGTTGCTGTTGCAAAGTGCAGCCGAAGTTGTTTACTGACTGCTGCATGACCTGCCTGAAGGAGTGTCTTAATCTCTTTTTCACCCAGCATAGGAACACAGATTTGACACATACTGTCTATTTCTCAGTATACCAGGGGTGTAGGGGAGGATGCATAGTATTTGCCTTAAATAATTATTGATTACAAAAGGGATTTATTTCAGTTATGTATCAGCTTAATTTTCACTCTTTGTGTGCTGTAGGAAATATATGCTAGTACACGCTGAAGAGAGGAAGACAGTCAGATACAAGAAGGATGTTTCATTATATGTTTTATCAAAATTGTTGAAATCCATACATTTCTGGACATCCCGAAACAAAACTTCATGAATGCTTCCAAGTTCATGGCAGCCTATGTACTTTCTTCAATAGGTTTTGTACTTATACTCGCTGTAGGCTATTAAAGTGATAAAAACTTAGGTAGTCATATGTTTCAGAAATACTCACTTCTACCACAAAAAGAAATTTAAAACATGTATAGGATTTATATGTGTTTGTGTGGTGGCAATATGATCTACTTTTTTAAGAGTTCTGGGGCTTGTGTAGAACAGTCAACTAGAGTGACAGGCTGCATGTATATTTACACAAATACACAAGGCAGAGCGTACCTGGCACATACCTAGTACACATCAATACTTTACAACCACTTGACAGAACTAGCTTTGTTCCACTGTTTCAGATTCTGGCACTGCTTTTGCACGTAGTTCTCTTTGTGCTGTTGTCTTTGAATAATCTTAACTCTTTCCATTTTTCATCTCATCTCCTTTTGTTATGACTTTTTTTTTTCAGTTTACTTCTCTAATAATTGTTTTAAAACTGTTTAAGTGGGTTGGAAACAAATAAACTTATTTGTATGTCCAAGTTGACACTGTAGAAACTTTGTGTTGAAATGACAATAGTAAAGATCTCAGACCTTGGCTCACTGTTATGATCTCAAAACTTCATCCCGTAGGTCCCCTAGGTCTACAGTTGGAACCCTGTCCTCCCTTCATTGAGAGAGGATTCACTTGTATTTATATGACCATCACAAAAAAAAAAAAAGGCAAACTGTTGTTCTCCGTGCCCCATAATTCGAGGTTTGAAGCTACGCTTCGCACAGTCAAGAATATATTGCTGATTTTGAAGCCTCAAGACCTTTCCTGAGGCTGACTCATTTAAAGACACAACCACTTTAATGTCAAAGTTGTCCAACCAGGTCCTGGGGATCACTAAAGCCTGTTATGAAACTTCCAAAATAGAGCCTCCTTCTGTTGTCATATGCTGTTCCAGTTAAGACACAAGACACCAGAGTCACTGTACATCTGGTCAGTGATCTTGCATTGTCAGTGAGAGAGGCATATATCTTAATGTGTTTATTTTTTGACCTTTTTCCATCTCTGTGTGTGACTTAAGAAGTCCACCAAAATCTACCTGTTTCATTCTGTTTCCAAGAAAGAATTCAGATGGCTTTGTCTTTTCTTACATTTCACACATGAGTATATGCTGTAGGGAAAGAGAATGTGCTTTTTTGGTGTAAAATGTTTGGTTGCAAGTGATATGTATATGCTTACAGATTAAAAGTACATGGGGACTATACATCTTGAAGAGTTTGGGTCACCAGTAAGTCACCTTTCTTATTCACTTAGTTTGACAGACAGCAGCGTTGAAGAGCTGAACACAGTGTGATATTGTGTGCTATGACAAAAAAATTGATAGTTTCTAAAGCCTGATAGTCATTATATCAGTTTTGAGTCTCTTGTGGAAAAAAATAACATTTTTCTGTTTTCCTGTGTAGAATTGCATATCGCTGAACATCCTCAAAGCAGATTTGGTTCTTCAGAGCACTACAGTGGCTGCTGAGAAGAACAGACTAGAATCAGAGTGTAATGAAGGAAGTGTACAGCTGAGAGCTGCAGAGGTAACCATTGCTATGAATACTGGGATATCTACTGTGAAAACATCTTCTGTGGAAGCCTTTATGGTGTAGAAAAGGATGCTTCTGTGTCTTGTTTAGAAATGGATATTGGTACTACTAAATATTTAGCCTTCATTTCTGTAGTTTGACTTCAGCCTCTTCATTTAAAGCTGAATAGGAGCTTTGCCTTCCTCAATTAAGACAGCTAAGCTTCTGTGAAAATGTGCTGAACAGTCATCATGTTCTGGATCTTTTTATTATAATGCATAGTGTCTGTAAAAAGGCTAGCTGTTATTTGGAAGTATTGTTTTTCTTCTGAGTCTGTCACAGACAAATAGCCCAAACTCACATGGGAGGTGCAAGCTCAAGATGAACCAGAAAGTACTGTGTCAGAGTAGAGCAGAGTTGTTTTACCTTTGTTTCATAGCTTATTTCCTCCTACTGTAATTAAATGCCTTTTTTGGGGGACAGAAAGAAGGATAAATGGTCCTTGTATTGATCATATTAGGAAGTTATGCTGTGTTCAGGTTAAAAGGCAGTCTTAGAGGAATTAGTTCCAAAGGGAAGTACTCTTTTCAAAGAGCAGAGGATGCTGTGACCTCTCGTGGATTGGTGCATAGAACTCAATTTTTGTATTTGTGTAGTAGTACGGTCTGCCGATGTACTAGGGAAAAAACTGTCTGAGGATGGGAAGTTTTTTCCTTATCTTGCAAGAGTTAGGTTAACTATAACATACTGCTAATTCAATCTGATCCACAAAAAAAAATATGCTGTTAAATTGGAAAGCAGTTCAAAAGGTAGGTGGTAGCTATTTTGGATGGATATGCACTTCCAAAAATAATGGCCTTCGCATGTACTCAGAAAACCACTTGAGGTTATAAGTGTCATCACTTGCAGAAAATTAGGAAGAGGAGAACCTCCTAAGAGGAGCAAAAAGTAACTTGAAGACAGAGGCACATCCAGCATGGTACTTGGAAAATCACTATTTCATCAGTTCTCTCACATGATGCGGCTGTTATTCAGGCTTTATCAAAATCCAGTGCAAATCGCTTCATTGCTGGAGCTCAGTGAGAAGTAAGAATGTATTAGGAAGCTGTGAACCTCATGTGAGTAGTGTGTATCATCACTGGGAAATTTATTTAATGTTTTTAGTTCTCTCTGTCCCCATCTTCGTCATCATTTATAGAGTAGCTTGGCCTGGTGCATAGGTGGGTGCATAGGTCTGATCAGATCAGTAGAGATGACTTGTAAGGTAAATGTTCTGATAATTCTTGGTTAAACAAAAATTGCTTCCTTCTGTAGTGAAGATGTGTTTGCGTTAGCTGAGGTCGTATTAGTCATTACTGGGGTACATTCAACCACATAAGTAGAGGGAATCATATCAGAGCTTATATTTTGGCTGGTTGGTTCTAGGAACATTAAAACAGAAAAAAACCTGTAAAATCAGTAATCCCAGTGATTAGAATTTTGAGAAGTTTAACTGCTCCAGAGGAAAACTATTCTGAGTATTCAAGTGCATCTTAAGTTTTCACGTACATGGAAGTCCAAAGCCACATTTCCCCATATACTGCTGGATGTTGAATCTTTGAATTAAGTCTTTAGCCTGTTTTTTAGAAGTCCTCTTTCCTGTATTGCCCTGTGAATGATGTATGTTGTACATTCAGTGTTATTTCTTATTTTCAGCCTTAAGAGATGCACTTTCATGGGGAAGACTCAGTATTTCTCAGCTTCATCTCTAAGTGTAATTTGAAATAGTATCTTTAAATTGGCCCTTCCCTCTAACTTCTTAGTGGCTTTGGCTGTGATAAATTTTTTTCTACAGCAGTCCTGTGTTAAGGTAGTCTTGCTCCAAAGCTGCCTGTGAGGATGCCATTGCAACACTTCAAGGAAGTCTTGCAAACAGTTACTGCATGTTTTTATAAAATAAATAAACCTGCAACAAAGGAGGAAGCCAAACAGGAATAGAAATAAGTATGTTGTACAAAAGCTGTGTCGTGAACTAAATTGGAGCCTAAATGTTACAATTATGAGACCATTAATTCTCTTATTTAATCATCAGACATTTTTGTGGGTCATGTGCTAGTTGTGATGCATTCATTAAAATTGGAATGGTGGGTATCAGCCAAAGAAGCCGCAAAACTTTGTTAATACTTAGTGCTTACTCATGGTGTTTATTTGTCAAGCAATCTTGAATTTTTATAATACCTAAGTATCTGATTAAGATTTGAAGCAAACACAAACCCCACTTAGTACATCTAAGAGAAGATCACGTATGTTCCTTTTGTGAGGTCTTGGCACTGGGATACTGTGGAGACAGCAGCATGTTTGTTGCTTTATGGTGTGGGTGTATTTTTAACCTCTTAGCTGGAAAGGCCAAAAAAGTACATGTTTTCGAACAAGTCAAGATAGCAACAACAGATTTCTGGGATTTGTGTTTTGTCATTGCAGTTCAAGTGGGAACCTTAGTGTTATTTTGACAACTCCTTGTATTTAATTTATTTAATAAGCATAAGAAGCAAATGTGTTTGTGACCCATACTGAACATTAGGGAGGATTGTTAGCCACCTCTGCTCATTGGATAATTGGCACAGTTGCCTGCATGTTTATGATGGTTGTTTCAAAAGAGTCTTGCCTGATTGTCTTGCTTTGATAGCTTGTTAATTTTCAAGTTCATTTGGTGTAAATTTGTTTAAATAATTGGTATTAATACTCAGTACGTACACCATAGCATTTGCTCCTTAAGCCAAGTTTTAAGAAAATGTAGATAGGTTTTTATGTATAAATTTCCAAACTTCAAATAATTAAATGCTGTCACCAAGCATGCATGCAAACACTAATTCATGAGAAAAGGTTGGCTACTGGTAACTGTATTTTCTTTAACTAGCTTCTTATTTTGCACAAAACCAGTTGCAATACTGATGAGTATGACAGAATACAAACTGCTTGTGGATATAGAATATAAATGGTTTCTGCTGTTTGGTACATGCCTTTCAGGAAGCTGTAATTGCAGCCCTGCACTAGTATGGAACTTTCCCAGATAAAAGCTCTTTCCAACTTAGTTCTTATGCTGTTGGCTGAAACGCATTTACAGCTCTGTCTAGCTATGATTTTTCATGGTAGCATCTGTGTTCAAACCAGTAATTTCCTTCTACTTAGAGTTACTTTTTTATCTAGATGGTTCTATTGAGGCATCTTCAGGAGATCAACAGGAACCTTAACATTGCCATGCACTTTTGAATATATAGGAGGGAGAAGGAGTCAAAACTTGGGTATTATCATATATTTATATTTATCTAACTTTTATTTAGCATGTGGCCATGACAATCAGCTGGTAAAGCTGAAAGAAAATTGAGACTTAACCTTTTTGTTGAACTGTCAGTGCATTTATTCTAGTACATGCTTCATAACCACATCAAATGTCTATTGATTCCCAGTCTTCCTGCTGAATGCTGAGGTTTTCCTCTGCCCAAACATGTATTTTCCTTTTCACACCCTGAAGAATTTTACTTGCCTTAGGCATTGGTCAGGCATATTCAACGTTGAATCTATTTCAGATTTTCAGTGCCTAGAGATCAGCTTAAAATCCTGCTTCATGCAGCTCTGCAGGTTTTCAGGTGGGAGCTTTATGTACCATTGAGAGCTGAGATTCCCCACTTCAGATGATTCAGAATTGACTTTGGCTCTGGAAATGGTCAAACACATAAGTATAAAATTCATGTTTCTTGTATAAAAAAGTACGGGTGTGTTGCCTTTTGCTGGATCTTTTGCCTTCATTATAAGGTCAAATATATTTCAGGTGAAGCCAGTTGGCTTTTAAATTTCTCAGATTCAAAATACAGTCCAGTTTTAATTTAGAACTTTCTAAAAATGTTCCTAAAAAATTGTTTATTGAATGTATTACAGAGCATACACAGATACGTAATACAACATAAGCATTGTGGTGTAGAGTTTTATTTGTGCTAATTCAGAATGACATAAGATCTTGGCTGTAACCAAAAGGAGGGCCATCCTCCACTTACTGCTGTTTTATCTGTACAGCTGTAATGCCAGTCCTTCTTGCCCCCATGTGACATTTCCCTCCTTCTCAATAGACTTTATGAAGGGGGGGGGTGTTTAAAATAAAATCTAAAAAAGTCTTTCCCCCCCCCCCCCTTCTGAAAACATCGACACAGTGCAGAAAAATATCTTTACAGTGTGTTTGTGAAAATTGTGAAATGCTTACCTCTAATGCAAAATCTATTTCCTAGTACTTGGTGGAGGGAAGGAAAAACAGGATTTTTTGAGTTGATACACTCTGTAGAGAATGGCAACCCTAATTCTTGAGTGTGCGAACTCCACTCATGCTCACTCATGATTGTATCTGTTACTACTGCTTCTGTGGTATATAGTAAATAAAGATTAATTAAATTGCCAGAAAGTAATGCGAGTTGCTATCAGTGTCTGTGTCCTGTATTTTAAAAATGTAGAACAAACATTTATCTAACTGTATAATCTCCAAATGAACACTTCAAAACTTTTGTGCCACTGGAGGGCTCCCATATTTAACTGAAATATACAAGAAGATAAAGCTCTCCCAAATGTAGGAACATAATTAAACTTTCCAAACTTTCAGAAGAAAGTTCTGAAGCAAAATACTGTGTGTATGGATTTTGAGTTAGAATTTTGTGCCTTTAAAAGAAATGAAAACAGTGTATTCCCATGGTGTAACTGTCTGTTAGAATGATACATTGCGTGTGTAATCACTGAGCAGATGTGTAGTAAAATAACTTGGATTAAAAGCTCCAGTATCTTGGTATGTACTCCTTTTCACTTCTAAGTGGTTGGCAGTTCCCAGCTATCTCCAGTTGGGTGCTTACCCGAGCTGGGAGACAGCAGCCAGCCGTTACTCTCAAGCACTGCCAGCTCAGCATTTGGAAGCAGCAGGCCTGTGGTAGGGACCATGCGTATAGAGATAGGCGAGTGAGATTTTTGGGAGCAGAGGGGAGGAGATACTTAAGGCTTCCCAAGTTTTTTGCCTGAACAATGCTTATTTGAGATAATCTTTAACTTAGTGTTTCATGAAGGTATCATATTTTGTGTATTGTATTTTAACTACTGTTGTGGTAACATTGTATTGTGAAAGTCACAGGGCTGGGCTGGCCACTTACCTGTAGTAAGTTCTAAAGAGTTTAGCCTTGACACCAGTGTTCAAAACCAGAAATGGTACCTGCTCTTCACTTATTTTTCAGCACTAGTTTAAAAATGATGTGTGTTTCCATTTTGTATTTTGCTGGCTGTATTACAGAGGTAGAATATGAAACAGCAAGGAAAGTACTTCTGATAGTATAATTATGTTTACTCTGTAAAATTTCAGCTAGAATACCATTTGGTGTACATCATGTCCACCATGTTCTCCTAAGCAGTAAATACAGTTAAATGGGAGCTAATAAAAAGAAGGCTCACAGTAGTTGTGTTTTGGCTTATAGGAGATTTCCTGTAAAATAGCCTGTTTTGAGGCATGTATTGAATCTACATGCACAGTCCTCTAGTTGAGAGAAAATAAATTTAGCTATATTAAAAAAACAGGCTTTTGATCCGTTTACTTTGGCATCTGTTGACTCTGAGCAGAGAGGCAGTATGAGTTCTGTGTGTTGAAACAAAGATTTTTCGATCTTTAAGCAGTCTGATTTCACCTACATTCCCTGACTCGGATGCTGTTTGTTGCCAGTCTGCTAGTGTCACCTCTGGAAATTTATAATAAAGTTTTTAAAAAAAAAAGTGTATTTTAATATCTTTAATATCTTTTCTCACAGCAACGATTTTGTGAACTGGATGAGAGGAAGCGACTTCTTACAGAGAACTGCAAGGAATTGCTGAAAAAAGCTCAACAGGTCTGCAAACTCAGTCCGGATCAACGTCTTCCAAAAGAATTTCAAACTGTATGTACAAAAACAAATCTTCACATATCTCTTAAATTTCGGATGTTGTACACCATTCTAACTTCTCCAGCAAAGAATATTACATATTTTTTATTAGAAGGCTACCAGTAAAGGATCATGTGTACTTCTGTTACTGTTGACTCATATATTGTCACTTACCCTTTTAAAGCACATTAAATAGTGCTGGGATATCCTATATCATTTTGTTTTATGCACAGAGGAATGAAAATTTGATCTGAAATTTCAGTTAAAATCCATAGTCTTTTGTTCATAGAAATAATTAGAGGCCATATTTTTCTAGCATCTTGGTCTGATGGAGCAATGCAAAAGAACTGAAATCTGGGCCAGCCTACTTACCTGGAGGTCTTCCCAACCTCTAGAAGTATTTGCATGGCTTAACTAGCATAGCCTCTGGCTTATACCAAGTCTGTGAGCATCTGTACCTGCACAAGGTAGGCAACTAAGGAGCAATTAATTGTGAATCTTTGTTAGGTAGTAGCACTTCCAGCCTTTTTTGTCCAGAATAGTTTGTGAGGGAATCTTCCTGTGTTAAGTTTTGAATGTGTGACATCCTGATTAAAAGTATTAGAATATTTTATGGCTTATTCAATTTCTTTTTAGCGAACTTGAGTCCTTCATTAGCATTGCTATGTAACATGTGCATCCTTTCTCTTCTAGGCTTTTCAGGCTCTTCCTACCACGTTGGAGGAAATTGATGCTTTTCTGAATGAAGAGAAAACCAGGGCCTCCTGTTTCACAGGCCTGAATGCTTCGGTATCTTCTGCTTTCCCTCCGCCCTCTGTTCCTCCCCCTCCACCCGTATTGTACTCGCTTCCCACTCTGTGCTAGATCTCTTGGTATAATAAGCTAGACAGCAGGAACAATGTGCTGTAAATGCCAGATTCTGCATCTATTAGAATTTTAAGTAGGTTCTTCTGAAAGAACAGTGTGTTCTGTGCCTTTAAAAAAAAAAAAGTTGCAGTATCCTGAAATAAGCAATGCTATTCAGTTCTTTGCTTTACAGCTAGGAAGGTGTCTTGTTCAGTGTCCAGTGCAATAATCTATACAATTGTGTTTGAACAGAATCAGTGCAGTGTGTTATTTTTACAGTCAAGGTCAGAATTGGCAAACATTTTGTTGACTGCTTGGTTTTTTTGATTCTGGCAGGTTGTTGAAGAATACAATAAGCAGATAGAAGAAATACAGCAGTTGACGGAATATCTAGAGGAAAAGAAAAAGGAATTGGATAACTATAAGCAAAACATTTCACAGGTAATAACTGAAATTATCACTTCTGTGTGATACCAGTATATATTTATTAGAATAGAATGTATATACAGAAATAGAGAGTAACATTCCAAGTTGTCTTGAGTGTGAACTGAGCTGTTAGCTTCTGTAATTATGATATTTTTTAATTTAAAAGCTATCTCTAAAGGAAAATTCAGTTATTAAAAATGGTTTTACATGGATATGTCTGCTTCTAGGTCAAAGAAAGGTGGCTAAACCCCTTGAAAAAGCTGATTGAGCAAATTAATGGGAAGTTCAGTAATTTCTTTAGTTCTATGCAGTGTGTTGGTGAAGTTGATCTTCATGTGGAAAATGAGGTATGATTTATTTTTCATATGGAAGAATAACATTTTCGTGCATCATCTTTTGCTCGTATATTGCTAGAAAAAAAATTACAAATTGCCATTTGGATTGTAGGAAAGATGTTCTTTTAAAAAAAACCGCAACTTTTACTGATGAACACACTTTTTTTGTGCTAGAACTGACTTATCAGTCTGATTAAAGGAAGATGAGTCTTTGTCCAGATGCATAGAACTTCAACTCACTGACTTTTGGAGATTTTTCTAACTTATAGGGCTCGATTAGAAACGTTGTATTTACTTTAGCTGTAACTCAGATTTATAAAGTTAGTGATTTAATTCTCCAGTTTTAGCTAATTTGTGCTATTCTATTACCATTTAGATGATAAATCTAAATCTACTATTATTGTGTTGTACTGAGTTGGTTCTACACGTAGTTGCTACTCAAGTCTGCTGGCATTTTGCCTGTTTTGGAAGTAGCAATCATTTGGCCCAGCCTCTTATGCCCCCAGTAACATTTATAGGCAGGTTTTACCCCTGATGAAGAGTTTAAAGCATCAATCGTACCTTGGGGGGAAATACTCAGTGCAATGGGCTGAAGAGAAATTAAGTATTTTGTTTTAAATTGATCTCTGTAATGATGATTTTAAGACTCTCATATGTAATGCATAGACTCCACAATAGTGGAAGTTGACACTTTAAACATTTTTTTTGCTGTTGTAAATTACTCAAGCAGCTTTTCTTAAAGTATTTGAAGCAGTAGTTATTATCAGAGGCAGAATAGTGACTGACAAGGCTCTTTACATGAACTGCATTAAAATGTTTGCATAGAAACTAGTATTATAAAACACTAGGACATTAAAACATGGCCTTTTCAGTTCTTTTGATAGCTCCCTACAGAATCAGATCTATATTACACAAGTACTATCTTTTATCTAAAAGTAAGTTGGGAGAGAGTATACAGAAAAACAGTAAAGCAATTTAAAAGCAAAGGGAGTCTGAACTGTCTTTCTGAATATGTTCTTTGGAAGGTCTTGCTTTTCTCTTGCAAAGATGTCACAAATAGTTTAAGAGATTAGCTAGTGGTACTGAGCCAATGACAAAACTTTCTCATCAAGCGATCAATGCCTGTAATAGAGAGGTGAATGATCTGTTCTAGAGCTTGGATTCCTTACCTTTCTTCTCTGCAGGAGACTTATTTTGCCCTGACCTGCAACTATCAAAAGAGAAACACTTGAGGCAGAATTATCTTTGTTAGAAATATTCCTGTGACACTGAAGTTCAAGCCTCTGTTAGTCTGCCCTACAGGAACCTTGAGATCTCATGATGTTCTTGGTGAAAGTACCTACTTTGTGAAACACTTCACTAGGTTCTTCCTTGGCATCCTAGCAGAAACCTTGGTGAATGTTCTGACTTTCCTTGGTTGCACTTGGTGACCAGAATTCAGAGTGCTAGTAGTAATAACCCTTGCCTTCCTCGATACCCCACAGGGAGTTTTGAGCATCATTCTTGACAGGTCCTGGAATATCTGTCAGTTACATGAACTGGCATTCCCAGTAGTCTGGCAACAAAGGCCTGACTTCCTGATGCCATTGCGGCTGTGCTGGAGGGTGGGTCTTTTTTACTGGAGGTTTTGCCAGCATGTAGCTTGTATACTTCTCTAAGCCTAGTTTCAGTTTGTGCCAGTGCTTCTGAAAGTACAGTGGGCTTAGAGGCCTTAGGTCCTGTTTATTTCTCCATACGTGAAGTCGTTGTGTTCTTGATCTCCCACAGCTCCATCCCTTTCCAAAGAGTATCGTAGAAGCTCTGCAAGTATCTGTTAGAGGAGAAACAGGAACAAAATTGTGAACTTAAGGATATTTTTTCACTCTGCTATGCTATGTGTTCCTGGTCATAAGCAACCAGACTAGTGGGTCTGTTGAGATTGATCCTGACAATCAAGTACCAAATCCTACTAAAATGGAGAAAGTTCATCTAAGCTATGGTGCTGTTATCTTCACTGATGAGGATAATGTCTTATTAGCTCCCCTTAGCAAAATACCACTTCCAGAAAGGTCAGTGCAGGAACATTCATTTGTTTTGAAAGCATGCCCCATGATTTTCCTTCTTAGGTTCCTGATTGAGGCATGGCTATCAAACTACAATCTGCAAATCCAAGAAGCTAATTGTTCTTCTGATAAGCTGCATTAAATGCCAAAGAAGATATTTCTTCCATAGTGGGGGAGAATGAAATGGTAACCAAAATCAGCTTGCAAATAGTTATAGTTGCATTAAGCATTGCTTTGTTCTGGTGTGTCTGTCATGGTCATATAACACTCCTTCTCAAGGCAGGTCTTCAGTTAATCTTTGAAAGTGCCAGCCTGTTGCCAGCAGGGAAAACATCGAGGGTGAAGAATGGTGACCTGTCATCAAAATTGGAAAAAGTTGGCACTTTACAAATGTGAGTTTATAACTACGTCAGGCCACCTTCATTCTCTCCTAAAGTGTGTATGCATTTGCCTCAGCCTCAAGGATTCACAGTTCATGTTTCTGTAATACTGGTACACCAGAAGAACCAGAGGTTTGTAGTACATGAAAGTAAATACCAGTGTAAGACCTTACACTTTCCAGTCCTGAGGATGTTTGTCTGCCTGCAGGTGTAGTAAAATACCAGGAACACCAAAAGATGGCTTGCTCTTCTGATTTAGCACATTAGCTGATTTGAGAGGATTTGATAGATCCTCTCCAATGTTAGATGCTATTTGGTATGTACATTACTCTTCCCAAAGCAAGACCTGAAGGTAGCAAAGAAGCTGAAAATTGTTCCTACAGACTTGAAGTACCTTAAGGCAGTTTTAGGACTTTAAGATGGTATGGCTTATTTACTTCATGGTGGCTTTTAGACCTTGTACTTCATAAAAGCCAGCCCTCCAATGGGACTCTGTTCTGCCAGGTCACCCAGGTTCATATGCTTCTTGATGACTGTGGTATGTGGCAATCTGAACCAAAGTGCCAGCTTCTATGGGATGGGTTTCTCATTGTCTCTTTGCCATAACTATCCTTTCTAAATCTAGAAGTATTCTGTGAGTAACCATCAGGAATCACCTCCAGTCCTTTCTTTTACCCTAAGCATTACAATTGCGTTATCAGAAGAACATGAGTCGATGACCTCCAAGTACAGGATTTATGCTTCCACAGTGAATATGGATAGACCTCTTGGAACTCGGATTCCTTAAACTTTTGAATCTTCCCAGTAGCTCTCATTAACTTGTTAGGCGCATATAAAGATTGTGGTTTTTGTAGACCAAACAGTAAGCAATCAGCATGGGCTTTCTTCACTGGGGACTGCATTCCCATCCCTGCACCGAGTTTACCTGAACTTCAGAAATACTAGCAAGTACTCCAAAGATTTCTTTTTTTCTGTGAATCATGAATGTATTTCTTTGCATGGGCCTTCTTTTGAACCATGTCTGTTGTTCCCACACCTATACATCATTGACTCAGACTTCTGACAAGTGTCAGTTTTCTATTAAAGAAAAGGCCAGGGTTGGAATCGTCATGTGTGGTTTTCCTGACTGAGTATGAAAGGCAAATTGTTGTTTTGGATTTTGTTGGGGTTTTGTATGTCAATCTGCTAGTGGAGGAAAAGTGAAGGATTTTATTAGACTGCTTGCGCTTGAAGAGGTTCAGATGGGGTCTTAACCTACACACACACACACACACCCCCTATCACCCCACTGTTCAAGTTGATGGCATCCTGTACCACATTTTTTCCGATGAATGGAATTTATAGGGACACTGCTTCCTCCTTTTCCTAGCCAAGAACTTTTTTTCTTGTCAGTGTTCTTGATAAGTATGAAGTCTTTCTTACCAGGAATTCAGAAATTAACAAGTCATTGTCGTGGGGCGGGAGTGGTATTGAAAATTCTCCCATCTAACAAGAATAGATCAGAGTTAAGGAAAATATATGAAACTGAATTAATATCTTAAGTTGAACCTGAGTAGTTTGTAGACCCCTGTAGAACACTTGACATAATTTTCCTTTAATTTGCATGTCATTATCAAATAAGCTGTAGTACAGAGAAACTGAATTTAACAAATACTGGCTTTTATAGGAGGAGTACGATAAGTACGGGATTCGCATTAGAGTTAAATTCCACCGTAGCACTGAACTTCATGAATTGACTCCATATCATCAGAGTGGAGGTGAGAAAAGTGTTTCCACTATGTTGTACCTGATGGCTCTACAGGAACTCAACAGATGTCCTTTCAGGGTTGTAGATGAAATAAATCAGGTGAGGATCAATTGTGCAGTATATAACCTCTTACTATACAGATGCTTATGACACATTGGAGATAACATACTTTTTTCTTTTTTCTTTTAGGGAATGGATCCAATGAATGAGAGAAGAGTTTTTGAAATGGTTGTGAAAACTGCTTGTAAAGAAAGCACATCTCAGTACTTCTTTATTACACCAAAGGTATGTGGCATAAAATGAAATTGAAAGTTTAATGTGTAGGAGAGTTGAGTTTTGTGTGATAATAATCCTGCATACGCTGTACAACTTATCTCTGGTTTACCTAAGAACTTAAATAATTATGCTTAATATTACTGTGAGAGAATTTGTCCATTTTAAGGACAGTCCTGGCAGGAATTCAGACAACTTACACCAAGGCTCATCTTTTCCTAAACACATTCCGGAATTGTGGCCCCTGTGGAAGTATCACAAGTTAATTACCAGTGGATAGGGGTACCATGTAACAAACCTGTCAAATGTAATGCCTCTAGCTCACACAGAATTGGGATTGTAGCAGAGACCAGCTTCCAAACAAGTTGGATAATGATACTGGAACAGGCTAGTATTGCTGATGTCAAAAGAACTAGAGGAGTCCCATATTAATGGGGGAAAACTATCCAAGTAATAATCTGAGACTTAGAAGCTCAGGAAAGGTCAGTGCTACACTCCATGGAGAATGTCTTGAAGAGGGCTTTTCAGTGAAGAATGACCAGTGCTGAATTATGCTCTTCTGTTAAAATAAAAAAAATTATAACTGACTTACTAAGTGACACGGTGATGTGATGCTGTGGCTTGAAAGGACTAGTAAGTAGGGTGGCTGTTCACCTGTGCCTTTACACAGCCTAATGTTATGTTCAACTTGATCCAAGACACATTGAACCAGGAAAGGTTACTTTCCTGTCCACATTACTTCATTTTTGTTCTGTGTTATCTGTCCCCTTCTGTCTTCTTGCAATTTCTCTCATTGGATCTGCTTTTCTGTGCTGTCTCCTACTTCAAGAAACAGGAGAGTGGTTTGGATGTTGAAAGGATAGAGGTAGCTCTACTAACTATAATACTTCCCACATATGAGGAACTGTAGAAGATGATAGTCTAGGGTTCAGAGTCTGTTTTAGAAGTTGAGCTCATTGTCAAATATTAAGAATAAAGAAGGCAGAAAATTGAGTGTGCAGAGCTAACCAGAAAAATCAGAGTAAAAATGAAACAGAAGTAAGAAATTTCAGAGGCTTAAAAAAAAAACTCCTCAGTTTAACATCATGGTAAGAGGAAGATGAAGGAATATGTTGTACCACTTTCAGCAGTGAGAGATGGCATTACGAAGAGGTGGCTGAAGGTATTTCTTTCTTCTTCCCTCTCTCTTCCCCACTCACTGCTCAACTGCAAGTAGGTGGTAACCACCTACTTGTGAAGTTCACCTACAAGTGAAGTTATAATGGCCTACCATAAAGAACATTATTGAGGTAGCACTTCATGTAAAGGTTTTAGCCAATGAGATAGTTTGAGTGGGCTGCCTCAGAGGGTAATTAAAAGGCAGTACAGAGCAGGCTGAGGAGAGAGCCAGACTCGGCTGTGCCAGCGGCTCACCTGCAGTTCCTGAGCCTACGCTATATGTCGTCACTTACTAGAAAGCAAGTATGTAATCACATACTAGACAGTATGACAAATTGTCATACTAAGCTAAGTTCTGTGTATGTATCCAGTGGATACAGGAAAAACTGTTACCATGGGTTTTTTTCAGTATGTTGACACTTTTCCCAGCTGTATTTTTAAACAAGCTACAGAGGGGAAGGGATATAGATTAATATGCAGTAGAGTTGATTAGGAAAATTGTATTCTGAATAGTTGTGATTCACTGTCAGAATGAGTATATGAGTCTTGGGTTTGAAAAATCAGTATTTTAAATATTAATCTATGCTGAAACAGATTATATTTATTAAACATGCAAATAATCAGCATGTTGGGAGTGAATACTTCTTTGCTGTAGAGCAAGATTAGAATTCAAAACAATCTTAGATTAGGTAACTTTGTTTGAAAACAGGATGCATTTCAGCACAGAACAAGCATAGGACTTGGTATTTAAGTGTGAAAAATCAACGGCAGCATCTGGTCAAAGGCATAAATGCCTAAATGACTGGGGAGAGAGAACTTACTGTGGGTGACAAGTTGAATGTCAGTTGCAAGTAAATTGCTAAAAGTCATCCTGAGCACTGCAGATAACCCTACAGCTTCCATGACATGTATCAGTCTGCTGGGTTTGCGCCTGACAAGATTTGGACTACGGTAAGTGTCCGGTTTTAGCTGTTACACTTCGGAAAAGTAGTACAGTGGCTGGAGTTACTCCAGAAGACAGCAATGCAACTTTTAAGAAGTTTTGACAGTTTCGAGTTTCCGCTAATGGAAATTGCTTAGTTCAGAGGAGCATGAGGCTGAATAGAGATGTAATAATTGTGCCCATGTTAACTCCACCTCCTGCCCTGCCCTGGCAAAAAAGAAATACAACCAATACTCCCTGCCCATTGTGGATATGGCAAAAGAGTAATGACCTGATTTGCAGCAAGAAGGTACAGATTAGATATGAACATTTTCTTGTAGTAGGAATAGTGAACCATGGAAATTGTCTGAAGAATGAGGAGTCTCTTTGGGGAATATCTAGGAATAAATATGCATCATCTGTCAGAAAGGTTATAATCCTGCTCTATTGACCTTTTGAGATGTAAGGCTTTATGCAGACCTCCTTCACCATTTTTAGATAATGAGGAACATGTCTTCTAGCAATTTTGACTTTGGTTTTTGTGTTTTTCACCAGCTCCTGCAGAATCTCACTTACAATGACAAGATGACGGTGTTATTTGTCTACAATGGACCTTTTATGTTGGAGGCAAACAAATGGAACTTAAAGTCTTTCTGTAGGCGGCGGCGGCGACTTGGAAGGATGGATGAACAGTGATACATACATACATTTATATATATAAAAAATATATAATGTTTTTCTAGAAATTTTTGGAACATCTGGCTTTCAAGACTTCAGAAATTGTGAAGGATAAGAACCTGCAAAAAATTGATAATTAAGAACTTTGATTCTTAAAAGGTGTAAAAGTGTAACAGATTTGAAGCACATTATTTTGTTTCAGATGTTTCAAAGTGGCCTCTTTCACCAAAGAGCCTACTTTTTCTCAGTAGTAGTTCTAAATAAAATGGAATTTTCTGGTATTTTGCTGTTTTGTTAGTAATGTAGCATCAGAAGTACAGTTAATGCTTCTAGGTTATATTGGACTAATTCTGTGTAGGGGAGATGTTGGTTTGTTTGTGTTTGTTTTTCCAAAAATTGGAATTTGCTTTTGGTAAATAGTGTTCTGGTAACACAGTTATGCATGTTCTCCAAACTTTTCCTATTGAAATGGAAACTTTTAGAATGAGTGAAGAAGATGATGTGTAGGAAGGGAATGGTTTGTAAGTAGCTGTGCTTGGGTTTTTTGGTGAAAATATACCTGAAGTTAATATAAAGAATATGTTATTGTTAGAGTAATATACTTTATTATTGTTATTTAATATTTTTGAGCTAATGTTTCATTCTTATTCCTGGAAGGATAAGGTCTTTATTTTTCTAGCAAGTCTCTCTCAGCAAGGAGACTGACAAAGAGCCAGGTTTTTTGAAACAATGAGCTAGTTAGCTTGCAGAAGTAAAACTAAGCAATATTCACTTTCTGTTGTGGTTTTTTTTTCAAGTGAAACTTTTTGGTGATAAATAGTCCTGCTGATTTCACATGTAAGTTAAAATCAGGAGGCTTTTGTGAGAGACTGAAAGAGTTAATGTCTCAAACATTGTGGTGGGGCAAGTTCTGCTTAACGAAGAACTCTGCATAATAACAAACCCTGCACAGCAAGGAACCACAGGTGAAAAGAAGCCCATCAGCACTGGACATCAGCAGCAGGAGGGGGAGGTCCCACGGGAGGGTGCACAGCTCCCTGTTCTGACATGCTGGGCAGGGCAGCTCAGGTCTGCAGGGAAGGGGAAGTTACCCCCCAATCGACCCCCAAGCCCAAAGGCTCACAAACCATGCATGACACCTAATTGGCCCAATGAGTTCGAGTGCTCAGACACCTGATTAGCCTAATGAGTTTGCCCACCCGAAGTAGGGGCTAGGAGATGATAAAAGGACACAAACTGAAGCCCCAGCTGCGTGCACTCTCCAGAACAGGACCCGGAACCCCTCGACTGACAGGACCAATGCTGGACCCAGGGCCAGTGAAATCTTTCTATTTTCTCTTCCTTTTTGTCTCTGTCTTGTTCTCCCTTTCTCTTTCCTTTTCCATAACCCCCAGACCCCCTTAAGACATAAAACAGCTGACCAGCCTGGGAGTAGGAGCGGATCCAGCTGCCCCTGGGCTCCTCTCTGAGGAGGAGTCTAGAAAGCAAGGGGGTCTGCTCTGAACCTCATGACTCAGCAGGAGCAATCTCCTTATTGTCTTCATGGAACTGATGTGTATGTTCACTGCAGGTTACTCAGGCAGTTCCATGCCAATTCCTGTTGTGAGAAACTGGCACACCTACTGTTAAGGCCTCGCAAGTTCAGGTTGCTTTTGCCACGAATAAAACGTTTAACGCAAGTTCAGGTTGCTTCTGCCACGAATAAAACGTTTAACTCATCGTTTGGTGTCCTTTCACCTGAATTTAGCCTGAGGGAATTCCAAATTTAACACCATTCCCTGGTCTGTCCAGCCTGGGTCATGACAGCTTTTTACAAGGGTTCAGCTGCAGTGGAGTGATTGTATATGCAGTGGATTTTCAACAGATGGCCATAAAATTCATTGGTGGGATTTTGGCCATAACTGTTAAGCATTTGAAAGTAGATGTTCTCAACAGAATGCTGAATACCTAAAATTAAGCACCAGTTATTTAGTTAACTATAAAAAAAATTAATACTGAATTGTGAAGAGTATGCTTTGTAAAGAAATGGAAACTGATTGGTGTGTAAAATGTATGTAAAAGTGATTGAGTCCCAGGACACCATCTGAAAATAGGCAGTATCCTTGTTTTCACAGAAGGAGTGTAATTCAATAGAATTTTACAGAAAATTTTGTGACCAATTGATTTTGAGTGGGAGTTCTTCTTAGCAGCATCCTGTCAATGAACTTAGCCAATAGAATTGATAATGTCAGGCTTTTTATGTTAGAATGTTAGAAATAAAATAACCCACTGAAGAATTAAGCTAGGATCTGAAAGGTTTCAGGTATTAGAAGTTAAGTACTGTAATTCTTGTTTTGAATAGATGAGCCTTTAAGGGAGTAGAGAACTACACATTCTTATATTGCAGGCTGCTGTTGATCAATGGAGGTCTGTCTGACTGTGAAATGAGTTCCTGGAATAAGTTCTGTGAGGATTAGCGTCCATAGGCAAATATTTGACAGAAGAACTAAAAGAATGGAAACTTGGCCTGTAGTCCCAGGATTGAGTGGGCCAGGAGAGTATCCTCCACTAATTGAGGTTTCAGGCTTATCTGTCCACGCTATTGCAAGATCTGGGTTTTAAATGTGTTCTTTGATCTTCAAAATACTTGGGTTCTTTATGCTTAATTTTTTTAAATTGAATGGAAACATTCTGTTTAGTCTCTGAGGATCATTATATGAAAAGTGCAGGTTGTGTTCAGTGTCTAAGTAAGTGAAACTACTTACATGAACATGTGTCAGGACTGCGTTTTTCTATGGCTAGACAACACTGGCTATCCTTAATGCTGTCATCTTAGAACATCATGGGATTTCTTCCTAGAGTTGAATTCCTTTCTCATGTTTCAGGCGGAGGTATGAAATGTAAGTCTGACTTATTGCAAGAGGATGGCACTTCAGGTCCCAACTCAAAGATTATGTCTTCTGGATACATGCCTGCCACACTGCACAAGTGAAGAGAATGATGGCCGTGTGGGTGTTTGCTTTTTCCTTGGAGGTCTGTCAACTATTGACCAGAGGTCCTGATTTCGACCTGTCTGGCTACAATCTTAGTATGACACTGTCATTCATATTAACTTATCCCAGACAGTGTAATGAGCTGCAAAACCGTACCACTGTTTCTGATCTACAGAGCCTCACTATCCAGCAGCTCTGCTAGCTAAAGCCTTCATAAAGCAAACTTGGTATATAAAAGCAGCCATTGCTATTTGCAGATGGGCTATACAACGTGACTGTGTGCCTCCTACACACGTTCCCATTAGTAACCTGCTAATTTGTGTGACAGGTGCATCCTGTCCCCAAACAAAGACCTTCTGGCTTAAAAGGAGGTCTTTTGAACTGGGTAGTGTATTCAGTCATGAAAATCCACATGGACTTGCTCAGTGTAGCTACAGTGTTATTTAGCATTCCTTACCCACATATAGGCCCCTTCCCTGCTGCCAGCTTTCTCGCTGTTCCTCATGCTTTGCTACTTCTATTCAGCTCCTCGGGGATTCTGACTATAAAAACCCATGGAATGAATCTCACTGTAACTTTGAGCAGGGGTGGATAAGGGGGTGTTTAGGTTAAATATACATGTAGTCTCCAACTTTTCCTGCTGACTGGGCAGGACCTCTCAAAAATGTAGAAGTGGAAAGACCCTAAATAGTCCTGACAGCTGAAGTATAAATTGAGGTTTCTCCAAAAATAGGTACTTTTCCCTGTTGTTTAGACCAGCTGAAGACTATGGCAAAGATCCTCTTCCACCACCATCTGCAGTTCTGACAAACATCTGTGTCTGCTCATGTATCGAGACAGAGAGAAGCAGCATGGAAATTGTGACTTGCTGTGAGAAATAAAAAGATCTTGAGAAACCAAATACTGACAAGCACTTATAAATCACCTTTAACTGTATTTTGTGACTGTAAATCGCACTGGTGCATGTACATTATTGTTAACTAGGAGTGATTGCTTAGCTGGATGAAGCAGCATATTAGAATGAGGAGGGACCCTTCCACAGCTACAGTGCTTTCAACGTGCTTACATGAAGCTTGGACTTTTATTAGAAATAAAATAAATTAGGCCTGTTAAGGCTGTTGCTGACTGGGAACATCTATTCTCCAGGCTTTGGAGTTGGTGAGAGTTGATGAAACACACAGAGCTGGGCTGGGCTGCAGGATGCTTACTGAAAAGTGTGGTAGGTGCTCTTTAGAGGCCAGGATAGGCACCTGCTCCAGGCCTGATGGCAAATTTTACTTAAACGCTACTAGAGGCTCTTGTGTATGGTTCATGCCAAGATGCTCCCTCTGGCTGATGCTTCCTTTCTATAGAAGATACTGGATGATATTCAAACACTGTTTCCTATGGATTGTGGAAACTGACTTCGGTTTCTTCCCTGAGCCTGCAGTTTCCTGCTTGTTCCCTTGCACTGCAAGGCTGCTTAATTTTCTGAACATCTCTTACTAATAGGCCTTAATTTTCATCCTCCTTGACCAATTCCCGTGCCATTCCATGGTGTCTTCTTGAAAGCAAAGTGTTAGAGCAGGTATGTAAGATGTGAAATCTGTCATTCTATTTTACAAACCCTTGCATAATGTTAACATGTTGTCTGATACTGTCTATGCTGTCCATGCTTAGGCTTTGGATAGTGGGGTTTACCTGGGGGAGGGAAGGATGCGAGAAGGAGGTCCATAATTCAAGATGCTCAGTGTTCACCTGAATTAGTGTTCAGCTAAGCTGAACAGGCTGTCCTCAGGGGTTGCCTAAGGGATGGTCCCACACAGTGCATAATTCCTTCTCTTGTCACTGCATCCCACAACCTTCAGCACCACCTGTGCTGGGAAAGGAGTACCACACTGAGGAGAAGGGCTATGTTGGCTCAGCAGTACCTAGTAACTCTGCATCAAAATGTATTGTCATTTTATGGAAGGTGTTTTGATGTTGCATGCACCATTTCCCTGTCCTCACTCTTGTCTTTATTTGGCCTGCTTCTTGAAAGGTACGCTGTAGTTTCTTCTGATTTGATTGGCACGATATCTGATGGGAGGTGTCTGGCAGGAGAGCTACATCGCAGGAAGCGAGGGGGAACCTTGGCACTCTAGCTTCACTGTAAATAACTCTGAGCCAGAATTACTCTCTTCAGTTCTGACTCACTGAAACACAATGTCCAAAATAAATTTTCCTAGAACTTTTTGTTACAGAAGCATTTTTTTTTTCCCGCAGTACCTTGCTAATTAAGAATAAAACCAGGATTCAGTACATCATAATTTGGAGAGGAAGGAGATGGGAAAGGGAATTAAATCCGCCTCCGCTCCAAGAAAAATCCTCCCCCTGTCCCAGCCTGAACGTCTGAAAATCACAGGAATGTTTCTCTGCTGTTGGACTCACAGACTAGGCTTGCCAAAAGCCACGCTTCTATGAGGCTCAGTGATCCAGCTGTCCTTTGCATATTAGGACAGCCCAGATGAAAGGCAGTGTTTTGTATGCAGAGGGTGATTTAGTAGTTACTAATCTTCGTTTTACTTCAGTGCTAACTTTAGCTATTGACAAGGCTGAACTGTTAAACAGGGAGAGGAGAGGTGAGTGCAGGAACCAGATGTGTTTAGCCATTGAAAGCTTTTCAGGCACCACTGTGGCAGTGTTGAAAGCCACCAGGGAAAGCACAGAAAAATAACGGCAAGTAGCAACAGCAGAGGCAGAAGGTGAAAGAGGTGATAACCAGCACTGTAGCAGCATACCTGCTGACATCCTTTCCTGTGGCTCAGCTCTTTCCCAGTGGTGCAGTCCCCTGCCAGAGGTTCCATCTCTGTGCTTTCCACCAAATTCCACCAGCTTTTCTCCACTATTCTTCAGCTCCCTAGTCGCTCTCAAAGTAATTCCCCAGTTGTCCAGCCTTCCTCCTGGTGATCTATTACCCCCACTAAGCCAATGTTTTTTTGACAGTTGTACTGGTTTTGGCTGGGATAGAGTTAGTTTTCTTCATAGTAGTTTGTATGGGGCTATGTTTTGGGGTTGTGTCCAGAACACCATTGGTAACATAGGAGATGCTTTAGCTGTTGCTGAGCAGTGCCTGCACAGCACCAAGTCCTTTCCTGTTTCGCACACTGCACACCAGCACAAGAAGTTTACCCGCTGGCAGGGGACACAGCTGATCCCAACTGACCAAAGGGGTATTCCATGTCATATGACATCATGCTCAGCAGTAAAAGCTGGGGGAGGGAGGAGGAAGGGGGGGGACATTTGGAGTTATGTCTTCCAAGTAACTGCTATGTGTGGTGGAGCCCTGCTTTTCTGGAGAAATGCCTGAACATCTGCCTGCTGGTGGGAAGTAGTGAACAAATTCCTTGGTTTGCCTTGCTTGTGCACATGGCTTTTGCTTTAGCTATTGAACTGTCTTTATCTCAACCCAGGAGTTTTCCCAGTTTTACCCTTCTGATTCTCTGACCCATCCCACTGGGGGAGAGTGAGTGAGTGGCTGTCTGGGGCTGAGCTGCTGCCTGGAGTTAACCCACAACAGTGTATGTTAGTCTCAAAACATGACATTATGCATGCCATTAGCTAGAGTTTAGTATTGCTAATTATTCGTATCAACTATTGCACCTGGAGCTACATGAAATCTTGCAAATAGGCCCAGTGTGTATTCATAGAAGAGCAAGGCATCTGCTCACAGACTGAAAACCACTTTGGGAAGCAAGGAGATGAGAACACGGCAAGTAGACTGGAAAGGAATGACAAAATTCATGGGGATAGGGAGTCATGCACCATAGTGGGCAAAGCTCTTTTTGTTAGAGGCAAGAAGGAGGGAGCAGATGATAACTGAGAAGATAGTGGCAGAAGGTATCAAGGAGCCTTGGAAAAGAACAGAAAGCAGAAGATGGCACAGGTGACATGCAATATGGATGGCTCAAAGTGAATATACATGCTTTAAGGTAATAGGGATCATGTAATTTCAAGGGCAAAAGACTCCAATTCCCCCTTCTCCAGTTTGTAACCAAAGCTGTAGACTGTCAACATTATGCAGCTTGATTTTGACTGCAATCCACGAACACCCGTTTACTTCAGTTTGGGTCATGTAATAGCTTTTTCATGGACAACAAAGGTTTTTTTTGGTTGGCTGGGGTTCTTTTGTTGTTGGTTTCCCAAAGAATTACAAACACAGATTAAATCCAAAGCGGATGAATGGCACAAGGAGTGCAAAGGGACTTGCTCTCAGACACCACCAAGAGTATCAGCACCGCTCTGCACTGCTGCAATGATGCTGAAAGATCTGTTCATGTGAAAAGCCACTGATGTTGCAGTTTTCCATGGGCCCAGTGGCTGAGGAACCTGGATCCACTTTTTGTCTGCTTCTGAGCCCAATTTTGCTGTTCATGAAGGATTTTTTTGGTCAGAACTTTTGTAGTATTTAAAATACACTTTGCTGTATAAAATATACTGGTTTGATGCCAGTATAATTAAAGTGGTACAGCCTTCAGTGTGTATGCAGTTCCTCAAGCACCAGTATGTCAGAAATCAGTATGCTCATGAAAAATTATTGGAGGGAGTTACATTGGGAGAATTTCCTTTATTTCAGTTTGAAGGAGTTTACAGTAAGGCTGTCCCCCTTGAAATGTTTCAGTTAAAAAATTACATCCCTGAAAAAAAGGGTTCATTGGACATAAGAGCTGAATGTAGCTCAGCCTCTAGGTAAGGGCTGGATTGTCTTTCTGTAATCCAGTAAAACAAAGGCAGTGATTTACCACCCGCATTGCACAGACTAATAACACAATTGTGGTTTTCCCTGCCCTTGTGTTTTTTGACAGAGCAGTTATGCATGGCTTTTCATAGGCTCTCAAAAGTCTTTTCTACTTGGAAACATTATTCAAGGCCACTGAAGCAACAGTTAACAGCAGAACAGCCCAAACCACTATACAAGGTGTCTCCAGGGAGCTCTGATGTAACCTACACCTATGTCTCCTGAAATGTCTGCTGCTGTCTTTCTGGCCTCTGCCATTAGCAAGAAGAGGAAGAAAAGACCATTTGGAGAGCCCAAGACTTTCCTGTACACCTTTTTAGCACAATGTCAGGAGGGCTTTGATATTGTCTGTGCTTTTTCGTTTCTTTCTCCATGCGTTCTGAATTCCCACAGGGCTTCCTTGGATCTTGGGATGGTAAGCTCTCCTTATGTACTCAGTGATCCTTTCTCCTAGTCCTGTGGTTTACAAGCTCCACTTCTTTGTATCTTGTATTCAGCTGTGCAGACATCCAGGTGTTGCTTTGATCAGCATTACATGGCCTAAGAGGCAACAGACAATACCGAAACCGAGACTAATGGCTTTTGATATGAAAAGCAATAGGATGTCTATCAGTTTTCAACCGTGGGCCACAAGCCAGTAAAAAACAGTAACGGTTGTAGCAACTTCAAAAATACAAGCTGAAAGCAATAGGGACTCCCGCTGTCTCTCATCCCAAAAGGCACACATGAGCTCCATACCGAGATACATGAACTGGAAAAATACAGTGTATAATAACAGAGACACAAGCATCTATTAAGGATTAGAACTGATGCCAGTCAAGACCTCCCCTTTTTGAAATGGGAAGATTTCCATAATACCTGTGGAAGTGTTTGAGGAGGTATTTTAGGGGACATGGAGTTTCTCAGTTGAGGAGAGCATGGCACTGAAAGCACAGTAGCTGCAAAATTCTTGCCATTGGGAAAGCTTCCCCGCTGCTTTAAGGCAGTCCTTAAAGAGGACTTGGGTAAGTACATTGTTAGAAAATTGTGGCTTTGTGTTAAGTTATTGTTGATGTAATTTGTCAGATGTGGCTGGGAGGTCTGAAGTGCTCAACCTGGAAGAGATTTTGTTTCCAAAGCAAAAGGCATTGAGAATGTAGCAGTTGTTATGGAGCTCTGATGCAGAAGGGAAACCTTACTCACTCCTTAGCCCTGAATTGAGTGCTGAACAAGATTGTTTTAGACTCCCATGGAGGCGAAAGTCATTCTAGTCCCCCTAGCAGGCAGGCTCAGAAAGCCACCCTTGCATGCAGCTTTCTGAACCATGCTGCAGGCATTTAACTGGACTTTTATGTCATTTTAATGGCATGTTTTCTTTCTTCTGTCCTCAGCAGAGAGAAGAAAAGAAAATTCACCTTGTAGGAATTGTGCTTTCTGAATCAGTTGGTCTGTGTTCAGGGTCACACCGCCCCATGTCACTGTTGAAGGCTGCCCGCATCCACTGAGATGCACCCAGTCTTCACATGTCATACCTATTCCAGCCAAAATTTACATCACTCCTGGCAAGACTATTCTGCAGAGTGTATGAGATCTCAATGGCTGGAAACATCCTCCTAAGGCTAAGGCTTTCCCTACACTAGGAAGATTTTGAGAGCTGTTCCAATTAGAGCACTAAAGACAAATATTAAAGGGTTTAAGTTGAAGAATGATAAATTTATGGAAAGTCCTTTATGATGGGATCACAGGGGAATGAGGCCAGTGCCACAGCCCTGTGTCCCTTATTCCTAAAATCAATGACAAGCTAAAAAAAGAAAACCCTATGCTGAGTTTGTTGCATCTGTCCTTTGGCCATCTGACCAGAGGGCAGAAAACTCCAACTCGGCGTCAAATCTGAACGCTGCTTACAAGTTTTGTTCTAGATGCAGACGGCACACTTCTACCCCTCCATCTCTGCCTGCATTGCTGGAGGGTTACACATTCCTTTCCGTCCAGGGTCTTATCTTGCAGTCACACCCTAGCACCATTCCCATGTACCAGGTTAAGACAGCTCATGTAAGTAGTTGCTTTCAGCAACCGTAACATCAGGGATGGTAAAAGTCAGTGAGCTTTTTGGCATGGGTTTCCTTGCCTTTCCCTCCTTCAGAGGCTGAGCGGATGTTTTTTTCTCCTTATGCCAGCAATCCCTCCAAACCCGTGGAAATCTCAAGGCAGCAGTGTGGCTGAGCAGGGGGAAGAAGCATCACTAGCTTGAGGGACAGCACCACTCTGAGCTCAAAAGCCACTGAGCAATGGGAGAGAGACTTCCTTGGAGCTGGAGCATGCTGGTGAGGGGACACATTTACCCCACTGCAAGTTGTGTCTCTGTCTCCCTGCAGTAGCAGCAGAAAGAATACCTGTGAAAACACCCAGGAAAAGTAGAGAAACAAGACCCAGGATAAATAATGACTAGCAACACCAAGACCTTTGAAGCTGGTTCATACACCACTCAACTCATGGATTTCATTGTGTGCAGCAGTATTTTCTTCATAATCATTCAGACTGGTTTACATGACCACTGCTTGACCCCCACCATTCAAAACAACTTTTTTTTTTTTTAATTCTTTTTTTCTTTATTTGGACAATATATATACATATGTACAAAAAATTTACGCCTACTTTTTTTTTTTCTTTTCTTTTTTTTACAATTTCATGTGATTTAAAAAACAGGACAGCAAAATAATTTATAAAGGATACGAATACTGTACAAAAATAAAACTGATTGAACTGTTGGAAGTTGGTACTTTACAGTGTTACAGATCACACTACTCTGTAAAACAGCATTTTGAAGTATGTGTCCAGTCTGGTGTATGTTGGGCTAAGTCCATCTGCAAACTGAAAAGGATCTGTAATACAGGTCATGAAAAACTGTTGAAAAACAAAATATGTTATATAGCTATACCTTCAAAGCCATGACTTCTCTATAGTAAAGGACTTTCTTAACCAAGGAGAAGAGCTGTCCTAACTGCAGCACTATTAAGTATTTCCAAAATAGTACAAGTACATACGGTATTAGAGAACCTATATTCCTTTTCTTTTCCAACACTTGCAACACTCTTCAAAACTTACCTTCAAGATGCAAAGAACTAATCTGCAGTTTATGCGTTACAGCCATTGTTTGCTTTTACCAAAAGAAAAAAAACCCCAGACCCCAAATGAACAAAACAATAAACCAAAATCTCCAAACCTGATTATTCCCAATGTATTCTGTTAGTGGTTAATGATCGCATTAATCCCATCTGTCCAGTGCTGAAATACAGCGTATGTTACAGCAAATGGGTTACCATTTAGGAAGGGTTTTTCTCAGAAGCAGGATCTTGTCACATGCAATGATCACATGTGCCTGTACATCCCATTGCCTCATGGACCAAAGGACCCCCTGCCTATTCGTTCTTTCAACCTTTGCAGGAATGACGACGTTTCTTTAAATGTGCATTCTACCCCAAATACACAAGATGGAAACCATAAATCTGGCCATTGACTTCCATGTATAGGTTAATCCTGGTAGCTAAGTGACCAAAGCATCTACGTACTGATTTAGGAGCTGCTTATCAGCTGTGGCTTCCCACTGTGGTTGACAGGATGTGAGGATGTCTTGTATTTCACAGGATCAGGTCCTAATTCTCCACATGCTGTGATTGTCCTACAAAATGGCAACAATCCAGACTGCAGGACAGACTCCAAATTTTGCGTGATCTTCAAAGAGAAGAATGAAGATGAATGTGCATGTGCCTTTGAATCTCACCGGGCTACACGTGGCCCTGACCCTACTCAACAAGGCAGCATTAACAGTACTGGTAAGGAGAACACTTTCTGTATTTCTAGATCAAAAGAAACACCGAGGCTACCTATTTTTATTAGGAAGAACGTATGTCTCTACGACTCAATTTCCAGAAATTAAAAGTTTGGTTTCTAAATAAATGTTTCAAAAAGCTGAAACAGAGGTAGAAAGTGTGTTTGGTTTCCTGATGTCTTCACTGAAGAAAACACATCCCTTTTTACTCCACAGACTGCTCAATATCCCCAATGCCTTAAAAGCAGTTCTCTTCACATAGACGGAATTTATCATGAACTACACAGGTAAAAACACTATATGCAAACTGATTTCTAATGCTGAAAGACTAATACAACTGTAGAAGAAAACACTCTAACTCTCTAATTTTTTTATTTTCATTTCTAGGAAGCAAGCTTTTTATCAGGTAAAACAGTAAGATACTGTAATTGCAGGTGTACTAACAAGATTTTTTTATGTACAGAATTTTACAAGATGACCTAAATTCATCTGCAGTGGAAACACTTTGGGTTTCAGTGTGATTACTCACGAGATGAATTTGGCCCTAAATCTCTGTAGTAGGGCTGCACCTCCCATTCCTCTTCTGGAGGAAGGGGTAAAAACCGAATAGGAGAAGAATGTTTCTGGAAAAAATAACATGTAAACAGAATTCTCCCCCCTTTATGCAGCTGGGGAGGGGAAAAAAAAAAAAAAAAAAAATCACCGATAAACTCTTACAGTTCATGCTTTTAACATTAAAAAAAAAAAAAAAAAAAAGAAAGAAAAACTCAGCTAATGACCACGACTTAAAAAGTTTTCCTTCAGCGATTGTTTTGCTCCTCTTAAAGAGCATAAAATATTTTAAAAATAAAAAGCAATATTGCCTTTATCAGTGTTCGATGTGCCATGCATGATACGGGTACAACACAAAGTACCAAGAGAAGCTTATGTCATAAGGAGTATTGCGACACACCCTCCGTGCTGTATTTCCAATTAGCTCATGGTTTTCCCCCCATACTCTACAGAAACAGCCATCAAGAGATACAGGAGCCCTTCCAAAGTGCTCCTTACAGTAACTTCAGCTGCTTCCATTAGCAGAGTGCTCTTAAGCAAAGGTCTACCCTCTCTGTAAGCACACACAACTCCCATGGGATGCCGCAGGAGTTAGGCAAGGGTATGAAAACAATAAATCTTTAAGGCAAGTGTAGGAAGAGAAAAAGCCTTTAAAAAAGCAGCAGTTTATAAAGATGGTAGCTGCTGTTATGCATCCATTCAAACAAAACACAGCAGAATAAAGCACTGTTAGTGGCATTTCTATAGTACAGTACTGTATTTATTGACAGATTAAAAGTATAGGATCAACTGAGAGACGTATGCTTCTGCTCCCACACCCCCACCACATTATCTAGGCTGATTTGTATTTTTCCAGGTAAGTGAATAACAGAGCTAACTACACATATGGTCAGAAAATGACTGAGCTGTTGTGGGGGTTTTTTGCGTTAAGTATCTTCTTGAATTATACATGTTTTTACTGGAAAAGTGCAGCTTATATTCAAAAGTATAGTTAATACAAAGAAAAGATAAAAAGACCCTTTTACTTAATTGGGCCTTCTTGAGTATAAATTCACCTTATCTCAGTATATCAATCAGACGCTATTAGTAACATACGTAATGTTTCTCTTAACAGTCTTTTTAAATGCAGGATAGTTCCGAGACAGAAGTAAACCCACTTCTACAATGTGCTATGGAGTTTCTATCTGAGAGTTATTTATGTGACTTGGAAAGCGGTTTTACTTGACAAACTCTAAATACAAGCAGCATTACACTGTTCAACGAAACATGTTCATGACACGGCAATCACGAAGACCTTGGGGTCACGCTACTGCGGTGGCATAGGCCAGACCATGGCAGTCAGACGTATGTACACCGGCATCAAAGCTTTACATCGGAGGAGGTGACCACCTCCTCTGCTGGCCATCCCTTCCCTCCTCTCACCCCGCAGTCCACTTGCTCCAGACCGCTCTTCCCAGCGCAGGGTGGGGAGGTGGACTACGGGGAGAGGGGCACAGAGTACTTTTCAATTTTTATTTTTTTTTTTTTTTTTTTTTTAAAATGTTGGCTACGTGTGCTTTTGGACGGCGAGGGCAACCGGCACCACTGCCTGCATCCTCGCCGCAGCTTCCCCCCTCCGCCCCCCGCTCCCCTCCCCGGGCCAGCCCTGCCTTCACAAGGAGCTGCTGGAGCTGCACTTTTTGGATCGCTTGATCATGCTGGGGTGAAACTCAGTGTGGCGGCGGGCGTGCTTCGTCAGGTGGTCGCTCCGCATGAACCGCTTCTCGCAGAGGGGGCACCGAAACTGTTTCTCGCCGGTGTGGGTTCGGTAGTGCCGGGTGAGCTCGTCAGAGCGGGAGAACTTTTTAAGGCAGTCAGGCCACGTGCAGGGGAATGGTCGCTCGCCTGCGGGGAGGAAACGATGAGATTTAGGGGGGCAGGGGTAATGCGGGCCGGCACGTACCACCTTTGCCGAGGAGCCAGGGAACATGCTGCTGAGGGGAAAAAGCTGCTTTTGTTTCCTGCCGTGGTGCCAGCATCTGCGGAGTTGTTGATGACTCGCTTCATCAGGTTTCAGTCTCACCTCCAGCAGAAGCCAAAACCCCCTCCAACCACATGAAACTCACACTCCGGTGCAGAAACCTTGCATGACCCCGAAGACTGTCAAAACAACAGATGAGCTCTGCCTGTGCCTGTGCATTTTTCATGTCGGGCTCGCTACGGCGGTTTGGGAACAGAGTGCCAGTATTATTCCTCTGACACTTCCATTCTGCTCAATAAAATAATTCGTAACCGTTATAAAAGAAGCCAAAAAAACCCTCTCACCTAGGACAAGTCATTCCAGCCAGGGGAGAACTGAGTGGGGAGGGACTGGGGAGAGCGGTGCAGCCTTGGGGCTGCAAACACAGGGTAAAACCGCTGAGGCTGCAGGGAGAAGTCCCATGCCCCGCTCTCCTCTCTTTCCCTAGAAATCCACGCTGCTCCACAGAGTATAGCTCTCCCCTTAGCTGCTTAGATGGCTGGTTTGAAGACAGGAAAAATACTTCATTATTCACAGCTCTAACAGTATAAATGTTTGCTACGATAGTGAAGAACCAAACCAGACATCTTCACCTAAATCACACCGCACCTTTGCTTTTAAAAACAAGGATGTAAGGATTGAACAGCACTTACTGTAATCTTCCTGGCACCCCGCATCCCTGCAGCTCACCTCTGCGGGTTGCACAGGCTTTGCCTACACAGGCACAGACCCAACACCTCCTGACAGGCAAGGCTGACCCTAGTCCACGGCACAGATGGCAATCAAAGGCATTTAAGTCCACACGAAAGCTCTGAGTCACAGAAAACATGCACCGCTGCAGTCTGATGCCTCAATTCCCTTTCTTAAGTCTCCTGCAGGGAATATAAATGACAGCTATGTGACAGCTATTTATAGTCAACCATGAAACATAAAAACTATCCCAGGAGTTTTCCAGCTTGAAAGAGCTGGAAAGAAACTCAAGAACTCCAGTATTTCTTGGTACTGTGAAGATCGGCACAACAGGTGAGCTCGCTTTACATTTACGGACTGTAAAAAGAGGAGTCGTTTACAAGAAAGTGTGCCCTGGAGTCCTCTCCAGACACAACAGCAGTAACAAAAGGCTAAATAAAGCCTTGAATGAACAGCCCAGGCACCAGGAGGACAACCAGCAGCAGAAAGCATGGCAGAGCTGTAGAGAGGAGAAAGGGCACTGGGGGGGGTGTGACTGGCGGCATCCAAAAGACCAAGGAGGTTGAGGACAGACCAGGTACATCGAGATGTAGCTACACCACGGGCTACACCATGGGCCCTGAAAGCCCTAGTGAGCCTCTTTTAAACAATGCAGCCATCTTTGCAGTTTAGGCTCCTAACGATAGGGTGCTTCTGGACAGGTGGCTGCTCCACCCCAGGCTGATCCGCGTGCAGTAGAACTGCAGCCGGACAGGCAGGACCACGCAGGTTACAGCAGCCTCTGGGGCAGCAACAGCACGGCTGCTTCCCCTGGGCTTTCCCTCCTCGCCTCGCAGCGAAGCTGGTCCTCAGTGAGGGGAGAAGGATGCAGAGGGAGACAGTCCAGCCTGGCGCCAGAGCTCGGTGGAGGCACGGCTGCCAGCCATCCTGACCTGGGGCTATTTTTTTTTTATAAACAGGTTTCTTGGCTCCCTGCTGTATGCTTTTAGACGTGGCTGGAAGTCCTTCCGAACAACCAGTGCCTGCTTAGAAGAAATTAATTAAAACAGTACGTAGGCTTACACGGGCACGAAGGCTGCAACCACAGCTACAGGGCTGAGCAGCACCGTAAGCTGCACAGAACACTTGCATCGGTGCCCACCATCCTCCCCTGGCTTTGCCCTGCCCGGCGCCCACCCTCGGCATCTCAGGCAAGCGTTTCACTTGCGCTGCTCTTTTGCTATCGATCTCACGGTTTCTGTCACAGCTCCCAGAAGCAGGCAGCAGTGGGAGGTGCAGAACAGCCTTCTAGCTCCCCCCCGGGAACGTGGGAGAAGTGCTATACATCTTGCATGTGTGGAGGCACCTAGTACACGGCTCTATGTCAGGCACTTACACCCCAGAGCAGTGGGAGCAGCTCAGGCATCCCGCCCCACCCCCAGAAGCCGTATTTCCAAACCTCTACCTCAGGACAGCTCTTCAGCCTGCCTAAGTGCCTAACTGTACTACAGGGAGACCAGGTGCCTAGGCTGGAAAACTAGGATCACAGTCTTTGGGGCGCAGCACCTGCATCTTAGGCACAGTAGTATCCAGCCCGGCTGCCTAAAAGCAGCATCTTGCATCTGGCCCCAAGTAGCCCTCAAGAAACTGGGCTTCCCCCTGCCCCTGCTTCCCGGAATTGCGGACGGGAAGACAAAATAGAGCCTGGTTACTGGAATTCCCTCAGAAACGCAATGGGAGTCACGCGACCTCCACCATCGCTACCCTGCGCTCCCACTTCACGTGCCAGGGGAAAGTGCTTTTAGGTTATGCAGCTTTGGGGAAAGGCAGGGTTCGGTCAGGATCCCTCGTGTATGTTCGGCACTGCACTTCCCAGGGAACCAGCCCGCAGCTCGGTGCGGGGAGCATGCCGGAGGCCACGGGGAGCCTGGCATGGCAGAGGCATGCCCCGCTACTGGTGGGAAGAGCCGCCGTGTACCGGGATGGCAAACGCAGCAGAGACGGCTGCTGGAGATGAGTGAGCGGCTGCGCTCCCTCAGACGCGCAAGAGCTACCAGCGGCACCTGCCGCCCACCGCCGAGCCCCCAGGTACAGTAGCAGAGAACAGCTTCACTGCCTCAGCAATACAAGCCCACGGAGGCTGTCACAGCCACTTTGGAAGCACGTATATGAAAGTAGGCCAGGCATAATCCCCAGCACCAGGGCACATGAAACTCCAGACTTCTCAGAGCAGAGAGACAAAGGAGGGGGGAAGCTTTTCCAGGCCCTCAGGGGTTGTCTCCGAGCCTGAAGATCCGCTGCTCCCCTCGGTCACGAAGCTGTAACGGACGACGCCAGCCCAGAGGGAGGGTGCTTCCACAACAGACTTCGGAGGTGCAGAGGAGCGGCGCAGTGCGTGTCCAGGAGGCTTCTAAGGCAAGGTACAGATGCTGGATGACATGTGACAAGTGTCCATTCAGCAAAGCTGGTCACTGGATTTGCTGGTTGCATTTGACACACTACTTCTTAAAGCAGCAGAGGTATTTGTGGAAGAGTCCACTGAGCAAATAGGTCTGGCAACTCAATGCAGCCCGGCTGCAATGGCCCACTGAGCTGCAATGCAAGCTAGTGCTGCCTCCATCTGGAGAGAGTGGATTTCTGTATCA
Organism: Astur gentilis; assembly: GCF_929443795.1. Lineage (NCBI taxonomy): Eukaryota > Metazoa > Chordata > Aves > Accipitriformes > Accipitridae > Astur > Astur gentilis. Next base: position 47,829,222 of record NC_064919.1, read on the forward strand.
CGTCTCAGTCAAGAAACACTTTTGCCATACGATTTTTCCCCTTTAGTTTTGGGAGTAGTAATGTTAAAGCTTAAAATGAGCAGAACGAGCCATCAAAACAGGGTACTATTATAGACTGTTTTCTTTGGTGTCAGTATGCTACTTACGTTTTAAGACATGCCTTAGATAGGATTTCCATCAAGAGATGAAGGAATGGCCAATGGTGTATCACAATACCTTAAAAATATGCGCGATAGGATCTGAACACAAGAGATACAAGATGTAAATCATTTTCTTTAAAAAGATATGCATATATCCAGGGCAGCTTACAGAAGTAACAAGTGAAACAGAAACTGATTTACAGGTTATAGGACTAGGTGCATCTGCAGAATTCCCATTCTTTGTCCTGTGCGCCACCAGGAATGTAATGGGACATACAGTTTGTGCTGAGCACAAGCTAATGGTGGCTCTTCACAGGTCTTCTCTGGAGTCTAAAGAACTCCTGCAGCCCTGGCTTGCTGTAAATCCCATATGGATATAAAGGCCATTGTGGATCTTTTCAATCTTTGCTCTCTTGCTTCACTTGACCTTTTCTCCCTGTTCCTTCTCTCACCCTCTACCACAAATGGCTAGTTTCTTTTCTCTGCAAGTTTAAACTCAGTATCCGAGCTGCTTTGTGTGACCTGAGGCAGGTCCACTTTATTTTACTCTATTTCCACTTTATTCTGAATAGACAGTAAATTACTTAGCTTTTTTGCCCTATCCTGGGACATTCTGGGTTTTCCCACATTGTAGTCTTGTGCAGCAAGGGTTTCTGAAAAAGAATACAGAGTGGGCATTAGCAGACTCATTAACGGTACAGGTAGTACTAGTATCCCAATTCATCATCTCTCTCCTCACTACAAATTGCTGCTTTAGATGTGGATGACAGAAGTTAGGAGCTGCAGTTCATGGTGGCTTTAACAAAGATGAATTTGTTTGGACAAACAAGGGGTAGAGAAGTTCTGAGTCAGTTTTTTTTCTGGGTGGGGGAAGACTGTGTTCGAAAAAGCCGAAGACAAAGTTTATGATCACACACTTGGGCAATTTCTTGGTGTGTAACAGGACATGCACTAGGCCTGGAGCACACTGAACTTCTGTGGTGGAATGAACTTTTGGGTTAATTACTAAAATTGCTTGAGCACTGGCCTTGCAGAAGATATTCAGAGGTTGCTGTTGGCGTGGACGAAGATGAACAGTTTGCTAGGCTTACACTGTCTTCACAGAAGTGAGGTTGGATACAGCCATGAGTCCAGAGACTGGCAACAGTACTAGCTAACACACAACAGTCTGCCATCAAATGATGCTAATGACGCTGCTTCACAAACTAACTAGAAAACAAATGGACTGTAGCTACAGCTGCGTGAATGTATACCTCATTTAGACACCCCTGACTAACCTATGTTATTGAAGATGAGACCACCAAGTGCATGGTAGCACTGTGCTGCCTAGTATTCATAGCAGCAACTATTTTGAGTATTGAAACTGAAAAATGGTTCAGCGTTTGTCTTCTGGGATGCGGTGTCTGCATGTAGCTCCCACACTCTGCCCAGCTGCTGACATGGCACAGCTAGCCAGCAACTCCTGCTCCAGGGACGTCCACCCTGCCTGCGGCACCTACCCCGCAGCCCAGCCAGGCTGGAACTGCAGCAAGGCTGACCCCTCCTGCCAGAAACCTGAAGCAGCTGATGGGAAAGAGGGAGAAGGGAAAGCACACAAATACAGAAAGCCCAAAGAGCAAAAACCCCTGCCACCAGGCGAGAGCAAAACCACTTAGTAAAACAGGATGGGCATAACCAGCTCTGCATAGTTCAGATGAGAGAATCTAATCCCCACCTTCATCTTCCAAGATCCTCCTGTACCTCTGTGGCTGCCGGAGCTTGAAATTTCCAGAGAAATCTTCGTACTCTAGGAATAACTGCTCCTGAACCACAATCCTGGACTTAGGGACTTAAGAGATGACACTGATAAGCATTTCTTTTTTTTTTTTTTTTCATGTGATCCCACTCAGCCACCACTCTTGAGTGTCTCATGAAGTACAACAGGTTCTACACATGAATGTCAAGAACATGGTCCAGCTTATTGCAAGAGGCAAAAAAAAAAAAAAAAAAGAAGGGAGGCAGGCTATCTTCCTTGCTGCAGAATAGCTGCTATCTCAGAGGTCTCTCACTTCCCCCTCCAGTGTGATCCTTGCCCCACACACCCTGAATGAGCAATTTCCTGTGGGACACTGGATTTTGTCTTAGTGTCCACAAGCAAGATACTCTGGTGAAGATGGATCTTACAGACATCTCTGCATCCACTTCAGGGCAGAGAGACCGGAGGCCTTTCAAACAGACTTCTTCCTCTTCTGAGATATTCCAAAACCAGATCATTAAAACACGTGGCAACCACAAGGTACAGATGCCACTGCGAAACAGAGCGAGATCAGCAGTGAGGACGCTAGGTACCATGTGCCTAAACCAAGGGTTTCTGCAATACCTAAACTCTGGCCATCCGGTCTGGCAACAGAGCAAACAGACACTGCCTATGGGATAGGCAACGGAAGGATGGGTTGTAGCAAGGAGTTTATTCTGCCAGCACTGAGGACTAAAAACCAGAGGATGATTCAGGTGTTAAAATGCTGCTTTCAGCAAGTATTTAGACTAATCTGACATCCTCAAAACCACCACTCAACAGCTGCTTGCACATGCAGGTGTTTCAGTCTCTTTCAAAAGACCAGATGCAAAACCACCTGCGAAAACACACCGCTGCTGAGCTGCTGGGAGTCTAAATCCCAGCAAGACTCAGTCTTGCTGTTAGCCCCTGGTGACACAGCATCGGATGCAAGGGATATCCTTACAGCTTCTGTGCCAGATCACAACATCACAACCCTCCCTGCCTGACTTACAAAAGGCTTTCTTTGGGGGACTGTGCCTCCTTTTATATATATACACAAACACATATATATGAGACAGGGAAGCTACCTGGGAGAGACCCTTCCAAACCTCACCAGAGAGTTAAATCCACGTTTTCATAGCTGACAGGAGTGCCCTCAGCAGTATACTCTTGAATACATGGGACAAGTTCATACCTCTTCTCCTTTCCTATCTTATCTCCATTTGAACTTCCTCTGTTTTGCAGTAATACTTAAATATTAACCAAGCAATGGAGAGAGACTGACTCCTAGCCTGATGCTTAGGGCACTTACCTGGGATTGAAGAGCACTGGGTTAACCTCCTGCCCTGTCTGAATGATTAAATGCTCGCTAAGGGGCAACAGCTTTGACAGGGGAAGGACGAATGCAATTTTATGTGCATTCAGAAAGATAATACAACTTTTGTTACTTCACCCCGGATTTATTAGACAGCATTTCAGCAGACTCCTCCCTCAAGTTTAAGGTATTTAGAGTGCTCTCAGGCTATTCACAGTCATCGTTACTTGAATATAGATGGTGAACTATGCTACCGAAAGTAAACAGTATCTGAAGTGTGCTTTTGCCATCACTACCTCAGACTCTGGCCGTTCCATCGTAACTTGGCCCCTCCCTGCTCTTCCAGCTGCAGGTCTGGGAGCTGTGCAAAGCCACGAGTGGCAGCCGGCTGCCCAACAGCACAGCAGCTGACGAAGGGGAACAATCATTCCTGCAGGGATCCTAACAGCTGGGGCTGCAAGACACAAAAGCTAGCAAGAGTGGGCGACACCCACCACAGTCTTCAGTGCCACAGCACAACAGTGTGCAGGAACTCGGTAAAGCTGCATTTTCAATACATCCATCCGGAAACAGGAGTCACACTCTTACAGGTGATGCCTGCTCACTGCTTCTGTCCTACATGTGCACTTCTTTACGTTGACTCAATTAACATACAAACCTTTCTGGAGGGCTTTCCCACTGTGACACATACACCTGCTTAAAGTTTTTATTTTTTTAGGAGAAAAAAAAAAAAAGAAAACAAGGAGTCAGGCAAAACTGAACTTAATCTGGAGGATTTTTGCCTACCTTACTCAGCTGGCAAGGCTTCCAGTCAGTATGATCGTGCTTCTCCCAGACCTGGAAACATGTTCATTAGAACTCCAGCAATTTGCACATTTGCATTAACCCTTGAGAACAGGTGTTTCAGATGGAGGTCTGAATTTAGGAAAAAATGTCCTGCTGGGTCCATTTTCTGCTCTTCAGTCTTACTCTAAAGGATCTGGCAAAATAACATTGCATAAGCTGGATAAGAGAGGCTTAAAATGCTAAATTTCAGATTATACTCCCACAAAATACCCAAAAAAGCTCTCAGTGACCAGAGGCTTGTCAACGTATCAACATCTGTACAGTCTGTTGAGCTAGTGATAATCTAGAACACAAAAAACAAAGCAGCACAGTCAAAACCAAACTGATGCGGGGGCTGGATCAACGCTGTGGTATCTAGATTGCAGCACTAGGCAGCTGCAGCACTTATCTTTCCTTTCTACCAGAAATGCTCCTCAGATTCACTGTGCAGACCGCCAACCTACAGGTCCACGCCTCTGCCCACAGCCCTGCTACCAAACACTGGTGAGAGCCAAATGCCAGGAGAGCTCAAGGCTGCAGCAGCTGCCCAATGTAACAAAACTCCTGGTATCATTTGGACCTGGTCTACACAAGGATGCCGGTGGCTGAAAAGCCTAGCTGAAGAGGGAGAACTTTTCACCCATTTGGTTTTTGTGTGTCTGTATTAGGTTTGCGTGGCAAGGTTTTGGTAGTGGGGGGGCTACGGGGGTGGGTGGCTTCTGCGAGAAGATGCCAGAGGCTTCCCCCATGTCCGACAGAGCCAAGGTCAGCCGGCTCCAAGACAGACCCACCGCTGGCCAAGCCCAAGCCCATTGGCAACAGTGGTAGCACCTCTGGGATAACATATTTAAGAAAGGGGAAAAAAAAAATGCTGCAGAACAGCAGCCGCAAGAGAGGAATGAGAACATGCAAGAGAAACAGCCCTGCAGACCCCAAGGTCCGTGAAGAAGGAGGGGGAGGAGGTGCTCCAGGTGCCGGAGCAGAGATTCCCCTGCAGCCCATGGTGATGAAGACCATGGTGAGGCAGGCTGTCACCCTACAGCCCAGGGAGGTCCAACGTGGGGCAGATATCCACCTGCAGTCCAGGGAGGACCCCACGCCGGAGCAGGGAAAGAGGGCGATGAGTCCTGCCCCTGAAGAGGATGAAGCAGCAGAGACAATGTGTGATGAACTGACCGCAACCCCCATTCCCTGTCCCCCTGTGCCGCTGTGGGGGTAGGTGGAGAATTCAGGAGTGAAGCTGTACCCGGGAAGAAGGGAGGGCTGGAGGGGAAGTGGTTTAAGATTTTGTTTTACTTCTCATTACCCTACTCTGATTGACTGGCAATAAACCGATTTTCCCTAAGTCGAGTCTTTTTTGCCCATGAGAGTAATTGGTTGAGTGATCTCTCCCTGTCCTTATCTCTATCCATGAGCCTTTTGTTATATCTTCTCTGCCCTGTCCAGCTGAGGAGGGGAGTGATCGAGCAGCTTTGGTGGGCACCTGGCATCCAGCCAGGGTCAACCCATCACAGTGTCTAACCTCTTAATTCAGGGTACCTGATGCAGACATGAACTTCCCATTGATCCACAGCACCACGTGTTGAGAAGCATCTGGGATTTGCCTCCCCAGGCAAGTAAACTCCTACAGGTCCTGTAGGAGAAGGCATCTCACAAACTAGCTTTACGGTACCTTCTCTGTCCCTCTTTCCTGACCAGGAGCATCTGCTCTCAGCAGCCACATGCCCTTTAACTGGCTTGTATTCACACCATCATAGCAAGCGCACATTTCTTAAAGTTTGTTTCTCCCACCAGTTTCTCTCCTTCTCCCCGTTGGTATCTTGCCCTTTGATCCATGCTCCTGGCCCAGGCCTTCTGACTGAGATTGCTTGTTTACTCTCATATGCCTTTACTTTCCCTGGAAACCCCCCCAGCCTGCACACCCCTCTCTGTTAAGCTGCTCCCCCCACCCCCCACCCCCCGCATCTTTGAGCCTAGTAATAACCCTACGCATTACCGGCCATAAACAAATCTCTAAAACTACCTATTTAGAGAAGGCTGTGCATTTTCAAAGTAACTCCCTGCATAGTTGCTGTTGCTTGTCACTTGCTTGGTCAGCTGAGTCCCTCGCCTTCTCCTGACCACTGCACCGCTTCCAGGGCTCCGGTCTCGTGTGTGTCTTGCCAATGCGTCTGGGCTGCCTTCTCTGCTCTGAAGGGAAAGTGTTCAAGACTTGGTCATGCCATCTCAATGCTCAAGACTCCCAAGCAGCCACACCACTCAATCTCTCCTGCCACCGCCAAACTTCACCACCATTTGTGTGTCCTACACTCCCACAACACCATCCCACGAGGGATGGCGAAACCCAAGTTGTGGTTATGTTGTACAGCTATCCCTCCGCCTGCCTTCCTGACAAACAGCTTTTGGCTTACGAGCCTTCGGGGATAAAGCCATCTTTTCTCTCCTACACCAAGTGCCACGCACCTCAGAGATGCTACTGGAAACAGCTCACGCAGAACAACCTTACCTGTAACGCTCTTCCTGCTCAAGACACCAAAACTTAAATAATAAATGCCAAGTTACTTTTGGATGGCAGTGAAGGGACAGGGGAGGCAATAGCTCAGTTTCAGCGATATGCTTCTCCTTGTATCCCTGGGCCTTTGCAAGTTAGTATGTTTTCAATGTAGGTATACGTACACGACAGAATGAAGAAGGGCCCGATCGTATCGCAGAAACACCAGGGGCCTGGTGAGGAATGAAAGGACTATCCCCCCAGGAAGGGGCAGAGTTCAGACTTCCTTGGCTTCCTCCTACAAATCCTGATCTACTAAGTCAGGCTGAGTTCAGTAGGATTGGCAGCACAAGCAAGGGGGCTGTTTGCACAAGTAGGATGCGCAAAGACACTCGCTGACCTTTTCCTGTTAAGATCATCGCAGAAGACAATTTCTGATGGATGGCTATTTTGGGTCTTCTGGAAACTGAACTAGAGTCATCATCAAAGGCCCAAGCTTCAAGCAAACGGTTATACAGATATTTTTAGTCTCTGAAATACGGAATGCCTTTGAACTAACAAGTTTAAAGAATCATTACTAAGATACAGACCTCTAACCTCTGAGCATCAAGGTTCTGGTCTTCTACTCCTCTACCTTTAGTCGGTATTCCATTTTTTTGCTTTGCATTAGCTTACCAAAGACGATCTGGTGAGTTTTTAGGTTCCTACCATTACACATCACACAGAGCAGTATCCAGAGCTTTCCAACTTAGTATCTGTGAGTAAAGAGAGCTGTGGCTACAAGCAAGCTCACGGGTGTGAGCGGAAATCCATTTTCCAAGACAGAATGACTGGGATTTTATATTAAAAATTTAAGACCAGGAAGCTTCTACTGGTGGCTGCGTGCCTACTTCCACTAAAGGCTACACAGCAGTAAGAAACTCAGTTGGTGGCCCAATGAAAAATGGCAGGTAGATGAAAGCAATTCAAGGGGCTCAGATACATGACAGAAATTACCTGGGGAAAAAAAAAAAAAAGAAAGGAAAGGAAACGGCACTAAGGAGGGAACATTAACGCTCTGCAATACGCAGTTATGAATAACTCCAGAGGTCCCACTGAATCCCACTGTTGCTAAGGAATTGTTCTGCCATCTATAAAAATAATTAACATCGGCAGTATCGTTTAGCATTTCAGTTACCTACAATTATCTGTTCACATTAGGAAGCTCTGAAAGTTCATTACTGCTAGATGTCTGTAGCGGTTTTAATCACACAGAACTACCGTGACGGTACATCAGCACGTCTGAGTCAAACTTCTCATACTTGGAGCTAAGGCCACCCACTTGTGAGCAGCACATGCTAAACCTCACGCCACTTCAGGAGGTACTTATTATAACACTACTGCTTACAGCAAGCAGTGTGGGTTGTACAGTACGTTAATTTACATGTCATCACCCAGAACGCCATCCCAGTCGATGTCTATTTTCGTTCCCAAATCGGGGTGGATCTCTGAGCACGGGGTATTAAGTGGAAATGATGCTAATGCATTTTCTTTATCACTTATCAGCCAACATTTTGCAAGGCATCAGTTACATCTGGCCTCCAAAAGAGCATCAGAGCTGCAGCCTTTGAGCTGGTAACACAACAATCCTTGGCACCGGTCCTGAGGTCAGCACAGGGTCACCACTGACCATCCTCTTTCCCAGCTCACAGAGACAGTCTTAACTGTCCAACGACAGAGCTCACGGCCGAGCCACATCCAGTAACCCTCCTCCTCCTCCTCCTCCCCCGATCTCTGGAGCTAAATGCCCAGCAGATCGGCCCGCAGGGCACAGGCAGGCAACCAGCGCCGGGTCTCCTCCTCTGCAGAGCACGTACACCGAGGCACACAAGCAAGCCAGAGCAACGGACGCTCGGCTGGAGCCCAGGTGTGGCCGTGCCCTACCCAGGCTGCCCTAAAAACACTACAGCAATGCCTCCCGGTACGTTCCTCGGGTGACAAACTCGTTTCGTACTTCGCCACTTACCGTCACTGCCAACAGACAAAACCCAGAAAAGAACTGCCACCAACAGATGCGAAGCACTTGAAATTAAGCGTTGGCAGCGTTCGTCTCCTTTGACCCGCTCCTTCCCGTGCTTGCGCACAACCCTTTAATTTAGAGCGGTTTTTAAGCAGCCCCGCGTTCCGCGCCGTGACCCCAGCTGCGACTGAGAGGCGCGCAGCCTTTTTTATTCAGCCGCCTGCACTAGGGGGCTTAAAAACGCGCAGACAAACGGAGAAGTCTGCCGCCGCTGCCCCCTCAGCGCTCAGGCAGAGCCGGAGGAAATGCCGGTTGCGGCAGCAGATCGTTTTCATCCGTGGGTTTCCATGTTGCCCCACCCTCCGAAGCGCCCGGGCGAGGGCCGCGGCCGGGGCGCGGGCAGCCTGATGAATGAAGCCCCCGCGGCCCACGCCGAAGCTGGGTCGGGGTAACCGATACGGCCAGGGACAGCTGGGCAGCGCCAGGGGCCGGCCGGTCACCCGCGCAGGGCGCCCGCATCTCCCCCCGCCCGGAGGAGCCGCGCCTCGGCTTGAGCGTCGGCCGGCTCCCCGGCGGCGGTCTTGCTCCACCGGCAGCCCCTGCCTGGGGCAGACGCCGCTGTTTTTAGGGGACGGGCACCGCAAGTTCGCCCCCGCCCCCCCCTCCCCCCCCCCCCCGCGCCCTTCGGCTGCCGGGGCGCTGGGGCGGGGGGGCGTGCCAGCAGCACCCGGCGGTGCGGCGGGCGCCTCCGCCCGCCCGCCCTTCCCCAGCTCCGCCGCGCTCCGCCACCCCGGCCCCGGGCCGCCCGGCTCCCCCGCCACGCAGCAGCGCTCGGAAAAGGCTCCGCAGACGCCGGCCGCGCGGCGGGGGGAGCGGAACGCGGGTTCCGCGGGCAGGAGCGGCGGCGGGCGGGGGGCTGTCCCGGCTCCGGCTCCGTCGGGGAATACGTGCCACGTCCTGCCCCGGTGCGAGGCGCTCGTCCGCCTACACCACGGGGCGGAAGACGCGATTCCCGGCGGTTTACCGCACCGGCGCCCCGAGGGGGGGCTCGGCGTCCCCCGGGGCGGCCGCCCCGGCCGGCCACGCCGAAGTTCACGCCGCTCCCCGGCGGCCGGCAGCTGCCGCCCGCCCCGCGCTGCCGGCGGGGGACGGGCGGGCAGCAGGCCGGGCGCGGCGGGAGGCGCTGCCGCAGCCCCGCCCGGGGCAGCTGCCCGCTCCCGCCGGACCGGGGCCGCCAGTCCGGCACCGCGGCGGGGAGGGAAGGGAGAGGAAGAAAAGGGGGGGAGGGACGGAAAGAAGAAAAATAAACCCCAAACCCAACCCTCCCCGCCCCCCCCCCAAAAAAAAAAAAAAAAAAAAGCGGGGAGGGGGGCGACGGGGGCTTGGGGGGAGAAGTGTTTAAGGAGAAAGCGGAAAAAAAAAAAAAAGAAAAAAAAAAAACCCAAAAAAAAAAGCCAACCCCAAAGCGGAAAGGCAGGGCGGCGGAGGCGCGCGGCGCCGCCGGGCGCGCCGCCGGCCGGGTTCACCCGGGGACAAGCGCTCGCTCCCCCCGCCTCCCCCCGCCTCGCCTCCCGCCGCCGCCGCTGACCTGTGTGCACACGGTAGTGCGCCTTGAGGTGGGATGACTTGCCGTAGACCTTGCCGCAGCCGCTGTAGGGGCACTTGTGCCGCTTCTCGGCCGCCAGCTTCCCCTTGGGGGCGGCCCCGGCGGCGCGCAGGCGGGGGGGCGGCCCCGGCGGCGGGCTGCGGGGCGGGCTGGAGCCCGGCTCGGTGGCCGCGTCGCTGTCGGAGGCCGCGTCCTCGTCGGGGCTCTCCACGCTGTCGCTGCAGACGGAGGGGGCGGGCAGCGGCCGGTACTTGTTCAGCTCCAGCAGGCTCTTGGCGATGGCCAGCAGAGCGCAGTAGTCCTTCCAGGCGTCGCGGGGGTCGCGCAGCTCCCGGGCCGCCTCCCCTTCGCCCGGCATCTTCAGCCGCGCTGCCTCGGGCACGGCGGAGCGGTTAGAGATGGAGACCAGGCACTGCGCCGCCACGAAGTCCACGTAGGCAACGGCCGACATGCTGCGGCCGCGCCCCGACGGCGGGGGGCTCCGGGCACCCTCAGTGCGCGCCCGCCGGGCCGCCCGCGCCGCCGCCAGCCATGGCCCGCCCGCCCGTGGCGCGGGATCTCTGCGGCGCGGGGAAGAGCGGCGGCGGCGGGGAGGAGAAGGGGGCGTGGGGGGGGAGATAAATAGCGGGGCGCCGGGCAGGTCCCTCACCGCCGCCCTCCGGGGGCGGCGCGCAGCCGGCGGGGGGGAGCGCCGCCCGCCGCCCGCGCGGCCGGCCCGGGTCCGGCGCGGGGGCCGGGGGAGAGGAGACCGCCCGCCGCGCCGCCGCCGCCGCCGCCGCTGCCGCTGCCGCCGCTGCCGCCGCGCCCCCCGCGCCGCGCGCCGCCCGCGTGCTCCTGCCCGGGGACGGCCGCGCCGAGTCCCATCACGTCAGTTTCGGACCCCCCTCCCGCCCCCCCGATTGGTCAGCGGGCAGGGCCGGCCGGCTCTGTTTACCTTCTCCCCCCGCCACTCACAGCGCTCGTTTTCGGGGGGGGTGTGTCCTCCGGGCGGCCGCCTCGCCAATCCCCGCGCTCCCTCCCCAGGCCGCGTGCTACTCCGGGCGCCCCGCCGCGCCCGCTTAAAAGGGCGCCGCCGGAGCGGGGCAGGGGCGGGCCGCCGCGCCGCCCCGCCCCGCCCCCGGGGGCGCGCCGCGCCGCCGGCCGCCTCCGCTCCTCGGCGGCCGCCGCCGCCGCCGCGGGCCGGCCGGGCGGGGGCGGGCGCGGGCCGGGGCGGCGGGGCCGCGCGGCGCCGAGCGGGTTAAGTGCCTCCCTGGAAGCCCTACGGTCCCAGCAACCGGCCGGCCAATAGAAAGTGAGCCGGCTGATGTCACTGGCGAGGCCCCCGCCAATCAGCGCGGGGTTCCGACGGGTGCGCAACACTTGCAAACGCGGCGGGCGCCCGCGACCCGCCTGGGCCCGCCCACCGCCCCGCGGGGAGCGGCGGGGCAGCGCGCGCCCCTGCCCCTGCCCCGGCCGGAGCCGGAGCTCGGCGGGTGGGGCGGCTCGGGAAGGCCCCTCCCGAGCGGGGCTTCGGTGACCGAGGGAGGCGCGAACCGGAACCGGCGCCCCCCCCCCCCCCCCGCCGCCCTCCCCGCCATGCTCCGCGGCGCCCCCGCACCGCGGGACCACGCTGCCCGCCCGGCTTCGGAAGGGGGCTCCCCGGGCCGGCGGGAGGACCGGCCTCCCTGCGAAGCGGCCCCCCCCCCCCCATCCCCGGAGAAACCGGGTGCCGTTATACATATCATCGTCGCAACGTCATCGCCGAGACACACAGTCCCTTCCCTCACGTTCACTGAAAACGGGGGTGGGGTGGGGGTGGTGGTGCAGAGGGAGACCCTCCCCACCGGGGCCGCCGTTCGGTGTGCAGCCGAGACCGGAGAGCCCGCCTGCCCCTGGGGCACCCGCCACCGGAGGACCGTGGCGTTTACCCTACCGGAGGTGGTGCCGCTGCGCTGCCGGCGCGGGCCGGTTAGCAGGCAGAGAGGTACGGCGGGTTGGAGACGTTCCCCCACCACCCAGCTCAAACGAACCCAGAAAACCCACCATCTCCACCCAAATAACTATGTCCCGTCGTCCGTCTCCCCCCCACCCCGCTGCTTCTTGCTCCAGCAAAGGTACAGAGGTGTTGGGAAGGTTAGCTGACCCCCACGCTGTGGGAGGAGAGCAAAAACTGATTTTATTTTCTGGATGAAGCACCACTTAACAAAAGGGAAAGCCGTTGCCGTCACCCATAAACCGGCAGCAGCGAGAGGCGCCGCACGCTAGTTTGCCCGTTCTGCTGCTTTGCGAGCGTCAGGAGAGAGCGTAACGGGGAAGGACCCCGCCGTTGGAATAACGTACGTAGGCCTCTACCCAGCACGAGCCGAAGTAGAACCAGGGTGCCTCGGACGCCGTCGCGCAGCTGGGGAAGCACGGTCCTGTGGGACGGAGGAGTTTCACTCTCCTTCCGTGAGCCGCAGCCCGACGAGGCCGAGCCGCGGCAGCCCAGCATCCCTAACTGGACCTCGCCGTCCTCGGCGGCAGCCCGTCCTTCCTTGCAAAACCAGGCAGTGCCCAAACGGTAAAGAGCTTTATGGATTGCTATCAGTCTCTTTAACTGAATGTGGAAATGGTGGGGAAGCGGCTGCAGAAGTGAGGCCGTGTTGCTCTCTTCCTGCAGGAAATAAAGATGAGTAGCTGTCAGCCATTTTGTACGCTAGCACGCTAAATCTCTAGGTATGACCTCGGGCAATGATAATCCTTTGCCATGGATAGCTGGTATAAGGCTCAAACAATATTGCATATCATAGCTGGGCAAAAAAAACCCACTTGACAACCCAAACGAACAAGTGGCTCCATCTGTAACTGGATCATCTGTAGGGTGATGAAGATCAAACAGAAAACACAAATAGAGCACAAATACCTAGCGAGCCGGCCATCGACGGATGAAAGTAACTTTCTCGCTGTTCTCTGAGCATTTTTTCCCAGCTGACCATTGGTCTCCGGTGCTTACAAGCCATCAGGCAGAAAAGGAGGCCGTAGTCTCCAGATCTGGTGGGAAGGAGGAACAGAACGCGTTGTCATTCCCATACTGCTAACACTGTTGCTAAATACAGCTTTTTCTCTTTACTACCAGTGGCCGCAACTTTCTCATCCCTTCAGAGGGGCAATAGCATTTTCCGTGGAAAGCTGCCACCCTGGTTCATTAATCTGGGTATGCGGGATGTAGCTTCAAGTTGCCCGTTTGTCAGCTTTTTGCACAGCACTCTCAGAACTTCTTTGGCTGACACCATCCAAAGTTCCCGCTAGGAGATGTCATCATCCACCTTTCAGTGACACGGAAGCTGCTCCTCAAGCAGGTCAAGAAGATGACTTGACTAATTCAAGGCTAATCATCATGTTAACAAATCCTCCGTTACATACCATTTACATTAATTTGTACGGTTCAGAGAGGGAGGTGTTATATAACCAAGAAAAAAAAAAAAAACAACCAAACTTGTTCTTGTTTGCTAGGTTTTTTTTTTATTTGAGATAACTCTTGGCGGATAGTTTAAAGGCTAGAAAATAATCTGTGGCCATCTCCATAATGAGGAAGCATACCGAGCTTTCAAAAGAATTCCTGTATGCCTCCAAGAATACATTGCTTATTAAAGTCAAAATAACACCTTTCATTTTGATGTATGTAGCAGTCCAAAGCTCCAAGACTCCAAACTAATTAGGTCCAAGTGACACCATTATGAAGTGATGCCAGTGGAATTTTATACTTGGAGACAGTGTCAAAATGACCGCGGCTACTTTCTGAACAACAGCACAAACATGCTGGGGAACGGGATTGTGTTTGCAAACTCCTTTGTCTCCAGGTGATCCAGATGATAGGTGCCGTAACTTGGATTTGACTGTGATGATGATAACATTTCGATTTGGTTGCAGAGCAACCATTTAATCCATAGCTCAATTTTTAATTCACAGCAAAGCTAATTTTTTACAATAATCAAGGATGATTATTGTCGCTTGTAGAGATAATAGCTTAAAACCACTACAGCACTTTGATATAGCCCTGACACCTTGGGCGCCTTCATCACCAAATGGCACTCGCTTGCCAAAACCTGCAGTCCAAATTCAACTCACTGTTTGCAACTCCAAAGCAGCTCTTGGTCGGCTGGTGTTTGCCCCCCCCCCCTCCATGGTCCCCGGGTACAGGAACATAGCACATCTGGCCGCCCCTTCCCAGGGGCAGCTACTCCGCCAGTGTTGGGGTGGAGGTTCGTCAGTGGGTGTTTTTGAGGCATCTGCTTGTTCTCTGAGCCAGAGGAAAGACGCACAGACAGGACCATTTATGGGGGGTGTAAGTGAGGAAGATGGTGACCCCCAGGCAAGTGAGAAAGGCACGGTGGGGGCTTAGGTCACAGCTGGGGGCTCACACTTGAGGGGAGGGCAGGGAGACATTGCTGGGGGAAGTAGCAAGGAGGGAAATGAGAAGTGAGATTCAAGCGCCTGCAGAGAAGGAGAGGAAGGACAAGTCTGTGTGTTTCTGTGTGCGTGAAGGGGAAGGCCATCCTTCCCACGGCATTTACGCTTGCCTTACCAGGGTGGCGCGCACAGGTTCTCTGAGAGAAGGGAGGCTGCGGAGGAAGAAGAGCTATTTACTACCTTTGAGGCTTTCAAAAATGTCTTCTGTTTTCAAAAGCATAAGTTTTCCAGAGTAAAAACCAGGCCAGCTTTCCTGTTCTCCACACCTCGCAAATCTCCTGCACTCTAACCCTGTGCCTAAAACACTGGACCCTTTTTCTGGAGGATGAAGACGGCATGCAAGCGCATGGCAGGTGTGCTTGAAGAGACCCGCAGTCTGTGGGAGCCCTCAAGTTTTTGTGCTCCAAAAGCCTCTCTGTGTAAATGACCTTTAGTGCCACTGTGACTGAAGAGGCTTTCTTTTGAGGAGCAAGTGGGCGCATAAGTGCCGGCAGGAGTCGGTCGTTCTGCTTCGAACCTCGTTCAGTTGCCTTCTGTGGGCTCTTCTACAGAGCGCAGAAGTTTATTCTCTGACGGTGTCTTCCTGCCAAGACAAAATAAAGAAATCCATCCTGCTTCTCTATTAATATTTGCTAGTATTTTGAAGGCCAGAGGCTCCAAGCGTTACTCTAGTTTATGCTTTGACTTTGTTCATTCTCTGGGGCCCTTGAAACTACATGTGGCATAAGCTCCATATGATTTGACAAGATGCTGAGTACTGATCGATGGTTAGAAGTGGCTGAAATTAAATGCCAAGATAAATGACCTGTTTGCTGACCTGTGTTCTTAAATCCTGTGACCATGCTGAAGATCCGTTACGTGATTGATATTCTGGGAGCATTACAGAATGGTAATTCAGCAGTCATATAATTATGAACACGTTGTAAAGTATTTTACACGTACGTGGTATCTTTTATACCTATGTGTTGCCCAGATTGTCCACATATATCATCAGGGAAATACGGCAACCTCTTCCATCAGACAACAGCAACTATCCATTGCGAAGCCTGGTACAGTAGGAAGAAATTGTTTTAACCTTTTGAAGAAATCTGTCTCAGTCACTGAACACACAGAGCCGACAAACAGTTGCTTTATAAAGCCATCTGAAGTAACAGTAATTTGGCTTCTGTAGATCAGAAAGGGAAAACGGGAGTCAGCACAGCTGGTTGCCATGTAGAGGCTTGCAAGACGCAGCAAGTATGCTGAAACTAGTTTTTACGCTAGCAAACTGGCCTTCCACTTTAAAAGCAGCTAAGCAGTAGAAGGCTATTGACAGAAGACACTTCTGGCTTCAAAATCCAGCAGTATGAGGATTAGCGGTCTCGAATTCAACTTTCTTTACAAACAAGCACGGTGGATACAGAGCTGTATTGGGGAAGGCGTTCCCTTCCTGTTTATAACTCAGCGTGGCAAACCACTTGCTACTTGGAGATCTAGTGCTTCTCCGTTGGTATCCTTTAGCTTCTTGTGGTCTAATTCTGTCCATATTCTGCACAGCGGGATTGATCGCGGGTCTCGGTCTTGAGCTCTCTCTAGCATCTCCTGAATTGCAGCTCATGTCCTTAACTGTGACAAATTCTGCTGGTCCTGAACCTCAGAAAGAAGGACAACTCCTCCCTCCTGGGGTTTACCTCCGCAGGTGGTAACTACCCAGAGGATGTCTATGCCTCAATGAAATTACAGCCCACGTGGGCACCAGGGATCTGGATTTAAACTCGGTTTGGGTACTGGTAGTGGTGTAGCCATGGCAGCATTGAACTCAGCGTGGGCTAGCTGCTCGAGTATGCACCCAGGATCCCAGATGGATTTTACAGCCTGCATCAGACACCATCCTTCAGTGCACGTATGGGTGTGTGAGTCTCAAGTTCAAAAGTAGAAAGCTAGACTAAAGTTAATTTGGGAACGTCTACCTTCTCCTGCAGTGAAGACACCCAAGTGAAAACGAACTGGCGGCAGAGCCAGCACCTAGCGCACGTGGGGAATGTGGACTGGGGATCAGCTTCAGTTTATGGGTAGGTTTAAAGGACAGGATTCTGCTTGACTCAATGGTTCACACTCTTTTCATAAACTGATCCAGAAAAAAACATCCTAGCGCCTGCATTCTCAGGATTTGTACCGCCATACCAGGTGAAAATAGGTTTTGTCATTTCTGTCAGGGGGCGCAGGGTCATCAGGTGAGTTTGTCGAGCGCCTTTGTGTGCAAGGCCTTTGCAACTTCCTAATTAACACTGACGCGACAGCAAGAGCCAGTTCGTGGCAGCTCTGCCGTTCCACCGTGGAAGGCTGTCATGGGGAAGAGGTGCCGCAATACAGGCCGGAAAAGAAAAAAAAAAAAAGAAGAAGGAGAGGGATGGAAACGCAACAAGCTGAAGCGCAGTCCATGTGTTTTCAAGGAAGGCATGAAGGTCTTCGAGGATGGAGATGGCGGTGGGATGGAGATGCTCGGTCACAGACCTCAGCGCGACCCCTCCGACCGGAGCCGGAGACCCGGGACCTCGCCGAGGAGCCGTAGGCTCCTCGGCGAGGTCCCGGGTCTCCGGCTCCGGTCGGAGGGGTCGCCGGGCAGCGCTACCCGCACCCCCCTCCTCCCCGAGCTGCCCGCAGCCCCGCTCCGCACTGCGGGCTGCAGGCGTACGTGCGGCGCCGTCAAGGGGTGGGTCCCACCGTTTCCTCGACATCGCCGCTTTAAGGCTCCGGTGCAGGCAGGGGAAAGCAGGCAGCCGGGTTCATCTCAGGACACAGCCCCAGTTCTCAGAAATCCCCGCGCTGCGGGAACATCGAGCTCCCGTTACCGCAGTTGAACAAACTGCCCTAGATCGGGGGTGCCGGGACCGCCTCCCCCCCCCCCCCCGGCCCCGCCCGCGACAGGCTCACGTGACCCGCGTGGAAACACCCCCCCCCCCCCCCCCCCCCACGCACCCCGTCGCCCCCCCCCCCGCCCCCGGCCTCCGCACCCGCTGCCGCGGTGACAACGCGCACCCGGGGGCTTTGCGGCTGTTTTCTTCTCCGTGCATTTTATTTTATCGGGTGTTTGTTTGTTTGTTTGGGGGGGGTGGTTTGGTGTGGGGTTTTTTTTTTTTTTTTTCATTATGAGTTTTCTTTTTTTGTTTTTTTTTTGTTTTTTTTTTTTTTTTGCCACCGCGGGGAGGCCCCTGCAAGCCCGCGGCGTCATCCTTCTGAACGCTCGCCGCGGCCACTGCCACCAATGTGTGTATATATATATGAAAATCATATTATTTTTTACATAGATACAATTTAGATGTATGTATGTAAAAAAAAATAGTATATATGTAATAATATATAACATGTAACACATGACACATAATATATAATATTTATCTAAATATATACACATCTTTCTGTATTTTTATGTATTATATACATTAAATACGTACCTTTTGTAGATACATTATTCCATATATAAACGTATGTCTATTACGTACATATATATAATAAACACAATACATATGTATTTAAGTAAAAATAGACAAGATATATGTTTAATTATTATTTTGTTTGTTTTTTTTGCGGGGGGGGGGGGGGGGGGGAGCGGGAAGCCGGGGGCGCCGAGTGTGGCAAGCCTGCGGGAGCACAATTTAGGGGTGGGGGGTGCGTAAAGGTTTTTTTTGGGGGGGGGTGTGGGGTGTGGAAGGGGGGGGGGGGGGGCGGGGTATTACAACCACCGGGCCGGGCTGCTGCGGGTTATTAACAGAGGCGTGGCCGCCCCTATGCGTGCGCGGCGGAGAGTCCCCAGCCGCAGCATCATTCACCCCCCCCTCCACCCCCCCCCCCCGGCCCCAAATCCAGCCACAGCCCATCCTCCTCCTCCTCCTCCTCCTCCTCCTCCTCCCCGGGAAGGGGGCGGACCTCCCCGCCGCTGGCCCCGCCCCGCTTCACCTCGGATGCCCTCCGCCGCCGCGCGCGCCCGCCCGCCCGCCGCCTCCATCTTACGCCCGCTCGCCCGCCCCCGCCGTGCTGCAGCCAGGGCGGCCGCCTCCGCTAACATGTCCGCCTCCTCTCGGCCTGCCGGCACGCAGGCCCCGGGGTCGCCCGGCTTTCGGCGGGGGAAGGCGGCTGCAGCCGCCTTCCCCCGCCGAAAGCCGGGCGACCCCGGGGCCGGCGGTGCCCTGCCCACCCGCTGGTCCCGTCCCCGTCGTCCGGCCCCCCCCCCCCCCCTCCCCCGCTTTATCCCGCTTCCTAAAACCGGGAAGCTCCCGGCCTCCGTACCTCTATGGGTTTGTGGCTTCCTTTGCTGGGCGCGGTGGATCCGTTTTGGGAAAAGGCGGCATTTCTTTGCAGAGGCACCGGAATGGGTTCGGAGTTTCCGTTGCTTGAGCCGCCCGAACCCATCAACTGAAGGGCCTTCAAACTGAGATGATGTCACGTCGACCCCTCGACAGAACTGAGACGATGTCATGTCGACCCCTCGCCAGAACTGAGACGATGTCGTATTAACCCATGGCCAAAACCGAGTTAATCACATTAGCCCATCAAAAACACTTGGGGCCGTACCACATCAACCCACCACCAAAACTGAGACGATACCCAGAGGCAAGGCGTCACCTTGCTGCTGCAGTAACGCAACAGCTGTCCTCTACCACCGCGTCAGGACCCCTCGCGTTTCACCACAGCTCCTGGACCCAGTGCATGCACGGTTCCTGAAAGTGTTCGTTTTCTGCAAAGCTAATATAGCAGGTCACTCTCCTTCAAGATTTTCTGCATGGCAACAGTTCCTGACAAGAAGGTTTTAGGGAGGGCTAGAAACAGGAGAACAACTTGGGGAACGCTTGTGTTGTATATCCTGACGGTCAAAGTTATTTTTCATATGTTTTCCAATACAGTATTCGGTTTCCAGTGACGTGCAGAAATTTATCTCCTTTCCCTCCTCTTTACTGGTGTTTTTCATCAGAAACAAGAGGTGTTGGAGGGGTACGGAGTGCCTGTTGTCTGACTTCACATTAGACTTTCCTAGCGTTCTAGCTGAAATTGAAGATGTCTGTGTTTTTCTCCCCGGACGATTCCCCTCAGGAAACAAGGATCTTTTGCAATCTCCCACCACTGTGTTGCTACTCCTGCAAATCCTCTAGCGGTGGGAGTCCTGAAGCGTTACCACAGGCTGGCTTTGTAGCTTTCTCAACTAGAGTACTGGGAAGCCATGCTGGATGCTGTAACTCCAAGAGTACCGGCAACTAAATTTACAATAATGTTGTAATAGCCACTGCTGGTGGCGTTACGCAGTTCAGTTGTGAGAGTTTTCCTTGGGAAGTTCAATTCTTCATCAGCAAAAATTCTTTGCAGACAAAATAAGTATCTGGAAAGCAGCTTTGCAGTAAGAGGTTGGGGGCCCTGGTGGACACCAAGTCGAACACAAGCCACCAGTGTGCCCTTGGAGCAAAGGTGGAGCATGGGCAGTGCTGGAGCAAGGTTGCATGGCATAGCCTGAGTTACCCAGCGCTTCTCTCCCACTGAGTATGGAACCTCAAGTGCCCACCTCAGACCTCTGACCCCCACACCTCCATGAAGAGCACACAGATATTGTTGCATACATAGCACGAGACATCTCACCGTTCCCTCAGTAATGGGCAAAGCAGATTCCTGTCAACACAAAGGTTCAGGAGTGAGAAAGCGGTCACGGCACTTATATCGCTATCTGCACCAGAGATATCTTTTTCTTTTTTTTTACCGCCCCCCCCCCCTCCCCCCCTTAGAGCTCCCAAATAATTTCCACCTAATCTTCCCAAATACTGGTGGCTGTAACAGAGGAGAATCTCTGCTGACACAAATGTAACGTAGGCTCCATGTTCAATTGTGTATTTTTTGTGTGTGGCTTTACCATGGTGAATCATCATGCATGTTGGCATTGCAGACTTGCATAATTCAGTATGTAGAGAAAAAACTGTAAAGAGAATGGGAAAAAGATTAACCAAGATGTCAGTTAGTTGAATTTAATTCTATGTCCAAGGACTTGGACAACCAGATGATCTAAAAGGTGCTTGATTTCTGAAGCGAGAAACTGGGGAAGGATGTGATTCTCTTATGAATGTGTGTTCCTTCTTTTTAATGCAGCTATTTATATATCTGTGCAGCTATTTATACATATTTCACTTGTTTGAAACCTAGTGACAACAGTAATTAGTACTCATAGCATTTAGGTGAGTGCTACTTTTTTTGTATTACAAATATCAACGCTGAATCAGACAAATGACATGTCTTGCTGCAGGTTCAGAGCTCAGTGAGGTCAGAGTGTTGGACTTCAAGATTAGCAACGCATTATTAGGCATTTCAGGTAAATTTTGTCACTCAGATGAGTAGCCAGGCCAATGTCGGGTGGGTCTAGCTGACTCTAAACCAATTTGTCTACCTCTTCTTCAAGATACACAAAGAACAAATCTTAGAAAGGCTGTACCGGTGAAAACACCAAGCTCCTGGTGGCCTTAGACTATACAAATAATGGTGCTGACATTCGAAACCAAATAGTTTAACTTTGTGTAACAGCTGCAGAGGTTTAATTTTCAAGTGAAGCAACTTAACGAGACAGCTGCAAGAGAACTTTGCAGGATGAACCAGACAGTACTTCTAGCATTGCGGCTAGCTTTGTCTTCTAAACCAACTTTCTCTGTGAAAAGTTATTATTGTCTCACTAACACTGTTCAAGGAGCAACTATTGCTGCTGCAAATACAAAGCTAGAAAGAAATATCCTTTCTTATTTGAAGGAGTTGCGGAGAGACAGAACAAGTCTATTATTTAGGCTTTTTTGATTTTGTCTACTGCATGAAGGTCCCTTCACCCGACTTGGCAGAGCCTGGAAAACTCTGCTTTTTATGTTCCAGCTTTACTTTGGCTGAGAACCTCCCCTCACAAATGTATGTGAATCAGAAGTCCAGTTATATTTGGTATGTTCCTGGACAAGTCACGCCAGCCAGAAGCAGTAACACAAATTGAAAGTATCAAATGTTTCCTAACGACCTGTAATGCAAACATACATTTTGCCTGTCTAGTTTGGATTCCAGCATCCTTAAGCTCAAAGACATTTAAGTACGCTACCACTGTTTGTAAGAACAGAATTATAATAAAATTAGCACTTGGCTGCTGCCAGCATTGCACATGAACTTCTTTATAAACATTAATCTAAATGACCTAGCTTGCTAATTAAGTAGTCATTTGCATACAGCAAGTGGTATGGTGGTTTAGCTCCACCCAGTAGTTACACGTACAAGGAGCTTATTGCCCATGAGGCTGAATCTGCCAAGAGCTTTGTTCAGACCCACAACTTGTCCTGCTTAGAATTCAATATAAGATCAAATAATGAAGGTCAACTTCTTTACCCATAGAAATAACATTAATAGACTATGCTGTTCCTCTTAGTAACCATCATGCTGTATTTTGTGTGAGACTGTGAACAGAAATTCAATTTACCTGTTGATGTTTACACCAGCAGCTGTTTTGAGAATTTCAGCATTCATTTCATCAAGCAAGTAAATATTTACTACTTTATTTCTCCTAAAGCAGGATTGGCTATTACACGATAACAAAAGAAGTCTTGGTATTTCTGCAGAAATGAGTACATCTTGATTTTTCCTCCCAGGAGTCACCCAACTGTGAAAGGCAGGAAAAGTGATTAAATGTGCATTTATGTAGATTTACATGTACATACAACTTTGGGAAGCCTGCTCTCTGTGCATGTGAAGAATCACAGCTGTTGATTTCACTGCCTATGTTGTTCTACTGCAGCCACTATTTCCAAAGTGAGGAAAAAAACCCCAGAAGGAGCAGGAACTCATAATTCCCATCTTTTTTACTGTACCTGTAAAAAAGACCAACACAGAGACTTTTCTTCCTTTTTTACGTATAAGCCTTTGCTGACTTTCAATCTGCTGTACCAGTGAAGATCCACAGAGAACAATATGCTCAGCAGGTGCCAATAAGGACACAATATGAGAGCTAATTTTATCTGTTTCTCAGGTTGCTGAAGGTACTTGTTGGAATTTCCCTAATTATCTTCTTCCCCTCTCATCTTATAAAATAAAGGCACTTCATGGAATAGGTATTGAGATTAGCGAGAATACAGAAAGAGTTCATTCTTTCCAGCAGATGTAAATTGCATTTTATCTTCACTAGTTGTTACAGACCCTGAGAGTGTGCACAGTTGCCATTTAGAAGCTTGTGTATAAAAAAGATTGTGTAGTGTCTTTACTTCATATTACTTACTCTGTTGAGATACAAACCTTGGGCTTTTTGGGATTGCAATCCACTGTTCTCATAAAGACAATTTTAAAAAAACCCAAATTTCAGTTATCATTATAACCTTTGTTCTCAGTTAGATAGTTTCAAAGTGTTTGCCACATTTATTATTTCATACTATTTCATTGTGGAGTAATCTTTCTTCCAAGAATGTAAAAGGTGTGGAAACACTCTAACAAAGTATCATACCAGTTCAAGCCAATATTTCTCTTTGCATGAGTGGTGAATACTGGAACAATTGCAAACACTACCTGCCTTATCTGGATTACGGTAGTGGAGATCTAAATTACACATACAGTGCCCTCCAGCTTCTTTCGGCATGCAGGAATGCACAGCCTCGGAGCAGTGGTTAATGTCCTCGCTTTGCGAACATCTCACTCAAGAATTCTCTTAAAAGTTGGCATATACATCCCTGAGCAGCTATTCTGTAGTCACAGTGTCTGTTGATAACTTGATATCTTTCCATGGATTTGAGCTGTTTGTCCTACTAAGTTCTGTGTGTGGCTGGTGTTTTCACTGCTGACCAGAATGATTTGTAGTTTTGTAAAAACACAGGACAAGACTTAAGATGCTGAGTATCTCATGTTATCAGCCTTTTTTCAGTATTGCATAACGGACATGCAGTACAATTTATTTTTAGGTGATACAAACAAAAACCATCACTCTCGAGTTTGTTGTTGTTGTTTTTCACAGTGTATAGTGAAAAAAATCTCCTATGACAAATGTAAAACAGGGCCTACTTTCCAAATTAATCCCCTGAGGTATTCAGTTAGTCACTACGGCATTCTGATTGGAATCAATAAGAAGATGAAGTCTTATACTTTTTGGAAGAGGTTAGATAGGCACATAACAACCATAAATTAATGTACTTTTGAAACAACATTTTGCTTCAGTGACTGATGCTAACTGACCTATCAAAATAAACAATTAATGGAACCTTAAAAACTAGTACAGCTATTTCGTATCAGTTCTCTTTTTTCTTTCTGAAAAGGTACAGTGTCTTGGAGTGTCAGCAGACAGTGAACTTCTTCAGTTTCTAACAAGTTACTTTTTTTTTCTGGTGATCTACAGATGGTCTTTGAAAGTGAAGTAGCCCTCCAGATGAACTCGGTTACATCCACGATACTGTTCCTGGTAAGTGGATGATTTATGGAATTATTAAAAGAGTCAGTCTTCTGCTGTTTCAAGCAGACATTTTTATTTTCTAACAAAACTCAGTAAAAGAAAGAACTATGAGAAAGCAGGAGGAATCTGCCTAGTGGCTAATAGGGTTTGAGTATGCACTGCCAACTTATTTTATATAGGTGGTACCAAAAAATTTGTCAGTATGTGTTGTATCCCTGACCCAAAGCTATTTGTAATTTGCATTTGGAAAACAAAGATCTTTACAGTCCAGCATCCCCTGGGTCTCTGACAGGCAACCCAGGTAAACAGATACTTAAGACTGTGTAACTTCATCTTGGAGTGCCAAGAGAGTTAGCAGATGATCATGATATTCATTCTGTATTGTGCCTGCCTGAGGAATCTCCAAATATTTGAAGAGCAAGGCATGGGAATTATCATTTCATCCTTTGCTGAAAGGAACTACTTCCTCACAGGAATGAAGAAAAGTCAATTCTCAAGCAGCACAAAAATGTAGGGCAAGAACTGAGGAATGCTTTTTATGAAGCTGCAGAAGTATCCAGAGTGTAATTATTTATGTTGGAATTTGAACAGGAGATTTCAACTTCCATTCTTTCTTTCTGAAAAGTACAATGGCAACTTTTTAGCTACCTCATACGGACATGAGTTTCTCTGCAATGACAGCTGAACAGCATTTCCTAACTCCATAATTTCTAATTCCCACTGGTTTCATTCTGACCAATGTGGAACAACGCTACCTTTTGACATTTATTTTTCTGAAGCATCTCCTTATTCTCTGGCACTCTTTTGTCTGACTGCTGGTCAGACCCATCATGACTCATCTGATAAGATCTGGTCAAACAGGTATTGCAAGAGAATGCTTTTTATTAACATGTACCTGTTTTTAAAGTTGAAGTTGTTTTAACACTCCTCTCTTCTGACATCTGCATAGGGCTGCTTCTGCAGCACTGCTGGTCTGCCTTTGGTAGGGGAGAGGTCTACTTTTCTAACTCCCAAATTTCTGATGCTCCCCCCCCAACCCCACCATGTTTTCCATGCCTACAGCCTGGTGTGTGTACATCCATCCTGCTTCATTCTACCACTCCTTTTTTAAGATAGCAGCCTAATAATGAAGCTTTTGATGAGACTGTGAAACCCGTCCCAAGGACAGTCTTCATGGCTGCTGAAGAAGACTGGGGTGTTTGATGTGCACGAAGCTTTGGGCCGACAGCAAGTTCTATAAACTGCCATTTGTTACTGTGAAAAAAGTGTTACCACTGTTCGAAAGCGTTGCTCTTCTCTAGCTAAGGATTTATATTTGAAAAAGAAAATAAATACTAATTAGTACTTTATCTTTGTTTCATCCACACTTTATGTGTGGACGTTGGCTGATGAACAGAAACCCTGTTCTCTATTGCTGCTTACTCAACAGGGCTGGAAATGATAAACAATAGGATTTATTATATTATAAATAAGTGAGATAAAGTGGTTGTGACATGAGACCTAAGCCACCAAATATTTTGGCTATTTGTATATGGTTACTATGCTTGTAAAATACATAAACTTTTCACATAACTGTAGGTCTGTAGAGTTTGTTTTTAATATGTGGCAGAGAGCCTAAAAATCTCACATACTCTTAACCCCTTTTGCTTTCAGTTGTGCAGGAAGTGCTGTGTTTGGGATATATGTTGCAGAAAGCTAAGAGAAAAAAAATAATAAAGCTTAATTACAAGCTACTCCTCTCACTACCATCTCCCAACCAAAATGACCGAAGTTTTATTGGTAACAGCCTGGGTATCTGCAGGCAGTGTAGCTGGCAAGCTTCCTGTATGTCCAAACAGACCGAATATAGCGTGCCTCGTCAGAAGATTTAGAGCTGATTCCTATATTCAAATAATTCTATTTCACTTCTCAATTCAGTGATTTAACTTTTTTGTCTTCTATATGACCAGAATAAATTATTCCTTCGGTAAATTTTAAATTTGATGGATTTTGGACTTGTGCCTGACTTATGTCCATATGCACAGTGCAGCTATGGCATCTTATGGAGGAAAACCTTTTGACATGATGGCTGGGAAATATTGCAAGGTTATGGAATCTAGCCAGTTAGACAAATCCCAAGCAATTGGGCTTGTGTGAAAACTACAAAAGGAATTTGATTTGTGTGAATATTCCAGATGACTCTCTTCACAATACCTACTAAAAAAAAAGTAAAAAAAAAAAAAAAAAAAAAAAGATTATACATACTATTTCTCTGCATGCTTTATAATATACAGGAAGAAGACTGGTAATTGCCATTTTCTTTCTGTCGGGTCAGACACAGCCCCAGTCTGTAGCAGGAAAGGTGAGGGAGTGGGAATGCCATGCATTTATATGGTTGGGACTGTATGTGATGAGGTGGTGCTAACAGGAGGGTTAAAAACAGCTTAGTATTTCTGACCTGCATATCATATTTCTGCATGTGTACACAGACATACACATACAAGCACACACGTGTGTGTGTATCTGCGCATGCCTCCATACTCCACTATTCATAAAGCTTTGACTGCAAACTGTTCTGGCACAGTCACTGCAAAACAGCAAGGGGAGTTTGTAGCTGCTGTGGCAGCATTCATGTGCTTACTTTTACTCCTGTGGCAGGCACATGCTTAAGAATGAATCTCCCTAAACAGAAGAAATCAAAGCTAACTCCTACCATGTTTTTAGCATGTGGCTGAACAAATTCCTACAGCTTTTCAGGATCAAGGGAATTGCTGAGCAAGAGTAGTGTCTAGGCCAGGGTATCTCCCTGTGCACAAAAATAAACAAACACAGAGAAGGCGGCAAAGTGAAATATGTCTCTGAGCATGCGTACATGTTCTTTTGGTGTAATTGGTCTTTTTGTAATTTCTTACTAGGGTATAAGAAGTGCAAGTTGCAGTGAATATAATTTTATGTTGGTGGCTAAACTGTGGTCTATCATTCTCTCTTAATCTGAGCTGACACTAAGATGGACACTTTATTTCTCTGTGCCCTCATATTTAGAGCTTTTACTCTATGGTGCTGGGAGAGAGAAGCCTGTTGACCCCTGTTCTGATTTAATACAAAAATGTGGATCACTTGGGGCTGTTCAGCCCTTCACAGAGAAATCAAGACAGACTTTCTTCTACCACTCAGTGCCACCAAGAGCTGTGGATTTGCTGAGAGGTAGCAGGTTCACCCTGTAATAAGTCATTGCCCCTGACAATATCAGAGTGGATTAGTATTTGGATATGCTTACTGACCCCACTGCAGGAAGCTTGTCAGATATGTCCTTCCTGTCTGCAGTATGAACATTAAAGTAAAAAAAGATCATAATAACTTACAATCAATTGCTCAAGACTTATTCTTCAGCATTCGTATTCCAAGAGGAAGAGACATAGTTGTTCTGAGAAAGCATTAATTCATAATAGGGGAAAAAAAAAGTGGGTGAGAAGGCAGATTTACTGATAGAGAAGGCTAAAGGATCTCAGCAAACTGCTTATTAATACCTTATTAGCTCAGCATGGATATCGTGAGAGAAAGAATCAGCCAAGCTGTGGTTTTAAGGGGACTTTAAACCTAACTCGACCCCCTTATTAGCACCGAGTAGTACAGCGCACGTTCTCGTGCTACCAGACAGTACCTGTGCATCTGTATAGTCCTCCCCACCATTTAGATTGTGACTGATTTCCATCTTTAAAGGCTGTACCATTGCACAGCCTCCCCCTTCACCATTATGGCTGCACCTAGTCCCACCGGGAAACGCAGATCAATAAAGGATATTCTTGCTTTGGAGTACCTGCTATAACCAAATATATCTATGCTGGGGAGAACACCAGCTATATCTTTCCTTTGTTCTGCTGTTGGCACCAGGGGGTGTTCTGTAGCACTGTGACATGATAGATGTATGTGCTTCTTTTACTTTGTCTCTATAGTAACAGACTGCCAAAAGAAGAGATCTCGTGTCTGCGAGCTCAGTCATGTCATAGGGAAAATGGAGGATTATACCCCACCATCAGGAAAGGAAACTCTTCAAGAACAAACTGTTTAAACAAAGCGTTATGGATGGAAGACTGGAAATGACACAGATAAGTTAACTCGCTTGAGAAGAAGGTATTCTTCCTGTTCGCTTTTGCTGGATGAAAGGCAAGTTGAAATGTTTGGCCTCTTAGAGGAAAGGAATGGGCATTCTCCAATCTCAACATTTGCTTTTATTGCTAATGCTTTGACACAAGGCCTAATGTTGCTTTGTGGGCAACCACCACATTTTTCTCCTTTCTTGCCCCTTTTCTCCAGCTCCAGTCCATTCAACACATGGTAGTGCAAGCATACTTCTGAACAATTCAGTTTGCTCTTGAGTTTCTCCACCAATCTGCTGTTCCACAACAAGTTCAAACACCCTTGCTCACTTTCATCATTCTCTGTGATTCAGCCTCTTACATTCCCTTTCATTTACTATGCTGTGCTATCATCGCCTTTCCCCTTTGTAATAGCATTGTTTAGCTACACATATATATTAGCACCTTGCAGTTTCTAGCCTGGCAAATTCTTTCAGCTGCATTTCAGGGTGAGTGCTAATTACGCAACAGCTTTGCCCATGTCTTCAAAGCTCAGCATTAGGGTTTAAGGAAACAACCGTACAGCATGCAGCGTATCATATGTTTTGGGAACCATTGGAATTAAAAGCCAGAATTAGAAGATGAAACTGATGAAACGCAGAGACTCACAAAATCCTCCCTGAGAGGTATAGGCTGCTTCCTGTTAAGTATTAAAGAGTGATACTTCTGGTTGAAAAAAGAATGTGGATGAAGAGTCTTTGTTGATCTTCCATAGGCCATAAATTTGTTTTCTGTTTGCAGCACTGCAAAAGCTATTCTAGTTACTATGCATGTTCAAAGAAAATACGTGTCTGTGTGTGTGTGTTGTGTGCGCACACATATGTGATGTAGAAGGTTTGCTATAGTATGGTACGTATTGATCTCTAATTTTATCTTATGTGAAAGCAACAACTGAAAGCATTTTAAGAGTAGGTGCTTGTCTTTCCTGTTCACTGTATTTTTTTTGCCAATACATAAATTTTTAGAAAACCCTCTTTGCATTTCACTGCTGCCTGTAGAATTGGGGCAGCATATTAACTACGAAAAATAAAAGATACAGAAAAAAGCCTTGTGAAATCATTCCTTTGAAGCTGAAATAAAAACATAGTTACACCCAGAGATTAATTACGAATAATTGGATACTAATGCATTGGCAATATGCATAGAGACTTTAATCCATTCAGTTAAGGAGGGAAGCACGGATGAGTTGAGGAGGAATATTTTTCCATCTTAAAATGATCAAAGTCTTTTTGTATATTTGCAGAAATTGGTGGAGACAGATGACAGTCAGTGAGGGGGAAAAAGGGTGACAGTTTAAAGTAAATGATGATGTCAGATGAAACATGGAACAAACATACAAAAAAAATGGAAGGAACGTGTACTGGAGGTTATACAAAAATTCTGCACAGTTCTGTAGAAAATAGTAAACTCTCAGTTTCCTTGCAATCTCCTATCTGACTCTGTGGGAATCCAGTTGTTTTCAGCTTCCAGCACTGCATTTATAAAACCAGCACAATGTAAAAATAATGCACATACAATAAAAAGGTAACAATGGCCAAGGCCTGTTCACTCAACGAGAAAGCCAACATTTGAGCTATGCAGTTGGACTTTGTGTATTTTCTTTTGGCTGTAAATTTCATGATTCATTTCAAAGTTTCTCTCCACCCTTTCTGAAGCTCATGCACCAACGAGCCAGAAGTTCAGTCCTGGAGGAGAGGAATGAAGAAATAACGTGTTTGGGCCAGAGATGTATTTTTGTTAGAGAAGGAAATACTAGGAATGAGTAATGTTTGCTTTTTTTTTAACCTGCCAATGACTCTGGTAAGTCTAAGGTAAAGCTGGAGATAACTTTGTCTGCCAGCATGCTCCATTTGCTAACCAACAAGGAAGCTGCTTTCATGCAGGCACTGTAAGATTGAAAAGACAGTAAGTACCACAAACTTTTCAACAAACACCGTGGAACGTGTCCCTGTGCCCTGCAGCTGCCAGCCTGCAGCGTGGTACCACGCATTGCCTGAGCCTGCTTCTGTACAGGGATCCCTATGACACAGTGGCCTGGGCTGCGTCTCTCTGCGGACTCCTGATTCCTGCCTGCCTTCCCCTATCAGGTACCTTTAGCCTCCAATTATTATCTCCATTATTAAAGACAAGCAGCATTTCTGCTTCATGGCCTTTCCTCCCTCTCAGCCTTCACTCTGGTGACCTTTGCTTTCATTTCGTTGACATTCCCTTATACTAGGAACCAACTGTCAGAAGAGAATAGTCGGGGTTTGTTAGTGTTGAGTTCTTTTTTTATTTGTAAGGACTCATACTTTTTTCGTACCCAGGTTTCATTACAGGTTATCATGCAAGAATAAGCCCCAGTGCTCTTATATACGTGGAAGGCTTGTGGCTTTTGCAGTTCGCCTGCATTTCTTCAGAAGCAGGAAAAAAAGCCGGATTAGATGATGAGAGTATAGTACAAGTCTCACTTTTCTATATTTAAAGCATAACAAGATCCAGTGACTGCTGAAGTAATGAATCACTGTAATTTACATATACAGGTCAGCAGAGGACATCCACACATAGCTGAAAACATCCCTTCAATCAATACCCTCCTTTACTACTCCCATGGCAGCCGCCTCTTGGCAAATCCAGCCCAAAACGTATACTTTTCCCACTATTGATCCTTTTAAATAGCTAACGGGTTGCAAGATCAGCAGGCCACGCTTTGCGTCGCGGGGAGGAGGCCTGACAACACACAGGGGCCCTTGCCCCATGAAAGATATAGCAGGGCTTGGTCGGCTCCAGCGAAACCCGCAGCTCTGGGCAGGGGGGGTCGGGGTCGGGGGCGAAGTCAGTGATGGATCCAGGCTGCGGTCCCCGAGTTCAGCTGCTGGTGACACCCAAACCCACTTTCTCCAGTCCTTGGCCTGGAGGGAACGGGGAAGCGGGAAGGGCAGGATCCTGTCCTTGGAAATAACTTTTGCTATAATTAAACTCGGCTGGGGGGGGGGGGGGGGGGGGGGGAGGGGTATGTGTGTGGAGAAGGCCAGGACACCCCCCCACCCCGCGGGTTAAAGTGAGGGGGGGGGAAGGTCTCGGGGTTCACACGGTAGGTGGGGAAGAGGGAGGCTCGGCGGAGCTGGCGCACGCCCGTGTGCGGGACGCGGGACGCGGGAGCGGCCCCACGCCGGGCGCGCTGCGGGAAGCTCGGACGCTGCCGCCCTCCCCGCTCCCCGCTGCCGCGGCTACGATCACGTTGTTGAGGGTGTTTTACAGCCTCCCCGGCTGCCGTGCCGAGTACAGCATGTTCCCAGCCCGCCCCTGAACTGGGACTGAACTTCCCCAGCCCGGCTTGCTCCGGGGAGGGCGCAGATACAGCCCGGGGGGCGGGGAGAGGGACGGAGCGTAAGAAAAGCGGGAGGGGTGGAGGAAAGAAGTTCCCAAAGGGTTCGCTGCGTTGTGAGTGCTTAGGATGGGGTTGTGGGTTGGTTTGGGGGGGGGTAAAAAAAAAGAGGGGGGGGGGGGCAAACAAAAAACTGCAAGGCGCTCAGCATCCCTAAACAAACATACTTCGAGAAAAGATGGAGAAAAAAGACACGGAAAACCTGCTTTACAGAAATAGATTTATGGCACTGTTGTTTCTTTGCCTGCCATTGTTAAACAAGTACTGTTCCTTTACTCTCCCCCCCGCCCTGAACGTTACACTTCAGTTCCTTTCCCAAAGGAAACTAAAAGTGCCGCTGACCCCACCTGAGAAAGAAAAGGCCAAAGGTTTGACGAACACCTCACCTTACCAGCCTTTTTTTTTTTTTTTTTTTAAGAGTATGTCTTCAAAGCTGGTGGCTCTCAGAAGTTTTGTGCCACTGTGCTGCAGTTCTCAGGCAAGACAGTGTGGGGCTGTCAGGACCAAAACACCCCGTGAAAGGTGTTGAGGAACAGATCAAGCAGTTTCAGCCTGCAGCAGGTAAACACGTCAGCAGGCTTGGGAACACAGGTGCCTTGGCATCACTGGCACATTCCTTGGCACCGCATTACTACGGGTTCTCTCTGTAAAAGCTTCGTTAAAAGAAGCGTCTGGATTAGCAGCACACTTACGCGTTTTTCTTGTTCAGTGCAATCAGTTCTGTGCCAATCTTGGATCAAAATGGATCAGGAATCTCTGCAGATTTTGGTAGCTCTTTTGGATAATTTCCTATATTTCATGCAAACCTCACACGTTCACAGCTTTTGAAAGACTTTCTGTCTCTCTCTAATTTTGTTTCATTATGGAGATCATAGGGTTAACCCACTCACTCAATGTCTTCGTATTCTTCACAGTAGCTAATCTCACCAGCCAGTCCAGTTTAATTGACTTCTAATTTATTTCTCAGTGCTGACTGGATGCCATCTGCATGTATTTTTTAGGTAGCAAACTAGGATTTATATCACTACGATGTGCTAGATCCTTGGTGTGTTCCAGTCCATTAAGCACCTCATCAAATCCTTCAAGAATATGTTTTGCAGCCTGTTCAATAGCTAAATGTTGCACCCTCTTGTAGTCTGTGGTTCAACTCCAGTGAGCAAGAACCTTTTCTCCCTTGTTTTACTACTGTATTGTCCCAAATATAAGATAAGACTTTTGCTTCTCATATGTGAAAATGTGCAGAAAACCTCCACCACCCTCACTCTGGAGTTCATTCCCTTCCGTGAGGAAGGTTATACCATGCCCCCTTTAAAAATCGTGCAGGTTGCCTCCTGGCAGATGCACCCAGACAGTGCAAGAGCAACCTCTCGCACTTGCTCCAGGCCTTGGTCCGAAAGGGGGTGGACATGCAGCACCGTTTCGCTCTGATTTGTGCCCTTTGCCAGCTGGACCCCAGCAGTGCACTGGGAGCTGAAGTACCCCATGGATTGGGAGGAGGGTAGGCAGAGAGGAGGGACACCGCGGTGGGTTAAGACGCTGGGGGCTGTGTAGCCTTGTTACAGGCCACAGGGCTATGCGTGGGTGGGGGGTGGCCCTGCCTCACGTGTTCCTCGCCTGCTAGAGAAGGGAACTTGCAGTCCAGTCCCTTGTTGGGACACATCTGTTTTCCCTGTTCTCTTTCCACCACAAGATACCCCTTGTCCCATGTCCCATTGGTACTCTTCTCCCTCTGCCTTTTGTCCTTTATCTGGTAGCTGCCGAGCCTTTTGGCAGCTAGCACTGCACTGGCCCCTGCTTCTTACCAGTTTATGTGTCTGTTTCACAGCCTTGTGCGCTTTATCTTATCCGCAGCCCTTGAGAGCTACTTTAGTCCTCTTTCCACATGCTTTGCAAGGCTGCTGTGCCGTAACTATGTAAGACCCATCCAAAAGCAATCCAAAGTCGCTTCCTTTCTGTGAAAAAGGAGTAAGCTACCTTTTGTAGGCTGTGGGCCAGGATTACAGACAGTTACCATACCCTGAGCAGCAGAGCATGGTAATTTCATGGGGAGGCAGATAGGTCAAGTCTGCAGCTACTCCAGAAGCACAGCGCTGTTTGGGCTTTTTGTGCCAGTGGTCACTTGAACCTGAGCTGCGTCCTGGACATTCCAAAAAAACAACAGCCTTGTTCTCCCTCCTCTGAATGTGCACCAACTCCTGCTCTAGCATCTGTGCAGCTGTTTTGGACCAAGGATTTGATCTTTTCTCTGAAGAGTGGTCTTCTCTGGGTTGTTATTCTACTGGATTGGGTCAGTAATCTGACTGAGACCACAGACCACAGGGTGTGGGGTAGAGAGGAGCTAGAGGTATGGTGAACAGAGGTGGGACAGCCTTTTTTCCTATCTTACGCACGCATTCCTAGTTGGAATGACTCTGTGGCCTGGATAAGGCTCTTTGATGAGACACACTGGCCTGCAGGCCGTAAATTTGGGTTTCTCGTACTAGGCAGTGTTGAATCTAAGCCCTGGACAAAAAAGGCATGGTTTAAGACACGCCTGTCTTTTCAGTGTTTGCTAATTAATCTTACTTGCCTGGCTCCTAACACAGCTTCCTGGCTTTTATGAAAGCTTCCTCGTTCTCCATGCATTGCAGAGCAGGGCAGTGTGTGGTAACAGAGCTGCAGACTTGGCATAAAGACTTAGAGTTTAGGGGTTTTTGCAGCTTTTTACACCACTATGTGAAACAAGCTGGGATTTCCATTCTAAAATTACGTGATGTGTGTCCCTCTAGATCGTGACTGTGGTAATGTTGTGTATGGAGCCACTGCTCTCCAGGAAGTTCAGCTTTTACTCTGACACAGAATTCTCTTTTTGTATCATTAGGAATGACATGTTTTTACTTCATGACTCGCCCTCTAGCTACATATATGTAACTGTATTTTGGGATTTATTTACATTTTTATTTATTTTGTGTGCTTCTTTGTTGTTTTTGAAAATAGGGTTTTGCCCTTGCAAAAAACAGTTGTTTTATTAGGTTCATGGTATTCCTGCCATTTGCAATAAGCTTTTTTTTTTTTTTTTTTTTCCACCAGAGAGATGGCTTTCACATCTATGCAAGGAGATGGCACATTTCTTTACTCCTCTGCTCTGCCTTCATGTTCTTCTGTGCACATATAACTGTACAGGCTCAGTTTTACCAACACTCACTAATGCTTTCCCCTTAGAATCTCAATTTCCACAAACCCTGCAAAGATCTAATGTTCTTCAGAGAATCATTTGTCACAATAATTTTGCTTTGGCCTGACCACTGGCTACACCACAAACTAATTTAATCCCTAATTACTCCATCTGATAGCTGTTCAAATGCAGAGGAATTAGTCTTATTCATTTGGGTGATGTGGCACCTGGATCTTACAAAGAAAATGTTCCTTCTCCAAGTGAATTTTTTTCCATGGGCAGCAGAAGTCTCGAATTTTTTAGAATAATCCTTTCTAGCAGTTTGCCATTTTCTTTATGCACCTATGGGAGTAGATAGTAGGTCTCCAATAGCTCTGGGCTTGCTGCATGCAGCAGTGTGGAAGATCTCATTCTGAATGATTTTCTTTCAGTACCACTTTATTGGGCAATAATGGGAAATGGTGTAACTATTTCCAGCAATTTTGTAAAGTTCCCTTCCACGCTGGAAGTTGCACACAACTTTATTTTCTCCATTTGCAGTTGTCTTTGGGACTGTGCATTACTAAGTTGGCACAAAAAGAGAATAGCCCCAGTGTCTACCATGGACTAAGGTTACTGTACAAGGCAGAGGGAGTTATCAGCTCAGTTAATAATGATGGCTTACAACAAGCTGTTTTTCCAGTGGCAGGGCCTCCAGCCGGGTGGGCTGAGCATCTCTTCAGTGGTTGCATTGCCGTCTGCCCTGTTGGAGGTAGAGCTCGCAGGGTAGGCAATGACTTGCGAGTTAGTCATCATTATCATGATGACAACTGATGCTCTCCAGATCGGTGAGGGAGGAAGAGGGCGATGCTGCCTTCCATGTATTACAGCATAAATAAAAAATAACCAGACAGGAGTGAGATTTGCAGAAAAGGGTAAGATGATCAATGCCCGATCTTGCCTCCTGTTTCTATCTGCAGGTCCACAGATGTAATATAATGAAAAGGTCATAGTTCTTTTCTGTTTTAGAAGTGAGGCTTTCATCTGAGTCTGGGGAGGAAGCAGCTGTATATTGTCAGCAGTCCCCAGACAGAGGCAGTGTGGTCAGGGTGAACTCAGATGCTGGAAATGCTAGAGGAGTGCACAGTGCGGTCTCCTTTGATGCAACCTGAAGATGAGAGTGCTATGTCCTTCCTCCCCCAGCATAGGTCTGGTCTGTGATCTCCTGCCTCCTCCCTAGTGGGGGTCCAGCACTTTCATCAATAATAGTGTTCTCCACCCCTTCTCCTGGCTTTTCCACCCTTTGAAACCTTGTCTGCTGTAGGGACAAGTGAGGCATTGATAGCTATCTACAGCTCTTCCCCATCCACCTTGAGTTTTGTGTGGAAGAACCAAAGAAACAAGTTCCCCAAAGACATGACAGTAAGAAATTTTATTTCTGTAACAGGGAATGTATGCATTGGAACCACAAAAAGTGTATTAAGATGTTAAATATATATGCATATACACATACATACATGTGCACACACATATTCTATATATAGGTGTAGAAGAACTGCATCTCTCTCTCTCTCTGTGTTTTTTGAGACACTGTAGTTGATGACTTTATGAAAGCTTCTGATGTAATTAGCCTGTAAGAAGGGTTCACTAATCTTTATTACTGTTGCTTATTCAGAACTGTTCCAGCTCTTGCATCCATTCCCTACAGTCATCCCTAGGCCTTAGCTTTAGCATAAGATCTTTAGCCTTAATGACAGCATATAGGTCTGGCTGAAGTCTTCTCCTTTATTTCCAGAAGACAGGCAAACTTCTTTTGTGATCTGTCATTTGAATAAGTAGCACACTTGCATCAGGAGGCTGAGCAGCATTACAGCATCTCACTCGGAGGAAGCACGATGCACAAATGTACCCATGGCCAAGTTACAGTTGGAGAACAGAAACAAAAGTAGGGTTCAAGTTCTGATCCCCAAATACATTTGGAACTGGGTTTAGTGCCTGCGTTAGAAGCTAAAAGTTAGACCCTCCAGAAGGAACCTGGATTCTACTGCACTCCAAGCTTGTGGACTAGTTTTGTAAGATTTGAGATCGAATGTTGTCCTTGTGTTATTTGAACCTTTAAGCTTAAAATGCTGAAGGAATACGTACTTTTGTGGGATGTTGCTAGCTACTAACTTAGAAAATGCATGTCTGGTTTGGGATCCAGTTCAGAAATCTGCGAGGCTGGCTTTGAGTTTGGCAGTTTGAAGAAATTTGATTTCTCCCTCTCTCTGGTTCAACAGCTTTCATTTACTTGGATGAAAGTGGTAGGAGCTCATTGAAAAGGGTAAATAAATTAAACAAAACATCTTTCTAGTCTGAAGTGGGAAGGCTAACAGATCCCATCTTAGGATATATTACAATGGTGTGTTGTGGATGGGTTTTGCAGACCTGTGGCTATATGTGGGAACGGCTATGGAAGTTTCTGGTAGGATGGGGAAGTCACTAGAGGCTGAGGACAGTCACCTCCTGACAGCTCTGGTTGCTAAGAAAGAGTACTTTGATTTTTGCTTGTTTAAAAGGAGATGAGTTGGAGGTGGGCCTACTTTTGGGTAGCTTTTTCACATGCAGAAGATATGACTCATATTGGGAATGTAATCTGTGATTTGAGAATACATGAGTATTTTAGGGATACTTGTGTACTCAGTGATGAAGGTAGCAGAGTATGTATCAGAGCAAAGGCTGTTTTTCTGAACTTTTGTGTTGAATTTCTTGACTCATACATTTATTGATTTTCAAACTGTTATGTATGTTTACAGTGACAAATCAGTACTACTAAAGCATCAGAGCTTGTAACCCTATTTTAGAATGGTTGTATTTGTATTTAAAAGTTACATTAGCATAGAATTTTGTGATGAAACATCTAAGTAGGCTTCTCTTGCTATCACCGAGAAGTTCAAACTGTACCCTAAACCCCCCTATTAAGTAACATTTTCTTGGCAGATTTTCTGACACAAGTGTTTTCATCTGAATACCTTTATCATTGTTTTCTTTTTGAACTCCTGGATATGACTATAGGGGCACTTCTAATCTCTGCCAGATTTGTTGAATATATAACGTATATTCTGTGAAATGTATGTGAAACCAGACTTAACAAGTCTGGCAAGGCAGAATTTTCTTGTGAGGAGTTCTTCATCCTGAGAAGAGGCTGCAGCAGAACCGGTAGGAGCTGATAGTGGTGGTGGTGCAGCAGGTGTTGGAAATCAGGGAACTTGCTCAAATGTCTGAATGTGAATTTAGATGCCTGGTTTTGAAATCTCTGGCCATGAGTTAGTCAGCTTATGAATTTTTACAAGCACTGCCGTGTATCTGTAGCATTGTGTGAACTTGGAACTAAAGATGTTTGACTATGGGTGATTACAATCTTTGACTTATTTAGCAAAGCCATATATGTAAAAAATCATGTTCCAATCACCTGGAACTTTTTTTTTTTTTTTTTTTTTTTTTTTTAACAAAATCTCTTTTGGCTATAGATCACACAGGAGAAGTTTTAATATATTTCAGAATTAGTTTGGCCAACCCAGATGTTAAAGTAGTAATAGTTTACAAGTCTGGCTACTAGATTTGTATCATTCCTTTACAGTGAGACTAGGTGGAAGGTACCGCCACGTTTTTTGAGGACATTTTTATGGCAGCCTCACAAAAGCTGTGAATGGAAGGCAGAAGACTACCTGGCCATTTTTTTTTTTCTCCTGCTATGTAGTGCAGTCCACTAACCTTATAATCATTTTCAGTTGCAGATAAAAGGATGCTTGTCCCTGACAATGAAACAAATTTTGTGGTTTTTTTTCCAACAACAAAGAAGAGTCATTAAGACCTCTGGAATAGTCATGCCCTACAGTAGACAAAGCTCTTTTATGAACCAGATATACTTAGTAAACAGAGCAAGTGACAAAGTAGGCTTGAAAAAGAACTGGATGCTTAATGGATTTATGCCTAACTTTTATATATTTGGGTATTCTTTTTCGTGTTGCTGCCAAAGCTGCTTTTTTAAACTCCCGGGTTTCTCCAGTGCCGCTTGAACTGGACCGTTTGTACTAAACTCCTCTGAGAGCTGACAAACAGGGACGAGAGGAATCCCTGTCAATTTGAAATACCACACGAAGACAAAAATAAGACACCAGGTCATTCGCCCCAGTTGTGGATAATAAACACTGCATGGGCTTGCGCCGCCTGCAGAGCCCTCCTGGGGGAGAGACGCAGCTGCATCCCAGGCTCTTGCTGCTCACAGGCAGCTCGCTGGGTGAAGCAGAGATGCTGTAGCTACTCCGTGCTTGTGTCAGCACAGAGGTGAGGAGCTCAAGGTAAGGAGGAGGACCTCACTGTGCCGGCTGCTAAGTAGGTACCGGCTAAGAAATGACTTGGATTTTACAAGCTTATGTTATAAGGGAGCGTAGGAAACAGGGAGACAAGTAGGAGGAAGCAACTTGACAGCACCGGACCACCCCATCAGCAACCTGACCAGATAAGTTTTCTGTAGGCATTGAGCCTTGCACAGGACTTTAAACGACTTCTGGTAGAGTAATGAGAACCCTTGGGAGTCCTTCCCAGGCAAGAAAAGCAGCCTATGAGGGAGGATGACTGGAGAAATAGCAAACAAATGCGTTCCCTAGAGGAGAGGATGGCAGTCATGTCTGTGCAGTTACATCCACAGTGTATGTTCCTCTCTTCTGATTGTTGGTCACGGCTGAGAGTCTGCATCAGCAGTGAGGCAAAGGTGACTCAGTCTAATGGGTTGTTTTCCACTGTGGCCATTTGGATTTTGGAGTTCGCTAGGTTATGTCTTGGTTAGAAGGTCTGGAGTGAAACTCTCTCCCTGTCCACTGCGGTGCTTCCTACAGAAGTTTATCATTTTGTACAGCAGTAACTAGAGAAGAATGCAGCCCCCAGTTCTGCTGATGGATAAGACCAGATGCTTTCAGGACGGGCTATAATTTTAAAACGAGGTCATAAATTAAAAAGGTCACAATCAACTTGAAAGTCAGATTTTTCTTTCTGACACAGTTTTCTGTATTGCTGCAGATAAAAGACAAGGTTCTTTCAGTTGCAACAGCAGCTGCATTGCTTTGTTAACATTTCTGTGTTAGGTGTAGCATCTAGATTAATTTCCCTTTGACTTTTCCCTCAGAGTAGTGTGTCGGCTTTTATGCGGGTCTTGCACAGCCGTGCAGGAGTGAGAGGCACTCAGGAGCTACTGAAAGTCTTCAAAATTAATTCTTGTTGTTCAAAACCTAGACTTTGAGTTGTTGATCTCCTTTTAGAGTCTTTGTATCACGCAAATTAAAACACTGGCCTAATTCTGGTCTCTTTTTATCTGAGGGTAAGCCAGGATTAGTACCGCTGAAGAGAAGTGAAATGTAACTGATGCGAAGTTAAAGGTAAGAAAGAGACCTTTTAGGCATATTCCCTTTCATGTTTTTGGCAACATGGAGAGCCTTCACTTTCTAGCAACTGAAGCAAATTGCTTGAGACTTGGAAACAGAACTACTGCTCAAGAACCATCTTGCAGCTGCGCAGGCTTCCTTGATGTCCTAGAGGCAGGAGGTAGGGACAAGGGTGAACAGTGTGCAGTGGAGGAGGGAGGTGGGGCTGGGAGGTGGGCAAGGGCAGCCATGGGGGGACTGGTGGTGGTGAGCTGGTAGCCTGTCTGTGGCTGCTTGTGAAAAGAGAAGGCCTGGCACCCCCTCCTGGAGATGACACCGGTCACTCCTTTAATTCAAGCACAAAGCTGCAATGCTGCAAGCTCCATCTCCGCTATGGTCCAGTATGATTACACAAGTGGAATATCTGGCAGGGGTGAGTGGGTGGCTTGTTTTCTTCTTGAAGAAGAACGCAAATAATATTGGTGTCCCAAACTATTCATACTAATCTTCCGAAGTTGCACGTTCACAAGTTGAGAAAGGCTACACCTGCCCATATCACCTCAGTTAGACCCCTGAGGTCTGTGTGTTCAGCAGTCTTTAATTATACTTTTATATACCATCCACAGGATTCTGCCTTAGTCTGTGCGCAGGGTGGAATTGCTTTGGGGGTAAGTAAGAGGTGTTGCAGCAAAGGAGGCTTTTGTCTGCAGGAGTCAGATTTCATTTCTTTCCGAAGTCAGAAAAAAGTTGCTTAGTATCTAACAAGCCCTCATGTGGGGAAAAATGCATTTGGATTTTGGTGTGTTTTTTAAGAAAATTTTCTTCTCAAATGGGTAATGGGTATTAGATTTTTTACTTTTTCTTTTTTTCCTTTTTTTTTTTTTTTAAGAATAATTTAGTTTTCAGGGAACAGAAATATAATTTTGGCTTTCTGGATGCCTGAGTTTAATTTTGACACTTTTCCCACAGGCACAAACTGATGATGACAAGGCCCTTCCAGCCCTGGTGCCATTAGGCAGGGGACTGTGAAGCCTCCCTTCCCCTGCCTGGCTCACGAGGAGGTGAAGAAGGCTGGAGGTGGGGGATCTCAGCTATGGCAGCTGAGCAGACAGATGTCAGCATGCTCAGACAGGGAGGAAAATCGTGTGGTTTTGGGTGGGCAGTTGAAGAAGGACTGGTTTTGCTTCTGTAGTTCATCTATATCCTAAAAAATATTTCATTTTTCTAAAAGGACATTTTCTGTCACAAAATACCTCCCTGTGGAAAACTTCCAGTCAGCAGTCATGAATGAGACAGGGGATTCCAGGAAAAGGAAAGAAAATCTGATGGAGAAGTCTTTCTCTAAGGACTGGGGTCTGTCCCTGTTTCTGCCACAAAGCTCTGATGGTCTTGGTTAAGTCATTTCAATTAAAATTTTCAGTCGCCAAATCTCCCTCTTTTTCCAGACACCTGACCTGAGGCCATTTGCAAAGGCAATATATGTTTACAGCTGTAGAAAGAGCCACCAAGAATACCTGAAATGGATAACATTCAGTGTAAAATATGCTAGAAGTTTGGATGACAAGTTTTTCAAATTGGATTTCCACAATTACAGACCCTCTTGTAAACTGAGATTATCATCACTTAATCATATCAAAGTTGTTGTGGAAATAAATTAATTCATAAATATGCAAAACCACTTGATATTTTAACAATGGCTATCACAGAAAAAGTTATGAAATTACAAGTTGATCTTCAAGAGCAGTCTGAGAAAGATGTGTTGGGGCTGATGAGAAAACAGCATAGCTGCTTATTAATTTAAACCAATCCTGGGGGGGGGGGGGATGGGATGTAGAGGGAATAGTATTTGAATATGTAAATACATCTATTTTGTGCAGAAAGAGAATGCATAGATAACCTTTTGATTGTTAACTTTTTAGGGCTTTGAAACTTTAGTAATGCTTTTTAATGTAGGATACAGAGAAACTGAAGGTTGTAACTAGAGTTCCCTATACCTTCAAAATACAATGAAAGAAAGTCTAGTGTTCATTATACTGCTCACAGTTTCGAAAGACCTGAAGGCTGTGTAGGAATCATTGAACTGCTTGTATTAAAACAGGCTTATTGTGCTGATCCCATAGTGAGCTAGACAGATAGCTGAAGAATGTCAATAAATATCTGTTTACAGTTTGAGTAACTTACTGTGGCTGAGTCTGTGACCCTTTTGAATAACCTCAATAACTCAATTACAAAAAGGCTATTTGGCTGAAGGAGGAAAGCTCAGCTTTTAGAGTATTTTCATGTTAAACTACCCATGAAGAATTAGGTGCTAAATAGCTTCAAATATCTGATCCTGAGTCACAGCCTAATTAAATAGAAGTAGGAATATTAACTTCTGATTTCCTAGACCTGAGTGGGGAGAAGACTGGCTTTTTCCTGCCACCTAAAAGCCTGTGTGTTTTGTTAGAAGTGGATTCTCCCTGAAGCCTTAATTGAAGCAGCAGTTTCAAGTGCTAGTTGCAGATTCTTTTACAAAACATGCTTCAAATTCATACGTGCAAGAATTAATTTCCCAGAAAAGGATTTGGGTATACTCCAGTTTGTCAGAGTATCTAAAATGTCCTGTTCTTTTATTATCTGGTTGGAGAGAACGAGCTGCTTGCAAACAGTCAAAAACTAAGTAAGCATTTTGCACATATTTGACAGCTCATTCAAGCAGAGAGTGATTCTGAAAAAAATAATACTAGTCCATGTACGGTTTGCTAACAGAGGTGAACTTCATAAATATAAATCACTGTGTTAATAAAAAATATTGGCCAAAAATTACGTCAAAACTTATAATCATGCAAAGCTTACTTGAGAATTTTTTATTTACTTGTAGGACATTGCTCTTCCTATGTTTTAGTTATTTGCCCATTTTCCATTGCTTTTTTAGAAAAATAAAGTCAAAGTTTTCAAGCTGTAGCATCAATTTTATCACACTAACTTTTGAGGTTTTTTTTGGGGGGGTGGTGGTGGTGGTGTACAAATGCAGGTAAGAAGCCCACAGCAATGCATGAACATGTCAATAGTTTTAGTGGAGAGGGAGGAGGAGGTCCGGGTTGAGTGCACTGTAGAATGTTTTTCTAACATGAAAATGGAAAGTTGCGGAGAAGAATGGTGAGATCTGAGAGTGGTATGACCTTTTCAGCTGGTGTTCATAATCCGCCATCTGTACAGAAAAAGGTACAAAGCTCAGAAAACTCACATGACCATACCTGTACCAGATACAGGTGCAGATGGCAACAGTTATAACATTGTTAATGGCCTATGAAACACTCAACACAACTGTGCTCCTTCTGTGCACCGAAATCCAAGTAAATCTGTGCCAAGAAAGGCAATCGACAATCTGCTTACTGAGGCCCTGTAGTGGACCACAAGTGGTGGTTCATGTTAGTGGCTCTGGAACAAATGAATGCATCTTAATCAACAGCACGGTAAGAAACGAGCTGCAAAGATTGCCTGTGACCCAAAGGTAGGTAAATGAAGCAATGGGACTCGAATCACAGCTAAAAGCTCTAATCTCAGGGTATAGCTACAAGTTTAGGGTGGTTATTAAAGCACCCTCCTTAGCAAGTGCTTAACCCTTCTGTGACAGATCTGCATTTCTGCCTCTGGGCCTTGGGTTTGGAAGCTGCTCTTTTGTTTCTCAGAGGCACTTCCCCACAGAAAGAGAATGGTGGTTTATGTTATGCCCTCATTTAGGACAGCAGTGATCATACAGCTTATAGCAAATGGCCTGTGAACTCCTCAGAGACTCACCTGTTGAAGCCCCCCAGCTTGCTTAATCACACCTGGTATGAGCAAAAGGCAGGTGGGGATCCCTCAGGGACAAGGCACAATACTCAGCAAATGAAAGCTTTGGCTTTAGGTAAAGCCTAGCGTTACGACAGTGGGAGCCCCAGGACACTGACAGTGATCAAATGGGGACCCGACGCAGTGGAGCCCTGCTCGGGAGTGAAGCTCAAGGGAAAGCACCGCAGGGGTGGATAATAAGACTTGCCCTGCTTAACATATCGTGCATATGCACTGATCCTGTTACGTTTGTTAGCAAACTTGCTGATGTAACGGAGGTGCTGTTGCCCGAATTCTGGGATCTGCGGCTGGCCTTCACGTTGGTGCCCCTGCGGGGTATGTGCAGGTGAGGGGGAAGTGAACTAGCCCAGCTTGCTGTAACGAGGAGATAAGACGTGCTTGGGACTCGACGTACTCAGATAAGGGGAGGCAAACTGTCCTGGGTTACCGTAACAAAAGTCTTCTTGCGCCCTACAGCACCTTAGTGTCTCTGTGCCATGCACTGCTCCCTGCATAGCCAGTGAGCCATTACTCTGGGATGACCGAACCTTTCCTTGCTGGGAGCTGGGTGGCTGGAACATGTCTTAAGTGGATAGTTATTGCTCTTGTTTCTAAGCATTGCTATACTGAGCAGAAATTATTCTATAGTGTTGTACAGTGCTTAGCTACGGTTGCAATTTCACCTAAAGGCTGCCTAATCGGACACCCTCCACCCCCTCATCTCCTGTGTCATCGCAAGCTGCCAGGAGAAAAGGTGGCAGCTGGCTAGCAGAGTTGACCCTCCACGTCCATGTTGGTCTCGTGAGTTGCTGTTTGGCTTATTGTACCATCTGTGTATGTGTGGCAGCAG
Source organism: Astur gentilis (assembly GCF_929443795.1). Classification (NCBI taxonomy): domain Eukaryota; kingdom Metazoa; phylum Chordata; class Aves; order Accipitriformes; family Accipitridae; genus Astur; species Astur gentilis. The sequence goes on from NC_064919.1 coordinate 47,873,865, forward strand.
TGGGCTGGCAGGTGTCAGCAGGTAAATGTTCTAGTTCTTTTATTTCCAAGATTTGGCTGGGGAAACCACTTGAAAATGCTGACTGGAAGGGACTTTTACCCTTAACTTTTCATTGATTACAGCTCTGACTAATCATCAGCTATGAATCGCTATCATTTGTGGGCACAGGTGGGCCTGAAGAGACTGATGTTACCTTTGGAAATGTGGCTATCAATAATAATGGCAGTAACAGAAATATATGCCTGTACTGTGCAGCTGTAACTGGAATAAAAGATAATTATAAATCCTTTTCTTTCAGCCCCATTACTGGGACTGTAGTGCTGGCAGCTGGGGCAATGTTTTGCTCTGATACTCTAACAATAGCTTTTAAACAGAAGTTCAGGGCTGTTAAGTTGGCCTGCCTTATTGAAAGGAGATAAAACCTTGTATATAGCTACTGTCTGAATTCTGATGAATCATTGCAGCCCACACAGTTCATGAACCACCAGCATATATGAGAAGTGGGCTGAAATGAGTTTTTTTGTAGAAAGCCATAAGAAAAGTAAGGTTGATACATCCTGTTAAGAAAAATTTGAGGCAGCTCTTACTCATGTGAGTTTAGATGCTCCTTTATTTGGAACAGAGAGCCAACATCACTGATCACACAGTGCACCGCTGGTCAGGTTGATTTAATTTGTTGTGCTGAGTTTTGCTGCTTGTTACTTAAGTGCCCAATTTGAGTAACTTGGTTGCTTCAATGGAGCAGACAGTTGACCAGTTTGAGCTTAACCAAGGTGAGACTTTGGTCTTCAAAGTATCTGTTTCTCTTTCCATTTCCATTTTTGATACTCTGTTCAGAAAGCACAAATACTGTTGTTTCTTTTGCTATGTGAAGGCAATTGTATGTGAAGGCAATTGTATGTGAAGGCAATTGTTTGTGACAAGTTTATTTATGAAAGTTTTATTTAGGTAGTGATTGATTTTGATTAGATTGATTTTGATCTCTGTGTACCTGTCAGGTGGCCACTTTCAGTGAAATTTATTTGTTATTTGTATATCCATAGTGCTAAGTGACTCCTGGCATGAATGCACATGTTCTGCTCCCATTTCCATTCAGCTGTGGCTGTTCTATTCATCACAGTGGGAACATGAACTTGTTCACAGCAGCGTAACAGGTGTTGCTTGCTTAATGTTCCTGAATGTTCATTTATGGCTATTTTTTAATATTTTGATTGCAAAAGGAGAAAGACATGAAAGAGTATTGAGTAGAAGAGCTTTGACAGTTGGTTCTCTGCTTTGACTAATTTATATTTGAGGAAGCCTGTAAGTGTGAAGCAGAGGAGCTGATATCTTTTAGGCTATCCAACTTCCTGCTGTAAAATGGAGTGAGCTAGACTTAGGCCTGCCTATAAAGGTTTCAGAAGAATAGACTGGCAGCTAGGAATTGCCAGGATTTCTTTGCAGTCCTGGGTAGTCTTCTTTTTTTTCTGGATGCAGAAGCAGATGTATTGCAGGTGGTCCTGTGCTGCTCAAAGCCATGAGAGAAACAAACCTGGCAGTCTTGTGATAGCTCAGCTGCTTGGGTGGATGCAGTAGTCAAGTTTTCCTGTGGTCAGCTTTTGTACTGCATTAAATAGATATGAATAGAAAGATAGTAGCAGAAGACGCCTCCCAAATTCCAGATTAATAGACTGGTTGAAGGTATGGTATTGCCACAGTAGGGGATTAAACTCTTTAATACTAATCTTCACCATTTTCAGTCCTTTCTCCTGTGCAATGCTTCTGTTGGCAGACATGGAACTGAAGGAGAGTGTGATTTAGCGCTGGATCTTCAAAACAATGTACTATCATCACCATTTGAAACATTTATGCACAAAAGTTAGATTGATAAATCTGCCTAGCTGTGGCCTAATACATTAGGTGCTTAAAGTTCATAAATGCCTGTGTTTTCCCAAAGTCTCTTGGGGGAGACGTACTCAGTACCTTCTACGCATGATTTTCCCAAACAGCCAGGAGCTTGGCTGATATATGAAGTCCGTTAAGGAATCATTAAACAGGTTTTCCCCTGTCTGCCTTTTTCTTTTGCTTTCCAAGCCCAAGAAGCTTAAAATAGGCCAACTCAGAACATGTGTAATAAAACAGGGAGCAGGAGAAACAGCTGGTTATGTCATTGGTGTCCCCTTCTATTATACAGCATATAAAAAGCACTCTGAACTTTGAAAGATTTCCCGCATTTTACAATCTCTTCTCTGTCTCAGACTCTTCAAACTGTACCAGGGGAATGCCTTAGCATAGCTTTGCTCTGGACTTTGGAGTGCTCTGGCTCAATGAACAGCTTCAGGCAGTCTCCTGACTGAGAGTGGTTTGCCCAAGAATACTCACAGATGGAAAAGTGATTAGTTGCTCTCTTGGGAGGTGGGAGAGAGGGATTTGACCTAGACAAATTTGACTTAGAGGAGGTGTCATGGTTTAATGCCAGCCAGCAACTAAACACCACGCAGCCGCTCACTCATTCCCCCCCACCCAGCTGGATGGGGGAGAAAATCGGGAAAAGAAGCAAAACCCGTGTGTTGAGATAAGAATGGTTTAATACAACAGAAAAGAAGAAACTAATAATGATAACACTAATAAAATGACAACAGCAATAATGAAAGGATTGGGATGTCCAAATGAGGGCAATTGCTCACCACCCGCCGACCGACACCCAGCCAGTCCCCGAGCGGCAATTCCCCCAGCCCCACTCCCCCCAGGTCCTATACTAGATGTGACGTCCCATGGTATGGATGGAATACACCGCTGGCCAGTTTGGGTCAGCTGCCCTGGCTGTGTCCTGTGCCAACTTCTTGTGCCCCTCCAGCTTTCTCGCTGGCTGGGCTTCAGAAGCTGAAAAATCCTTGACTATAGTCTAAACACTACTGAGCAACAGCTGAAAACATCGGTGTGTTATCAACATTCTTCGCATACTGAACTCACAACACAGCACCGTACCAGCTTCTAGGAAGACAGTTAATTCTAGCCCAGCTGAAACCAGGACAGGAGGGATTGTACCCAATTTTTCTATGTCCTGGATGAATACTGTAAAAAAGAAGCGTTCTTGATCCTGAAGGGTGAATATAGTATAAACACACTTTCTCCTATGGGAGCAGAAGGACAGGCAGAGAAATGCCCTGTTGGGAGATTTAAGTCCTGATTAAGGGTCTGCTTTCTCAGGAGTTTTGGTATTTTCTCCCTGCATAACCTCATGACATCTTTGTAGTCCTCCTGAGTTGCTCAGAGAGCAGCTCCCACTGAATTCCATCCACCCCAAGTGCTCAGCCCTATAGCACACAAGAGAATGGTGCCAAAAAGTCAGAGAATGAGTAGGACACAATTATTGTATCACCTTGTTGTTCTTCAAAAATGTTGTGTTCTAATTAAAAAGCCCCAAGGACAGTGTGCGACTGTGTGCCACGGTGCAGGATAGACGTCAGTTGCCTAGTGCATGGTCAGTAAACATCTTCTGTGGCTCCCTGTCTCAACAGATGCCCCAAAGTCCCTCGATAGAAAAAAACTTTTCATACAGACAACCTTATGCTTTTCAGGCTTTCTGTGCCCAGGCCCAGTTTAAAGCCAGGGCCGACCTTTGCTGGTGAAGGTTTTGTGGCTTGACTGGTGTACGACTGTGTGAAATTTTTACATCTTGCACTCCAGAGCAACAAATCAAGGTTGTAGGACCTACTCTTAGTCTAGTGCTTCCAAACTTTGAATGCTTAACTGCAGCCTGCAAGCAGGAAGATTCACCTGCAAGTTGTAAACCTGTGTATCTGCTATGCAGACTTCTTTTATGGGAGAAAATTTAATAAAGGACTGGAGTGAGAAACCTCCTGTTTCTACTTTTGATAGGTGGTCCAAAAATGACCTACCATATACCAGTGCTGCAGATGTAAATAAGTCCTTATCAGTTCTTTGTGCGTACCATGTGTGGACTCGATGATCCTTATGGCTCCCTTCCAACTTGAGATATTCTATGATTCTATGAAACCTCCATGGGTTTTAGCTGGTAAAATAATAATAATAAAAAAATCTGCCCATTTATGTCAGTGTATGCATGTAAAATTCAAATATGAGTATTATTATTATGATTTTAGCATGGACAAAACTTTCATTTGTTTCCCTGGTTACACGTACCTCCAACCAGGAATCAGCCCAGAAAATTTCAGCCTTAAAGACTGCAACGTTCAGCAAAATTCTGAACAATTAAAACCTGTTCGAGATTTCCTGATGTTTCCCTATGTGGCAAATAATACCACCATTCCCATAAATACTGAAGTTTCAAACTGAAGGTGGTTTCCACGTAACCACGTAGTCATGCTATTTATGCAGTGCCTTTCATCCTGGAGTTAGAAAAGTTGTGATGATCATGGGTAATGCGAATAGACCAGAGACTCCACTTTTTCCTCCAAAGCCTCTTGCTTTACGCAGCGGTAGGTCCATCCACCTGAGAGTCTAAAGTCTATCGAGAGTCCCAAGAATTTACTTCGGAGGGCTTCCCACCCCAGCCTGCTGGAGTTCATGATCCTTAATTGCTGGTGTTATCTCAACCGAGATTCGCTGTGGTTCAGTCATCAATCTTGGGGCTGCGGTGCCACCTCTGCTATAGCAGGGGCCCTGCCTGCTGCTCCTGTATCCCCTGTCCTTTCCATAAGGGGTGCTTCAAACCGCGGTCCCGGGGCAGGCTGGGCAGCTCCGGCCTTTTTGTCCTTACGGACCCCAGTTCCCTCATTTCGGGCCGGTGACGTGTCTGCGTGGCTGTCTCTCGGAGATGAAACAGTGACATCCAGCGGCCACTTTGACGAGAATGACATCACGTCACGGAACCGGCGCAACGATGTGCAAGGGGGAGCGCGAGCGGCCCGGCGGCGCGGGGCGCGGGCGGCGGCAGCTCGGGCTGGAGGCAGAGCTCCCCGCGCCACGCAAGTGCAGCCCGGGCATCGCCCGCCTGGGGGGCCGCGCCTCACCCTCGCCGCGGGGAGGACAGGTGCCCAAGGGGAAAGGTTTGACGTCCGGGGTCTCCCCACCGTGCGCCAGTATCCCTCCTCCATTCAGCTTTCGAATGCCTCTGGCGTTCAGCATAAAGACCTTCAGGTGTAGGTAGGGCTAAGTGACACCCCCTTTCAAATCAGGAGGTCACCTAAACTCACAGGTGGCAGTGCTTAATGCCCCATGCTACCAAAAAATGCAACTGGGATCCTAGGATCTGTTCAGTATGGGAGAGAGGTTCTGGTTGCTTTGTACTCACCTGGCAGGTCAGCCAGCTCTGCCCGTAACAGTCACGTTGTGAGGCACAGTGATCGACTCTGAATGTATCTGGAAAGGAGGGGAGTCCCACAGACACAGGGGTGTGGGACCAGAACTTGTACAGCACCACGTAAGCCCAGCCTTCCCTGGGCTAAGCGTGTTGCTGGTTTCTGTACCTATCTATCTCAGCATCCAGTGCAAAGAACGAGTGGTTTCCCTCACTTATCTTAGCCTGTCACTTCCATTAAGACATTTTGATTGTAGGGTTAATTCCACCAGAACAGAAAAGAGCAGTTATTAAATGTCTCCCTTTTAGTAGAGGCAAGGTAAAGTTCTTGGTCCTTTCTTACACATGAAAGCGTTATCAGATCAGTTTTAACAAATAATGCATACTGTGCATTATTTTGTACTGTATTGTAGTACACCTTTTGGAAAATGCTTATTTAAAAGAGAAATTCCAGTGCTAAGTTTCAACAGAACAGCAACTCATGTTAGTAGTCTTCCGTTAATATGTTTTTAATGTTTTAATGAATAATTATTTTGTGCAACTTCTTCTGGACTTAAAAACTTCATACCTAACTTCCTGGTGCACTCAGGACTAAGTTCTCAGCAAAACTGAACCTATAGTGTCTGCCTCACATCAAGCCTTGTTTGGATCCATAAATTAGCTCCTTATCTGCTTTGCCTTATCTGCAGGACATGAATGTGTGCACTTTCTTGGAGACAAGGGGAAGAAATTATGGGTTTAAAGACAGCAGTTTCATGTGCTTGTCTTGCGGAGGGGAGACTCAGGGATCAGCTTTGTGCTCCAGTGATTACTTGAGATGAATACTCCAACGTGCCCGCTAAAATCTCTTGTGTATGTTGCTTAAGTATATAAGGATCTGCACTTTATTTTACTGATTTATGTATTATTTTACGATGGGATTTGTAAGCCTAAAGCACTCAGGATTTTTTGCAATCCCACCCTTGATCTGTATCTTGGACTGCAATGTATTGTTTGGACTTACCTAGGGTAGACCTATATGTTATAGCACATGTACTGACATAGTTCCACCACATCTGAGGAGGCAATGAACACAAGAGAATGGGGATACAGATTATTCTGTCCCCAACGTTACTGTCAAGCCTGTCTTGACTAAACTGGTGATAAACTGTCCACGTCCTTCCTTACTCCCTCTGTCGGCTGTGACATTTTCTCCTGCCAACTCAATGCTGAAGTTAATAGACCTAGTGGACCTGTCCATCCCCCAAGAGGATGGCTTCACCCATCCCTGATGCCAGTGCGGGCAAATTGATGCGTGCCTTACGCAGAGCTAGAGTAAGGACAGCCCAACTTACCCTAGGGCTAGGGGCCCACTCTGAAACTGCAGAGGTGCTGCAAGTTACCGTTTCCTCCATCATCTCAAACAAAACGGAGACGGCTGAAATTTTTTATCATCATCAGTGGTCAGTGAGTAGGATCAGCTACTGTTAAGGAGAACTTGTTTCTCCATAAATGTCCATAGTGCCTTATTGCCTGAAAATACCCAGACGTTTTAGAAGAGATTGTGTTTGGACTAAGGCAGGCTTAGTTTACTTTCTAGACTTATTGAGAAAGCAAATAAGTACACAAAAGTTTCAGATAAATATTTAAAGGGCTATGGTGGTAATGTAGGCCCTAGCTATGCCTCTGCACAGTGAAGAAAGGGAATGTCCCTTCATTGCTGTGTACTTCCCACAGTGGCTGCTGCTCCTCTCTGACATAGCTGAACTGCAGTGGAGGTGAAGCATATTTGCTCAGATTTTATGGATGTTTCCAGAAGATTGATTTTTTGCTAAAGACACAATTTTAGTTTAAAGATTTCCCTTAGTGAATAGTGACATGCTAGATTGGTAGTTGAATTTTTTTGTCATCTTTCAAGTAAAGGAAAAAAACAAGATCATGTGTTAACATTTTCAGTGATGTCCTGAGAGCATTCATATATTATTTTTCCAAGCTTGTTAAAAAATTGTCAACTTGCTCACTGTGAACAAAAAACACTGGAATATTTTGTGAGGGCAATTCTATCACCTCCACAGGCCGACTCAGTGGTGTGCGTGTGACTCTTTAACATTTGGCTACACATATAAGTGCGGAAAGGCGTAGCAAAAAAATTTAAGTTTTAGAAGGTGGTAGGAGCATTTCAGTCTCTCCAACTGTCTGTACCGCTGTCGAACTTCTTGTTTTGAAATCTAGACTAACAAAGGCAGTTCCTCTCATAGCTGTTCTTTTTCCACCCATGGTTCTCTACAATAGTAGCCTGTATCATCTGCAGTGGGATGACTGTAACTGTTCATGGACTACTACTGTCACGTCACCTAAACACACTGCAGTAACCTTCTCTCAGATAATGCTTGTCATTATTGCCCCCCAACAGTATAATCCTAATATACAATATTTATGCCTGCAATCAGTTATCTGAAAATTTCAAAATAATGAAAACCTGGGGTTTTATAAGTTTTATGTTGTTCCACAAATATAAACAGGGTGAAATTCGAGCTTGATAGGCAAAGACAGTGAGTGTTGCCGTCACTGAAGTTCTTGCTGTATTCAGCCATGGGATAATGAATCAGGGTTGGCTGCCATGGTCAACGTTAAATGGAGTTCTTTGCCATTATGTATTAATGAGATTTAAAAAGACTAGGCCACTGCCCTAAAGACTACAAGATTGCAGCTCATGGGAATGAAAATCAAGGCTGGTGATGTTGCTTTTTTCCAGCACTTACTAACTGGCTGAGTTTAGGTGAAGTTTGTTACTGTGAAAAATCCCAGGGAGACCAGAAATACAGTGTTACCTGGAAAGAAGCATAATGACAACTGTCTGACACAGATTTTTTTTTTAAAATTATTTTTTTAAAGCTTCAAAGCTCCCATAGTCTTCACTGAATGGCAGTCCCCAAGAATGGATTAGATAAAATCTGATTAAGGAATTTAACATTTTCTTTTCAGAAATATGAAATAAAAAACACCTCTCTGAATCATTCCTCTCCTGAAGTGTGACTGATCTGTGCAGAACTGTTCTGAGTGTCTGATAGCTTTCTTATTCAATTGGATATTTTTTTCCCGGTGTTTCTTTTGCATTTAGCTAAAAGATGTTATTATCTCAGCGAAGGCTGATTTGTGGAGGCAGCAGCTCCTGACCTTGGCTTATTTTGCGTCAGTGCCTTTTTTTCAGCATTTTTGTGAGGAAGTATCAGAGCTGGTTGTAGCTGCATGAAAAGAGAGACAACGACTTCTTTCTTGAGGAAGGTGAGATACCAGTTCAGAGGAGGTCATAGGTACTAGAGGATTACTTGGTGCCCTTTGTTTTTAATGAACCTTCTTTAGCTACAAGAGCCATCAATGCCACCCGTCTGGGGACACTGACATACAAAGGAGCATGCTTCTTCCAGTCTATGTGGAAACAATTTAGAGAAGATCTGCAATCAGTGCTTATGTTTCCCCCCTTGCTAAAATGGTAGCTACAAATAAAATAAACTGTTCCCTCCTTTTAAATTAACACACCAACAAGTATGTCTGTTGCGGTTCAAACTGGGATCTGATATTGGCAAGAATAAGGGACACCTGAATCACAGCTGATCTCAGAGGTGGTAATAATTTACAATATGCAAAATGTCTGTGCACAATAGTGTAAACCCTTTGGTTTTCTTTAAAGCTGTAAAGTAAGAACTAGAGCAGTGAGAGACCTTAGAGAAAAGCAGCTGCCATTGCATCATTGCTTTATTGCTTTGAAAGCAAATGACGGTAAATAAATGCTCCGGTAAGAACAGATGTTTTGAACTACATCTCTTTTTTTTATTGCAAAACAATTGTTACAGAAATTTCAGAAAGTTCTACTGTAGTAATTGCCAACTTCTGCTTTTTATTACGTATCTAAACACAGTCTAAAAGTGCATTGTGAATCCAGTAGACCTTTAGAAAGGACCATTTTCCCTAGTGATATACATTTAGACAAATCATACTTGAAAAGCTTCATATTAGTAGGAATTTGTTTAAAATGACATCTTAATCATTTTTCTCCCTTTATAAATGATTGTTATACACTTACAAATGATAGCCCAAATAATAAACGACTAAATAGCTATTAGTATAGTATATTGCAAACACTGTTCCAGACAGCAGTAGCAGCATATAGACTCTCCTCATGTACAACAACTGCAGTGGTGGAAGAAGGATATAACTTTAATACAATTTACTCTTGTGCAGGCATAAAATTGTATTTCACAGCCAATTCCCACTTCTGTCCCTTCCCCTCCCTACCAAATACTAAAATAAACAAGAGTTATCACTTCCCTGCAGCAGAAACAGCAGCAATTTCATAATCAAACATTTCTTTCCTAATAGCTTTTTGAAATAAGTACTGTGTGGCTCTACAAGAGATCTGAAAGCATACAGCAAAAATTAAAAGGTCAGAGACTGTTTCACAACCAGTCTGGCTCAATGGCTCAGTCATTAGACTTCCCACTTGATGATGATTTAGGATAATGTGTGCCATGACTCAAAGTAATACAGAGTTAGAAAAGCAGAATAAATCCATCCTCTGACAAAAGTCAGAGTACTCCACTAAAATCAGTGGATTTTCCGCAGATTTGCACCAGCATCAGTAAGACCATAATCGTAGTCAGTCTCAGAGAAGAGAAGCCTGTGTGACCTGTAGAATTCACCCTGTGACTGGCTATGAAGCAGGATAACTCTCACTGTGGGGCAGAAACTCACTCCTTCCACATTCAACACTACTGCTTTTATGCCAACGTGTGGCAAGGCCAGTGAATACCATCTAGAGGAACGAGGGGTTTCATTAGGTAAGCAGACACCCCCAACGTTTCACTTCTGCCCAGTTGGGACTGTGCTGTTACTTGAGGTGGATGAAGGAAAATTGATGCTAGGAAGCTTACCCATTTCTTTTGAAGAAGATGATGTATACCTGCTATCTTTTAACAGAACTGAAAATGTGGCCTCTGTTGAAACAATTGTACATATTTGTGCAAAAATGCAAATATACTATTATTTTTAAGTAGGGGAGAGACATCACAACTACTTAAGTATTCCTAGGGAAATCCAGGAATGACCAGCTCACATTTTCCCTTCTGGTGATTATCAGATCCTCTTATGTATATAACCTGAGCAACATAACAAGACATTTATGCTTGTTTTGAAAATTTGCACCATGAGTTTGCAGAGAATTTTGTTTCACTGGCTCACTCTAAGCTAATACCTTTGATAACTTCTGCTCTCAGGACAGATGCTTGTTTGCTCTGACTGCAGTCATTGGACTAAGGCTGTGTGCTGCTACCAGCACTTTTTTTTAGCAGTTATTTGTGTAGCTGCATTTTCCATGCACTGACAGTTTCTAAGAAACAAATCATTATCTTCTCATACAAAAAATATACCTAACTAAGATATTTATCCCCTGACAAAAGGCTATCCATTCCACAAAAGGTACAAATCAGTTTTTTTACCAAAAAATCTATAAATGGAAAATGAAAAAAAAGCAATCTATATCTGGAACCCAGAGGGATTTCCTTATGTGGATGAATGGATGTTTTGGTTTTTCATTGTATTTTCAAATTATCCCCTCACTGCCATTTGTTAACTGGCACTTGTGCTAAGAACAATAATGTAGCACCTTATCTCTTCCAAAAAAAGAGAGAGCCAAATGTCTGAGCACTGCTGTAGGTTCGCATTTTGTGTTGAATATTTCAATTTCATAAAATACAATTGTCATTTAAAAATAATAAAAAAATCACTTACTTTGCTAAAGATCAAACATAATGGAAATAATGTAAACATCCAAAAGCTTGAATTCATTCCTAACTGGATTCATCTTTACAGGCAGGCAATAGCAAAATGTTAAGTTTCATAGTAGTCCAAAGAAACTCATGGAACAATGCATGCATTTTCACTGACACAAAAAAAGACTGGACTGCAAGGAAGAGAATCTACTTCAGTCATATCACACTGTTATTGTGAAAGAATAATGTGCTATAATCCAATACCTAGGACAAGTGTATACCCCAACTGTAGAATAGCGTCACTTAAACTGGAAACAACAGAACGGATTACTATAGGAAAATATTTATAAAATACTGTACACCGCTTCCTCAGTCGGCCAGCATATGTAAACAAACAGCTAAGTTCAGTTGAGTTTCAAAATATTATTAAAGTTCATTTATCTTATAATCTGTTGCATAACATGCCAGTTCATCTTTCACACTATCACAACTCACCTGTCACAGCCCATAGTGGCTCATTAGAAGTTTATACATCAGCTCATACAGACATTTATGTGGAGCTATACAGAGAAATGTGTGAAACATACCAAACTTACACACTGTGACCAGAAATGCATATTCCATATGTAAGCTAATAATTGGATAGTGGAACTTAATGCTTGATGCAACATGTGCTATTTTATTGAATGTTACAGATTTACAAACAAGACCTTATAATGTGATATTAAAACTGTCCTGTAACGTTCACTAATATTACCACATGTCACAACTATACTGGTTTATATATGGGAGATATGTATATATGTGTGTATATATATCTATTTCATAAGCTATCCTTTGATACAGAATATGTCATATGGCACATGCTACAGCTACATGATGATGGATGATAAAACTTCTACTCTCACTAAATGGTCATAATATCAGGAGTGGGAAATCTGGTCCCACTGCAAGGAATGGGTGTTTTACCATCAAATTCAAAAAGGAGCAGGTTGATGCAATGTGTAAAAAACAAGTGAAGATAAAATAATCTAACATCCATCATAATATATTCTATAGACACCACATTGTAGAATAAATGGGAAACATTCAGGAAAAGTAGTGTTCTGATATCTTGCAATCACACTTTTAACATCTGAATTTACATTTCGTATATAATGGCAAATTTTAAGAGGTAAATAAAGTGTCCTGTTTCATTTTACCTGGAATGTGTGCTCCAGATCGATAAAGTGCTGTATTCTAAACATTTATACAGCTTCTGGGTTTGGCAAATTCCTTTACCCTGACAAACTAAGCAATGAAATCTACCCCAGAGGACAGCCCTATGCCTTAACTCACTAAGCGCTGTTGAGGAATTTCTAATGAATCTGAAGTTCCTCTAGAGTAGGCCAGTAATATGGTGAAGGTGGAAAAGTCCATGAACAGTTTTAGCAGACATTCTTAAAAGTAGCAAAGAAAACAAAGTGAGAATATCCCCCTCTACTCACCAAGGATAGATAGATTTGGAGAAGCCTTAGGAAAAGGCTGCTAACAAAAGTTGGCACATTTGAAGCAGATTGTTAAACACCAGTTCCTTTGCCCCTGGGCATTTTGCTATTGTTCAACAATCAGCCTGTCACAAGCATGCTTCATAATGCACAGAAAGGTTTTTGACCTTTCTCGGTGTTGCCATGTGACCGTAACGCTGCACATGGACTGCAAGGCAATTGCATAAACACGGTGTCTTGGTGGAATTTAGCTCATTGAAAGCCTGATCAAATAGAAGAAAGCAAGGAACACGTTGGTCCAGGAAGTATGAAACACATTGTGCTTAAAGTCCCCATGCTGCATTTCTTTATTTCCTGAACTTTCCCACGTAGTGACTCAGTACCTATATGTTTTCACCTTCTTTGCCTCTTTTCTTGAGGCTGATGATAATTTTTACGTCTGGGTTTGCTGCCTTTCAGACTTAGCTCTCGTACAGTGCTCAGAGTCTCCCAGGGTGAGATCCCGGTGAGAAAACGTCAGCCTGCATTTTCAAAGCTGCCTTAGAGATTTGGAAGATAATTCCCATTTAAATAATGGGAAGTATGTACCCCACTCACATGTGTTCATTTTTGATAACAAAAAGGAGCTGGTTCTACACAGGTGTTGGTCATTGTAGAGATGTTTTAATTTTTAATAGCACTAGCTTCAAATCTTTACAAGCTTTAAAGTTGTGCCTTCATAAAGGATGTGAAATTTTGATCCAGTTGCAGTTTATACTTCTCCACCCTTTTCCTATCTTCTGCATACCCTTCTACCTGTGACCACTGTGATATCTTCTCATGAGAAGTTTGAAACTCTGGTTGACACTGTGGACCCTTGGAACATGGATGGGGTCAGTGGAGTTATGACTGTCTTCAACCAAAGCCTGTAACTGCATTACCGTTCAGATATACTTTCTCCTACTAAAATGCACATTGTGAGATATGCTGCTGAACGGTGGAAGCCTAGTTGCAACCGATGGCTTTTGCTGTTTACAGAAACCTGCAGTTTCACTTTGATTAACTTACCTTGAAACCACATGTACTTTTTAGTGTTTTCCAGTCCTCTGCCAAGAACACTTTCCCTTAAGCAACTTCAGCCTAATTGCATTAATCTGGATTCAGACTGCTTGATAAATCTTGTATATTTTGAAATGTTCAAATACAGCCATGTCGTCATGAAAAAAAAAAAAAAAAAAAAAAGTTGTATATTTTTAGTGAGGGAATGATGTGAAAAATCGGCAGCTGAAATGGAACAGCAAGAAGACCCTGGTAGCAGCCTGGTGGATAAATTCCCCCAATTTGTATACGTAATGAAACGGAGCAGTGAGAACCTGACAATATTACTGTGCTCTGCTCTCATTACCCTGTTCTTACTGTTCCATCACATCCTTTGATTTAGTGAGACAACATATTGATGACAAATGTGGTAAAAAAATAAATATATACTATTCCGCTTAATTACATTCATCCTGAGCTTGCTCAGCTGTGCTAGAATCTAGAATGCCTGTTTTATACAGGAAATCACCTGATTCTTTAACATAAATTCTTCCTCCATTTACTGTTTTGCAGTACAAAAGGCATTTCATCTCCCTTTCTGCTCTTGAAAATATAAACTTTTTGTGGCACTAGAAGCTGATACAAAAAAAGACAAGTGAACGTTATGGTTGTTATCTTGTTCATCTTTCTTCATTTCCACAAGTGTGGGATGCAAGGGATTTGGGAGACTTTAAGTTTGTTTGCTGCTAGTTCCTATAGAAATAAAAAATGCTTTTCATCAGTCATCACAACAGTGAAACAGATGAAAAAGAAGTCGTGATTGAAGTTTAGAACATCTAATTTGTACATCTCTTTTTGCCAGTTAATTCCTGCATCCTAAAAACTTGAATAATGATCAAAGATCTTAGGATGCCTTCTAATAAAAGGCAGATTTCTGAACCTACTCATTTTTTTCTTGTGACTTCATAAAGGGGGCTGTTATTCCTGTTGTTTACTGAAGTCTTTGTAAAGCTTTCATCCCTCCCTTTTTCCTTAAGTGCAAATGTCAACTGGGTCAAGATGCAGTAACTCAGTGGGCCGTGCTGAGACTGACAATGTGGTCCCTTGACCAGTGGCTAATGCCAACTGGAGTTGACGAGGGGTGACGTGAGTTTTTTTTGTTTTTTTTAATTCTAAGAAAAATGGACTGGAGAGCAGATGACCCTTAGACTGCTGGTGAGCTTTGTCTAGGCCTAGCTGTGCTTGCTTTCAAAGCTGCGGAAGGCTCCTGTTCTTGACAGTCTCCTCATGGACAGGTTGTCCCCTCTGCTCTCTGGCCTTGAAGACTTACTCCTCTGGAAGGGGTTTCGCAAGCCTGTTGTGTTTCGCTGTCTGTCAAGTTTGTCGCTGATAGAGTAGCTCTTCCGTGTGTGCTGCGCATACAACATGTTGGACTCCTCCGCAGAGTAGCTGTTAGCCCGCTCTATTTTTGGAAGTGGGATGCTGTTGGCCAGAGTTCTTGTAGCATTGCTGTCTTGAGGAGGTAACAGGATCCCCTTCTTGTCTTTGGACTCAATATCCTCATGATCAGAGCTTGGGTGGCTTAGTTCAGCTTCTCTCTCTGGGTGGCAGCATCCCAAGTCCTCCACTTTTCCCCCAAGACTTCCAGGGAAACTGGCCCTCTCTGCGATGGCCTGGGGAGCGCTCACACACCTCGTGTCTATGCAGTCCGTAATACTTGTGTACTCTGCTGTTTTGACTGGGACACCAAGGCTACTGAAGTAACTTCGAGATGGAGAGAACATAAAACTGTGAGATTTCACAATTGGCGTTTCCTCCAGAATAAATGGAGTTGTAGCCAGATAACGACTGCTTTTAGATCGCTCTAAAGTGTGATACAAGGGAGGGTCTGAATCCCAGGGGATTTGGCAATCTGTGATTTGTGAATAGTCTGAAGAAAATGCTCTTGTTTCTATTCCAGAGGTTTCCTCGTAATCAAGACTCCTGCCAGAAATTTTTTCTCCAGGTGTACTGCTAACATACGCGCTGTTAGCTAAAATGGAAGAGGCTATGTGAGCCTGCAGAGCTGCATCTCCGGTACCAAGAATATTTATGGAGCTGTCGAGAGGCTCTGTGTCAGAATGCATCTCATCCATGGCAGAAACGTAGATGTCTATACAAGATGAAGGCCTTCTGGAGTCTGGGGCAATTGACAACGTGCTGGTAGGGGCTAAGGGAACCTTTCCTTCTTTTGCTATCGAGTGGGAACTGATAGCCCGATGCAGACTTGGAGATCTTTCCTTAAAAATGCTTTCAAACTTTTCCAACCCACACTTGTCCTTCATATTTGTTGCATAGAAAGAGTGGCTTCGCATGCGGGGTGTGATTGTAGGAGATGTTGGGGACATGGACTCCTCTCCTGTGGGATCTATGCTCTCTTGAAGCTTGTAAGTATTTCCTTCCTGACTATTGAAGCTACTCTGCCTCACAATGTAGGCTGCATCAGTACAGTCAGATGAAGTCCTGGATCGTATCTTGGTTGTCTCACCTCTGTCTATGCCGGTCAGTTTTTCTAAGGCGGTCACCATTCGTCCCATCATATCTTCCAGCTGAGCAAGCCTGATGTCAACGGTCTGCAGAGAGGCCTTCATGCAGTGCTCTCGCTCATTTACTTCTTCCAGTCTCATGGCCATGTTCTCTACCCTTAAAAAGGGAAGAATTAAACAGGTTAATTTCTACAAAGCAGTGGCGTTCAGCTAATAGGTCACCAAAACAAATGGGAACAAAGAGGCCTTAAAATTCAAAGCCAGTCTATACCACCTCATCTGCTTCAAAACCCTGCTAAAAGAGGTTTAGCAAACAAATACTACTCGCTTACGAAACTGCTCCAGTGGGTTAAACCAGGGGTGTCTGCTGCATAACATAGAGGGGGTTTTGGGTGTGCCCTATCCCAGGGACAGGGGTTATTACAGAAATGTTACTATGATTTGCTGCCTTTCTGCTGACAAAACTTCTAATTAGATTGTTATGAATGAATAACGCTTAGAGCAGACACCACATGACATTGTCCCCAGTTGTGCCACAGGCAGGACCACCACAGTTAACTGCAGAACTGAATGAAGTAATGAAAATGGTCAATATGCCATAGAAGGTGGGTAACATCCCATTTTTTTTTTTTTCTGGTGTTCACCCCAAATTTACACCAGCTAGTGCTGTGTAGACCTAAGGAGATAGTCTCTTTGTCCTCTGATTAATTTTTAGCTCACATATATAGAAAAAAAAAAGGTATCAGCTATTGTATTGATGTAGGTAATATCAAGTAAAGTATGCATAAAAACTGCAGGGAGGAGAACACTGATCAAACCAAATACAGCCTACGATAGGGTACACACACTAAGATTGCTCCATTACTGTGATCGTGCTTTGGGTAGTCTGTGTAATAGTTTAGGAATTGAAATGATGGATTTTAAAGTTATTTATTAGCTACCTATCATAATATATAAATAAAAAAGTTATATTAAGGTATTAATAGGTAATAATTGAATGTGTGATCCTAATTTAAACTTCAGTATTTCTGTTCTACACTGTTGATCTGTCTCATTTTAAAATGTTTTTGACTTTAAGGTGAATTGTGTACTAATTTATGCCTGTGGCTTTCAACCATTTCAGTTTTCTGGCTTCTACAACATCTCTACTGGAGGATTTACATGGAGTCCTCTAATTTTACACAATTAAATTGCCTTTAGCAGATATGAAATTTCTTATCATAATTTTTTTCGCTGGTTGTAGTCCCAAGGGTAGAGCAGGGACCTCCATTATCTGCCAAAGAAGTATTAAAAGCAACACATTTATATAGCTACATTTGTCTGATTTTTAAGGTTATAGTTCTGGTTTTCCCCATTCCTGTAGACACTGAAAAATGAACAGAGAAGTGACAAACACCAAATGGCAGGATTTCCATACTTCTCTATTCACAAGTCTCTTGGTCTCTGTTAGTGCAATTCATACTCAGAAGCTAATAGGTGCCCCGTCAATCATAGCCAGGATTTCTGATGAGATAAATATCATCATCTAATACTGCTAATTGAATTTCCAACAGGACGAGTGAACTGGAACTGGCAACACCATAAACATTCTTACTTGCCCAGAAGGAAACCAGATTTTAGCAGTGAATGAGTATTGGGCAGCATTAATGCCTTGTTAATTAATGCACAGAACGTTAGCTGGTGAAACACTGAGGTCTGACTAGCTTGTGGTGGTGAGCAACAGCAACCTGCCCGTACAAGAGAGGAGAGGGAGGAGTGTGACACCACTCCCTACAGCAAGTCTCACATTCTTGTGAAATATGGGCTTTTTCTGTTGAAGATCATGAGTTTTGTGAGCACAAACACAGCAAATCAAATGTGAAGCAGTAACTGTATTGCTGTCATCAGATTTCAGTTGATGAATGAACAAGTAATCACTGCTAAGAAATGAACCAGCAGTTTCAAAGAATCTCATTCTACTCATCTTATTATCATTTAGGCACCAGTCTACCTCTAGTTTTACCAACTTCTCCAACAAAACAGATTAATATTATTGCAAGCACAGGATATGATTCCATAGTGATTGAGCAGTTTATATGGGAAGCAGTTAAATTTTCCCTCATGTTATTAGTTATCTGAACTGCTATTTTATAAAAATAATTATACTTTTGAAATTTTTATCAGCTAATAATTGAGTGCCTCATCACACATTCATATTCTGTAACAACTGCTCCAAGGTCATGAACAGATATAACGTCACAATTTTAGGGCTGTCAGACATATGGAACAATTTGAGAAATCTCCTGGATTTTACTTGAGGATGCTTAGACTACAACCAACAAAAAAAAATTCACCACAGCAACAGTTACCCAAGAACTGGAATGAATTTATAACATTCTGTGAAGCTAACTGGATAGTCTTGGATATTTTTTTTTTCCTTTTTTTTTTTTTTCTTGCTTTGAGAGATGTACACAAGTGAAATAATTTTTAATACAAACATAGACAGTTGAATTATTGCACTTCGTTACATATTAGTATCTGGAATGTTAGCAGAACTGTCCATAGTGAGATCAGTTTTGCATCCTGCATTCATGTGAGGGCTAAGCAATGCTAATGAACACAACTAATGCACCCCAGGAGGAACCTAGAGTCATACCTTCACGTATTTGTCCTGCCCTCCCTGAACATGATCTATTAGCTACTGCCAGAGGCACAGATTCTAACACTGGTGGTATTTCTGGCCAAGATGAAGAGAAAATTTTGAGTTACATGGTTTGTTGGTTGCTATGGAAGTAATCACAGATGTGATTGGATTGATAGTAGTAGGAAATTTATATAGAAACTCAACAAGATAAGGATAGTGCAGTCTAGCTTCAGAAACCAGGGGTAAACAGAGATGCACATACATAACTGAGAAGTACATACATGTATTTACACTGGATGGACCCTGGCTATATAATTTTATTCACAAAAAGAAAGCCTGAGTGATGATGATCTCCAAACCCAAAGCTATTAGCTGAATAGTCACCTTTTTTTAATATCTATTGCATATGACCACTCCCAGATTTTTTAACAAATATTATTATTTTAATTAGTGATATTCTCTTGTATTAATTTGATGGTCAGTTCTGCAATCATTCATCACACAGAACAGCACCATGCTCTGTGAGTAATCCTACTATAAACATGATAAAATCATATCAGCCAAACACTGTGGACAGAAGAGGATATGTTCTGGAGAAATACAGTCAAAATCTAGTCCTTAAAATGTTTTAATAAGTGAAATTTTCTATTTTCCCATATTGTTGGATGATCTTGCACTTAGTGAATAGACAGCTAGACCTGTATTTCCTTCAGGAACAGTTTTGAATGAAAACACTATTTCAAGATAAGAATGCCCAAGTTTTGCTTTGGATTTTTTTTCCATCTGCATTGGAGATACCTTTTGGCAAATATCACAATATCCATGCATGATGCCTCCATTGCACCTGTGCTTTTCCTTACAGCAAGATTTATCCAGTGTATGAGAAGGTGCCAAGCCATCCTAGCAGATGGGAATGAGAACAGAAAAGGAGGCGGCTACGTGTAAAATGTGCATCAAGTGTGTTCAGCTGAATCTCAAAATTTCTAACAGTGAAACAAACATTGACTATCTGAGGACAATATTCAGTAACGGGGAAAAAACCAAAAGGTCAGAACTGGGAACCTGACAAAGATTTTATATTACCTGTGATAAGTCTTTTTAATTATGATTTGGGAGATGATGGCTTTTGCTGGCATTCATTTTATTTATTTTTAACCTTTGCATATCAGTTCATCAATAATTTAATTGAAGTAATGATTTAATGGGAGTAAGGCACTCTTTTCAGAAGTAGGCCTCTTAATTGAATGCTAGAATTATGTTCACAAATTCTTTTGTGGACCTATGTCCTTTTCTAAGGCATCATTTATACTTCAAAATCCTTTTCAACTGCCAGAAAGACTATAGACACTGAAAATCACTTACAGGGTCATCCACCCTGCTTGTTATAGGCAACTGTGGAATGGTTTTATTTAAATAAAATGTAGCAGTTCCCAGGCCTGTAACAGGCTACTGGTACTTTGCCTGATGTCTTTTGGTGAAGCACTGCTGATGCAAGCGGCCAGCCAATTTTCCCAGGTGCTGTGGTTTCTGCAGGCTAAGGACGTTGGCTTGTCCTGGCTGTGTTCCCATCTGGACCCTAAGACCACTTAACTCCTTGTGACCACAGATTTGCCATTGGATTCACAGACCTTTCCTAATGTCACTCTGCAAGTGTGGCCGGATCTGGTAGGCTCAGTAGTCGCCCTTTTACCAACCTAAACCTATTTCTGTGCACTTCAGCCTGCCATCTGTGAAATCAGGATAATAACTATGTCTTCATTCACATGGATGCTGTTAGTGCAATTGCACTGCAGACTATAAAGCATTAAGGTGCTGTAGTAATGGACACCATATAGTACCAAGGATGACATAGTAAGATCTACTCCAACCAGCTTATCTGCTCTTTAAATACTGCTAGGATGTGACCCTGCACCCTTTGGAATCAGCGAGAGGTTTTGCATGGGGTTTGAAAGAGTTGAGACCTGTCCAGGTGGAAAAAATGCCTACTGAAGAGATTGCTTTAGTGGCTTCATGCCAGATCAAGAAAAGTAGTGCAGTCTTCTTTGATCATATTACGCACGTCTCTGTGCTGGTCAAAATGTGCCGCTGAAAGTTTCATAGTGACTGGAAAGGAAGGCTCTCCAGGAAAAGTTGTGATTCAATGAAGTGAATTTGTCCAACTTTGCTTTTCTTACGGGTCTCCAGGAGATTCACCAAGATTTGCCTAGTAAATGCAGTTAAGGGAAACACCTTACGGCTTTGTAGCGCTTCGTATTTTTCTGCTTAGTCAATCACTTCCTCTGATGTGTATCACTAACCTGCTACTACTTCCATGTACCTGTGTGAGATCCTACCTAGTGAGCTACTCCTCCAAGGTACTTAGTACCTGGGGTGAGGGAAGGGCTAACATCAAGTGTCGTTTCATGCTTTTAATTTCTGAATGTGAAAGGATCAGGTAAAGGAGAGATTTTATGTGGTGACACCAGATCTGGACACCTCTGTGGCGTTCTTTGTTACAAGTGAGGTGATTGCTGAACCAGGACAGGCCCCACAGGTTGTCAGGGTGGACTATTCCAAGGTGATAGTATAAACTGCAACTTGTTGTAGGTGAGTCAGACAAGACGCTGTGGTCCTGACCCAGCACAGCCACTGACCGCTTAGCTGAAATAATTCATTTATACCCAGGTCAATGCAGAAAGAAACAGTATTTATTGTTCTTTTGTTTTCCTGAGCTCCTTATCTGCTTCTGGGACCCACCTAGGCTCAACGTCAAAGCAAGACTCTGTTCCCATCTCCAGTTATCCTACCAGTGCTAGCCCCCTACTCCCTCCTTCCAGGTGTACTGTGCTTTGCACCTACGGTGTGCAGCTGTTCTTCCTCCAAGCAGGACCTGGGACACTCTGATAAATGCAGCTGCAAGTAGGAGCTGCTCAAGCAAGAGGTGAGCGTATCACAGATGCATGGAGGAGAGGGAAGGCAGTGAGCAGGCTTGTCCCAGCCCTTCCTTCTTGAGCCTTACAGCATTCTCAGCTTCCTGCAAATGGGATGTCTTCGGGGGGAACTTCACTCATATTTGCAGGGCTTTCTGGTTCAATTTTACACCATGTAAAGCTGAGTTAATTGGATTAAGCTGATTTCTCATGGCTATAATGTAGGTATTGTGCTTGGTCTACTACTACATGCTAATGTGCTTGGTCTACTACTACACTGGAAGAGAAACTTCATAGTCCTGCATCTTCTCTGTTTTCTTTGCTTTTACATCTTGTTAATCGTACAAAGACATCAGTATATAGAAACCACAGAGTGCAAATCTGGATTTTAAATATTTGAATGTTCCACAGGTTAGAAAAATGAATTTTGCTGTTTAAGAACACTTCAAGGGATACTTCCCTGTCCATAACTGCAGGCAAAATGACAGACTTGGGCATCCAGTTTGTAGAACGTGTTATTTAAGATACCTACATAGCCCTGATTCCTCAAACATCTTTAAAGTATTTCTCAGATCTTTGAAGTATTTTCACTTGCTTTCTGTGGTAGAGCATTGCAGTTGGTTTGGCAAGGAGAGAAGACCTATTATGAAATGAGAACTGCATTCACCTGTGATTTCCTTGCTGCAAGTCCTAGTAGTGTGCTTGGGTCCAGGAGTGGCCTCTGTACCCCACAGGGTTGTACGTGGGTCTCCCTTACACAGCTGGTTTCCACATTACACTATTGGCTACGGTAAATGGATTTTTAAGAACTATTTCTCTGTTGAGCTCAGGTACTTGTCTTCATTTAGGATTCATAATCGTGAGCTCTTCTGGAATGAGGTGCTTTAAGCCATTCATTTTAAATAGAGATAAGGGCTCTTTTCCTATAAAACAGGGCCAGCAAAGTGTGCAAAGGCACCGTTATAGATTCATTTTTAAGGACTTAGAGCACGAGTCTAATGTAGGGGAGGTCTCCGCTGGATTACTTCTTATTTACAGAGGCTTCAAACATACCTCTTCTTTTCTTGGCTACCAAAAGGAAAGCTATGCCCAAACAGAGATTTGAACCTGCATCTATGATTTTCAGGTTAGTTCTCTGACCACTGGACTATGAGAACACAAGAAAAAACAGTATTCAGTTGGACCACAGATCGAATTAGCCCACTATCTTAATTTGAAGCATATGTAATTCTTCCCCCCTTATATACTCCACTCTCTAAACATTTTCTGCTCAGGAAATTCATGGGCTCAATACGATCTCTATGTATTTAGCAGTCCCTTCCATAATGCTGTCTAGTCTGTTTGAAATAATGTAGACTTTTAGCTGACATCATCAGCTTGTTTCATACCATCAGCTTTCAAGAATTTGCTCTGTTCTACTACTTACTGCATGAAAAAAACACCTATTTTTGTTTGTTTTGAACCTGGGTCCTGCTAGATTAATCTGTTGCTCCCCTATATCTTGTTATGGGAAAAACAGCAAACAACTGATTTCTGCTTACCTTTTTCTTGTGCTCATAATTATACAGACCTCTGTCATTTAATTCCCCATTTGTCTCTTCCAGACCAAGTAGAGCTAGATTACTTGGCCATTCTTCACGAGGAAGCCATTCCATGCCTTACCACACTTCCCCTCTAATATCTTTTTTTAGGAGTGCTGTTTTCAGTAATGCAGATGAGTAAAGAGTATCATATCTGCTAATCCTGCTCTGGAATAGATTTGTTTCAAAGCCAAATTAAAAGTGTGTTTCCTTGCCTACAGAAAACGTATTTTAGTCATAGCTGCATGAGAGGCAGTGCTAGAAGATTATGTATAAGGAGAAGAGTGTTGTATCTGTGTAATTGATTACAATGACAACTCACCTGACCTGTGTTATACAAATTAAAGTGGAGTACTCAGGGAATGGAGTATTCAGTGATTCATAAGTTTTATGAATATCTGACAGGATATTGCCCTAAAATATTTATTGGTAACAGTGCTAAGAATCAAACAACAAACTGTCCTCAAAACTTAACTCTGTTGCTCAGCTGCTGTGTGTTGAAAGCATATAAGCACCACAGCAGATGAACAGATTTATGAATTTTTAGAACTGATGAATTTGAAGAGTGGCAACTTCCACTAAATTAATGTATTACCTTTGTCCTCTGTGCATTTCGTTGCTGTAGGTGAAATGTCTGTTTCTTTTTAAATTAATGGCAAGATCCCTGTTGCTGTCAATGAAACTAGCTTACCTAGCAAGGCCATCCTGCAACAGGGCTTGCTCTTTAACTGAATGTCTAGAAGGTCAGGGCTAAAGCCATAATTTTCATTGAGGAGCTCTCATTTAGTCTCCCATTGTGTTCTGACCACTTGTGCCCTAAAGTTCTGCTTTAAGAACCGAAAGGCAAGAATAATTTGTGTTTCTCACTACATCAGTTGTGTTCTAATACAACTGGTTAAAAGATTCACATTTTCAAAACTTTGAGGAACATTTGCTATAGCAAAAAAGAAAAACAGAGAAAAGAAATTCACCACCTTTTATCACTCTACTTTTTAGTTAAGAATTATTAAAAAAATACCTCAAATGTTTCCCTTTTCAAGAAAAAGAAAGGAAGGGTGAGAACGGCAACAGAAACACATTTCCAGATCAACTTACGAGAGAACAAACAAAAAAAAGTGCACCTTTCTGAAGTGACACGGATTCTTTCATCATTGGAGGAATTGAATCTGTCATCCTTTTCTCTAAAATATTCTTCTATGCACTGCTCTTCAAAATCATGGACTTTTTTCAATTCATCCTCAGTTATAAAAAGTTCTGTGGAAACAATGGAAAAATGTGAATTTGGCAAAGATTAACATGTGAAATTAACTGCATTCTTCTTATGGTGGAATTCATGGGCTAAACTTTCAAAAGCAGGCTTTGAATTTACCTGGCGCTTTGGTATGAAAGCAGATAGATGCAGCTAATTATCAAATTGGTGGCTTCAATTATATATGATTCTGGAGACAGAAACACTTAAGCGGGCAAATGCTGAGCAAACATGAATGTGTTTTGATTGCATGAGATCTAAACACAGCTGTTGGACAGGTCCTGGAGAGATGGTGGGACCCAAAGCCCACCTGTAACCTCATACAAATACACTCAAATTAGCAGACTGCTAGGAAAAGAGTCTGAGAGTACAGAGGGTCTATCTGACATGGCAAGAGCTGATATCTGCAGGCAGCAGCAAAGGCTGTGGCAGACAGTGTGATGTGAGTGGGAGGAGAGCAGTTAGGTTGCACTTCCATCTCCAGTGCCACCACATGGCTCCAGCTCCCTCCTCACAGAGAGGTGGGCTGTGGTATGGGCTAATGTTGGGGAGAGATGCACATCCCTTAGCTCCCCACCTCTGGCATACACAGTGTGGGAGGTGGAGATATCCTACTTTGAAGAAATAGATAGAGAAGAGGAAAGAAAATGTTATCAAAATAATCTGTCAGGTTTTCCATCATGCTTATGGGAGTTTGTATTAAAAGCGTCTGGAGAAACTACTCCTCCAGTTTAAGTCAGTGTCAAGGAGAGAACATGTATCTACAAAATAATTACTTCTCACCATCTTTCATCTTGTCTAGGCAAAAAGTGTGTTGGGGGCAAGTGTGTGCTGTTTGCTCAAAAAGTAGGAATGTACATGTATTTTCAGAAATAAAACTGAGATCTGGAAGTGCGATAGACTGTAAGAAGAATTTCAGCAATAACAGACCTCTAGCAACAGCGAAACAACCCCCTTTGCTTTAAAGGAACAAAGGGGGGAACAACCCCCCAAAAATCCCAGAAAAACATAGCCCCATTAATACTCTGAGGAAAACTAAGGGTTGGGCAGTGCAAGTGAAACTAAATGATTCAGGTAAGATTTTTGCAGTTAAAAGTACGTCTCTGTTGGAAATGTTACCAAGGTGCTGGATTTAGCCTTCATTCATGTCACACACTAGATATTACCAAGGGCATTGGAGAGTCCCACTCTGTAAATTGTCTAAGGCTTACTTAATCCATAGTCTCTCTCATCTGGGTCGCTTTCATGCTTCCGCCATCTGCAGCAGAGGTGTTGGAATATCATAGTCATATGGCTGAAAATGATCAGAGGTGGTGGGAGAACAGGTCTTTCATGAAATGTCATGATCAGCTGATATCTTTGAAACTTCCATACTTGGTTGGATATGGATTTGACTTCAAAAAATGTATTGCTAGAAGGCAAGAAAAGGAAAACAACATCAGATTGAAATGGTTTTGGGTACTTTGCTGAAGATGATGTGACAACACCTTAATTAGACACATTTCAGTAAAAGTGGCAAATGTTTCCTTGTTGCAAAAAAGAGGAAGAAGAACAAAAGAAATTAATAAGTTTGTGCTTCAGCAAAGCACACTTGCAGTCAGCCGTTTCAAAGTATCTTACTACTGTGTACATGTGCTCTGATTCTTACAACAACCCAACAAGACAGGAAAGTATTTTTATTCTTGTTTTCCATATTGGGGGTGAATGATGCCATAACTGAACTTTATATATTTTTGGCTTCTCTTCCCTGATTCCCATCGGGTGTCTGTCCTTGGAAATGAGACAATGTGAAGAACTTGGCATTTCCTTCATTCCCTGGAGACAAGCTAATGCCTCTTTCCCTCTCACCCTCACATCCTCTGAAAATGGGTCTCAGCCAAAGTCTTCAGCTTAGCAGCCTTCTTAGGCTGCGTATAATGTCCATCCCGACCAAGTCCATACTTTGCAATGTGTCACTCACTTGAAAACAGCAATGAGGAGGTTCACCAAAAGGATGTTTGCAACCAAGAGGTAACAGGCCATGATGGCAGGAACAATCCATGCTCCTGTCTTGCAGGGAGGTAGCTGGATTATTTTGCCATCTTCTCTGGTTTCATTTTGACCACAAGGAGCTGGGAACAAAAATGCAAAACAAGGCAAAATGGGAATGAATCTTATTTTTTCATTGCTTTTTACATAAATATTTAAATATTTATAAAGGCCTGCCTGCCAAAACAGTATCTTCCAAATAACAGTGGCATTGATGCTCCCCCCCAAGAAATCCGCACTTGCTATCACAGATTTTACGAGCTGCAGTTCTTGCTATTGTGTGTTATTTGCCATGAATATCAAGATATTCCCCTCAGAAATTGCAGGAGACATGCCTGTTGTCATTAAGCTGCCTGGTTGCATACAGCTAAAATATCATGCTATTCTGGTAGTAATTAGTGGCTGTGCAAATAAAATGAAATGTTTAATCCCGGAAAAAGCTTATGTATTATTTTTTTTAATGGTGAAAGCTTGGTCTTTTTGATTGATGGAGAGGGATGTGATAAATAGCATAAGGAAAAAGAAGTAAATGAAAGTAAATTAAAGAGTAGACATTTATTGCTGTGCATTGCTCTGCCCCAAGCCGCTCTAGGACATACTCATAATGACCCTCTGCTATTAAGGACTTTTGACTGCATGCCTAGGAACAGTGGGGGAGATTATCAAGTCTTTACTGTACCAGGTAAAGAGGCATGTAGGCAGCAGAATTGCCAACTGTTTCTTCCCCAAATGCTTTGGAACAAAAACGTTCTCAGTATTAATGTTGTAGAACTGAAGCAAGGAGAGAGAAAACCCTGTGAAATAGTTTTCCTTGCTTATTTTTTTACATGCCTTCATGTGCTGTGGTGGGTGACCTACATTTGCAAGCGTGGGTCAGTTTTTGTCTTTCTAGCCTCGATCCTAGTGGTCTTAAGTACCTCTGTTATGAGCTCTTCAAGAAAATAACTGAAGCAGCAGCTTACATATACAAACTATCTTAGTAAATTTTGTGCAGCACTGCAGCTAGCTTCCCCTCGTCCCCAACAAAAAGAAGTTTGAGGAATTTTCAAAGTGCTCTGCACTGGCTCATTCCTGCTTGTATCAGTGAGTTTCCCACTGACTTCACAGAAAACAAAGTTCGCCAATGCCGTATGTTTTGTAAAATTTCACCCTGTGTCAACAAATCCATGATTTCCATTAAAAACTATTCTTCTCAAAAAGGCCCTTCTGAATTTGGTTCACAGAGCATGGGATTCAACTGTGGGTGTCTCTACTGGTAATCATATGGTATTATGTGTGATTTAGGTACTTAATTTTTGCCACTACATATAACTGTTAGGCTATTACATATAGAAATATCATAGCCATATGGGGCAGAAGAATACATGATATATCAACTTCAAAAAAGAACTCTCCCAAAATATTCAACTCACAGAAAAAGAAATGGCAAAGCCAAATACAAGCACGACTACTTTTACAAGCAGCTCTGTTGTGTCTGGACTCACAGTGTCACTAGTCCTTCCCACTTACAAAAATACATTTTATTAGTGGAACAGGCTGGTGTACGCAATTCTTTATTTCTCAGAAAGCATCACCTTGCAGATCGTATTAAGTTAGTATGGATGTCATGCTTCCCACACTGCTCCACTGGTTTCATTTATACATTCAAAATGCCATCTGTGAGCTGCTGTGAGTGAGGGGGCTATGTGCACTCAACCTTCACCCAGCAGCAACTGGGATATTCAATACCTCTTGGTACCAGCACTCAATGTGAGACTTACATTTCTGTTTGTGTAGAAACACTAACTTGCTCACATGTTGATTCAGAGCTACAAAGTCCAACACAGCACAGTACTGAAGCCCATCATGATTTCACCAGTAACAAAACAATCATGCTATCAATTGATGAAACCTGTTGTCCTTTTGTGTGCTGAAGATCAGAAGAAATAATGTCTTTTGTAGCAATGAGAGAAATTGGTGAAAAGCATATTTTAAACCTCAGATCAATGAGATAAAAAAACTCAGCTCAAAGTCTGGTTAAAGTTTTATTATCGCATTTCTTCTGTTAATAAAAAGATAATTTAATCTAAAAAAAGATCAGCTTTGACAACCACCAAGGCCAAAAATTATTTATCCAGCTTTATATGCCTACAATAGAGTATTTAGAATACCATTAATGCATCCCTGCCGGTTTATGCCACACAGTGATGGCCAACTTAGACTTCCTAAAAAAGACAAGTTTCCATAGTCTATTATATATGTGCATACATGTTCAGCTTGTCCTGAAGGTTTGCAGATGTTTTTCTCCTTGCACATTCTATTGCAGGAACAGTTTTTAAATAACAAGGGAATACTAAACTCATGCCTTACTTTATAGAGAACTAAGCCACCACTTAATCTTCCCATCTTCATCAGCATGAGAAAATGTATGATGTGTGTCCAAAATGCAGAAGCCTGTGTTCCACTGCACATCACTGAACATCTTCTTCATCTTTAAACTGTAATATTAATTTTAAAGGTTTTTCCACTAATAAATAAACTGTTTAAAATAGTTACTCCCAGGAAACCAGAAACAGAAATTTCTCTTTGTGAAAAAAGACAGAGGACTCTGGCGGGAGGCTAAAACTAGCAATGGTATTATTTTTAGATAATGAAGTACTTGATTTAAGAAATCAGAATTCTGTTTGTAGGGTTTGAGAAGCCTTTGTTATGGTAACCCAGGACAGTTTGCCTCCCCTTATCTGAGTACGTCGAGTCCCAAGCACGTCTTATCTCCTTGTTACAGCAAGCTGGGCTAGTTCACTTCCCCCCTCACCTGCACATACCCCGCAGGGGCACCAACGTGAAGGCCAGCCGCAGATCCCAGAATTCGGGCAACAGCACCTCCGTTACATCAGCAAGTTTGCTAACAAACGTAACAGGATCAGTGCATATGCACGATATGTTAAGCAGGGCAAGTCTTATTATCCACCCCTGCGGTGCTTTCCCTTGAGCTTCACTCCCGAGCAGGGCTCCACTGCGTCGGGTCCCCATTTGATCACTGTCAGTGTCCTGGGGCTCCCACTGTCGTAACGCTAGGCTTTACCTAAAGCCAAAGCTTTCATTTGCTGAGTATTGTGCCTTGTCCCTGAGGGATCCCCACCTGCCTTTCATGTGTAACATGGTTTGACCATTCTAATTATGTTTGGAGAAATGCATTGATTTTTGTACTATGTGCAGTAACACACTGCGATAACAAAGTTTTTCAAAGCACAATTTTAACGTGTATGAAAACATACTCATCATTTTACATTACAGACTTGCTTTAACAAAGAACACAGAGAGTACTTAATTCTAGTGAAAAGTTTTGCTGAAGCAAATTCTGTTAGTATAACTATATGCCTATTTCAGGTAACTGAAAAACCCAATCAGTCTGATACCTACAGGCCATTGGATAAAGGTCAGACATTATGTCCCGAACTCAGGCTTTAGAAAATAATAAATGGCTGGAGTTTTAATTTCAATTACATGCATTAACTTCACTCAGCTTTCACATATTGCGTTCTGACATCTGTGGATGTACATATTTTTTGCATCTCTTGTTTCCTTTTTCACAATCTCCTCCTATGCTTATTTTTCCTTCCTGGCTCCCATTTACAGTTTCCTGTATGCGCCTTTCCTGCTACATACCTAACCCTTCCTCTTTCCTGGCCAGCGAATAGCTGCAAAGCAAACAGCAGTAACCCATGCTTCTGTGTGTTCCAGGCCTAAAGCAGCAGCAGAACTCGGGAAGAATTTGTTTCCCTGCTGTAATTACTGTCATGACATGGGCACTGCTCATTTTTACTGTGTATTGGGTGGAGACCTTGGGAAACAACGTCTGCAAATTTCTGCGTCATGACTTTTCCCCCAGCTGCATCCTTCCAAAGTAGTTGTGGGAAATAGTGGAGAGAGGAAAGTGCATAGCTGAACAGCTTTGTTACAAAATAGCTTTTGCCTTTGATGAAAACTTCTTATATAAAAATGGATACCACTTTCACAATACAAGTTGATTTGTTTGAAACCACAAGAAACTGTGGAATGGGTTCATATGATCACAATTCTAAAAAATAAGGAAACCAATAAGTGCATATTAATGAACAAACCAACCCATCTTTTTTTTTAAATTCAAGTCTGGACATTTTAAATGCACTTTCATCACCCTGTTTATGAGCACATAGGTACCTTACAATTTTGATCTGCACTGAACCCAAAGGATGTGAAAGCATTTTATAATTTTTTAATAAAATGTCTAAGCAATGTTACCAGCTTGCCAGCCTGGTAAATATTGAAAAAAGGCTAAGCGAGCTGCCTTGGGCTGTCCACTTCTTCACTGACAGAGAAAATACTGAATTCTGGGAACTCTGAATCTCACACCACTGCTCTGTTCATCAGCAGAAACATCCAGGGAACTGAACAGTGTCTCATTACTTCAAAAAAGTTGCTTTAACTACAGCATTGTGACCTTACATGTTGCTTCTTGCCCTCAGCCACATAAATAATGACTTTGAAGTGTCTCTCCAATCTGCTGGTATTTTAATCATAATTCATAGTAAATCCCTGTATTTTTCTTGTTCTCCCTAGTTCTTTCTCTCTCCTCCCCCTGTCTCTGCCCCCATTAAAAGTATCCAACCAAACAGAACCCAAACTATAACCTCAGAGGAGTGTTAGGAAGGGGAACCCTACTGCAACTCAGGCCAGAGAGACTTTCAAAATGGTGTTTAGGCTGTGCACAAATTTTATCCCCTGCCTTTGTCTAACAATGCTAAAAATATTGTCTGTGCTGCAGATCTGCAATACAGATTAAAAAAAAAAAAAGGGCAAAAGAAAACACAGGTATGATTTATTCTGTTTTGTGCAAAGCTGCTCTGTTTGTTCAAATTCCAGAATGATCCATGCAAATAACTGCCCTTACAGGAAGCTCCTACAGAGACATGAAAAGCATGAAACCTCTAAGATTGTATAGAATTTAGTATAAAATTTTCATTTATACTAAGAAACCTTCAAGAACTTTAAAAAATAAATTAATCTAGCAGACTAAGAAATGTAAAGAATTTTTAAGAAGTCTTTTGTAGTAATTATATTTTCCTCTTAAGTTCATTGGATAGTTAAAATCTGTGTATAATCGTCTCTCATCTTCTGAAACCACTGCATTCTGGTTACTTGACATTCCTTCAGTACGAGTGAAAGAGAAGGAGGCCCCATCTTTTTCTCTTAAACTATGTAGGTTTTTCCAATAAGGGAGTAGGCACACGGAACAAACACAGCTCAGACTGATCTTCAGATTCCAAATGGCACTTGAAATACTGTCAGCTGGAAAGAAAATCCAGATGCAAATCTGACATGTGAGACACCAGGCAAATCTGAAAAACAGCCCAAACCAAAAAACCCAAACCCGTGTTGGCTAACAGCACTCTCTGTTGCCTTGCTTTCTGAATATAGGAAAATGTGAGGTCTGCTGCTAATTTTTTACAGGTGATTGCCATTTCTCAAGTTGCCATTTGTGTCATCTATCTACATTTTTTACCAAGCAAACTCACTCCCTGAGTAATCCTTTCCTCTTCAGTATTTCTTATATACTTCTGTATCCATAGTATCCTGGAAGGACAGATAGCTTTGCATGTGACAACTGTGTTGTGAATTTTTTGGCTAAAATTGCCAGCAATAGTGCCAAAGTAAGTGAGGTGAACTGAGGGAGAGATTTTACAGCATTTGTAGGTTTCCTTCCGGACAGGCATTCACTAAAGCAGCTAAGTGGCTGGCTGCTGCCCCATGGATCCCATCGAGCAGCACAAGGCTCAGCTGGATTAGGAAAGGCAGCCTACAAGGGAGACAGTTGCATACACCATCACTGCTTCCCTGACCCGGATCTCCCTTCCTCCTCCGGCTAACATGGCTGTGATGAACTGTCAGCCTGAGAGGAACTACTCTGAGTCTGGTTTTGCTCTTTTCGTTGAATCTACCTGAAAATTTGAACACAGTTCTAAAAGATTTACTCTGCTTCCTCCCTCCCCAGCCCCCTTTACAATTGGTTGATAGTCAGTTATTTGTAGGATCGTAGTATTTATGTTCATCACTGATAATAAACGACACCACCGAATAGTGTATTCATACTCCCAGAAGTGAGGATATAATTCTGTCCCCACTTTTGAGCTGAAGATGAGATCACATGCCAACAGGACACTAATGCACGCTCCAGTTAACATATGTATTTTAAAAATGAAATTAATACAGAAGTTATGGGTAAAAAAATTTAAATGTATATGATATGCATTATTTTAGAGCGAGGCATTTAGCTAGTGTTTTAACAGTGCAGTGTGTTGAGATAAAAATCAGAGTAGATCCACTGGATGGACAGGCTGCCAGCTGATGGGATGGATCCACACATTGTATCTGGTCAGCCTTAATGACATGCTTCACAAATCAACAGAAAATGAAAAAAAAAAAAAAAAGAAAAGTAAGTTAGAAATTTTAGAGTAGCATACTATTTTGTACATTTCTCAGACACTAGGTTAATCTCTAGGAGTGTGGATCAGATGTATATGTGCTTCCAAGATTAGCACTTTTGCTGAATCCTAAACTTGCAAATAACAGCAATATTAAACACCAAAAATAAAGAAAACCACAAATAAACCCTTTTCGTATTCTAAAATAATACTAATAAAAAAATCTGCTCCAAGCAATAAAGTTCAATTGCAGTTTAGATGTAGCATAACAATTTTAGAACATGTTTGTCTTATTTGAGAAAGTACAAATACTGTAGTACTCTAACATGAATACAGCGGCTGATTTAGCTTAGAACAACTTGGAAAATATATATAACAACAAATTTCCAAATAGTGAAAAAATGTAAGTATATCAGTAAAACCTTTTGGGTGCCAATCAGGTAATTTTGATTGTATACAACATCACTAAAAATTTGCTCATGTTCCCAGTCTATTCCAGAGGTAACATTTTTGAGACAACCAAGCTTCAGACAGATGTGATGTATTGCACGTATTTTGTGCTGAAAGAGTGGCAGATTCTAATTCCCTGCATCATCTGTCTCTCAGGAAGGAGGAACTAGGTGCTGCTTTTCATTTTGGCATCACCACTTTTGCTGCAACTCCTAGTTTCCTTGATCTAGACAGAACAACAACATGTCTACACTTACAGCTGGAGTTGAAACCATCAGGAATTTTGCTTTTCCTAAGCCTCAGAAGTAATTATGCTGCATCTCTTTTCAAGGTTTAAATGCTGGGCATCTGAATAACACACAAGACTATGACCAAATCCTTATGCAAGGGTGTGGAGCCTGCCACCCTCTTCTCACACTTAAACCCCATGCTTAATTCAAAGACATTTTAGTTTCTCAGGTTTCAGGGTTCTAAACTATAATCAGCACTTCATTAAAAAAAAAAAAACAGGAACTTTTTGTTCAGCCAATTGGCATGTTTGTTGCAGTATGGTAGTTACTTATACAATATCAATAAATGGCCACTTGTAGAGGGACAGACAGAATTCTGCTTGTGAAAGGAAGTCATAGTTTAATGGGATAAACCTTTATTCCTCTCTTATGCTTTTGGAGTGAGATCAAGTTTTATACCCCCAGCTATTATGCCTTTGGAATGAAATTAATTTTTAAAAAGAAAAGAAGAGGAAAAAGGATAAAAATGAGGCAATCAGGTGAAAAGTTAAACTCAGTGAGAACTTTGTGATTTTAGGTATTTCCTTATTTCCTTACACGCCATCCTGCCTCTGAAAACAAAGTGGAGAACTAAACATAAAATAGAGGTTTCATCTGCATACACAGTAATGATTCTGTGCTAACCAGGAAGAAGAAATGAACATGGAACCTCTGAAATATCTGCCATGTGATACATATACTTCTGTCCATCTGAAACTCCGTTAAGTTGGGTGCATTTCTGGTGATATAGATACATTTATTCCCTTAACCAGCTCAGTAAAAATCAACAACTTTTTCTCCATTCAAACTTGGTCAATACTGAAAAAGCAGAAGATAAATTATGAAAACACTGCCCTTTCCTAAGGTGGTACATAGGATAAAAAGGAATATCCTAAACAGAGCTTTAATGGAGGCCATCTGCCACTGGAAAAGATACTCACTTCTAAATGCTACCAAGGCTTACAGATATTTAAGTAGGAATGATGAAAATCAGTTGAATGTCAGTATTTGCTACAGATACATTGTTTGTGATTCTTAGCTTGTTCATCTACTGCATCATTTCACATGATCACCCCTCTCCTTTGGCATAATACACCAGGTAGCACCAGGAGGTTTAATTTAAATAGAAGACTGGCATTTTCCTGATCACTAGCCAGATGAATCCTGAGGAGATAGTATATGAAATACTGGCTTTCATTCTGTTTGCACTGATGTGAGCACAGTCTTGCCTTCCAATAAATAAATAAAGCAAAATCCTAATAATGCATCTATTGTCTCCAAAGAATTGCATCACATGGTTTAGCATAAAGGTGGTGGCAGTCAGTAGGTAACAGAGAAAAGAAACCACATTGGATTAGATCCTCATGAAGTGCAGGAGCTGAAGGTCTAACCCATCATAATTGGACCTGATGCTCAGTATGAAGTTAGGTAAAAAGTATTTAGGTCTAAAATCAAACCAATGGATGAGAAAAAAAGAAGTGACATTTCATGTCCCAATTGTATCAGTGAACTCATGGTGGATACCTGGGAAGGTATCCTTGACACCCAGCTGGTAAAAAGGAACCATTTAAGGCATTCTTTATATGAAAGGTAATTTAACATTACAGATTTCTGGTTAAATAATTGTGAAGTGATGCCAGAAGCATGTTCTGAAACTGACACCCCAATATTAGCTGAAAAAATATTTTTGTGACCATTCTCTGTGATTAAGAAGTTCCTCTATCCTGAGCCATTTATTGAGCATACACACATGATCTAATAGCACATCATCTGATCAAAGTTGGATACCTGACTTTGTAGTATGAGAATCATAAACTTGCTTACGGTCTATCTGGTCTGCAAACACTTCCCCATAGATCATCCAATAAGGCATGTAAAAAATGTTTTTCGCCAGCTTCCATGAAGGCTCCTCATTGGGAAAGAGAATAGCCTGTCTTGCGACACCAAAGCTCATCAGAACCACCAACATGATGATGACAAAGTACATCATGTCTATCATCTGAATGTAATGACAGGAAAAGAGAAAGAGAGAGAAGGGACAAGAATTAGAGGAGTGTATTTGCCCATATTCCTACTATTATATGCTGCAAAAAAAAGTTGGCAAAGCTTAGAAACAGAATTTTCAAAATCAAATTTTGAAAAGCCATTCTCAGTTTTATGCATAACAAATTTCATTTTCAAAGAAGTGAAGCAGTATTATTGTGTCCTTGGTTTTACCTAGCGTTGCTTTTAAGAACAATTTAAATGTTATGAATAGGCTTGAAAATACAAGATACCATCTGGTCATACCAGTTGCCTGAACAAGAATATAGGTTCACTGGAATGAGCAGCCTGGTCTGGGCAAGGGTCACGAGATGATATATTGTTTAAAGGCAGCTAGTGGCAACTGTACCAAAAAAAAAAAAGGGCTGACATGGATTATTTTATTTACTGGTAGTCATTGTCTTGGAGCAAAGGAAGGAGACTGCATCTAACATAAGGAGTAACGTGTGGCAGAACAGCCTGTTACTGCAACATAAGGGACACCATGGTGGTAACCAGTGCGAAAGGAAAGCTGTGATACTGGCTGGACTAGGAATCAGCTTGGTGGGGGAGTATGACAAAGGACATATTTAAAAAAAAAAAAAAAAAAGAGAACATAACACAGGCACTCAGCTCGATTCTTCTCCATTGTTGAAGGCCTGATTAGCATATGCACAAGTTTAATTAGTGCTTGCAAACAGTGCCTACCCATTTAAAATGTTCATGGAAAAAAGTGGGACAGCAATCCTAAGAGGTGCTGCAGAGAGGCTGAAGATTAGAAGAGGAGCTGTTCTCCAGAGAGCAGAGCAATGGGCATCAAGCAGGTAGAGCAGAGACACTTTATAACCCAAAATGAATGTGAAAAAACATGGGACGCCTGTAAAGCCCCTGGTAAGATCCCTTTAAAACCTTTAGTTACAGGTTTACTTACAGATCTTCAGTTATAAGGCTTGTTACAACAGCTGTTTTTCACAGCTTTGGATGTAACTTTTGTCTCTGGCCAAGACTCAACCCCAAACTCCTCTGAACCTGTGAGTTTTAATCCCTTCGGTCTCTGCATTTTCTGGCTCAGCTGCATTCCGCCTTCCCTGCAAGGCAGGCATGCAACCAACCTGCACCTCACCCGGCTGCCGTACCCCTCCATGGGGGACCTGCTGCAGCTCAAGAGCCGGGCTGCTCAATGAGAAGAGCTGGTGGAAGAGGGGCCTCATTTGCAGCAGGTGGATCTGGCACTGCTGCGGGGGTTCTTCAGTTTTAAAGCACAAGGAGAGAGACCAGAGGTCAAAGTAACACTGGGAAAATATCTAGCAGAGGAAAGCCAGGGATACAGAGGAGCAAACAGAAAAGGATATTCTCGTATTTACTGAGAGAGGGGCTGTAGGTCGAAGACACCTGTAGGGCAGGGCTCTAGTAGGAGAGACTCAAGAAGCTGCAAGGAGGGAACTAGGGACAAGTGAAAAATCCCAGGGGAAAACAAAATCTTTTCATCTTGAGGCTGATAAAAAATGCAGGAAAGGAAAAAAACAACCACCTGGAGACATGAGAGAGGAAAATAAATGCCTAAAGAATTAAAAAACAGATAAGTAAATCACCAACATTCCTGTGTTATTCCGAGCATTAATCTTTCAAGAAAAGGAAGAAGAGGAATTCTAGATCATCGTACCTCAGACAGCATGCTGAAATTGAAAAGCTGCATAATTACATTTAGTTCTTACTGCTTTTAGGAGATGAAACCTGGTTCCTCCTTTCTTTTCTGATGAAACTTTGTTTCAGGTAGAAATATAGAACATAGTATGATGTAATATAACACCTATTTTAAAATGTCATGCAAGCAAATAAACAATGAATATTTGGTAGCAATTTAAGACAATTTCTTAAATGCTTCCAGTGTTTTTGATCAGGAATCACACAGGTTTGATGTCATGTTGCGAGAAATAAAATTTTCAGTTCTATTCTCTATTCAAGCTGCGTATTAGCTTTTCCCTCCTTCACTTGGGCATCTTTCTAAAACCTCAGTAGCTTGTCTGAAATCCAGTGAAATACATGGGTGAGTTTCCACTGACTCTAATGGGCATTGTATCAGGCCCTTTGGCCTGTAGAATCAAATTACAATTGCTATTTTTAATATGGCAATGGCCTTCTCAATCATTCTGAAAAACTCATTAGTCACCTATTCAAAAAAGTGATAAAATGGGGAACTGTTGTTATAAACCTGAAGTTTTATAAACAAGCTGGCTCCATTTCCCCCTTTTTATTCGCAGAGAAGCTAAGAAAATGTAGACATTCCCACACAGTAAGGGAACTGATATACCTCTGACTCTCTTGACATGTCACAGTGATTTAATTTCATTCCCGAATAAAAGGGGAGTAAGTCTATCACTGTGCAGAGATCAGAAAAGCATGTTATAATAAGCATATCCTGTTACTGAAATTAGTAGATAATAATAAACTTGGCCATTCAGCTTCCTTCTCCTATCTTCACCTTCGCTTTAGCCCACTGCTTTTAGACTGCTCAAGCCCGTTCCTGCCCCTTTCTTAATTTCACTTGCATATTCGTTCGCTGTGCCCAGAGGTAAAACCTATTAGAGCTATTTTGTTAGATACAGTGTAGAAGCAGGTGAAGAGAAAGTTCCTTAACATTGGAAAGGTGGAAAGAATAATCTTTTCCCTCCTGAGTCTAAAACTTACTCACAATAGAAGTTCAGGATAAAACCTCAGGTGTTAAATCTGGTCTGTTGAGGAACTCAATAGCTGTGATGGGCTTACTCTGGAGAAATATGTATAACAAGCTTGCTGTTCTCCATAGTACTGAATGGTACTTGCAGGACCATGAAATGAAAAAGACAGAGCCCAAGGAGGTAGGTGGACATGTGATTTAAACAAAAATACACAAGGGAGCCCATTGCAACCTGGAGCAAGCAGGTGCAACTCCTAGGGATGACTGTGCATGATATAGATGGTCTGGCCATGCATGCCTCCTGTATGCATTTAGTATTACATAAGCTATTCATACTCCTGCCATGTTGTGTACATGTGATGTGGCCAGGGAACAGAGGCTGCCGTTATGCAAATGGATTTCTCATCTCACAAGGACACACCCAAACAGGAAAGATGGAAGAACGTATTGATATGGAGCAAACTATAAAAAGGTCACAGTCTTAATCATAACCATTATAGTTTTGAACATACTATGCCTATTACAACATACTTTCTTTGAGAGTCTCAAGGTACAAAACACATTTTTTTTTTTTACCATAACAAACTACTCTCCTTTACAACTAGTTGAGAATTAGCATCCTTTGTATTTTCTGCAAAAGGGGCAAAGAGGTGTAGGATGGATGGCTTTGCTGCTGAAGAGAGATCTCAGAGAAGGACAAGCAATACATCATCTAACAGAACAGAGGGAGTCTAATCCTCAATTTTGGGGGTCTATGCTGAGGTTTAGTTTCAATAAGGCACTGATTTCTAGCTTACATGAAAATGCTAATGTGTAAAAAAAATACAGATAAACCTGCAGTGATATCATTGGCTGAAAACATTGAGTGAAGAACATGCTGGTAAACATAGAATAAGTACATCAACTTCTCTTACCATTTTCCCAATCATCATAACGTATGGTCCCAAATACTTGTTTACTCCAAAGATGTCTAATAACCGTATATACCAGTAAATGATGTTAACACAGTATATCACTCGGCCATCGCTCCGGAGTGGCAGATCTTGCAGACGGAGCACCATCCCGACGGAGAACAGGAGGATAGCTATGAGATCAGTAACGTTCCAGTACTCCTGGAGCCAAACTTTTACTTTCTGTAACAGTTTCCCAGGCTCTGACATCAATATCTGAAGGACAGAGGACATGGAGAGGAAAGATGCTGAGCTGTCTTAATTTAAGCTTGAAGAAATCTATAGTAAACAGATATACGCCACACAGGCTGAAAGCAAAGCTGAGTGACTCCTATAATATAAATATCTCATGTACTCTCTGATTTTTTTGTGAAATCTTCTATTTCAGCCATTCTTAGCCTGTATCTATGTGCAAGATACTTAAAAGAAAAAGGACGAAAACCTCTCTTGCTCTAAAATCCCCACGAAATCAGAAAAAATATATGTTTACCTTTCTGTTTTCAAATTTATTGACCCTACTTAGAGTCTTGGAATAGAAGGAGAAATATAAAAGGATATTTCATCAGAAAATTCACATTTAAAGAAGCTGTAAATTTAAAGAAAATTATTCTAAAATGTGTATCAAACTGTCAATAAATGATTAATAAGCATAAAGTTCTGGATTTAGCATTTAATCCACAGAGATACTAGCTACTACTTGGACCCATTGTGGAAATTAAGTTCTACAGCTGAGGATATAATTCACAAAAATAATTAATCTTACCTTATGAATTTATCATCATTCTGTCTGCAAGATAATTTGGGAGACTTGATTGTTTTCCTGAATTACTGTTGAAACTATTCCTCAAGTGATTTCTATGAATAATTCCTAGCTTTTAGTGAGTTAACAAGCTGTTTGTTTTAATTTTCTATATTTAGCCTCCGAACATTTGAGCAGACTCATAGAGTTCCTTAAAAAGATGAACGCCATTTTTATAATTTCCTTATAATTCATTTTCAGAATGAATTTTAGGCTCATCTTCTGTGAACAATCTCCAACATCTGCTTAGAAATCCATTATGACAAATGTTCTTGATATACTGTTGTGGAAAGGACAACTTGGGGTGAATGATTAGACAAAAATGGCACACATGATTCCTGCCAACAGCTTCCCACCTACTGAGCCAGTGGTGCTTTGTCTCCGTCAGTGTTGCAGAGTCCTCATGTGGCTACTGCTACTGTTCTCCTTTGTCTTTTGGTTATTGAACTACGCGCATTATAGGCTACACAAGTAGCATCTTTTCCACTGTTCTTTTTATTTATAATGTAGAGTTTACCATACAGTGTTTGAAATCTGCCTTTGAAGTCTAAGTGGCTGTTGCAAGACCATTTTCAGTCTAGTCCTCAAAAGCATGTGCTGCAGAAAATACAAATGTAGATGGTAACAAATTCAGCCCAGGGGTACAAATGTGCTGTTTCAGCTGAGGTCAACAGGACTCGCACCCACTCACATCAGGGCTGAATTTGGCCTCTGGTGTCATTGTGGAATAAATGTGCATTTGGCCAAGTGAAAAGGGCACAGCAGTAGCAAGTAGGAGAGACCATGAGAGGCAGGGGATGGCAGATCACTCTGCCTATGGACCGTGTGCCACCTTAAATGCTCTGTCTTTGCTCTATGTGTCTGCTTTAGCATCTTTAGGAAGATGCATGCTATTGCTTGACATAATTAGCAAAAATTTTCAAGATTAAAAGGGGGAAATCCTGTTAGAAATGTGCTGCAGTATTCAATGTGGATCTAATTTTTCCCCCAGTTATGGTTGGTTTTATTTAAAGCCTTTGCATGAGATACTTGGACAGACAGAACAGCTGTAAATTTTGAATGAACTCTATTTGGGGTAGGGTGGGGATTCAAACATAGGCTTCTCGGTTGTCACGCTATCACCATGTGTCCGCGTCCATTCTGTTATAGTGTACCTCCTTTTCCTCTCCCTGAAAAATACTTCAGTTTCTGTGCCACATTTCAAGGAATATAGCCAAACTTTAAGATATGTCAGAAGACCGCCCTGTACTTGTGAATGCTATTAAATGTGCATCATAGAAATCTGAACAGAGAAATTCCGTGGGAGAAAGAGAAAGAGAGAGATTCGTGACTTCAAAATGGAGGAAGAAAGATTTTTTTCATGCTGTGTTTCTAAAAATCCATCTGCTTTTCTGCAAAGAACAAGCAATGTTATGATAAGCCCATTCATAAAAAATTGTCCTAAGACAAATAATAAAAACAGATATTAAACTGAAAAACCACACACTTATTTCTTTTTTTATTCTGTCTTTCTTGGTTGGGGTGATTTTACCTCTCTCATCTTCTCTATTCCCAGAGTGAAAATGTATGAGATGACAATCCATTCCTGTGTAGATGGCCAGCGATCCATCTTCACTAACACTATATAATTGAAGAGCATCAAGTAGCCTATATATGCCAGCTGTAAAGAAACAAAATGAATATCAATAGTCACTATATTTATATGACTGAGCCAGTTTCTTGGGTATGATTTGATATTCCTAATTTCACTGTAACCAGAATCAAACAGACAAAAGAACAAACAGACAGTGTTCTGGGTTGTCTGAAAAAGCTCATATTAAATCACATAGAGTGTGGAATCTGCAAAATACATGCATAGCCATCCTCTCCTCCAGCTGTGTCTGCCTCCCCAACAAAATTGTGTTAATGCAGTCCCCCTGGATCATCCCACAGTGACGGGAGCTCTGATACCACTATGCCAATGACCGAACTAAGTTACCTGTGTGAAGATTTCTCCCTTATCTGCTAACAACCTTTACTCCTCTAACATCCCTCCTCTGTGCTTTTTCTCCCTGTTCACCTAGCCTAAGCTGACTCTGGCATTCCAAATACTTTTTGCACAATCCTTGCCTGGAGCCCAGAAGGTCCGAGGTGTTGCTAGAGGTCTTCCTACTAAGCATAGTACTGACCTAAGCTATCCTATGATTCCTCCCCAGAACACTGCTACTCCTACTCACATTGCGGCAGGAAGTAGCCAGGCATAGCCATGCATTCATTTGCCTTATATTTTTTACAAGTTTTTATGTATAACTGGTTGGCTTTTCCTTCTCTAATACATCTACCTTCTGGTCTAATTTTTGATACAGTGGAAAGTATGGATTACATTTTTAATCTCTTTTTCCATTCTTTCTACATGCTGAATGTAATGAAATGGTCAGTCAAAAAAAGACAAGACAGGCAATTGCATCATCAGGTTCATAAAACAGAGAATCCCGAGTGTCACACTGGAGCATGGGCTGTAGAAAGGGTGAATGGCTGTGGCTGGGGTCTGTGGTGTCCAGAATCCAACTCCCTGTCTACTTTGCCTTTCAAACAGCAGCCCTACAAGAAAATGCATGTTAAGCCAAATTTAAATCAGAGAAGAGATGATTCAGTTCCGTGCATGAACATTTTAGTCATTGTGGCAGAAAGCCTATTCCATACATCTGTATTTCAATACAGTTTTTCTGTCTCAACTCCGTGTTACTCACAACTATTGTGTACTTGGTGTCAGACTTATGATGAAACAACCACAGAGGGGCTTGAGACTTTTGGGTAGGATTATTTCAGTGTTCAGCATCTCACAGAACAGGATTTATAGTTCTGTTGTATTTGTAAGAGAACATCACTTCTTCTCTGTGTAAAAGCCACAGGGTTCTCGCTTTTCTTCCATTTGCTGGTTTGAAGGACACTCAAGAGAATTCTTTACATTGGCCATAACTATCAGTATGGAGAAGACAGCCAGTTGAACCACTGCTTCTTGTCTACATAAAACAGAGGAGGAAATGATCTCATTTGTGCATGATGATGGATTGCAATGCTCATGTCTAGAGACTAGTCTTCCCTTAACACTCCTAAAGGAAACAGAGACCAATATTGACTTAGGTCAGCATCTAGGATGTCAGCTGAGTCAGTAGAAACTCTGTCTGG
Source organism: Astur gentilis (assembly GCF_929443795.1). Classification (NCBI taxonomy): domain Eukaryota; kingdom Metazoa; phylum Chordata; class Aves; order Accipitriformes; family Accipitridae; genus Astur; species Astur gentilis. The sequence goes on from NC_064919.1 coordinate 47,917,071, forward strand.
GCAGGCAGAACTGGAGGCACACCTCCCTAGCTGAAATAACACCTTCTACTACAGTGCAAAAAGAGAGGTGATACTCTCACCTAACACATCTCCTCTTAGATCGCATTGATTATTAATTATCAGCAAATCTTTTTAATTTCATCTGACTCAGCAGCCTTTGATGAGCATTTGCAGTTAGTATGGCAAAAGAATAAGGACATTAAGGTTACAAAGATGACAGAAAGTGCAAGACCCTCAGTGTAACTAGAGGTTTTTGCTTCTTCTTGGTTTTCTTTTGAAGTGTTGTTTTTTTTTGGGTTTAGGTTTCTTTTGGGTTTTTTTTGACATTTTAAATTTACTGAAAATTGCTGAAAATTTTTGCATGGCAAAAAAAAAAAAAAAAGAGAGAAAAAGAAAAAAAGCCTCTTTCTTTAAAAATAAAATGATGCTGAAACTGCAACACTTTAACCCAAGAAAAAAGCCCTTCAGGTAGTGAGTGACACCCTCCTTCTCCCTCCCCAGACCTATAATTTGCTCCTGCCTTCCAGGAGGATGTCCTGATCCCATAATGTGTTCAAACCTCAGTACAACTGCCCATGCTGGTACTCAAGGTTCTTTGAAAGTGCTGCTACACAAGTAGCTTAACCCTCTTTTTCTGTCTTTTACACGGCTTGATGAAGAGCCAGGGGCTGCCATTTTCACCCTTGAGGGCAGTACCTGGAGAAATGAAGGAAAGGAATGCCTGCTAAGAAGTTTCTAGGTTGGGTTTCTCACTGCCCTCCTATGGATGCTGTTCCATTCCTTGGAAAATACTCAAGTACTTATTACGGTATGGGACAAACCTGGAAATTGTACCAGCAGGAGAGTGGTTCAAGAGGGAGACTACCCTCCCCTTTCCTCACTCATTGCGATAATTAAATGATCATAAAGTGAAGTGGTCCCAAAATTCAAAACTTAGGGCAAAGCTATTTTGATGTTTAGAAGAAGATGACTCCTACTCAGGGTTCAATTCCCTCTGCAGCTGTTCCTTCTCACAACAGGTAGAAATTTGGCCTCTTATATCCCTCTAGCATCTCAGCCTAAAGCTAGTAGCTAAAAGGGGAAGACCATCTTCTCCTCAAGCAATCTGTGAGATGAAACCTTTGAGTCATGGTTTTCAATGCAACAGCCACAAAACAGAACAGAGTAGTTGACGTTTGAAACTACTGCATGTCCAGAGAGAAAGGCTAAATTTTTTTTTGGTTGAGAAGAAGCTGTTTATTTTGGTTTGTCTGCTGAGCCAGAATGTTACTTACTCTAACATCCTCATATTCAACCCACTCTTGTGTATTTTAAGAATGAAGGTGGATATACCTATAGAGTAATAGCAGATAGGTAGATACAGAATAATCAAAATTTTTTTTAAATGGCATACAATAGCCATAAGTATAGTCACTTTTCTTGCATTTTGGAGTGTGGAATGTAAAATTGGGAGGATTTCTTTTGAAATCTATGATTAGTATTCCTGCCTATGTGCTTGTAAAAAGTGTGATAGGCTGTTCAATTTTAACCCTCATCTGCAAGTTGTTTTGCTTTTAGTTTCCAGGAGTTTCTCAATATACCTAACTGGTCAAGCACTGCAGCCAGAAACCACCTTAATTTGCTCTTCAAGTTCAGTGTAGCCAAGATCCAGCTTTAATAAATGACCTTGATTGAGACCTGCCTCAGGACATAAAAATGTAGGAACAGGTCTAAATGGAAATGCAATATTGATCTTTTCCTCCCATTTCAGAATTGAACTAACAGGGAGAGCCAGGATGATTCTTTCTGTTTACAGTGTAAAGCCTTTTCTGGTTGTGCATAATACTGCAATTGATAATGAGACTAGGCTGCTGATGAGCAGTTTCTAGACTCATCAGCCTGATTAATGTTCAATTGCCACACAGTTCAGCAAGTAGTTACTTCAAGTTGCCAAGCTGGAGCTATTTGCCTGCATAAGCTGTCCACCACAGTTTAGTCTCTGCTCATGTGAGTTGCTCCTGGTGTCTGTAGACGTATTGCCTGGATCTCAGCAAGGCATTTTTCTTATAAGAAGTCATCTACAGAAGGATGTGTTCTTTGTCATTTGCTGTGCATTCAGCAAAATGATGGAAAATATAACTGGGAGGGAACACCTGAAATCATCTGGCCAATTCCATGGTGCTGAGGCAAGATTAATTACAGTGTACCATAGTGGACATATGTTTTGATAAGATAAGACTAATAATGGAAAATCTACCATCTCCTTACACAGTTTATGACAGTACTTTTGAGAGCAGTTAGAAACTGTTTCCTAACATCTTACCTGGAACTGCATTGCTGCAATTTAAGCCACTACTTTCTGTCCTATTCAGCAAGGATTTGGAGATCATTCCATTTTGTTCCTCTCTGCAGCTACTTACACCTATTTGAAGACTATTACATTCCTTCTGCAGACTTCTTTCTTCCAGAGAAAACAACCTCACTTCCTTAAATCCTTCCTGTTAAGTTATGTTTTACAGACCTCTTGAGACATTTTTCTTGCTCTTTTTTGTGTCCTTCAGAGGAGTCCATACGTGTCACGTGATGCAGAAGCTGAACTGGGATAGAATATTCCAGCCAAGGAGACTGAAAGGATTACTTTCTGTGTTCGTTTTACTTTTTGATCTCATCCTTCTACGTCTAGTGCAATTTGCAAATTTAATAACTAATCTCTCTTCCATCATCCCAGTTTTGAATGAAAATATCAGATAATACCTGATATAGGAGAAACCCGAATGGAATCCTTTCTAATCTCTGCCACCAGCTTGATAGTGAATAATTAATATCTACTCTTGAAGACTAATTGCCAAAAAGCTTTCTATCCACATAGTAACTTTAATATAGCAGTTATTAATTTATCTGTGAGAATACCCTGTAAAGTTTTTGACACTGTCTTACTTAAGTAAAAACATATGATGTAATGTTTTTTTCTGCTCCACCTGCAAGGTCTGTTTCTTACAAGAATATTATACTGATTTGGCATAATTCATCCCTGAAAAATGTTATCTTGTGGGTACTTACACAAACACCTTCTCTGAGAGACACTCTGCAGACTAGTCAGAACAAAGAAAAAATGTTCCAAGAAAAGATGTGCTCTATCTGCTTCTTTTTTTTCATCAATTATTACAAAATTCGATATCCTCATTCAGCCCTGCCTCCCATTGGGCTTACTATTGGGACCTCTTCTATTGGGAATTCTCCTACAGTGAATTCCTTGGGAGCACTGACTGCAGCAAAGTGCTGCTTATTGTTGTATTTGAAGAAAAACATACACAGTCATTCAAACTTTAACCATTAACTTCCTGAATCAAATAGTAGTCTTTAAAAGTCTTAGATGGGTTTGGAAATGCTAGCTGACCTCCACAAAAGATTTTTATTAAACTATTTACAGGTAAGCTCTCCAGTGCACGCAGATGCAGACTTTCAATGAAACACACAAGATGACCTTAATCCAATCTCAATATTTGTCCAAACAGTAGTAATATAACAGGAAAGGTTTCTTACTGTGTAAAACCAAAATTTAACGATGGGAGCATTGTAGAACTCATAAATCTTTCTTCCAACAGGGATCAGTCTGTGCCTGCTCTGAACTTCCTCTTCCTCTTTCTTTCTTGAGGACTCTCCATTACCTCGTCCCAGCATTGCCTACAAGAAAGGACATTAAGTTAAGCTATTTTTTGAAATTTCAAATGGAAACTACTCAAAACTCTGATTTCCTGATTTTTAGACAAAACCAGGTGACCACAGCTAGGTATAAAGTGTTTTGTTCTCAGATTATCTTTTTTTGCAGGGAAGCTGCTGTTTAATTCTTTGTAAACCAAAAAAGCAATGCTTTGGCAGCAACTGTCAGCACCAGCGTGAAATCCTTGACTAGTGAATGAAAAATGAGATGTGGAGAACATTTCTCCTTTTTTGCTGTATGGACAGCAAAATTTTTACCTGACAACAGCTTTTTGTGGTGTACTTCTATACAATAAACAGATGCAGACAGAAAACAGTTAAGTTTTGGTTTCAAACAAAGAGAAGCTCTTAAGGCAGAGACTGAGAGAAAACAACAAGGGGAAAGATGAGTTGGCAGTTGCTGGACTGGAAGCAAAGAAGCCAGTGACTCTTTTTATGTTGATCACCGGATCTGTCACAGGCGATGATCCCACAGTGAACTTCACATGGATGTAGAGGACTGACTAGTAGAGTTCACTGCAGCATTAAGGCCTTGGATTGAAAGATCCTTCTACATGACTGCAGGTTCTTCTGTAATGAAGTTCCAGACTGCTCATGCACTGCCTCTGTTAGGCGTGATCTCGCTGTTACCATTGTAATTCAGACTCACTGAAGAGTGACACTGAGCTCCAGGAACACATACTTAAGGAGTTCTCAGCTATCAGTGCAAACCTAACAGGCAAAAGATGGTATTATTTTGTTTACTCTTGACTTCATGGTCAGTGGCAGAGAGGTGGAAGGAGCGACTAAACTATATATTCACTTTAGTTAATGCTTAAAAGAAGGTGTTCCTTTTTATTTAGAGTACACTGCGATCTGTTAAATGTTCTCTCTGAAACAATTCTTTTGTGATTAGGAGACTAAGAATGGGTTTTAGATCGTTGTGCCCTGAGCAAGTTCTTGCTATTTAGTTTGTGGCAGCACCTATAGATTGTAGCACTCCTGCACATGAAAGCAATTGCAAGAATTGAGATACAACTGCCCTAGCCAAGTATGCAGGGATTGCACGATCATGCCTGTGTTTAAATGCTTCTATGTTTTTCTACAAGTAGGTGAGCATTTTCGTACTTTTATGTTAACCGAAGCAAACTTTCACCAACCCTGAAGGTAACGTTGTTCTCATCTGCAACTTAAAAACATGGAAAACTAAGTCCCTAAATAGAACAATTAGATGCCAGACATACTGTCTTTCAATAAAGAGGTCCTTCATTTATCTATCTATGTGCTCTCTGATTCAACAGGTTATTCAGCAAATACTTAACAAATAAGCTTCAGGTGAGCTATTTGATCTGGCTCTAGTGCCCTGCAGGAACAGGAGATGCACTTCTCATATATTTAAAAGTGAAAATCACAATCATTCCTTTTCTTCTTTTCTTCTAGGCCTCATGTGGAGCTATCCATATAGGTCTTTGGTCCTGTAAAACGGTAATTTGTAATGATAAACTGATGACAAAATTTTTTTTTTCTTTCAGTCAGTATAGATATTTGTAACATTGTTAGGACTGTGTATGGTCCTAGATGGCTCCTGCGTAATATTTCTCTTTCATTTCTTTTATGCAGCTAGTTTTTTCCTCTGGTAGTATTACTTTCCATATGGTCCCTTACATTCTTGAATTTGACTACGCACAGATGTTGCCTTGCAATGCTTTTAATAAAATAGAACAAAGATTTGGGACACAAGTATACTGCACTGAAATTAACCTGCTGAGATCCTCTTAAAACTGTAGCCTGCTTTAATGAAGTTACCTATTTCCTTTACCTTTTTATGCCTGCAGATTTCTAAGTTCACTGCCATAAATGTAGATGAAACAATGCATATTAAAAAATTAATTATATCTCCTGTTGATTCTCACAGTGCACATAAACCCCCTTAAAATTCCATTAAAAAAATCGTAAAAAAGGAAAAAGATGAACCGGCTGTTAAGCAGAGAGAAGGGCTCTTATTAGATAAGCGGGTAGTCTGCAAGAACATGAGATTTACTGAATATAGCTATAGCAGCAGAGATTACACAACCTTCACAGAATCCCAGGTATTGTTACCTGAAGTCTAAAAAACCCAAAGCGATTCCCTGATTTATATCAGGGGTTGTTTATTTGGGAAAGAAAGTGGAATATGATCTGAATGCTTTGGGGAAATTATAGCCAAGAAGGTACTAATTTCTTTGCTTCTCTCTACCTCCTGACACTGTTTTAGAGAAAGCTGCCATCTGGTGCTACAGAGTTCTCTGTAGCTTTTCCCAAGACTTTGTCTCTGCTGTCCTCTGGTGCTCAAGAACTGTGCAGCAGAGCGAAAATGAATGCTGGCAGCTTTAACAAACGAGCAGTGCCGTGCTTTAGTGAAAGGGATTATTTTACAGAGTTTAAAACCTTCACAATTTTATAAATTTGCTAATTCTGAGACACCCCTAGCTCTCACTGGAATCCGTGAGTTGTGGATGTTTTTAGGATAATGCTCTTTCAGTACCTGGATTTATGCTTTAGCTCATGGATGCCGACTTCCTGTTTGCTGTTGCCTTCTTGTTGATAACGATGCTGTAATTTTATCCTGTTATAATTATTTTTGAATTAATTGTATCATATAATACTAACCTCTCCCCTCCCCCATGCTACAGATGGGGAATTGCTCTGAGATGGCTGGGGATTAGATTTGACCTGATGTCCCTGACTGTTAATTATATCACAGTATTAACAAATTGAAAAGCCTCCCCATTAGAAACATACAGAAATAACCTAAGTGACTGTGTTGACAGAATAGCTGCAATGCTGAATGTGAGCAAATGTGTTTTCACTTGGAGGGGGAAGCAATAGTGTGGGAATAACTCAAGACGCTGCTCTGCGTGGGCAGCATCTCTTTCTCTAATACACAATTTTGTCCATGATTCACCATGAGTCATGCAAGGTAAACCCAACAGCAGCTCAACTACATTGTGAAGTACAGTACAACTGCATCATTTTAGCCTGAGGGGATTGATGCGCGCATAGTTTTAACATGGAGATTCTAATCAGGATTCTGTTGGTTTGGTTTTTTTTTTTGGCCAGATTTTGTTTTATGTAATTAAGGACCATCCACTGTTAGGGAACCAGGACAGTTTTGGGTTGTGCATTTTTGTATTAATATACGCTAATGATCCTGTAATATATTTATCTCTTTTATAATTAAATAACAGGAATTTCAGTCCTGCTAGAATGACCATTGGTGCTTCAAATTTAATCCTTAGTGACATCTACATGCTACATATAGACTTACCCCTTATTCATACAGAACTGCTGTGGAAATGGTACATAGCTGGGTGGATGTACTATACCTCTCTCTGCACACCCCATTGCATCCTACACTATGTATAGAAATGCTACCTCTATGGTAGTTCTAGGGTTACTGTTCTCTGCATTGAAATACTGGTAGGAAAAAATGTTTAAAGCCTTTCAGTTACAGGTGTGTAAAAATGGGTTTTGCACGTGCTTAGTGGTTCTTCAGGTGGATACAGAGGAGCAGGCCTAAAGTACTGGGAGCTCAGTCATCCTGGCTGCTGAGTATAGCGAAGGACATGGAGAGTGCCAGGGCAGGTGTGTAGTGGCAGTAAGGGGGGGTTTCCAAAACCCTCGGAGAAACAGAGGGAAAACCCTCCCCATGAAGAGGGCCAGCACTTCTGCCTTATGACCTCCCGCAGTGTCTCCCACTGCTGTTTTCCAGAAGAGGTGCCTTGCTGCTGGCATGTGAAATGCTGCCAGAACCATCCCCTAGCAGGGTGGGTGAGATGGGCCAGGGGCATGAGGACACTAGTCTTCAACCTTTGCCATCCTAAGAACTGTACTTTTAGTGGTATACTACTTGTTTAGTTCTTGCCATGGAGAAAAGGCTATGTGTACGTATTACACGTGAGATAATGTGAGCCTAGAGACCAACACAGCTAGCTTTGCTGCTGCTGAAAAGTCCTAACTCAGACCCTTAGTGATGCCCATGGAAGTCCAAACTTCCTGTTTGATGTGGAAAATTAGAACAAAATGAAGAAATCAACTGAAACATCTTCTAAAGGACTTAGATGAGTTACTCTGTGTTCTGAAATAAGACCATTTACTGGGGAACTCTAATACCCAAACAATAAGGCACTGGATAGGGATAAGGATGCTTCTAGTTATGGCTTCCAGAATAAGTGTTATTTTGGGAGAAGGGTAGACTGTGGGTGTTTCTGACTGACCTAAAAGTCAGCAACTAATTAAGGCCCTGATCAGGACATTGTACAAATAAAAAAATGTCCCTGGCCTTTAGACTTTAGTGCCCTTCTACTCCTTCTATTCCTCTATGCCTAATATTTAGGATTAATGACTAGCAGCTTCATGCATAAATTGTGGTAAATTCCTTGGTGTTGAGGGAGCGGTGATGAGAGCAGTATTCAGGGGTGTTTTTGTGAGTAGCTGCTACAAGGAAAGTCTGTTGCTTAGCATCTAGGTGTTAAAGAAATGTGTGCCCAGCACTCCCATATATCTGTTATAAAGTTAAAAGCAGGTGTGAGTCACAAGTAGTTTACAGTGAATAAACACTGTATCTTTATAGTATATCCAAATGTTCAGCTACCCATCAGATCCTCTGAGAGGAAGATAAACCAAATACTCCCATGCAGATTCACCCATGTGGAGACTTACTTTGCTGCTGTAGTCTGTGGTCATATTATTCGGTGCAAATAAGGTGTAAAATAACACAAAAAAAATCACTGTGGCCCTGTACCTTATCTACTCTGCCCAAGGGCAGTCCAGAGGAAGAAACTGGCTCTTCTGGCCTATCACTTGGGCTTAGCTGTGCAGGACACACAAGACTTCATAAGAAATCAATGAACAGACCTTGACTAGATGTGATCTCTTTATCTTAGCAGTACTTTTATAAAAACGCCTATGGGCATAATATTATAGGAATACAGAGACTTGAGAAGTATTCACTGGGAATGATTAGAAATAGAGTTAGGCAGATTGTTTGGATGATAGATTGTTTGCCAGAAATTGACTTTTGAGGTGACCAAAATTATTTTTAGTTTATCAATTTTGTTTGTTTAAGCTGTAAGCTGAACAAAGCTCAGAAACACAAACAATGGAAAAATTTTGAAAATATTTTAAACAGTCATGTGCCAATTAAGTAAACGAATTAGAGAAAACTGTAGTAATCTATTCATTTGGCCTGAAAGGAAAAAAATGTGGAGAAAAATACGCAGGTCATTCTGAATACAATAGTCACAAGCTATGGTTAGGGTGAGTGACTGATCTATTGAGCCAGAGTTCAGCAATTGATTAAACATTTGTGATATCACATGAAAATTGATTATTAATCTCAGTGAACTATGAATAATGTATCCTTAATAAAAGTGTGACTAAAGGGAAACTTAACAAAGGCACTTCCCTAACAGCCTTGCAAGCATCCTCTCATCAGTGGAGAAGAGGCCTGGCCTAACTTATGCCACACCATTTGACTAAGGCTGGAAAGCATAAAACTTCAATCTGAAGTATTTTCCTATATTTAAAACATGTCAGGCAGGAACACTTTCCCTGACATGGTGCCCGAAGGTGACTAAATATAACTGGCTGTGGTATCTAACCACAGAAATATAAGCAAAGGTGTCTTTGCTAGCAAATGATCTCTCCTCACCACTGAAGGGCACCTGAGTGAAGAAGCTGTGTTAGAAGTCCTAAAGCACAGTATACATTATATGCAGAAATATTAAGTCAGCAGTAGTGTAGCAAGTTATTGTTTCTAAACTTGCTGGACTTCACAGAAGCAGTTCTTATTTGACAGTAAGTGTCTGAAACTTCACTAGAATGATGCATCAAATTTGAAGGAGTTAAGGGCAGAGTCATTGACAGGAAAGAGCAATAGGACTGTCAGCACATGGAAGGGAGAAGGGAGGGAACATCTAAGACTCATCTGGAAAAGCAGATCCAGTTGACACATCACTTCCTTGTAGCAGGATTCGGAAGATAAAAAGGAAACACAGTATTGTAGACAAGAAACCAGGAGCTGGGATAACTGCAGAGAGATGGAAATGACTTCCGCCCCAAATTTCTCCCCATTGCCCAGAAAAAGGCAGCTTGCAAAGTGCTTATTTGATTTGAATAGGCACTTCATAAGTGGATCAGAAGCCAGGGATAGTAAATTGCAAATCATAGCTAATGAGCAGAAAGTGGCCCATTCCTGCTATTCTGGCTTCTGGTCCTTCCCAACGGCCAGGTTCTTGCCTGCAAACGGGTCCTGTAGGTGGGTCTTGTGGGCTGCTCCTTCGGCTTGCCTGCATATTGGGTCCTGTAAGCAGGTCCTTCTGCCTGCCTGCAGACGGGGTCCTGTGGGCAGCTCCTGCTGTTTGCCTGTGGGAAACAGTCTGGTTTTTTTTTTTTTTTTTAATTTACCAGGAAAATCCCTTTTACTTCTATGCCTCTATCCTGACCTTGACCAACTGGGGTTGAGTTTCAAGCCTTTCAAAAACACCACAATCAAATTGAAACCAAAGCAAGCCAAATTAAGCTAAGGCAGGTCTGATAGCTCATATGATAATTTCCCAAATTAAAAAATGTCAGACAAGTCTGAGAACAAGAGACTGGAATTAAGTGACTTGTATAGTTTTCAGAGCTTTAGCTATTTGATTCTTTTTGTGGTGCAAATTATTTCTCTAAGGCTATGTTACTAATACAGACAAGTCCTTCTTTACACAATTCTGCTGAGCCGCAGAAGCTCTTAGCAAGGGCCGAGCTGTCTAGCTGCTTACTAACGTCTTCAGTGGATTAAAAACTGCATGTCTGTATGTGTGAGAGGCAATGACCACAAATTCATAAATAATTTCAAAAAACATTTTTCATCATTTTTCTTGCCTGTTTGGACACTTACTTGCCCTTTAAATAGGTTAACCAAAAGAAAAAAAAATCTCTAGCTTCTATGAATCTTTGGGCATTTCCACTCAAAGGAAGACTTAGCGAGCTTCTTTTCTACCAGAGAGAGAGGCCCACTCGTGTATCATGGCTGAGTGCATACAATTCTGAAATCTCATGAATTTATTGCAGACATCGTGGCATCAAATTGAATCAAAATACGAGGATATTACATCACAACGTGATACTTCGGCATCACTATGCACTGCTGCAACATCGAGACACAATGATGCTAACTTGTCTGGTCTGAGTCTCATTGAGGAGAGGGGAGTGTAAAGAGTGGTATCCTATCATCTGCTAAATTTAGCCATTAGACAGCCTGCAATGCCCACAGAGGTGGGAATAACAAATTGACAGCACTGAGGCTGGTGATTTATTGTTGGCACTTACAGTGAGTTCCATGTCTTCCTCCTCTTTCTCTTTCACTGGCTTCTCTGGTTCCTCTGGCTCCTTCTCTTGAAGATGGATCTCATTGGCCTGAGACATGTAAGGCATATCATCCTTGTTCTTGAACTCCAAGCTGAGGATTGAAGGAGGAAGTAGAATTCCTAGAATTACCTAAAGCAATAATAATGATAACAATAATCATCACAGTAAACAGATTACAGTCATGACGGTTACTTATTATCAAATGGAAGAACTCCCTCAGGACATTTAGGAAAAGAAAGATATGTGTGCATGTGAGTTTCTATCACAATAGAGTATTTGTCACTTGGGGTAATGTTATCAGAGTTCTGTAGTGAAACAAAGCACGTAACTTCTACTAGCATTGCTGTGAGTGCCATGGCTAATTGTCTCTCTTGAATATTTCATCTGCTTGCTCACCAGATGGGTATTATTACCTACCAAAATATATTCACAAACTATTACATAAGGTCATTCGTAGTTGGGACCATGGGGGTGTTCAGACCTGCAATTTTCTGCATTTTACATAATAGACAATATCAGTGTGACAGAGAAGCAGTATTAATTTCTACAGATAGGGTTAATAGGTCTCACACTCTCTGTGTCCATACTTAATGCACCCAGGTAGTCAAGGCATGAGTGTGTGGATCTGAGAAGATAAGGCAAAGACCGCAATAGTAAGTGTTGATGTGCTCAGTTATGTGGTGGTCCCCTTAGATTTTGGTTCATTAACCTGGCAGCTGTGTAATGTTCACATTAATGCCAACTCTTTCTTTTCTGCCTTCCCTCTTTTATGATGTGGGAGTGCAGAAACCATTAAAATTACCTTGTGTGGATATATGCAATAAACAATGCTTGGAGTTAAGTCAGTAGTATAACTGAAGAGATATCATAATTATACAAAAAGAAGTGGTTCACAAGAACAGTAGCTTTTCCTGGTTTTGCTGTAATCTCATGGGAGATGATTTTGTTATAAATGTCTCCCCAAATGACAATGAAACCAGATAGTTAGCTTGTTGGCAGGTCAGGGAGGGTGACTGCTTGTGCTTATATTGACAGCAGCACGTGTGCTGTTGAAACCATCCTAAGTACCGCAGTCAGGAGCAGTTAGCGTATATGAACACTGTGCCCAGCCTGAGAAGAGCTGAGCATCAGGCTGCCTGCACTGCTCCTGCACTCAGCTTGTTGCAAAAGGATGTGCCCAGGGAGAGGGGGTTACGGGCAGACCTGGCTTCCCAGAGAGGCTATTTTTAAGGACAGGCAGGATTAACAATTTCCTCTCCCCCTCCCATTGGTGCTATACATCCCCGACAAGACTCTAAAGAATTACATTCAGCCTTCTTGCCGTTTGCCAGTTTCAACGGGAGAAAATTGTTCATGGGAAATAATCCATGACTCATGCTTGCAAGTTTATTTCTTTGCCATGCTGCCTCTTGCTTGTGTAGCTTGTAGCCTGCTTTAGCTTTAAACAGACCCTGCTAATGAGCTTCAGTGAAATAAAACACAAATGAGAAACTGAGTAAAGGATGCTTGTGAAGCCTTAATGTTACAAGAAGCTGAAGGGAAACAGAGTCTGTTACCTTCAGTTATTCATTGTGAAAGAAAGGTCTGTTTTACGGCTTAAGAGATACATGCTACAAAGAAGAAAGCATGCAGTGGGAAGTGAGTTGCTGCACTGATTCCAGTCCACTCAGGTTGACTATCTGCAAAGCCAACAGTGAACAAGGCGGGAGTCCCTCTGAAGGGCAATGGGCCTGTGAGTTGAGTCAGAAAAATAGGTAGTAAAGACGTCTCCAAATGCGAGAATGCTTTCTATCTGTAAGCTGAACAATATTTACACACAGCCCCTGCAGGAGGATGATGACAATGCTATCAGTGACTTATTCTCATTCATCACTGCCACTGGATGAGACCCATTACAATACCGATACACATACTCATAAGCGTTCTCCCTCTTAGTGAACATCTTTTCACACAGCAAAACAACTCAGCAGTTACGACTTTTCACGCACATGATTAATGCAGGAGAGAGAATCCCTTCACTGAAAATATTTCTCAGTCATCTGGAAAAGGCAGTTCCTGGTTATGTACTGACTGGTGGGTACTTTGGTGAAGGTGAAAGATGCAAGCCCACGGACACACATTCACCTCCCAGAATTCACCTTGCTCTGTTAGCAGTTTCGCTAATTGTGGAAAATTGAATTGTCCTCTAGATCCTCTAAGGTGGTCCCTTCAGGTCAATCATAAGGAATGTTGGCAGGGGATTGCAAGAAAATTGGTACTGCTTGCTGTGACCAGTTCTGGGGAAGTTTGTTGGATCAGCACCTTTCACTAGCGGTTAATTCACTTACACATCCTTTTTCTTTATTTATCTTTAAAATCCTTGGCTAACTCATCCAGTATCCAGGCAGGGTGACATACTAATCTCCTGGCTCAGTTCTTATTCTGATAAGTCTCACTGATGCCAGAGGGGGCTTTGAGAAAGGTGGTGAAAAAACTAAGTAACGTCCTTTGAACTTGGGTTTGTGATAAGCTCCCTGGTGAAAAAGTGAACACAGGAAGAATATACCCTGCTTAACATCACTACAAATAAGCACCTGAAATATGGCTAATTGAGCTGGTTATTACTGATTTATTGTAAGCCCTGTCACCATCTACCAGAACTTCTCTGACTGTTAATTTTATTTTAAAACAGTGCTGACCTTTAGGCCAGAATTTTTGCGCATCCGCAGACGACCCATCCACATGTCTGTGAGCAGCATTTGGCTGCAAGTGTGAGCAATGAAGTCCCTGTGCTTGGCTGCCACTGCAAGCTGCAGGCATGTGGCGTTGCTCCAGTTCTTCAGCTCGTAGGTCAGCAGTTTCATTGCCAGTTGCTCGTCCTGCTTGTATGACTGGTCCAACAGTTCCACCGCCAACTGTCCGAAGTCCCTGCAACAGAGGGATATTCATTCATTCCCACTAGCCCAAGCAGCCTGCTGCAGAAAACACCCCTCTGCGGCTGACAGTCTCTGCAAGGGGGTGCAGCACCTTCCATCATGCAAATCGTGATGTTGACTGTACATATGGAAACCCACATTTTCAAATGTGAGTGGCTAATGGTAGGCATATAAATAAGTGCCCCGACTTAGCAGTGATGAGCACCCACACCTACCAGCTGTCTGCTCCCACCTGCCTGCCCACCCCCCTGACATTTTCTAGCTGAAATCCTGTGGTTATCTGCAGCTTAGAGGATTGCTTCTGTGCTGTTTGCCCATGGCTTCATGGTCAAGTCTCCTGGAAAAACGAATGTCCGATACACTTTTTAAAAATCTGTGTCTCAGACTTCTAACATCAAGAAAGATTATTATGGAATCTAGTATCTTGGCTTGCTCACCTAAGCATAAGTTCTTGCTAATTAACACTACTGCCTGAATATTATGTTTGTAAGGATTTCAACAATTGTTCTGCTTGGGATGAACAGAATGTCTTGAAAAAGCACAGAGAAATGTTGCAGCCTGACTCTTGAGGCCTCAGGGGGAACACGTAGACAATATAGATATTCCATTGCCTTCTTGACACCTTCTCATTTCAGAAGTTATACTGCTAGCAACTCTGCTTCTCTGGCAGACAGATTGTTTAAAAGTTATTTAGACTTTAAAGGGGCTGCATTTTTCCAATAAGTTAGAAATGAAAGTGAGGTACAGATAAGCAAATTTCAGGGAGGTTCAGCAGCCTCTCTACTTTTTTTTTTTTTTTTTTTTTTTTACCTGGCAAAGTGTACATGAAAGAAAATTCACCTGGAATTATGGTTCAGCTCTTGGGATATGTCATCCACCATGTCATTTTCTGATGCTTCGTGGGCCATGGCTTTGCAGAGTTTACAGGCCACCAGTGCTTTAGCCATAGCTTCTTCCCCATGCTGCCAAAAGAAGAGGGCCATCTTCTGACGCTTCATCAGCACAGCCCACACCATCAGCTCATGGAATGGGAAAGGGAAATGATTGATCTCAGGGTCATCCAAATCAATATCAACTTCCTCTTCTCTTTTTTTTGTTGTTTTCCTCCCTCGCCGCAAAGGGACATCATCCTGTGAGAATTGTAGAGAAATTTTTTTCACCAGTGCAGGAACTGAATCAATTCACACAATGCATTGGAGTCAGTACCTGAGATATCAAACACATTCCCTGCAGGTGAGCCCCTTCATCTTTTTTGGACAAAATATTTAACATAGGAAAATGATGAAAAAGGTATTGGTCCATGCACTGTAATTAAGAAGTCAGTAACCCCATACCTAAACACAGGGAAAAAGAGCTTTGGACTATCACTCTGAATTATTCTTTCTCTCTAAGAACACAGAGCACAAACACACAATATCCACAATCATTTTGGAAAAGCCACCATTAAAATAAAGCTAAGATTTCACTCCAAATATAACATTTGTTGTAATGCATCAGAAAGTACCTATCCAGGGGATGTTCTGGTCAGCTGAAGACTCCCTCTCTGCTTATTCTTGTGTTTTCTCCCTTCATCTTCTCACAAGAGTAGGAATATCCTTTCTTCACTCCCATTCTGCCTTTGTATCCCTTGTTTATCCCTTCTTTCTGCATCTCTTTGTTGCTTCTATCACCTTTAGTTTCCTTCCCATTTTAGCCTACTGCTTTTATCACATGAGCTGATAGAAATTTGGCCTTTGTAAAGATTTCTGCATCATTCTCTGACACATTTTAAAGTTATATAGTTATCTGACTGAAATTCTGGTTGGTCTGACAGACTGAAACATTTTGTTTAATCTTCATGAAAAGAAAAATGATGCATAGAGGGGGCAGAGCCTTCTTTTCTCTCCGCTGGAGTTTTATTAAGAAATGTTTCTTAATTTGGCCCTTGTGTAAACAAGTCATCTGGATGAAAAATACAATTTGCGTTGCACATTTCTCGTAAAAAACTTGAAAACAACTATTGGTCCCTTCATTACAGTGATTTAAACATTAGCTTGATAGAGCTTATATTTGTCAAAAAAGGAAAAGACATTAAGATTTATCACAGGTCGCCTACCTCCATTCCCAACAGTTTCAGGGCTTTTGGCTGTACAAAAAAGTTAGAAAAATGTTATTTCTCCCAGAATGGTG
The DNA here is from genome assembly GCF_929443795.1 of Astur gentilis. Taxonomy (NCBI): domain Eukaryota; kingdom Metazoa; phylum Chordata; class Aves; order Accipitriformes; family Accipitridae; genus Astur; species Astur gentilis. The sequence continues at coordinate 47,933,225 of NC_064919.1, forward strand.
ATGAATAATCACAACTATATTTCTACACATACATACATGTGTAAGTATGTAACATGTGATGTATAACATATAATGTAGAGTATCTAACATAGACTATATTATATAATATAGGTAAAATAGATGTAATGCAATGTAATGTAATATACATGTATACATCAATCAAATAATTACATATTTATATTTAATTCAACCTTGAGTTTGACCCTATTTCACCAAAACATACAACAGAAGGCATACATTTGGGTTCAGGAACAAATTGCAGCTGGTTTGGGGCTGTGCTAGTGGAAAAGAGATAGGAATTACTGCTAAGGCGTGAATGGATTTCTCTGGAGTACATCAGTATTTTGGCCATTCCCCTGGCACACTTTTATTGACTGCTGTGGAGCTGCTCTGTATGTTGGTTCAGTATCTGTGAAATAGCTGCTCAAACGCTTTTCTTGATTGAGTGACGAAGAGAAGAAAGTGTCTCCCAGCAGCTACAATTACTACCTTTCCTCTCAAAAGTGAAGAAAGAAAGTGTAGAGAAACAAACAAACCCATTTCAGGTGTTTGGCTGTAATAATTTCACAGAGCTGTTGCTCTTTATAACCACTTAGAACAATAGTCAATGGTGTGTATTGCTAAAATCTGAACTGAGACAGGAAATGAAAATGCAAGGTAAAACTAGGCAAAGAATGAACTACAAATCTTACTGGGAGCCGTTGAGCTGATTTTTCATCACACTGGATTGGGTCGGTGGCATTATGGATGTCAATAAATATCTTTTGTTTTGGGAAGGTAGTAAACTCACTTTGGATTAATAGAATTGTAATCTATCAAACATGAAAACCACAAAAATACTGAACAGTGGTTTTGCCATGAGCCCACTGACTCTGCTGGAGCCACATCCAGCCAATAAAGCCAATTTTGAGTTACGGGTTTCTTTGCCCTGATACCTTCAGGCCACAATCAGGATGATGAACCATGAGATAGGAAATGCGTCTATCAAAACACAATTTTTTTCAACTCCAACTCAGGTGCCTTATGGTATTATTGGTACAGGTCAAGAGACTTGTCTAATTACAGATTTTAGAGCCAGAGGAGACTGTTTTATGTCCTGGTCTCAACAGGGCAGCAGAACCCAATAATTTTTTCATTAAATTGATAAAAATTGTAGCTTGTTTCAGTGGCTGGCTTGTGGTGTGTTATGGTGAAATAGCTGCTGGGTATAGAATGGAAATGAATCTGTAGACTGAATAGTGTGTGCATGTAGATCCCCCCAGAGTGGAACCATCTAAGATGCTGTGGCAAGCCCTGCCAGTGGGTGCAGTCATTTAGATGGCAAATAACTTGCTCCTTACCCTCTTGGGCCCAAATAAATTGTGGTACAGTGTTCTGAACCGCTTTCGTGTGTAATTGCAGCGATATGCTCCTCCCATCAGGTACTCTATGACCAATCCAATATCAATTAGACTTATCCGATAATCAGGAGGTAAGTTTCCCTGAAAAGAAAATAAGGAGGAAGGTGGGGGAGGAAGAAATGCTTATTACTGGCATTGTTAAATACACTTTATAATGATGTTAGAATAAAACAAATTAAATAGTTAAAAACAGGAATGTATTATTATGCTGGTTAATTAATTCACCTTAAAATAGATCCAACCGAAACCTGGATATTCTCGCTTGGAAAGAAGACATAAGTTAAATAAGAAGGTGAAGAACTTGTTGGAAGTAACAGAAGATAACGTCAGTACACAGTACTCATATTCTTCAGCTGAGGAAACAAGGAACACGACTGCAGAACAAAAAGCATGAGGATCAGCACACTTGAAAGGTCAGGCACAGTTGCTGGACTCTAGTCCTGCAAGATGGCACCTTTCCTGCACTATCTGTCCCCCACAACTCTCGTCCCGGCATCTCACGTCTCTGCTGGCATCTCTCTGGACTGCCTCATCTGCACTGCGGCACGGTGAGGTGACATCATGCAATGTCATTTGTTCACATGGAACCAGCTCCTGCATGTGATTTTCCCATCCTGCAGTGTCTCCTTCCCATGTTCCTAGAAAGGAAGGGCAGGGGGGGAAAGAGCTGTGTTGTCTACTCTAGAGCACTTAGGTAGCGCATGTGTTATTGTTATTGCTGGTTACTAGAGGCAAGGACAGTCTGTTAGCATTTGTTCTTGGGGTTATGTACAGATAAACATATATCTTTGCTGAAATTCCATACCTAGTATGAGGACAGCATCTGTATGTATGAAAGTCTTAATAAACAAAATACCTGTGGATAATTCTTTGGAGTTTTGTTCAAGAAGAAAAACTAGAGGCCTAGCAATTTTCCTAGATGGTCCCTCCTTGAAATCCCAACATATTTTACTGAAAGCCCCTCTAAGCACAGTAATCTTGCTACCTCGTTGCTGGCAGTGCCAGGGAGATTGTCTCCCAAGAGGTGAACTGTGATTTTGGCAAGGGTCATTAGCAGGATCCTGGAAAAGACATCTACATTCTTGCTCTTCTGTTAATTTTCTTTTCTTATCCTCTGTTAAATATAATATACATACACAATGTCTTCAGCATGCACCTTTTATTTTGAAGGGAAAAAGAATGATAAATACATCCACATCTTACTGCCCTCACTTTGTGAACTCCCTTGCACATATCTTTCTCCTCTTCACTGTCAAGCCTGAAAACGGCAACGCTAAGGGTAGGAGTTCTCCAATACTTAGGCTTGCAAAGCTATGAAGAAAGATCTCAGTAACAGATTGCCTCTTACTGCATATGAATCTGAGTCTGCCTTTGAGTTAACTGGGCATTTCTATTGCCCAGTAGCAGTAAGCCTGATGTGACACCTAGCAGGCCAGAAGAACTTCAGGGTGGGCTGGTCTCATGGATGTGCCAGAGAAATGTTCTTGGGGGTCTCTGGCAATGGAAGAACAAAACCCCAGCATGGGCACATCTGCTCTTCTGTTCTTCTGTTCCCCCCTGGGGACTCCACAAGGAAAACTCTGACTCCTTTACAGGAGGAAAGGGCTAATGAGAAGGGACTGCCCCCAAATGAAAGTTTCCCTCCTTCTCTAAATCACTGCCTCCGAATTGTTCGGATAACAGTTTATGGTTCAGTGAGCAGTTCCCTACCAGAAAAGAAGGCGTGATTCAGCAAATTGTGAATAGGTCACCCAGATCTAGGGATCTCATTAAGAACCCTGCGGATTTACAGAACCATCTCTGTCCTGTATGTCATTGTGCAAGAGGTGGGACTACAAACTGAAGGTGGAAAGAGAGGTAAACAACCCTTCTGTGAACTGCAAGAAAAAGAGAAAATTACTCTAGTAAAAAATTAACTTGTATAGTCAACATTGCAGAAGGACCAGGAAATTGTAATTGTTAGCTTCAAATTTTTTCAGTGCACTGTAATAAAATAATCACATTTTCTATAATGCTGTACAGCACAGATTACAGTTAGCCTGTAGCTCTTTTTATGTGGTCATCAAAAGAAGGTTAGTAATTCACATAGAGCAATTTTATGACTGCCATGTCTGGCTGGAAATATCTGCATGTCTGCAGATATGTGTCTGGCTTCTCTGCAGATGTGCTTATTAGATTCAGAGCAGAGAAACACTAATGGTGAACAGAAAGCAACTGGTTCTGCAGAAGAGATGAAATGGATGCAAAGATCCTCCTTCCTCTTCTACTTCAGCCAGAAGATTTCCCTCCCTGCTCACCACAGTACAAACAGTGTGCTGAAAGGTTGAGGAAGGAGAGAGGGAGGTAGTGCTGTGGTGTACCATGCCTAGGAATGGGCTGGAATTCAAAGGGACAGAAGATGAAGAAAATTTAGTGGCAAAAGGTGAGCTGCCAATTGTCTTTCGGTAACGTCCCTTAGCATATACTTTTGCACTCTTCCTGCTTTTAGCCAGTCGGATGGGCGGGGGAATCACTATCATTTGCAGGAATGCATATAAGCTTAGTTTATTTGAACCCAGTCATTCTTATTCTGAACTGTTTAAAGATAAATAACGTAAATCTGAAAATTAAATCCTGCTAAGTTTTGTTTGTTTGCTTGCTTTTTCCCCCAAATGTTCTTCTCTCTCCAGAATGCTTAAGGCAATGACAGTTTTACTAGGACAAGGATGAAGGCACTGGCAGAAGTGGGAGTTGTAGCTCCAAGACACAGTTGTAAGTTCTTCAACAGACTCCTGCTGTCTTAATGTAAGACACTAACACTGAATGCTTTGATATTATTAAGTGGCAAAAAATAATAGAGCAATTAAGAAAGCAGAACAGGCATCCGGGTGCTGCATGTGTCAGAAAGCATGAGTTTCTTGATATAGTTCTTCTGATTTCTAAAATTCATAAAGGGATTTAGATAAAAAATTTCCAATAGAGTAGCTCTAATAAAAGATGTATCTAACCCTCCCAGATAATACTGAAACACTTTACTATAGAAAAATCACAAATTGACAGCAGAAATATGTATTTTATAGACATAAACATACATACGGCTCCATGCTTAACACACAATTACTTTTCTGAAGTGATCAGCCCTAGTAAAGCCAAGTGGACCATACCTGTGAGAGGAGCTACACATCTGTCAAAGCACTTGCTATATCAGCAGACACCTTGAACTACCCTGGCAGTGGTGAGTCTGCTTGTAAATGAAGCACAGTGGTGCAAGTGGGCCAGCACCACTCCAAGAACAGCAAAAATTTTGATGGGCTGATTCTAGTACAACCAAGGTGGTCAGGAGTGACAGAGGAGAAGGTTTGACTTTCAGCTATGATAGGTAGCCCAGTTAATAATCAAATAACCTTCTAATGTTGGGACGAGTCTTCAGTGCTTATGCGTTATTCTTTTCCTGAAGAAACTTCATCTGTAAACTGTAGCTAATCAATTATAGTATTTTTTCACTTCAAGTGCATTTTTATATTCAACAGGTACTGAGCCTCTGATTTTGCATGCTGAGCTAAAAATAATGGTTTCAAAATTGTGTATATTGCTTATTAGTTCTCTGGAAACGTAAACACACATTGGCAGTCCAAAATAAACGCCTTTGAAAACTTGTATCACCCCAGAGAGGGATTAAGATATATTGATTATATACAATTTTTGGATTAAAGAAAAAAATTAATCTGTTGATTTCCACTGATCTTCGTTAGCTGGTTGAGCCAAGGAAGGATTTTTTAAAAAACAACCTGTAGAGGGCAACCTCCACTTACAGACAGGGTGTCAAGCGCGGCCACTGTTTCTTCCTGCTTAGGCTGGACGCATGGGTTTGTACGGTTTAGGGAAGAAGCAAGTCGGCGGTTTAGGGAAGCAAGTCGGCCTCGTACGTCAAATGCTGTGCCCTCGTCAGGAGATGTCAAAAAGGCCATCATGCAAATGATGAAGGCAGATTTGTCCCCGTATGTAGTTAAGGAATGGAGAGGATCGAAAAGAGAGATGAGCACGGTTGTCTCTAAAGCAGAGAGTCAGTCATTAAGAAGTGCTTTAAAGGTCTTGTTAATATATACAGAATTTAAGTGCACTCTGATTACTGTAAATTCTTTAAGACTGTGTCTCCAGGCCTTTGCAATATTCTGCCCAGGCTAACAGTCTTTAGAGTGATATTTGGAAATTCGAAGAGAAAATAAATTGTTGTCTTCTATGTTTGTGCATGCATGTGTGTACACACGTGTGTGTCTGTAAGCCACCACAAACAGGATGTGGTAATGTGACTTCTGTTGTTCCAATTCTTTCCTTTGTTAAGCAGGCAGGGTGGTCTTTCAAACACCACCCCCACCCCCCCACCCCCCCTCCCTGATTTATATAGCTATGTAATACAATAGTAGTAAATTAAATAATGCTTCAATGATTTGTAAGCATCCATTTTCTATTTGAGAATTCACAGTGATGCAGACGTAAATAACTTTTTATAGCATACACCCTTGTAAATAGCGCAGGTTTTAAAACTGGGAGGTATGGATAAAAAGCACAGAGTATGCATATCCCTTAACTGTTGTCTTAAGGTGACATACTATGGTTTTTGTATTTATATTTTGTGATACTGTAATTAAATCTGAGAGGTTAGGTATCTGGCCTCAAAATACATATAAACTCAAAAACCTAGCATCAGCAGTGTGGTCTGGTTTTCATGCACAGTGGGCCACTTAACTGTCAAACAGTGTTATCCATGAAGAAGTTATTTCCAAGGAGGTGTTTCCATTTAAACTGTTGTCAGATCTGCTGACTGATTTACAGCTTGGTTGACTGGTAGGGGATCTGCTCAGATTGCAGGGCTATGGTGAGCTGTCATTGTTCTCAGAGTGAAGCTTGGTTGTTCCTCATCACTGACAAAATGAGAAATACAGCCCCAGAGGTGCAGTATTCTGATTAAGGTGCTAAAGGCCTGCACCGGGCTGTTTGTTTTTAAAGCCCTTAACTATATTGTAATAAGAGTACACATTGACTTCATGTAGTGGGAATTACTAGAGACTTTAGATATGGACAGAGGAAAGAAAGATGCATTTATGGCAAAATGACCACCTCATAACATTTAACAAATAATGTAATATATAGTGTAAGTTGCTTATGCCAATGTCTATCGATATACACCTATGAGTACTGATCATCTTTGCCTATTTTGATGCCTTTTTTTCAAGAGCTCCTTTAAAAATACATCTTTTGTTAGGGCCTCAGGAAAAGATATTTATATTATTTAGTCATTCAACATACAAACTGCTTTGCCTTTGAAGGAGGGCTGGGAAAGGTCATACTGGGGAAGAGAAGGAGTTTGAAAAGGAATATATTTTAAAGTAAGAAGACAGAAGATGCTTGTTTCAAACCCTTATAGGCACATAAATACATGCATATTTAGTAAAAAAAATATTCTGGTAACTTGGGCTTCAAGAGAAGTAGCCAGTCTAAATGCATTCTAGCTTTACTCTGCTCCATCCAAGGGGATTTGTGCGTAAGAACAGTTTCAGTTTCTTCTGTATGCACGTCACACTTTGTAATGGTCACTTAATGTACTATATATAATTGAACAATGATGATGCCACATAACACACTAACCAAAGAAAACCACCAGTACCTCCCTAAACATAACTATTGGTTATTCTGTAGCATTATTTAACAGAAAGATGATATATCAAGCATTGCCACTGCTCTCCCCTAGTTGCCTTTGGTTCTGCTCAGCTGTCAGTGACAGAAGAAACCACCAAAACCTGTGCTCATACAAAAAAATCTCAATTTCTTTTTCAGTTTTCTATCTACTCCCATGTACAAAAATCTCCTTTCTCAAGTATGCTACCCTTGAGGTCTGACTTACATAATGTGCACGGTTGCAATCTGCACATGCTTTCGCAGAATATTCAAGCTGATGAGGTCAGTTGCAGACTCAATCTCCTTACTTGATCCATATATTTAGAGGATAAAGGATTTTCATTCATTGCTGCTGCTGTTAACACTCCTAATCCTGAACACATTCCTAAAGGCATTTGTTATCTCCTTCTTGTCACTATACCTTTCTATTTTTCTGTCTTGCCCTCCTAATGGCTCTTTATAATCAAGATACTTGAAAATAACTTCATAAAGGGGGAGGGGAAAGTTGCACTACTTCTTTTTGTATATTTCTGCTTAGTAAGATGGCAACAATATACCACACAACACAGAATGAGGAACTGTTTCAACAAATGAGAATCCAGCACAAGGATAAGGGCTATTTTACAGGCTCAGAAGTAAACTAACAACATGGAAATTAGCTTTGACAGTAGTTGCAGGTATGGAAAAATACAGATAACAGCATAAATCCACATGGTATGTAAAAGCCTACAATATGCTAGCAGAAGCGCTATTACCCAGGCATCTAAAACCACAGAGAAAGCAAGCCAAATAACTTGCTACTTGTGCTTTGTATGCAAAAAGTTCATATTCGGTACATACAAACAGGACATTCTGTAATGGCAGGGGAAGGAGAAGGCTTTGACTGAAAGCTCATGCAAAACAGAGATTGTTTCTAGCTCCAAAAAGCAATCATAGCATTATCTCCAACCTACCGTCTATTGGACTCTTACCTTTTTGACGTCCCTGACTAGATGATACAGAGTGTTGGATGGTCCGTGTCTCTGCAAAGGACAAATAAAGAAGAATAAAATAGTTTTGCATTGTTCAAAGACCTGCAAGATGTAAATGCTGAAATTGCTTTCTCACGTTTGTAGTTTAACAATCAGGCAACTGGCAGCACTTCAATTGTACAGTGTTATCAATAAAAAAAAATATCAATTACAAGAGCATTATTTCACCTGACTTCTCTTTTGTACAAAACCCTTCAGTAAGAAAACCACAGGAACTGCCTACTGGGTGAAAACTAAGGTCCTATATATGAGATTAGGCTCCTGGCTTAGGCAAAGCAGGAGCCCAGCACAATATACACAGCCTCTGCGAGAGAGTGGAAGATAAAAGAGCTGCTAATGTGTCACCCTTCCTGAAGTCAGGATCTCCACTTCCTCTGTTGGTGGCTCAGAGAGGCCCTGAGCCTGACATTGCATCTAGGCTGTCTCACCTGAAAGCCACTAACAGCATGCAGTCTGTGATTTTGTCCAGTCTTCTTTTGACTCCACCTGACACGCTGTCCTGGTTTCAGCTGGGATAGAGTTAACTGTCTTCCCAGCTGCTCATGCCCAGCCAGCGAGAAAGCTGGAGGGGCACAAGAAGTTGGCACAGGACACAGCCAGGGCACCTGACCCAAACTGGCCAACGGGGTATTCCATACCATGGGATGTCCCATCTAGTTTAGGAACTGGGAAGTGGGGGCAGGGAATCGCCGCTCGGGGACTGGCGGGGTGTCGGTCGGCGGGTGGTGAGCAATTGCCCTGCGCATCATTTGGACATTCCAATCCTTTTATTACTACTGTTGTCATTTTATTAGTTTTATCATTATCATTATTAGTTTCTTCTTTTCTGTGCTATTAAACCGTTCTTATCTCAACCCACGGGTTTTGCTTCTTTTCCCGATTTTCTCCCCCATCTCACTGGGTGGAGGGGAGTGAGTGAGTGACTGCGTGGTGCTTAGTTGCTGGCTGGGGTTAAAACATGACACACACAAAACATTCTGCAGCAGACTCCCACAATTCAATTATATGTTACATGGAGAAGTACTTTCTTTTCTGTTGTGTTTTTGACTGTTGCTGATATTTTAAGAGAATTTTATGGGAGGTGTCCTTGGCTGTAACTGACGATAGATGAGACCACTGCGTATGTGCAGAGTCAGTGTCTCCATATATATGTTGCTCTGCACTTGCTAACGCTTAATTTTATGTAACCCCATCACTAAGCATGATGAGACTTTCCTGTGATTCTTCATATGGTGCTTCAGATTTGCCTACCCTGAGTGATGCTAAATCACCTGCAAACATTGTCCCTTCTGTAGTTACTATTTTTCAGATCACCTCTAAACAGACTGAACAGCAGTGAACCCAGGACAGGGTCTTGGATGACCCTGGTCATAATGTCCTTTTGTGGTGAGAACAGACCATGTATTCCTACTCTCTGTTTTCTATCTTTCAAGTAGTTTTTAAACCACAAGTGCCCTTTATCTTCTATGTCATGACAGCTAAATTTCTTTAATAACCTTTGAGGTTTTCAAATATTGTCAAATAGGTTTTACAAAAACAGGCAGACCAAGTGCAACATCCTTATTCTCCTGCCTGTTGAATTCAGAAACAGCAATAGATTTCTAAGGCTTAACATTTTCCTACAGAAGCTGGGTAAACTCTTTCTTGACATAAAATTGATCCCCTTGTGTATTAATCCTATTATTTATTGTACTTCTACAAATTTGCCATGGCAGAAGTCAGATTCCCTGGTTTGTAGCTTCCCAGGTCACTCTCAGGGGTTATGCTGAAATCTGGTATTTTTTAACTGGCCTTGTATTTTTGTTGGATGCTTTAGGTCATATATCATAACTGGTAGTTTGGGCATTTCATAGTCTGGGTCTTTTGGAACTCTTGTATGAATAATTTATGGTGATTTTTATAGCGTACAATAAATTTGTTCAAAAAGGCCTTCTTTTAGCTGTAGAACTGAAGACTTTCCTCAGACTTACTCCCTGTAAAAACTGGCTTTGGTACAAGAACTACAATGCTTATCAAGAAAGCCTGTTCTTAATACATAGATGCATAGTGGCAAAGTTTAAGCCAATCAAAAAATCAGATGCGAACCTGTCTCAAGGGTGGCATGGATACCTGTTCCTCTATATTTTGCACAAATTTAATGAATTCTTTTCATATTTGATATTTTTGAAAGACTGAATTCTGGTCACCATCAGTGTGAAACATCTCTGGATAACAGCCCAGTGTGGCAGCTTATGATGGCAGGGCTTTGAAAAGTACTGGCAAAACCCCCCTTTTTTGAAAAGGGCTATGCACTATGTCACAACGTCTCTCCTGTTTAGACAGAACTAGCAATCTGAAGAACTAGACAATGCTTTAAGATTTTTTCCATACCACTTAAGCAATTTGAACTTACTGGTTTCTCTCAGTAGGCAATAATGATATGAATGTTTTGCAGTTGAGAACTTGGAAGCAATTTGAATCTGTGCAGTTTTATGTTCATTTTAAAAGCAAAGATACAGAATTTGCAAACAGGATCTTAAAAGTCAAAACTATCATTTTTGGAACATTTGGTGAGAACATGGGGAAAGTGCTTCACTGTAATGGGCCTCCTGAAATCATCGGATTTCACCTTTAAATTCAGAATATTATCCCAAGAAGTTTGTTTCTATATGTTTTCTAGTGGCTGAATTTGATTAACAGTTAGCAAGATTTTTCTGAAACTGTAAGGACTTATACTGCCAGAAGTCATGTATCACGATCCTACAGGTCCTAACTTGCCAGTTACTGTCTTCCAGACAGTGCCATCTGTCTAAATCTCAGGTCTATCATATTGGAATTACAATGACCAGAAATCAGCTGGCACTCTGTGGGGTTTAATCCATGTTTTACAAAATCTGTACAGCAGATTAGGTGGGCAAGACACAGTCTGTTCCATTACATAAGAGACAAAGCTAAGAGACAATGTGGACTTCCAAATCTCCACAGCAGGTGTTGGCTGCCTTGTGTATCATCATGTTGTTGTAATATGAGTGGAAGCTAGAAAAATGAATATAGAGATAGAAAATTTGCCTTAGGTTGGCCCTACCGTATTGTACAATTCCTCTAGCCGGGAGATGGTGAGAAAACGATGCATGCTTACTCCATTTTCTATGAGTAATTTCACAAAATCCACTCTGTCCAACACCAGTGCATCCAGCATTGCTTGCTCAAGAGAGCCCACCTGCAAAGCAAGCAATTAATTCAGGTCATTCCTAGGCATCACAGGCTGTATCTGGCTGGTCCGGACAGCCTGGCACAAGCAGGTGAATCCTGTCAAAATTCTGAGGGTTGCTCTTCTAAGCTTAGAATGGGATAATCACAGTCTTAGTCTATATCGGTTTCTCTGATTCAGGGCACCATTTAAAAAATGAGTGTCAGAATGTTAACATCCTCTAGAAAATCCAGATTAGGACCAAGGAACTGGAACCCAGGTAACTGGTGACCACACCTCCACAACATTCACCATTTCATTATTATCTTTATGTCTTGTTTTCCTGACAAACTTTTTATATATATTGGGTATATTTGTTATGTGTACACACACTCACTTTAATTCTGCCTTTACTAGCTTTTTCCTCTGTTTGTGGTGTGGAAGCTAAGGGAAACTTTGACACCCAGGAAGCAGAAATAGCTTCACAATTAGCATTTTTTTCAAGGGCCAAATGCAAGAAGTCTTCTTACACAAAATCTCTCCTTTTCTATCTCTTGCAGGCTGGGGATAGTTAGAAGGATGAGAAATTATCTCATACTTCCAGCTTTTAGCTTGCAAAATGATTGCAGCTTGCAGCATTTATGCAAATTTTTGCTATAATGTGGTGATGGAGCAATAACTATAAGGACAGCTTTGTACCATTAAAAACCCTCCCATGTTTTGATGCATACTTATGCCCAATATTGAAGACAAGATAAAGTATAGTCCTGTTCACTTCATAACTGAGAATGCAAGGATTTGTGAAACTAGCTTTAAGGGGCAGCAAGCTCCAGAAACTACATTTAAAGCAAGCATATTTAAACAGAAGCTTTTCCTTTTGTTATAATTTTTCCATGGGGAGTTGTAAATGCTCATGTAATGATAGCACATGAAATTATCATGACAGTGACAAATGAAGTGTCACAGTAATGAATATTGTGATCCAATTAAACCTTCCAAATGAAGATACGGTGGGCTTTAAGGAGCTACAGGGACAGAGACCTTCTGTTTTTTTCTGTGTGTCTTCCACCACTGTAAAAACTGCACCACAAGCCGGGAGCTGACTACTGTTCCTCTGCCTCACACAGCATTCAATAACTTCTCTATTTACAGCCCTCCCATTCCTGCAGAGAAGTTCTGCCCAGGGTGCCCCTCAGGGGAACGTTGTTGGCCAGGGAGCCTGTCCCCACAGCTGGCATCTGGAGCTTAGGATGGGGCAGATGTGAACGAAGCAGGCAGGTTGATGCAGAGCAGCACTGGGCAAGAAATTAACACCAGCTCAGGTCTGGAGCCACAGGACTTCTGTAGTAACATTGCTGATCGTCTCTCGTGGTCCACTTGGTGACCTCCAACATTTGTGTAGCATGTTTTTGACATCTGATCATCATCAAATTCAGTATTGTATATAAAAACATATTGCTTGAAGAGCAAAAAGAAGTTTTGCCCTTCCTTTAATTTATAGCCTAACATTGTAACATGGCTGTTAACAGATACTTGTTTTTCTCAGCTTGCAGAATCATTGCTTGGTAGCACAGAAGCGCTGCTTCCCGTTTCTTTAAAGGTGTGGTCTCTCAGCGTTAAAGTATCGCTAGATGTCACCATTTACTTGAGCAAGCGAACATACTAACACCTCTGTAACCGTGCCTGCCTGCGGTAGCTGTGAATGGGAACTTTGTGTTTGGCTGGGAGCATGACTCAGTGTATTTTAAACTCTGTTAAAACCACCGCCGCCAACAGAACGGATTTAATGTTGTGTAGGGTTTAAAGTGTTTTCAGTAGAAGATGCTGTATATATACTGTACCGGCCACTGTTGCCCGTAAATAAAGATCTGACTGCGGGCGATGTCTACTCTGTTCCAGGCTAATGCTAGGCTCAGCTGGTCGGGAGCAGATGCGTTAGCTCCTGTGTATACAGACAGGGGTGCAGGGACGAGAGGAGGAGGAGAAAGAAACAAGACATACTTTAGACTCAGTCAACAGACCACATGGTAATTCCTCTTTGTCAAAAGTCTCACAGATGTCCACATGTCATTTTTGCCACTGATCTCATATTAAAACAAAACCAAACCTTCCATTGCCTCTGTAATAAAACACCGGTTCTCAAATCTGAATCCATCATTCTCAGATTGTCTTGTAAACATCAGTCATTTCCTCACATCCCCCTTGAAAAATACAGTAGGTACAGATGGTATTGGCAGGTTGGGGTGAACTTGTTTCCCTCCTCTTGTACAGGCAGCAAGAGCAGAAGCCAGGAGGGATACTGATCCAGCTGCAGGAATACACACACACATGCACACGAGCGCACACATACGCACACATGTACATCTAGCAATTACAAACAGGCTCAACTCACACAGACCCCACCGATTTCAATAGTAATGCATTTTATGCACATCTTCTATGCATTCCCACCTGATAAGGTCGGGACCCTGTACAAGAAGAGGAATTTCTCCTCTACCTATTTGTACTGAGGGGTCTTGGTGGGATGAATTTCCCTTCACACATGCAATATTCATGTAACAAAGCATGCTATAAAGCTGGTGTCGAGGTATAATATAATCAAATTGAATAAGAAACTATGCAGATGGTAAGATAGGTCTGCAGTTGTTTGTTTTTTGGAAAGGGGACTATGTTTTTCCCTGTAGTTTTAATGGATGCAGAGGGACATTCCTGCCCTGCTGTGCCTTTTTAATATTTCACTAAGGAGTTAATGGTTATTAGCTGATTTGTAATAATAAAATGGTATTTTGTTCTTCAGTGTCACAGGGAGAATTGGCCCAAAAGAACTGATCAACCAAATAAATAAAGAGCCCTTCAACTTTCAACTACATAGCTGCTTGCAGTAATTAGGTGATTGTATAAAGGCTCATTTTTTAAAGGCCTCATACCTCCACTGTTTTCTGGTCTCTGTTAATTCTTATACTGATACCATGGAGCGAGGACAAACAAGAGATTTTCATTACTTCAATGCATTTCTGTCTCCATTTCAGTACTATTCAAAATCACGCACTGTTCCAGTTGAAAGTGGACTCTGAAATTGGAGGCACAGAAAACATGAAGCATAACAAACTGGCTGCTGCAATTCTCTGTGAAGGATCAGTTCAGCAGACCTTTGGGAAGCTTAGCCTACAGTTTAATTTTATAACTCTCAACTTTGCAGTCAGTTCACTGCCATGAAACTTTGCCAAATAACTTGGCAATATCTACAGCAATTATTTGGGAGATGGTGGACTGTAGATCATGCAGATCGCTTTCATTTTATTGCAGAAATGAGCTCTGATAAAAAAGGTAGGTGATGCAGGAGCAGCATGATAGAAAGAAATGAAGAAAAGAAGAAAAACCAATGAAAACAGTAAAAGCCCTTTCTGTGACTAAGAAGTACCAGGAACACCCCTTTGCGTAAGACACTGCTTCTCATTGCTATATACTACAACACAGACAAAAGCTCTCACAAGACACCTCATGGGGGATGCTGATGACATCTGAACTTTTCTGACTTTCTTACATGACCAACATGAAACATTCAAGAACAGAAAATATTTACCTTTGGGAAGGGCAAAAATGCCATTACAGTTTTATTTATAAAAACAGAACAAAAAATACCCGCGGTGGGTATGATATTGTAAATTAAGTACGGAGAGCAAATAATGTTCTCCCCCTTTCTGAAGCAAACAACAGATCCTCTCAAAATGTCATTGGATCTCCTCCTTCCCATCCATGTGCCTGCAGGAGAAGTGAGATCTTCAGCAGGTGCTCAGGCAAGCCGTCTGGTGAGTGGAGGAGGAGGAGGTGCATGGTTGAACTCCCAAACCCAAGGGCAGTGATGGCAATCCTGCAGCCTGGCACCATTTTGCACATGTGATGGGGGAGCTCCACCGCCTGATTTTCCTAAACTGACTGCAGCCTACAGTCTGGGTAGCCAGGGATGCAGCTGGGATAGAAACCATTTTGCATCAAGAGTGGATCAGATGGACTTGGGGAAGGAAGTGGGTTACTTAGACTGCCCCCCACTTCAGCCAAAACTCAAGCCAAATCATAGAGGCTCCAGGTGAACACCTTCTGACCCCTAGCAAGGAGTCTTCTCCAGTTTCTGTCAAGTGACCTAGCATTCCTGGGCCTTTTCATGTTTTGGAATGACCTGGCTTCTGGATGAACACAGGATCTTCTGGTGCATCTGATCATGTGAAAGAGCAACTGGCATGGGGCACGAGGTTGTGGCTGCATTTCCAGAAAAGCCCCCAAGCCCAGCAGTTCATCAGAATTGTCTTCTTTGCTCATGTTTATTGACCATGCTCCAACTACTGAGCAAAGGGGAAAGCAAGCCATGGTCCAACCTCCGTCCTTCTCACCTCCTGCCATGGTGTTTAAGGCTGTCAGCAGTGGACAAGTTTTCCTGTGGGTCCATGTGCAGTCTTGGAGATGATACTCCTCTCAGTGCTTGTTACCATAATGGTTCATTTCACTGTCTTGCAGAGCACTGCAGACAAGTGGCAGTTGAAGGAAATGTATGGTTTCTCAAGGGGTTTTTGTGCTTCAGGTCCAAACGCGTGCAGCAGCTCGGGTGTCGACTGGGCGCTACAAGTCTGCATGCTGGGACTCTGATGCACATGGCGGGATGGCTGCTCCCAGAGTGAGGTTTGTTGCTGGAAAGCCCTTGCACCCTTCTCCTCTTTCCTGTCTTCCCTATGTGGTTTTCAGGTGAATGTGGATTATGTTGGTGTTACACAAGAGGAGAAGGAAAAGAAAAGCTATAAAAGTTTGTACAGAGCAACATATGGACTGCGGATGCTGTTTAATCAATTTTATTCCAGGATGGACTGATGACTTTTGACTCAAATGAAAAAGAAAGTATTCAGGCTATTTTAGGAGGTATTCTGTCCAGTTTTAAGAAGCAAAAATAATTCCACTAATATAAGAAAAACTCCCTAAAACAAATGTGAGGTGGGCTTTCTTAAGATATCATCTCCTTTCAACCATTTCCTTGATTGCATTTGGTGCCACAGAGCATGGATTTGAGTCAGTAAGAAGAATCCAAAAAGTGATCTTTCTGAGGACTCATCTGACTTGTGAGCGTCACCGCAATGTACCCAAATCAAAGCCAAAGGATATTTGGAAATCAAAAAATAAGGTAGCGTTAATAACCTACAGCTCTGATCAACTCAATACAGGGATCACGCTGGAACCACTTAGGCCCTTAACACTGTCAGTGGTGAGAAATTAGCATCTCCTCTCCCTATATTTCTCTTTCACCCTGTCTCATGGACAGATTCACTGCTTACTTCTGTTGTATTATTTTAATTAACATAGCATATTTACTGCTTTAGATAGTGTTTTAGGCAATATGACTAATGTCTATGTGATATTTACTTCGTATCCTGGTGTCTGGCTGAGTATGAGATATGCGCCTCAAAAGAATGTTTTAAGACAATATGACTAATGTCTGTAGTGGGACTACTCCTTTCTTTCATCTATTTCTAGAAGAAAAGTTGCATTCGGGATGCAATGCATTGATTTGGCAGTATTTTATTTCAGTATAGGTATTGCTGGGTATAGAAGACAATGCAAGAATGGTGTGAAATTGAATGAACAAGAAGGAGATCTGCGACAGCTGTTAGTTCCTGCAGATGTTAACTTTATGCTTTTAGGCAGCCATCCAGGAGTGTTTGGATTATCTTGCATAGATTTTTCTGGTAAAAGTCAGATGGTCTATCCAATATCTTGGACCAAAAATGCAATACTCCTTGATGATAAAGCCTGGGACCATAAACTTGTCTCTGTATCCTGGGTGAGCCATGGTACACATCAGACAATGAGTGTTGTGCCCTTGCAGGATCCCAGATTACTAAAGAGATAGACTATGGGTTTTTATACACTGGCTAAAGTTTACTGTGATCAATGTAAACCTCTAAAGGATTCTCTGGGATAGTCTATGATACTTAGTGCTCAGGAATCTGGAAGGCTGAAATGACACAAACCTGATCTATCTAGACAGAAATTGTTGTTGGAGACTCATTTCCACAGCTCTTCTAATCATGTCAGCATCCTATCTGAATCATCATTTAAAGAAAAGAATTAGATTAGGGAAAATAGCAATCCAAAATAACTTTCTGCTCTGCATCTCAGCAGGTCCTATGTTGTCTTCTGTTTCAGCAGCTCTTTGGTGAAAAGGCTGTGTTTCCACTGCATTTGCTACAAGCATCTTCCTGGCATTTAGCAAATCAACTGACAATAACAAAGCTGATAGCAACAACAACTATAAGGGCAGTAACCAGATATACGGCCTAACTCTGAAATCCTGTGTCAGTGATTCATGGTTGGCAGACCATCACACTGGCTTCCAGGACCATCTGACACCACATGATGTCTGTTCAGTGAGCATGAATCATGACTTATTCACAGGCTGGAAAGTATGCAGAGACATCAGACCTGCATTAGCCTAACAAGGCTTATCTCAGAGGGTTACAAGGCAGTAATATTGCAACATGCATATATCACACAGCACCTCTTTCCCAATGCTAACAATTGTACTGCGAAGGCTTCTGGAGCACCAGCTGAAACATGGCTGGTGCTGCTAATATGCTCCAGAGATTGCAACAGTTCTGTGAACTAGGATCTTTGACGCCACTTCAAAACAATTATATTTTAGAAAATCTCCATATGCTGTCCTTAACTTCTCTGTCATATGCCTTCTGCTCAATTAGCAGCTGCAAAAGGACAAAATCCATCACTGTCTGAGTTCCAACTGTTCAAGTTAAGAGAGCAGAAACAGTTAAACTGTATCAATAGATTTACTTGCTACAAATTCATGCAATTGGAAACTTCTCACATTTGCATGTCTCTCGAAATTAAAAAAAAAAGAAAAAAGAATTCACAAGCCATATGCTGTTGTGACATCCTTGCAATGTAAATTGATAACCAGTTTGGATGCCATTCCCTAGTTTATTGGAGACCACTTCCAAGAAAGATAGCTCTGCTGACAAGATTAAACAAGTGACTCATGGAAACAAACAAGGAAATAATCTCTGATATTCAGTGCAGGGTTTGGGTTTGTAGAATATCCCGTCCAGGAGAGTTCCTGCATTGGCAGTGTGCCTGATGTACATTTAAAAAGAGACTAGATTGCAGTTTTTACACAGCAAGCAGGAAATGATATGTGTTTCCCAGTCCTTGTGCTCCTCCTACTCCCTGAACAAATCACTCACACCAGGGTTGGATTGGTAATTAGCTGGTATGTGTCTTGAATATTGGAGAGCAAGAACTACAAAAACCTTGTCAGTAAGAGTGAGAGAAAGTAACCAATAATCACTCATCAGTTTCATACTTTTCTCTGCTACCTCTTCACACAGTGCTGAAGGGGTGAAAGAGATTAATTCCTGAATCTAAACTTGAGAATTTCAAGATAATTCAGACAGTCTTCAAATCTTCTTACTAGTAAATCAATAGGCAAGTGGTTCAGCATTGCTACCTTAGATTTCTTGATTTGATGAAAAACCCAAGTATCCATCAGTCTGATGGGGTATATTTACAGAAAGGCAGTATTTCTTCAGGGTGGGCCAGAACTTTTGTACAAAGACATGGTATGAATAAGGACAACGGACTTGCCTGAGACAAGAGATCTCAGCTTTGCACACATTGATTAAAAAGTTATGTGGACTTCCATTTCCTGTGATCAGAGAGCTCAGATGAACAAGAGGCATCTGATAAATCTAATCTTCATTGAGCACCTTCATAATCAGAAACTGCTGAGGAGCAGGGAGGATGAGGTGTTAAGTTTTAGTTCCTCTGGCTCTTCAGCAAGACACAAGTGCTGCTGCCATCAGCAGATTACCAAATGAAGATTGTCAGGCAAGCATGAAACGGACATGTCAGAATCACTTACATAGATCCAGGCACCTTCTGAGCTAAGAGAAGTTCACTACAATGTCTTGCACTACTATTATGAAGAAGGAAGGTAATTTTATTTTACGAAGGAGATGACAGGACCAATTAGGCACTTGCAAAACGGATATTCCATAACAGAGAAGACTACTTATATACCCAGACTGCAAACATGGTACAGTTGCTTATGTAAATACTGCAAAAGAACTTTTCAAACAGAAAACAATCCCTCCAAGGCCTATGATTTATTTTCTTCAGCTTCCAAGAGACAGCTTTCAAGGTGGTAAAAGACTCCAGGAATCTATGTTAGGATTCAGACCTTGCGAAAATATACCTAGAAAAAGTGGAATCACAACTTTAAGGCGATATGTATCTTACTAACAGAAACCAAGAGCAGTAGTGTCAGTGATTGTCTTAAGAACAAATGTGAAGAGAATACACTTTACACTGAGGATAATGAAGGATCCAGTTATATTTAAGATAAAAATGAAATCTGCAATTAAAATATATCCGAAGGATAGAAAAGAGGAATTTGGTGATGGATGCAATTCTTGTTCCTTGCTTTGAATTAATTTTCTTTTCCTTTCTTCACCTTGATTTATATTGCTTCTCTGTGAAGATGTCCAAAATGCCTTGACGTAATTATGCAGATGGCTAAAGTTGTTACCTCAAGGTAGCAGCAAAACAGTCATGTTACCTGCAGGACAAACAACTGGTATCTTGATTGAACTGAGCAAAAGAAGTGGAGAAAGCAATACTAGAGAAGCCTAAAGAAACAAAAGCTACTGGAGCAAAATAATTCCAGCTTATTCCTTGGGCGGTAGCTATCAGCTTGCAATCATATTTTTGAACTGGCTAGTGCTTGTTTACTCCTCCTGTTCAGACTTTTGTTTTAAATGTTTGAAGTAACATTTTTGAAATGGGATTAATAATTGTGTAAAAGGTAAAATACTATTTTGCACTTTTGGTTAGGTGAAAGTTTCTCAGGCCTCTCTCTTTCTTCTTCATCCAGCTTTTTGACCCTGCACAGGAAGAAACTGAGAAGAAAACAGCCCTGGAACAAGCAAGAATAATTCCCATTACTTTTTGAATACCCAGTAAATCTATTAATTTTTTTGTTATGACTCAAATTCATGCCACATAGCATTAGGTACCCTCTTATTCAGATGTAGGGGTGACAAAAGCATGATGACAACTGCTGAAGAGCCTCATGAAGCATAACTTTCCCCAGTCACCTTTGGAAGTCCATTCCCTAATATTTCTCTGATTGCTGTTTAAAATAGTTTTCTATGTCTTATTCTCTGTTTTTAAAATCAGTATGGCCTGTACTAAATAGCACAAAACAGTCCAGACAGCAAGAAGATGACAATGGTGATTGATATATGCAATTTGTAAAAATTCCATTTGAGGAAATACCATATAAATGGAGTGCTAGAACCTCCCAGCCCTTGCTTAGGTGAGTAATCCTTCACTGGGTAAGTACAAGTGCTTCAGACCCTTTAAAGCCTCACCTGTTTCTGTATTTGCAAGCAGATATTAAATTACCTAATAATATCATATTTTGGAGGGAGCCAAGATAACTGGTGTGTCTGCAAGATCAGGTTTATAATGAACAGTAGCAACAGCAGATTTATTGTAAGACAATCTTTTAAGAGTGTAAGTGTAACATGTAATGGCTTAGAAAGATTTAGTGACCTGTGAAATTTAAGATTAAAACCCCTACCACCACCCCAATAGTGGAGTTCTTAGCTCTGTCAGTAGAGGCTGGAAGGAATCCCATGCAGTTACCAGACTTTCCTAGAATGACTACAGGTAAGATTTTACTTTGACAATAGTGCCAGTTTTATCTAAAGGGAGCTAACCTCCTTCTGGATGTTCTACTAGCCGCAAAGGCAATCTAAGTCTGAGAAGATATTTGGCTGTCTTCTTGTTAGTACTAATCTTCTCAAGTAACCAGTGGGGGGGCTGCTCACCACTGATGTTTCTTGTGATGCATTAGCGATTGTGGGTGGAGAATAAAATTTCAGCAAGGAAAAACAGTAGCTATTTAAACATTAAAGAAAGAGCTGGATTTGTATAAAGCAGTTAGAGCAAAAAGTATACTTCAATTTCATGGCATAAATTTACCATCTTGATATGGCAGATATTGTCAATAAATGCAGGTTTCAGCACAGCAGAGACATAGTTAATCTATTTGGATTGATACAGACTCACTGTGGAGTGAAACTCCATTACCTTTTAGTAATGCTGTCAGGATAGCTAAATCAATATCTTGGTGTCCTTCTGATCCCATGCGAAATACTGTGATCTGAAATGTTAAAAGACAATACCATCATTTAAAGCAGGATAAATTTTCTGAAGAGAAACTACATCAGGATCTCAAAACATCCTGATGGCTGCAAGATGATCTTACTTTATACATTTTATTTTAAGCTTATTAGGTAGGATTAACACACAGTATTTTTTGTGAGATAAAATTTGCTAAAGATAGAAATTGTTTTAATAAGCATATGGAAGAAAAGTCTTCAGTGATACTTACAGGGTGAGATTAGAGATGAAGGAACATTCTTGTATTAGAGTAACATTAGATTTAGTGTTCCCAATACATTACTAGGAGGAATTAGGTGTGTTATACGCTGTGAACCTAATTTATGGCATATGGCACTGAATAAATATTTTCAACCAAAATTAGCAACCCATTCAAACTCATGATTTTATATAGCAGAAAGTTAGATAAATAATCTAAGAATTAGGCTTCTAACAGGTCCAGAAACATCTTTAGCTATGTGTTGTCAGTGACCTGATATAAGCTAGATATAAAAAGATATAAGCTTTGAGGCAGTGAGGTGAGATACAGAATTTATAAAGAATAAGAATTAATATAGTGGGTCTGTTCTTTCAAGCCAGTTTCACTCTTGGTTAAGACTGTACTGAAACATGTAGAAGTGTAAATCCCCTCGCTCCTTTCGTTGCCATGGAAATAGCTGCTCTTCGGCCTCTGCTTCTTGTGAAGCAACAGAGACTGCAGCTTTTTATTAGTGCCTTCCCTTTACTAATGAAACCTATGTCATCATTTTGATATGAATACCTGTTTTCTGTTTTTCTTTTTCCTTATGCCAGTACAGCCTACCTTATTTTATTTTATTTTTAATTAAGTGGTATCTTTAATTAGGAATTGTGTAAACATATTTTACACTCATATTCAGCAGCATATGTTGTCCCCACATTCCTAGATTCATACTCATACAGCACCACTGAACTGCAACAGCATCTGGGATAGAGATCAGCAAACATCAGGGCACAAAGAACAGTGTGCTGTGATGGGGAAGGGAGATATATAAAGTAGTCAAGACTAAGACAACACTTTGATGACAAGCTTCAGTTTGCCATCTGAAATAGCCCTGCAGAGTGTATCCCAAGAAATCCAGTGTAGCCCTCCTGTAGCACCTATTCTACTTTCACTTGACCTTAGAGCTCTATGGGGTTTAAAGGGAGGTAAGAGACTTTGGTATCACTAACAGTAGTACAGCATGCTAGAGACTGAAAAGGCAGACTGGATGAAGTAATAGGAAACTGGCTTAGCTCAATTAGTCAATTGATTCAGATAATGCTTAAAACAACTAATGTGAGAAAGCATTTATGTTAAAGTAGACTGTTTTCAAATTAGACTTAGTTTGACCCTTCAAAGTGTTCCTCAGACAAAGCATAAATGCTGCAAAAGGTATTTTAACAATCTATTTTCTCTCCCCCCTGGCATCTACAGATGTTTCTGGCAAACCAGTTGATGTCTATCCCCATACCACATGTTTTACAATAGAATAGAATACTTCCAGTTGTAAGGGACCTACAACGATCACCTATTCCAACTGCCTGACCACTTCAGAGCTGCCCAAAAGTTAAAGCATATTATTAAGAGCATTGCCAAATGCCTCTTAAACACTGACAAGCATGGGGCGTCAATGACCTCTCTAGGAAGCCTGCTCCAGGGTTTTAACACCCTCTCCGTAAAGATGTTTTTCCTAATGTTTTTCTTATCTCTTCAATGACTGGCAAGGAAGCTTTCCCTGCAGTGCAGGCAATCTGCTCCTCTGACCTGTAGCGCACAGGTAATGTGGGTAGAAATACATATTTCTGTGCACATCTCATCTCAAAACACAATAAAAATGTGAGCTGATGAGATCAGCCCCTCTACTGTACATGCTCATGATGTACTTCCCATGCCACAGATGACAAACTGTGCCGCAGAGGTTAGCAGACGAGAAGGCAGATGAGAAGGCAGAAGGAAGAGAAAGCCTTCCGCCCTTAACCAGTGGGAAAGAAGGACATCTCCCTTCTCATGGGTAGCTCTGCAGGTACTGACAATAAGTGGGTGAATACAGTATTGCCACATAACAGTCTGATCATAACATCCTCACAACACTTTGCAATTTCCTACACAATTTCTGCAGCAACAGGCATCTCCATAGCACTGAAGGGAAGTGTGACAGCCTGGTAAGCAGATGTCTTCTTTGCATCACTGGGCTTGGTGACACCACCACCCAGCAAAATGCCCTTCTTCTTTGATGCCAAAGGTGAAGCAGTCGGCACATTGGGGACTGAAAATACTGAACAACAGTTCAGCAGAAGAACAAAGTACGTCTCAAACTAAACACATGCTCAGAGAACTCCCAGCTTAATTAAAAGGCATCATATAAATTGCAAGCACTGAACAGTTTGTCACCACAGGAAAACTAAGGGAAGCACTTTGCATGTGTTGGGCCACAGATAACCCTAGATTTCCAACCTCTTTCATCCCTCTTCCCTGCATGCCTCAGAAAAATAAACCCACTTCAGCAGAACAAATTGCTGCTGTATTCAAAATAAAATACAACTATGTAATTTAGTTACATTAGAATAAAAAAAGCTGTATTTCCACAGTAACTGTTACTTTATTATTAATTTTAAGAGGTCTAGTGTAATTCAAGTAGTAAACTAAAGAAAAAGAAGAGAAATATTTGGGAAAGAAGATGGAAATGGAAAGAGTGCTCAGACTCATACCTCAGTTATTATCATTTTGGGGGTCATGCCTGAGACTGAACTAGAATTTTAGACAGAACCAAAGCAAAATATCATAATACTTCATTTCAAACTGCTGCAAGTTTAGTAGCTCAAAGACTTAGCTGATACTGTGGACTTGTGCTTGTTCTGAATACACATCTTTTGGGATGGTAAACAGATATGCTCAGCCTCTCCTTATGGTTTAGGTTAACTGTAACTATCCATAGCTGCTTTCTCTCTGTGACAGATGCACTCCTCCTGTTTGAGCTAACTGAACTTTGGTCCAGGCAGATGCTCAGCAAGTAGGCCTAACTGAAGTTAATCCTGTTGTGTGAGGCTATCAGTGAGAACACAGCACCAAACCCAGAAAACGGGTTTGGCTGGAGACTGGGCTGATAAGCGGCTGAAACTGCATTAACACAGCAGAAAATATGACTTTACACTATAAATATCTGCAGCCATCAGAGTCCGTTGAGCTCTCCCTCCACAGCAGCTGGCTGCGTGGCAATGATCTCCCCTCGAGTAGGGACGCCTCTCAAGATTACCCCTCGAGACTGAGAGATCCCTTACCTGCCACCAGGCATTGATGGGTTGGTAAGTGACATTTCTAGCATGAACATAACATTTAAGATATGTATAATAAGCTTACGCGATAATCTTTGTATCCCTTACTAACTTTAAGTGTAGTAAATAGTAGAGTATTGACCGCCAATCCATCTGTCCTAACTAAATATTTTACATACCTAAATTTACTTCTTAGAACTCAATAAACTAACTACTAGATCAGATCTGTCTGAGTGATCTCTGACTCTTCTCCTGTGACACTCTCCTGTCACAGGTCCTGAAGATGATTTTGGATAACTTGCAGCACCTTACTACTCTTACTCAGGCAGGTTTTTTAGAGAAACTTTTCACAGCTAGTGATCCTTTGAACTGTTGCCTCCCAGCCTGGTGAAACAGCTTTTATCAATCTGGACCTCATAGGCAGGTCTTTGCCCTGTCATCGTTTCCCATGGTTTCGGGAAGATTGTTTCTTCTTTCCACTATTGCCCTAAACCTTGACCACAAAGACGAAGTTTTATAATAGGACTGCAGTGTAACTAGGTGAGAAGCCAACTTTGTCACACTGTTGATAAAATCTTTATCTCTGTTGCTAAAATCTTAGTCCTGTTCTGTAGGATTCTTCAGGTATAACTTGTTCACCTTGTATCTTTGCCAGATGTGTTGGTTGCTTTCACGATTGGGTGTTAGAGGTATTTGAGTATAATGACATTTTATTTTAAATGGCTAAAGAAAAATATTTCAGCACACATGGCTCTGCAGAATGAATTTTGAAAGATGAGGCTTAAAGCTGCAGCATGTTGGCTGCTGAACCATTTGTATCATCATCACTTCTACTTTACCTGGCAAAGACAGATCATTATCAAACCACGTAGCTGCAGCTTTTGTGCTCCTTCAGTAACCATTTATGATCCAGGGACAAGGCAGCGGGACTGGAGGAATACTGCTGCTATGTTTTGAGTCCCAGACTAGCAGTATGTGAGGAACCTGAGCACCTTGAGCAGACCTGTATTGCTTATCCAATACAGCTTTATGTTAGGCTGCTGGCATGCTTGAATGATTTTTTAATGAAGAGGGCTGCACATTCACCCTGCCTTTTTTCACAACTTCTGCTGGAAATGCATCCCCAAATGCTGCCCCTTTGTGTTTTTCTGTCACATTTAAATGTGGATAAAAAGAGAAAATAAACAAGCTTTGTAAAACACTGAGAGAGGCAGAAAAACATACAATTTGGTGTTGGATGAGATCCTAGAGCCTTGTGCTAAAGACTCCCTTGATCCTTCCAGAAAGAAAGCATGAATTTTGTTACTGCATTTTATGAGTACAGTTATGAGGAGACAGCAATTGTTCCTAAACCATGGTTTTACTTCTTTACTTATACAGTCTTTGTAGTTTTTCCAGCATCCTTTAATTTTTTTATTCAGAGGCATGAGGAAATAGGGACACATTCTAAAGTATTTATGCAGACTTTACAGTTCAAAATATTCAATATCTCTAGGTCTCAAAACCCCTATCTCTCTGTCCTGCTGGAGACCTGTTCTGGTGATTTGTTTCCCCCAATTAACAGGTGAGAATTTTATATTTTCAATATACTTATATAGTTTCAAGAATCATTAATGTATCTGACATCTTGCTAGTTGCCATTTACAGGTACTCTGGTGGGTAAATCACTGCAGAGAACTGAGAAACAATGCATCAGTGCTGTTAAAATAGGACATTGACTAGAGCCCTTTTAAAATAGGCTACAGATGCTAGTGCATTGATGTATATAGAACTGCAGTGCTAAAGGAAAATATCTGGGTCAGTAAACTTTTTTCCCAGCTACCTCTTCCTGGATGAATGTCTGCCACTGAGATACAAAAATAACAGTAAATTAAAGACTTAGAAACCCAGTTAATAACTCATTACTAAGAAAAAAAGAGTCTTTCTTCTTTAAATGAAGAGACAGTGCCTAAGAGCCATTCACCTTTTAAAAGACCTACTGTAGTCATATTTAACCATATTGTTGAGTCCTAGCCACTGTACAACTTCAGTGAAAAAATAAAAGGAAAAACCCCAACCTAGTAAGGTGTGCATATGACATCCAGGATATGTAATTATAAAAAAATAAACCCCGAGAAGTTGGGGTTAAAAAGTAATACATGCTTAAGTCTTGCTTACCCTGTCAAAAGAAAACAAGGGGTAAGAGTTGCAGTGTTAGCCAGACTACCACTAGCCATTCTTTTGCGTTGCTGTGAAAAAGGGAAGATTAGTTTAAACGGAGAAATTTTCTTTATGCTGATCTGATTCAAACTGTATCTATAGAATGGTTTACTATTTTTCTGAGCATAATGAAATTCTATTAGAAAGAAAAACTACCATTTGCCCTACTCAGCTATTTCTTTTGAGACAAAAACCGATTTACGTTGAAAGAAGAAAAAAATCCCAAAATCAAGTACCCTTTTTTTTTTCTCCCAGGGATTTGGGCCATATTATTACTTCTTTGTAGCTGGCAGTTTCAATTGTTGATGTTAAACTCAATTATTTTAAAGAACAGTTTTTTCTGTTCCTCTGCCACCACCTTGGGTATTTTTAGGTTGGTCTTTTTTCAATTTCCTCCTTTCTTTCCTCAGTGTTCACACTATTTATTGGCTTGAAATGACTTTTTCACGTAATTGCCTGAGGCATCTCAGTGAAAAACTGTGACTTCCAACAACAAGCTTTTTTAAAATATACTTTTCTTCTCTTCTTTACAAAAACAAGGGCATTGCACTGCACTGGAGTGCGAGCTAAATCTTCAGATGAAAACACACCTGAAACAGAGAAACCAAAATGCCTCTGAGTCACCAATAAAGGTTGCACCAACTGCACAAACTGCAAAACTGGTGTTAACAGGCATCCAGATTCTTGCTAAATGTAACCCTAATGTCTAGATTTCTTTTGATATGCCCATAGTGATCTACTTGCAAAATACAGTAGATAGCAACCACTTCCAATTTTGGGGGCAGCTGGGCAAGGACCACCAGCTCTGTTGGGGTCCTGTCAGGAGGAGGTGATTGGGACCCAACAGTCAAACCCTTGTGTCACAAAACTACCTCTCATTTGTCTCTGCAAAATGTGCCTGAGTGAAATGCAGGAGGTTTGCCCTTAAAAGCAGGAAAAGACACTCCTGCCATGGCCGCCCCAGGCTGGAAAATTCTTCCCTCTACACCATGGCAGATTTTGCTGAAATATCCTAATGTGAACAGGATTAACTTCCAGGAAAAAAAACCTAGCTGTGTCCTAATGCTTCCTAGGAAAATGTGCTAGGAAATCACTGAGCCAAAACAGACCTTCTCTGCAAGCACAATGATTGCAGCACACTGTTACACTTGCCAGTAATAATTATGGTCCAGCAGGGTAGAAACCTAGTTTTCAGGCAGGGCAAGTAGAAAGCAAATAAACCCCCAAAGAGATAGAGAAAAGAAAAAAAAAAAAAGCAGCAGGCTAGAAAGCAAGGCAGTGGGGAGCCGAGGAAAGAGATTATCTGACCTTAGACCCTATCAAAAGCACTAATTTTAAAACAGTTCTGCTTTCTGTTTAGCACCAGCTCCATTCTTGTTTGACAGATTACTTTTTGCTTCCCTTTCTCTTTCCTCTACATAGTTTCTGGCTCAGCAGGGTCTGTTTAACCCAATATGATGCATTCTGTTGTTTTCCTGCCTTCACACTGATACTGCATTGCACTTCTATAGGCAAAGTCAGGTTATACTGTCTTACCTGAGAGCAGTGAATACCAAACAGACTTTC
This sequence comes from Astur gentilis, assembly GCF_929443795.1. Taxonomy (NCBI): domain Eukaryota; kingdom Metazoa; phylum Chordata; class Aves; order Accipitriformes; family Accipitridae; genus Astur; species Astur gentilis. Next base: position 47,961,763 of record NC_064919.1, read on the forward strand.
AGAAATTATTCATACACTGAGAGACACAGATGTTGCATGGCCACTTAGGATTTCCCAAGTTCTCTATGCATGTAAATGCTGGGTTACCTTAGAAATACAAATCACAGCTGTCCATATGCAGATGTGTACATACGGTCTCCTTAATGGCAGCTGCCAAATCAGAGGACGAGCTAAGAAGAGGATATGTCAAATAGATGCTGAGGAGAAAGGATGTGATCAAACAGAAAGCAAATGAAGTCATAGGCAAGATGTGGCAGGAGCACTGAGATAATTAGGAGGACAAGGACAGGTTGTAAGGAGTTGTAATGGGTTCTAATCATAAAATTTTGGTATTCTTACAACTTGTTCCCTTGCCCAGTTCCTCAATAACTGTTCCTATTTCTGCCCTTTACTAATCTGGATGAAGCAGACCTATTGTGTGTGGAGAGGGCAGGACTTGTGCAGAAGACAGACAGAAGCAGTTCTAGTCCCCTGATGAGGAAGTCACGTAGACCTGCAGGAGGTTCCTTGACATAAAAATTTGTTTGTTTTGCTTTATAAAGTCGTCTCTAAGTCAGCACAGCTGTGTCACAGTTTACCATATTCAGGCATAGCTGGATATAGAAATGATAAATCTTCATCAGTATGAGCTACTGTAGCTGTGAACAGCCTTGTACCCTACACAGATGAAGTTGTTTCTACTGCTAGAATGAGAAACAAGAGCAATAGGTAGGGCCAGCAACCACAGCCATCTTTAACTGGAAATTTGCCAGGTCATAGGATGGGTATTAATGTAAAAAACCTGTTCTGAAATAGTTTAAAACACTGAAATTAATCAGGGGACATAACAATTCTTCCCAACTACCAGCATATTCAGTTCCTCTTTTAATGCTTTTTCTAACCAAAAAGTGAGTCCTTCCCTCCCACCATACAACTTTTTTTCTAGGACTTATTCTGAAAACTCCACAGAGATGGAAGAGCTTCTTTTTAAGGCCAGTATAAGGGCCCAGGATTGAATCTGAATAGCTATGCAGCACCAGCCTGTACTTAATATTTCTAAATTATTCTATTACATGTGAACATTTCTTTTTTTACAGTAACCTCAACCACTTCAGTCTATGAAGAGTGAGCTGAAATATATTCAGATTTTTAGCTTGTATTTGTTTGGAGAGGGAGGAAACACCACCAAATCAGCAGGGAGAATGCAGTGCACACCTGCACAGAAAGGTGTTTTACACTCTGTCATGAAGGAGATGAGAGATGAAGAAGAAAAATAATTCTCTGCACCTCAGATTGACAGTGCCTGCTGACTAGACTATGGATAGCTGAAGACAGAGGAAAAAAACAAGGTACCAGTGATGAGAACAGAGAAAGCAGCCAGGAGTGCTCCCTTTACATACTGTATTCATAGCATCTTAAGAATGCTGCAAATTATTCATCCTTTTAGAGATGGAGTTGTTTCTCACCATCATTTTGCTATGATGTCAGGAGAAAATATACGATGATTTAAAATTCATTAAAAATGATTTTTTTTCCTGCTATCTCCAGAAAATATTCTCATGTCTTTAAATCTCACCTCTGACAGACACACTTTGTATGCATCTCAGTTACATAAGTCAGAAAAAACATCTCCCTTTTCTACAAGAAAGCAGATTCAATTGCGAATACAACCTGAAGCTCTCCTATGTGAGAGCACATGTTGGTCCAGCAAAATAGGCAATTCCTTCCAGAGTACATGTTGACATTTATAATTTAGCTAGGCCTACCTGAATATTTCAGGGGAAAATTACCCTGAAAAGAAAAATGAGAGTTTGATAAAACAAAACATTAAAGGAGGTCAGTTATGCAAAGCCTCAAAATGGTTCTGATAAGAGGGAAAGCATTTCCTTTTTTCTTGCAACGAATAATCCTGTTTAACTCAGCGGAAAAGCTGCTTGATGTACAGGCATAACAAAGATCAAAGTGAGCAGGTGAGTCAATGGATAATACTGCAGAAGAAAGGGGATGGCCAAATAAGAGGAAATTCAGGAATAGAAAGATTACACAGAATTATGTTTAGGGAAAAACCTAAATTAGGTGGTCTGCTATTCTGAGGAGTAAGAAAGAGAATTCCAAATGAGGAAATAAGAGGGAGAAGATATGAAGGGAGAAGTTTGAATGTTGGTTGTAAAGTTTTTAAATTTTACATCTCCTTTCGTACTGTGGCAGCACCACAACACATTTTTCTTTGATTCAATAATTTGCCATAGACTCATTGTCTGGTAAGAATTAGGGAGCAAATAAAAAAAATCAGTGCTTATAAGAAAGGCAGGAATTCTGAAACTGAGGAGCCATCTAGGTGCACAGAAAATCATTTGACAGAAATTACTGTAAATGTTTGGCTTCTGCTGTAATTGGTAGCTTTTGTTCCAGACTGAGGCAGCTGTGTCAACCCCTTCATGACTGAAGAGAAAAGGCTATGGAAATCTCACAGCTCTGTCCCATGTAAAAACTTTATATTTTATAATGTGCACATACTTTTTAAGCCTTACAGCACTGTCAACATTTTGGAATGGAATATGCATATTTTCCCATGGAATAAACAACCAAAAATAAGTTTTGGCAGTAATAACATTGAAAACAATCCTTTTCTCTCATACAACAGGTTTCATGCTGTTGCTCCATTAAGCCATTTATGACTCTATTCACGCAGTGAAATACCAGTCCTGATTTTAAAGTTGAAGAAACATGAGTAAATATAAATTGTAAGTCACAAAGCATATAAGCAAGGGAATGGAATTTAGATGATGTCCTTCAAATCACTGAGCTGTGCACATGAACAGACTGTGATGATAAACATAAATGTGTTTCTATGTAGACTTGAAACTGGTTAAGAACAGCCACAAAGAGAGAAATGGGTTTGGGTGATGAGATAGGCATTTTCATTCAAACATTGCTGTAATCCGAGCTCTTCCATCACTCTGATTCAGGAAAGAAATGTGGAGTAAACATGATGTAGTTCACTTCCTCCACCTCTTCTGCTGTAGAGGTGGTTCTTGGAAGTATTGACAAGACCTGTATAGATTTTCTTCTGAAAACATAAGGTGACTTAAATAGGTAGAGAGAGATATGAGTAGTACAGTGAATGAAATAATGAAGTTTTATCACGTGGAAGGCTCTGACATCTGAATCCCAAGTAATAGGAGTTAAGACCAATTGAAACCTAATATACAGGAGTTTATTAACCCCACTGGTCCCAAAGCAGCTATTATCCACAAACATTGATCCACTGATGATATAAGAATCTTGTATGGGTTCCAGCACATACTAAGGAGAAGCCTGAATAAAATGCTTTTAAAGGAGATTTTAGCTGCCATGGAACCCCATCAAATGGGTATTTCTTCCAGAAAGCTCTCTTCTTCTAACTGACAGATGAGCAGGCACCCATACCATGGACTAGAGGGGTTAGACTCAACTTCTATGTGAGTGTCTGACCTTCTGAGTAAGACCTGTGTGCATAACGTTTGAGCTTTGTTTTATATTTAGAGTCTCAGTTATTTCTGGTCTTTATGTGACTGGGTGTCCCCACACAAGCCCTGTTAGCTAATTCTGGGAAACTAAGAACTGTCAGCAAATCACAGTCTTAGAGAGTTTTACTCTTGAATAAATAGGCTCCTTTTGGCACCTAATGTTGGATCTGCAATGTCCCTGCTCTCCTGCTAAACTAACAGTCGTGGGTAGGACAATTTCTGTAAAAAACAGCCAAGCAAGCTAATGTCATTCTGGGCTTCTAGTGAGATAATTTAACCTGTAACCCATCTCTTGCTCATGGATATTAAGCAATGTAAACCTGAATTTTTTTCAAGGCTAAGATTAATAACAAAGCCAAAAGTGATGTAAAAACCTCATCACTGAGATGGATAGACCTAATATTCTGTTACTTCAAGAGAAGAACAATTCAGTTTGGTCATTCCCACTCCTGTATATACTGAAAAATTATGCCTTGCAAGTCATTGCCCTAAACAATGTTGTCTGCAGGACTTACATGCACACGTATGTCTTCTAATCCGAACTGAAAATGCTGACCTTAAAAGGAAGTATGGTGACTTGGTTGGCTGGCAACAACATTGAAGTCGGAGACTCTTGCTCCATCTTAACCTTCAATTTCTAGTTTGGCTTTGCAACATATTTTCAAGTAGTCTGACAGTACATGGATCCCAGCTTGCTTTGCTATAGACGATGCAGTCATATGCCTATTCTGTATTTAGGTTAACAACATCATGATAACAGACAGAAAACAAACAGCAAAACCAGCCACAAACCATTAGTGTCCTAGCTGGTTTGCAGTGAGACTGAGTAGGTAATACTTGGAAAAGGCAACTCACTTAGTGTAAAGTATTCCTATAAGTCTGTAAATTTGCAGTTACTGGTGTATCTACACAGAAACTGCATCTCATACAGTGAGCTCCTTGTCTATGACTAAGACATTGTAGCAGCAATTAATAGGTCTTGATGCCCCAACTGAAGCCACAGAAAGAATAATTATATTTTCTAAGAAAGGCAAAAGAAATTACAACTCCCAAGACACAAAAGAGCCAGGGACTAAGATAGGTTCTGAACAGTATTGTGGAGTTTATAAATGGTATTGAACCCTTCCAATTCCCTGGATTGCAAAAATTGGTCTATATTATCTAATGTGGAATTTGCTGTATCACACAGGACTGTTTTGCCTTCACTTTCATTACTGGGACAATTGTAGAGCTGTATAATGATTCAGTGTGCATTTCCCAGAATTACTTGTTAATAGTATAAATGGGGTAATGGATATTTTCACAAGTTTATATTTTTAGAGGGAAAAGAAACATTCTAAATTTAATATCTGTAGCTGCAATTTTAATCACAGAATATGTAGGAAGAAAAGAGATTTGTAGCAAGTTGCATTAGTATCTACTAGGTGACTCCATCTGTGATAATTGTGTGGCAGTATGAACTAAATAAAACAGAAAATGTCTACTTACTGAATGTAAGCAACAAAAGGAATATTGGTCTTTACAGACTTCTGCTGAAGATGGCACAGAAGAAGTTCAGGATGGACCAAATAACTGCCTAAATTGCACACTTTTCCTTCAATGGTAGGTCTGACATTCTTGTGCTTTCTGTTAGCAGAAGCCCTATCCTACCTCATCTGACAACAGTTGAAAAGCAGCTGGTAGGATCAAAAGCTTTTCAGGGCTTCAGTGTAATACAACAGCTGCCTTTGTCTTTTCTTTTTTTTTTTTTCCCCCCCCCCTTAATGTATATAGCTGCTTTGCTTGTGGAACTTGTTCTCTGAATTACTGAAATGAAAACCCCAGTTTTAAGATTAGATCTCATTCTCTATGGAGTCAATGGCAAAGCCCAGCTAACTTCATCTGACTTCTTAGCAGCAGAGAAAACCAAATATGGTTTTATCTCTTCAGCAAAAGAAATCAAATGAAGTTTGCAGAATTTAAAACTACCCTTTAATGATCATCTTAATGCTTACTTACAAAGGTAGGGCCTAATCCTATTGATTTGCATTGACTGCGTAGGAGATTTAACCTTCACGAAAAAATTAGAAGAGTTGCTACAGTCACTGCTGAAGAGGACTGGCACCTTCATTTGGACACAGAGGACTAATTAGCATCTGTACACTTCATGCTGGAAATCTAACAGAGTGTTTCCAAGGGAGAGACGAGTTGTTTCAGCAGCCAGCAGGCCAGTAGTTACATGATGCTTTCCTGCACCAGATCTCTACTGCCAAATTACAGACTGTTCACAGCAACTATACTTCTGCAGGAACTACAGTTGTTTTTTACTGCTTGAGAAGTCACCAAGCCCTCTTCAGCCTCCTCTATAAAAAAGATTCCATCAGCATTAAAAAATCTTAGCTGAAATAATTTATTTGTTTTTCAAGCCAAATTTCTTTTAAAAAATGGATCTGAATGAACTTTATAATCTTTGGGAAGGGCCAAACAAATGAAGTGACAATATACTGGTAAATTCTTAAAAGTCCATCTGATTTAGCTAATACTTAATTCAGAACATATCTATGTGTATGCTAATAAACTGTTGCAGATGGTGCTTAATTAGCATACAAATTCACTGATCCTGCATATCCAGCTGAAAAGCACTACGTTTTCTGCAGCCAGTATATGATCAAGACAAGCTCTTATCAGTATAAACTCTTCCAGAAACATGGACAGGTTTGCTCCAGCCTTTTCAGTCAGACAAAATTGAAACCACAGAGGAGGAATAAGTCTTATTCATAGTCCAAATAGAAAAGAAACTGCTAAATCACTCAACAGCTTCCCAGTACTTTGGGTAAGTAACCAATAAGCTGAGTCAAAGCCCTGCATTAGTAAGATAATATTGATGTATGAACACAGCCTGCCCATGCACTGTGCTTTTCTAGACAATTGGGATCCATCTGTTTGAAAGAAAAACACACAATGTAGAACACTGTGCCCAAGCAGCCATTATGTTTGTCACAGCGACCATACAGGAATAACAAAGAAAAGGAGAGGCAAGTAAAAAATATCCATTACTCACTGACATGAGATAGAGATGGAATTTTATTGTTTCTCTTTTAGCAAGAAACTGATTAAATTGTATCTGTTGTCTCCATGTGGAAATGAATTCCAGGAATTCATGGATGCACACAAACCTGTGCCCACCATCCATATACTCTTTATTCTGCAAACCCTTCTTGTAATGCAGCAGTAGGCAATGGCACTATCGGTTTGCTTATTGTAGTAACTGAACCTTCAAATATTCAAGGAAACAAATCTAGCAGAAAATGGTTATGGTAGTAATAAGAAAACAAACTTAACCAGCAGGCAGTACAGAGTCTTTATTGTGGGTGTTAATGTGCCATTTTTTGATTACTAAGGTACTCAGACTGGACCTATCCTGATTCATGGCAAATGCCTTTTCTATTAAATGGATATGAGATTAGGCCTATTCACCCTCAAAGCACAATTTTGCAAGCATTAGTTTTATGTCAAATGTATCTCACTGCAACAAGGTGTGGTTGTTTTCAGGGACATGGAACTTTCTGGCTTGCCAAAGTCGCCTTTCCCAGTGCCTGCCCAATGAAGCTCCACAGATGGATCCACACAGCTTGTTGGAAAAGGCATTCTGGCTTCTGAGAAATTCACATTGTGATTTGTGAACAAAGCTCTCCTGCAACATGCCAGTCTAAGCTGTGAAATGATTAACTACTTCTAAAAGAATGGAGCAGCCTGTATTTGTCAGAAAAGTCAAACACCAAAATTACTGTCTTTAAGGGAAAATAATAAGGTTAATTTATTTACTGAGACAGAAATAAATACTCCTTTGCACAGCTGGAAACAGACTGCTGAACTGTAACCCAACACAATGTGTTTTCAGTGACTATCTGAAGTGAACTCTCCTAGCCTGCTATCTGAGGGATTCCCTTCCTTGCTGCCACTTGACTCTGGGGCCAAGCTGGGGCTCCAGTGGGAAATATCCCTGCCAGAATGAGTCCTCAGTCAGTGCCCTCACCTGCTCTTTGTATTCTGAGATCAGTGAGGTAATCACAATAGAATGAAAGATCAAAAAACATCCTTGAAGACTGCCTCATTCTACTTATCTTTTTTTTTCTTCTTCTTTTTTTTTTTTTTCATTTATGGAATTCCATCTTATTGTAGCTTTGGACTAATTGATATGGACTGCAAATGTCCTAAGCAAAAAATTCTTTCTTTTCTTAAATTCCCCCTCAATTTCTTTCTTTTTTTTTTTTTTTTTTTTTACTGGCAGGCAAGGTATAATCAAATGGGCTGTTTTAGCTTCTCATGAGCTGCATGCAGGAGATGAGAACATGTAGAAAAAATGTTCATGGTGCTCTTTGAAAATAAGTGTGGACTGGACTTTACAAAACTACCTCCTGCCCACTTAGCATTGGTGGGCCTTCATGGTCCTATTTTAGGAACTTCTTAGCATAAACTTTTTTAAAGAATTCTAGGTAAATGTGACAGTAGAGACTCACCATGAATTATATACAAAACACTCTCCTACCCTTGTAATCTACAGTTATATATACAGACCTATATAGTCTACTTAATTTTAAATAGATTTTTATATATAGACCTCATTAAGCACCTTAGTCCAAATACATTTCTGAATATAAAGTCTGATGCTTGCAGTATCAACACAGCTAAGATTATGATTTAATAAAAACCACTCATTAAATTGAGAAGTGGAATTTGCTCTGTCTTCCAACTCTAACAGACTTAGATCTTTCCTCTGCTATGGTCTCACCTTATCATCCAGCTTGTGTACTCAGATTTTATTCAACAAATGAACTTACACTTCATCGAATAAATGGAACATTGCACATGATAATAATGATGGTCCCTGGGCATACAATTCACACACCATTCTTTAAGAGTGAAGTCCAAAATGCCAGAACTTGAAAAACTGGTGTTCTGTGAGAGGAATAATCTTTGCTAATTTATAAAAGAAATGCCAGTCTTTTTACACATTCTAAGTAGGTAGAGTAGGAAAATTTATTTAGAAGATAGCTTTTTATTCCTTTCAAGACATTAACTTGCATTTTATTTTCTCTCTCCACATCTGTGATTCATCTGCATTTATGTACTTTACTAGAAGAGCATCTTCCCGTCTGTTTGCACTTAATTGTTCAGTGGCACACTGTAATATGACAAGCCTCTCTTACACTGTCTACTTTGTTCCCTATGAACTCAGCAGCCACTAAGTCAGACAGTCGGGCACACTAGGCATGAACTTAGGGAAAACAGGCATGATAAATTTGGCTGCTGCTGATTTCTCTGAGACAATCTTTTGCATTTTCCTTTTATTTGTTTCTTTAGGGAGAGGAGAGATCAGACTAATGATGAAGTCAGTTCATCAGCTGTTTTGTCTTATGCACAACTAGATCAGAAGGTCAAGCCTGAGGGAGGACAAGAGGTGGGACAGATATAGAAATATGGAACATCTGGCTTTGTAGAACCAGTGAAGTCACCACTCACTCCTGGGAATGCTTCACACCTCCAAGGTCATCCATCTCCTCTGGTACTGCTATCTTCATCATTATGAGTATCACCTTTCTTTTACATTCATGTACAAGGTTATGAGTCTTAAAGGACACCATTAGCCTAGCAACGACACCTCATACATAAAATCTTTCTAGTATACCACTGTCAGTACAACTGAGGTACCAAAGAGAAACACTTGTTTTAATGTATTCTCTTTATATATGGTTGGGTTAGTGGTACAAATTCAAATGCAGAACACCTAATTTTGGCAAACTATCTCCTGGCTAATAGCTCTTCACAAGATGTGCAGGTAAAGAATGTCAGTGGCGACAGAGGTTACATGTTTGCAAAGAAACTTGTAACAAATGCACAGTCTTGCTTGGAATAAAAATCTTGATGTGAATACTGCAGACAAAAATTTCACAGTTAACTTTGCAGTAGCGGAGTTTCTTCCAGTTCTGGATTTATATGCCTGGAATAATTCAAAATTGCATTTTTCCAGTCTTGATAATTCAACATCTGCCTCTACTTTGTATTCTTTGTTCCTTTCTACCTTTCTGTCCTCCTGTCTCTACTTTGTATTCTTTGTTCCTTTCTACCTTTCTGTCCTCCTGTCTCCCCCTTGCTCCCTCCCTTTTGGTCTCCCTCTCTTTCCCCTCTCTTCCTCATTCCATCTTCTATCATTAAGTATGTTTTTTATGTTTGCATGCAGAACACTGGTTCACAAGTAGGTCGTATATGTACATATTCTTACTATTACTATTACTTTATTATTACATTAACAGAAATGGGCATAAAAGAATTAATGCTGTTTCCCTAAGGAGGTTCTCTCTGCTAATCATTGATAAGAAATGTTACAGCAAATTCAACATTAAGGTAGACTGAGGCACATATGTACTACACATTTAAAGCAAACTCAGGCGCTTTGGACGTCATGGTACATCATGACAATCATAAATGAATATGAAAAGTATTTCTGTAGCATGATATATTTCTCTGAGAGTCTTTAATGCAAAGGAGATTTTGGAGGAAAAAAAAAAGAAAAAGAAAGAAAAAAGAACTCTCTATCTTGATGTAGTTCACCTAGGGAAGGCATGACTAGTCTATACCTTATGGGCTGCACCGATCGCTTGTGAATAGCTAAGAATGTTTAAAATCTGCTAAACAGTTTGAATTCTGATTGTGGGAGGAAGAAGGCAGCAGGGACTGCTGTATGTCCAGTTCCATCAACAACCTACATTGCAACGGCATAGTGGATCTGCTGCCATGTCTTCCCTGAAAAGTTGCTCTTGGGATCCTCTCCTCTCCGCCATTGTCCAAGGTACATGCCAGGTGATTGTGGTACATGTAAATGATTAGTTATGCATGAGGAAGGCTGACCACTTTTTGATGGATGCATGAACTGCTGGTTACTGAAGAGAACACTGCACTTTTGGCAAGTTAAAACATACAAAGAAATATCTTCCATTTTTCCCAGCTCTGTCTAGAAGGGCAGCCTTTTTTTTTAACACTTCCTAACCATTTTTCCCCATTCCCTTCCAGTGGTACTAATTACGGTATGCCATATTTTCAACTAAAATTAAAAGGCACTGCAGAGGACGAAGTCACAAAAATCACAGTTTCAGAAAATGAAAATTCTGTAAAACAACTGAGTCAATCTTTCCTCTTGAGTGTTACCCTACAGGAAGTGTTGCAGACTGCTATCAGCCTGGAATTCCAGGAAGCTGCGAGATGAACCAAAAACAAAGCTTAGAAGAAAGGTTAAGTTACAAAATGGAAGCATGTCTATTCTGTCAGTTTTTAAGAAATAAAAACCCCTGGAATTGAATCCCAAGTTTTTTACAATGTGATTTTGATTCAAAAATGCTTCTGCAAAAGCAGCCTCATGGAGCTCCAAGAAATTGTTGAACGATCTTATGTTCTTCAATCAAGTATAAGTATCTGTTAAAGGGACAGCATTGCCACTGCAGAATAGAAGCCTTGGGGACAAGCTCTTTTCTTTTCCTGTCACACATCTTCATGATAAAATAATAGTCCTAGTGATCCTTGTGCAACTCTACAGCATCTTTAAAATATGATCCAAGTGACAGATAAACAATTATGCTTCCTTCTGAGGTTTTCTGTAGTTGAATGAGGTGGAATTTTAATCATGATATGCCTGAGGATGACTGAAAAGTAGTAATATCCATACTCTACTAGCTGGATTTTGTCCTGTCAAAGGAAATGTAGAGGAATTTACAAAGGGAACAGATCTGTTGGATTAATCACTTTAAATGAGAAAATACAAATTAAAGCAAACAAAAGTCAGCATGATACAATATCCTTTTAGAGTCTGGATCACAGTGATCAGATTTGTGATATCATTCAACAGGGACCTGAAAGACTTGATCAAAACAACGCATTGAGCTCACTCTTTGCCTCTAACGAAAGTGTGAACATACCAGCTCCTTCTTCTTCATGCACTCCATGAGGATAATGAAGAGGTGCTGTGCCTGGGTTCGGGTGTATGTGAAAGTCTTCTGTATGGTAACCAGCAACTGGTCTCTCAAAGACTCATTGATAAGTCTGAAATTCAAAAAGAAACAATAAAGTAGAAAAACAGACTTGAGGGAAGATTGCAACTTAAGCCAAGGGTCAAAAAAATGAGCTAGACAACAAATCACTGCAGGTTGTTTTGGACAGGTTTGAAGGACATGAATTGCTGAAACCATGACAGACAAGTTGGAAAACACTGTTCTAGAAAAACACATTGATCATGTTGGGGTCCCTCATTTCCAAAGTTTTTATTTCAGTTCCCACATACTGCATGACAGAAGGTCATTCAAACCATCAGCTATGTGGGATTTCCTAACAAAAACAAGAAGTGCATTGGCAGTCTGGATTTGAGGGACACCCACACTTCTAGGTGAAATGAAGGCCTCTTCCTATCAGTGACTTAGCAGAATTTAACTCATAGTTCATTTTATGTAACTGGGAGCATTTGTGTTGTCAGTTTTTTTTTGATTTTAGCTAGAATATCCCAACAGTTTCAACTCACCTTATTGATGCTGCACAGGACCAGGCAAGAAAACAAATGAAAAAATACTCTGTTTCTAAGTCCACCTGAAGAAACCATTTTGCTTTTGTTCATACTGATCTTCCAGGAGTTTAAATAGTAACCATTTTAATATTCCTCCTCTGTGTTAATGTTAGTACTTGCAAAAAGTGGCCCAACAGCAGAAATAAATAGTAATATTACATGGAATATTAGTACCTGAACCTTACCCCTTGATATCAAAAAGCCTATTCCTCAGGACTGTTCTGGATGAAACATTGCTGTTCTTAATGTCTTACAAAACAGTGGGCTCTAATTTAGAACATGTATCTTTTGATGTATGAAAGCTTCTACACTATAGCAGTTTTCTCACTTAAAAATTGTAACTGAGTGTTTTAAATTAGCTGAGTCAGAATGTTTTACAGGATAAGTCATTGCTGATCATCTGGGGAATGAAAATCAGAGAATCTTCATGACTCATATTTTATGACAGAAGATAAACAAGATTTAGCCCTGCAGCAACTGCAAAGAATTATCAGAAGCAGCACAGTATCTAAGTCATTGTTAGCTTATGGCAGCTGCTTTGGGAGAACGATGACCAAACCCCTGTTTATTTCACACTATTGTTAAAAGTTGCCTGTACTTCTCTGTAGTAAGGAAGCCCGAATGAGACTGCAGGATATTCATTACGCAATTGAATTTCAAATACGATGTAACTATCTAGTCTTTATACCTACAGCAAACATGTCTTTAGAAGAGACAATGAATGGGAATGGGAAAGAAGTATAGAGGTGCATAGGAGAATATAGAAGGCCTGACATATGGAGTGCATATGTTCTCTACTCTCTAAATTTGACTTTGATTGTAAATATCCCTGTTGTGTAGGACTTCCACTTCACAAAGAAGCTTGTAAGGCATATGTCAATGTGTTTAGATTAAAATGAGTTTACATGGGCTTTTAGACCACACCGTGGATCTCTGTTCTTTCTATGCCTGGCTCCTCCTGTTGTCTTCTACTTTATTACAGACTCCTCTTGAATGGAGAGTCTACCTCTGCACTTCCTCTTTTCATCGAGGAGCAGTACAGCCCCAGATGTGCTTTTTCCTGGGATACTGGAGAGGTGACAACACTGCACTTACCGCTCACTTACTGTGTAAGCACTCCTTCCCTGCATTGTGACCTGCTTCCCTCACAAGAAGGCAACATAAGATGATTTAAAACCTCCAGCCCTCTTGGTGGGCAGCGATGAGAGCTGACAGCAGAGGATTATAAGAAAAATAACCCGACCTCCTGTATAGAAGCAAGGATGGTGCAAGCACATGGGAACATGAAACAAAGTGTCAGAGCACAGGTAGAAATGTAGATTCACTCCATGGTAAAGAGAATCAACTTGGAAAGGCTGACACCCTGAAGAGCACCAACATACTTTGAGTTGCAGATTACTAGGTCATATATGATAGAAATTCTGAAGCCCGTTTTTTAGGGTCTTTAAAAAAATATCAGTTGGAAATTTGATTTAATCAAGAAGGCTGTTCTTAACAAAATGGTGCCATCACCATAAATAGAAGCGGTTCAGAAATAGACAATTTTCCATCCTTCAAACTAAGAATGAAAAAAGGGGTTAATCACTAAGAACAAGTTTCCTAAAAACATCAACTGGAGAATCTAAGATTTAAATAAAGCTCTAATTTCCTTTGGAAATGGTACATGAAAGTGAAGTGCATGAAAAAGTATGAAAAGGATATGACGTTTATGAAAAAATACATGGAATTGGACGAATCTGAAATTACAGAACTTCAGAAAACATTTCCAAAGATCCTGGGATTAAAACCATCCTGTTTCCTCATCATAATTTTATTTTCCTTAAAAAACCTGTAGTATACAAACCTGAAATTTCATTTCAGAAATTGGCTCTCTCTCAGGCTAACACACACAGAAAGCATGAGAAATTTGCTTTTGTAAGCATTGAGTGAAAGCGGAGTTAAGTCCCGAGGCTTTGTAAGAAGCCATCACTTTCCTTTCCTGAATTAAAGCTATCAGAAACCATATCACATCATAAGTTCAAACAGCGTGTAAAGCACACTCCATGTGAAAGATATGGAGGTTTTGTTTTGTTTTTTGTTTTGTTTTTTTTTACGTATCAAGAAGTGGTTCCCTAACTACAGGGGTACACATCTGTTGAAGCACCACTGCTCAGAAACTTCCTGTTGTCATCATTTGATTTATGCAGTTTTCTAGTCTAAGTACTTTTTTTTTAACATCTCATTGGTCTGCAATTCTACAGCAAGCCTGTTCAATGTCTTTGTGAGTTGAAAAACTTGAAGTGATTGTAATCAGAAATAGAAACAGTAATAGCAAGCTCCCTCATAAAGTAATCATAGCTGAGTTAAGCTTTGTGTGAACTGAAATCAGTCCTATCAAGACACAGAGATTTACTCTTTAGGAATCTATAAATGTTAGAAGGTATCAGATCAAAGTCCCCAATTGTGTAATCCAGCTGGGACAAATACAGACTGTGCCGGGCAATTAAAGGCTAAATCTATGATGCATACCCCAAATCCAGTGCATGTAAAACAAGTAACTTCACAGACTATTGTGAGCAAAATAACTGGGACTTGCAGGTGGAATGATGATTTACCCACTATGCAAAGACAAACACATTTGTTACACATACAACTTTAGCACACATTTTTTGAAATCACAGATTCCTAATTTTAGATTTTGGGGAAAAGGGATGGCTTCTTGAGTCTTGTGATTAGAGTTGTAACCTAGAACACAGGAGATTCTTGGCCACTAATTCGGGAACAGTATATTCAGCAGCCTCTGTCATGAATCATGAACCTCATATGAAGGAACCTCCATATGCATAAAACTGCCCACTTTACCAGACTGAAACTTTGTGATTATGACTGCCTTCAAAGGCAGCATACTCCTACCCTATGAAAAATGAATAGTGCCAGATGAAGATAGTATTTTTATCATCTTTCTGCTAGGCTTCAGTTCAGAAAATATTTTGCAACATACCAATAAAGTCCTATTTGGGGCATTT
Source organism: Astur gentilis (assembly GCF_929443795.1). Lineage (NCBI taxonomy): Eukaryota > Metazoa > Chordata > Aves > Accipitriformes > Accipitridae > Astur > Astur gentilis. The sequence goes on from NC_064919.1 coordinate 47,976,843, forward strand.
TGATGGCATGATTCCCTGACTTCCACTTAATTTGCCATGGAAGCAATACAGCAGGTATCTTGCTCCTGTCTAAACGAAATGTCCTACAAAATGACAGTTTAACAAAATGACAATTCCTCACATAGTTCAAATCTGTTCTTTCATTCCCTAAACGAGGTAAGTTTGTTTTTCCTACTAGTCCAGGTATCCAACTTTTTTTTCCTCCAGAGGAGCTAGATTGCTGATGGAATTTAGATACCTACTGTCCAAAATCTGTCATCTAAAGTAGAACTATATACATCTACATTTAGTTTCAGAAAACAAATCTACTCATAATTGTTGCTAAGAGTAATTTTTTTTTTTTTTTTAAGAAGAAGCCAACATTTCTGATGCATCAGATTATCAGAACTGACGTGTATGGCCTTATCATGGGAAAAAGGGAGAAAGATGTCTTGTATCCATCAGGAGAGGCCACTTAAAAACACTGAATTGACAAACTAAATAAAGTGACATTCTATTTCTGTCCAAGATATGCTGGAAGATTAAACAGCAAAGCAGAACTCCCTTCATTGCTTTGGCCAATGCAGAAGAGAAAGATTACAGTGGTTTGGCACCCTTGCTCCTCAGGAATAAATTTATTTTGAAGTCATGCCTAATATTTGAGGAGATAATGGACATTCCACTTAATAAAATTACAGTCTTTCAAACTCATGGCCTATGATTTTATAGTGAACATTGGAGAGTATTTGAAAGAACTGGCCCATAGCCAGTTCCCTAAATTATTTCATCTTTTTTTTTTTTCTCCAGAGATTTTTAGTACTGGTGTCGTACGATGTAGTAGAGATTTACAAATATTATGCTCTAACCCAATTTAAAAATGCAGATTCAATATAGATTTTTTTAAACATAAAAATGCTTTGAAATTCTCTAAATGAAACACTCCAATGAACAGCACATAATCTGTTTCTAACTTTTAATTTGTGAATTCTTTATTTTTTAATTATTCTTTTTATTCAGGATGAAGAAAATATAACCATAAAATATCAGTGTGATGTGAAAACTATTCCTTGCCCTCCTTTATGGGAAGCTTAGGGGATTTTATGTTTTAATTATGATTTGCACTTGAGACAATCACACCATATGTAAGAAACATGTCCACAGGCTCTGCTGGTATTTTCTTCTGTTGGAATTACAAATAAGACACAGTTGTGCAACTCGCTGGGACTGACTGAATTTCTTGTACTTTTAAAATCCACACATTTTGCATAGAATTGTTATGAGAAAAGACAGAAAATAAATGTAATTATTCCTTTGTTCTATTCAAACAGGGGTGATTTCTGGGTGCTTTTATGAGAAATCAGCTTTACTTGCAGCTCTTCACTGGTGGTTGTTCTTCTACACCATTTTTCCCTGACTATGTTTATTAAATGGTTGTCCCATCACCAAAAGAGAGATGATTGTATTTCAACAAAAAAATGACCTTCTATCCAGCTTTTGATTTCCGAAGTACGTTGTTACAAGAGAAAAGTAATGATGTCAAAATATGCAATCTGAAAACAATCTTACAAAATAATTCAAATGTGATAGTACCCATGATCAAAAGACCCACATCATACCTACATTATGATCCCTTTTGCTCAAAGTAAAAAAATCCCTATACTTTCCCTATTAGAAAAAAAAGCAATTTAAGTAATATACTTTAGCTATGAAGCCTAAAATCTATGCCATAGTGGATGCAGAGACAGATCAATCCAAAGGCAATCTTTAATGATTCATATATGAAGATGGTCATTTAAAGCACAAAGAATGTTTTATGTTTCCTTGTGAACACCAGACAAGAAGTAAATTTTTATGGCATTGAATTGAATTCCTTAAGGGTCTCATGCTTGCAGGAGTAGAAATGATGGAGTAGTTAATATGCTATAATAAACTCAGCTTGGAGACTGCATTCAAATATTGCAAGTAATTTCCCATTCTGTAAGGAAATATTTGTCTAAAAAGTGACATAGTTTTAACCTAGTGTTTCATTTTTCTCATTTTAAATTCAGCATTTAATTAAAAAAAATCTCTGAGGATTAAAAACTACTGAATGTTCCTATAAATAGTTGCACTTTACAGTTGTTTTACTTCCAGTTTGTGCTTTTACGCAAGACAACGAAATGAGAAGGCATCCTTGATTATACAGTCAAAAATACTTTGGCTTTATGTGGAGGGGAGTTATTAACAACTAGGATATTCACTTAGGGCTTAGTAGGGACTAGATTTGGGTGTTTATGATTGATCTCATATTCTTACCCGTTAATGCTGTTCAACACATTTTCAACTTTTAAAGTAAATGAGCAATTAAGTGTTTCAGAGCCTGGAGAACCTGACCTTTAAATTAGGGCCAACAGTGATGTGCAGCCAAATAATTCTTCCAGTTTACCACATGGGGAAGGTTATATTTAAACCACCTTCTCATTTAGGTTATCCTGTGTACATAGCCTATTTGTCATTAAGACATAAAAGGTACCGGGAACTTACTCAGCCTAGTACTGAGAATTTTATTTCCTTGTAGCGAAAGATGGGCACCTTGTACATTCTTAACACTCTGTTCAAAACTTTTCAGACCAAGGTAATATGTAGTCCCTGATATTAAAGTTATGGCAAACTTAAAAAAAAAACTACCTGCATTAATCCTGCATATCTGATACTCATAATGCTGAAACTTCAGCTCACCGGGAAGCTGCACATCTGCCTTGCCTTCCCCCTAGAACTTCAACGAGACAGGTGAGATACTGAGGCCTCAACAATGATTTACCTCCAGTGACATCTTTACTTCAAGGTATGCTTCACCATTCCTTCTACCTTCCCCATCCAACCGGCCCTTGAACACTTCCAGGGATGGAGCATCCACAACCTCTCTGGGCAGCCTGTCCCCGTGCCTCACCACCCTCACGGTAAATAACTTCTTCCTTACACCTAATATATATCTACCCTCTTTCAGTTTAAAGCCATTACTCCTTGTCCTGGCCCTTGTAAGAAGTCCCTCTCCAGCTTTCTTGTAGGCCTCCTTTAGGTATTATGGAAAGCTGCTATAAGGTCTCCTTGGTGTCTTCTGCAGGCTGAATAACCCAACTGTCTCAGCCTGTCCTCATAGGAGAGGTGCTCCAGCCCTCTGATCATCTTCATGACCCTCCTCTGGACTCGCTCCAACAGGTCCATGTCCTTCTTATGTTGGGGGTCCCAGAGCTGAATGCAGTACTCCAGTGGGGTCTCAGAAGAGCAGAGTAGAGGGGCAGAATCATCTCTCTCGACGTGCTGGCCATGCTTCTTTTGATGCAGCCCGGGATACGGTTGGCCTTCTGGGCTGCAAGCGCACACTGCTGGATCATGTTGAGCTTCTCGACAACCAACACCCCCAAGTCCTTCTCCTCAGGGCTGCTCTAAATCCATTCTCCGCCCAGTCTGTTTGTGCTTGGGATTGCCCTGACCCATGTGCAGGACCTTGCACTTGGCCTTGTTGAACTTCATGAGGTTCTCACGGGCCCACCTCTCAAGCCTGTCAAGGACCCTCTGGATGGCATCCCTTCTCTCCAGCGTGTCAATCGCACCACACAGCTGGGTGTCGTTGGCAAACTTGCTGAGGGTGCACTCAATCCCACTGTCCATGTCGCTGACAAAGATGTTAAACAGTGCTGGTCCCAATACTGGACGCTGAGGAATGACACTTGTCACTGGTTTCCACTTGAACATCGAGCTATTGAGAACAACTCTTTGAGTGTGGACCATCTGGCCAATTCCTTATCCACTGAGTAGTCCATCCATAAAATCCATGTCTCTCCAGTTTAGAGACAAGGATGTCATGTGGGACAGTGTCAAATGCTTTGCACAAGTCCAGGTATGGACTTTCCTTTCATGAGGAAAGCCTATAATCAGGCCTTAAAATAAGGAAGATTCAAGCTTCTTGTCTCTTGTCTTTTCAAGGATGCACATACATTGACACTGCAAAGGGGTACTGAACCTTGATTAATATAAAAAAACCATTCCATTTTCTACTATGTGAAATCAATTAGGAAGAATAAATAATGACGAGGGAAGGCAGACACATCATAATTCTGTGAAACCCAATACAAAATGACCTGTTGGGCAGATATGCAATTGTCCAACATTCTTAAGGATGTCTCTGAGAGGATAGATTGGCACCACACTGATCGAAATGCAAGCAGAGAGCTATATTTTGTCCTCATTCACCTCCAAATATAGTTCTTTTCCCCCTGGAAACAAACTTCCAAATAAACTTAAAGAATCACATCAGTGCGTAGTACACACATCCACACATCCTTATATGTAGAAAATGAATCCATATCGGTCTGCAATGAGTGAGAATTTAAGACACTGAAAAAGCAGCTTGATAATACCAACATGCAAGTGCTGAGTCTGTTGCTGCCATGAATTATGTGGTTTTTGAATTATTTAGATCAGATATCCAGTGAATAGGAGTTGGAAGATATGCTGTGTCTTGGCGAAGACCCTGATTCACAGCCAGCAGCCAGAATTAAAATAGGTTTTTAACTTTATAGTCTGATTGCACAGTGGACTGGAGCATTAAATTCTGCATGCAATTTGGGTGTGCTATATTGATTTAAAATCTAATAGACACAGTTTTGTATAACCTACTTAGATTCCATCCAAAAGAAAAAGCTAGTAGCTGAACTGTTAATGTGCCAATTGTTCAGTATTTTCCTCATATTGCTAAGTACTATTCAAAAGTAGGTTACAGAGGGTGAAAAGTACCCAATTTTTATCTGAAGTCTAATGTATTTGGCTAACATATTTTTATGAATGCAAATAATATTGTTGTTTCACTTGTGGTATTCTTAAAAATATCATTGCATTTTAGACTGATGTTTTCTGAAGCAGGGTGAACAAACAGAAATTCCCGCTAGCTAGCTTTACAAATTTCAGTTTGTGCATTCTGTTTAGTGCAAGGTGAACAGGAAAAAAAAAAAAATCCGGAAAAAAAATTATGCTATTTGATAATATTGCAGGCACCACCTGGAATGGCACCACAACAGAAAGAAGACCCGTAGTAAGGGGGAGTAATAGATTTCACAAAGCCAGACTTGAGAGTTGCAGGCAAGAAATGACTTGCTTGTTCTGCCTCTAGTGATTCTATCACTTGCCTTTCTTACACGCAGGAGTTTGTGATGATGAAATAGAATAATGGAATCATAGAATGGTTTGGGTTGGAAAGGAGCTTTAAAGATCATCTAGTCCAACCCCCTGCTGTGGGCAGGGACATCCTTCACAAGGTCAGGTTGCTCAAAATCCTGTCCAACTTGGCATAGAACACTTCCAGGGATGGGGCATTCACAGCTTCTCTGGACAACCTGTTCCAGTGTCTTACCACCCTTATCATGAAGAATTTCTTCCTTACACCCAACCAAAGCTATCCTGTTTCAATTTAAAACCATTGCCCCTTGTCCTGTCACTTCAGGCCCTTGTAAAAAGTCTCTCTTTATCTTTCTTATAAGCCCCCTTTATATATTGAAATTAATTGCATTCATTCTCTTCTGCTGTATTCTTTTTCATTATGTCATCAGAACACAGACAAAATAGATGGAAACTGTATAGGTACATAGCAAACAAAGGGATAAACCATGTTTGAGTATGGTTATGTTAAATGTGTTAACAGTGAGATCACCAAAACCAGAGAAACAACTTCTCAAAGATTCAGATGAAACCTGGCACATTCAGATCTATCCCAGATGCAGCACAGGACTATGTATGAACCTGAATATAAACTGGATTTAAGTATTTGTGGAAAACTATCTTATCCCCAGTAGGAGTTTTAGGTTGAGCAAGTTCATGATTACATTTATTTAAAAAAAAAAGATAGATTTATGTTTTATTGTTGTAGGTGTGAATATGTATCTTCACATATTCTAACACACACAAAAGAGTCCCTTCCCAGTGAATCCTGATTGGAAGATTACTGCAGCTACTTAGACAAAAAGCATGAAATAGCTTTTAGTTATAAGACTCTGAGGGGGTTTTGGCTCCACTTTTATGTTTTGTTCTCAAATTATTAAATCCTCCCTTATTTGTTATTTCCTACTCTGAGCAGCAGACTATGGGTTCTGCTTGGGAGCTTCTGTGGACAAGGTCCATGATCATTGAGAACACCTGGAAACCTTCTGAGGGTGCCTGATGATGAGGTAAGAACAGCCAGGTTATGGGCCTGAGAAAGCTCCAGCATATTCTAAGGAGCATGATGAACAGCCCTTGACCCAGGATGCCTATAACCTTATTTGCAACCGACCCCTTATTAGGGAGGGTCAACACCCATTAGCGGGTGCATGAGAGAGGCCTATACAAGAACCAGGCCAAGAGTACAGCCAACAGATGCAGCAGCTTGTGCAAGAGGGTGTAAAGAAGGTGGCCTCAGCTGAATTTTTTTCTAGTGTAAAAAGACTTGGGTATGGTGATGACATGCCATAGGGTAATTTTTGTGGCAGATGCTGGAGTAGCTGCTCCTGCCAGAGCCTAAGCTTAGATGCAGATGGAGCTCTGGGTGGTGGATGCAGTTCTCCAAGTCCCAAGCTGAAGGGTTTATCTTTGATGTCAAGACAGATGGCCTTCTTTCCTGTAGGTCTGCTGTCTCGGAGGAGCTATGCCACCAAACACAGGAGTTATGGAAGGAAGTGAGCGGGTTACACAGCATCAGAGAAGATGGAAAGGAGATAGACAGGTTCTTCTCTGAGATACAACAGCTTGAAGAACCCTGGACCCCAGGTGCAATGGACGTGCAGGCAGTGTATGCACCTAGTATTTAGGTAAGTGTAACCTCTGGAGAAGGCAGAGGATGAAAGCTGGTGACTGCTGACACCAAGAGTAAGGCTCCTGCCCCACCTAACAGCTTACAACTACAAAATAGATTTACTGCTCTCCAAGTTGAAGAGGAGCCACAAGTGCCTTCAAGGAAAGGATCTACATCACCTGATCCTAACCCACGCAAGACCACCAGGAAGAAGCAGTGAGTGATTATAATAGGCAACCCCTTGAAGAAGGGGGCAGAAACATTCATCTCTTGACCTGACCTATCAACTAGAGAGGTTTGCTGCCTGCTGGGGCCCAGAACCAGGATGTTGTGGAGGGACTGCCAAAGCTTGTCTGACCATCTGGCTACTACTGCCTGCTGTTCTTTCACATGGTTACCAATGATACTGTGAAGGGAAACATGGAGAGTATCAAAAGTGACTACAGAGCTCTGGGAGCAAAAGTCATGGGCATGGGAGCCCAGGTGGTGTTCTCACCTCAATCTTGCTAGTCAGAGGAAAGGGTGTGGGGAGAAGGACACTGATAATAGAGGTCAGTAGCTAGCTGAAGAGCTGGTGTTGGTGACAGCGTTCTATGGATATGGGACCATGTCTGCAGATCACTGTCTGCTTGTGAGAGATGGGATCAACCTCGCTAAGCAGGGTAAAATTACCTTTGCTGAAATGGCTGACCTGGTAAGAAAGCTTTTAAAATAGCAATGCTGGGGGAGGGAGGGAGGGAGAGTCACCAGCAGCCCTGTGAGAGCGTGATACACAGGGTTGATGAGCAAAGAGGTGGGAGTGACATGATGGGAAAGGATCACAAAATCAACGAAAAGGGGCTTAAGCGGTTTCACCTCCACCATTTTTATGTAAGCAAGAAAGTGTTTACAGGGCACTGTTATGGAGAAATCCCCAAAGGCCTTTCTGGGAAATCAGTACAGTGGGGTGCATCTCTAAAGTGCCTGTATACTAATGTGCATAGTATGGGAAATAAACATAATGAGTTAGATCTGTGTGTGGTTGTAGGGCTACAATCTTGTTGGGATCACAGAAACTGGTGGGTGGCTCCCATGACTGGAGGTGTTGCAATAGTGTGATACAAGCTCTTAGGCAAGACAGGCTGGGAAGATGAGGAGCTGGAGTTGCCCTTTGTGTGAGAACAGCTGGAGTGCATGGAGCTCTGCCTGGGGATGGATGATGAGCCAACTGAGAGTTTATGAGTTAGGCTTAAAGAGAAGACAGGTAAGTGTGACTTTGTACTAGGTGTCTGCTATAGGCTGCATGACCAGGAAGAACAAGTGGATGAGGCCCTCTACAGACAGCTGGGAGCAGCCTCATGTTCACAGGCCCTCATCCTTATGGAGAATCAACACCACTGATGTATCTGCTGGAGGGACAACACAGCAGGGTATAAGCAGTCCTGGAGGTTCCTGGAGTGCAGTGACAAGAACTTCCTGACCCAAGTGACAGAGGAGCCAATGAGAGGTGCTCTGCTGGACCTCATACACACCAACAAAGAGGGACTCAATGGGGATGTGAAGGTCAAAGGCAGCCTCGGCTGCAGTGACCATGAGATGGTGGAGTTCAAGATTCTGAGAGGAGGGAGAAGGCAAAAAGCAAGATCACAGCCCTGAACTCCAGGAGAGCAGACTTTAGCTTCTTTGGGGATCTGCTTGGTGCTTGGATGAGACCTACAGGGTAAGACCCGGAGGGAAGAGGGGCCCAAGAAAGCTGGTTAATATTCAAGTATCACCTCCTGTGAGGCTTAACGAATGGGGCAGAGGACCTGGTGACATAGGACATTTGAAAGGCCAAAGAACTGAATGCCTTCTTTAATTCCAGGCCCCAGAGACCAGGGGGAGGAAGGAAGGAGGGAGGAAGGAAGTCATACCCTTGGTGGAAGAGGATCAGGTCAAGGAACACTGAAACAAACCAGACATACATAAGTCCACTGGCCCTGATGGGATGGACTCACAAATGCTGAGGGAGCTGGGTGATATCATTTCCAGGTCACCCCATAATTTTTAAACAGTCATGACAACTGGAAGAACTGCATGAGGACTAGAGAAAAACAGTGGTCACAGATCTTCAAGAAGAGCAAGAAGGAGGACCCAGGGAACTGCAGGCTGGTCAGCCACCCCTTGACCCCTGGGGAGGCGATGGAGCAGCTAATCCAGGAAACCATATCCAGATGATCAGGAGTCGTCATCGTGGATTCACCAAGGAAAAGTTGTCCTTGATAAACTGATCACTGTCTGTGATGAAATAACAGCTTTGGTAGATGAGAAGCAAGCAGTGGATATTTTCTAGGTAGACTTCAGTGAGGCCTTTGACACTGTCTCCCATAAGATCCTCACAGAAGGTGTTGAAGTATGGGCTGGAGCAGACAGTGAGGTGAATTGAAAACTGGATGAATGGCTGGACCCAGAGGGTTGTGATTAGTGGTATGAAGTCTAGCTGGAGGCCAGCAAGTAGTGGTGTATTCCAGGGACCAATCCTGGATCCAATCCTGCTCAACATCCTCATTAATGATCTGGAAGATGGGGCTGAGTGTACCCTCTGCAAGTTTGCTGATGATATAAAACTGGGAGGAGTGGCTGATATGCTAGAGGGTTGTGCTGCCCTCTGGCAGATGGACCTTGGCAGATGGACCTTGACAGGCTGGAGAAATGGGCTGACAGGAACTTTGAGATGTTCAACAAGGGGAAATGCAAAGTCCTGCACCTGGAGAGGAACAACCCCATGTATCAGTACATGCTAAGGGCATCCCAGCAGGAAAGATGCTTGGCAGAAAAGGACCTGGCGGTCCTGGTGGACACCAGGTTGAACAAGAGCCAGCAATGTGCCACTGCAACAACAAAGACTAATGCTATCCTGGGCTGCATTAGGAAGAGTGCTGCCAGCAGGTTGAGGCAGGTGATCCTTCTCTCCTCAGCACTGGGGAGGTCACACCTGGAGTCCTGTGTCCAGTTCTGGGTTCCCCAGTACAAAAGAGACATGGACACACTGGAGAGCATTCAGCGGTGGGCCACTAAGATGTTGAACGGACGGGATCACCTCATGTATGAGGAAAGGCTGAGGGAGATGGGACTGTTCAGCCTGGAGCAGAGAAGGCTCAGAGAGGTTCTCATCAATGTATATAAATATCTGAAGGAAGAGTGTAAAAAAGATGGGTCCAGACTCTCTTCAGTGGTGTCCAATGGCAGGGCTAGAGGCAGTGGACACAAGCTGAAACACAGAAGGTTCCCTCTGAACATCAGGAAATACTTTTTTACTGCGTAGGTAACTGAGCACTGGCAGAGTTTGCCCAGAGAGCTTATAGAGTTTCCATCCTTGGAGATATTAAAAATCCATCTGGAAGTGATCCTGGGCAACTGGCTGTAGGTGGCCCTGCTTGAGCAGGTGCTTGAGTTGGTCCCTTCCAACCTCAACTGTTCTGTGATTCTATGGTTGTTTACATATCTTTTGGGCATAAAGAAGAATAAAGAACATTAAAGATTGGGGCATTCAGTAATAATATGTGCTTTGGAACTTGCAAAGCATGCTTACAGCCTGAATCAACAAAAACACACTTGAATGTTCTACAATAAAAGTTAAATACTATCCTTGCCTGACCCTGAGTCTGCAGAGAAAGGTGGGACAGTGCAAACAGATCAGTGCACCAGCAGTCATGTGTGAATATAGGTGTGCAGAATCATGCCCAACAGGCAAGGTGAATACAAACAAGCTTATATGAACATATAGGGCTAAATTAAACCTGAAGACAGCAATACACTATATTATAATGACATAGAATACCTAAGCCAGTGAAAATAATTCCCCATGCCCTTTGACTGAATCCCTTGACCTGCAACTGCAAGATATCATACATTGTACTTGTCAAGGTATTAACATGTCATGGCAAGTAACCATATGATACAGTTTCTACACCACTGTTTTATTCTGTAGACTTTCCTTAGTGTTGCTTTAACTCTCCCCTTTTTTGTGTTCTGGATGTCTTCAATATTTCACCTGTATCGATGATGGAAACAGCCATGTGAGGAAGGTATTGCTTTTGCAGTGTATTGCTAATAATTTCCTGGTCTCTCTCTTACCACCAAATTGAACCTGTGGATGGAGAAAGGACACACACTAGGAAATGACTTACCCTCCTTCTTCAGAGTATTTGTGACCAAAGGCAAGGATATCAGATGCCCGGCCACTGCCATCACATATCACAACAGGAACAGGAGGAGTGTCTCGCAGGTACTCCAGAACGATGGAGATAACATTGGGACCTCCTTCCACAATGAGGGCCACCACTGGAACCCCTTGACCAATTCCTGGAGTAAAAGGAAGAAACAAACAAAAAAACCCAAACAAAAAAGAAAAGGAACAAAAAATTGCAAAGCCAGCAAAGGAAACAAAACATAACAGAAGACAGGAAAAAAAAAAATCAAACTGAAATTACTGCATTGTGACTGTACAGTGTTATGTTAGAGAAAATGGCATTTGGAAAATCATAGATTTTAAGGACAGAAGGGACACGTGTAGTCATCTTGTTGGTTCTACTGCATAAACCAGGATTTTCTAGAATTGTCTTCTGTTTTAAATAGAATAATTATGGTTGAAACAGACCATGAATTTTTTAAAAGATAAAATCTTGGTTTGAAAGCATGGAGAAGCTACCACAATTCTTCCTAACCTGTTCAGAGACATTTTAGCTTGCTTGTAATCTAGATTTTGCATACTGTCAGTTTTCAGCCATTGGGTCTTCCAGTAGCTTTGCTTGCTGTTTTAAAATCCCCCCTTTGATATTTTTGTTGCGGTATTAGATGCATTTTAAGGTTGCCTCTGGATAGCCCTTTAACCTTCTCTTTGATAAACCAAACATATTCTCTTACAAGTCAATGCAATACTTGATTTCCAATTCTAGTCAGTCTCACAGTTTTCCCCTGAATTCTCGCCAAATTTTGCAGCATATTCCTTGATTTGCAGACCTCATACTGGGGACATCGGTCCAGAGCAAGCTGAACTAGTGCTGAACCAGAGGAGGAACATCTTCATTTTCAATACTTGTGGTATAAGTAGATGGGAGCTCTCTGCAAAAGTTGTAGCACAGACTTTGCCAGTAAAGTCTTATGGATTTAGAGGAAGGCAACCTGACACCAGGCTGATGTTAACATGACTGAAAAAGGTTTTACGGTTGTCACTTCTTGACCAGTTGAGACTGGGACATTCAAAAGGACTTAGGCACTAGAACTAGTTGAATATTTTCTATTAGCATTATTTTGTCAAAAGAAAAAAAATAATTCCTTTTAAACTAGCTTTTCCTAAGAAAAACTATATGCATTCTGCACAAAATATTGATGTTTCACTGAAAAATAAAAAGAATACCCCAAACTGTTAATATCTGGGTTGGGAAAAGTTGCATGAGGCCAGGCAACAACTTTTGACATGACTGCCTCAGGTTTCTATTCAGAGGGTGTTCAGTCCACAGAACCAAAGGTAAGCTTATGAGACTGGAACATTAGATCTGGTTAGACCCTCTAGAAACATTCACAAATCAAATGAATTTTGATAGTCACAAAAATTTTTAAGGATTTGAATTACTGCCAAAAAATGAGTGAACTGTTCTTTAAAAAAGAAAAAAACCCAGCTCTTATATACAACAGCAAAGTATTGTACGCACCTCCTGAACAACTTCACAAGCAAACATTGTATTTCCTGGAGAGACTTTCAGCATGCTTTGTTATGGCTGTATACTGTCAGTTTGTGGCTCTTTTAATACATAACTTAAGTAAAGTGCATGGTATTTATTTATGTTAAGAAAACTATAGCAGAGTTATAAAATTCAGGCTAATGAAAGAGAGTAAGAAGGGTAGAATATGACAAGGTGATGAACAAGATGATTTTCACAGAGCTCACTCATTAAGTTTTTTATTAATATTAAGGACTTCCCTAAATTGCTGCTCTACCTAATTATTAAGTTCTTTTGGTGGTTAAGTTCTTTTTCAAAGGTCTTAGTGGAAAAGCAGTTTTGGGCAATGGAGTTAAATGAGAAAGGAAAATTAAGAACTTTGCTTAAGAAGAGTGCATTATAAGTCTGATGGGTAACCTGTCCCACATGTACTTCCATTAATTTTAAGGGATTTAAGCTAAAGATGAATTTTGTTTGGCAAATTTGCATTGTTTACCTACATTCATTTTAATCATGCTTAAAATTGCATTCCTTAAATGTATATTCTAGATATTAGCAATAAAATCCCTTTTTTTTCTGAGAATCTTAGAAATAATATGATTTTATTCCTATATCAATACATTTAATATGATACAACTGGTTACAGTTGAGCATGCAGCAGAGAACCTCACGTCACAAGTCTGCCCAGGTTTTCCTTTGGGACTAGATGACAAAAGAAATGTTGTTTATAGTTATGTCTAATACAAGAATTTATTTTTTTTTTGGTAATACAGTTGCTATCAGAAGATGAATAAAAATGAAATTCTTGGTGCAGAATATTTTTCTTTATGATACTTCCCAACATAATCACATGGTGGCCGAGACTCTTATCAGTTAAAATTTTAATGCAGAATTGGAAGGAAATATTTTATCACTTAGTTTCTATGATCTGGCTAACTTAATGTTATCAAGTTTTTTGAACTTTCTATCAGTATTTGCTTCTTATTGTGTAGCTTTTCTTTATACTACACTGTATAGCCAATACTTCTAGCATTTTTAGTTCTGCTGTGGTAGTTGAATAAAGATTTCCCTTCACCGTTCTTGTTTCAGTCCTCCTTGCTCAAAAGACTGATCACAGAGCAGATCTAACATGAACTCTGACTAGGAAGCCCACAGCTGGCTGAAATCATATGTCAGCATTCCTCTTTGGCAGTGTAGTATTCTCCTCAGGAAACTGACTGGTAGGGCCCATTTTATTTAATTATTGACACCCCCCCCCCAGTGGTGTGTTTAAAAGCCTGATGGCTGATTGTGGTCTTTTGTAAAGTATTTGCTATAATGCAAAATATGAAATTGTTAGCAAAGGTGAATATAAGTGCACAGATTTGAAAGTTTATAATTAACTAATGGGTAGAGTTGTATGCGGAACTGTAGTACTAATGGAGTTCCTTGAAGAACTTACCCTGATCCTATCATTATTATTAATGACTGCAAAACAAGAAGTAGAGCTGGTACTGACATCTGCTAATAAAATAATATTAAGAAGTGTTCTGAGTAATGAGTCAAATTGGGTCTGGATGACATTAAGGATTGAGTAATAGAAATGGAGAAAGTTCACACTGCAAAATGTGAAGTCATTTACTTGGTGATTAATAAATTCTGCTGTAAACTGGGAACTTATTAGGAGGAAATACTAGAAAAAAGGAAAGTGTGATCCAGCTGATCACAGGACAACTGAGTCTTTGGTGTAGAAAGGCTATGAAGAAGGCAGATATGACCCTGGAATACACACAGCAAAGCATTTTCAGTAGGAAATATGGGCTCACCTGTGCCATTGTGCAAGCCACTCGTTAAATTCCATAGTTACTATCTGCAGCTATGGTCACCCATGTTCAAAAAGAACAAACTGGAACAAATGGAGGAAAAAGCCAAAAAGAGTATATGGGGAATCAAGACCCCATCTTATGGGACAAGATTTGATGAGTTTGTCTCATCTCCCTTAGCAAATGGAAGGGTAAAAGACAATACGTCTGAATATCCCCATGACATACAGCACATTGGCCGTCAATAGTTTCAGATGGAGTTCAGAAGATTTCTGGCTATCAGAAGAGTGAAGTCTTCACAGCCTTCTAGTAAGACTAAAAGGGAAAAACTTTCTGAGTTTGGAGTGATGCTCAATAATCATTATAGATGCAGCCACTTTATGTATGTCAAACTGTTCCTAAAGAAGGTTCCTTCTGTCTACTGGAATTTTTTTCAGTCTTGGTGTATTCTGCTGGATATTGATCGGCTATGTAATTCTAATAATACAAATAATGATGGTTAGTCTATACAGCTGAACTACTTTTTGCCTTTTTTGGGCCAATGATTTGGCCATTTTAAGGCATTTCTAAAATTCCTCTTACATTATTTTCTTTTACTTTTTTTTTTTTTTACATTTTTTTAAACTGCTATAGTCACACTAATTGCATCGCATATAACAGTTCTCTGCAAGTGTTCCTGTTGTGTTTCACTGTTGTTAATCAGATGGCATTTTTTCTCTTCCCTGATCCTGTGGAAACACATCCAGCATGAAAACAATCCTCTAATTTGGGGCTAGTAAAACAAAACAACTTCTCTCCAAATCCACTCTTCAATGAAATTTTGTAGCCTTGAGTTTTTTTAAAAAAAAGCTCATGTGAACCTTAATTTATCATATATGATTAAGTTCCAGATTGAAATGCAACTCTTTCCATTATTCTGCTAGATTTTCTTGTGAAGCAGAAAAGATTTAAAACACAAACTTGATTTCTACATCTCACCTTTCAGAAATACTCCCTGAGTTTCAGCAAATAGAATTTTTTCATTGTAATTTTCATTGTTCTTCATAAATAATTTTGGTTTGGAAAAATATATTGTTTCTTTAGCTTGGAGGCAAAATTAGAAAGTACACTTCTAGAATTAGATATAATATTTTAAAATCAGTTAATAATACTTTGTTGATACTTCTTCAGGGTATAACCACTTCTGGCTTTAAAGACAGCTCTCTAGACTACCGTTATCTGAATCCTAATGTTATGAGCTTTTCCAGATTTGTGATCATTAATTTATGAGCAGTGATGGTAACCACAGTGTGTGAAAGGAAGCCCATAGACATGAGAAAAAAAAAGTCATGTCTGCTTGAGTATCTTAAAATTTGAAAAAGAAGGTAAGTGGGAATTATCACATTCTCAGTTTTCTATGATGTTCCCAATCACATTTAAATTATTTGTGACATTATATTTATTTCAGAATAAAAGCTTAGCTTCTTATACCAAAGAAATCTACATCTCAATAACTCTCAGGCAAAACATGGAGCAGATTTGAATTAAACTTTTACATGGTTTGATATAAAAAATCCTGGATGCATATTTGTCACTAAATATTAGGAATTTGGAAATGAATGCAGAGGGTCTGAAGAAAAATTTCAGCGGGTAGGAAGACATCGACTGACTATTCCTGATGAGATATTAACACAGCATTTGCTAACTATTTTCCATCTATAAAACTAAGAACTGACCATGCCTCATTTTACTGTAACACCGGACCAATTTGAGAAATATTGGCATTTGATGCTCATAAGATAGAACCTCTGACTTTGGGAAGAAGGTAGCTGATGGACTTCTCTTTAACCGGTAATCAAAATATTTTTCATTCCAGATCTCTGTATCTCCTTAGAAATGCAAGAGTCAGGAATTCTCTGCAAAAGCATTATTTCAGCTTGCGCATGCACATTATACAATAGTTTGCAAAGAAGAGGCTGGAAGTGCCTGATATATCCACAGGGAGCCTCTTGTTTCAGCCACTTCATTCACAAGAATGTCAGGCTGGGAGGTGAGATGCTAAATCTGAAGGTAATACATTCCTTATAAAGCCAAGGTCAAGTTTCTTGCTTGAGATTGTCAGACAGGAGGCAATACAGAAATAAAACCATGCTGATGAAAATCTGGACTACAGTACCGGGGTTGCTGTCTTCTAGCACACGTCCAGAAGCCGGAAACTTTGTGCCATGCATTAAAAGGGACAGTCCAATAAATCAACAAGGCAGAAGTTTTCCCTTCATGTTGTTTGTAGAATTTACCACAAAATTGCCCTAGTCTTGGCCAAAATAAGCAGAGCACTCACCTTGCAGGGCTATCTCCAACAACACTGCTGTTTTCACTAAGTACCCTAAAAGTAAACAACCTTAGAAACTGTATTTCACATTTTATTAACTGGGAAGAGAGTAGCAGTAGTACACTCCACTGAAATGTCCATTCTGAAATTGCAGATAACCCTTCTCAGTATAGGAAAATGTATTATTATTATTACTATCAGGAAAGACTCTGGATCACTGGTGCTGTTTTCCAAACACAGAAAAAGACCAATAGATACGTTTTCAGTTTCTTAGAAGGCAGAAAATGACATGTTACTCAGGTTTTTTTATATTCTCTGTAGACAAAGACTCATCCTAAAACCTGAAAAATTATGGTGTTTTCCATCCATCTGATAGTTACATGGAGGTTTTATTTTTAAATTTACTCAGTTTATTGTTTTTTTCAGCATTTCTAGGATAAGCTTTGGTTTCAGCAGATCTCTTTCATTTTCCTTTTGGAAGATGGAGAAACCTTATCTAGCAGTATATCTGCGGATTTGAGAATAGCTGGGAAAGCTGACTATTGTGTTATCACTGTGAGGTTTGTCACTACACCTATGTTTCAAGATGGTAAAGGTCTGATCCCAAAATCAAAGGTCTTCCTACTTAAGAATGGTCACAGAATTTTTATTCTGTGTTATTGAAAATAGTTCATAAGCCAGAGATACTTTTTTTCTCAGATTTTCAAAGGAAATATTCAGCTTGTATTCAAGAGCAGGTATGTGTGAAACATCTCATACAAACTTGCATATTACTATTTCTCATTTAATGAGGTCTCCATCTCAGATACTGAAGTCAGCTTTCCCACTATAAATGTGAAAAGACATGTAGTCTCTCCTTAATTAATAGAATACAGACAAAACAGTGGTTTTATTTTCATTTTAAATAATGATTCATCCAAAAAGATGAAGAAATAGTACCAAAGAACTTGGAGTTAAAATCAGTTCTCTGAGGCTCATCACTATCTTAATTTCTAAAACAATAACTTGTATTTGGAGCATTTCAATAAGCACAGATTTTTGCAGGGTAGACTAGATTGCTTAGTGTTTCACAGTGTCAGCTATTGTGGATATTGTTGGTGCAATATTGTAAATTAGACTGCAATATTGTACGAAAGATTTATACAGTCAACCTAAAGCTTCATTACTGTGTTATTGCCTTTGTGGCCAGCAACAGAACCTGTGAGAGACTCTCCGGCAATTGTGATTCTGGGAAGGTATGTATATACCAGAACATTTGTCCTGATGTGCACCAGTGGCAACTTGTAGGCTTTAATGTTATTATACAGAAAAGTAATCCCATTTTCCCCTTGAGACAGCAGTACTGCATCAATACATAAGTTAAAACAATAAACTAGAAATGAATGAATTTGGAAATGGAAGCAATGAAAAATTGCATAAGGTCTGTGCTACATGAAAAGGGATTTTAAAAAATCTACCATGCTTTGCAGAAGCCCTACTTTGTTTTCCCAGTTCTTGGAAAAACATGAATATTTTATACTATGAGTATATTTATAAATAATCTATAACTGTCTTATAAATAATTACTAATTCTTTTTATGAAGAGCTAGACATGAGTTACGCTTTTTTTTATAGACCAACAAGTGAATAAAATGCCTTATTTACTATAAAATGTGTTTACTACTCATGTTTTTAAGTGTGCTTATAAAAGTAACCGGGACATATCAGTATGTTGCGTACTATTTCTGAGTTGACAGTGCAAATAAAGCTGGGAGGCTCTTGTTCATTATCCCTGACAGAAATGTCTCTTAATTTCTGCTTCTTAACACTGGGTGGTGGTAGGTGCCTCTGACCTGATTTCCTGCTGACGACGTTTGCTCCTTCATCAGGTCAGACGTGTTGGTGTGGGTTCCCCTACATTAATTTTCCTTTTCTACCTGGAAATTTTGGCTGGAGAATTTGGTAATTATTTGGATTTGTTTGGGATGTTGGATCCCATGGCTGTCCCACTGGAGGAGTTAGTGCACAGCAGTTGGCACAGAAGTGGCATACAGGTGGAAATCTATGTCGTGTCTCCCAGACAAGGTGCAGCTGTAGAGCAAGTTCTCCAGAAGCTGGATGCAGTAGGAAGAACTTAAGGCTTACAGTGCACATAAGAACAGAGTCA
Organism: Astur gentilis; assembly: GCF_929443795.1. Lineage (NCBI taxonomy): Eukaryota > Metazoa > Chordata > Aves > Accipitriformes > Accipitridae > Astur > Astur gentilis. The sequence goes on from NC_064919.1 coordinate 47,995,564, forward strand.
CTGTGGACATAGTCAATGAGTCCAAACTGTCCAAAGGATGAGGAGGGTGAGCTGCCACGAACCTTCAGACAGTGCATGTGCAGTCAGCCTGACATCTCAAAGTCTTTTCTTAATGAGGCACACACTGCTCATCTGTGCAGTATGGAAACAGGCGGGTATATTTGCATGATCAAGGGGCCTCTATAGTTTTGCACAGCACCACCCTGCAGGTCCACAGGTTACTAAACTTTCCTGGACCCAGATGTACTGTGGATGGTGGGATACATAAATGAGCAGGTTTCTCCACTGGTCATCACATCACAGGTTGTCATGTGCTTATCTGATATAATGAGATAATGAACTCTTAGCAGTAGAAAGTTGCTATAACAGGCTTTAGATTTGTTTCAGGCTTCTAACTTGTGTATGTCCTGCAAAAGGTCTACCATTTTTGGGCAAGAGCTACCTTTCTACCTGCAAAATTCTTTTAGGACAATGGCTTTTGTAAAGGGTAAACTCAATGCTCTCTTAGTAGCTGACAAATACAGTCAAAAAATAGATGTCTAAAAATATAAATTAACAGGTATAAACAAGTTAGTGTGCCCGCAAGTGTTTGCAGCTGCACAGTGCACTCAAAGGCATGAATATAGACCATTTTGCACAGGTTCTTTAGCACAAATGCCCCATAGGTTTCCTGAAAGTGAGGCCTTTATATCCTTTCACATGCAGAAGTAAAATTAATTGGCATGCAAAGCCAGATAATTTTAAACTTTTCCTGTCACATACAATTTACATAAAGAGGACCTCTGTTTCTTCCAGATTTTCCTGCCTTCCTAGTCTGCTTTATGGAGAAAATTTTAGGGGTGGGTGTTTTTGTTTTTTTTTTTTTTTTTTTTTAATGTTGTTCCAGCTAATAGAAAACGCTCCTTTATTATAAGGAATGAATCACCAGTTTTTTCCAAAGATATTGAGAAAAAATTCTCTCTGACCTTTTCTCTTTTAACTAAGTGCCTGTTAATCTGGACCACAGCTTCCTTTGCACATATGACTTCAGGAACTTTGTGCTATCCGTACCTTTAGAGTTAAAAACTACCAGAGCTCCCGGGCTGTTTCACAAGCCCTGTGCTGGTCCCTCTCTCTTCCCTGACAGATTGCTGCTCTTGTAGCCAGCAAGTACTTGTGTTGCTCTGAGGTACGACCCAATCACACCCCTGGTTGCAGCCTAATCTATCATTTAAGGGCCCAGACTGTGGTAGATAGCTGGCTGAAGTGTTAGTTGACTGTAACGATAAATGTAAAGGCAAACGGCCAGCCTGGTAAAACAAGTAAGAATAAGTTTTCTTTTAGCATACTGAACGTAATCATCCCTCCCCTTACAGACATGATAGCCCTCATATACATTCGAACAGAACTGTATGATATTGTGATCAAAACAAGAAATATTGTAAATACAAATTTTTAAAATAGCAAGAAAATTAATAAATACAAGCTTTTAGCACCTTGGTCCTTAAGTAAAACTTGGGTTCAGAGGTTTATTTAATCTTAACACAAAGGCACTCCACACATTTACTATAACTCTATTACCAACAGGTATCTTGATACTCACTTTAATTTGGTAAATTCTAACCGGTATATCTTGGTTTGGTTTTCTTTGATTGTTACAAATATTTCAGATATGTAACAATTGAAACAAAACTACACTGCATTTGAATGCCATGTGGATGAATATTTACTAAATCAAAACAAAAAATGAAAAAAAATATTTCATGAAATTACAAATTTATACATGTAATTCTACTAACCAGGAATAGAAACACCAGAACTACCCTGCACATGTGGGCCTCTAATCCAAAAGCAAGTGCCAGTGTATCAAATCCTTAACTGCATCAAACAGATGATGTGGTTACCAGGCAAAGGCTGTTTATTCAACAGTTGAGGTTACAGTTCAGGACTTTCTAATCCAAGGATTGTTTATCTGTGGCATTTAGTGGAAAATCCCATTTAACTGTCAATGGAAGACTGATAAAGTGCTGTGAAGCTCAACAAAAATGTTCATGTCCTTACAAGCTCTGACAGTTTTGAACTACATTTTGATCAAATCTGATCTTAGTTTTAACCTAAATAGGTGAGATGAACTACGATTTTTGAGTGGAAATCAACTAATAAGCATTAATCATTCATATTTGAAACAGGGCAAAATAGCATTTCTTTCTGATTTTTTTGCAGAGTTTGAGGCTTATGGTGTCTTGAAACTCAAGTTGGAACTTGGGGGTTCTGGGAATTTAATGAAAAAAGAAAGCCCTTAGCTCAAGAAGTCTGTTTTAAAAGTCCAAATTCCAGGCCATTGATATATTCCATGAGGCTAACAGAGTACGCAGTAACATGTTGCATTAGCAAAGGCTGGAAGAAACACACCACATAAAACCCGTGGCTTTCAGAAGCATTTTGATCCCAGTGTTTGCCTGGCACTTGGATAAGAAGTACTTAAGACAGAATGGATAAACAATTAAATATGCTCTGGAATTTTAATAAGTGAAAGTCCACCCACCATGAGCTTAAAAGTTTGAGGAAAGTAATTTTAAGTTTCTGAACTAATATTTGCCTTACAGTAATACAGAGTCAACAGATACTGCTCTTTGGTTAATAGAGTGTGTCTAACCACAGGGTAAGTGCTACTTAAATAGATTTAAAAGGGTATTGGATTTACAACAGTCTTTAAAAAGTTTGCCCACACAAATGTGTCTGCTTCACCTCTGGACATCTATGTAGTACATGTAATTTTACTAACCAGGAACAGAAACACCAGAACTACCCAGAACTATGGTTCCAAGTCCCAACTAACTCAGAAAGGCTAAGTCGTAACAGAGAACATCCTGAAATAATCCAGATCCTTCCCATTAGGTTACACTGAAATAACATTACAGCTTTTTTTTTTTCCCCAGGCTATTGTTTTCAGCCTTCAGGCCCTTTTAGAAACACCTCCTGATGTGTATGAGACAGTTTTCGCTAAAATATCAATATCAGTATCAAATAGATAAGATCACCTGCATACGCAATAGACTTGCTTCCCCCAGCTTTGCAAATCACAGCCACAGTGTGCTTACCATGAGAACAATTACATTATTAACTACTAAGTGAACATGACTGGAAAAAAGGGAATGTAGCTTGCCTTCTCAGGATGATGGAGAGGGATGCTGGCTCTTACTACCCAGAGAGACAGGAACATCTCCCAGATGCCACCACAGGTTCAAACTTAATTTCACATAGCTGCACTTTTTACAGTCAGCTCTCCCTTTTCCTCACCCCTTATCTCCAGCACCTTCCCCAGAGCAGAACCAGTTACTACTTATTCCAGATATAGCAAAGATGAGACAGATATTGTAATCCTTGAAAGGACTGTTCACTAATATGACCAAAGAAACTTACACATTAACACCCCCTCCCGCCCCTCAAAAAAAAACCCCAAGGAGCCCAAACTCATTCTACCCTCTTCTGAGCAACTCTAACAGTTTTCTATTTGCATAAATTAAGTGGAACTTCCATTTGTATGGGAGGTCATTACATGCCCTATGTCTAGAGAAATCAAAGTGACTTGGTAAGCCAATAAAACAAATTCTAAGAATATATGCAGTCTTTCTCAAATTCACAGAACTAATGGATTATGTGTAACAGAATGACACAGAACCACTACTAATAAAGGAAAGCTCACAACCACTGGACTTATGTTTGCTTTTCAATTTATTTTTTTACTTTTCTTCTGCCATAGGCTCATTGAATCTCATTTGCTATAATTCCTTTTTTCGTCTTCGTGCTTCCCAACCACATTTTAAAATTACTACTATAAATTTTATTTTGTTCAGCTTTATTGCTTCCTTTGTAGTTTGCATTCATTCTCTTTGTTCCCCTTGTTATGGTCACTTCCATTCTGCATTCTCATCTTTCTAGCTTCCTTTTTGGTATCCCAATAACACTTTCACTTCCACTCTGTCTCATTGTGTCTAATCCATAAGCCTCTTTTATCTCCTCTATTTTTAATTCTCCGCTTTACTAAGAGTATGATTGCATTTCATTTGTCTCAGCCTCTTCTCCTTTCTCTTCTGCCTCATCTCAGTACCTTCACTCTCATTTTTATTTGTTCAGTGCTCCTTCCTTATCTGTCTAAATCTAGCTAGTGTTGTATCTGCCATCCTAACAGCTGTGGCATTGACAGGCAAATCTATGGACCTGACAAATGGACCATATCTTCATTTAATATTGGACTGATCCTAAAAACTTCTCCAAAGGGCATCAAGGATGGTAACAAGAAAAAAATGCCGAAAAATTTGTGATACCTTCTTTTGCTTTTCATACCTGTCTTTGCAAAAGGACAAAGTTTAGAGAGTCCTCAGAACAGGCAAGACATGGGAAGAGTCTATGTAAGACTAAAGCTTGGGATCTGTGAGCCTCACAAACCAGTAACAACCCACTTGGTTACTTTCTACAGGATGGCAATATATTGGTCAAGGCTGGCACTTCAAGTTCAAAGACATGCACACAGGAACCTTCATGGATTTCAGTCAAAACTTACCCTATCTGTCCTAGAAGTCAACTGTTTATTAGACCAGTACTACAGGACCTAACTGGTTTTGCTCTTCTTGGAGCTCATCAGCTGTAGGTAACGGCCTAAAAGACTCAGAAGCAACTACAATTTCAATAATTTTCATGTTCTGTCTAAATTTCCTTGGCACTTTCCCTGGTTCCCTTTGGATGTGAGTGGTACCACATATTGTAGCCAGCAGTTTAGAAAGTTATCACAGTAACATAACCAACTTTTATACTGCCTCAAATTACATATTGAGAAGCTTTTCCTTGTCATATATTGCATATTTGTCAACATATTGGACACTATATTATCTCAGAAAACCATCCCTCCTTTCTCACCTGTTCTAGAAAACAACAACAAGTGAGATATAGAACAGCAGAAATTTTGCTTAAAAGGACTGACTTTAAAATGATCTCTGTTTCTTAGTTTTATGGCTTTGCTCTGATTTTTATAGTAAATTCAATAAACCTAAAATGTCCAAACATTATAGAGCTGAAATGACCTGTGGTTTTTTTTCTTGTATATCAATCATATTAAATCACACATGTTTTCAATAAACTTATCTGTTGAAAGTCAAGTCCATGAGAGGAATTTATGGATCCACTTGCATTCAATCAATTGTGTATTTATCTGTGCTTCAAGAGCAATTTTTAACCTGCATGTGCTCTCTCAGCCCTTTCTGAGATGATATTTTTGTCTCCAGTGTCTGATCCACCAGTATCATGATGCTTTTGATGAAAAAGGCCCAAGTCTTGATCTCTTACAAAATCTGAAATGAGTCAAGCTTCAAACTGTTCTGAGTTTTACTTAGATTTCACAGGAGTCAAACCAGCAGCAGGCTTCCTCTCCTAGAATGAAGTCTACCTACATCTTCCCAGCTATGTAGTTATGAAAATGCATCTAGGGCTGCACAGAATATGAAGGAAAAATCTGAAACAAATGAGAATTCCAATGCATTTGATGATGGTGCAATGGTCAGAGAAGATGCCAGTGATGACAGTTGAACGTCCCTTTGCCTTCCCAGCCCCCTTCATATATTCTCAGGCATAGGATGACAAAGGGAAGTCCACGGGTCACATGAACAAATATTGTTGACATATTACCCTGTCCAAATTGCCTTCTCTACCCAATCAAATCACCCGACTTTATCTATCAATTCCTTACTCAAAGGTAACTTTTTCTCATAGCCCTACCAAAACTCAACTATATTCACCAACTCTATAAAGAAGAAAGATTAAATACAAGGACACAGGTACTAATGCCTGTCGTCTGTTTGTTTTCAAACAGCATACCATAGAGGTAGAGCAAACCTTCAGCACCAAACAGCATTTTTAAAATAAGAACAAGAGCAGATTGATAATGAATAGTAATATTCCATATGAAGCCCTATGTTGTCTAGGAGACACTTCTTCCAGTAATGTACTAATCAGAAGAAGAGTAAGAGTATCACAAGGTGGACCTACACAACCTAAGGGTTCGGTGTGGTAATCTTTCTAAGATATACCAACATGCTTCAGTTTGTGGAATGGACTGAGCAGTGCAGAGTGACTCTTGGGCAAAATACACAGAGGTTTGTTGGTTTTTTTCCTCCCTTTTTTGAGGGAAATAAAAACCAAAAGAATGAGATCTGTAGAGTTTCTAGGAAAAAGGACAAGGGACCAGCCCTCAATAAAACTGCAGTACAGAATATGTATTTATTTCTATTGTTTTCTCATGGTGCAGAGAAGATGAAGCAAATGTAGATAGCACTTAAGGTGTTAGTGTTGCAGCAGAGAGTGGGAGATGAAAAGTAGTGTTGAGGCTCACTATATACATCTGTTATGGCAACCTTAACATAGATGGTCATTTAGCTTTAACAGAAATGTACACCTTGTTCTTCAAAGCCTTGTGACACAATCGCCCTGTTCCAGAAGGGTGGCCAGCTGCATGCAGATGAATCCCTTCTGATCTGTAGCCCACATTTGGCTTTGAAGAAGAAACCATTTTGTCCATTTTCTGGATCTGTAAGCTTCAAAAAGGCTAAAAGAGTGTGTTTTTTAAAGAAGTTTATAAAAGATACAAAATAAACCGAACTACTCAAAACCTTCAGATTTTTGGAAGGTGTCTACTTGCAATTAAACATGCATTGCCTGTATGTCTTCTGGCTTAACATTCTGGTTTCAAGTATGTCTTTGGTGACATATCCTCATTTTTATCTTATTTTTGGGTCTTCTGGAAAAAGAATTGTTAAAAATCTCAAAAAGGGCTTTGTTTTTTTTTTTGCATAACTATTCCTGAAGAAGAAGCTGGTAGCTAGTTTTATGAAGAATAAAGAGATTTCATAGTGAAAAATGTCTTCCCCCCCATCAGCAAAGGCTGGACTCCTGCTGTCTCGATGACGTTATAGATACTTGTTATCTTCATTCCTCATGATAGTGAAGTCCTTTTGCCTCATCACTGCTCTTTCTTTCTGAGGTTATGTCTCATCCTATAAAACGGCAGAAATCTAAGTAGTCCAAGCTGACAAGTAAATGAGTCTTTTAAAATCATTAGAGCAAACATTAGATCTTTTTACATTTTAATCCATCTGTTAACCCCAATTTGAATATCACTGCCTCGCTGGTTGGACTTCACCTATTTCCAAAGCAAATTTTGAGGATGTAAAATTTCTGTCAGATAGTTGCAGAGAACAGAAAATTCTGGCAGTATTCTGACCAAGACTTAAATCTTTTGGTAGATGAAGCTTTCAATATAAGAAAGATGTCTGGATTTAAAAGGAAAATGTCATTAGCACATGATGAAGGCCATTTGTCAGATTTGCAGGTATCACACAAAAGCTTATTCTGCCCTTTTAACTGCTACTGAAAGCATGTTACTCCTTTCTAACACATGCCAAAGACAAATTATATTACTGATATATACGTGCTGATGCATGCAAGACGAAGAAAATGATTGCATGTTTCCCAAAATACCTATGCACACAGAAGAACATGCTGTAAGTGCATGCTATGTTATGCATCGCATGATGTCGTGTTGTGACGTGTCCAGATTCTGATGGTTCTGACAGATAATTATATATGTTCTTCTGAAGAAAAACTTACAACATTCCTAATTAATTCACAACCTTTTAAATTCAAATTAAAAACTTTTATACAGGCTACACGCGATCATCTTATGTATGTAAATAATTTGTACCCTTGTCTTTTTCCACTGCTCCAGTAAGATCATTCACATGAAAGAACATAGGCATTTGTGACGGAAGTGCTTGGCAATCATGCTGTAAGCTCTTTAAGGATTTGAGAATATTTAAGTTACTAGTAACAATTCAGTTAATAGCAACAACTATATGCCATGAACTGAAGGCCTTGATGCAAACAGGAGGAATGAACTGCATATTGTAAAAATGCAAACATGAGTGCTCAGCCAAAAGGGGGAAACTAGGTAGGATTTTTGACGATTCCGTAAGTACTGGTAAAGGGTATTTTTATATAATATGAAGTAATTCTAGACCACACTTGTTAATGAGAAAGCATTGTTCTGGCTAATCACAAAATGGGTGAAACCCACAGCATGTCAATCTATTGAAGTGACTGCCTGAAACTGTTTAACAGTCCTCAGATTAGACCTATCATCTGAGTTACTACATTGGCAATTATTCTAATCTAACCATCTGTGGAGCGGCAGGAGTGAATATTTTATGACTTGTAACTTCCAACGCACGTTTTGTAGACAGATTTCTTTTGTGTTTCTGGTTGGAGGCAAGACTGCTGTACCTATTGTGTTACTCAGCAGTGTTCTGCCGAAGTGGTAATGATGTACATCTTAGCAAATGACCAGGCCATTCCAGCACACTTCACAGAAATGCTTTGTTAGCGTCTAGGAATGTCATAATTGGAGAATTCGCAATAGGTCATCTATAGTAATTAGATGCTTAATTTCTTTCCTTTCTCTGTTTATAGATTACATAATCTGTTTGGTGATAGATTAAGTTCTCTTTCTCTACCAGCCACTAATATTTTCCCAGGATGGGAAAAAAAAAAGACTAGGTGCACTTTCATGTCTTGCAGGATCATAAAATTTCTAATTCAATGCCAATACCAGTTTTCTGGTGAAAATTGTTCTACCTCTTTTATTTTAAGCAGTTTCTTTTTAAACATTTCTTTGCATTATTGTGACTCATTGGAAAGAAGGTGTAATTATACAATGTTTGGGAAAAAGCAGCTGCAAAGGGGACAAAAAATCTACAATGTGAAGGAGATTTCCCAGGCATAAGGGGGAGGAGGAAATGTATTGTGTATGGAATTCTAGAAAAGAAAAGAAATTCTCAACATTTTAGAGGATATGTTGATGGCTGTTCCTTCTGAATAAAATTGTGTGTAGAAACATAAGTCTTTAGAATGACTTTAATCAAGGAATACTGTAGATGAGAGGAGCTTGAGGGATGCATAAGAATTTTAGAAAAAGAATGATTAAATGCTAGGTCTACAATATCATGGCAGACTATCTCTTGCCTAATGCCTAATGACTTTTAGTTATCCTTATAAAGATAGTCAAATAGGCCACATTTTTTTTCAACTGAAAGTTATTTCAGGGCTCAAAGACAATAAGAAATTGTGTGATTTTTTTGAAAATTAAGTCCAAACATGAAAAATCCCACATAAATTGCAATTTTTCTGTGTTCATTCTTGGAAAAGGATTCCAACAAGGTAAATTACTTGACTGTTCAGAGTAAAACTTGTAGCTTTTGTTCTAATCAGGTAACTAGATCCTTATGTCATGGACCTGTTGATGTCAATCTGAATGTGATCCAACAGCATGCTCTCAGTGCACATAAGGCAAACCATGCCCTTGTTCTATGTTTAAAGGAGCGTCTCAGGTGTGAATTTTTATCCCACACCCACTCTGTTCATCACTAGTGGGGCTGCATCTGAAGTACTGTATTCAGCTTTGGGCTGTCCACTTCAAGGATGGTAAGAAGAAACTGGTGAGCATACAGAGAAAAACAGCTAAGCTATACAGTGGCCTAGAGCATATGTCTGAGGAGGAGAGTTTGAAACAGCAGACCTTGTCTAATCTTTTGAAAAGAAGTCTAAGGAGTAATCTAATACCTGCCTAAAACTATCTGCAGGAGTGTTAAAGAGGTGTTAGAGCTGTATTCTTCTTACTAGGGCCAGGCCCTGTGAAGGGAAAGTAGCCAAAAATAGCAGCTCCAGATCAGACACTGATGGTGGGGAAAGTTTCCAAACATTTTGCTGGAGCCCATATAGATGGTTGAATATCCATTATTGGAGGTTTTCATACTTAGCTAAACAAAACTGTGGACAAGCTTAGCTAGCATTGACAATAGCCCACTTTGAGAGGAGACTCAGACTGGGAGCCTTCAGCAGTCTGTTCCAGCCCATATGAGACCTATCATTCTCAAATAGCTGTGAACCCTCTTGCATTAAAGGCAGTGAGACAGAGTTTAGTATTATGAGCCCTTCCAGAAGCAGTGAATCAGAAATCAGTAAACTGGCAGCAGTGAATTATGTCAGCCTGACATGCTGTAGATCCCTGCATGACAAGAAACAGTATAAGTGCCGCATCATAGCTGGAAGCACAGCTGCAGTCCACTTACTGTATCTCTGAAAAATTGCACCTTTTGAGCTGGGACATTTCATTGCATTTAAAATTTCAGTACATTTGTCATGAAAACTTTCTGCTCATTAATGCAATATTTCTGGAACAGGATGAACTAAAATTGATTTAACTCCACATTTCAGTGTAAAAATTTTTACATGAGCTGTCAAATTATCCATGCAATACTGTACAAATAAATCATGTGGCAGAGAAGGTCACAAAGATAATTTTCCTTCCTTCCAGAGCACATCTTAAGGTGATCTCCCTGCCTTTAAACTCCTGCAAAAGGTCTAGGACTCAAATGTTTGTGTGAATTGGAAACCAGAAACATTTCCGATCAGATCACCTTCAATATTTCCTTTTGATCTTGAAACAGTTTTAGAAAAGTTCATCTTACTGCCAACATTTCTTAGCACAAAATGATACACTTTGAAACTTTACCAATTTGAGACAACTTGTAGCTTACTGCAAGACATGGTTGCTGGGCTGTGTTAAAATAGTCTTCATTTGTGAAAATAAGAAAGACCAGTCCTAAGCATTCAAGCATCAAATTGACCTCAAGCTAAATGCACAACTGCGTGACTCTGTCCTGAACCTGCAGCCTCAGACTGACCCACAAACACAGCTGTACCTCTGCTTGCCTGGAAAGCATTTTTAAATTCCTGAATATTTGCTGTGGACAAAATAAGGCCTATGGAAGTGGTAAAAGCTAGAGAGGTAGAGTGGAAACAGCGTATTCAATGAAATCTTTTCTCTAGTGTTCACAGAGGCTTAAGGCAAGCTTTTTATTATTATTATTTAATAGAACATTCATTCAGGAAATTAGATACTGTTGAATGACTGAGAGTGATGCTGTATTAGGAACAAAAACAGCTGAGTCTTTCAGAATTATCTGGCGTACTTAACAACCTGATTTAATCTTAAATTTTATAAAAGAGACTGCCACTGTCCTAATCTATTTGAAGAGAATACCATTTTCTGTGTCTTTAATAGGTGAGCGCAAGCTTGAAGTTTTCCTTTGTGAATAGTGTGTGATCCCAAACATCCAGGAGAGCTATCACTGCACTGGAGAAAGATACAGTTTAAGCAAAGCAAAGTAAATAAGAAGAAATGACAAGCCAAGCATGTAAATGCCAGGCAGGCTTAAAAATAAGAATAAATCTGCTTTCAGCACCATTGTCCAGGGACAGGCTGTGAAATACGAAGTTACCAACTGTTTATTAGTTCCTAAATCTGTTCTGTTTTCTAGCCCTCTTTTGTTTGGTGATTAACTAGAAATTGTACCTTTTTCTGACTCTACAGCAAACAAAAGTCTGATGCTGTCAGTGTTTTTCCCCACTCCACATGCTTACTACTAGAAAATGGTAAGTAAGGACACATATGCATGGCTGCACACGTGCCTGTTTGGATGAAGATCCCTTTGCAGCAGTGTCCCTGCATGTACAGGGCCAAGGAACTCCAGTGTCGTGCTAGGAATGAGGGTAAGGGAAGGCATCGGAAAGTGGCCATCTGTTTGGCTGACCCAACAAGGCAGGTGGTCCTTCTCTCATCCATATGGTCATCTTTCTATTAACTAGAGGCTGAGTAGGACTCAGTCACCTTCTTTTAAACAAAGGAAAACAAAATGTGGCAGAAACATTTGGGATGTCACTGGACCAAGACGTACAAATCTTACCAGCAACTTGCTTCTTAACAGTTCTCTCACATTTCTGTTTTGAAGAAATGTTGTGAGACCCAAGTGCTTTTGTGTTTATAAAAGAGCGAGAGATTCGGGAGGGAGATGTTAAATGATAGAGGTACTCTGTCACAGAGAAAAGGGAAAAGGAAGAGACATGCTCCTGGGTGGCGGGGCAGGGGCTGCAGAGAGAAACCAAAAAAGAGAAATCCTTCATTTTTTGTAGGTGTTTGAAGAGGTCAGGCAAGGATGTGACTTGAACCACCACAGTTTGGAGGTTCATCCATCAATAACTTTTCAACAGATAAACCTCTTGTCCAAACCTGAATTAAGTTAAATCTCTCTAAAGAGATTAAGTTTTTAACACAAAGATTTCCCCAACACAATGTTGTGCTGTAAACTGCAAAAGCTCATATTTTTTCTTATAAAAGTCCTCAAAATAATTATTATTTATGGCACAGTTTTCTACAATTTGATTACATCATATGTAATTTTCAAGTGTGGATTTTTGTTGCTGGTCAACTGTTGTGGTTTAACCCCAGGCAGCAATTAAGCACCACGCAGCCGCTCACGTACTTCCCCTGCCCCCCCACCTCAGTGGGATGGGGGAGAGAATCAGGAAAAGAAGTAAAACTCATGGGGTAGGATAAGAATGGTTTAACAGAACAGAAAAGAAGAAACTAATAATGATAATGATAACACTAATAAAATGACAAAAGTAATAATAAAAGGATGGGAATATACAAGTGATGCAGAATGCAATTGCTCACCACCCGCTGATCGATGCCCAGTTAATCTCCAAGCGGTGATCCCCTGACACCCACTCCCCCCAGTTCCTATACTGGATGTGACGTCCCATGGTATGGAATACCCCGGTGGCCACTTTGGGTCAGGTGCCCTGGCTGTGTCCCCTCCCAACTTCTTGTGCCCCTCCAGCTTTCTCGCTGGCTGGGCATGAGAAGCTGAAAAATCCTTGACTTTAGTCTAAACACTACTGAGCCACAACTGAAAACATCAGTGTGTTATCAACATTCTTCTCATACCAAACTCAAAAACATAGCACTGTACCAGCTATTAGGAAGACAACTAGCTCTATCCCAGCTGAAACCAGGACATCAACCTAGGATTATATCGAACTGTCTCCATCTGCTAAAGAAACACATAGGCGTGCACACACTGCTTAGGATGCACACACATTTGTGCATACCTACACACTGGTCTCTGAGAAAAAAGCAATATATACTCTGATATCGCAAAAACAATAAGCCTGTAGTACATGTAGTTCAGGCATTGGTGTTGAAAAGTGTAAGTAGCACACCACTTTAATTTAAGCACAGACTATACTCATCATACAGAAAGCTTTATCAAGCACGACCAACACGCTAGTTTATATTCATCCCATCGGGCCTGCCTGTAATTCATTATCATCTGATGTCTGAGAGCTTAAATGTGTTTCCTAGTCTCATTCCAGTTTCAAGTATCTATATCGCAAAAACTGTCACTCTTCCTGGCCTCAAAATTGTATGTTTATAGACAGTTGTCAGCAGAAAGGCTGGGCATATGAGCACTTTTGAAAAATGAGTTCTGTTTTTATTCCTAAAGGTAGCTTATGCAAGTACAACACTGAGCTTTGTTTGTGAGACTAAAAGAATTCCTGCCTGGCTAATGTCCATAGGAAGATTTCTTCCCTATATGTGGCCTAGGTTCAATTTCTAGAGCAGATCCTTTTTTTCTTTTGATAGTACCAAGTTTCTAAAAAATAAATGATTGTAAACAGAAGGAAAAAAATATCCAAAATATCTAGAAAGAAATTAACACCCCATCTAAATTAAGCATCTGTACACTACAGAAACAGTAATACTGAGATATCATCTTTTATTTTATCCAAGCTTACTTAGGTGACTATTTGCTTTTCATTTTACATAGGAAAGTGGTACATGATTATAAAAGAAAAAAAAAATTATAACTTTGAGAGAAAAACTGAGGCTTCAGTCTGATCATGGTGTGGAATGTATCATCATGATTGTAAAAGATGAGGTGAAAGGACCATCTAACCTCATATTCTGCCTCTGGCTGTGGCTAATGACAGCTGCCTAGGAAAAACTAATAAATATAGTGCAAACATGTAGTAACATTTCTATGGGATACTCTCTATGCCTCTAAATATCAATGGCTCTGGGACTGCTTGACTTGTTCAGACATCTTTCCTGCCACCATGCAGGATTCTATATACCTCTATACACCTCAGTCATCTCTCTTCCAACCTGCAAAGTCTTTATCATAAAGAGCTCTCCCTTACTTTTTGTCACCCTTTCCTCTACCTTTACTAATTCCACTGTATTGTTTACAAAATAAAGGGTACCAGAACTGTATACAGTTTTAAGGAGATGGGGGTACCAAAGACTTGAACCTGAAGAGCCTTGACAAATACTGTTTGAACCTTTTCAGAAACAAATTCAGCTATTTGTCCTGTACCCTTACCGAAAATCAAATTTTATTATTTTTATTCACCATTATTTGCTTTTATTAGCTCATGCTCACCATTTTAGACAGTAGAACTACTCCCCAAAATATACAGATCTTATTGCCTATTTAAACTCATAGTGTCTTGAATATATTGCAATTGTAAGAAAAACCAAGCAAAATGTTACTCACTTGTATTTATCTTCTGAAGTGAAATGTGCTTTTCCAGCTGCCTACGAAGTTTCACCTCTGCTCCATATTTACCAGTAGTGCCATTGTCAGCCAAAATAAAATGAGAATGCATACTGTTGAGCACTGTCAACTTACTCATGGGATTGGACATCGTCTGGTATGGTCGGACCACCTGCATTTTAGAGACAGAGGAAAAAAAAAGTACTAAACAGAAAAGACCCTTTGAATCAGTTATAAGATACCAGCTGACAAGACGATACAAAAGAAAAAAATCAAAACTGTTTGAAATATTGCACTCGAGCACTACTGTGTTCTTTGTGTAAATTAGAAAATAATCTTAGCATTTAAATCACCTCTTGTGGCCACCTTTTGTAAACACCGACCTTTTAGACGCAGACACTGCTTAAAGGGTTTTCCATGATAATCTGTTTCAGTAGCATCAGTGGTCACTGTTTCAGTGTTAAGTCCAGCTAATGGTCAGTCCTCCAAAGGTCTGTGTTGGAAAAAACTGTTGGCACGTTCTTAGCATAGTACAAAGGCAGTTGCTTGTGTTCACAACAGCTTTCAATGGGGAGCTTGCTACACTTCAGTTGATTTGTTTTTGTCAGGAGAAACTCTTCTGCAGAGTAAATTGTTGCAGAGTTATCCCACTCATAGCCTGCAGACAGACCAAATAATAGCACTGGGCCACATTTGGCTGTCAGCTACTTCGGTGGGTCTCCAGTGACATATCTAAGACTGCACTGATGTGGCAAAAGAATTTGTGCTGTGTCAAGGGATCCTGGCTGATCATTTGAAGACAATTCCTAGAAATATTTTTCACTGTATTGTTTACATATGTCTTGTCTTTTTGGAAAGACAAAACTCCTGAAAATTTGTAAAATGAAGTCCTAGCTGAAGAAATGCTGAAGTGACTTCTTACAAAACTCAGCTGGGCTATAGTTCACCCGCAAGGAAGTTTCTTCACAGCTCTGGCACTGTTCACTTTGGAAATCTAACAAGATCTTCTGCTTTTTAATGCACAAAAGTGTACACTCAAGTTTTGTCAAAAACACTTGCAGACAGAAATATATTAACTTATTAATTTCTTCCTAGGCTTCTCTCCCTTTTTTTTTTTTTATTCTAAAGAGCTCTCTAACTGAGATGTAATTCTTTATAAATAATATGTGTTAGTAATACTTTGGCCAGAGATATCTCTCTCTATTATTTTCACTTGTGAATGCTTGCAGCACTTTGGTGAACCCTTGGATGGCAAGAGGAAACCCACAGACTTCTTTTGCTATTATCAACTGTCACACAGAGGGTACTCTGTAAACTGTTCATCCTGCAAAAGGGAGGAAATAGGTCTGAGAAGACCAAGAGGGCAGCTGGCCAGCAGCAAGGCAGTGCACTCCACTGTGAGAACAGGCGATAGCTTTGGCTCAAGTTTCTCTTGTACTGTTTCTTTTGGTGCCCCATCCATAAAAGATTTATTCTACCGGCACATATAGCTTAAAAAACAACAATATACTGCTGGAACATGTTCATTAACTAGCTTCTACAGACAGAGAAACCATGCGTCCCATGCCACGGTCAGAAAGAAAAAGAAGGTTCTTCCTCACATGCCTAAGAATCAAATAAAATAAGACTAAAACAGTTACAGGTATTTTAAACTGATACCTGCCCCACCTCTTAATACATAGCAGGCACAGGCCGGCAAGATCTGATAGAAGACAAATGACTTGAGCTGCCCTTTCATTGTATGACTACGAGCCGCTGCACATGCAATTCTACTGACAGCTTGTACTTTGTCCCCGAGGGCCACAGCTCAAAACTGTGTAATGGTGACAGCTTGATCTGCAGTTCTAATAAGCTGCAGCACCAAAGCCTCCACACATTGACTTAGTAATGCTGCTGCAGGGCAGATTAGAAGGCTACCCTTTCATTCTGTGTCTGCTGTTTAGCTACAAAGTGAATCTTACGATTAATAAATTTTATAGATGTGAAAATGAGAATACAATTACTTTCAATCGAGCTGTTCACAGCATGCACAGTTCAACAGCTGAAATACTTTTTTAAGATAATAAATTGCACAAACCACACAGTCAGACTCTTTTCCTGATTAAAGGATAAGCAAAATCTTCAGGAAGGCAGGAAAATCCTAGGCTTTGAGGCTATTTCCTTGAGGTGAATTGCTTTTACACAACGCTCAGCAGATTTTCAATTTCTCACTCTTACACTTCCCGTTCCTCTGTTCTTTTCAATCCCTTACATTTTACAGGCAAGTTAAAAGGTTGGGGAAACTTTGACTGCAACGTTTTCTCATCCTCCTTCTGCGTTGAGAAGAGGGAATAATGTCGCCTTGTATCTTCCTCTGCAGAGTTGAAAGGAAGCACTTATGCTCAAGACAGCCCCTCTAAATATAGGTTAATGAATGTGACAGCAGCCGTGCTGTGAAGCAGTACTAAGGCTGCACGGGCTGAGAGCATTCTGTCAATACGCGAGGTGCTGGGCTAACCACAGCAGTTAGTTGCCTTTGCATCCTTAGGTGGCAGCAAGCTTGAATTAAAAGCACTGTTACACTCTGTTTACATTCCCTGTGGGCACATGACACTCAGCATAGGGACAGCGCTAGAAAAATCGCTCAGGGTAACTCACCGTGGACAATGAGCATGCATGCGCCATGTGATCCAATGCACGGACCTGAGCAGTCTAGGTGAAGGCTAGGCGAAAGGTGAAAGAACTTACAATAAACCTGGTGTGTTCAGAGTAGCACAGGAGAAAGAAAGAGATGCGTGCTTTGCTTCTCAAAAAGTAGCAGCTGTTGTTCAAATTAAGCCTTCTCTGCAGTCTCACTGTTCTGGGGTACACCAGGGAATAGAGTAGTTGCTGGTTTAATTTAAAGGATCCTGGAAGCATCGTGGTCCAAATTCTCCGTATACGCTACAAATATGCCAGTCTCCAGCTTTGCCCCAGGCATGCTTCCCACCTTGTAGTTAGCAATAAGAGAGCTGAAACTCTTTTCCTTATGCCTTTCCTTAGAGTAATAATTATTTCCTGATGCAGCCTGCAAGGGGGGTCTGATACTCTGGCATTGGATAAAAGTTACAGTGAAACAAACTTGGGATCTAACTATTTATGGTCATTTGTAATCTTTTTCTCCCCAGCGCTTCAATTTATTCTCAAAGAATAACTTAATTCTGGAAGGATAACTGCAAAGTATCTACCAAACCCAAGTCAAAATTGGTAACAACAAATCCAATGACAATAAAGTAATATACACTTACTAATTAGTTGCCTGAGATTTGTAACTTTTATCATTTTTCTGAAACCTGCAGAAAACAAATCAAAACATAATCTTTCTGATGCTGTCAAAACAAAGAAGTATGAGAGACAGAAGGAAGTAGTCTCATGGTATAAGCTAACATTTTTCAGACTACTATGAAAGAATGAAAAGGAAACACGTAGCACATCTTGACAGTCTGATGTACCTGTTGTCTGGTATACACACACAGAGCAGATAATATGAATGCTGGTCTTTCTGACAATACTCACCAGAACATGTTTTAAAGACTGTGGTTTAAACTGCTGAGTTCTGGCCACACACCTATCAAGCGTGACCGCTATATGATTTTTTTTTCCATATACATGAATGGTAAGGAGACACTAATTCTAATGCAATGCTCATTCTTGAATGCACACTTTTTCTGGTTTGGATAATCTTTGGCAATCTCAGGGAGGTAGGTGGTATTCTGAAAATGAAGGGGACTTTGTACTGACAGAGCAAAGTCCTTTATAACAAAGCATTTACTGATGGGATCAGGGAGAAGAGAGTGGGCAGGACTTGGTGTGTTGATGAAAATAAGCCTTCCTCAGTTAGTTCAGCTGTAATATATAGCAAACAATTCCAGTTCTTTAAGCTTTAATCTTTCCTCATTGGTTATGTTTTCTGCACCTCCTGTTTGCTCTTCCTTGACTGGTCTTATAACTAGACATTGGCCTCATGTGTGCCCAGTGCCATAAAACTGAATGAGTCCCAAGGTCATATATCAGTCCTGGTACTAAATTTCAGCATAATACTCATCCTTCTGAAACAGCATTGAGTTATGATGTAATCGAATTGTTAAATATTAATGACTACCTGGTGACCCATTAAAACATGGAAGGTCCCCAACTTTCCTGAAGAAGTTGTCTAGTCTGTTATTGCCCAGGGATTTTGGGAAGTTCATGCTGGCACTTGCTCCATGACAGGCTGACTTCTAACCTCTCTGTTGTGACCCTGCCCTCCAAAGTGCATACAACCTTCCAGCTTTTAAATTTCCTCCCTATTCCACCATCCAAATCAATTCTGAAAAAAGCTGAAGATATAACTGAGCAGGTAAAGCAAGACTGAAGAGTTCTGCTGTGAGTACCATTTGAGTATCCCGGAGAAAACTTTGTTGATGACATGTTGTTACCTTCAGTTATAGTTATAAAATTCAGCAACTGCACTAATATAAAAATTGGTTACTCTGAAACTGCAGTCATTAATAGATCAGAAGCATTATCTAGAAACAGACTGACAAAGTCAGGCATTATTTTTTAACAAAAGAAGTATCTAAGGATGTTTGTATTCAACTTATGTTTAGTACCATATAAATTTAGCTTTTATATAAAATGGGAAAATATTTGCTCCTTATTTTTATGATTTCAGCTGCATAAGAGAGTAGGTTTCAACTAACAGTATATTCATTGCTTCAGTTGTATAAAATTTATTTTTTCTGAATATTCTGAGCAGTACAAAAGAACAAGTATCTTTTATTAGTGAAGTCCATAAAGAACATCTACAACTGCAACGATCGTGCTTTCAACATCTGAGTTCTAGGAAGTAAAAAATGTAGTTTATTCTGGAACACAGAGTACATGAAAGGCGTGTATATATATATATATATATAAAAACTAAAAAAATATATATAACATATGATATATAAAAATATATTATATATAATAGTATATATAATGTTATCTATATTTGTATAATAAATATACTTTTATTATATAGATATAAATTTGCTGTGAGAAAGTAGCTTTCTTTCTGATAATATTTTTTGCTTTTATGTAGCACTTTTATCTGTTTATGCACAAGTCTACAAAGTTGGCTTATGTTTTGGGTTGTGCATTCTCCTGCATTAAATGATAAAAGCTGACCACTATGGCTTCCTTTTTACTGACTAAGGCCTTGTTAAAAAGAATGAGTATTTTACTTTTTCCAAAATTTCTGCTGAGCTTCAGTTTTGCCATACTCTAGTTGTTGAGCATAATTGAAAGATCAAAGAAGTAACGCAGGGAGAGAAACAGACTATAACCCACGGCTGTAATAGTACTCTAAGGGAGACAAATAAAACCCAAGAAATTTGGAGACAATTTAGGAATTTCTCCTTAAATCAACCTGCTGTATCCACATATGGAAGGATTTATATAGCAGGCATGGAAGAGTGGGTGTCATGGGTTTTGTAGTGATTCAGCACAGCAGCACAGAAGCTCTATTTTAGTTTCAATTAGTTCAGTAAAAAAAATGTTCCCCCCCCCCTCATAACTTTAATTACTAAAAAGAATTCTATTTAAGTTATTTGGTTATATACTACAGCAACCTGAGTGATCAATGACTTATCACAGTATGCTGGAAATGTCCTTTTCACTGGGTCACACAATAAAAGCATATTTTGATTTAAGTCTCAAATACTAGCTTCTTTGGACTAAAAATGCAACTTATTTGAATGATTTCATTGAGCAAAAGGCAAGTACTAAAATCAGTATTCTCTTTGTAATCCAGGCACTGTTCCTACTGTGGTGACTAAGAATTAAACCCAGCTGAGGACTGAATAGTCTCCAAATGGAAAGACGTGCATACTCCAAAGACTCAGAAAGTGCACTCTTTTGAAAAGAAGAATGGCTTTGTATGTAGGAGAAACTTGTTTATAATGCAAGTTTTTTACAAGACTGAGTAAGCCACCTTACTTTCTCAGTCTTCCATCAGAAAATTGGACATAAGGCAACTAACTACCCTTCCCTTGTACACCTTGTTTTTAAATTAGAATCTAAGTGTGTTAAGAGGGGCATTATTTTCTGCTATATTGCTTTTACAGTACTGGAGTGAGACAAGTCTCTTAGGGATCTTTAACCATCGCAGTATAACAAATAGCAAACAATCGTAATAATTTTCTTAACTTGGCCAGTTCTCTTTATGGCTCTGAGGAAAGCCCTTTGGATCCCCAAGAGCTGACTGATTTGGATGGACTGGTAAATGTAATAATACACCTCAGCTATGACTTCCAGATCGATACAGGCCAGGCAAGGGCTGCAGCATTGGAAGACGCACAGCTCTGCTGAGCACCCCTGATTTACCACAGGGCACAGGGAGGCAACATGCACTGGGGCATGTGCAGTGGCAATAACTCCCCTCCTCTCCCTCCCCCTCCCCGAATGCCACGACTAAGACAATTTTCTGTATCCATTTGGTGCTGGAAGGGTATGTTTTGACAACACCTCAGTTCTGATCATAATTTAACGAGACATAGTGCATATAGGCATAAAGCCACATTGATGCCGGAGTTCAACAGGCCTTTTACTATTGGTTGACTTACACCCCCCCCCCCCCCCAATCCTTTGTGGCCTTGGTTTCTTGCTTAATGATGATGCATTTTACATGCTTATGGTACTATTTATATTTCCCCTTCTTGGTTCATTTCACAGCATTCACCTCTAATGAGCCAGTCAATAGAATGCTTTGATTTTCAAAAAGCTTCCTCACCAAATGATTCTAAAGAAACTGCACACATTGGGTAAGAGGGAAAGTCCTTTGAGGGATTAGTAACTGGGGAAAGCTGAGGGGAAGGGATTGAAAACAGTAAGAAGGGAAAGTTAATTTTTGTGAAGACTGAGTGTTACTAAGATGATTTAGTGATATAAGTGGCCTACTACAGCTGTAAGGGATTTGGGGCTAATGAGAGTGTGAAAAGCTTACAGATATTTCAGTGGACTATGAAGAGTTAAAGAAAGTCTTCATAAAGCAGCCTCAGTAGGCAATAAAATGGAACATGAAATTCAATATTGGTAAGCATAAAGCAGTATCACTACATGTGCATTAGAGATGGATAAAACCTAAGTGCTTCAGCATTGCATCATGCCATTGATCAATCATTTTATGAAAATATTAGGGGCCAGGAGGTTCAGAGGAAAAGTTTCAATTTTGTCTGTCACAGATACATTTTGGAACTATTTTGACCTCAGTGATGACCCTGTAATTGTAATCTTACTGATATAACTGTGGCTGCATTAAAGGAAGACTTTACCCAAATTTGTTGTCTTTACTGTTTTTTAAACTTTTGTCACTTTCTGTCTTATGATCAGACTAGGTATTAACCTTTTTTGATACACCAGCAAGCTTTTTTTCAAAAAATTAACATACAACTTCTTGGTTTCCTGTTAAATTTGAAGCATATTTAGAGGAAAAAGTCTCTTAAAGAAATAAGAAATCAGGGAGGGCTGTTCCAGTTAGCTGGAACAGCTCAGAAACCAACTTCTTTCTTTAGCTCTTTCTGGGGAAGAACGCTCCAGAGCCTCTTTAACAGGTGGTGACTAGCTGAGAACAGAGGTAGGTAATTTTCCAACAGGTGAAAATAACTAATTCAGGAATAAAACCGGCTCAAAATTAATGACAAATTTGATGTTCTTTCTTGCCTGCTTTCTTCTTAGAATGATTCCAGAACTCCATGCACAGTCCATAAAGACTGCATATTTGAAGTGTATATTACACTTCTTTAACAAGATGCACCTTGTCTTTGTGATTAGCTGTTTCTGCTAGTCACCTTATACAGTGCATCTCAGAAGAGTTCATTAGTGGCTCAGAATTACTGCTGCAGAGTCCCATCCTGCTTGTTTGTATGTATTGGTAACCCTATTATACAAGTGCTAGTGGTATTAGAGTACAAAACCCCATGCTAGTACAATTCCTCCTAATGGCTATATGTTAATAGTGAATTGCAGTGAATTCCAGTTGGATCAATTTCTTCATACTTATTGTAATTCCTTCTGACCTAACTGATAATTGAATCTTCTTCCCCTCCCCAACTTGCTAATGGACAAACATACAGAGAAGAATAGTTTAGAGTAATGTAGACAAAAAAAAAATGTTCATTAGGCAGAATGAAGACTATATCTCTTCTCTACTCAAAGCTAGCTGATTCTCAGGCAGATTGCTTGGGTATGGATCAGAGGTGAGGTAAAAAAAGGGCTCACAAAATCTTCAGGTAACACATAACAAGTGTAAGTAAACTATTCATGTATTTAAAATTGGGGTTTTAATTTTTCTGAGTGACAGTATAGGTTTAAAAGAGAAGACTGATATGAAAGAGTACAAGAGACACTTACTCTGCCCTTCAGAAGGTGACTGAAGCAATGATTCTTTGAGGTCTGATCTTATGTCCAATACACTTATAAGACTCTTCACAGTTGCAGTAATAAAAACATATAGGACGGAATGTATTATAAGGTGGACACTCTGCAATTCTGAATTTAACCAATGCATCACAGTATTGTTTCAAATTAAACCAGACTTCAAGCTTTGCAAACAGTGTTTTCTTAGGCACTTCTCAGGGTTCATAGTGTTCTAAGGATGAAAATTTAAGATATTTTCCAGAATAGCATTTAATGAAATTTCTTTATAATTTATTTTTAAGGAACGTACAGTGCAGGAATTTATATTGTTGCCCTGTCAAAACTGCTATCAATCATAGTGGAAATCCTGTGTATGTATTGATTTTTTGCTGCAGACATTAGTTCTATGAGGAATTGTTAAGTGAGGGATGGAAAGGAAAGGAAAAATAACTGGAATATCTATATATATTGGAGTTGATCTATGTCCATATAGGGCTTACATCTTTGCCAATCAGATCCTCTTGATTTTCCACAATCCCCCAGGGAGCTATACCGATGGTGCAGATCTTCCCTCGAGATTTTGAGGCGTGATCTTTCAGTGCATCTCCAACATGCCGAATGACTCCTGGGAAAGAAAAAGAATTAAATAGAAATTCATAATTATGCCCTTTTTATTCATTATGGTATGGATTTACTATAGAATTCTTTTTTAGGGAACACCTATGCATATACCTACAATTAAGTACAGCTATAAATATATTCCTACTGATTATTATTACAGTAATACTGTAAGTCCATTTTATGAAATTTAAAAAATATTAAGTAGCAAGAAAAAAAACTGTACAGCTCTAGAAATAAGAATGGAAATGTTGACAGCTGACTGTAACTTGTTTTTCTGCAGTTGTATTCACAAACATATGTGAATGCAAGCATTTGTATCCTTCCCAGACATAGAAAGAAGCACAGGAATTACTGCCCCACCAAGCCCCCCCAGAAGTGTAGCTTGCACACAAATGTTCCCTTCTGTCTGAATAAAGGACAGCAATGTGAAAACATCATTACATTACTCTGTGGTGAGCTATTCTACCATTCTTTCTGAACAAATTCAGTCACCTGAGATAGCTTCCAGCAGAATATTAGGGGGATCAGTGAGAAAACAGAAATTAGTACAGAGAGAATGACTGCTCTCCCCAGCTCTTTTCCACGTGCTTTCTGTAACGCTCCTTGTATGCTTTAGGCCAACTTTGTCCATGTTTCTGTGGATCTCTGTGCAGACGACAAGTGCCATTCCTCTTTCCTTTCTTTACCTGTGTATCAATAACTTTTTATGATGTGGCTGCACTGAAGCAGACCTGTGGATTTGCTGCGGTTGTTATCTGTTACTCAGTTTCTGTGTTTGCTTCTTGTTTAGAATCCACAATTTCAAGACGACTGGATTGGAATTGCAACAGTCACACAATATATTTGATTTTAGCCATAGTTTTTCTGCACTGTAAATGAACCATGTACGAAAAACCTCCACAACCTAACAAATCCTCTGAGTCTTGGAGTCTAATTTCCTTTCTGTGGTGGAAAATGAAAAAAACCCCTGTACCTGCAATCAGCTATGAATTAAGCTGTGATCCAGCAACCCAAAGGATTCAAAGCAGTAAATCCATCCAGATTGCAAAAACTTCTGCTATGTAGAATAATCAACTTTCAGCATGACATGAATATTCAGAACAACTTGGTTAAGTCATTTAACAGTCATGGTAATAGCCAGGTATGCATCATCCTTGTCACATCACTGATTCTCAGTCCAAAAGCGGTATTTCAGGATTTTTCAAGTATACTTTTCCTTAAGAGTAGTCTGATTTAAAAATTCATCATCAACAGGACAGACCGTACTCAGAAATTCTCAATTTGTACAATTTCACATAGAGATAAGACACTTAATTTTCATCTACACAGTTTGAAAACCTAGCCCTGGACAATCAACCGCTTTGCTCCAGAAATCAAAACAGCAATGAGAGTTAACTGATAATGCAGAACTGCTTCTGGATTATGTTTTTAAAATAATACACAGCAACTTGAACTTCATTGTTTTGTCTAGGTAATTTTTTGATACAGGAAAAAAAAAATTCTTGTCAACAGTAATTATGTTGACTTTCCTGGTTCATTTGTATTGTTTTGGCATTTGTAACTATGATGATTTGAAAACTGCTATGAAGCAGCCATGCACTTACCAAATGCAAATGTTATAGTCAGTCCTTCTTTACAAAATTTCTGTAGTTTGATTCCTACAGTTCCTGTGGTAATGCACTGCAATGAGTGTACAATATCTACAGTTTTCTAATGTGTTTTTAACTTAAAATTTATATCTGTCTTTGCCATCATCACTACAAAAGTATCTGGCAAATAATGTAACTATTATCATCACAGTACACAGGTCAACATTGTAACAATTTTTTTTCCCTTGATCTGCAGAGATGTGGGGGATATTACATACATGTAAGTCTGTCTATTTCTCTAACACTTCAGAAGCTATGCCTCTTCTTTGCTATTTATATTGCTGCTGTGACAAAATTGAATAATGTTTTAAATTTGATGTGCTCTGGAAACTAAAAAGTCTAAGACTCCTATTAAGCATTCATATTCAAATATGTAGGAGTTGATCCACAATGCACTAAAATTAATGCATGATAGAGTGATTACAAAGTTCTCCATTGACAGTAAGAGGACACACTCTGTGGGATTACTAGATAATAAATTACAGCTTTGTCACTGCAGCAAATGACAGTGATGTAAGAATTTACAAGTACATGTCCTAGGTCAAAACTTTTTGCATTTCTCTCTAGCACAACTCTGACTTTTCCCTGACTGTCTCCTTCTTTCTGCCTCCTTCAGCAAGGGTAACTGGGAGGCCACTGCCCAACATTTTTTATCTGGAGAACTATGTTTTGCAGCTTATTCCCAAAACCTACAGGCCATCTCCCAGCAGAGCTGGGCCAGCTATTATCTTGGGTCATTAGGAAACCCATACGGTGTGTTCCAGTTGTTCTGAACTTTGAATAGAAATGGCAATGTTATTGCTCTTGCTGGAGAGGTAATAGAAAAAAATTAGGTCAAGCTGTCTACAAGAAAGGAAAAAGTGACACCTGTTACGATAAAGTTTACCACCGTGTCCACAAACCAGAAACTTTTTTCCTGTCATAGTTCAGATCATCTTTTAAGATAAAATAAAGGTCTTTTCTGGATGAAAATGTTTTCCATTTTATGTAATAAAAGTTTGACTTCTTTGGTTTCTGGTTAGTAGTCCCTTCCTGTAGCTTAGTGTTGATCTTATAAAGTCTTCACTGGCAATATACTAATATAATTGCCTCACAGGAGGCTTTATTTTCAGCTCCCCAGTGTGCTTTTCATGCTTTAGCAAACATTTTATTCCCTGGTAGCTGCCAGGCTGGTATGAACTTGGCATTTTCTTGTTTGCACATAGTACAGCCAACACTAATAAAATAAAACATGGAATGGCTTCTTAATCTCATCAGTCCTAATTTTTTACTGTGATGGAATCTCCTAGATGCCACTGTGCTTTCATTTCAATTGCTGTTACCTGTGTTTACTCCTCCAGTGAATATCCACGCTCCAGTTGTCATAGCAGCCTTAATGAGGCCTTTTCCAAAGACTTGCTTGAGTTTTGGCTGAAGTTCAAAATTCTGAAGGCCCCCGTGCACAGAGATGAGAAGTTTAGGGAGCTCAAGCTGCCACTCTTTGGTCATCAGATGCAGAAGAAGGTCAGGCTTTGTGTCAAAAGACACACGTACATACTGCAGAAATAAGAACAGTAGTAGAGAAAAAAAGATTGGTTATACTCACTGGTTCCTAATACATATGATCTATGCCCAATAGATCACTGAAAAAAGGCAACCTTTATGACAAAAGCACTAACTAATTGCTAACTTGATGATTTTTTCAAAAGTTAGAAAACTAGGGAAGTAGGAATAATGGAACAGTTGCAATTCACAAGCTGGGCAATTTTCCTTTATTTAGGACATTAAGTGATCAATTGTTTCAATATGCTTAGCAAGGCTTGAAAGATAAATGTCTTTAATCTATGGCTGCAAAAACTGGAGAAAAATTTAAACGGTCTGCCAAAGATGAACCAAGGTAGTCAGAGTCACAACTGTGCACTCACTCGTATCTTATTTTCAAGTTAATAAAATCAAACTCAAAAGGTAGGACTAACAGAAACAAGCTCGGTTGTGCAAGCACACGTAAGCTTAAACTGAGCAAGGCTACTAAGCAGGTACTTTTCAGATGAATGAATGACTTACAGACTGATTTGTATAGATTCATGAATTTGCCTAACAGGGCACAAGACCCTAAAAGTGCTTTGAAACTCATTTATATACTTCCAGCTCTTGGCTTTTCTGTGCTACATCTGCAGCATTTTGCCCCAAGGGAGGTCATGCCCATCTGCGTGTGCTCAAACAACTGTCTTCAAAATTTCTACAGCAATACCATGTCATACACATACCTGTCCCTTCCTGACAAGCCTGACTCTCTAGGCTGTTTCTCCTGCTCTTTCTGTTGCTGAGGTATGAAGGGTTTCACAAAGCCCGTGACAGGGCAGGTGATACTTTTTTGAATTCTAGTTGCATAGCAGAAATGTTCTGTAAGAGGGTAAAATTCTTTCTATAGCTGGTAAGATCTGGAAGGACCTTCTTAACTGAATAAAATGGGTTATAGAAAGCCACTTATCTATCAAACTTCTGATTGAACCAACGCATATAGAGTTACTTCAGCAGACTTTCCCTTGACAGGTTGTCAGCACAGCCATCAGGTGTATAACACAGGCTCCCTTGCTTTCAGTCAGAGGAATGCCTAGTTCTAACCTATTTATTGTAACGTACCAGGTAGAATAATATCCACATATACTATGTAATCGTTTTGTCCCTTTTAACATGTCTAATCAGTATTTCTTGCCAAAATGTTGTTCTTTTTTAGTAAATCATATGACAGTAAAGTGGACTTCTTTCTAGTTGAGCAAGAAAGAAGGGCTTTTTCCAGAAGACATTGCTAATAGGCAGGTTTCTTTGCAAGAATGGGTTGTTGCACAGTGAACAACCATTCTTAACATTTCCGGAAGCAGAAGCCCATTTGGGCAAATAGTCACAGGAAAGCAAGGGCGCACAGCCAAACTGAAAGCTGAGCAAGAACTTTAGAAAGCACATTCACTCCAGTGCATCAGTAATGTTCTCGGCAGCAGCCAGGCAAATTCATGACAGCTAATGGACAAAGAACATACAATATTCATGTCTGACAAGAGCATAATGTACCCTTGAGCTTATACATACATGAACTGCATTCTCAGTAGCTACCCATTCAATTTTTTGTATCGGTGCTGAGAAAATCTTGCATGGCACCTGATCCCACTGACCAGATGGTGAAGCTGATAATTTTGATTTGAATTCAAGGGCTGTCAAAGTTTTAAGACATCAGAGGGGTTGTAAGGAAATTGATCCTTACTCCCTTTGCTCTGCCCTTAGAGAGAGCTGAGTTTGCAAAGGGCAATGCCTTGTTAACACCGCAGGCATTAATAGACAACTTCCTTCAAAGGGCCTACATGAAACCTCTGCTGGTCAAACTATGGAGATTATGTTTTGGAATCACCGGTACCTTTGTCTGTTTTTTGGTGAAGAAGCACTGGGAGTTTTAAGAAGATAATTAATTCATATTAGTAATGGCCATACAAAGTTGTTGAAAACGGAGGCCTCTGCATCGTCCAGGATGATATTAAGATGAAGGCAGAAATGTCATTAGATATGTACTATCTAATTCAGCCAGTGACCATTTTTTTATTCTTTAGCATTGTTTTATACCCTATGTATTAACTGGCTAAAATCTCTTTCATTTTCTTATCCACTAGGACCTCTGAATTTCAATAAAGATAAATATAAATAGTGAATCACAAAGAAGAAATATTTTCTTACATTTATTTGAAAAGTAGACGACCTTTGTTACAAACAACTGCTTGTTCTTTATACTGCAGGCAAATCTCCTCTATATTTATGGTAAGAATTCATTTTGCTTTTTAAAGAGGAAAATAAACCTGAAAGTTTTTTTCACATAAATTAAAATTTAAATCATCATCATGGATAAGCTTTACTGGTTTAGAATTTTGAGAAGGGCAATAGCAACAACCATGATTTTTCTTCTGTGCATAGACCTTAATTTTTATGACTGTCTGATTCATTTCTGCTCTTACAGAGGCCATTTTCAGTTTGATATGCTTGGGATTACTCTTTTGCCATTACTTAACATGTTAACTAGTAAGTACAAGAGAATTCTTTTGTCATCACTTTCAAAGTATGCATTAAATTATGAATAAACACTTATAAGGCCATTTTTGTCCATATTAAAAATTAATTTATTTCAATCTCGTAGCAGAATATTCAACCTTTTCAGTTTCTGTTTAGAATCTTAATGAGTATTTCCGCTATTCCTGAATTCTTTTGCTATAGCCTCCAGGTGCAGATTTAAAATTTAAATGTAAATCTAAGCTAAACCACTGCTCTGTTACCCTGAAATTCTATGTCTGGTGTAACTGTCAGCTGTAGAAATGATCAGTTCTAATGGTAAATGATTTAATCCCTTCTTTATGGAGTGGTGTATGGATAGGATGCAAGACTTCAGTTGTTATCTGTCAGCAGAGCAGGGAAAGATAGGAAGCAAAAGTACAGTTTTGAACCAAAAAAACCTATGGACTGACCTGACTGACATCAGCATAACACTGTGAAATGGTAAATCATCAGGTTCAAGCTGTCATGCCCAACTGATCCCTAAACTAGCACAGAAGTAGTCAGCAAGGGTACCATTTGACACCAATAGTTGTTTCACCTTTTTGTCAAGTGGTTTCCTGAAAAATAAGTGTGCCCATCAGCAGTCAAACAACCAGATGCTTGCAAGTTAGACTCCAGTTTCCTAGGGCAAAAGTCAAAGTTCCTAAGTGGTAAAATTACTACTCTGTTACTCAAACACAACTGTCTCATTAAAGTATGTGGTGAATGACTGCAGATGAGAGTCTCAGTGAATAAAATAGAAAGATTCAGAATTTTGTTGTATGTCTTCAAAGAAAATATCTTCAGAGAACATTTTGTGATCTTCAGTCTAAAGTTGCTCCTTTATTTCTCTTTGATGCATGCAGGTACTGGGTGGCTAATTCACCTACCTTAAATAATATTCCATCACTGCCGACACTTCTTCAAGCTAAAAAGTGTGATTTTCACATACAAAATAGGCCTGATATAATTCTCACTAAATTCAACAGAAAAACTGTCACTTAGACTGAAACTGGACTGGTTCCTTTTAAGTTATTATTCTTCTTAACATCTTAACACATCATCCCAGTTCTGTTAAACAGTGGAAGGACACTCATTGATTTTAATGGGTTTTGAATAGATGTTCCATGTTATTTCCCTTTTTCTCCATGTAGGACACCATCATTTAAATTCTGTAAATGTTCTTTAAGTATTAATTTACTATAACAAAAACAACGTTTGCTGCCTTTTTCATCGTTTATGCAAATTACAGGATTAAGCCTCTTTTCCCTCAAAAGCACTGATGGCTTTTAAGATCCTTTTTACATACATTTGGTAAAACTCAATATATCTTAAAAGCAGAAAGATACCTTTTTATATGGCTGATTTACAAATATCCTCAATAAAGTATGATGTTTTGAGGATCTGAATTTTAGAAAGTCTAAGAAACTGGTTGTGTACATTGGAATTCTACTGATGTTCTTTCTTGTTTCCACGCACCATAAGAAACGGTAAGCTTAACACACTGAAGTAAACTTGATTTCATCTACAGCTGCAAACATGTTAGCTTTTTATTGTGCATATTAAATGTATCATTGGATGCATTCAATTAGGAGGAATGTATTTAATTCACTAAAGCTTTTCAAACAGCCATCTTCCACCTAAGCTTGAAAAACCATGATCAAAGCAATTTTGGTTCTGTGAACAGCGGTCTTTTAAAAAGGGTTGATATGGAATCCAGTCACACCAATTAATGAAAGAATGTTACAGGCTTTTTTTTTTTTGTGTGTGAGGAAAGGTGGATAATAAATTAAAAATATTGGTTTAGTTTGGTCATGAGTTCAGTACAAAATGCATCACAACAAGATTGGCTTAATTGGTCCACTAATGACAAGAATCTATTTTGAAATTCTTCAGAATATTGCTCATAATTGTAATGTGCTCATAATTGGACTCACATTAGTTTCATAATTGCTCTTATAGTTAGGGTAATAAATTGCCAGTATATAGTTACATGAACTCATCCGTGTTATTTCTTAAACTGCTAAGAGCCAACTGATATAAACAGATAACATTGTATTAATTTTCCTACCTTTTTTTAATCCACTGATTTCTTGCAAAAGCCCTTAATAAATTTATGTATTTCTTTTTGCAGCTGTCAAAATTGAAAAGCTGCCATAAAAACAATGTAAATGTGAACAGCAAAACTGTTAAATGTGTTTCTTAAACATTAACGAGATGAGCCACTTGTAAAGAAAACATGATAGATAGAGATATAAAAACCACAGTGGTGCAGGATCATCTGTGGTTACATGAAGACTGAAAAAAAGGCCTCTTTAGTAACTGATCTTGTTAACCTATCTGTTCTAATCTTGGCTATATGTTTCTATAAAATCTGCTGCACCTTCAGCTAGTCACATTATTAATTTAAGTACTTTAGTGTAGACCCACTGAAGATACTTTAACAACTCAATGTTATTAGGAAAATTCATGCTGTCTGAGAATTTTTATTCTATGTAGCTATGGAAATGAAATTAATGGCACAGTCAGTTCTATTGGCAATGCGTAAACCTACATAATCTTTTCTGTTTTTTTCCAAATCCATGTGTTCTATTATAATTTCAGTGTAATTTTCATTTCCACAGCTAAAGATGCCACTGTTAATTGTCTGGTGGCAACTGATATAATATTATATCACTGCATTTGTAACTTGCAAATATACATGCAAAGTATACATACATTTACTAGCAAATTTGTATATATATTATTAAAATCTAATTATGTTACTTCCAGTGGAGGAAATAATTATCTGTCAGGCTTACGTGCACTAATCTGTTCCATTAATTAACTACCAGTTTCCCCAATTATAAATCTAAGGTTACAGTTTCCATTAATAAACACCATCTCATTCCTTGTAGCCTGATTCAGAAAAATTTACCCATTTTGCTGTTAGCACAGACCCAGACAATACTACTCCATTCTGTGTTTCCCCTGCTTAATAATATTAATGAGTGGGCGTCCATTTCAATATATAAAGTAAGGAACAGGTAGTGAATTTTATGCCCAGTTCTTCCACTGAGGCTTTCCTTGATGTTGGTCAGCTTGCTATATCTTGCTGCTTTACAGGATTATTCTATTAGCCAATAGGCACGATATTAACCTACCATGATTGTCAGCAAAAATCAGCTTGTATGCTATAGTGATATTTCACATCCAGTAGCTAGAAAATAACTAAGCAGCAGATTTTTAGAAAAGAACAAACAAACAAACTGTAAAACAACATTTGGGGCTGGAGATATGACCATGAGGACACCTTCATAATGTTTTCAGTGACAAACACACCGTAGTATAACAAAGCTCTTAATTTTGTTTCCATTTAAAAAAATGCACAATTACTGGTTATGTAAACTTCCTTATTTGTGTTTTGGTCATATGAAAGATGTTTTTCTCATTGGTGGCAACAAAGCAGGACACCCATTAAAGAGATACTTAGTGAATTGTTTAATTTGAAGCACTTTTCCCACTAGTGGGATGATTGAATTTCTGGAGCTTTTATAGACTTATTTAATTCATGAAGAATTTGGTTGTTCCCATGTTTTGGGTGGGGTTTAATGACTACAAATAGATGGCAGATACAACTACCTTCCCAAGCCTAGTACTGTCAAAACAAATCCAGAATTTTTCCAGCAATAAATGTTTTGTCTGTATTCATCCCTAAGTTTTCACTTGTTATTTAGTTCTCTCAGATTTTTAACCCCTTTTTGTCTTCTTTTTTTCTAAACCCTTCATGATTTCATTCCTGACTGCACTCTGTGACAGGATTTTTCTTTCCTTCATCTTGACTTCCAACTTTATCTCCACAGTTCCACTTCAAGTGTATTTCTTTGAGCACACAGCATATACCTTGGAGCATCTCCTGTTCTCTTATGGCACTGTGCCAACACACCAGAACACCAACAAATACCAGAACTCCTTTAAAGAAATTGGTATCAACAGCTTCCCTAAACCCTTCATCACTTCTTGGGCTGCCCAAGATTACTTCTTGTCTGGGCAGGGCCATTTATTGCTTTATAGGGATCTCCAAGGACATCAGTCAAAAAGCTATAGTGATCTCCAAGGACATCAGTCAAAAAGCTATAGTGATTACCCTTTCTCATAAAGATAGATTTAATGCAAAAGATCCATATACGGTTAATAGCATGATGGTTACTATATCTCTTGAATCTTTCTCAGTTTTGGTGAAAAGCATTCTGAATTGTTCCCACTCCTTGTGAAGATACCAACAGCATGGTTTGGTTCATTTCAGTGCTGAGGGAGGTGTCAATTTATTCACACCAAACAAATGTTATTTACTGAATCAGAGTATTTCTCCAGCAATGATCTTGCAGATTTTTAGGTGATCGGTTATCAACTGAACACAAGGCATCTGTGATACTCTCAGAGAAATGACCTAATTTTCTATCTGTTTCTTGGTGCAACAGCATCTTCTGGTTTCTGCCAAAAGATGACATCCATCTGGGTGAATGAAACCATCCTCTCAAGTAATCATTCCATCTCCAGCACCTATGTGTCCACCTGAGGAAAATATCTGGCTCTTGCTAGCATAGTACCTGAGCTCTTCATTGTCTCTAATCCGTCTAGTATCATGACAGATCTGAGAAACCTGTTGGGAAGAATTCAGGCAAAGAAGATGGTACTGGATTGCTGGGCAGGTTATTCTGCAGAGCACCCAGGAGTCCTCCTTCTGCCCTCACTGCTGCCCAAAGCAGTGTCTTGGCTGCAAAGTGCTAGGTACATACTCATCTTTCATTCCCAAAGTCCCAGGTTCTGCAGTTTAGATAGAGCCAGAGAGATTCTTCCTTTTATGTAATGCCACATAGAAGAAATACATGCATGGGTTAGTGTGCGTGCTGGAAACATCTCTCCAACTTAGTGGAGCAATGCCTTCAGATTAATATACTTTGGTATTGCTCCATAGCATTGTATTATGGTTAAGTGACTTGCTCAAGGAAATCTGTAGCAGAATAGGGATTTCCCAGTTCGTAGCTTAGACACTCAGTGGGCCTCTTGTTTCATTGAATGATGAACCAATAAGTCTAACTGGTCTATCCTCCGATATATGTCTGGAGGAATATTAAAATAAAGTAGGTATATTTCAAATTTGTCAGCCCTATACGCACACTCAGCAATTGGAGACCATAGTTGAATTCTAAAGTTATTCAGAAAAAGAGGGACGGCTAGCTACTGGAAGAAAATTGAGATAGCAGCACTTTAGCATGTCTTCAGTCTTCATAAAGGTAGCCCCTCTTACACTGCACTTCAGCTTTTACAGTTAATTATGTCCACCAATTCTTTGGGACATGATACATAAAACATTTGTTACGGTCTTACACTAAATAATACTTTAAAATGAAGTTAAGAAAAAATGTTGTTCATTCTTTGTGAATGCCTTTTTTGAGCTAGCAGCATCATTAATCTAAGAGAAAAACATGGTTACCATGGCTTTATTGGAGTGGCCTCCTCCTTGGAACTCAATGGTTCCAAAAGCGTCCGTCGGGCTGAGCTGCGTGTGCTTGCTGATGGACCACTTCTCCGACTGGATGTCATTGCGAGTGAGCCTGCTTTCATTTTTCTCATTCTGAATAACGGAGATGCTTGGAGTCAGTCCAACATGTTGTCCTATTAGACGACCACAGCAACACCTATGACATTAAACAAATGGAAAACTTGAGTCATGTGTTTACATAAACCAAGCAGGGGAACAATCCTAAATGGCCTACAAATCCTCCAAAAAACCCCTTTTCAACTCTGCTGAACAGTTTCCTGCTATCTGAACCCTTTACTTGTGGAAGAAACACAGTACAGATATTACCTTTTCTTTCTATGATCTTCTTTACTTTGGACTCTCGTGTATCTTAAGAAAATCATGCTTTGTTCTAAATATGTACAAAATGAACTTAGAGAACATTTTCTACTGTCTTCAGATGACATCAGGCTAAATAATCAGCTTTTGCATGGACTAGCACATATTTTAAATTGGTAGTTCACTGCAATTATTTTCTTTTGACAGTATTGTGTATCATGCATCCAGTTTAGGTAAATATTCAAGGCACTGAATATTGAACTAAAGAGATTAGGAACTTAAACATCGATGCTGATCCACTTTTGAGTTATCTTTTTTTTTTGGATGAAGTAAGTTTTGAATTGTAAACAAATAGTGCCTATAGGAATCCACCACTCCAGATATAATTCAACCACCTTCTGATCAAATAAGTCCTTACAAGCTATTTATATCCATATACGTATGTATGCACACACATATATAGAAATTTTCTTGTAATTGACTTTCATTTTTCATACAAGTAGGATGCACTTACCTATGGGGGTCTTTGGTGCTGGGTATGATATGAACACATTCTCTCTTGTAAAATGCTCTTTCTATCCATGATTTCTGTGCCTAAAAAAGAGAAAGGAAATGCCGTGAGCTTTGTTTGCTTATTAAACACAACTTCCATTACAACTGAAGAGAAACTTCAAACACAAAAGAAAACTTCACTGACTTTGCAGATACACAGTGCACATTTTGCAAAGAGCATTTTCCATTAGAGCTATGGTTCCGTTCTACAGCTAAGAACCCAACACAAGCTCCTAAGATTATGTTCATATTCACTAGCCAGATGACATTGACGCTGTCCTCTGTATTCTCATAGCAGGAATCACCAGAGAAGAATTAATTCAAACTCTAAAGCTTTCTGCATGGAGAGAAAAAGCACACCTATTCATTAAAAATACTTAAAAAAAATCTATTTCCATTTTAGTGATACAACTAAGTCAGCTCTAATTAAAGAAAAATAACCTGAGAAACTACAAAAAAAAAATATCACCATAAAACTTATAACACCGTGATTCCAATGCAATTTTTAATATAAGTACTGAGAGTGTCGTTTAACATGGACCCAGAAAATATAGTTTCATATGTGGGCATCTTAACGGAAAAAAAAAGGAAGATCTGTTTCTGAAACGAGACACAAAAAACTCTGACACATTAAGAGTCAGATCACTAGCTGATGTAACCTCTAAAACTGAGTTCAATGAAGCTATGCCTGTTCATAACATTTGAGATCTTCCCTCACATATTCACAGGAAAACAAATAACTTCCATCAGCATAGTCTTAATTTTCAGATACACAAGAGATCTTTTTTTTTAAAAGAAAGATAGATGGGTAGGAAAGGAAAAAGACAACAAACAAGAGACTTTCAGAGCTCTGAAATCCTTTTAATTATCTAGACAGTCCTCACTCCATATAATAGGAATTCTAGGAAGCTCTCTAAAAGACTCCCCCAGAAAGAATTCAATTTTTTCATTTAATAAGAAGATGAGTTGAAACTTTCCTTTAAAAAATTCATTTCAAACAGAAAAATTTTATAAAATGTATTTAAATATTAAAATTACCTATTTAATTGCACAGCATAGACAGAACAATAAACTATGAACTATGACAAAGTTACCTGAGAGTTAAATAATGCAAAATGAGCTTTAGATAACTGAAAGGAAATCTGAGCATCTTACCTCTATAAAAAGAGAAAATACGAAATTGCCTTTATAACATTACCTAACTGACTAAAGTTACCTCTTACTTTGTGAGGTTAGAGAGTAACCTATCTAAGTATTACCTTTACTGACTAATGTTACCTTACTAACTATCTAATGTTATCTTTTTGTCAACTCAGCCTGCATCCTGTTTTTCAATGTTTAAACCCAGAAAGCTGGGACTTTTGAAAACCATTGTGAATGGTGGAAATTTCTTGGAGTCAATGAATGTTACTAGCATAAAATACCATAATAAGAATTTCTAGCTACATTAATTACTTATCACTCTCAGTACATAAAAAGTTATTATTTTGCCTTTTTCACAGAAGGTGATAACTTGTTGGATCTAGTGGTCACTCATGTTACAATATTTTATCTTTGCTCTACCTGCATTTTTATTTGAAAAATCTGCTAGACTTCATATTTTCTAGGAGTGGCAGACACCCTAACATGACTTTTACAGTCAGGAAAAAGAAAAGTCTATTAAAAGCATTAAAACTTTTACTTACTATAGTAAGTACTTACTGTACTGTACTAACTGTAGCAAACAGTTGATATATTACAGAATGTGGGGCAAGGTTTGTTTCATGTTTAAGCAAAGGCCAGTTAAATACAAATTCTGAAAAATCTAAAAAAAAGTTTTACTTTACATAGCATGGACTACCTTGAAATTCTAATATATTATAACTTCTAAATGCTTACAAGCCTACGATGCAGGCAATAATAATAATAATAATAATAATTACCATCATCATCACAACATTGTATATTATACAGTCAAGTCAGCTTAGAAGTCTAGTGCATCTTGAATAATTTCTCAATTTAGTAGTCTTTTCAGGCAAAGAAAGGCTTTTTATAAACTAACTTTCTAGAACTGTCAAGGCATCCAGAGTGAACTTTACAAACTTCATTCGATCCTTTTACTGCAGTACTTTTGAAGCTATAGTAGGTGGGAAAATTAGGGTTTTTCTTTTTGTTGAGTTTTGTAGAGAAAGAAAGGAAGTTACAATTATTATTCATGTATTGCAATGCTAACATTTGACATTACATACTTTATGGACCTCACATGCTTGAAGTTTCTCCCCTTCAACCTCCAATAGTATACAAGCTTTCCATATTGCCTTAAGAAGACACACACTGATACAAAGCTGCAGATTTATAAATCCCCTTTGTTGTATATATATATATAGTAAATTTTTGACAAAAAAGGAGCACTTATAGAATAATGCCAGTTTTATCTTCATGATTGCTTGCTTTACCACTAAATACATGCCTGCAATACCCTTTATCTTCTCTAGAAAGCATGAAAAGATTTTATAAGCCAACTTTTCTTCCTGGCATCCCAAACCAGCTCCTATTCCAGAGCTTACATAGCATATGATTATCATTCATGTTGCCAAGACTCCCTAAAAATATCCTTCATCAAATTTCATAAATTTTGCATACTCTTCTGCAAACAATTTACCTTGGTGAATTCACTTACTACATAGACCTAATGCATCTTTTTCTGACGATAGCCACTAATTCAATTTCTCTAAACCTCAAGATCCAATAGAAAAAGTGCCAGAACAAGTACTTCACTGAAAAATTTTTCTTTCGATATACAAGCAGGCTTTCAAAGACCAAGAAACTGAAATTTAAAATTTGTTTTCCTACTCTTTTTCATACTGTCTTTGCAAGTAGAAAAGAAACCCAGCTGTGTTAAACATAAAAATTTGCATTTGAATTTTCATCATACTTCTTCAAATGTAATATTGCAAAAATAAGAGTCTGATTTAAAAAGTTGTTTATTCACATCAGGAAAAAAGACTTCCCAGCTTTTAGATCTCAAACAATATACTATCCTACCCAACAGAGTCATAATGCCACAGTACACTATTTACTCATTTCATAATTCCTTGTCCTTCCAAAGTAAAAACATCTGTTTTCATTGCCCTGTGCCAGTTATCCTTCTGTGACAGAGATGATTTGCAATCAAATACAGGGTTCAGAGTTATAATAACTTATGTTACTTGCCATAGAGTCTTCATAACAAAATTAGAATAAATTGAGGAAATCAACACATTCATAACAAAACAGTCTGCATTAAAGTCTTCTTTATAATGTGAATTAATAAAGTAGTAAAAAGTTTAGAAAAGTATAGCAAAGTATTTTCAGGAATAATAGAGCAAGAAGCTTATCTTCTCTTTCTCTTATTTCGTAAATACCCCTTCAGTATTAATTCATAAGACAATGGGAAGTCCACAGTGAATTCCTAAAGTACATGCCATACTTATACTTGGATTTAGTTTACTCATAGCTTAGATTTCCAGGTTAAGTCTCTGTCTTTATCAACCTAGCTGCAAAATCCCACCAAGAACATTTTTTCTACTTCTTCTTTACCTGAGTATCAAACTTGGCGTTTTAGTCTGTCCCGGAGCAAACTCTGCTGTCCATGTTTCCCTGCTGCTGGTCATCACTAATAACATGTTTGCGACTGCCCCCCGAACAAGGTACTCGGTCCATCCGCTGCGCAGAAATGTGAGAGTCAGCGAAGCCCTTGCACCCATTAGCTGCTTCGAATATGCTGCTGTGGGATTAGCCTCATTAAGGGTTCGGTGGACACTCACCCGCAGCCCCACAACACCGCTTGGTTTGAACATCTAATCTGATGCCAAAAGAAAAACAAATCCCCTGAGACCTTGGATTTAACTGGCACAAGACCTGACGAGCTTTTTTTCCTCCCTCTTCTTTCCTCCCTCTTCTTTCCTTGTTAGAGAGAGAGCTTGTGAAAGTGTGATAGGGCGCTCTGAGTTCTTAAGTTCAGCCCCCGAAAACAAATCCTTCAAAAGAAACAGTGTACTAAACTGGATTGAACCTGAGCACACAAGAGAGATTGTTAGTCTCCGAAGAATGAAACCAGTGTGTTTATTAGGTAACTGTGAGAAATCTATACACAGTTGAAATATATTGCAATTAATCAACAATGGCACTTTTCCAGAGAAGCTGGGGTTTTTCACTCTTTCTCACCACAGTTGCTGTACTGTAGTGAATGTAACTTTTCAGAAAGTCATAAACATAAACCTTTGTCTTTCACAGACAAGCAGCTGCATTGTTTTCAGCTTAATTAAAAGTTAGTAACATAAAATTTGGGTACTACTTCTTTACTGTACCCTCTTGATATCAACACTGAGGAACAATCTTTTGATATGAATAACACTTAGATTTTTTTTAGTACATAGTTCAGTTACTTACTTCAAGCGTTTTCCAAGTACAAAATACTTTTACTCTTCCTGTCCCTGCCAAGTTTGGATTAATTTCTCTCTACTCCTACATATGCATGCATACCCTCCTTTACTTTTCAATAAGCCTGCATCTAATGCATGAAAAACACTCTGTCCACCCTTGGCACTGACGAATACACAAGCACTAAACTATTCTGCGTGTACATTAGCTTTGATGGGCCCAGGATGGGCAAGGCTGAGCATATGCATCAAGTTCTAAACTTCTTATACACATGTTGAGAAGTGTCTGCTAGACTGGCTAATCCATGAGATATTTTTTTCTCTCTTAGTTCCCTGAGTTTTTTGTGTAAAATACATACATGTATTTTGTAGGTAATATATATATGAAGTATGTACATATACACACTCTGTATGCATATATGTACACACTCTCTTCCAGCAAAGCTACGACCTGTGAGATTTCTCTACCGCACAGTTCAGAGCAACAGAGACCATGTGCACATCTTGAGATCTCTTTACCACAGGAGCAGACCAAAGGTGGTCTGTGGCAAACAGCGAAGGTAGAGAAAGTTGCAGGGTCAAGAAAGCAGCTGGTAAACAGCTCCATGAGGTAAAGTATATGACTGGGGAGTCAGCAGGAAAAGTCTGCTGGCATTTTAACACAAGGGAATTTGGTTTGGTTGAGAGGGTGGAGAAAGAGAGAGGGGAGGAAAGGAAAGATTTCATATGATTGAGGTAATTGAGTAAAAATCCAAATCTGACTTTGAAGTGAAAATTCAGTACTTGGCCTTGACAAGATTCTGGAGATTGTTCTGCATTCAGGTTTCAGCTTGCAAAGTAACCAGGGGCAGAAGCCACACCTTTCATTTTAAGAAATCAACACAAGCAACAACGGTTATACTCGTTCCCATATGTTACCTGGTGGCAGTGTGAAGGATGTTTTATAGATACTTAGGTAGAGTTGGCATATACCACTGATGCTACAGGAAATCATAACTGTTTTTGCCATAGTTCATTTAAAGATGTGTTAATGTTTTAAGTCTCTGGCAATGAAATTGCCAGTACCATAGATACTTCTGTATTTTGAGGAGTGATAAGAAAAAGCAAATAAGCAGAGAGCTGTTTTTTTCAACACTGTGCAACTGCAAAATAGTGCTTTCAGAGGTGAATGCTGCACATTTAATGTTACAAACATACACATTATTTAAATTTTCAATCCAGCTCACTGTTAATGAAACGAACTCTCAAACAGCAGTTAGCAGTACTGACTCCTCATAAAAGAGGACAGCAAATATAAGAAATTAATCAAGACCAGAAATTTTTCAGGAAGATAAATTCTGTCAAAATTTAACATGTTATGTAGCTGGGATGCTTAACTGCTGACCTCTGAATAAACATTATTTTAAAAAGAGCACCAAGAGTGACAACTATAGAAACCTGCAATTTCAGTGGCAGAGCAGGACTGAGGCAGTTCTAACCCTCTGCTTCCCAACTTCATTTATCTCCAACACGTAACCAGGTTATAAAACAGGTTTCACTGGGGCAAGAGAGGTGTTGTCAAAAAGCCTTTCTCTACCTTGCAGTGGGGCAGAGAAGCTGGACAGGCAATGGAGTATTACTGAAGCAAATTACAGCTAGGATTTGCAGGAGCATCTGGTGACTGAGCTGCATCAGTGCTATTGCAAGCTGATACGATTAGTGTGCCTTAATCAAATGGGCACTTTTGCAAATCCTACTGTCTCTGAGTAAAGACCCTGTATCTGTAAACTTCTATAGCTAGATTAGTACAAAGGATGGCAATGCTTCAATATAACCTTAATTACTAGGTGTGCTCAAGCCAAATTTCTACCCTTCCTTTCGCCATTGCCCGGTTATAAGCATTATAAGCACTTTTATGTCTTGCTTGAAGCTTAAGGAATTGACCTCTCTGGACATTAAGGTAGGGATCATTAGACTATCCCAAAAATGTTTCATTTTCTAACAGGCGTTTATTACCAGTAGCTTCTTAGAGACTGGCCATCAGGCCTTTACCCATTAGAGCTATACTTCTGTACATTTTGTTCTTTTCTAACTGATTTCCCAACCACTTTATCATCAGAGTTGTCCCAAGAACAATGCTGAATTGTCTTGAAAATCAAGCTGTATTCACTACAGAGTAGGAGGGCATAGAATGCAGTCATTTATTACTACAGTATTTTACAGAATTTATCTGTTAGCATTGTTTATTAGATGTAAATTTTATACTGTACATAGAAGAAATAGAGTAATTTAAAAATAATCAGGAACTTTTCACTCAATACTTTATGATTTTAAGCATTATATCTGACATTTTTCTTACTGAAAGGTAATGGAAATGAAAATTTTATGTCTCTGTTAATGCTGCTATGCAAATTTGCATTTATGCTTTATATATTTTCAGAACATAGACCAAGCATATGTGACCAGTCATTATTATCCATGCTATTGATAAATTAACTGGAAAGATCAACAGACATTTCAAATAGAACCAGGGAGAACAATTAGATCGAAGAATTGGTGTAGACATCCAGGCTCCTACAGACCCCCTCAAGATCAGTAGAAGTGAAGGGGAAAATTTTAAAGAAAAACTTATTAAAGTGAAGGATATATTGTAAAGAACAGAAAGTTCCCCTATTTCCTTCTTATGGGTACTGGCATATAAAGGGAAGAATTAAGCCTATTGACTTCATTCATGATGTTTCTTTAG
This sequence comes from Astur gentilis, assembly GCF_929443795.1. Taxonomy (NCBI): domain Eukaryota; kingdom Metazoa; phylum Chordata; class Aves; order Accipitriformes; family Accipitridae; genus Astur; species Astur gentilis. The sequence goes on from NC_064919.1 coordinate 48,038,283, forward strand.
AGAAATATTTATGATTTCACCAAATCTGCTGTGTTGAATAAGTAAATAAAACTTTTTGAGCAAGAAAGCCCCACTTGATCAGATGATGGGTTCATCTAGCCCACTACCCTGTCTCTACAAGTGCCATAAATAGGTGCTAGAGAAAAGGGAAAACATGTCAAATGTATGTAACCCTTTTTCGTAACAGTTTCCCAGCTAGCAACTATTTTCTGCTCATGGACTTTCTGCATTGCTGTGATTTCTACATGTTCTGTAACCCTCCATGGGCTTTCCTCCACAAACTTGCTTGCTGATTTCATGCAAACTTTCAGCATCCTTATCATCCTTCTCCCTGCTGGAGGGGGAATCAGTTCCTTCTGTTTGTTTTGAATGTGACTTCTCATACTTTCCCATGATATTTATTACTGAGAGGCAGTGAACAGTCAGTTCCCGTCCATCCTCTTCATACTAGTCATGGTTTTCAAGATACATTCTCAATATTTTTTTTTCCCAGATTAACCATTTACCAAGTATTTCCACACACAGAAATAATTTGTTACCTTTTATCATCCCTGCTGCCCTTCTCCAAACATTTCCAGTTAATTTTATCCTTCCTTCTGGGAAGAACCAGAACTGTGCGCCCAAGGTGAACTACAGATTGTTATTGTGACAAGCAGATGTTCACTGTTTTGGTACCTATTCCTTTCCTAATAATTCCTATAAAAAATCAATTTGGTTTTCTTGACCACCACAGCTGACCACTGTGGTAATGATTTCACAGAAGTATCTAGCATAACCCCAATATTTCACTCCAGCGTAGTGAAGAATTTATAATACTAATTGTAAAGAACTGCCATAAAAATTAAGCTGTTTTAATCAAAATCTGGAAGAACAGTAGTACACCTATATGAAGTTCTAATTTATGTAAAATGTAGCTTAGCAAATCATAATGAAACACGGTATCACAGAAGTCTATAGGTGCACATACATAACTAGAAAGTAGAATATACAGGAAATATTTTTCTGCCATTCAGCGTTGGCAGACTATTTATCTTTTAAACCAGTCAACTTTGTTTTGGCTTCTAAAAAAGTGTAAAATTATTCCTGACTCCTCAAATTAAGGAAAGAAAATATCCTTCACAGTAAGACAGATCTCATTGCTCTCTAGTAAAAAAATTGTGAGGTTAAAATGCACATGTAGGAGTTTTGCACTGAATCTAGTTTTGGTCTGAACTACTTGATTTCTAAAGTGCTCACTCTACCCCACGAATGTATGACAGCTATAACATTATCTGTTCTTACATTAGAATGAGGTGGTTTTACTAGCCACTGTGTAGGTGCTGAGTTGATGAAGCAATGAAAATTAAAGTGTACATAATTGTATGAAAGGGCCTGAAGGAATGGGGATTACAGAGGTTCCCCAAGCCTAAACATTCAAATGGACCAATTATATGCCACTGTTCACATTTCATCTCATCTTCCAGCCCTGCAGTTATTCACAAGTCCCTCTTGAGCCCCCTGCGTAATGCAGCCCCACAGGCATCCTTTGCTAGAATGCCTTGGTTGAGATCCTGGTTTTACCACCCTCTAGCCTTCCTCCAGACACTGTTTTGGAGAAATGGAACAAGAGAAGAGCCAGTTATAAGAGATGAGACAACAATGCTGATCAGCTCTTTTGTCTCCCTCTTCTTCTGCTGACCCAAACTCATCATTTTCTCAGATGCAAAAGAAGAGAAGCCTCCCATAGCTGAAGAAAGGAAAAATTCAGTCTTCCCCCTGAAACACCCAGAAGGCAAAACACCAGAGGTTGTTTCTTTTGGGCAGGACAACATCCTTTTCCTTCTCTACACTCATCTGTGCTTTGTCACCGTCTTGTCCCTTCTCTTCTCCTGGAGAGTCCTTGCATCTAAGTATGACCTCCTATGTGTCATCCTGTTTGAAACCACTTTCATTCACCAAACCAAGTGCAAGCATGATGCTGCCTTCTCTACATTGTCCTGTTGATAACTCCCCTCTTCTGTTTTGCTTGGAACACCAAGAGGGAGTACCAGCTGGGCTCCTGACAGAAGGAACAGCCACCCCAGCTCCCTGCACAAACACTGTCACCAAATAGACACAGGACAAAAAAGTCCAGGGAGAAGCATCTCTCACCCTGGCAGCACAGTCTGGTGTAGCTGTGATGCTTAGGTTTTCTGTGTCATAAGGGGAAATTCCTAATTCTGTTTTTTTGTTGGCATTTTGGAACTATGTGATTTTGAATATATAAGCGCTTATTATTTGGACCTGATAAGGTCAGTCGTTTGATATGGAATAAAATAACAGCACTGCTGGTAATCATAGTGCCCAAGTTGCATATATTGGAATGAAACATGTTATGATTTCTGATTATGTCACATCATTAAGCAGATAGGGTCAAGTGGAATTTGCATTATTAACTTAGAAAAAATTAAACCAGTTTCAAATCAGGTAGGAAGATTTAAGAACACAGTCTACAACTTATTATCTCTTTGGAGTAATAATTTTAAGTTGACTTCAGCTGCAACCAATAGAGACCTGGAAACGTATTCTTTCTGTCAAGCCTTCATGGCTGTAGTTTTTTACAGGCTCAGAGAAAATTCTAAATGTGCCTATTCTTTGTATGTAGCCCAATCTGACATCCCAACATCTCTTATGAAGGAGGAATAAAATATTATGGAAATATTTCAGATTGATACTCATGTTTTTTAATTCTCCAGTGGAAATTTATTTATATGGCCTGCATTTTAAAGACAAAACAAAGCCAGGCCCATAAGTTTGGTGTGAGATGTGCCGGACTAATGTGACATTGTTTGAGATATTTAAGCTGGTTAGACATAAACTGGGACTGCCTGTCCAAGTTTCTCATTTCTGCCTTGAAGTACAACTGTGTAGAGTACTGGATCTTCACTGCAGAAGTAGCAGGACAGAGATTTCTGCAAGGAAAGAAACTGCAAAAGATACATTCCAGAATATGTAAGAGCAGATCAAAATATTTAACACATTAAGAAGTAACTAGAAACTGGTGAGATACAAAATTACATTGGAATTCCAAAGCATAAATTGAAAGAAACTTGCCTGTAGTAGATGATTCCCCCAAATAGGCATATCTTTTCTCCCCCCTTTTTTCACTAATAATGCAAGTTGCATGCCTATTTTTCCAAATGTCTCTGTTAACAGCCTCATAAAGAGACCATTTTGTGAAGATTTTCTTAATTCATTATATAAAATTTCAAACTGCTGCCAAATCAAGTGATCACTACTGGGATGGAGGGGGACAGAAGAATGTGGGAGCAGTAATTATAGATGACTAGTTCACAAGACGGGGCATTGTAACAGTCCAAAGATAGCACAGAGGAGTTGCATCAGTCACTTTCACTAAGAAAGAAAAACTGGTCAAAATTTTCAAGAGCCACAACACTTTTTAATATAGCTTCTTTTTACGGGAAATCTGGCATGATGAACCTGTCAACATGAAAGCAATTTTGTAGTTCCTTCAACTTTTATGTCCGGTTCTGGTTAAAAAAAAGATAAAGTCTTTAGGTATATGAACAGACACCAGAGACGGGCGTGGGAAAGAGACAGAAAAGACACTGCTTGAATCACATTAAGACTCCAAAGCTCTTGTGCACAGCAGACATCCCCAGAGGGCTGAAATGACTACAACACTCAGCACAGACTTTCTGAGAAACCATTATCACGGGACAGCAATCATCAACAAACCATGGTTTACTCTAATTCACTGAACTCTGGCACTAGCTTAATCCTGCTCTAGTCTGGAGAACAATATGGCAGAACCTATGGAATTTATGTTTACAGCACAGCTGCAAGGCATGTCCTCCACTGTGATGAGGTATTACCAACAGATGTTATTAACTTTTTAAAAGATTTTCCTGGATATCACACAAAGTCCTGTACAGAAAAAAGATGATCACCGCACCCACCATGCACGGAAATCCACAATTAGCACTGGTATTGGAAACCATTTAGAGCACTAACCACAACAAACCATGGGACTAAAACATGGGTTCCAGGCTGTAAACACACCATGCCAGATGGAGAACTTGGTCCCCCGATTTTGGTAAAATGTCAGCCACGATGTCTGAGCTATTCTTGTAACTACCTTTGTGTCAGACTCATCAGTGTGTGCAGACTGTGCTGGAAGGTAGGAGGGGTACCCTTGCGGACCACTTTTGTCAACTTTATTGAACAAAACATGGGTACTACAGTGCACAGATCCTATATGTATGTAGCTATTTCATTTTCTGTCCTACAACCTGCATTTCTTACTTTTCTTTTACCAGTACTTTACGAACCAGATTTTACTGATTTCTACCCTAGGAAACATCAAATAACAGAGAGATACATTTTAGGCATGTGTCAAACCTCATGTATCATTTAGAGTCTGACAGCCAAATTGTGGCATTTGCAACAGTGCTTTCAACATTAGCTTCTTTATATACAACTTGTGAAGAGATGGTGGATATATTCTGAATGAAGTTACAACAATATTGCTCTCTAATTTGCCATTCAAATGGCATTATAAAGAACAGTTCCAATTTTTTTTTGGTTTTTGTTTCAGATGTCTGTTTTTGTTATGTGATCTGTTGTGTACTTTGATTTCAGTGATAAAGTTGACCTGAAACCAAATGTACTACTTTAGGTAACTCTTATATAAAGGGAAGAGTTTAATAAATGATGCCAGTGACATACCACTTGAAACCAAACCGAATAAAATGCTAGCAAGCCTTGACACTGATGTCGAATAGAGCTAAGGAAAATACTTCTTAGCAGATTAGGTCAAAATGGGTATTTTGATGTTGACTCACAGTTGCCTTTCACCAAACATGAAAGTGGATGGAGGAATTAAAGACAGGATTTTAGGCTTAAGAACTTACATACAAGTCACAGCTACTACTCTGACATTTGCACTAAGTGGGAATGGGAAAGCATTCAGACATATAATGCATTACAAAAGGTAAATGCTTTCTTTTCACTTTTGTTGCATGTACCTGCCCATGTCTGGTCAGAACAAAGCGAGAAGACGCACTTCCAGGAAGAAGCTGGAAGCACCACTGAGGTGGGCAGGGGAAGAAAGAGCAGCCCTCCAGCCTCCACAGTGACTCCTGCAGCCAGAAGTGTGGCAGCTCTTTCCTCCAAAACCTCAATTTGGAAGGTCTGGATCCTTCCATAACACTGCATGCTATTCCTCTCCTCCCAGTGCAGACCATTCTTCTCTGCCTTGTCTCTCACAATGCAATGGAAAATATCAAAGTCCTATGCTTCTTGATAGATCTCCCATGCAACAAACATCTCCCATGTTTGTTAGGGAGGGCGGGAGGCAGAAAAATCTTTTATTCATTAAAAACATCTTGTGGCCAGTTGCTTATCAGACACATAGCAAATCTGAAGCGTGGCTCTTATAAACCTGTTTCTGAGAATGCAAACTTGCACCCTGCAGTAACAGTTAAATTTCTTTTAGAAACACTTCTGCAAAGTTTGGCATTACAGTATTTTATTTCCTGGGGATTTTGGCATTGTAATATTTTGGCATTAGTATAATCTAGGTTTAGCTGTATAGTTAGCTTTTTTTTTTGCTGTTAAGTACCCAGAGATTGTTGACATTTGATTTTCCTGAAAAACAATATCCAAGTTTCAATTGTCCACCTAATGCAATGTTTCAGTCCAGAAATAAATGAATGAGAAAAACACAACTGAAGTATAACTTGATTAAATTCCTGAATTAATCAGGATTGTAGTAATACCTTATAGATAATTTTTCCTTTTAAAAATATGGTTTTAGTAATGCCTACAACACATTTGCATAACTGTGAGTGAAAAAGTTGAAAACATCAGGGAATATGAGCATTTATGAAGCCATTGGAGTGAATGATCAATTTGAAACACTGTCAGATAAACCCTGATTCAGATATTGTGAACAGTACAAGAAACTGTTTTTATGCACTTTACTTATGCTTTGAACATACAGTGCTGTCATGGAGGAAGCGTGTTAATTGTGTAATGATGCAAGCAGCATATTTAAAATGTCATAGTTCAGCAAATCTGAACTAGTTAGGCAGTCCCTTGTAGAACTACAAAGATTTCGTACCTCTGTTCTTGGGTATATTACTTCACCGAATGTTTATAACATTATGTAATTCAATATTTTTTTTAAAAAATGCTCAGATCACATATTATTTGTGACCTATATTGCTCCATCAATGCAAAAATCAGTCATGCAAAAACTAGCAGCATATTTATAGTTTTCTGATCTTATTTAGCCTATAAGAATTCCATGTCATGCAAATATCTGTCAGGGTCAAGAGACAAGGCATTATTTTTTTTACGCCAAGGAATTTTTATTACCTTTCTAGTATTTTTGACTCAGAATCATAACTACACTTGAGAACTTGAAGACCATTGTCACACTGCAATATTTTTCATCCAGGTTTTATTCTCCAGTGTTGATCACTGCTCCTTTACTCCCGTTGGCAATAAAACATTGTTTTTTCCCTTCTTTCTTTCAACAGTCTATACTGATCCAACTTCAATTAAAATAAAGATCACTGTGACTAGTGCTAACTCTTCCCCCCTTTCAGATGAAAGCAGTCAGACTATTTAATAGAAGACCCCTATAACATTCTGAAAAATTTCACACAGATAAAATTAAAAACTGCATAATTCTATCACTTAAATTTTGAGCCCAATAGTAGATAAGTGCATGATGCAAGATATTTTTGTCATATAGTTCCAACTGTTCTGTGACTCAAGTATGACTGTAAAAGCACACACATTTTTCCAAGATGCGTGTACTAAAAGTCTTAGCAGGCTTTTTTTTCCTTTCTCACACATGAATCCATTATTCTTGTTTTCTCCCTGACGTTTTGTCCTAACCATGTGGCTTAAACAGAAGTAAACACATAGTATTCTTTAATAACAAATGAACAATCACCAAATATGATGTTATAAAGTTTCATGACTTTTCTTCAGGGTCAAAGTAGAAGGAAAAGAATAGCTTTGAGACAGAATTTCTTATTAAATCACTGACCAAGAAAAGAAGAAAATCACAGGAAATATAAATTAACTAGGTGCTTCTAGTGTTTCTTGTTCTGAACAGAGGGTCCTTAAAAGGACTGTTGAAAAAAAACCCATCAGCTAGTACTTTAGTCTCAGGAGGTTTGAAACTTGGTTCAATCTGCTGAATTCCTCAAGCAAAGACATGATACAAAAACTCAAGCAGGATTTTAATTTTAAATTCTTGTGTAATATATAACTTTAAGGGTGATCTATACCAGAATTTGATCATATTAACCACAATGTGTATCAACACATAATTATGACCTACATTATATATAATAACAAATATTTCACTGGATTTTCCATCCTATTTTAATTTATGGATTTAGCTTTGCTTGATGTTTGAAAGTTTTACTGAAAGGCCTTCTTGCAGCTTATTCTGGCTTTGACTTAGCAAGACTATTAAGCCAGTCCTACAGTTTCATTTCTAATCCTTGAATTAATATTAGGATTACAATGTTATAGTTAAACTGGGTGGGCCTCATTAAATCTCAAATCCTGCAAATTCTTCTATGCGGGCAACCCACAGTGTCATGACTTTGGAAAATTTGAAGGACTGGAGCCTATCAATGAGGAAAACAAGCCCCTTGCTTTGATATTTCTACCATACTTCCTTGTGCTTTTAGCCACAACAGTTAGCTGATTCTGTGTACTAGTTTCGTGTACCAGCTGCCAGACCTGGTCTCACTAAGAAAATTATACTTCCACTGCATGGTTCCTTACATGCAATATTCTTGCAACGGTATATATGCATGTCTGTGTGTATATATATATGCCTATCTCCTGAAGCATAAAACACAATTGGGGTGGGGGAATCTCCCTTACACCAATCCAGAAATTAACAGCAAGCATGAATACACTAGGCGAAGCCTTGGAAAGAGACCGACTCACGGGCAAAATCTTGTAAACCTTCATCACCCAATAATCTCATCCTCTGGGACTGGGCCCCGTATCTCTTTCTCCCCCCCAAATTTGAAATGAATAGTTGCGATAAGGGCTGTTGGTAGATGATAGCCCCCTGCAGAGAATTAAGCTTATAACTTTTGCACCGTTACAGGAAACAGCCTGGCAAGCCACAGTGAAGGCATTCGAACAGGAAGACAGCAAGAACAGAGCTGTCTCTACTTTTGGTAGACCTTATCCTCTGTTTTTTCCTCCAGCACCTAATAAAATATTTTCATGTGAATAAACATATTTTGTGGAGCAACTTTCTATGAAGTACTGAAATTTTTTACATATCCCTCTTCCTTCTTCCTCATGAAGACTAAGCGACTTCCTTGAACCACTCTTGACTCCAGTTGCAAGCCATAGGCTCAAGGAAATAAGTGTTGCTATGGCTTGTGTTATCAGCTGCTCAGTCCGGGTAGTCACACATGGCTTTTTTTACTTGGAAAGGTATAGGAGAGAAAGTGGAGTTGTGATGTAAGGCATAGCTTAGACCATATAGTGTAAAACATTAACACCACTTGTATGGGAAATAAAATCTCCACCCTGTCACCCCACAAAGACTAAGGTGGAGTTCAGTGTTGCTGAGGGGTCAGACAAGACTGGCCAAACTAGGCAGTCTGTTCATCCACTGATCACAAAATTGGAACTGCAGTCCTTAGACACAAGGTGATTGATGTGAACATTTCTAATAGGCACATCAATTGTTTTTTGGGGTTTTGTTTTGTTAAGATGTTTTTCACTTTTGCCTGCTATGAGACTTGCACTAAGATCTGCAGTGACAGGAATCAGAACACAATCATGCCTGAAGACCCTTATTCCTTGTGCTGAAACTACTTTGGAAAGCAAGATGGTAGGGCCCTTTCATTACATTAATATAAATCAAATATTGTCTGCTAAAAGACAATACATTGCTAATATTAATCATCTTGAAATCTACAAGGTTGTTCAGTTCTACATACACACAAATGTACATACGACTGAGGATAAAAATCACTGCTGCTCTCCAGCGCTATATGTTGAGTGCAGCTTGCAATGTTCCGGAGGATTCTGGAAGGAATTAAACACACAAATTGCAGCTAATTAGAGCTTCTGAGTTTAGTGAATACTTAGTACAGAGATGGAAAAAAACTAGTTGAGGAGCTTAGTCTTGCTATTTGTGAAGTTGTATGATGGGGGTCATTTACAGAGAGGGCATGTAAGAAGCTTTATATTACTTTCTTGTTTTGACTTGTCTTTGAAATAAGGATTTTAATGTAATTTTTTTTTTTTTTTAGAATATGCAGTTTTGAATATGCTGGATATTAAAATCTAGTGACAGGGAAAAAAACAACCAAACACCTTTTACTTAAAAAAGGCTTGTGCAATTTCTCTTTTTTTGTTGGGTTTAAATCCCCTGGAATTTGATTACACAGCACATTCCAGCTATTTGCCCCAGCAGGCCCCTCTATCAGGACTTGCTGATTACTACTTATGCATTGTTTCAATGTGAGCCCTTGAAGGATTTCATTTAATACAGATTAGTACCTTTATTAAACTGTGGTTAATTGAAGCCTCTGAGCTCTGCTAAATATTGTTCAGTGAAGTAGATTAGTTGTTTTAATTTGTTGCTCCCTTACACAAAAAAAATAACACTGAATGAAATAATTACCTTTTCCATTGGGGTACTGATAGTGACAATTGCTATAAAGCTTTTAGTTTTCATGTTTTAAACTGGCAGTTTTCTATCTTACAGAGTTGTTTATGGTTCACCAAACATAGAAACCAAGTTGACCACACTAGCACTCTCTTGGATTGATTTAATTTTTAAAAAGAATAAATTAAGGCCACCACCAAGAATGTCTTACCAAATGTATGACTAAAATCTGGTACTGTTTTCTGTGATTAGGAAAAGAAAAAACAGGAAAAAAAATGTGCTGGAACATCTTTAATTCTTATTTTAAATTTAATTGTTTTCCTAAGGGTTTCTGTAAATAGTTTTTTATCTGACTACTTTATTCTCAGTTGAACAGCAATATTAAGAAAGATTACAAAAAATTTAAGGAATAATCTTGTACCCACCGCAGTCAGTGACTCATTGAGTGTCACTGACTCATTGAAGACTAATTTATTAAAGTATTATTTAGAAAATCTTAGATTCTAAATGAAGATGTCTGCCCCATTATTTTTCACTGTTGACTTCTTAGGGAATGATAATTTAGGTTTCAATTAAAAATAATAGGTCATGTGAGTTTTAATATACTGTCTGTTTAAGTCTGTGACTGATTTACACTGGAAATGCTTTGTTTAAAGATAAAAACTAATCCTTAGTAGGACTTGGAAAAGAGGATTAAGAGAAAGAAAATAACTCACCAAAAGCAACAGTATCTAAAACACCTGGAAAGATACCTCTGCCTCTATGAGAGAGATGTGGTAAAAAAATGGCTCCTGTTTTTGCCCAGCTGAAGAATTCCTGATAAACTAAAAGGCACAGTGAGGAAAGGCTCAGGTCAGAGTCTCAGAGAGATACCTCTGATTGCTTTTTTTAACACAGAGCTCTAGCTAGCTTTGCAAACTCGTAAGAGTGGAATAAAGTTGCAGTGGTGGCTGCATACAACAGATATATAGTCTATACAACCATACTGGCTGCAGCATAGTGGGATTCTGGTTAAGGTGAAAGCTGTTCATTACCAGCTTGGAGAAAAAATGAATAAGTACACTTAATTTATTACTATTGCTGCTGTTGTACTGTTATGTTTCCCATAGCCAAAATAATTCGAAATAAGTAACCTTGTTATCGCAGAGGTGTTTACCAGCATAGAGGTGTTTACCAGCATAGAGGCTCATTATTTACTCTAAGAACAGTTTAGTCTATATTCCATCAATGAGACACTTCACACCAAGTATAACTAAAAATAATAATAAAAAATTTGTACTAGGAATTAATGACATTTTGCACTATTTTTAGCCAGACAGTAGAGCAGGAAATAAACATTGTAGCAGAGATGACTTAAGCAAATTTCAGAGGGGAACTTAGGAGTATCCAAGTTTTAGTTTCATCTTTTGAAATAACATTAGGTGAGGACTGCATTTGGCCAAACTTTACTTTTAGTTTCTGACATGCAAAGCCACTAAAACATATAGCATCAATGAAATGCAGAGATTAATTTGGCCCTGAACTTGTGTGATTTTATCTCAATACTGGAAATTCTATTATGCATCAGGCTTCGGTTATTGAATTTAGTGCTCTCTAATGGAGCTTCCTTGGGTGTTTCCAGATAATATTCATATGTAGTAAAGTGGAGTTAACAGCCCTAATATGTCTGCTACTTCATCTCCAGAAGAGGATCTGCTACAGGACATATTACAACTAAAAATGAGTGGCTCATCTTATGCAACCTGCTGAAGACCACAGATTTACAGCATGAATGAAACTCAGATCAGCCACATATGCTTGAAAAGAAGCACAAGCTCTGCTTATGACAAATGCTCATCTCTGGGTTATCGGGTTATCCTCTTGTGAAGTCACTTCATCAAGACTCTGGAATTTTATGAGTGTCTTTTCACTAAATTGCATTTTTTAAGAGTTTGAATGCTGCTGGACAGTTTGCTTATCCACATGAAGAGTATGTAAAATAGCAGCTATGATGCTTTGGAAGAATAGTTCACAGTTTTCTTCGTTTCAGCCTTTCTTTTCTACACAGATAGCTGGATTCTATGATATAAAGTTGGATTTCTTAAGTTTTTATCATACAAACTAAAAAGTTAAGATCTCCACAACCACAGGACTTCAGTAAGTTTAAAACTGGGAAGCTAGAGGCTCAGAGCAGAACTGCTTTTTGGTCCAAATGTCTAGCAATACTAACAGGATCACCTGGCTTGTTACATTACATTCTTATGCAGACAGCTAGCTAGACAAAAGATATGAAAACTACTGTTTACAGGGGAAAAAAATTGCAAAAGTTAAATAACCACAGCACAGAATAAAAAGGGATGTCACAGGATTTGAAAACTATCAAAATATATCTGAAGTTTCTGAATATTTAATTTAAGGTGTTATTACTCTATTTCCCCTACAGATTCCTCATTAGTGTCAGACTTAAATTGTAAAAGCCATTCAAATGCTGTGGGAAAGTATAGAGAAACAAAGAAGAAAAGAGGATATTTTACAAAGAGATACATGCAACAGACTTATTCTGTAATGCAACATTTGCAATAAGAACAATTTGTTCTCAGTTTATCTTATTGATGATGCCTTGAAGTTTTCACCACAAAGCACATATTGTAATATTAACATATTAGCTAACAGAGCTGAAGACACCAAAACAAGGGAAGAATCCAGTACTGGCATTTTTGGAGATCACCATCAAGCAGACTTTCCCTGTGACAGCAGCTTGAGAAGAGGTTAGTTGCGTTAGTACAGAATAGGTGCTAATTATGAGAGATCTGGGCTAAACTGAATGGTGGCTCTATACACATATGTATGACTTAGAAAATGCCCTGTTTCCAATACCTGAAAAAGAGACAAATCAGTAAATGTGCCAGAGGGATCTTCCATGGGAAAATCTTTTGGCTCAAAGCACAAAAGCAGAACATCCCCCAGAATATCTTTCTGCTCAGGTGGGATGGAGCTCATCTCTGGAAAGCAAAGCAAACAAATCCCGTTGTTTTCTTGAAACCTTTCCTCAGGAAATCCTGGGTCACCAGTTCCCATACACTCCATAGCTGCTGTTTCAGTGGGAATAATTCTGTGCTACAGAGGACAGTGAACATCACAACTGTGAAACCTGCTTCTACCTTCTCTTTGGCAGCTGCCTTTGGAATTGATTCTCTTTCCTAAATGCCTCATTTCTTTCTCAGCTGCAACCAGAAAGTTACCTAATGCTGGCTACCTTTTGCCACTGTTGTGAGCTTTCCCAACTGAGTCAGCAAAGATCTGAAAGCTCATTTATGTTTTTGTCAAGCATTTTCCCTGTGTCAGTATAGGAAAAAAATAAGATCAGCTATGAGTTTTTAAATAACAAACTGTGTCCCCCATGGTATGCTTTAAAGCAAGCTTTATGCAGAAGTATGTCTTATTATTACCCATAAATTCAACTTATCTCTCACTGCAACAATGGAGAAAGAACAATTCCCCCAGTAGTGTGATAGAGTTTTGTTTAATCTGAACCTTTTCAAAGGCAAGAAATGATTAAATCCCTATGCCCTCACTCCATAATTATAAATCAGCTCTGCTATCATTCATTTAAGATTTACCACTTCTAAGTTTTATCTGTAGTTACACTGTCCTTAAATCCAGTAACTTGCAGATTTTTAAAGGCTTAGGCTTTGTAACTTAACCCTTCTCTGTGTAGATACAAACCTACCAATGTTCAGTACAAGTCTCAGATACCAGGTTGCCTGAGTCTTAAAATTAAGCATAGTCTACCTGATTCTCCTTAATGGAAATGAATGCAAAAAGCAAACCATGAAAGTACCAAATATGACAGATTTGGAGAAGAATCTCCCTACCATACTTGTTTACCTTTGTCATTACTGAATGGGATTTTATTAGTAAGTAGACACTTAGGGATTTATTCCCTCAGAAAACCCCACACACATTATTTAAAAAAAAAAAAAAAAAAAAGAATATACACCCCCCCCCCCTTTTCAAAACTAAAGAATCTTGATTCTGATGTAAATTTAAAAATTTTGACAAGCTGAGCTTGTTAATACAAAGTACGCTGTTTCACGCTGAAATATTCTGTCAATATTCAGAAGGCACATTTTGCATACCTCTGTAAGGGCTGTTGCTGTTTAACAGAAATAGTTGATTCTGTTATCAGGGAGAATATCTTGCTATTGACTTCAACAGGCTGAGAATCTGTCATTATATTTTATATGGGGTGTTTGCGGCATAGAGAGGAGGAAGATCAAGGCTGTGATTACTATCTGCAAGTGTTGATACACAACTCTGTATTACAGAGTTTAGCTGCTGTCAGAAATTAAAGGTAGCTATCCATTTCCTAGCTATCTCAAGCATTTGCAGCCAATTTCGTAGCTTTTTATTATTGTCCTTGGAGGAGCTCAACTGCTGTTACCAGTAAGTCAACATAAAAGTTCATTAATTTTATATCTAAAAGGACTTAAGTCTTAGACCAACATGACCTTCACTGAAGACTCCACAACTTTTTCAAGACTATAACCCACAGCTTGAGAAGTACTATTTTAAGTAAATATCTATGGTCCTGCGGTTTTGAAGGACTGTAAAAGGCAACAGTACAGGTACGAGTGGCATGGAAGGTGATGAGATGAGTATATTTAGTATAAAATCTTCAAGGCATGTAGCATCTCCAAACATAGAAAAATCTATCACTGACCTCATTCCCACCAACAAGTGTTTAGTTAAAAGCCTGAGGAGGGCTTTCCTAGTAGGAAATCATTGCCAGAGCATTACCTATATAGCAGCACGTGGTATGCCTGTGAACATCATGAAGTATTTTGGGTTTTGCATATTTATTGCATACATATTTAACCATAGATGATCCAACCTTGTATTCCCAAAACACTAATTGTCACAGATTTCAATGCACAAGGAAGGCAGGAGTCTACCATTTCTTGATTTCAGATGTATTTCAGTTTCTTTAAGCTTGAAATTAAATATGAGATTTATATTTAGTAATTAGTCGTGACAACTTCAGGCAATAGCCTCAACTATGTTAAACAGCTAATATTTTTCTGTTATACTAGTTATCCATTTCACTGCATTTTAAAAATGTTTCATATAATGATTTGAATCTAAGCACAACATGAAAAGTTTAAAAAACGTTAGACATCAATTCACTGATAATTAGAACACATGGAGAGGAAACTGCTAACTCCAGTTTCCAAAACAAGCACATCTTTGTAATTAGCATCCGTCAAAAGACTGAAAAGCTATCCTCAGTCTTCAATCACAGGTTTTCTTTTGTGACTAAATGTATAAATGACTGGCATCTGGATCTAAACATAGTGAGTCAAATTCAGTTTCAATCTCTGTTGACTGAAGTGAGATGTGTGTGCTTACGTAAAAGGTGAATTTGATCCAAAATGCACAAGACACAACTGTTTGCCCAGACAGGCTTAATATCTTGCAAAATTAATTTTCTTTGTAACCAAATCTACAATGTTCTTCCTGCTGTATTAAATCTTCCAGGCCCTAGTTACAACATGAATGATTTATGCAGTCTTTATGTAGTGCCTTTCAGGTAGTTTGCCTGGCGGGGGCGGGGGGGGGGGGGCTGTATGCATTTATTCTAACTGCAGTCAGAAATTAATGACCTCTTTGTATTTCTGTCAAGGGAGAAAACTCAAGGTTATTTTTAAACCTTTATTGCTTATTTAATGATGGCGTAAATGCCTTTTCCCCTGGGACTCTACGTGTGTCAAGGCTGGCCCTGTGTTCCATAATTGCTAGAATCTCGCTTCCAGGGTGTGCAGTAAACACATTAACACACTTTCAACACATTGCCATGAAGATCCAAAGGGAATAGGGGAAAACCCTGCAAGAGGGAAACTTGAACACCATGTGTCTGTACCCATTTCTGGAACTGAAATCAACTTTGTTGGTTTAGAATGATGAACAATAAACACGAATCCTCTACTGAACATGGTAAAATATTTTAAGCAGCAAAATATTTGGGATGCTTTATCTCTGAAGTTTTAGTTCAGCTTTTTGTAAAAAAATCAACAAATTCCAAATCCACTACTGAGTTTTCTGGAAATCACAGTATTCTTAAAAATAGCTTTGTTTCCCTTAACATTTTAAAAGCAGCATATAAAATGCAGCCAGCAACAACAAATAAAAAAAGTAAAAAAAAAAAAAAAAAAAAAAAGTTGTCCAAAGACTTCCTTCTGTGCTGGTCCTTTAGAAAACCAGACTTCACACAGAAAATTTGTGGAGAATCAGTATGTTGTAGTAGAGATTCTGCAGTTGATACAGCTAATTCAGCACACTACTAGGGTTAAGGGAGAAGAAGGAAGAGTTTTTTCCAAGTTGTGCAGTGTGGTTTCTGTCCTTTTTCCCACTTCTTGGTTCCACACAACATGTAAGTGCATGGCAGACCATTGTGCCCTGTTGTGCCATGCCCAACAGGGACCTGCTGGTCACAGGACCCAAGCTGAGGGTAGGGTACCTCACATATTGGAAAAGGAAGGTATCTGATGTCTTTGTGCAAATGGAGTAATATAATCTGACCTCATAAAGTCTACATTTGTTTAGCAAATTAGTGAAATGATTATGCTTTGTTCATCCCTGATATTTCTGCTCATCTATGCAAATTTAGATAAATGGATTCAGTTGACTTACACTGTGCATTAAGATTAATATAATAGCACATAAGACTTTAATAGATACCAAGTCCTTTTTGCTTCCCCCCTATTTCCCTCCACCAGTCTCCTCCATCCTATAGTAATTTATCAAATAAGCCACAGGACACATCAATTTCTTTTACTACAAATGAACTGTACTACAAATCATTTTCTGAAAACACTGACACTAATGCAATTATGGTGACATGATCTGCTACTTCAGGATCTCATCTGAAATCATAACAAATGCATCTCTTACAGGAAAAGTCTGGTTTAGTGATGTTTTTACAGAGTTATGTATAGAATAATTTCAGTAATGTATTGCAATTAACTTGTCTCCATATTACCAGTGCCTCATGGACTCACTACAGGTTGTATAACACAGTCCTGCTATTTATCTTATTTTAACAGTCTTGCTTACACACTGACGAAAAACTGCGTGACTTTTAAGACTGCTCTACTGATAGTTGAAATTTTCACCACAAAACTTAAAAACTTATTATAGGTGGGAGCACTGGCCTTTTGAGAAAAAGAAGGAAGTTAGAATTTAAGCTGAGAAATAATATTAGCAATTTTGTTTAAAATTCACTGACAGCAGGATGCTTTATCTAATGTATATAGTCCCAACTTTAGGCTTGTGAAATAAATTGTCGTGAGTGCAAAACTCATGTTTGCTGCTTTTCTAGCTTCAGTGGAGACCTGAGTTACAGTTTACCACTGACAAAATGATTAATACGATTGCCCAACAGCTGAACAGGAACCTCCATCTTGAACTACATCAGAAACAAGGACTAGGTAAGTTAGGCAAATTGTGGAGATTATGTTGTAAACACTTTTATCTTTTACACTCCTGTTCCTCTCCCTATACCACAAGATTATTTAAAATAAACTCTGCCATAAATGAAGCAAATTATTGTGAGACATTGTGATTGTGTTAAAGAAAAATTAAGAGGAAACAGGAAAAAAATCAGCCAGCAATTGAAAAACTCTAATGAAGATAATAGATTTTCTTTTTAAAAGCTGCAAAATATAATAATTAATGGAGACTATGGAGTACACTTCTAGAAAACCTAACTGGATTATGATAGATAGATATTGATCAAACAGATGTATAACTAGCTTGGAAGTACGGAATTGGTCAGCCTTGCAAAGATAGTTTTGCTACTGTGCATGCAGATATAGGATGCCAGCAGCTTTTTTTTTTAATCAATACTATGATAGCTAAAAAGGAACATGCAGAATTTCTGAACGTAGAGCTATTTTAAATGCTTATGCGTCTTAGTGAACCAAGGATCTTTTTGCTAAATGATTGCCTTCAAAACAGCTAATAAGAGGAAAAGATCTTAAGCAGCAAAAAACAGTCACTCCAGAAAGCTAATTTTAGACATCTAAGTAATAATCATTAAGCCAAACTGAAATCAAGACCTCTAGAAGTCAGTAATATTATTTTTGCTGCTGATCTCTTTTTCACCAACTGCAGTTTTGCCTTTAACTTGGTTACAGTAAGCAGCATGTCAAAATTACTTCTTTTTGTATGTCTCAAATACATGTACATCCCTTAACCTTCTTACTCACTCTCAACATCTTCACAGGTGTTTTCCTTGTGAAACACAGATATTAAAAAGCTTCACAAAATATTATAGGGCTTTCTACAAAGCCACTCTAAAGGGAGAAGTGATGCCAAACATTGTGCAATCATGGGTTGCAAAATGTGAATGCCTCAATTGGTCTATTGGACCAGAAAGATGAGCCCATTTTTAGTAATGTCACTTCTAATACATTATGGCAGTAAAGAACAACTGAACGGCTTATTTCCCACAGATATTTTCAAAGCCTCAGAGACTGTCATTTGAACCATTCTTTAATTATCTCTGGCGCAGACTTCAGAAAGCTCCGTGCAGCTGAAAGTGAGAACATTAAGTGAAATTTGCTATAGTCCACTAGCAGTAATTATGAAGCTCATAAAATGTAAGAGTCAACATTATGCAGCATGTAATAGCAATGTAAACACTAAATAATATTGAAGATTAGTTGGAAGATCACTGCTTTTGTTATCCTAGAGATCCTGGACTGGAGAATGCTGAATGATCTCCATTCCCACTGAAATACATGGGTGTTGTAGCCACTCCATGTCCTATGGAACTAGAATTTCAGCTCTGATTTCTCCCTATGTGACACAGCTAAGTCAGCACACAAATGCTGGGTTGGAGTCTCCCTTTTGAGACAAGGTTACATCTCCAGTGAAAATACAGAGGACATGTGGGGGGACTGCTATTCCATATGCCAGACATACAGATTGCTTTCTTGTCTCATCTTTTGCAGAACACATGGGCTTGTAGTTTCTCCTTTAAGAGTAAAAAAAATTTCTGTTTAGTCAAAGACAGTTCTCACAGCCTGTTTCTTAGGCCTCGATTCAGCAGAGCATTTGTATACATAATGAAATTCGATAGTCATATTTTCTTAAATTTAAGCTTCAACAATACCATGAATTTTACCTAAATACTTTTCCAAATAGAGATGCTTTCCTGAATTAAGGCCTCAGTCTGCCAGAGTCATTAAACAATATTATAAATACAGTCTTGGATTTCATAAATTCTTTCAGCTTTTAAAATGCACTAATTAGTTTTAACAAGAGACAAATACATCATTTGAAAGGAGGGAAACAAGTACTTCTCCTAGACAGCAGGATAACTTAATGCCATAGGAAAACTATTATTTATACTGAACAATTAAACTGTAATAAAAAGTGAAAAAGTAAGACACATAAGGAAACAAATAGGCATCCTCACTTGGAGTGATGTTTAGCTCTTCCAGAACAGATCTGCCAAAGCATTGTTACAAAATCTAAATCTGATCCTTGTAGGGTTCAGTTATGGAATTTAGTTATCAGGCCTGAAAGTAGCTCATGGTCACAAGAGCGTTCCAGACACCTTTAGAAGGCCTTGAACAGAATAAACAAGAAGATAGAAAAGGAAAGATCCCAATTAGAAAAACACAGGTGCACATTCCATGATAAAGGGAACTGGGCATAAACAACCTCAATTCAGGGTCTTATCTCGACCAATTGAACTCAGACAAGTCTTGCATGCCCTAATTAACACAGCCAATTATGTTCAGTGTTTATGAGCGTGTATAGAATGAGTATAACTAACTTCATCTTATGTTTATGCGCGTGGACAGTATCATTGTAACCAATCACCGCTTATGCTTGTGCGCGTGGACACCAAATGCTTGCATGCAGCAGACAATCAAAGTTTCTAAATGACTTAGAGAATTGTATAAAAATGATCAGTTAAGCTCAATAAACTGGTGACTTTAATCATCATATTGGTGTTCTATCATCCGGGCCCCACACAGAATAATCCCTAAACCCTACAGATCCTACACCAACTTGCCCAGCAACAAGCTTGAAAAATACCAATGTGTTGGTGATTCCCCACTGACCACATGGTTCTGCCGTTTAGAGAAACTGGAGTGGAATACTGCTTGATATACTTTATTATAAAGTAGCCTTCTCAAGTTAGCCTTCTCTTTAATGTATTTTTTATTAACATTTTTCCCTTATCCTGGTTTTCATTCATTCCCCTCCCTGTAATAATAGATCGTGCTTCATCTTTACCTGGATAATTTTCAGTGTCTCTCTTGCTTTCCCTTTACTTGCTTTTATTAGGTTGCACTACCTACCTCCTCTTCTCACTCTTCTCATTCTGCATCTGTTCCACTCTTTTCTAACTTGCTCTTTCAACCTATAAATTGGCACTCTAATCAGTTGATCGAGTTGAACACCAAATAGTCAACTTCTGTCCTCAAATGTGTGACTAGCTCCCATGGGTATACCTTTGGGTGCTTTGTTTGAGTGGGTGATATGTATGCTTTGAAGGCTGAATTTAGTTCACTTGCACAATGCTGGATCACTCTAACCCTTATTTGACTACTGAGCTTAGATTCTATTATTGTTCATTGTTAAAGATTGTAATTATGTTGACCAAAACAGAAGATTTTTTTCTGAATGGGATTAATCTAGCCAAACCCCTCCAACTCTACCTGAAACACCATCCCTGGTAAAAGCTGGAAGAACAACTGCGTCACAGTAATTTTCCCATGGAAATACACTGTTCAGTTTCTATCTCCACAATGGAACAGTCAAATACTGCAGATGGAAAGAGCTACCTTGCCAGCAAAAGCAGAGCAAACCTACGGTTTGTCAGACTGTAAGCCTGGCAGCAGACAAACTGTGATGGAAAAGAAGTATTACACGATTGCATCAAATAAATCTGACTACTAAAATAGTTTTCAGCTCTTCCCCTTCCTAAATAAGCAGGGAGCCTGAAACAGTATCTCAGGGAAAATAATCAGAGCATCCAGCTTTATCAGAATGCTGGCAAATTATGGGGAATAGCAAAGGATGAATGTAAATATCCAGTGCAAATATCTAATTTGCAATTCTGAACATTTTGATTATACACTGTAATGGAACAGACAGCACATTATGTCTGATTTATTTTAAATTTTATAGAACAGAAAAAGAAAAGAGACAGAACAAATGTTATGTAAAACTAATGGAAAAAATTAGCTGAATAGTACTAAACACAAATTTTCTTTAAGGGTACTTTTAAAAATGTCCTTTCCCTGCTTAAAGATAAGATAGAAAATAGTTTTCGGAATAACTGAAATTTTAGTAATAAAGAGCACAGACATATTTTTCAGAAAATGATTTATCCAATTTGAAAATGTCCTCACCTAGAAGGATTGTCCTTTCATGCAGGAGAACTAGATTGCCCTAATAAGAGTCTTTAAAGATTGTTCATGAATCTTGGCTCTTGACTGAAACACTAAGCACAAGCTCTTATGCACCAAGTTACTCCAGCCATGGATTTTAAATTTATTGGACGTACAAATCCTTCACCAACAGAATCTAAAAGAGAAACAACCAGAGCACAAGATGCATTCAGTCCTTTAGCTTTTTGCTGAGAAAAACAGACCCTTGGTTTGCTATCTATTTTCATGTGTGCAAAGTTAAAACCTGTAACGTGGCCAAAGGAGACCAAGAAAGGCAGCTGGAAGACTGTTAGTTAAAGAAGCCCTAATAATGCAGCAAACTTATTCACCTTCTTTTACATGTCATAGGAGAAACACTGCACTTCCTTCATATGCTTCAAATAGTTGATTCTGTTTGCTGCCTAATCCAAAAATCCCCATTCATGTTTAACTACACAGTTACACAGTCACTGGTAAAGAGTCTTGCCTTTGTCAGGACTGAAGGTTAAAGATACCAAGGTATTTATCACCTTAGGAAATATCTACTGTTAAAAACTAGTAGTTACTAACATCACACCATAAACGGTCTGCTTTAAGGAAGGTATGTTCTCCACAAAAACATATGCAAGGAGGGAGGTATGTTTGTAGGTAGATAACTCGCTTTCCAGAGTAATGCTCCATTAATTTCGTACATGAACACTGTTCTTTTTGCTGGTTTGGCTGTCCTGTCATTACATATCATCAGCGTTAGTCTGATGTTATTATGGACTTCCAACCCAGGCCTGCATAGCTGTGCTTGTATGTATGCTTGCTTTCCATGGCGTATGTTGGAAGCTGTTGATAGCTGAGGCAGCATCTCTGGCAGCTTATATTCTTTATAGCCCTTCACACGTGAT
The DNA here is from genome assembly GCF_929443795.1 of Astur gentilis. NCBI lineage: Eukaryota > Metazoa > Chordata > Aves > Accipitriformes > Accipitridae > Astur > Astur gentilis. The sequence continues at coordinate 48,060,260 of NC_064919.1, forward strand.
AGAATCACAGCATATTTAAATACCTCTGGCCTAATGATTTCAATGTGGAAGAGCAAAGAGGTTCATATGAAAGTTGAGAATCCTGAAAGTTGAGAATCCTGAAAGGATGCTTGGAGGCAAAAAAATCCTTGTGCTTTAGGGCCAATGTAGAGCTGGCTTGCCGCTCAAGTCATAGTCTTATTCAGCACTTATGCTGTACCACCATCCTCCGTGCCAGTCATTAGCTAAAGCTTTGGTTTCTGGCCTATTAGATATTAAGTGAAGTCTCCTAACTCACTGTCCTGATTTTGGCTGGGATAGAGTTAATTTTCTTCTTAGTAGCTGATACAGTGCTGTGTTTGGGATTTAGTGTGAGATTAACATTGCTAAAACACTGATGTTTCAGTTGTTACTAAGTAGTGCTTGTGCTAAGTTAAGGATTTTTCAGTTCCCCGTGCTCTGCTGCTGAGCAGGTGCACAAGAAGCTGGGAGGGACCACAGCCAGGAGAGCTGACCCGAACTAGCCAAAGGGCTATCCCATACCGTAGAATGTCATGCTCAGTATATAAACTGGAGGGAGTTGGCTGGGAGGGGCGGATCACTGCTCTGGCATCTGTCAGCAGGTGGTGAGCAATTGCATTGTGTGTCACTTGTCTCTTCTTGGGTCTAATTGATCTCTTTTTGGTTACATTCCTTTTCATTATAATTATTATTATTGTTATTATCCTTGTATTGTTATTATTGTTATTATAGTCTAGTTTAGTTTAGTTATTAAAGTGTTCTTATCTCAATCCATGAGTTTTACTTTCTTCCCTGATTCTCCTCCGCGTCCCACTGGGTGGGGAGGGGGGGAGTGACCGAGCGGCTGCATGGTGCTTAGCTGCTGGCTGGGGCTAAACCATGACAATGGTGCAGATGCATTCAGAATCTTTATGCCCACCTAACATGACTGGGGAGGCAGACCTCATTTAGGCACAAGGCAGTGCTATATTTGTGACAGTTTCTATTGCACTGCAGGAGAGGAGTACTGCATTAACAAAGATGATCAGTTACAAAAAAAATCTTCAAATTCAAAAGGTAACTGTCACTTGTTTGTTAAGCAGAATTTCCATGGACAAGTAGTCCTTGATCTCTTAAGGGATATGCACAAAGATAGTTATTGGGTTTGATGCAACCCAGCAAATACACTATGTCAAATACATGTCATGAAGTGCATACACTGCATAAAAAGCAGACACACCTCTAAAGGCATCTTACTTTCAAAAGTATCTTGCAGAAGTCTTTACTTGAAGAAATAAGACTGTAATAAGATAGGGTAACTTAAAGGAGTTTGTAGACGTTTAGTAAACACAAATTGTGGCATCACCATCTGTTTATGTTGTGTTGAATTATTAGCATACTCTGATTATTAAACTACATCCATGACTCAAAATTTAGAATATCGTCCTCAGTTCCAGTCTATTTATAGTCTTAATACAATTAAGCTGCTAGCCTGCCATGCTCGAGGCAAGGTGGTTCCCTTTGGCAAAATTAATCATGGAAACAACCCCCCAGATAGCTCCACTCCCACTGCTGCTCTTAGCTGGGAAGCTAAACTGCCCTCTTCCTTTCAGCTTAGCTCAGCTCAGCTCAGCATCAGCTCACCCCCGCCCCCGCTTGGGCTGGCACCTCAAACAACTGGTCTCTAGATAGTCATATGTTGAAGCTACTGCCTAGCTGTGGTGATACCACTCAATTCAGGGTTAAACATGCACTGTCCTTTAAGAAGGACCATAACTCCATAGCTTCACTATGCAAGCCTGATTACTTTGTATAAACGATGCAGACTTTGCTAATGACTATGGCCTTGAAGAGGAAACTAGGGAAACACCCTGGCCCAGAAGGGCCCGAAGGCCAGACAATTGCCAAAGCAGCATGAACAGGGGGAAAGGTAAAGGTGGCAGGGTGAGATCACGACTTCCAACTCAATTCCAGGCTGGAAGAACTTGCCCCTCACCACCACCTGCAAGGAGCATGTGTGCTAATTTACATAGCAAGCCAGGCTAATTTAAATATAACTGGCCAATAGTAGATGGGAGGGTGCCTACTAACCAAAGAATGTAAATTTAGGTGTCTTTTTACTAACCATGTACCAGAATAAATATGTTGTATTTCTTTGGTGTGTGGTGCCAGCTTTGTGGCGTCACCACCTGGCATCTGGCTCTGCACAGACATGAAATAAATAAATATTTCGGCTCTGTATGTATGATTGGCTTACCACACAGTGGGTATACTGAACCCCCCTTGTGGGACAACAGCTACGGCTGCTTACCTGCTTCCCGCAGGCAGGGACCATCTTGCCCTCAATTCCAGACTTGGTCAACACTGGTCTGCCAGAACTGCAGTTCCACAAGTTTCACCAGGAGTTTCACCTGCAGCCAGGAGTCTCACCAGGAAAGGGTTTGGCCCACTCTTTAGACTGACTAAAGGATGTGTCTTCATTATCAGTTTATGCTTTGTAGTGCGTTCCTTATCCAAAGAATATAAAAGACACTGCATGCTCCTTTAACTGCAAAAGTAATTTCTTAGTTACTAGGAACCACCGAACACACTTTTGTTCATCCTTAGGCAAAGGCAAAAATCTGTATTTCCAGCAGTCTGGACTACTGAAAGGGCTAGAGGTTTGAGTCTTCTGGAAGTTCAGCAGCTTGCTGTCACAGACTCTGCAATTCGTAACTCACTGTTAGCTTGAAACACAGGATTTAATGGCTGCAACAACAAAGACAAATACTAAATGGGGTTGTTTCCGTCATTTCAATAAGTCCCACCCCACACGTATCTCTGTGGTTAACAGTAGTTTAGATATCTTTTCTTCACCATTACCTACTTTTTATCCTGAGATAAATACACATACAGCAAGAACTACAACATAAACGTCACTTTTTACAAAGAACAAGTATCAATTACTGTAAACTCTTTCTCCAACGTCAACTAATTCCTAGATGGTATCAAAATATATCTGGAGGACGAGTTTGACATAAGATGATGATAGTGGCTTAGTGGACTATCTTCAAACAAAAACTTTGCCTCTGGATTTATTTTGGCAAAGAGAAAGAAGACCCAGAACTGATGCTATTGAAAAAACACTCAAGATTTTTTTACAGGGTATATTGAAAAAAACACCACCACCAAAAAATCCAGTAGCTTTCTGGAAGAATTTCCTTGGCTGTGCAGTGATAATTTCACCATCTGTTTCCAGACCTTTTTTTCACAGGAAGTTTACTTTCGGCTAGTAGTGTATCATTGACACGTCTGCAAATCATTCATGATTTGACAGCTAACAAACATTGTCATCTCTGCAAGCATTTTCACCCTTACAAATAACCTCTCTTACCTTATCATCAGGAAAAAAGTGGAAACTGAATGGCTTCTATCAGCCAAAAGACTATAAAAGTAGAAGGAGCAACTGGAAACCAAGGAAAGATTCCCCCCCCCCCCCCCCCCCCCCCCCCCCAATCTTTAAGCTTGTGGGACCATTTTGGTACAGAGACTGGAATCTCCATCAAGACTAATCATTTTCTGAAAAAAAAAACCCAAAAAACCAAATGATAAGAGCCATTATTCAAAATGCAGATGGGGAAAATATTATCAAGTTTTAAGCTTTAGTTGTTTTTATTAGATTTTCACAACCTGAAGTCATACCGTGTAGCACAAATGCATTCCCCACCTTTGCTCTATAAATCCTTTCTCATGGAAAAAAATCACAAAATTGTTCCCTTGAAATATCTTTCATGTCTTGAATTTGCTAAGTGAACAAAGTCTATCATTAGTTGCTGTTGAAACACTGGCACTGTTATATTGAGTAAATTTGTAATTGCCTGCTTTAGTGTTGAAAATTATGAGTAATTGCTGCTTCAATAATTAGCAGCATTCTGAAGACCATGGCCACAGCACTGGAAAAAATTAAGATTCTGTCCATCTTGTATATAAAATAGTACTGCTTTTGTTGCCTAATCAATATACTAATTTAAAAAACCCAAACAAACAAAAAAACAACTGAAAACTGTATATGAGGATTTCATATATACCTGACTCTTACTCCTTCTCTCCTTCCCTGCCAGTGTGCTTAGTGAGCTGAGAATGCTTCACCTTCCTTTGTACTTTTAATTTGCAGATTCCATTTATATAGACATCAGTAGATAACAGCAAAACATACATGCATCATATATAATAGTTTAAGAAAGCATCTAATAAACCCTAGTGACATGAAACTATTCAATGCCTTCCTTACTTGGTCTCTACAATGATAAGAGCCAAACAAACATAACAGTTTGCAAATAGCATTTGGAATTTGGAGTGATAAAAATAAGGTGGTTAATAATAATACCTTGTATCATCTAAAGTAATTTTCTTTAGTTCTAAAACTGACACCCAAATATGAGAAATTGTGGAAGAAAAAACTCATAAGAGCTGTTTTATTTTGCTTTAACTGTGTACCTCGTACTATCAATTTTCTCAGATGATTTAAAAACCTGCAAACTTATTCTTTTCAAATCATACTTTAAAACAAGTAACACTCTAGTCATCATCGTCATCTATAATATAGTTGTGAAAGTAGAAGATGGTCTATGACATTGGTTCAGTAATATCTGGTCCTACAGGTACTATTTTCCACCTGAAAATAATGAATAATTTAAGAATCAACAAAGTAGAAGAGTAGAAAAAAAGGAGAAGAAACTTTTCTAGCTCTTTTTAGACTGTATCAAAATTAAAGCAGCCTTGTCAAGGAGGGAACATATAAGAAGCAGTACCTTCTGAAAAGCACATCTATGCCACTTGCCACTCACATAATTGTGCTGGGAACCAGTTTCGTTGACTGATTTCTTATGCTACACTGTACACTGAGAAAACCAGCTTTTCTCCCTGCTTCCATTTGTTTCTCAGTAAGCTGGGGATACTATTACTTGAAAGCCTCATAGATAGGAAGCATAGTATCTAAAGTGTATGAATTTAGTTATGCAATATTAATTGAATTATTAATAATTTATATTGCACTAAGTCATAGGACCACCATCTGAACTCAGAATCCAGTTGTTGCTGGCACTTCACATAGAAATACGGGAACTCAAAGCTCAGACTAGTCTAGACAGTGAGTAAGTGGAAACACAAGCAAAGGTGCAATAGTGGGAAGACAAGGTTGCACTGGCAGTACCAAAATTAATTATTAGAACTCAGTTTCCACCTATTTCCACTGAAACTCTATTATAAAAATGTTATCTTGTAATCTGACTTTGCTAACAGCCATAGCCTGTTTTGAGCCACAAATGTGTCTCCCAAAGCCTCTCTCAGATATATCTGAGTTCTTTCAATTTCTTTTGATTGCACCTTCCTTTCTTCTTGCCAGTCTCTCTACGTCTGACAATTGTTGGTTGTTACAGACATACACCCCCGTAAACACTCAGTCTCATTCATCCATACAGTTTACTTCTAACTGGCCCTCATTTATCCCATGGTTTGGCCTTGGATTCCTAATTCGCTCAGCTCTCTTACACTATGAAAGATCTTAAGATGGCCAAAGGTCCCTCCAACCTTTCTATTCTGTGACTCCATAAAAAGCAAATGTTTTTCCTTAATTTCTGTTCACTGGTGCTTACTCTGCAAAGTGTCTCTATTTCATCAGCCTGGCTCAGTTGTACAGGGTGTGTGGAACATTCAGGCTTTGGGGTGACTGCCACAGATTTGCACAGATATAACTGCTGATGTGATAAGGGTGTGATACAGTTTGCAGGGTGATAAGAGCTCTTCTATGCCATCACAGGGAATGGTTACTCTAGTACACAGAGCTTCTCATCTGTCGATGTGAAGAAAACTGTGTAGCACAGTAAGAACAGTTATAATTTAAAGAAGACTTCAGGACATGTAGTTATTTTTTTTTTCCTTTTCCTTTATCTTTCTTTTCTTTGAGCCCATGATTATTCTGGGGGACATGCTGAGTATCCACAATGCACCTGACTGTATCCTTTTGCAGAGATCACTGATTGTATGCCACCACCTCTCTGGATAAAGCAAGAAACCATCCTGACATGATGCAGAAAACTCTGCAAGACCAAACGTCTTGGAATAAAGAGCAGCCTGTAGGCTTTGGCACTCATTACAGCCTCAGAAATATATCCATGGTGAATCTTTGCGAGGAAGAAATGTTCGCTGCTGGATTGTGGTGGAAGGAGCAATATAGGGCCAATGCTTTGACTGAGGTACGGGCAGTGGTTGTCAGGAGCGTAAGGGTACGCCACTATGAATCGGTTTAGGGGTATGGTGTTACCACAGCCAAATGCCTGACAGCAGGCAGAAGTACAAAGCAAGATTCAAGTTTGCAAACTCAGATATTAATACTCAAGCAATCACTAAAACCAAAGTAAAGCGTGAGCTGCAAAACTGAGCCTGACAAAACACTCAAGACCTAAGCCATGCTAACCTTTGTGCTGGTTTAACTTCAGGACTCATATTAGCGGATAGCTTGGATGCATCGGCATGAGTTGAATCAGCCTTTTTATTACAGCATGCAAATATGTAGAGTCAAGACATCTGAACTACAGGTCAGCAATTTTCATAAGCTTTCTTTTCCAATGCTTACTGGGAATAAAGGCCAGCTTTAAGCCTGGGGCATTAAAACAGAGAAATGTATATTATTACATAAGAAACCTCAAAACTGCCCATTTACTGTATTTTAGTACCTTCTTGCAGTTTGCCCTTATAAAGCTGCTCCTTACTAGATGACTCCTTAGAGAGAATTTAAAAAAAAAAAAAAAAAAAAAAAAAAGTTTTTGCTGGAAATCCTTTAAAGGAAGCAAAATGTAAGTGTCAAGCTACATGTGAAAAGCTCTATGCCATTACTCCCTTGCATTCCCTATATAGAAACTCCTGACATTTCAAGTCTCTCTGTTAGTACTGGAGTTCTTGTTTCTAGGTCACTGAACCTGGACAATGTGGAGGACTTGGATATAGTCTGCAGTGTAGCAGAGCTCTGCACTTGAAACAATTATCTGAGTTTTCTTTGTTGCTTAAATGAGATTCTACTCATCACCAGACTTTTTAAAATCTCAGCACATTATTATGGTAGAGAATGACTGACAAGTTTGGTTGTGGGGATTACAGCCTTTATATGTACGTGACAAATCAGCACCATCTAAAAAAAAGGGGGGGGAGGGGAGCGGAGAAGGGTATCCCAGAGCCTAAATGAGAGGTGGGTTCTGATCACTGCTCTGCTCAGTGATAGTCTTTCCCTTTTCTCTCAAATTATAGGATGTCATCTTACTTTCAGTTATTTAAAATAATGAGTCCTGAACTTTCACAAGACAGCCATGAGTGGAACTGTTCGTATCCGCTTTTCCAAAGTATAAGACAATTTAGAGACTACATCAGGCAAAAATAAAATCCCATCAAACATTCTGCAGAAAGCATAAAGGAGTTCAGTTGTAGATTTTATGTTGCTAATAGTTATAACTTTTATCTCACTGCCAGAAAGATGTATGAGGAATTTGTAATACTCAGTTTTGAAGAATGCAAGTCATTAATAATTATATATTTTTTAGCAAAGAGGAAACAATTCTGCTAAATAAGAATTCAAATTCTGAATTTCTGTTTATTTAACCAAGCACCTTCTACACCACTAAACAGCTGCATTACCAGTAGAGCAGTGGAGATCCACTATGCTAAGTACCACACATTTTCATGTAAGTTTATCCTGATGCATTTAAATATGGGTCAATTCCGAGTCATAGCATGCCTATTCTTCCTTTGTCTGAGTGTTAAAAAAGCAGTATCTTCCAGGGCAGACAAGAAGGGAAATGCAATTTCTCCTTTACAATAGCTCTTTTCTACTTCCTCATTGAGACTGCAAAACATAGCCTTTTTCTGGAGATGAAAAGCAAAATACAAGCATTAAATAACATGATTTCAGTACATTACCGATGGATGAATAACAATATTGGATCTCTGAGTTCATAAGCAAGAATATTAAGAGTATGACAGCTGGAAAAATAACTTTCCTCCCATACTGTTAGCATTTTCAACCGAGACAGCCTTTGGGGCCTCATGATGCCAATGGAAGAGTACCCTCATCAATTCGTTTGAAATCCTACCAATGACACATTTTATTTTAGCTTTCACTAAAACTCAGCAAGCCTCCAGCCTCTTTTAGTGTAGAAAATGGCTATAAAACACCATCTGATTATTAAATTTAAAAATACATTGTTGATTTTTCTAGAAATTTGCATTATTCAAGGCTAGCTTTACAAACAAGCCCCCAATCAAACATTCTCTTCTTCTCAAAAGTCGCTAATCAAACACAAAAGACAGCAGAAGTTTCCTTATTTTGAGACATACACTGTGACAACATTAGCATTTAGACTGGTAGTGAGTTTCTGAAGTGAATCCCTATATTACTTCCCTCACTAGTTTGGCTCGTGGACAAGTTTCAGTGGGTATGAATTAGATTCCTTTTGGAAGAAACTAAATGGGAAGACCTTTTCTCTGTGGTTTCTGAATGCGTGCCAGCCTGAAGTGGGGACACAGGGCTGATGAGTGGGCTGTACCAACATGAAGTCCCCCAGGACATAATACACAGTGGGTGTGCCAACAGACGGTCTTTAGACCGCCCACTGCCACAACAAACAGGTAGCAGTGCTTTGTGTATGTGTAATAACCCATACTGCACTGGTTATTTCATATTTTATATGATTATCTATACCATCTCAAGGCCCTTGTAAGGCCCGGGTCTCAGGAATGTACAAATACGGCAATTCTCCTGCTTTACATGCCTAGTCTACCTTCTGTCGCCATCCCCACAATTCATCTATTGCCCTCCTATTGTTTTCATTGATTTTTCTTTTCCTAATATTTTCGTGATGGCAATATCAGTTCCTTTGGCCTCCTAAATGATACAGCTTGATGCAGTCTGTGGCCCCAAGGAAACAACAAAATTCATAAACAGGTGTCAAAAGAAGGTCTCAGGCTTCTCTGATAGCAGGTAATCTGGTGGCAATGCTGTGCAAGAAGAGGGTAAATGATCAGGTAACCTAGTGGCAATACCAGGCAAGGAGAAGATAAATGACCAACAAAATTCAAGAAAAGGAAGATCACTGAACTGATGATCTGGGACAATAGCCACACCCTGAAGATATGCCCCTGCTGTAGCTATCTTGAACAGACCTTTTGGTATAAGCACACCACAGATCCTGCTACCTGCCCGGGTGCCCATGGCTGCAGACTCAGGTTCATTACATGGGGCAGCCTGGAGGAGATCTCGTCATATGGGGTTTGCATTCCTTGACCCTTCATCATCTCTCTGTAGTGTGTCAGCCAGGAACACCTCTGTGGTGTGCTCCTGGCCACAGCTAATGCCAACAACCTCCTGTGCCAGTGATCACAGTTCCAGAATAAGTGTTTTATACACATTTTTGGAAGGGGGACAGTTGGTAGGAGGCCCTGTGGGTTTTCTGGTGGCACTTCAGCACCAGGGCTACACCATGGTTTGGGTATTCACTCACAAACCAAAGGCGCAGTGGGATCATGTAGTATTGCCATAACACAGGTGGGTAGCCACATTCTCCAGATGATCCTGCACAGAGAGGAGGTGTCAGCATCCTCTTTTAAAGCCAGCAAACACAGAAAGAACAACACAGTTAAAGAACAACACAGGCATCATGAGTCCTTCCAGCACAGGCAGTAGAGATGTCCCTAGATTTACCTTGGTGCTCTCCCAAGGCCTGCATAACAATAGCCACGTTCTTACCTTCAGACCACCCTGAACTTGCTAGCCATTGACCTGCACAGTCCAAGCGTGCCAAGGTTTCCCCACCAGTGTGATGGCAGCTTTCTTGAACACAGACGGATATAGGCAACCTCCCAAAATTTCATCAAGAGTAGCAAAGTCAAGGGACTGGCTCTTGGCAAAAGGTTTCAGCTATGCTGCTCTACATCTGAAAGCTTTGAACCCACTGTTGATTGTTCAATGTCCCAGGGCCAAAGCAATACCTGTATGTCTAAAGTGTGGCTGAAGTAAAGTGTCCAAAGTGCACGTCATATTCATGCAGGATCTCAGCACCAATTGCAATAGAGTACCACATTACTTTGTAATGTAGATATAGCTCTAGTAGAGACATATCTCAGGAAGATATCCCTGCTCAGTAGTCCCATGATGATGCAACATTTTCTTTAGTTACTTTAAATTGCCTATTCTAACAGACAGACAAACAGAAGCCAAATACAAAAATAATTTAAAAGCTTTTGCCCTTTCCTACTCAGTGTCCCAGATTTAATTCTGTGTACAGTATTTTAATCAAAATGTGTAGAACAGTATGTATGCACATCTGTTTATTTTAATTGTTTTCTTGACCATCTTAAAAAGTTTGTCAATTCTAGTTTTATTACTCTCTTAAATTAAATTATTTGTTGTACAGCTGATGATACAGCAACATTCAGTAAATTAATCAAATTTCATAATTAACAATGTATTCATTGTCACTCTATCACAGCTATTTTTATTCAGCTGGGATAGGTAGATCTCACTTGGCAGCAAATTTCAGATTTCAGATGCACAGCATGTAAATTTTATTTTAGTTCCAGCAAAATTTCTTTACCTGGATCAAACACCTCCCCTTCACAACAGACATCTCAAGTTACCTATATTGCTACTGAGGACTAAATTATTTTCTGGAGGACAAATACACAAGGTTCCTAGAGACATACAGCTGTGTGTGTCCATAAGAAATCGCATGTTTTTAGAAGAAAATCAATCCAAATGCTTCTCTAAACACACAAATAAACACAAGCATCTCAAACATGAAATGTATTTCAGAACATAATCAAGTATTTTGCTTCTGATTGTAATGGCCAGATAAAAATATTTGAGCCATCTTGTAAGCAAAATCATCAATTAACAAATATATTTCAAAACTCAGCTGTTTTATTTCCACAGCTAACAGTGCCAATAGTCATTTTTATGTTACATATTTTGCTGCAAATACTTAGCAGCACTGTTCTTTCCTGAGCAAAATACCCATTCTACAGACATCAGAAATGGCTGACTAAAAGGAGAAGAAAACGAAATGGAACTGGTATAAGAAGTTCACAGGTCATAGCAAACTAAAATTTAAAACTTGAAAAGAAACTAAAAACAAAAATGGGAAAATACCTATGAAATTGAAATGAACAACCCTTGTTTCCCTTTATTTTTAAAGTTATCCATACTTAATGTCAGGACACAGAGGTCCCTTACTGACCATGTAGCACAACATGGATTTTAAAGTCACAAGCATAATGTGCCTGAAAAGTAAAGCCACATAAGGATGGCAACTGAAAAAAACACAGAAAGAGCAACTCTGTATATGTCTTCCTTCTAGAAAGCAGTCACATCATTTACCAGTTATGAGCAAGCACTTTTCTCATTAAGAAAATGTCATAAAAAATTCTTCACCAGCTGAATGCTCAGAAAATGGACTTGGTAAGTTTACTAAGCAAAGTATATGTATCTGCATACAAAGTAAGCAAGGATCAAACATTAGTAGTCACCTAGAAAAGTTTCTAAATGTATTTTACCAAAACTGGTCATGACATCTTCATACAAATAAACATTTTGACGCATCAAGTATTACCACTCTCACGTAAGCCCTTTTCAACTGCTGTTAAAATTATGGCTCTTGAGTAGTAGGAGGGCATTTTGTAAACTTGGCCACCCTAATATTGGGGTCTGAAGCTAAAAAGGAGAGTCTCTTCTCTGATGGAACCAATTTTTTCTTTATTAATTGGATGGTAATTTAATTAGATTAAATTGATTGTTTAATCAATTCCAGCTGAATGGGATATGTAGCATATCAAGTTTGGATTTTTGGACTGTTCCTTTTTCTTGGTTGTTTATTAAGTTGTTAGTGACCAAGTTACTAAGCTGGGCTTACCACTTTGCTTGAGAAGGCTGAGTTAGAAAAACTTTGGGAGTTTACATAAGGACCCTATTGATGTGACACAAATTCTTTCCAATGATCCATTTTTATGGATCCCTGAGCAGCAAAATGAAGTGTTATTCCAATGCAAACAACTGAACAGCAGGCAAGCCATTTTAACCAGCACCACAAAAATACTAGGCTCTGAAAACAAAATAAATGACAGTGACCATCTGCTGACATAGTCATTAAAATTAGCCATGTCATTCTGGCAAAATATTTTGAGACAATGCTATAATGGTTCATGGATATATTTGGTAACTTTTGCTGGCAAAGTGTGAGAAGAAATGTCCAGCTTTGCAGGTAACAGTACAAAAAGGTGACCTGGAATCTGGCTGACCTGACGTGAATTCACCAAGGGATGGGTGAGAGGAAGGCCCCCAGCTTTCTCTGCCTTCATTACCTCCTGTGTCTCAAATCAGAGAGGGAAAGGATGTGAACGTGCATTGCTTACCACAGGAACCACAACCTTCATGACTAGGGTTGATGCAAGCATCTGCTTACTATGTTTATGGAAATAAAATATATTTCTCCTAGTCCAAAACAGATTAAAACCAAGATCTGGAACTTGCAAACTACTATGAAATCAGAACATGATTCTCCAGTCAGATTGAGCCATAAAGACACCTTTGACAAAGAGGCTGCATCTGTTTCACATAGAATGTGCCCTTCCATAAGGCATCAGCCTACATAAAATGTACCCCAAGGGAACCATCTCCACTACAGTTATTGATCCACTTTTATAAATACTTTCTGTTGTTTGTGACTTTCTGCACCACTGCGCCTCTAGTCTTCATTCAGACCCTTAGAAGAGACTAGTATATTTTATCAACGAGCTTGCTTGTTGCCCATATGCTGAAGGAGAATTTCTACCTTCAAATGAGTATTATTGTTACAGCAAAATATATAGAACATTGTTTTCTGGCCCTAGAAGATACATATTTGGCCATCAGACTTGTAACCTCTACTGTCATTTTGGATGCTTTTTATAATATTGCTTTCTATACTAATGTTCTTGCTATGATTTATCCTCTGCTTTGACACTATTACATTTAATCAAAAAAAGTTTACAGATGTAAAAGTCTTGAAAACCTATTGGTTTAATTTCTGTTACCAAAGAGGCATAAGGATATTTTTCCCAGTAAAGTGAAACTTCTAGCCTTGTGTTCCTCCTTAACAGTGACTTGAAGTGCCATTTTCCTTACATGTGTATTTATTTGAACTGATACAGATGGAGACAAACCACTATGACTAACTGGAGATTAAGAGTGTCATGTTAGGAGTAGCAAAAGCACTGCCTTTTCGTATCTCTTAAGACCCGCAGTTTCCCTCATTAGCATTTAAATATATCAACCAGCATTTTGTTATAAGCACATACTTCCCTCCACTCTGTTTCTCTGCAGCCATTGACAACATTATTCATCAACCTAAAGTCTACTTTCAGCACTTTTGTAGCTACTGATTAAGAAAAAGCTATCTTGTAGAAAAGAGTATCATGTCAGGTGTCATGACAAGTGAGAACAATGCCAGGAATCCCTTTGCTAAAATGACTTTTGAAGCTCTGAGTAAATGAGACCCAAAGCTGCTCCCACAGGACCAAAGTTATCATTGTCTTTAAGTTTTGGGAATCCGCTAAAAATCATGCCTTACAGACATCGTTAGAGCTATGCTACCCAACATCCACTGGTAATGGTTTTTGCCACCTCCCTGACAAAGAGGCTATTCAAAGGGAGAACGGCAACCCCTGCTCTGTCAGAAGGGAAGAGCCCATACCCAGACTTGCTCCACCATTCCTGATGCTGCATTGTGTGCTCTCCTTTCAGGCTGTAGCTATATTGTTTGGAGGAGAGGTAGCTGAGGCCAGTTGCAAAGAAAAGGCTAGCAAGACCTGATTATGCAAAAACTGGATACAGAACTTTTATCTGAGGTAGTGCTTTCATGTAGCATAGACAAAAAAAACCCCAGAACCAAACCAACCCAAGCAAAAAAAACACAGTGGTGGTATTAAACAACAAAACCAGGGATCCTAAAACCAGAAACCACCCTTAATTTACATTGTTCATTTCCTTCTAAATCTGTGTTTGGGATCTCAGAGCACAATGAAGTTACAGAAAACCTTTTCTGGCTGATTAATATGAAATATTTTTAGTCCGTGTCTTAACTTTCCTGGCTTTGCTATATAAACACCACAGAAGTGACAACACTGCAGCAGAAATGGTTTTATGATTGACAAGCTTAATGAGATTCAGTATAAGAAGAAAAATAAAAGTTAAGACAAAATGATAGTGATAATTGTAGACAGGGAGAGAAGTATGAGGGAAGTGAGAATTTGCCATCCAAGATAGAAACAGGCATTTGGAAAACTACTCACATAGCGGTGGGTCCTCACTACTTTTCAGCAGATGGCACTACAGTGCTAGTATTGGATTTTATAATAAAACTGTGTGCAAGTCACTTTGACTTCCAGAACAGGCCTGCCTCTCTGTTTATGCACGCAGCTTCATGAAGGGATTTCACACTTTCTAATTGTTTGAGAAACAATGCTCAAGGCTGCCAGGCAGAACTCCCCCTATGAATGCAGATTTTTCTTAAATTGTAGAAGTCAGTGGATGTTTACAGTCATAAACAAATTACCAAATATTTTCCAAAGGTAATCTGACTATCCTATATTTAAGAAATACATTGTGAAAACAGCAGTGTCAGATATCACTAGGCATTTACTAGAACACTATGAGCTGTCAAACATTAAAAAAGCACTAGAGAAAGAATAAAATGTTTTTTGGTATCTATACCTAGCAAGACTAAAAATCACACACAAACTGCATAGACTCTATCAGGGTCTTACAAGTAAGACACACTTTTTTAAAAATAACATAGTGTCACTGAGCAACAATGTCGTGGTTTAACCCCAGCCAGCAACTAAGCACCACGCAGCCGCTCACTCAGTCCCCCTCACCCAGTGGGATGGGGGAGAAAAGCGAGAAAAGAAGTAAAACTTGTTGAGATAAGGACGGTTTAATAGAACAGAAAAGAAGAAACTAATAATGATAACACTAATAAAGTGACAGCAGTAATGAAAGGATTGGGATGTCCAAAAGATGCGCAGGGCAATTGCTCGCCACCCGCCGACCGACACCCAGTTAGTCCCCGAGCGGCGATTCCCCTCCCCCACTCCCCCCAGTTCCTATACTGGATGTGACATCCCATGGTATGGAATACCCCGTTGGCCAGTTTGAGTCAGTCGCCCTAGCTGTGTCCTGTGCCAACTTCTTGTGCCCCTCCAGCTTTCTCGCTGGCTGGGCATGAGAAGCTGAAAAATCCTTGACTATAGTCTAAACACTACTGAGCAACAACTGAAAACATCAGTGTGTTATCAACATTCTTCGCATACTGAACTCAAAACATAGCACTGTACCAGCTACTAGGAAGACAGTTAACTCTATCCCAGCTGAAACCAGGACAAATGAGAAAATACGAAGAGGCATTTTTTCCTGATGAGAACAATAGGAATTACAATGGAAGGAAAATCACCCTTAGCTGGGGCAAGGACATACTACACCTTTGAACAGTGAGGACAGGAAAATTCAAGCAATTCCTTTTGATTGCATGAGGCAAGCTCTCCCAGCAAATCATAAATACATTTTCATTTAAAAAAAAACACAAAACACTTCTTGAAGTAAATAGAACTAAATTAGAAAATTAGTTCAGCTGATTGAGAACCCAGTCTTCAAAAACAACTCTAGGGGGTTCAGCACAGCTGAAAGTAATAGTTCTGAATCCCACCTACCCAAGAACATTTGATATTATAAAGAAAGGGTAATCTGTGATTCAGAGTAGATCTTTCTTCTTACTCCCAAGTTAGTTCTTTGGTTACTTGGACTTGCACTGGATGCCTAAACTGCAATACATACTTTAGGTGCATCAAAATTGATACCTGGAAGGCACAAAATCCTTATTTGAGCTGGGTTCAAGAAAGTAAGAATGTGAAAATTTTAAAAAACACAATTGTTTCGGTTTCTTTATATTTCACATGAATTGTAAAACAAACTTTTCACTTGCTTTTCCTCCTGAGACTTTCCTGGTTTTTCTGCTTCTTCGGAGACCACAGACTCTCTAAAATGTTTAAGTATTGAAGCTTTTCTGGAATGCAAATTCCACGTTTTCCTCCAACTCCAGTGATGATTTTAAGTAGAGAAAATTACCCTAGATGAGGAAAGGAAAATTGCTAGAGGAAAGTTAAAAAAAAAAAAAAAAAGAAAAAGAAAAAAAAAAAAGGAAGTGGTACAGTAGGGCAGCTTCCCAAGTGCTGTAGATGATCAAAGAATATATGATGACTGTGTATGTCAGAATCCACTGAAAGTCCTAATAATAGCAGCATACAATATGCCGTACATCTAAGCCTACTATTGCAGACTCTGATAAAAGAAGCCTTAGTGTTTTAACATGACTGAAACACAGCAGATGTTTTCCAGAGATGTCTAATAATCAAGTTAGACTCAGAGCAATGGTGCTTCTGCTTATGCAGAAAGCAGGATAGGTTAACTTTTCTACTTCATTCATTTAATTTTTAAACAGTTTTACAGATTTTACCAAGCAGTTATTATGAGGCCATGGTTGAACAATGAGATATTCAGCACCAGCACCACATTAAGATACTTCCTTATACTCCAAAACTGTTCTTTACCACATTTCATGGTCCAGCATCCTCTGTTATGTTATTTTAAAGCCAGCTTTGTTGCTAAAACTACTCTATCATCACAGCGGGACTTCTATGGTTAACTTCCCATGAAGAGACTACCCAGAACCCAGGCTAACTGCAGCTGGTTTTCTGTTATGTACCATACCATCTGAACAGTAAAGGCAGGAATTAAAGCAGTTCAAGTCAATGTGATTCTTTTTAGGACTTCAACAGACTTCACATAAAGCATGAGGAGAAGAACCAGTTTCAGTTTTCTAGAATATTTCTGAAAACATTTATTCTCCTTTGCTCAAGTGAACTCTTGCTCAGAGCATAGCAAATATGTACAGTAGTTCATATTTCTTAAGCTTCAGTTTGGACGTTGTTTTTGCTTACTGAGGTAACACAGCAGAAGATAAAGCCAGATAAAAGAATTCTCTTCTCTCTCATGCAGAACTATCTTACCTGGATTACTTTAAAATTGTATCTTGCTTCCTTTCAGTATGGCATCTTGTTTGTCAGTTTTCTAATACACAGCTAGATCAACACAATTTTTATTAACTCAGTACTAGTTAAAGGAAAGCTCAGACTCTTTAATGCCATGATTTGCCTAGTGAGGTTTCATTCTGAAATATGCAATTCACATTATCTACTATATTTACTTTCTATCTACTCTCATACATTTTTTCCCCTTTTTTTTTTAAGTTTAAGTGCTTTTTTGCCTGTTATCCTGGAGGTAACAGCATTTATTAATTTATGTCTGTTTATGTCACAGGTATTTTTGTTACACGTGGCCTGAGAAAACAGTTAGCTTTTTACTAACTGACTCACTATCTACATTATATAGCAAGCAATAAAAAGATTCAGACCTGTACAGCATTCAATGTTTTCAGCTCTCACCTTAGTGACATACATGGAGTTGAAACTCAGTACCAAGCCCAGAAACTGTAGCTTTTTGATGGCTACTGCACATCAAAATATGTGCTTGTACACATTGATGACACTTAGTAGATTTTCTGTAGGAACCTTCTGATAAAGATATTCCAGTTTAAGGCACTATTTGACCTAAAGGGAAATTCACCTCTACCTTAACAAAACACAGCTGTTGCAAAAAGTACTTTCAAACACCACTTTCAGATGCTAAAAATAGAAGGGGGACATGCCACAAAATAGTATAAAAAGGGAAATGCTGGTTCAGAAGTTGGTGAATTTTAAATAACAGTGCAACCTTTTGCCAACAGAATAAAGTCTTTGAGTTACATAAGCTTGGCTGTGTCTGTTTTGTGAGGTACCTGGAGAATTACGTAATTTTCTCTCTTTTTTTTTTTTTTTTTCTGTTTTTTTCTTTTTTATGTGCTGCATTTCTTCTGCATCTGCCTTGTTGCCACTACGTTCTCCTAAAGAAATCAAAAGGCTGCTTCCAGTTAAATCAAACTGTCAGTACTGATTCCAATGGCAGCAGAGATGTCAGAACAAAAATTAATCTGGCCAAAACCTAAATAGCTTATTGGAGGGTGACTGATCACTGATCAAGGTATTAACCTTCTAATACTTACCACTAAAATATCTATATGCCAGGCGGTACAACTGGAGTATAACACATGTTTATAGTTTTTCCAGCAAAAATACTTATTTGCCTTGCTTATTTTTTGAACTAGAAATATTTTTTCTGCAGAATAATGAGACACATAATTTACAAAGAATATATATGGCAGAACAAGACACAGAAAGCCATTGAAACTACATGACAGATTCAAAGGCATTCAAAGACTTGTTTTTATATTTATGATCATACATTTGTGGTAGTTGTTTGGTAATTAAAGCAGTTAGTATACCAGAAAAAACTGAGATTTTAAACAGTGAAATAAAGCAACATACTTGATAAATAGAAATGAGCTTGCTTCTTGCCATCAGTTACTTCTGCATAAGGACCTGTAGTTTGGCCATGCTACACAGGGCTATGGCAAAATGATGACACTGTTGGACTGCTTACTCTAATTCAAGGATAACCTGTAACTGATAGGCATTTCTGCATGCTCACAAGAGAAATAATTTAATTTGTTACCTAATCACACTCTGCTCTTGACAGAATTTTTGAGCAGAAACAACAGCCATTCTGCAATTCTCTGCCCCCAAAAGAATAATATTCCACCCAGCCACATATGAGAGACACCCAAGAGCATTTGCCCAGTGCTTATAATTTTCTTGCACTCTCTCCCTTGATGCTTCATTGCAGACAACACACTGGGTTTTTCTCAGAAAGCATCAAAACTGCTGTGCTCTGAAGGTGGGATAGTAAGTCAAAACACGATTTTATAGCATGGAGGGGTGTTGCATGATCCTGCTTATGGTAGCTGGACTAGACTCTTGCATCCTGAACTTACTGAAACATACTAAGCTTGTTTCTAAGACAGTTCTATCCTACAAGTTGGTGACTTTTTCAATGATGCATCACTTTCAATCTATGTCCCTTGCTGTCTCAGATTTAACATCTTATATAGCTGGTCTATTCCTGGGGAAAACTCTTAGCATTTGAAGAGTGGTAGGGTATGACATAGGTTTTTTTCTGGAAAGAAAAAATTCTGTGTCTACTTCCTGACAACTGATACAGTTCTTCCTTTTCTTTCAGTGTTCTCCCCTTGCAATCTAACCAACACAAAAGTTGCCTACTCTTCCTTCAAACCTTTCTATACAAACCACCACTCAGCTATCTATGACGTGTTTCTCTGTTGAAATGATGTATTTGCTGCCTTTAGTATTTTTCTACAGAACCAGATTTATAACTAATTTTCAAAATCTGCAAAGAAATATTCCGACACAAAAATTTTACAGCTTTTTCATGCTTACACATTAAGGCCTGATTTTGAGCTTTCCTATACTGACCATACACAGAGAAGTTCCAACTGCATCCAAGAAACTAGCTCCTATGGCAGCTGCAATACCAAAACTTAATATAAAAATTATCAATTCAAAATTTTCACTTTTACTTCCATATAAACAACAATCTATATCAGGTACAAACATAAACTAAGCACCACGGTAGTGATCAATATTTGAATAAAACTTGAGAAACTAAAAAATGCATTTGGGAAAACAAAATAATTCAGCAATACTGTACTGGGTTTCTGTGGCAAGACTTCCGTAGCAGCAGGGCTAATGGGATGGCTTCTGTGAGAAGACACCAGAAGCTTCTCCCATGTCCAATAGAGCCAAGGCCGGTGTCCTGGGTTCAGCTGGGATAGAGTTAATTTTTACAGGAACCTGGGAGGTGGGGGCATAGCCGGGGCAGCTGACCTGAACTAGCCAAGGAGCTATTCCATACCATGTGACATCCTGCCCAGTATATAAATGGGGAGCGGGCCGGGGGGTGGTCTCTGTTTTTTCGGTGGGGGAAGTGGCGGAGCGTCGGGTCCCGGGTGGTGAGCAGTTGCACTGTGCATCACTCTTTTTGTATACCTTTTTTTCATTAGTGCCGTTGTTGTTGTTGTAATCTCTTTTGTGTTTGTCCCAGTAAACTGCCTTTATCTCAACCCTCGAGGTTCCAGTTTCTTTTCCTTTTCTCTCCTCCGTCTCCTCCCCATCCCACCGGAGGGGGGCGGAGGAGTGAGCGAGCGGCTGCGTGGTCCTTTGTTACCGGCCGGGCTGAAACCACGACAGTCCTTTTTTTTGGCGCCCAACGTGGGGCAGAAGGGTTGAGATAACGACAGATCTGGCCAGAGCGTGTTGAAACAAATTTGCCAAACGCATTTCTTAGATATATAGATGTTAGTCACAATGTTGTTTCATTTGTTTACATGGTGGCGTTTTGTAAGCTCTTATATGCTCTATGTATTGCCTGTAGTTGCGTATCTCATCTCTGGGAGAGTGATTGGGATTATCATTTTGCTGTACTGGGCAATGTCGACTTATGAAATGATTACATCACTGGTCATGAGGTTAAGCTGGTATCTGTATGAGGCAGTGATATCATTTCCATACTTTGGGCGCCTTCTGTCGGATTTTATTGGTAATTACACCCAATCCATGGGGAAATTAGGGGGGGATACCTCCCCCCGTCCGTTCACCTCCCTCTTCTCCTTCCGACTAATTACAACAGCTTTTGAGAATTTTGAATATCCTTGGGATGCGCAAGCCAGTGTGCTGTTAGTGCTATGCCTCCTGAATATGTTTCAGGTCTTGTTTAGGGCTACAAAAACGCTCTTTAAGAGTACCACTCAGAGATCTCCCCCAAAGCTGGAGACTCATGGGTGGCACGGCATGTGGGAGCATATGGGCAAGTATCTAGAGAACTTCTCACCGCCAGTGACTTGGAAGTTCACTCCCGAACAACTACAGAACCCTTATGAAGTGACAGAATATTTGAAAGAAAAATGCTGTGGCTATTCCAAAGACATACAACTCGCTGCACTGTGCTGGGCTCTGGCCAATATCTACCAAACACTGCTTGATATTATGCAGCACCCTCGGGGGGAAAAGGGGGAAAAGATGGAAAACAGGACAACATGTACCGTGGCTACCCAAACCCTGACAACAGACACCGTGGCTGCCCCTACCCCGACAACAAGCACCGTGGCTGCCCCTACCACGACAACAGGTACCATGACTACCCCTACCCCGGTGACAGACACTGCAGCTGAACCAGAGAACCAGCCTGTGCCAGTATCAGTCGCCCCTGTACAGAAAAAGAAACACACAAAGAAATCAGTTCGCTTAGCGAGAGATGAAGATGAACCAGGGTCATCGCGAGAACAGGAGGTAGAGGCAGAACCTGAAATAATTACCCGATCTCTATCCATGAGTGAGTTGCGTGACATGCGAAAAGATTTTAGCCGCCACCCAGGTGAGCACATTGTTACCTGGCTGCTCCGATGCTGGGATAGCGGGGCTAGTAGTGTGGAATTAGAGGGTAAGGAAGCCAAGCAGCTGGGATCTCTGTCTAGGGAAGGGGGCATCGACAAGGCGATTGGGAGAAAAACACAAGTCCTCAGCCTCTGGAGGCGACTTTTGTTAGGTGTAAAGGAAAGATACCCCTTCAGGGATGAAGTTACATGTCACCAAGGCAAGTGGACCACCATGGAGAGAGGTATTCAGTACCTGAGAGAATTAGCCGTGCTGGAGGTGATTTACAATGATCCAGAAAATGCGCAGTCACCCACAGATCCAGATGAAGTCCAATGCACACAACCCATGTGGCGGAAGTTTCTACGAAGTGCACCACCAACCTATGCCAACTCATTGGCAGTAATGTCCTGGAGAGAAGGCTATGGACAAACGGTGGATGAATTGGCTGTCCAACTCCGGCAATACGAAGGGAGTCTCTCTTCCTCCCTACGGGCCTGTGTCTCAGCTGTGGAGGAGTTGTCCCGAGAGTTCCAGCAATTCAAAGTGGATCTGTCCTCCTCCTCACCTGTACAGGCCCGCATCGCAGTTATTGGGAGTAAGCGTTCCTCTGCCCAAGAGAGAGGAGAGAGAAAGTACACTCGACGGGCTAACCTGTGGTTTTACCTGCGTGACCATGGAGAGGACATGAGGAAGTGGGATGGAAAACCCACTTCAGTCTTGGATGCACGGGTACAGGAGTTGCGAGAAAAAGCAACCAGAAAAGAGAATTCTTGGAAAACTGCTGCTCCAGTTTCCCGTGAGCAGTCCCCCAGACGCAGTAGATGGGCTGATCTCATTTCTGATCCCCTTGAAGGGACTTCCGATTTACGTGTGCAGAAAGTGAGTAACGGATGTTCTAACCAGGATTAGAGGGGCCCTGCCTCCAGCCAGGTGGAGGAGAGGGACAACCGAGTCTACTGGACAGTGTGGATTCGATGGCCTGGCACATCAGACCCACAGGAATATAAGGCTCTAGTGGACACTGGTGCACAATGTACCCTAATGCCATCTAGTTATAAAGGGGCAGAACCCATCTGTATCTCTGGTGTGACAGGGGGATCCCAAGAGCTAACCGTATTGGAAGCTGAAATGAGTCTAACCGGGAATGAGTGGCATAAACACCCCATTGCGACTGGCCCAGAGGCCCCGTGCATCCTTGGTATAGATTATCTCAGGAGGGGGTATTTCAAGGACCCAAAAGGGTACCGTTGGGCCTTTGGTATAGCTGCATTGGAGACGGAGGAGATTGAACAGCTGTCTACCCTGCCGGGTCTCTCCCAAGACCCTTCGGTTGTGGGGTTGCTGAAGGTTGAAGAACAACAGGTGCCAATTGCTACCACGACGGTGCACCGGCGACAATATCGCACCAACCGAGACTCCCTGATCCCAATCCATAAGCTGATTTGCCAACTGGAGAGCCAAGGAGTGATCAGCAAGACTCACTCACCCTTTAATAGTCCCATATGGCCCGTGCAGAAATCCAATGGGGAATGGCGACTAACAGTAGATTATCGTGGGCTGAATGAAGTCACGCCACCGCTAAGCGCTGCTGTGCCAGATATGTTAGAGCTTCAATATGAACTGGAATCAAAGGCAGCTAAGTGGTATGCCACAATTGACATTGCTAATGCATTTTTCTCCATTCCCTTGGCAGCGGAGTGCAGGCCTCAGTTTGCTTTCACTTGGAGGGGCGTCCAGTACACCTGGAATCGACTGCCCCAGGGGTGGAAACACAGCCCCACCATTTGTCATGGACTGATCCAGGCTGCACTAGAAAAAGGTGAAGCTCCAGAGCACCTGCAATATATTGATGACATCATCGTATGGGGCAACACGGCAGAAGAAGTTTTTGAGAAAGGGAAGAAAATAATCCAAATCCTTTTGAAGGCTGGTTTTGCCATAAAAGAAAGTAAGGTCAAGGGACCTGCACAGGAGATCCAGTTCTTAGGAGTAAAATGGCAAGATGGGCGTCGTCAGATCCCTGTGGACGTCATCAACAAAATAGCAGCTATGTCCTCACCGACTAATAAAAAGGAAACACAGGCTTTCTTAGGTGTTGTGGGTTTTTGGAGAATGCATATTCCAAATTACAGTCAAATTGTAAGCCCTCTCTACCAAGTTACTCGGAAGAAGAACGATTTTAAATGGGGGCCTGAGCAACGACAAGCCTTTGAACAGATTAAGCAGGAGATTGTTCACGCAGTAGCTCTTGGGCCAGTCCGGACAGGACAAGATATTAAAAATATGCTCTACACTGCAGCTGGGGAGAATGGCCCTACCTGGAGCCTTTGGCAGAAAGCACCTGGGGAGACCCGTGGCCGACCTCTGGGGTTTTGGAGTCGGGGATATCGAGGATCCGAGGCTCGCTATACTCCAACTGAAAAAGAGATCTTGGCAGCATATGAAGGAGTTCGAGCCGCCTCAGAAGTGGTTGGTACTGAAACACAGCTCTTCTTAGCACCTCGACTGCCAGTGCTGGGCTGGATGTTCAAAGGGAAAGTTTCCTCTACGCATCACGCGACTGACGCCACGTGGAGTAAGTGGATCGCACTGATCACACAGCGAGCTCGCATAGGAAACCCCGGTCGCCCAGGAATGTTAGAAGTGATTACGGACTGGCCAGAAGGCAAAGATTTTGGAATGTCGCCAGAGAAAGAGGTGACACGGGCCGAAGAAGCCCCGCTGTATAATAAACTGCCAGAAAATGAGAGGCAATATGCCCTGTTCACTGATGGGTCCTGTCGCATTGTGGGAAAACATCGAAGGTGGAAGGCTGCTGTATGGAGTCCTACACGACTAGTCGCAGAAACTGCTGAAGGAGAAGGTGAATCGAGTCAGTTTGCAGAGGTGAAAGCCATCCAGCTAGCGTTAGACATTGCTGAAAGAGAAAAGTGGCCAGTGCTCTATCTCTATACTGACTCGTGGATGGTGGCAAATGCCCTATGGGGGTGGCTACAGCAATGGAAGAAGGGCAACTGGCAGCGCAGAGGTAAACCCATCTGGGCTGCCGCACTGTGGCAAGATATCGCTGTTCGGATAGAGAAGCTAGTGGTAAAAGTACGTCACGTAGATGCTCATGTACCCAAGAGTCGAGCCACTGAAGAACATCAAAACAACCACCAGGCAGATCAGGCCGCCAAGATTGAAGTGTCTCAGGTGGACCTGGACTGGCAACGTAGAGGTGAGCTATTTATGGCTCAGTGGGCCCACGATACCTCAGGCCATCAGGGAAGAGATGCAACATATAGATGGGCTCGAGATCGAGGGGTGGACTTGACCATGGACACTATCTCACAGGTCATCCATGAATGTGAAACATGTGCTGCAATTAAGCAAGCCAAGCGGCAAAAACCCCTGTCGCATGGAGGACGATGGCTGAAATATAAACAGTGGGAGGCCTGGCAGATTGACTATATCACACTCCCACGAACACGCCAAGGCAAGTGCCATGTGCTTACAATGGTGGAAGCAACCACTGGGTGGCTGGAAACATACCCTGTGTCCCATGCCACTGCCCAGAACACTATCCTGGGCCTTGAAGAGAAAATTTTATGGCAACACGGCACCCCAGAAAGAATCGAGTCGGACAACGGGACTCACTTCCGAAACAACCTCGTAGACACCTGGGCCAAAGAACATGGCATTGAGTGGGTGTATCACATCCCTTATCACGCACCAGCCTCCGGAAAAATTGAACGGTACAATGGACTGCTGAAAACTACATTGAGAGCGATGGGGGGTGGAACTTTCAAGCATTGGGATACACATTTAACAAAAGCCACCTGGTTAGTTAATACTAGAGGATCCGCCAATCGGGCTGGCCCCGCCCAACCAAGAGATCCACATACTGTAGAAGGGGATAAAGTCCCTGTAGTGCGCATGAGGAGTATGTTAGGAAAGACAGTCTGGGTTAGTCCTCCCTCAAGCAGAAGCAAACCCATTCAAGGGGTTGTTTTTGCTCAAGGACCTGGGTACACCTGGTGGGTGATGCAGAAGGATGGGGAGGTTCGATGTGTACCTCAGGGAGATTTGATTTTGGGAGAGAATAGCCAGTGAATTGGGCTGTATGATATTTAACTGCTAAATAACCTGCCAATGCATGTCATTGTATCTATAGTGTCTATATGCCATATCAAGGGTATTATTGTGAGAATTATCCAAATGACTACAGGATGGACTTTTGAAACTGAGCCAAGTACAACAGCGATAGAACTTGAACTGGCACCCACCAATTTCCTCAAGATCAACATCTTCGACCTGCAGACCAGGGGCATGAGTTGCACCAAATGTACTAGCCACAAGTTCCAGAGGCAGCGTACAACAACCCAACATCTCACACCATCTCTCTCTTATCCTGAAGAACTGTTACAACAGATAGAGCCCCAAAATTGATGGACACATTAGAGGGATAGCCCATAGGCTAAAGGAACACCATGTGTGTGTGTGCGAGGTCAGGGGGTGGAGTCCATATACTTATATATAAGACAAGGAAAGTTGTAGTGGTTGATTGGAAAAAAATAAAAAAAAGTAAGATCTGGGCATGATGTAGATGGTATAGAATAAGGGGTGGATAATGTCCTGGGTTCAGCTGGGATAGAGTTAATTTTTACAGGAACCTGGGAGGTGGGGGCATAGCCGGGGCAGCTGACCTGAACTAGCCAAGGAGCTATTCCATACCATGTGACATCCTGCCCAGTATATAAATGGGGAGCGGGCCGGGGGGTGGTCTCTGTTTTTTCGGTGGGGGAAGTGGCGGAGCGTCGGGTCCCGGGTGGTGAGCAGTTGCACTGTGCATCACTCTTTTTGTATACCTTTTTTTCATTAGTGCCGTTGTTGTTGTTGTAATCTCTTTTGTGTTTGTCCCAGTAAACTGCCTTTATCTCAACCCTCGAGGTTCCAGTTTCTTTTCCTTTTCTCTCCTCCGTCTCCTCCCCATCCCACCGGAGGGGGGCGGAGGAGTGAGCGAGCGGCTGCGTGGTCCTTTGTTACCGGCCGGGCTGAAACCACGACAGCCGGCCGGCTCCAAGATGGACCTGCCACTGGCCAAGACCAAGCCCACCAGTGACAGTGGTAGCACCTCTGGGATAACATATTTAAGAAGGGGAAAAAATTGCTGTGCAACAGAAGCTGCAGCCGGAGAGAGAACATGTTAAGAGAAACAACCCTGCAGACACCAAGGTCAGTGAAGAAGAAGGGGGAGGAGGTGCTCCAGGCGCCGGAGCAGAGATTCCCCTGTGGCTTGTGGGAAAGACCCTGGTGAGGCAGGCTGTCCCCCTGCAGCCCACGGAGGTCTGCGGTGGAGCAGATCTCCACCTGCAGCCCATGGAGGACTCCACACCGGAGCAGGTGGGTTCCCAAAGGAGGCTGTGACCCCGTGGGAAGCCCGCGCTAGAGCAGGCTCCTGGCAGGACCTGCGGATCTGTGGAGAGAGGAGCCCACGCTGGAGCCGGTTTTCTGGCAGGACTTGTGACCCCGTGGGGGACCCACGCTGGAGCAGTCTGTGCCTGAAGGACTGCAGCCTGCAGAAAGGACATGTGGAAATGACACACACTGGAGCAGTTCATGAAGGACTGCAGCGTGTGGGAAGATCTTACACTGGAGAAGTTCACGGACGACTGTCTCTAGTGGGAAGGATCCCACACTGGCGCAGGGGAAGAGTGCAAGGAGGAAGGAGCTGCAGAGACAACGTGTGATGAACTGCCTGCAACTCCCATTCCCTGTCCCCCTGCGCTGCTCAGGGGAAGGAGGTAGACAATTTGGGACTGAAGTTGAGCCTAGGAAGAAGGGAGTGGTAGGGGGAAGGTGTTTTAAGTTCTGGTTTTGTTTCTTATTACCCTAATCTGATTTGATTGGTAATAAATTAAATTAATTTCCCTTAGTTGAGTGTGTTTTGCCCATGATGGTAATTGCTGAGTGATATGTCCCCCCGTCCTTATCTTGACCCTTGAGCCTTTTGTTGTATTTTTTTCTCCCCCTGTCCAGCTGCGGAGGGGGAGTGATAGAGTGGCTTTGGTGGGCATCTGCTGTCCAGCCAAGGTCAACCCACCACAAGTACACTTTTAACACTAACGAAAATACATTGTTTTTTTTTTTTACTGAAAGGTATTTCAGAATTTAGTTAACCTCTTATGGAATATGGAGATGTTAGGACGGGGATAAAAATCTTTGTAGGGAAACAGGAACAAAGATTTCTTGTATCCAGGCAGAAACCCTTCTTTGCCAGAACACAGTACTTGATCTGAACGCACACTGACTGAGAGACAGGTGCCCACAGCACTCCATGTAGCCAACCAGTTAAGAATGAGACATACTCTATCGCACTAGTGTCAGGTGTGTGATTCTGAATTTTAAGGAGTTCAAGCTTTTCTACATTAGGAAAGTGAACCAGCAGTTTTGCCAGAATTAGGGGTAATGGAAGACACTTCCATTAAAAGAGTAAGTAAAGCAGTTGTTCCTTTGCACGCCCCATGTTACAGCTTCCGCTGCACATAGCACAGCTGCAGTTACACAGAAACAGAAAAGTGCGTAAGAAATTTCTAAGTCAGAAATGAGTATCCATGTGAAACCTGTATTATGTAACTCTATCCATGCGAAAGTATAGTGCAGGAGAAATAAGTAGATCAGTATTTCTGACAAAGAAGCATAGGCTGTTATACCTGATTTGTCAGAAAGTATGTGGTATGTGTGGAAACCTTGAAAAAATTGAAAGGAATTTTTTTTTTCTGGACAAACAAGATTACAGGTACAAAATCATCTAAAGCATGGACTTTAATAACTACATTTTCCAAATAATTTCAGGACAAGATTAACTTCTTCAATAAAGACTTCTACAAGACAAAGTGGAAATTACCTATAAAGGAGCATTTTGTGAAAAAGGAGTTGCAAGTGAGTCAATATTACTTCACCAACTGCTCTTGCAGTTTGCAGATACATGCAATTTATCATATCATTGTTATTGTGACTGGATGGCAGAGATACAGAACTCAGAATCCAAACCCCTGCTATGCTGCTAATGAGTCTGAGGCAAGATTGCAAAACCAATTGCAGTAGACAAGTTCATAGACTTCTGTATAATACAGTTTAAAAACATTTATATTTAAAATAGAATATCTGAAGAATAATAAATTCAGTTTTAAATTTTCCTTTTTCTTTGTATTTTCACTGAAGTGAACTCTGAGTGAACAGAATATATTCTGGGATAAGACACTCAAATATGCTTAGTCTTTTGGTGTAAGGGGGCTGTTTCACCCAAGGAAACCTCACATAGCATTATTCTGTACTGATCCAGTAGTTATTTAGTTAGTTAACCAATAATTAATGACTTAGCTAATTCCCTGGCTAACTTAGGGCTACAATAATTTTGAATTAGCATATTATAAAATACTTCTGTAATTAAGAAAATTCTCAATACACTGTATATGTCCCTGTGGTGATTTTGTATATGTCTAGAAAAATAAATCTTAACATACACTTAAAAACCCTGCTAAAATAAAAATAGACTGTAAAATAATTAATACGGTCAACATGTTCTTCATGGAATGAAGGGCTAGGATGCTTAAAAGAAAGCCTTCCCAAAAACAACAAAAAAGCAAGACGTGGTGGTAGATACAGAGAAAAACAGATATTGAAAAAATTTAATACTGTTCTATAGCAAAAGTGATTTTTTCAACAACTTTTGAGCCTGATCATGATATTTACTTAAAAAGGGAAATGTAGGCTGCAGGTGAATTTGGTGAATTACATTTCCCACCTTCCAGAGAAGGACTGCTAACCACCAGCGTGTTTAGGAGCAGTGTTCTCCCATCCTTTCTGCCTGACAGGACTCCTCTCTGCATATGCAAACATTCACTGATGTAGAGAATGGGAATCCAGTGCTGCTAATGCCCAGAGAGTACTTTCACCAGCAGTCCAGTATCTTTCCTCTTGCCCTTAATATTTAGTACTTTGTTAGTCATGGGTGCAAAGTGGGACTAAAATTTTGGAAAAAGCTTCTCGTTCCTCTGTCCCTCAAATAAAATGCACTGAATAGCAAATGTGCCTATTTCACTGGTATAAAATTTGACCTGCCGAAACAGATAATAATAACAAACAGAATGGCCTTCTGAAACATTGGACAGTTTTCAAGGGGGATAGTAATGGGACACCAGAGTTACACTTCTGACTCCAAGAAGCACTTAATTATTTAGACAAACTAAACCAATGTTGACTTCTGTTTCCCATGCTCTGAATAAATAATCTAACAACCAGACAGGCAAGAAGGGTGGTCCCAGCCTTTACTTTGCCTTTCTATCGCTGGCAATAACATATGTCATCTCAAGTCCAATGGAATTATTTCCTTGATACAAAGTCATGTTTTTTTCTTTATTCTGCTCAGAAAAATAACAATAATAATAAATGCTGTTCAATGTAAACAATTTTTTAGAATAATTTTTGATGAAATTGATGATGCTTTCATTTGAGTTAATTAAATCTCATCAATTTAATACAATGCAATATGCAAAGCAAATACAATGCAGTATGCTTTTAAATATTGACTTTTTAACACTTGCTTATTCAGTACAAGATCTTGCATTATGTAGTGTTTATCATGAAAAAAATTTAAACATGGAACTACTGAAGAGCCCTTAGACAAGTAACTGTATCTCTAAATCTTGGGGAAAACAGTAATTTTGGAGGGAAATGACCGTTTTCAATTGTACCAGTCTTTTTGATTTGCTTTTATTTTTCTCCGTAGAATTTTTTGTTCATAACTTTCCTTTTTCCTTCTATAAAAGGCAGTCTATTTTGCTGAAATCATGCCACTTTCCCCAGCTTTTCTTAAAAGTACATTTATCACCGGGAAAGCTAAATCTTTAATGTTCATTTTTCATTAATATTGTACATACTATGTCTTTGCATACTGTTTGTGGATATGATAAAATGTGTTTAATTTCTACACACAAAAGACTTTATTTACAATTAAATATTAAGTATACTTAATTACCAAGAGTCTGAGATGCTCTAAATAAGTCTTTTGAATTAAGCTTAGAGGCTTGCAGTAAAAGCACTAACAATTCCTCATATTCAGTGAGGTATTGTCCATTCCATTTGTTTCTAAGTGCATCCCAGTTACATCTGTACTATATCAATAAATGCTTGTGATAGCAGCTTTGTTTTTAAACTGTGCGGCATTGATTTTTCCTGGGTATATTGTCATCAACATTGTTAAATATGTTCATGAATAATCCCCAAATTCTAAATGACTGATGTATGCTAAATATTTTTTAATATGAACTTATCTGTCAGTTCTCTGGAGATTTGATAATCTTTAACAATTTATAGTTCACACAGTGTTCAAACTTAATAATTGAAATTCTTTTCTATATCACAGATTATAGTTTTCCAAAGTGCTTTTGTGCAGTAACTATCCTGGCAAATTTCTTTTAGAGTCCATACTTATCAGTTTAATGTATTCGGGGTAATTCCTTTCAGTGAAAAAATCAAAACTTCCTTACTTTTGATACCAGAATTGCTTAAGACAATATACTGCAGTTTTGTCTGCTGATTTCTCAGTAGTTTTAACAGCTGAAGTTAATGAAAAGTGTAGATATGCTATTTTCTAGAAAATATAATTAGAAAGACAAAAGGATATATGCTGTATAATATGCTAACCTGAGCAGGTTGTGTGGTAAGGGGGAAAGACCCAAAGCTTGAACACTATAGCAAAAAAGGGAATCAGAGTGATCTGTATATGGTATACATATGTCCATCTCTCACTGGGCCACAAGAAGGACCTGACTATTCAGAGTAATGGTGATGTCAAAATACTAGAAGCAGTGCAAACTCTGCTGAAGAACTGGAATACTATTTCCTGATCTCCGCTCCCCTCAACTAACTTCTCCGTTTGGCATTGTCAGTACCTTCTATCTTCCTCTCTGAAACACCCTGAGGCTTTATGGATTCACTTTCATGTACACAAACATCCAGAGTGTTTATGTTAAATTGGATGAACACCACTGATTTTGTGCATGTTGTAAAAGGCTGTATTCCAAACAGGGGTTCCTATTCCTTCATATTCTTTTACAATTTTTCAGCCACCCTGGCCTCTTCATTTGCTGTCTTTTGTCCCCTCTCAGATGGCACAGTAAGGAAAAGCCACAAAACCTTTGCTTGTTTATGTTAATTGGCCCCACTAATTAGCATCCCAAAGGCTTAAACTAACAGGTTTGACATCTCATCAAATCATCATGGAAAGGCTCATTACCCTGATGCATATTTGAGCTGCCACATTCATCTGGAATTCTAAATGACTCAGGAATGTAGAAGAAATTCAGAAAACAGTTTTCAACCTAACACTTAACAGGAATCCAGAAATGTTACCAAGTACTCAAGAACAGAAATCAAAGTGATACATGAAGTCTGTATATTTTACATCAAAAATCATGTGAGCCCCCCAAAAAGGCAAAGCGGGATTCTCTAAGTAAATGGTGTAAAAAGTCTGTAAAAGATTCTCCAGCATTTGATTCTTTATACTTGAAAGCTTCGTATCGCTAGTTGCTTAAGGCTGGTAAGAAAAACAGCATTTGTAAAATATGGAAATTTGATGATTCTTGACAGAAATACTTTTGGGAGTTGTTAACAGATGTATGCTTCGTCTTGCACATAATGATTTCTCATCTTAAATAAGCAGTGGTGGCCTGATTTTTAGGAAGAACATTCAATGCAGCAGCCAGAAGAGGGGGCAGGGGACTACTCGGCTCCCTCTGATAAACGGCTGCTCTCTGGAGCCTCTTGCCTCTGAATTCAGCTCTAACACTATCCAGAGATGTTCTGGCAACACTTCCTTTCCCCTGTTAACAACGTGACCAGCCAGAAGAAAGCGGGAGCCACTGCAGGAGTTGCATCCTATTTAAGGATTTGCTTATGTAACACTAGCCACCGCTAATTTCCTTTGGTTCCGTGCCAGCTGCCTGTAGACACAAGAGCTCCCAAGCTCACCAAGGACAGTCTGTACGACATGGCTCTCGTGCAGGCTGTGCACATATGTTTCTTCCTGTAGGCTTCCTGTAAATGCACGGAGATGCCAAGAACCAGCTGATTTTCAAAATATCCCCTCTCCAGCTTTGCTGCCACCTCAAAACCCCATGCAAACTCTACATGCAGATCTCCCATGATGTCTCAGCTTCCAACAAGTTGGTCCTTGCTTCAGCAAGGCCAAAATGTCATTCAGGTGTTGCAAGCTCTCTATGAGCACTACAGCTCGCCCTGGCATTTAGCCACAAACCTGTACAATATGCAGTGGCTGGAATGGAGAAGATAGGTCTGCTAACAGGCTGAGATACTAGAATATTTTCCCACACTTAGATTGATTAAAAAAAAGTAAAAGGAAATTACCTTCCCTCATAACTTTTTTCAACTCTACACGTTGGTCTTTCATATGCTAACAGACCAGACCAGACCAGACATGTTAACAGAAGAACGCTTGGTTAAAAACAGAATCATTTGAACAAAGAAACAATTTGTCACAAATAAACTTCTAGAGGACTTGGTCAAAATTTACAATGTGATGAACTCTTCAAATTATATTTAATAACAATTTTACTAGCTCAGTAATAGGTAGCACAATTGAAAAAGAAACTGCATAAATCCCTTAGTTTCTTCCCTGTCTGGTGTTCAACAGTAACAAATTAATTATCAATATTGCCATAGAAATAAAGTGTAGAAGCAGAGTCTGAAACAGACTCTGATCAGATAATGCCTTTTGCGAAAATTCATTCAAACAAAATTAAAGTTTTGGATATTAGACCCAACACAATAGAAGTCTGGCCTTCAAAATAATCTAAAAAGCAAACTTGCCTCCTACTTCTGATACAAGAATTACTAGGAAGCAGTGCATCGTTTTATTATATAAGACCAGAAAGTAGCCAATTGTGCAATATTTAACCAAAACAAATCACTTAATCATCTGACAGGACATCAATGTACCTATTTCTTTCTTGAAACCTATTTTATTGGTGTGAACTGTCATCAAAGGGAATTTTTTTTTAATAATACTACAGTCTTAAAAGCTGTGTTCTGATTAGATGTGCATATCCATATTTTATTTTTGGAAGAGTATGGCTGTGAGTGCAGAGAGAGAACAGCCAGTTTGAGATTATCCGTATGATCTGTAACGGACTGCACTGGGAATGTGCAGCTCATTGTTCTCCAGAGATGTGTGAAATTCTGGGGTTTGTTTGTTTGTTTGTTTGTTTTGTTGTTGTTGTGGTTTTCTTTGTTTGGTTGGTTTTTCTTCCCTCTGAAAAAGCAGTATTTTTTTGTATATGCCATCTCTCTCCTGTTTCAGAGTTCTCCCTAAGATGGCTGCCTGGTTTATACATTATTAGTGCCTGTAAATTATTCAGCTGCTTTTAATGGCACATCAATCTACTTTCAGCAGTAAAGCAGGGAAAACCAATGAGACTTACCGCTAAAGTAAAGATGCTGCAAAAAAAAGATCTTTTGAATATTGTTCAAAAGTACTGTATCATTGGCCCGTAAATTGAGACTGCAGAAAGCAAAGTGCAAAATTGGGTGTGGTTTAGAAAGAGTATCACCTGAAATCCCTTCTCAGGGAACATGAGAAAGTGCCTGACATGGGCCTTTTGTGATTATGGGTAGATTTCAAGTGAAAATGTTATGTTTAGGAGGAACATGTATATCACATGAGGTCAATCAAAGGGGGAGATTTTGCAAAGCTATCTGATTAGGCTATTGGATGCTCACAGATGAATTATTTAGATAAAATCACTGGAAGGATGTGTGAGGAAGTTTG
The DNA here is from genome assembly GCF_929443795.1 of Astur gentilis. NCBI lineage: Eukaryota > Metazoa > Chordata > Aves > Accipitriformes > Accipitridae > Astur > Astur gentilis. The sequence goes on from NC_064919.1 coordinate 48,094,569, forward strand.
ACAGAAAATTTCCACTGACTACTTTAAGTCTTTTGTTTAAGGACAGAGGAGTTAGGGGAATGGAGAGGATCTGAAGGTGAATAGAAGGCAATTTCTAGATACAAGCTCAGAAAAAGTCAGGTAAGCTGGCACCTGTTGAACTGGTGTTCAAAACATGTTTTGCTTAAGAAAAGAATGAAAAAATTACATATTAAGGAGTAAGGATAAGAGTAAGGAACAAGATTATCTACAGATCACAACTAGCAGGAGAAAAAGAAATTTCCACAAATAGCCAAAAAGTAGTTTGGCTTTTTTTTTTTTCTGTATGTGAGATAGCATACATGCTTCAAAACATCCTAGCCAGACCTCATGAGGTACAAGCACTCCTTCTTACCTCTCTGTTTTGATCGCTTTCAATTTAATTTTATCCACATAACTGATAACTTCTCTGAATTTATTCAAAGAATTACTTTAGTGTATGCTTATGGTTAGGAATTTCTGTAAACAAGTCTTTGAAAGACATACACTTGCTTATGCAATTCCATTAGGGATCTTTTATGGTATTATAGACACCAAAACAATTTCCTCTTTGGTCAATGGATAAAGTGGAATAAAAGCAGAATGCACTGTAAAGAAAAAAAAAGTTAATTTTTTTTATTTCTAAAGTTATTTTTCATATTCACTACAGCAGAATTTTATCATGGCTAGATATTGGTACTATGTAAAGCTTACATAGCACCAGCAAAACACAAGGAGCCTTATGAATAAAGAAGAGATTTCTCCCGCTGAGAATGCAGTTTAAATAGCCCATGCACACATACAAGAAGCAGAGGGGGACAGGAATGGAAAAAAACAACAGGAGCAAGGCTAAACAGGATTGTGTAATAACTTAGTAATGTCACAGATTATTTAGATTTCTGACTATCTAGCCTGATGACATTTGCTAAATGAAGAATGGTGCAGGAAAAGCCTTAGAAGAGATGCAGCTATAAGAAAAAGATTTAAAATTTAAAAAGCCCAAAGAATACTCAGGTATGTTGTGAGAGACTTCAAGGATCTCTTATTTTGGTGTAAATGCAAAAACTGGAGCACAAAGAGTGAATTAAAAGGTTAATGCTCAAAAGCAAAGACCCTTTTTCAAACCTATGCAAGTGTTGTGATTTTTATTTTTTTTTGACCAGTGTTTTATAAAAAAAGAGAAGACGCATGACTACAACACAAGATTTTTATAGGTATTCATGGAAAACAGACGACCATATTTTTACTATTTTCAGTCCAAATTTATGCATTTGGCAATGAGAAATACTTATACCTTAAAGGAGGAAAAAAAAAAAATTTGTGATGAACTGAGTACACAGACATTGCAGCCAACAAGTGGAACTAAGCCAAGCCCCAAACCTTCAAGCCACAAGAAGTCAGTAATTAGCAGGCTACTACTTGCCCTGTCAGCAGAGCCCATAGAGGGAGACATTCACTAAACCTGTTGATGGAGTATGTAAAATCTTCATGGCTGTAGATGACTCAGTTTTTAAGACTGAAATTTGATAACAGGCTGCCTTAGTTTGTACAGTTACAATGGTGACCTACCATGAAGATATACAATTGAACTTAAGAAAAATCAGCTATAAAAGAAATAGATTTTAAGACCACAGATCTGCAAGAGAAATTTTAAGCAGAATATCTGAAGCTCTTGGAAAAAAAATGCAGAAATGAGTGGAGGCAGATGTGTGGTGGATGGAAGAAGAATTAACACAAAATGAATCTAAAAGCATGTAACTGAGTAATAAAGACTCTTGACTACAGCATGGAGGGAGCTGCAGGCATTTGGTGTCATCTTCAATCCAATTAAACAAAATTGTTCCCAAGGGATTGCAGAGCACTGATCCAAAGTCATTCAGACAAAACTATTTAAGAATTCTGAATTCTTACTCTTGCTACACAAACTCATTGATCACAATGTAAAACCAAAATTCCCTCCCCTCTAAAAAGGTCTAACTACAGCTACTCCAAGAACTAACACTTTTCTGCCTACCTTGGGAAACAGTGATTTAGAAAACTGCTGGCTGGCTTTGCAGACCAGCTGGTGGCTGAAGGAGTCACAACCTAAATTAGTGGAGCCCCTTCAAAACTGCACATCTGGTTACGATTAATGCTTGGAAAAGCCTCAGCAGCCAGCTTTAAGCAAACTTGCCAGTATCATTTCCTGCATTTTTGAGAAGGGAATCCAAAAACCCATCTGATCTTTTTCTGGCTGTTTGAGGATAAACCAGTGAATATCTCCAGTAACCCAGTGACGCATATGTTTGCTGACACAACAGGGAACAGGACTCGGTGACTGAAGCATCCAGTTGTTCCTAGGCCCTGTATATCTATCACAGACATCATATCACATAATCCCCTTACTGTACAATGGGATGTGTCCTTAGACGAGCATGGTCTTTCACATCTACAATTCTCATTGTAAGGCTGTTTCAGAATATTGCTGCTGGTAAGGTCAGGGAACTTCCCCCCTCTCCTAACATACACTTACTATTGGTCTGCTTTTTTACCATTTGTTTCCCTATCAATAGCCATAACCATTGCTGCATTGAGTAGTTCATCCTTTCCCCTGTTTATTCAACTACATTTACAGATACTTTCCCAAACATTTGTTTTTTAAGCTGAAGGAGCCACTCTCCTCTATCCTGTATTTCAGACCTCCTTTTCCTGAATGGCTTCAAGTTTGGCAATTTCTGCCTGCTATATCACTTCATAAAAAGAAAAAAAAAACCCAACAAAAAACCAAAACAACCAAGAAAAAAAACACAAACCAAGCAATCTTCCACCAACTATCAAAACTGTCCTTCCCTAGAGGTCACAATTCTGCATTTTTTTCTTATTATTAGCTGACGGGATTCAATCTTGGTATATCTTACACTAACATAGGGGAGAAAAATTATTTAGAGGTCAAAGTCAATAAGCAGCCCCAAATATGATCAGAGAGAAAAACATGACACTCTGTTAACTGGAAATACATCTTTATCCTCAGTAAGTACAGGCTGGAATTTTGTCCCTCTCACCATGCCCCTCTATCCCTTTCAGTATTACATTCTTAATAAAGAAAAATGAAGTGTGTATTGATTAAAGGAATCTTCAGATGTTTAAGGAAGAAAAATGAAACTTTTACCTGAAAAAGTTCAGTAAAAGATTGCTCATACTAATATCAGGTTTTTTGCACTCTGGGACATTCTGATCTCTCACTTAATTGCTCCTGACTCATCACCAGAAAAACAGATGCAACAAAAATCATTAACTTCTCTTTTATATGGTATTCCCTTTGTTCCATCATTTCTTTGTTGATTTAAAAAGATCTCATGAAGACGTGCTGCTCGGTAGATTTACCTCCACATTTAAGCACAGAGGAAACTTGAGTAAGGGTTAGAGAGTAAAGGCTGCTGTGAACTTAAAATAGAACAAAAAAATACACATGATATTAAAGGATTGTGAGGGCTTCAAAACATGTGCTGTTTGAGTTCTAGAGCTAGTTCTACCCTCTCATCCAATGCTGGAAAAGCAAGATAATCCATCACAGAGAAATTAAGGAATAACATTTAAAGTTCGTCATGTACAGTGTTTTCACGCCCTGGTTAGTGCTTCTTGGGACTTAAAATATGCAATATGCTAATGACACCAACAGCACACATGCAAGGGTCAATGAGTCTAGCAGGCCACGGCATGTGCTGAGCATTCCAGAAACAGAAGCTTTTTTTACACACTTCCTCTAAAAGCATGTCTCACATCTGCTATACTTACAGATATTACAGAAGCAGGGCAGAAAAAAAGAGTAATTACCAAATGTACACAAGGGCTAAAGATGTTTCAACAGCTTGTAAAGAAATAAAGCAAACAGACCTCAAACACAACCTTTGGTTTAGATCAAGAATTTGGTGCATCATAAAATTAAGCAGATGGATGGAAAATTCAGAAAGCTCTGAGGTAATCAGACTGCAACAGTGCCCAGAGCACTATCTGCGGTGATGTTCATGAAATTTCAAAAGAAGACAGAATTATGTGTCCAGTCTTCCTGAGGAAGCAGATTACCATAGCTGAGATTTCAGCAAGTTAATTCAGTCCTTTCAATCTAGAAATTGGTAGTTGGGTGACGCTGGATTATCTCTCACATTCCCTAAAAGAGCAGGAGGAGATGCCACCACAGGTGAAACAGTGCCTCAACCACAGTCATAATATGGAAAAGGACAACTAAAGAAACAGGCAGCAGCACACTCCAGCACTGAAAATACCCAAGCAGAGATCTGACAGTCTGGAATTGCCTGTTTACTGTCAGCTATAATTGCTCACTAATTTTTGCAGAAAAGTCAGTCATCAGCTATTCCTTATAAATATTTTTTTGTGGGCAAACCTACAGCCAAAAGTACATAAAGACAGACTTCATTTTATGGCATCACAGTTCTTTAGTAACAGGTACAGCTGTCCACATCAGCCCTTGAATATAAACACTTTTCACTGATAGAGCCTGGAACTTACAGCCTGAACCTTTGATGACGATGAGATTTTTCTTTGAATTCTGGGAGCATGCTTTTCTTTTTCAAGATACCAGCCTGCCACAAATCAGTATTTAACATCACCATTTCTTGTTCAGAGCCAAAAATATTCACATTCACAGTAATGCTACCTCTGTGAAAATGACACTGACTTATCTCAGGCAAGACAGCGGAAGAGGGCAGGCAGGAGAAACAGCAGGTTGAGTTCTACCGGAATTCAGGTGCCACACGAAGGTCAAGTTTCAGTCTTATTTCACCGTATCTTTGCATTTGATACTTTAGTGGAAACTGAATTAGAATATGATAAATACAATATAATCTCAAAGAAAGGAACCAGAACAAGAGAAGACAGATTCAGAGGTGAAACATGAACCAGCAAGCAGTTAAACCTAAGGTCTTATTTATACCTACAAGATCAGAGAAGTCCTAGTTATCCTTTTACAAACTGATGGAAGAAAACCCCACCTAAGCCTATCAAAATACACAACTCTTGCTTTCTGCAGCTTCCATCCCAATGCAGCCTTCTCTTCTGCTTTGAAAAGGCCACCCTGTAAAGAGACAGTCTAGAAGAATGACAGCTGTGGCAGCCCAGAAGTATTTCCTAATAAATGAGCCAAGAAGAGCAGCACATGAAGGGAGTCAGTAGAGAGGCGGTCTGGTATTTGTTCTAGCCTTGCGAGTAATGGGATCACCTGTCATGATGAGTAAATCACAGACCTGGTCTAAACAGCAGGCAGTCTTCTGCTATGACTACAACTGCCCATAACAGGAACCCCTGCAAAGCAGTTTACAATTGGTAGTAAACGGCTCTCCAGAACTGTGACAAGACACAGTGCATTACATAAATGCATGTTGCTTCAGTGAAACCTGCTTGTCAAATAGTCTGGAATTACTGCTGTCTTTCTGTAAAAGATTTCCTAAGTAATTATGACCAGATCCCTGAACTGACTGAGACACGTGCCCCAAGCACATGTTTTTTAAATTAAAAATAAAAACCTTCTGCTGCTAGAGCTGTCTGATTATTAAACTAACTGAGCACAACCACTGTGAGAGTTACAACCTGTCTTATAAAAAATGCTACAATATACATCAGAGCATAATTTAAAGAACATTTTATGGCTACCATTTTACCTCTTCAGGATAAAGCCTTCTGATATCATATTTTCCTATCATAAACTCAGTATACATTCCTGCATCACAGTGATTTTCTTTCCAAATCAGTTCCTAATATGGTTCCAGCACCTTCTGCATGTTTTGGGTACAGTATCAAATAATAAAACAGTCTACACTGCTGACAGTGACATGGAGGAGAAAAACAGTTATATAGGCTGCAGGAAAACAATTAAAAGGCCAGACATAAATGAACTATCTGTAATCTCAAACATGTGACCTACCACCAGATGACTGGTGAGCAGACTGCCACTTAAAATAAGTACATCAAGACATAAAAAAAATACTGATGCAGAGCAGCGTATGCTCCCCCTTGAGAAAGCAACATTAGTTTTTTCTGAGAGAAACAGGAGTGGCAAAATACATCATCTCACATATCATCCTGAGGGTACAACACTGTGCAATAGTCTTTCACTGATGTGAAAGCTCAAATAAGCTCAAATCCATACTAAAATCACTTTCTGTTCTCTTGGGTATCTATATCAAATGTACCAAAATACAGAAATTAAGAGCAACCAGTTAACCACCTTTTAAATATGTACACCTAATAACATATTTTTGAGGGTTACTGTATTGTGCAAGAATATGTAAATACATTTGAAGTGCCATTTATGAGTTGCATATGGCAGAAAATTTACAGCATGAAGGAGGGGGTGTTCCACTCACCACTGAGTCAGTATTCATGATACAGAGAGGCTGTGTTTTAGTCAGGTTTGCATTATTCTTGATAGTCTCCATATGGACAAATAAAGAATAGGCATGGGGAAACAGCTATTTAAAGTGTATGGAGACATTCTGGGAGGAATGCAGAGACATCACCTGAGGATCCAGAGAGGAGGTTAGGAAAGCCAAAACTCAGCTGTAACTGGGATGGGATGTTGTCCTGGTTTTGGCTGGGAGAGAGTTAACTGTCTTCTTAGTAGCTGGTATACTGTTATGTTTTGGGTTCAGTATGCGAAGAATGTTGATAACACACTGATGTTTTCACTTGTTGCTCAGTAGTGTTTAGACTAAAGTCAAGGATTTTTCAGCTTCTCATGCCCAGCCAGCAAGAAAGCTGGAGGAGCACAAGAAGTTAGGAGGGTACAGAGCCAGGGCACCTGACCCAAACTGGCCAACGGGGTATTCCATACCATGTGATGTTATGCCCTGTATCTAAACTGGGGGGAGTTGGCCTGGGAGGGATCGCTGCTTGGGAACTAACTGGGCATTGGTCAGTGAGTGGTAAGCAATTGCATTGTGTATCACTTGTATATTCCAATCCTTTTATTGTTATTATTATTATTATTATTATTGTCATTTTATTATTGTTATTATCATTATTATTTTATTCTTCTCTGTTCTATTAAACTGGTTTTATCTCAGTCCATGACTTTTACTTCTTTTTTCTGATTCTCTCCCCAATCCCACTGGGTGAGGGGGACTGAGTGAGTGTCTGCTTGGTGCTTAGTTGCTGGCTGGGGTTAAACCATGACAGAAGTCAAAGGCAACAAGCAAGGATCCTATAAGTACATAGGTGACTCGGAAGGCTTGGGAAAATGTGGGCCCATTGCTGAACGAGGCAGGGGCCCTGGTGACAAAGGACATGGAAAAGGCTAAGGTACTGAATACCTACTTCAGCTCAGTCTTTACTAGCAAGACTGGCCTTCAGGATTCCCAGGTCCAAGAGACAAGGGTGAAAATCTGGAGGAAGAATAACCCCAGGCACCAGCACAGTCTGGGTGTTAACCAGCTGGAAAGTTGCTTTGCAGAAAATGTCCCAGGGTGTCCCGGGGGACATCGAGTTGAACATGAATAGCAATGTGCCATTGCAGTAACAAAAGCTAAGGGTATCCTGGGCTGCATTAGGAAGAGTGTTGCCAGCAGGTTGAGGGAGGTGATCCTTCCCCTCTACTCAGCACTAGTGAGGTCACACCTGGAGTCCTGTGTCTGCTTCTGGTCTCCCTAGTACAAGAGAGACATGGACACACTGAAGAGAGTTCAGTGAAGGGCCACTAAGATGATGAAGGGACTGGAGCATCTCTCCTGTGAGGAAAGACTGAGAGAGCTGCGACTCTTTAGCCTGGCGAAGAGAAGGCTCAGGGAGGATCTTATTAATGTATATAAAATACCTGAAGGGAGGGTGTACAGAAGATGGAGCCAGGTGGTGCCCAGTGACAATAGGCAATGGGGACAAACTGAAACACAGAAGCTTCTCTCCGAACACCAGGAAACACTTCTTTACTGTGAGAGTGACCGAGCACTGTAACAGGATGTCCAAGGAAGTTGTGGACTCGTCCTCTTTAGAGATATTCAAAAGCCAGCTGGATATGGCCCTCATTGAGCCAGGGCATTGCACCAAATGATCTCCAGAGGTCCCTTCCAACCTCAACCATTCTGTGATTCATGTGATACCATTGGGGTGACTTGGACACTACATTATGTCTTGGCTGCTGTGCAACTTCAGTGCTTTGTGAGCTATCAGATTTTCATCTCAGGTATTTTTTCTCTCTGTACCATTTTTTCAAGAACATAAGACCATGTATTACATATAAATATATACCATTACATAAAATTGTGCCTTTTTTTTTTTAAGGATACATATATGCAGACATTCTTCCAAAAAATAAAATAGGATTCATGAAGCTTCTTGTAAAAAGTCCTGGGCATGTTTATATAGACTCGCTTTTGTATAAACATACCAGCAGAAAACAAGCATTGACTGATTAAGAAATATATCAAGAGACCCTCTCAAAACTTAAAAATTCTTCAAAATATATATATTACATACTATTTTTTTTTAAACAACATTTCTCTAATTGGGTTTGTGTAGCAGATCTTCCTGGACAACTTTGATGCCAAAGCATCTGAAGAAGATGTCTTGAACTTCAAGTTGTTTGAGACATCTTTAGTTCTGTATTCATGTACAAACAGACATATGTGCAGAACTTGAAAGCATCAAGCCTAGAGTTTAGAAAATATTTTTTCAGGGGGCATCCCTATCCCTTTACAAAGTGTGTTATACACTTTTACAAAGTTTCTAGGGGGTTGTAGTATCTCAGATAGGTATTATTTTGGGTTGATATTGTTTCAAATTTGGATGGCCAAGAGCTCAAGACACCAGTGGTTGCCACATTTTGCAGTTGTCTGACAGGCCTATTACTACGGTTAGGAAAAACAGAGACCATTCATGTAGTGAGTCTGTGTGAGTAATTACAGAAATTCACTGTCGCTGACTTACAAAGAGACATTTCATGGATTTTTCAAATTCATCAAAGTTCAAAAAATACATTTTTACAGCTTCATAGAGTAACAAAAATAAAAATCACTGTTCTGGCTTGCGCTGCAGTATTTATGAAAACAAAAGTCTTGAATTCAACATCTTCCCATTTCCCTTCTATGTGTGCATGTAATACAACACTGGGAAGTTTTGGCTCTGCAATCTAACCCAGTAGATAAACCTCTTCTAACAGAATTGAAATCAAATCTCAAAGAGAAAGCAAGGAAAGTTAGCTTTCAGAATGAAAATACTGTACTTCTGATGTCCTTTCAATTCATCAGTTAAAGAAAACTTTGGAGACTGCTTGCATCCTTCCTGGATTTCTTTTTTTCCAAATTATACTTCCTGAAGAGTATTATAAAGATGTAAGCATGTAAAGAGGTCTTGCTCTCATTCCTACCCACAGCATCCTTAAATAGAGAACCTCTTGTCATGCTGGCAAGGCAGGGCAGTTACGGGAGTCCTTTGGGGAGTGGATGACAACATGGCACAGAAGTGTGACACAGCACATCACACCATGCTCCTTTCCTTCTAAGAAACTGCAATTTTTCTCCTTAGTTTGTCTAAAATATATTGATAGTAATACAGTCACTTCCCACACATGAAGAGGAACACAGGACTTTTCTTTCAGTGTTAAGACAGAATGTCACAATGTTCCTGCCACCTACCAAACTTGGAAAAGTCATCCTACTAATGAATCCCACCAGTGAAGACACTCCAAGCCTTCTCTTCCCTCTAGCCCACTGCAAAAGAGTTCATAAAAAGAAAATAAATGCTCTAGAGATGAGAAAGGTGAATTAACTTCTTTCTAGATTCTGGATTTAAATAGTACATGTTGAACATGACTTCAGGGAATGGTCCTTGTCCAAAGCAGACAACAAGTCCCTCTTCTCCTCCCCCTCCTGCCAGACCAGCAGCTTATCCTTTCAAAAACAAAGAGGGAATCCGTCAGTTGCCTAACATTTCATGTAGTTACTTTTGCAAATGGAAAGCTAGTACAACATACTGGTGATCTGATTTTGTAGTTTTTATTTCCACTTTTGTACTCAAATGAAGAGACATGGATACAAGACAACAGCAAATAAAAATCCATGAGTATTGTCTCACAAGCACGGTTGCAAAAGAAGGTAACAGAAAAGTCACAGATAATGTCCAAAACTTGTATTTCTCTTTCTTGATGACTCTCCTACACACAGTCTTAATCCTAATGTTTCATTCCTCTCTCTTGTAAGTTTTATCCACTTAGCTAAATAGTATTCAGTTATTTTATATTGGTAGGTAAATAATATTTGTGAAGTTTCATAATGTTTTCCTCAGGATACTCAAAACATCATGTGCAATCCTTTCTTATAGTTTTTAAATACATATTTCTTCCCATTTCCCTGTCCTCCCAAAATACTTTAAACCCATCCTTCCAATTGCAAAAAGAAACATTCAGAACAAGATTATATCATGGCTAATTCTTTTAAATCTATTCACTTAGATTCACAGAAATTTACAAATACTTCTGACATGTAAATCCACAGTGCAAATCTGGGAACAATTTTGGGATACATTAGGTAGATCAAACTGTTTATGTACAATAATGCCCAGTAATGCTTTTCTTAGAAGCTACATGTATACTAAAAATAAGCTACTTGCATTCAATTCTAAATTTCTAATATGTGCATTGGTATATACATTTCATGGAGAGTATGTAAACAGTATCATCCATATGCATTTGTGTCTTATAAACTCACAAGTGGATACCTTGAGAAACTGCCTGGCAAGGAAAAAACAGAAAGATGGGCCAGAGCAGATGAACTGAGAACAGTTCATCCATCATGACTAGTAGCCCTTATTGGAATTAAATACAAGCATCAACAGTCTTTCACTGAAAACAGAAAAAACCCAACAGTATCAGTAGGGGAAATTTCTTTCTCAGACTTCAGAAGAAAGAAGTGAATTATTTTGAATTCTGATTCTCTCTTTTGCTACCCCTTTTTCATTCCTTGGTTTTCTTCCTTCAATGACAAGATGGGGAATAAGGAAAAAAAACCCCAACAGTAAGACTATTTAATGTCTTCTTTTTGAATTAAAAATGTAGTAATTATTTGCAAAAATATCCTTTTACAGCTTGCACTTTTAATCAGCTTTAATAGCTTGTGTATTAAACTTATTTATTATGAATAATCATTATCCAGTCAGATTTTCTTTTATTTGTGTCTGTGAAACTCAGTGGATTTCAGTCAAGTCATTCTTAATTTACACTGTTGTCAGGGAAAGGAAACTGGGACTTACGAACACAACCAAAGGTATGAATTAAATATAACATTTGCTTAAAACCCCTTCTTCTGTTGAAATGCTTTTTGCCTGGAGCTAAATGAATTAGTGTCTTGTAGTGACACTGTTCTTCCTATTTGAGTGCTTTGCTATTGTTCATTTTCTAGAATTAAAAATACAAGCATAGAACACCAACTTTTCAAAGCAGGACTTTGCAAAAGTGTCTCTCTTCAGATGTTCTTTCAACCAAGTTGCAGACATCTGTGAAACTTCCAGTATGGAACTCAAGGGTTTTGTATGGCAAAGTGAAGACTAGTTGCCATTTCACTGAATTTGCAATATTGATCCTTTATTTAAGGCATATAATGAATCATCTTAGTTCAGCTTCATAAAGAATTTTCTCAGTAGTAGAATTGGTGTGGCCCATCTTCAACCCCGAGCTCATTTTTATAAAAGAATTATAAGCCCCTTAAAAATAAAATTAATCCTGCAACAGGCAAATCTCTACAACATACTACATGCACTATAATAAAAAAAAAATAATCTGGCTTCTGCTATTTCCTTAAGCATCCACCTACAGTTACAATTTCTGTAGAAATTAAATTTAAATGGGTTCACAAAAGTTGATTTGAAAGAAAGAGTTTTTCTGATGGCATGGTGTATACAATGCTGTAATTAACAGCTACACTGCAGGCAGAACAGGCTTGGTTTCAGTTTAACCAACACTGTTTTACACCATCAATTTTACCAGAAGCATTACTTCAGGGTACTAACACCGAATATTACAGAATTTTCCAGGAAATTATCATCATTTAATAGTATACCCTGCTAACCAAATACAACATAGCCCTTCACAAGGTATTGTTCCTTGAAAATAATTCACCAGGTAATGTACGCCAAATGAACAGTAAAAGACTACAAAAGGAGTAGGAGAAAGTAAATGTCAGGTGGGTATTAACCCATTCCACCACTGAGCAAGTGAGAATTTTTCTTTTAGAGTATAGATAACCTGAAATTCTGTGCATGTAAGTACTGTAAGTAAAATGTTAATCTAATCAAGTAACAATTAAAGCCTCTTTTCATAAGTATGTAAACAGCACTGACAGATTCAATTTCATTCCTTCTGCAAGAGATTACTGGGCTGAGAATGTCTCAAGGGTGTTCCCAGAAGAATTGCTAGAGCAGTACATACAGTTTCTATTCTCATTATCCTTGATTCAGAACAATGAACATCCAGCTGCTGTTCTGAAGGCAATGACTCTTGGGAGCATCCATGGAGTTAGCAAGAAAAGTGGTAAATTTTGTTCCCTTGCTCTGTTTTATCAAAGTCTACATCGAGTCTTTATTTCAAACTGTAGAGAAGGAGATGACAGACGTAAAGCAACTTCACTTCTCTAAATGAACAACCCAACTTCAATTCCCTCCCAAGCCTAAGGAAACTTAACTCTGAATTTGTTATTTATTAGTCCTAGGTTACTATGGGATCAGGTACTCTAGGCTCTTGTTAACCTTGTATTCTCAGACACATAAGTGTTTGCTGCAGTCAGACACTCATCTTCTAGGTGGATTCACTGTAACCACTGAATTTGGTCTCTCTTCCTCACTTTTTGTTTGAATGCATACAAGACTACTTGCAAACAGGATAATTGCTGGCAGAGGTACTGAAGGAAGCAAAGAGCACTCCTGAATGCCTTACTGCCACCTGAATAAGACGTTAAGACCCAAGGTGGTAGGAAAACTTCATTCGCATCCATTGACAAAGAACAAATGGGATTCAGTGTCCTCCATCCTTCCATCCTGCAAACTCCAATTTCTCTGTTTCAGGAGGCTGGCAGATACCTTGATTGAGTACTTGAGTTTATTTTAAGAGTTTAGTTTTTCAGTTGCTAGGGTGTTGCCTGGACTTTAACCATTCACCCAAAACAACTGCATTACTGATTCTCCCTTTCCACAGGCTTAGAACTGTGTCTTCATTTTCAATTTTATTTTTATATGTCCTCAAGGCATATATTTAGCTATGCATATATTTGTTTGAGACAACAATTTCATTTGACTGTGTGGCTACCCTTTAGATCTAACTTTATCTCACAGGAACTCTCAGTCCCAGAATCCGTCATCATAATGACTTTCCCTTCTCTTTATCTATTTTTTTTTGCCAAATCCTCAGATCCTGTTGACTCTGAAACTGGTTTCTAAGCTTAGCATAAGGTACAGGGTTCAATATCATAACCTCAGTAAAATTCAGATACAGAGCACATGAAGTCAATAACCATCAATTTTACAATGGTCTCCAGTATGGACATGGAGCCAAAATAAATTTTGCCTAAACCTGGTCACCATCTCAGATGTAAGATGTTCTGCATTCCTGTGGGAAGTTCAGTATTTCTCAGCATCTTTCTTGTCTCCAGGGCCTCAAATGCAAAAATATGATGAAATTCCTAATGGAAATGTGGCAGAAAGCATTTCAATAGACCTGCAGCTGGTATGTGACTTACTGCTGAGTGGATTTTGTTAAAAACTCCTGAATTGTCTCATTACAAAATTTCCATTAGTTTCAGACCCAGGCCTGCCAGAGACTGGAAAGTAAAGCAAGTCAGGCAAGTGTTTTTCCTATTTTTAGCTTGGCTTCTAGACTTACATGGTCATTTTCTGTTCCCTACTTTTGACCCAGGTGACTGAGTTTATCCCAACTGGTCAGGATAAAAGAGGTCATAGAGAAGCAAAGTCCTAAAATAGCCTGTAGAGAAGAAAGAATTGACTCCATAGATATTGGCAACAGTAGGAAAAATGCAGAAGCAGCATATATATTAGGTGGCACAGTGGGTCCATGTGGAAGAAGAAAAAAAAGACAAAGAATGCCCCCAAAACAGGAAAAGTTTGAATTAAATTTTGCCTCATATTAAACACCAAAGTCCGTCACCAAAGAACAGCAAATCTGGGAAACTGGTTTTAATGCTTGCAGAAACACTTGTTTAAATGATGCTGTTCCAATAATGGAGCAAATGTCCACAGGGAGAGAAAAATTAAAGAAACGAAATGGGGTTACCTCAAAATGCAGATATCCCTCTCTCAAAACAACTCAAAGTTATCTAACAACAATAAAGCATTAAAAAGCACTCCTTAGAGGCTTACAATTGCACAAAATGTAGACTATTCTGAAAGTGCTACAATTTTGTGCCAAAATAGTTTATACCTTCATTACATATACAATGTCTGTTTCCCCTCTATCAAACTGACAGCTCTTTTAATGGAATTACCCCGTTTCCCTCCCTCAAGAAATGCACTGTGGTGGGAAGTGTTCCAGAGGGGATCCCAAAAGTCTTCCAAGTATTAGAGATCTGAAAATCAGTGATGGAGTGGCAAAATGATCCGTTTACTTTTTATCATGAGTAGCTATCTATCTTCAAATTGTCATTGTCTTTTCAATCAGATGTCTCAAGGGCCAGAGTTAAGTGGATAATGCTAAAAATAGACTGAACACCATCTACTACAACAAAGAGTGGAAAAAGGGAGACAGAGCTTGAGTAAGTTTCTTCTTCATGGAAAAAAAACCAGCACGACAACTTTCAAGAGTGACCTCTAACCCCAGTTGTCAGAAGTGTAATACAGACAATGCATGCAGAAGCATCTACAGTGCCCTACTGGGGACTGGAGGGTGATTTATCAAACCTCTTGTCAGTCAGGTCTTGACTTGTGCCAGAACAGATGCAATATAAGATGATGGGGCAGGATTCTTGCCATCACATGTACACTTAATACCTGGTTTTCAGAAGTGGCATGCACCCGTGCTTTCCATAGAAGGTGACTGGAAAGTGTACTGGGTTTCATCTTAAAAAAAAAAAGGAAGGAAAATAAATTCTGCAATCATTAGAATATGGCAAAGTTACTAGTTTTATGCTTGCTGGGTCAAGACCTTCAGACTTTAATGACTTTAAATTATAGTTAGCTGGGCTGCATGTGCTGTATTGGCAGAGCTGAAAATGTTCCATTCTTCCTGCTAATCTCAATGTGTCCAGAAGCTTGCATTGTTTTTATGCATGGACCAAAAGTTGAAAATATCTGCATTCTGGAAGAATTTACAGACACCTCTGAATGAGCAAAATCAGAGGGAAGAACAGAGTAGAATCAACATTTCTTTAAAAAAGCATTTGTGAGGGATGTTATTTGTTTTAGTATAAGTTTTATGATTTCTAGTGGTATTATGTTTGTTTAAGAAACAATATTAAGGATATTATTAATTTATATTAAGATAATTTCTTAATTTCTAAGTAACTTGCTTTAGTATGAGCCTGAAATTTGTGCAGCTAGTAAAGTTAGGCAATGTCTACAATAGCATATGTATTAGCCCATAGGAGAAGATCAGCCGAGTGAAATGGTGCTGAGGGTCCACAATGTATGTTTTTAGGAGGGTTTAACTTTGAACTTGACCTAGTCTTCTCCCAGGGCGTGAATGGCCAGTAGAAGCTGAAGCACAACATGCATACTCCTGTCATGCACTGTCCTGTTTAGTTTCACGTGAAAGAAATTGTTATGGTGTTCTCTGAGATCCTTCTAGGATGGGGTCAACCATGGTAAATGGGGATGATCACGAGGTTCTCTCCAAAAGGTTCAGGTCTACTACTGGAGAGGCATCATTAGGGGTCACAAAGGAAATTCAGAACATTTCTACTTCCTTTCTGTTTTTCCTGAGAAATATGCAAAAAAGAGGTAACTGTAAAGCTATATTAAGTTTTTAGGAGCACTTCCCCAGATGTTACCCCCCAGCTTTCAGCAGGAAGAAGCAACCACAAACATACAGAAAAGAACATTTCCCTTAAATCTTGGAATCGCCAGCCAGCAAGTCACCTCTAAGCAATCCCTCTTTGTTTCCCCTCTTTTTGAAAAAGCCTCTTTATTTGGTTAATAACATCCACCTGACCTCCCAGAATAAGTCCTGGAGTACCACAGTAACCATCTCCAACTTTTCCCACAGTCAGAGCAAAAGAAAATAAG
This sequence comes from Astur gentilis, assembly GCF_929443795.1. Taxonomy (NCBI): domain Eukaryota; kingdom Metazoa; phylum Chordata; class Aves; order Accipitriformes; family Accipitridae; genus Astur; species Astur gentilis. The sequence continues at coordinate 48,110,772 of NC_064919.1, forward strand.
CACTGAAAGTTATCTGAACAACTCCAGGAGTTTGACCTGGTTACCTCCAAATCTATCCTCTGTTTCAGAAAGGTGTTTATTAATAAAAGACTGGACATAACCAACCCACAATGACCTTCTCCGAGCTTGAATGTTCAGTTAAACCCTGCACCTATAGTCTATACTGAAAGCTTCAAAGCATTTTTGGCACATACACAGATTTAAGAACAGCATTAGTAAAATTACTTAACTGTTTTGACGACTTCTGTGAATAACATGATTTCTTTTCATGTGAAGATAGGGCTAGTAGGTTACATTCCCCTTGCTCTTCTCACATTCCTATACTGTTTTCAGAGTATTTTTGCACACATAGCTTGAAAAGTCTGATGCTACTTATTTTCTAAACATAAAACTATTACATTTCTTTCCTCAACGTGGCAGCCATTTTGTTCGTTGTTTCCAGTCTGTCCAAGTAAAATATTGTCAATCCCAAATAGCAAATAAGTATGAAAAGTAAAGTGTAATCTAAAATGGTTCATCATTATTGAAGTACATATTTATTGTTTTTTTAATCATGAAAGTTCAAACAGTTCAGATTTTCATAATGAAAAATTTATGTTGACATGACTGGTACCTGAAAAGCTAAAATGAGTGATGATTTGTCAGCATCACAGTTTGGAGTGAGTCAGAACACATGCAGATATGCCAACATACTGAAGCAAGCTCAAAATGCAGGGCTTTTTTTCAGACTATTCATAACAAGATCAAACTTAGCAACAAAAAGCAAGATTTTCAGAGAACATCCTAAAAGCTGCACAGGGAAACAGATGCAACAATGGTCACTAGAGATATTTAGCTCCACATTTGGACAAACGCTGCCCTGTGTATGATCCTGTGTGGAAGGATGCATGAGACAATAGTGGCTGGAAAAGATTTCTGTGGATCTAAGTTCTCTAGGTATCAACAGAATTTGCATGGATTTTAATTATATTTATAAATACTAACATTTTGTAAGACAACCTCTCTTCATCACAGTCCTACGTTTATAATTTTTCATTTGGAATAACCAGAGATTACAGGACATTAACTTTAGCACAGGCAGAGAAGAAGAGTTATTTTTCATATGTTCAACTTGATCTAGTGAAAGATGTCCCTGTCAATAGCAGGTGGGTTGGACTAGATGATCTTTGAAGGTCCTTTCCAACCCAAACCATTCTATGATTCTGTGGACCCTATATAAGTAACACACAGCCTCCTTGCAACTTCTATTAGTTCAATATTAACATCTTCCAAACAGTCTTACTGGAAAAAAGTGGTCTAGAAGACAACAGTTCAGTTTGTAAGATAACCAATCTACCTAAAAATTGGATCTGCAAAGGACCTTTATTCATCACTGCTGCTAGGCAGAAAAGTTATAAATATTGAAAGAAACCTGACTTTTCAATTTCTCAGTCCTACTCTGTGCAGATAGCACCAGCAAAATCCGACTCCTGAACTACAGGTCATAGAAGGCTAGCAAGCTCTACCTACAATGTGTGAAATTTGTTTAGAGGTGTCAGTTCAGTTGTCAGACATGTTTTATAGTGGAAGCAAGTGAGAATGATGCCAGAGTTTACTCCAAGTGGGCAAAAAATGAATCTTGCAAGAGAAGAGAATGGGTAAACCTAAACCTGCAAAGATGTCTAAAAGCATATGAGTACACTCAAAGCAGGACAAAAGAGCTTCTGTGCTCTTTCAAGAAAACCCTTAGGTATGTAAAACTTAAGATATAAAGTTTGAAATTCTACTCTACCATCCTTAGAAATGAACATGCCAGGTAGACACTCTTAGATTAAAATGGGAAGAGCAGTTAGCCAGAATTTCTGGCCGTTTTAAATATCCACAATAGCTACTTATTCCCTGAGCCTGTCTGTACATGGCATATAAAATAACATGAATCTCATCAGCTCAGTAACTGTCTCTACAGGACAGAATCATTTACTTTTTATTGAAACTTGACATTTATCATACTGTTTGGACAGATCCTGGTGACAATTTGGAAAGACGTTCGCTGGGCTTTCTGTCAGTATTTCATGTTAGCACAGCAGACCCCATTAACTCAGATCCAGAAAAAAAAAAATCCATTGAATGTAAAAGAGAGACAAAATAAGTTCTTTTTAATTAACTCTGTCAATTTTTCTAAATGTTTCCAAATCAATCCATGGGACATGAAAATCTAAAGTAATGGTTTATATGTTGTTTACCAATGCTTACTTTAGGAGAAACTTGAACAAGCCAGATCATTTTATGCAACAGCAGTTACAAGTCATTGCATACACTCCAGCAAAACATATATTTCCAAAAACTTTGATCTACTACTGGTTTCTTTGATTTTCAACTTCAACAACACAGAAGAACCATAAGTGAATTACAGTTAGCATAGGGCAATACTTGTGTAAATGGTCTTCACACAAGCAGAAAGCGTACTGTAAGAAAAGTCAGCAAAAGTACTGAGACGGGAAGAAAGAACAGAGAGCAAGATAGGTCTAAAAAAAATGTTTGGGGTTTTCTTCCATAGCCAAAGTATTTTGTATTAAAAATACTATGTTCACAGGACTTTATATAATCTCTGAACATGACTCATGTTATCCAGAAAATTTCAAATTCCGGTATACGTTATAACAGAATTCAAGATCTTAAATAATTTATTGTAAAGGTAATGCCTGCCTCACTTAATGTCACAGATATTTTGGTTCTAGCTAACAAGAAGGTGATACTTAATATTCAAAGAAACCTCAGTATATTTAGTGGGCTCAAACAGAGATGCTGAGAAAGTAAGAAATATCTCATACTTTATGAAATTTTAGAGTGTAACTATTTTAATAAGACAAGTTCTTTTTTGGAGTTGGTAGTTTTTATTACTGAGGGAAAGATTTGCTGTGATAAAGTGTAAAAGTCTTCCACGTGACTGAAGGAGAAATCTTTCTACTTAGAAAGTGGTCATAAGTGTTACATTAAATCTTTCAGCACAACAGTACTCTTGTTTCCTATTTACACTTTCATGTACATGTGTACATGAGTCATGTTATCTATGCAAATAAATCTCCTTTAGTTCAGTGAATATGCATTCACATGAACAATTACCTATTTAGGTGTCATATTTTTGTAGAAGCTCAGTCACTATACTGGTACAATCAAGACATATACATTTACTGGTATTTTTTGCCTAATTGCACTTTATCAGACCACCCACCATAAGACTTACCTTTTAGAAAAACATTTAGCATTTTTTGATGGATAGATATCACAGTGCTTGTTCACATCATTAGATTTTAATGGCACTTCTGGTACAGGTGAAAGCTACAGCACTGAATTCTGACAGTATAGATGTATAAAGCTTTAAGCCCTTAGAAAATGTAAGGAAAAGAGGTTCTCTGGTTTACCCAGAAAGTATATCACCCCTGCTGCATAGTCTGTATCTTCTACAGAATATTCTTCCTATCTTTACCTGTGTGCAATTTGTTAAAGTAAATAAATAAATAAAAAATCCTACCTTTTTGTACTTTTGAAAACTCTGATGATATGTTTAAGTTACATAGACTCTAAGGACATTGTTATCAGATTTATCTTTGGCTGTTTTTACTCTCTGTTAATTCCCAGAGAAATACTGTAGCATTGCCTCTCTGGTTTTACACAGGCCTTTATACCTGGCTCTCCACTCTTCCTCCACCAAGGAAGTAATTTAAAAAGTGCTTTCAAAGTATCCAAGGACAAATAAAGCAGAACAGCACTTACTGTTTTACAGGTCTACAAAGAACTAATCAGGTTTGGGCTATAAGTCTTAATCTTCTTTAAATGCTCCACAGCTTTTAAATTTACTTTTTTTCAAAACACTTCCCTGTATAACAGATCTCACTTATACACAGTACATGAACTTCACAAACAGCAATTTTAGCGTATTCTTTTCTGACAAGTTCATGGAAAAGCGTAAACCAAAGAGAAGTCAGGTAAGATTTTCTGAAGCTGGTATGTCGTTTGTAAAATTTTAAGTATTCTAAACTAGGGCGGTGAGGCCACATACCATATCAAAGCTCAAGATACAATTTACCTATTTACAGTTCAAAACATAATATTCTTTGGCACCACAGTGATGGGAACAGCCAAGCTATATGCCATCGCAGGGACTTCTGGGAATCACTTACTATTTTCTTTGGGTTTACCACCTTTCAATTAATTTGTTGATAATAGATTCAATGTCTCTGGCAGTAAAATGTATCCTGTTCATCTATCACCAGACTGTTCATCAGCAAGGTCAGTTTATTATCAGTATTTTCTTAAACAAATGAGTTCAAAATAACAGAGAATTATTAATGATGGGGAAATGTTCAGCAGTAGTATTGCAGCTGCACTGAAACTTTGGCTTTGGATCTGAATTGTATTGAAACAGTCAATGAGCTTGTCTGTTACAGCTGGAGATCAAACAATAAAAACTCATGTACTTTCACAATAAATTAAATATGATGGTTAAGTAAAATTATCCTCTATCAACAGAAAGAAATGTAAATTAACTCATATAAATATATAAGCTGTGTTCCATGCCAGACACTAAAGACAGAGAGAATTAATGAAATATGGTGATGACTGATTCTGTATCAAACCTGAATTTCAAAACTTTCATGCTAGGTCTGGAGACCTATTTAAACAAAATTTAAACAAGCATATTTAAACAAAATAATAATTGCAAAAAAAATGTAGACAAGTCCAAGTAAAAACATATGCTGATCAACAGCTTCCAATAAAATTTAATGTCATCAATAATATTGATAGTATTTGGCACAGCTCTACATTCCTATATGCTTTTCTAAAAGCAGAGCTATATGAAATGTGCCATTACAGTTTTGGTTTTGGTTTTTTTTTTTTGGCATAACAACACAGATTATACCTCTGATTATTTCAATTATTATTCACATATATATATATATTAAAGGGTGCATAAAACCATTCAAATACTATCTCTACTTTCATAACATTAGGCAAGATGTGAACCTTGACATGATTCCCTGAAAATAACATTAGAATGATCTGAATTTACCTCTGAAGTCTCTGTCTGTAAATAAATGGAGTTACTGGTTTCATATTTTGCAACATTTATCATAAATCTTCCAGTACATATTACATGAAAATATTTGGGCAGAAATCTGAAATTCACTTGTGTCCTGTAAAAGAATTAATTGTTCATATAAGTGACAGAAAAGTCAATCATTTCTGACACCAAAAGCAGTACGGGAGGGTGCTATGTAAGTTTATATAGGAAGGTTGCCAGGTCACACGATTTGCAATTTCTGGTACCAATCTTAAGGTTTTCCTTTGGCAAACATTGCTAGAACTTCAGATTTATTTACTGATCTCTGTTGGTTTTATGACATAAATGGGTGTTGAAAGGGCACAGTCTTCCATCATCGCATCCCCAGTCCTTGTAAGAAGTAAGCTAATTACTTAAATAACTAAAGCTGCACTGAGCACCTGCCTTGAATCACCTCTTGAAATGTTCTTGAAATACTATGAAACACTCAAACCTAGCAATTGACTTAAGATAATGGGAACACTCCCTAAATTCACAATGGTCTGAACTAGAAACTCTCATCTTCTCAGATGAAACACGAATGCACTAACACATTGTGTCACTATATGCTGTGCTCCTATTAAAAATTTATTTGCTAAAAGGTAAAGGGTTGTTATTACTTCCACCTAGAAAAATATCTTCAGTCAACTAAATATGTTCTGCTGGGAAAGACTGTACAGGCTGTAGGATCGAAAGCATGAATTTTGCAATCTGGATGTTAATAAATTATTGTGAATGCCTAAATGAATTTCCTGTATATAACTAGTCATTTGCATACTTCAAGGGAACGTCGTGCCTCTCAATAGGCTAGAAGATCTGAGGACTCTTACACTGAGCTGCAAATGTACAGGTTGATCAGAAGCAAAAGATCGAACGGCAACTCTCCACTGCTGGGAAGGGTTGCCCTGTACAGCGCCTGCTATATTCTAGACACATGCTCAGTCTCCCAGCCCTACCTGACCTAATACAGATTAGATTCGTTACTTCGTGCATGTCCAAAGGGAGAGCCACACACCCACCCGTCAGGCCAGAGCACAAAATCCCCACTCCCCAGCTACAATGAATCTTCCCATAGATGATTTGGCCTAACTGATCTTGTGAAGAGTGCTGAGCTAGGCTTGGTACCTACTGTCAGATGTGATGTTAAAGGCTTGAGCTGAGAACAGGATAAAACTGTATCAATTAGACATCTGATGCAACTGAGCCACCTCAAATAATTCTTGCACCAGTAAGGGAGAAAGGATAACTTTTGCTGAAGTGCCTTGACAGTTTTTATACCTGAAGTCACCTGGAAGCAGTGTAAGCTCAGAGACCTCAGAGGCACTGACCCTTTATTCTTTTCTTTCAAATGAGAAGTGGAAATTGATCCGTCTCTATACGGACTGAAACTGCATTGGGATCACGTGAGAGAGAGGTTGTTTTCTAGGACCCAGGGCTCAAAACCAGTTAGGGCTTTCTACATTTAAGCTCTATCATTAAAGCAGTTAGAAGCCAGTACAGAAACAGAAGCACCACCATAGCACAGTGGCCCCATAAGCTGTAGCAGACAGTCCTACACATCTTGAATTTTGGATTCATGTAGCAACAGAGTAAACTATACTACAGCAGGTGATTCTTGAGAGTAAGAGTACAAAGAAGCAAAGGAATACTATATCAAATTGAGGCAGATGTAAGAACAAGGTCTCTTAAAAATAATTATAAAAATGTAAAACAAGCTACTACAAGATAAATCTGAAATCAGAATGTTTATCAAGTATTGTCTGAAATAAAATTAACAGCTAAATAGCTTCTATATTTATAAGAATTAAAGTTATTCTGGATTTTTGTAAAACACTATTTTCTATGTAGAACTCTATGCTGATTATGTAAGATGTCATAACAGGAGTTACTTCCAAAGAACAGGACAACCACTTAACAGCCCTCTCCTGTGATATGTACACTCCCTTTTGCTCTCTGTAAGTCCTCCTAAAGAAAAGCATTCTCTAGAATTAGTTGTCAGACATCATGGAGACAACCCAAAATCCCCTGTTAGTTAGTCAAATTGAGAGGGGCCACAGTATAATTCCTAAGCGTTAACTGCAGCACGTTGCAAAGTTAATAATCCTTCTCTAAGAAAAGCCTGGGTCCTGATACTGAGAAGATTATAGATTTGACAAGCATTCTTCGGTCTTCTTCCCACAACCATAAGGAACAAAATTTTCAAGTCTTACCTAAAATCAGGGATGATGCCTTCCAATTTCAGGACCTGGCTCTGTTCCTGCTAAAATTAACTGAAGCAGATGCAGCCACTCACTTTGTATATTTGCTACTAGTAAGTGCGAAATACTCACATGTAGACAAATGCCATGAAAACAAAACATTATTCATAGCTTTGAAGAAATGTATTTGAGAACTTTCCTAACTGCAAATAAAATCTGCAGTATCTACAGCTGAAAAGTTGGTTGTGCATTTACAGTGAGCATTTGACATGCTGTGGGTGTTATTATCAAACACCTAGAACTGCAAAGTTATTTAAGGAAGATTAACTGAAATTCTGCAAAGCCTTTGAACTTTGTTATGGTAATATTTAAAGATAATACCAAATAACAAGCATGTTGCTGCTTCCTTAATTAACGAGTTGTATTCTAACCTTCTGGGAATGCTCTTATCTTTATGTTATCTCCTGTCTGTTCATGAGCCAAATGTTTCAATGCAAAATATTGCTGATACTAAAAAACCAGGGAACATTCTAATTTGAACTTGTTCTTCATATTTTTTTTTAATCTCAAACATCCATGTGTCAGATTGAGAAGCAGGTGCAGAGTGTCAGTTGTTGGCTACTGTGGCATTTGGTGTAACAATAATTCATGAAACAGAACTGACAGCTAAGACAGCCAAAGGAGAGAAATCATCAAGCATTAGTTTACTGAAACAAACATCTCACACATACCGTATCTGAATGTATTTCTGAAATGTTATTAATTGGTAACTTCAGCCTCTCTGACCTAATGACCACTGAGTAAAATCCTGGCCCAGAGCAGTCGGCAAGGTTTTAACAACAGAAGGCTGCAGAATCACATCTGGAAATGATAGAAAAAAGTCAGACTGGTGTGTTTGCGATCTCTACCAAGGCAACTAGTAGAAACTATAATGATGAAATACAGAAAGCAAAAGGATAAAGAAACTGTATTGGAGAGAAGTCAATACAGCTTTGTAGATAAAAATGTCTCCAAAATATGGTAGAGTTCTGTGACAGATTCAATGAGCAGGTGGGTGAGCTTATAGTGTCTAGGAATATTGTGGGTAGTTGTAACAAGTCTGTTGCAAAGCCTTCTAAGGAAACAAAGATGTCGTGTGATGGAAGAGAGCCTCCACATTCAGCAGTGCTGAGCTATGAAGCAGACGTCACAATATGGGAAAGGTTACAGGCACTGTGAACAGTTTAGCACACTGGAAAATGACCTGAAAAGGGGATGCTATACAACACGGAATTATTCAGAACACACAATTCCTAAAGACAAGTAGAAATACAGACTTCCCGTAATACTGAATAAATTGGCAATAAAATGGTAAATGTAATACAGAAAGTACATAGTAACACCAAGGGGAAAAGCACAAGTATGGCTTCTGACTCAGCCATTCTCTTTAGGAAAAGATCTTGAAATTGTCATGGATAATTCCTGGAAAATATCATTTCAGCACGAAGCGTTATCAGAAAGTCAAACAGAACCTTACAAATTATTGGGAAAGGATTTGAGAACAAAACATAATAAGTTACATAGCTCTAGTTAGTTGATTTTAAGAAGGATATAGGATAATTAAGAAAAAATAGAGAATGACAGCAAAGATGATTATAGATATGAAATACTTTTATAGTACTACATAGTGTAAGGGACAAGGCATTTCCACCTGAGACAAATTAAGGGGGGAAGGGATGGAAAATAAGATAAAAAATTTATGGCCTCAAGTTGCAGCGAGGGAGATTTAGGTTAGACATTAGGAAAAATAATTTTACTGAGAGGGTTGTCAGACATTGGAATAGGCTGCCCAGGGAAGTGGTTGAGTCACCATCCCTGGAGATATTCAAAAAGCGAGTAGACGGGGTACTTTAGGACATGGTTTAGTGGGCATGGGTGAAGGTTGGACTCGATGATCTTGAAGGTCTTTTCCAACCTAAATGATTCTATGATTCTAAAAAACTTATTATAAATACTGTTGAGAGGGCCCAGGGAAAGGTAATTCCCTACTTCTCATAAAAGCAGTTAGGAATTAAGAATTTTGCTGCAAGTGTAGAAAAAAATAAATCTCTTTCAGCTAGAGTATTATTTAAACTGTGAAACACATTGATACAGTGTGCTAAAGGAATTAATTAAAGATGGATGTGTTAAAAGATGAATATAATGATAATTTAATGAAAGAGACCATCAATGTCTCTAAGCAAAGTATCTAAAACACACTGCTCTGGAAGATGCTGGTGACTGACCCTTTAAACTGCTGTCTACCATAAGCTTGAGGGGTATATAAAAGAAAATAATTTTAGAGTTGCCCTACTTTTAATATATTTTCCTTTTGCATCTACTGCTGCTTATCATTCTCACACAGAACATCCTTTCTGCAGACATTCAAAGGTTTTATAGCTCTGCCAATTATCACACTGAAGCAGAAATCAAGAGATCTTGATGCCAGTTGTGTCTTTGCCCACAAGCCCTCTGCACAAAGGTCTCATTTTCTTTTTCAGCTTACTGGGATTCATGGACTGTGATGTGCAAACACCGTTTTTTAGCTCTAACTCAGTTTTGCATATCATCTATTGCTTAGAGTTTCTTTGTCTATTTCATCTGGAGAAGTTGCTACAACACACTGTAAATTGCAGGACAGTGTCCAGTCCCTTAAGTGTGATGTCCTCATGTTGAAGTATCTATTGAAGTCCAAGAGAGGCTTGGACTTGAACTACTCCTAAAAGCCTTTGCACCTGGTAATAATTAGTTCTGAGGTCCAAAATAGCTAAGAATAAGCTAAGAATAGCTAAGAAATAGCTAGAGGGTTTTTTTGAAGGAGGGTCACTGATTTCTAACAGATGCCCTTTTGAGTAAAAAAGAGGAGTTCAGAAAACTGAACAGAAAACAAGGGGCAGATGATAGAAGACAAATCATAGAGAGTGAATTAGTGGTGAGGTGGGTGAATAGCCTCATGTTCTCATTTTTATTTGTTTCTGCAAGTGCAGCTTTCTGTCTAGCACTGTAGCTTTTCAAGAACACCTTAATTTGCCAACGTGGTATTTGCTAAACAGACTGTACTATTAGGATGATGATATCTCCAGACTGCATCACAAAATTGTTTCCAGAAAGGATTAAGCTTCCTTCACACCTCAGAAAGTAACAAAAATGGTAACACACAGATTTCTAAAGATCCATTAATACACACACATTCAAAATGCTTCTGTAATCCAGAAATATTCTGGAAAGAAAGAAAGGAAAACAAATACATAGAGAAGAGGGCTCTTCAGCTGAGATGTCTGCTGTTGGTTTACATGCAGGCACTCTAACAATCACTGTAAGGACAACACTTTTTCTCACACCAAAGTAACAAGCTATTTATATACGTGCTACAGATATTTCAGGTAATGCATCCCATGTCACATAACAGAAGCTGTATCAGTACTTTTCTGACTCAACTAACAACTTTGTTCTTGGTTCAAAACTTCTTATCGGTTCAAAACTTCTCACTCATGTCATTCAACTCATCAGTGAGCTGGTTAAGGACAGCTAGCACTCTTGAAAGCATAAAGTACAAATCCGTTGCTTCTGTAAGAAATAACTTTAGTGCTTTTAGCAAAATAAAATATATGCACCAGAAATTTGGCACTATCAGTGGGTTCTGATGCAGTAGGCGAACAACCCTACTACAGGAATTTATACCTAGAACAGCCTGAAGAATCTGAAAACTCTGCCAAATAAAACATTTTAAATTAGAGGGGAAACAGCTTCAACAACATCACTGATGTGCCTTGAATTCTGCTTCAATGCTACCAGAAGCTGTACCACTGCAGGTGTGATCGTATGATGTGTTAGCCCTGGATCAGTCCTTGGATTTGGTACTAATTAGTCCCTCATTCAAATTATGAACTGCTTTGACTGTCAGTCACAGCACCCTCAAATCAAGCCTTCGGGGTCACAAAGCCAGGGCTGGCTCATTTCTTCCCCCAGTTTGAAAGCCAGGCAGGCTGGAAGTTGATCCTCACTGCTGTTGCTGCCAGCTGGTGGTCACCCACAGACAGGGAGGAGAACTTCCCTCCTCCAGCTGGGTCTGATCTTATGACTTATTTTAAGGGGATCAGTGTAAGAATCAAATATCTCATCGATATCTCACCTGCATAGTTGAAAAAGCCTCAAAAAGAGCTGGCCCATACTTCAGGTATTAGCACAAAAATAGCTTCAGTATGTAAACCTATACAGATCAAAAACTGAAAGCAATTTTTTCAAACAATTCTCACTAAAATAATGTATCTGCATAAACTGAGCAACAGTATTTTATTCATTACTAAAATGTTGGATTTCCTCAAACATCAAGCAAAGCATTTAAAAAACTGATAAACTGAATGAAAATATGACAACAGAAAGCATAATTTTTAGTTAAACATTATTATTCAGTTTCAAATGTTAGGAATGATTAATCTTCATGAGGGGACAAGTAAAATTAATGTTAATTAGTTAATTATCTAAATTACAAATGCTGAGGCATGTCCTGGTTTAAGTGTAGCCAGCACCTAGGCACCATGCAACTGCTCACTCACTCCTCCCCCCTCCCAGTGGGATGGGGAGGACAATAGAGAAAAAAAAGTAAAACTTGTGGGTTGAAATAACAATTTAATAACTAAAGTAAAATAATACGTAATACTAACAATAATAATAATAATAAAATAATAATAGTAATGAAAAGGAATATAATTTTAAAAAAACCCAAACAACCAACCAAAATCAAAATGGAAGAGAAGACAAGTGACGCACAATGCAATTGCTCACCACCTGCTGACAGATGCCAGAGCAGCGATTCACCCCTCTCAGCCAACTCCCCCCAGCTTATATCCTGAGCATGATGCCCTATGGTATGGAATATCCCTTTGGCTAGTTTGGGTCAGGTCTCCTGGCTGTGCTCCCTCCCAGCTTTTTGTGCACCTGCTTGCTGGCAGAGCATGGGAAACTGAAAAGTCCTTACCTTAGGATGAGTGATCCCTAGCAACAACTAAAACATCAGTGTGTTGTCAACATTACTCTCATGCTAAATCCCAAACACAGCACTGTATCAGCTACTAAGAAAAAAAATTAACTCTATCCCAGCCAAAACTAGGACAAGGCAGGAGAGGTGACAAGTCATATAAATACTTTCTGTGTTTTTCTTAAATGTGTAAAGGAATATTCATATATATATGTCTGTGCACACAGCTGTACATATTGTATGATACATGGAAAACAACAACAAACCACTCTGTACTAGTCATAGGAATGCAATTTAAAAAAGTATCACATGCATACCCTGATTTGCATATGGATAAAAGTTGAAACTTTTTCTTGCTCACGCTAATTTATAATGTAATTATTACTCTAATTTTTATATTCCATAGAACAAATTTTGTTAAGGATTGTCTTGACTAAAATGAAAAGAAATTGGGACAAAGGAAATATGAAATAGTTCCCCCATTAAAACATGGTCACTTTACCTGTAAGCTCAAGTGAAAATATTTTAAAACTGAAACATTAAAATTCCAACTTATTTTACACAAAAGTTCCTTACAGATATCTTCATAATTATTTTAAAAGAGAAAGGCAAAAAATGGCTTTCATATACAATACGTGCTTCTCTGTGCCTGAACTGATCTATTTAACTTCATTGTGTATTCTTTACTTTCTCCTTTAGTATTGCACTTTTGCTCCTACTTTAACAAGCATCTCAGTACTTATTTGCATCTAGCTTCAGTAAGTAGTTGCACATCTGTGCACTGATGGGTTACAAATATGGAAGAGATATCAAAGAGGCCTTGTGCTCACATGAAAGGATGAGATAAGCCTGACCACAACTGAGAGAAGGGTAAAACATTAGCCAGCAATGGTGGAATCATTCCATGGTGTGTTCTTGCTTTGATACTATGATATCAGAGAGTTCGTGAGGTTACAGGACCTTGGGAGACTGCCTACTGCTTGTAACAAAACTCTAAGATTGCCAGTGTAAAACTGATTCTGAGAAGACTAAAGCAGGATCAGATCAACTTCAATAGAGTCACACTGATTTGTATTCACTGATGAGCTACCTATGTCCAGAGAAATCATGTTCTGTGCTAATGTCCAGTACTAGAGCTAAAATAAAACTGGTAAATAATAGGAGGCACAATAAGTTCAGCGTAGTATCACCAGAGCAAATAACATAGTGTTATTTCAGATGGAACTAAAATGATTAAACCAGAAGCAAGAGAGGTCATTTACTTATCTGTACATGAAATGCAACACTTCAGACATCTGCAATATTACCAGACCAGTCTTCTTTTCAGTACCAATCACATCTCTTAATTTCCAGTTTAACTAAGCACTGCTTACCCTCTTGATGTTACTCAGAGATTTACAGTAGAAATACTATTTAGGAAAGGAAATAATTTTACAACAGAACTGTTGGAAGTCTTTTGATAACTGTGATAAGACTTCCCTTGAAAATTGGTAATTTTTTTAAAAGGTGGCTGCACACTTACCACATTGAATAATTCATTATAGATGGAAGATGCTATTGTAGTGAGTTTTCTTTAATTCGTTGTAACCAATTACATCAAATTAATGAGTGGGACAAAACTATGCAGTGTCTCTTGTTAGTTCTCTATGTCACAAGAACTACAATCTTTGATTATGCCTCTTCTCTGCCTTCATTGTTCATCTGTCTACATAAAATATGACTAACGTGTATTTGAGGGATAAGGTAACTAAGAAACCTCAAAACCATACCTCTGATGTTCTGAAAGCTAATACTAACCCTTATTAACTAGTTAAGAATGGAACTGTCTTTGTTTATTTCACAACTAATTATGCTCCTAAAATTTGATTCTCCTTTAATTGTATGGAGGAAATAATTAGCAAGTGCAGTGATTGGCTTTCTTTTCTCCTGTTATGTTAACATAAGCCCAGACTAAAAAAATATTAACTTCTGCTTGGGAGAAGAGTAGGCATCCATCCAAGGCTTTCAGCAACATAATACCAGGAATGTGTCAGGAACAGGTGCACTGTTTTTCTTCTTTGCTAGTGTGGTGGGTTGACCCTGGCTGGACGCCAGGTGCCCACTAAAGCCGTTCTATCACTCCCCCTCCTCAGCTGGACAGGGGAGAGAAAATATAACACAGAGCTTGTGGGTCCAGATAAGGACAGGAGAGATCACTCACCAATTACTGTCATGGGCAAAAAAGTTTGGCAAAAATTAATTTAATTTATTGCCAATCAAATCAGAGTAGGGTAATGAGAAATAAAACCAAATCTTAAAAAAACCTTCCCCCACAGGCTACAGCTTCCTTCAGGGCATGCCCACCTGCTCCGGCATGGGGGACTCTCGGGGCTGCAGGTGGAGATCTGTTCCACCGTGGACCTCCCTGGGCTGCAGGGGGACAGCCTGCCTCACCAGGGTCTTCACCACGGGCTGCAGGGGAATCTCTGCTCCGGCACCTGGAGCACCTCCTCCCCTCCTTCTTCACTGACCTTGGTGTCCGCAGGCTTGTTTCTCTTAACATGTTTTCTTTCAGCTGCTGTTCTGCAGCAGTTTTTCCCCTTTTTAAATCTGTTCTCCCAGAGGCACTACCACCGTCACTGATGGGCTCGGCCTTGGCCGGCAGCAGGTCCATCTTGGAGCCGGCTGGCCTTGGCTCTTTCAGACATGCGGGGAAGCTTCTGGCATCTTCTCACAGAATCCACCCTGTAACACCCCTGCTACCGAAACCTTGCCACGCAAACCCAGTACAGCTAGATTATAGCAATATTTCGTTCTGCTCCAAATAAATGGGTGGTTATTTTATATCTCCTTGCTAAATTCCTATTGTAAGGTGCAATGCATGCAAGTATGATTGCATAGTGCAGAGTGCCAGTTGCCTCAAAGTCCCTTAAAGGATCTCACCCGGACAGTTCCTGTACATTATATAGGAGGCAGCTAGTTGTACAATGTAAGCTGACCCAACATGCAGTCACCCCTTTCCCCCTCCTCCACTTTTATATAAACTCCTGACTTAACTGATTTGAGCCTTAAGAAACCAGCATCTCTACACTAGTGAGAGCAGTTCCTCCCACAAACACAACCTAAACCACTTTCAGGAATATAATAAAGGAAAGGAAATAGCATGTTATAGCTATCTCTGTTAAGCCACTGGAGTATGGTTTGGGAAGCAGAAGGGAGACTAGAACGTCACTGGAGAAGTAAAACTGTAAAGTTAACCTTTACTAGAAATGTATTGGAGAAGAGAGTTGCACTAGAACTCCAGGCAGGCAAGCATGGAACTGGTGAGGGAGTGAATAAGCTAATAGGGAGGGGGATGTTCTATCCTGTTGAGGCTTGAACAAAAAAGTGGAGTGTTGAACCTACAACAGGACTTTCAGGAGCAGGAAGGGAAACATTGCATGTCCACACAGTTATACTTTGCCTTCTGTCCTTGATTCTGCGCATACCAAGTCAAGTGAGGGGTACCTTAAAATATAAGCTTTGCCTGGATTGCTGTCTGTGAAAGCAAGAACAACTTATTCACCAAGGAGGTGTGTGCAATTATTTATGTGTGTTTCAGTTTGAATTTTTAAGCTTCTCTGATCGATGGTGAAAGATAATGTCAGCTCTGGAAAGGAAGGCTTTGAATATATCCCAGTGATTTTCAATGCATGATATTCAGTCTGTGGAATGCTGAGTTCACACTGTATATAATTCATTGCTTTACTTTCATTAAATCGTAGCAAGTTCTGCAGTCTCACCAGACAAAAAATTTTCACATGAGATCCTGTATCTACTCATCCCAAGTATTAAAAATCTCTATTATATTTTTTACTACAAAGGAGAATTTACTTAGCACTCCTAAGTCAAATATCACCACCTCATTCCTCTCTTTGCGACCGCATTGCAACATCCCACTCAAGGTAACTTTCTGCCACCACCCTCACCACCCTAGGGCCTGCGTATTTTGCCTAGTTTTGGTGAGTTGGCTTTTGATATGTGCTAGTAATGACAGATGATGTGTATCTTCCCCTTTCAGTTATGAATATAGCCTCAGTACATACCTAGTTTGTGAAATGCCCTGACATTTTGGGGGATAAAAGGTTCTCTTTGAACATAGAATATTGCATGCAACACTACATTTCTGTCATTGCAATTATTAGGCTTACATTATTACTACCTTACATGAAACGTGACTATTTTGTCACAAAATGCAATGAGCAAAAAATTTTAGTCTTGAAGGCTAGATTGGGCTTTGCAGCCAGAAATAATAATCAGTGCTTACCATGTGATGTTTTTTAATTTTCTTTATGACAAAAACAGTAGACTAAACTTGTTTTTTGTACTTTCCTAAGGGCATTAGTCCCCTTCGAAAACAAGGCCACTGATTTTTCTAGGCATGCATGTAAAAGGAAATAACCGCTAAAGCATGCCTAGAAAAATGCATTAAATGTTTTAATGCACCCATACATAAGGCAATAATTTCTGTTATCACCATTGTGATCCAACAGAAGACAATCAAAAAATTAATAAACCAATAGGCATACAAATATAAAATTCAAAATGCATTTACCATAGCCAGTGCTTGCCTCTCTAAAAAGGCAACTCACCCAAAGCAGGAAAGGCAAATTACCCCTCCAGCTGTTCTGAAGATCAACAAAAATAAATTACTTTGAATTAAGTTGAAACAAATTCTTAAAGTGTGCAACAACCAGCCTTCCCCCCCCCCCCCCCCCCCCAAACAATAAGAAACAAAAATAAACTAAACAAATCCCTTAACTGAACCCTCTGAGTATGAATTTAGGTACGTTGAGTAACTTGGATATTCAAGCTTAGGCCTTTGCTTCTATGAAGAGTTTGACTTCACTACTACTGTAAAAATTAAATTTATTACATTTATCTGCTAGTGTTACCTAGCAGAATGCTTCTCCATATAGCTAACTGAAACAGTATGTTTTTAAATGAAGTAATGTTTCACATTGAGATACCTCTATCTTAATACAAATTGATATGGCAATTCCATTAGAAGAGGTCTTTTATAATAAAATAATAATAAAAAAATCAAAATAATTTTTCTACAAACAAAATACCTTATTACTTCAGTACCAATGCTTTGTTTTGGTTTTTTTATTCCTAAGAAAGAAGATTCTGGTTTGCAATTCATTGTGAGATAGAATATAATATTAAAGTACAGCTCAACACAAGGCAGTGTGGGCTAAATAAACACACTCATGTCACCTCTCTGAAATGTAATTCCACTTCAGCCCAGGTACTTAATTGCTAAAATAAAATAGCCCATTTAAAGCATATGGCTCAGTTATTTTTTAGTCCAGACCTGGTTCATTGACCGACCTCATGTTAATTGATTAGAAACTATGTGAATTATTAACTTGCCCAATACTTTTTGTAACAGGAATACTTATCAATTGAGTTTGTGGGGTCAGCCTGGTAACAGGCAATAATTTACACACTTATTAGCAACTGTGGGATAGAATAAAAAAGTGCGAAGTGTAACTCTCATATTTAGAATGAAAGAAAAAAGCACATAGAACTTCTTTTCAAATACACAGGTTGGTGATATTCCATTGGGAGAGTTAATGACAGCTTTACTCTTGCTCTAAAAACACCAGAATTCCTATTTTTTACTTCTATGACACTTTCCTCTCTTACCATATACATTTTCAGTCATCAGTTTGCTCCCTAGAGATAAAAGATTACTATCAATGTGGAGCACAGCATTTATCCTAAGTCCCGTCACCTCCCATGTAGTGTGTCCCCCCCACCTGCCTGATTTTAGCATTATTTGATGAACATGTTTTGCTATGTAAGTGATCTGTGGAGATTTTCTCATTTTGATAAGGAAAAAACACTGAGATCTTAGGAGATACACATGCCAATGACTGGATCTGAGTAAAAGAAAGCAGAAATATTTAATGATATCTAGAGGAGTAAAAAGCCTACCTGACAGAACTATATTTCACTTCTTTCTTTGTGGCTGCCCGTTCTGTGAGGCGTTCTTGAAAGGGATTAGACAGAATGCTTGCCCACAGCAAAGTGGATTTATTGACGTATGTGGTCACTTCTAGTCACATGTTTCAGTCTCCCCTAAGTGAATTTTTTGCTCCCAAAGTGTATAATAAAATGGAAAAAATGAAGCATCAGAGACAAAGATCAGTAGGAGTACTGGAATATGCACAAAAAGATGCACAGACACACACTTACCCATCTCATTCTGCAAGCTTTCAGCAGGTCTGAGACATCCAGTAAAAGGGTCTTAGCACTGTGAGGCTTTGACCATCAATCCAAAAATACAATCTATAAATTATGATCAGCATAAACAAAGCAGTAATTGCAACCAAGGAATTTTAAAGAAGTCCTCATGACAAAATGGATTAATGGACCTATTCCATTGAACATTTTTTTGAGCAGTGTACATTTTTCAAAATCTGTCTTTTCACAGAATATGCTCAGAAAAAAAAAGAAGGGGCTAAATTAATCTAGTTTATACTTAATTTACTGGTGCTTGGCCAGAGGAATGAAAATAGAGCCCTGGAAATAACATGGGTCTGACCACTGGATGTCACTCTTGACTTAAACCTGGTTACATTAACAGTGTGTTTCTGGCAACTGGAAATTTTGGGGGTTCCTATCACTGTATCCGAGATGCAGAATGGCTGGACCTTCAGAGAGATGACTGGAGGCTGAAACTGCTGCTCTGCCAGCAAATCCCTGACTAATCTCACTTAAGTTATTCCTGGATTTTGTCTCAGTTTCCCAACCTGCAAAACACCAGTAAAATGAAACCACTCTCTTTCTATCGCTAGGAGGTGCCAAGAACTAATAAAACAAAAGATCTGGGCCTGAGAAGCACTGTGAAAATACTGTGACCAATACATACATAATCAAGAAAATAAATATAAATTTAATAATAATATAGTACTATATTGTATTATATTATACCGTACTATGTTATAAATAACACACAGTTTTGGACAGAAGAGATTCCCAGTTTTAAGAAATGTAAATATTTACAGTTAGAAGTAAAATGTTTCATGGAATTATGCTATTTTTTTTAGATCTGATGGAAAAGAGTATTGAAAAATCAAAATCTGTATCGTATTCAATTTTCCCACTTTGACTTCATTTTATTTCAGTCACTTCATTGGATTGTGTTGATAACCTAACAGTCACAATGCCAGTACAGAATGTTTTGAGATTTATCTAGGTCTACTTATGAAATATTGGAGAACTTCTCTGAGAAAATTTCTAGAGTGACTTCCCATAGTAACACGAGGTGACATGAGGAAGGAGACCTCTGTTTTCAGGAAAGCCAGGGATTGCTAATCAGCAGCAGGTGACCCCTAACCAGGAGCCAGCCCGCTTCTGCCTTCCAGTATCAGGAACTACATCTCTCTTTCCCCCTTGCTACTTCAAGCCCTAGTTCTCACAACATTTTTAGAGCACCTTGCATGCTAGTTGTCCATTATTGATCCGGGTGTTGCATGGAATTGATTTTTTCTAAAGAATCTAGATTTCCTTTCTCCTTGTTGTTGGGCAATGCTATTAGAGGCTGGTCTCCACAAACACAAAGAGGGCAAAGGAAGAGCAAGTGGAGATCCCTGGTCACCCCTCCAGGAGCCACTGGCTGAGCTCCCTGACTGACAGCGGGAGAGCAGCCAGCACCAGTAGCGATCCTGGCTGGGGCCCACTGACCCCGCATCCTCACACAGACCACAGGGCTACGGCCAACAGAGACATGGGGCTCATTTCGCTGGGAAGAGCCTTTTGTGCTTGCACTAGACTTGTTATGGGATGTTCAGGGGAAGAACCGGGAGGGATCATGGTGGTTTGAGGAGGAATGAGCATGGAGGAGGCATAAGCACAGACAAAAAAGGGGATAAAAGGGACCATTCATGTGCAAACAGGGCTGGTCAGTACGCTCCTCTGATTTGTACTGTGCCTCTTCAGTGCAGTGTGCCTTGTCTTCTCATTAAACCCCATTTCTAACTCTTCCCCTGGGTGAGGGGAGCCTATTCCGTTTTTAAGTGTGTGTGTGTACGGCAGTGATCTATGTGCCAGCAACTGCTGTGGGAACAACTGATCTGGCTCTGCAAAATGTTCACAAAGACAGCTTTCTCTTCTGGCTTTCTCAGCCTTAGCTTTGGTACTGTAAAATGGAAAAGGTTTGTGAAGGTACTGCAGACATTTATGGACAAATTAACTTCAACAGCAGTAGTCTGTTAGAGTCACAGAGCTTCCCACTTCCTGCTTCCTGCACGCAAGAAAAGACTTATTATCAATAAGCAAAAAGAATGGACATGAAGCCACAACTGCTTAATTGTTCTTTATGTCGAAATCTCACAGGTCATTTAGGAGCCTTAACAGGTGTACCAGCTATAAAGACAAAACTCTAATGCTGGTAGTACCTTCCCAAAGAGCCAACATTGTCCTTGGACAGTATCTTCTCTTACTTCCTGCTTATAGCAAACAGGTTGAACAATGTGCAGTTAACAGTCACAATGACCTAAAATATGACCAAGTCTTTCCTAGCAAACGCACTGAAGTATCATTCAACTGTGACAATGGCTGGGTTAAACATCCCAGTCCATCACTAACCTTGTGTAGGGTAAGTGATCAAACTCACTGCAGCTAGAACCGTGAAAACTTAACCTCTGGCAGGAAGCCAGAGGTTAAGTGAAACAGGCGGAACTGACTATTCCTTTTGTGACTGACCCAATATACAGAAATACCAAACCCATAATATAACAGTGTGTTACCTTGTATTTCTCATTTCAAAAGAAAATTCTATTGAAATTTCTTTCCAAAATACTACCAGCCCTATTTTTCTGACAGCAATGTCTCAAAGCTGGACCTGAAATTAAAGCATTAATATATCCTATCCACACTGGTCTTACTCTGTGAATCAAAAGCTCAGTGATTTGAACTCCTCCATTTCCTCTTTACTTACTTCCTCTTCTCTCAAAGAACAGAAATCCTATTATGCATCTAAACTGCCTGCTTATTGAGCATTTCCTATGCAACATCAGTAAGCAGTCTACTGGCTGACATTGCCTTACCTAGTACCTTCATTGCACTCAATACATGCAAATATCTTACCTATAAAAATATATGTACACAAAAGCACCAAGTGGTTGAATGATCTGTTTATCACTAATAGTTTGAACAGCTTGTTTTTCCTAAAATCAGCCAAAGCACTGAACAAGCAGAGACTTCCTATAATGGCATGTTTCCATTGAGAACACATGTAAATTATGGCAGTGAGATTCAAACTCCTGGGCAATGAGGTTTGCTCGCTGATTCAACACTGGAAACAACAATAACAGAAAAAGCAAACCAAAGAAGAATTCCTTATGATCTATAAAGGAAGAAACAGTAGGAACAGTAGGGTACCGCCACAGATGGTGTGTTTACTGCCTTCTTCTGTGTTTCCTAGCTCCTACAGGATCCCAACAAGCGGAGAACTTGAAAAACATTGCCAAACAAGGCACAAACAAGAAGAGTCTTTGCAACATGATGACTAATACATACACAGAAGTAAACTGCCTCCATCTCACTGGTTTTTGAACAGAGAGGGAGCAAACCCACTTGGAGAACAGAAAGGGAAGAACAAACTAGCTGGAAAAATATTTGCCTTCTCTGATTGCCTGCAGCGGGACTGAGGTTGCTGACCAGCCTGATTTGTGATGTGATGCTCAGGGCCCAGTCCTCAACCCTGAGATTAATTATTTGCCTCTAGTTCTCATTTCCAGAGCCACTGCCAACAGTCAAATCAAGCATCCCAAAGCACTCATCCCGTTTCCCTTTCCTTGCAGATCTGCAGCACGAGGTACCTTGACACAGTTATACCTATAGAAACCATTAGGATTACTCCAAACTGGCTCCAGATCTTGTTGGTTTATGCCTGTGCTGCAGTGTCAAGCAGATTACTCAGACACAAGGATGGTTTAGAGACACATCAACCCCAAACTTTCCGTGTGGCTTCTGCACTGGACACACCACAGCTTTCCATTAAACTTGTGTGTCAGTTCTGAAGACACCGGGTCTGTTCCATATATATACACTACTTTATTGAAATAAAGGGCATCTGAGTGCTAAATACTACTCATGTCCTTCTAACTGAAACCAAAGTTTGTGTTGGATAACTGTCTATCATAAAGAAAAATATCTGCATATGTGCCATCTTCTATTTGCTAATGTTGTTCACTGTACCTCCCATCTCTTTCTGACTGAGCAAAAGCTGGAATTTGCCGTATGTTGCACTTCAAAAATTTAATGGTTGCGGTTGGCACCATGAAATTTCATTTAAGTAAGTATTACACACCTACCCATTGAGGAAATAAAAAAGTCATAAACAGATCATCAGAAAGCTCCTCAGTGTGTTAAAATGCAAGCAATAAAATGACGTGTGACATGAACAGAACTGCTAAGCTGGATTCAGAAATTACTGTAATGGCTATTGGAGGAGATTTAAAATACATTTGCTGGTTCTACACACAAGTACACTTGTATTTAGTGAATTATATATTTTTCACTGCCAGCTTCTAAACAAGCTATATTGATTTTATGTTTGTGCTTATTTACTTGATGCTAGTAGTAGGCATGAAAACAGAACTGGAAAAGAAGCAGGATCAAAGGATGTATAAAGACTTTGATTCACAAGTGTTGGTTTTCCAACCAAAACTATGTTAGTTCAGCTCTTAAAATAAAATCTAATTAATTAAATAATACTGTTGCTTACAGCTGATTTTAATCCTATCAAGAATGTAATGAAGAATGGCTTCACATGAAGCAAAGTACTTTTAACTTACTTAAAGTAAACTGCACAATGTTTAAGCAAAAATATTTCTTATTTTAAAAGTCCCTTTTAGAAGATAATTTTGTTATTTCTGAAGGGTAATTTGTAGTATCTCTTATGCTTAGGAAGAAAAAGCCCATGTTGTTTTCTCTACACAGCATTAAATTTGTCTCTCTACTTTTCCTGTTTTCTTTTACCCCAAAGGACACCAATTATTTAAAAATATAAAATAAAAACCTGCCAAGAGCAACACTTTACTCAAAGGAAAAATTAATTATTATAATCATCTTCATCATAAGAAGCTGCAAAAAGAATAACATTGGAAACAAAGTACACATCATTAGCATATTAAACACTCCCCCTTTCCCACGTGGAGAATGCCAGGATTCTGGCATGGCTATAAGGAGGCTACATTTCCACTACTGAAACGGAAGAATTTACTTGTCCTGCAGGTGAACTCCTGTATTACGTTACAAAATCCAGTGGCCAATATGGGATCCATCAAGTTTCATGCATTCACAATAAGACTTATGCACGTGGTTATCATCCCACTCAATACCAATCACTCACGTGTTTGCACTACCACAGTGCTGCCTCTTTCACACTGGATGAAACTTAAACTCTCCCACCATCACGGCAGTATCACTGTGGCATGAGTCCTGGCTAGGAGAGGAAGATGAGAACCCAGAATAGTACTCACATATATGTAAAATATGTTTTCTTAGTCTTGGTGGGGTGGATATAACCCAGTCTGGCTTCCTGATGCTCTTACTATTTCTGATTTTTTTTAAATCTGAAGTGGTAATCCAGGTCCCCCTCCACCACCCCATTCTCTCAGCACAAGCACTGCGAAGCTGCACAGGCAGCACCTTGCTATCATTTCGGAGAGGCTCTGCCCCAGCCCTGTCAGCCACTACTTGCTGCAGGTTTTCAGTCTCTTTTTGAAGCTACTTCTCTCACTCCAAATCCTTAGAGTTCCAGAAGTTTCAAGAGAGAAGGACATAGGACATTATTACACCTGCAGCTGAGGATAACTTTCAATACATCAGTAGGAAAATGCAATGAGTAATTTTTCATCAAAAAAATTGTAATGGAATTTTAAAAATAATCTTCAGTAAATTCCAGTTACAGGAAAATTCAGCCTTTTAGTGTAGAGCTATTTTTGAGTTGTATGTACAAGAACTGTTTAGGAAAATCAGTAGATACCTATTTTCTCCTCTCTTGCATAAGACTATAAATGGAGAAACAGGTTATGCTAATGATTTTTTGCATCTATCTTTGCTGATGTCTGAGAGCTTCACAGATATTTTCACAAGGCTTGTGAAATCAGCAGTTGCATTTTCTGTCTGCCAGAGACAGATTCATGCCAACATATATTCCAATTTCGGGCACCCAAATGAGCAAACACTATGGGGTTTTTTTAGAACACTTCACATCATGGAGAGAGCTTTGCTATTTAAAACATTGCTTTCCTTTGAGTGCAGCTGCAAGGGCTCTGCACCTCTGCCTGACAGAGCCCAGATTTTCAAGGCAGGTAGAGACCGAGCTGCTGTTTGCTGCACACAGAGAATACAGCTCAAGAGAAGGCAGCTCACCTCTTACGTTCTGGATTCATATCCCAAACATCTGTATCCACAGGAAGCCTACAGGTAGTCCCCTTGACTTCAAATACTGAATATTGTTAGTCCTATGGAGTGCAGGGAAAGGGAAAGTAGTAGCAAGAAGGTACTGCTGAAATCTGTAACGGCAACAGCTCACATTCAATACAGTTGCTGTTTCCAGTAAGGAATACCATTCCTTCTTCACGTACAAAGAACTATCTTGTGCTTTGAGTAAAGCAAGTAATTTCAAAGAATTAGTTAAGTCATTCATTGATCTGCTTGACACTAGATGAAATTACACTAACCACTTCTCATATTAAGTATGTTTTCATATAGCTTAGTAAATGGACTCTTGTCTCCGTGAGTATTTAGTCAAGACCTTTTCAACTGAGCCCAGAAAGAATGAATAAATTATATTAATTACAAATTTGACTAAAAATACCAATTATCTGCTGGGGACTCTGGCATGTTTTGCCTACTCAACATCTGTGTTGTTAGATTAAAATGTTCTTCGAGGCACAGACTGCTTTTATGCCTTATGCAACATTGACTACATTGTTCATGCCTGGCAAATAAACAATATATGTTCTCCTGATTCATCACTGGAAAAATATCTATCATCTATTAAAGGAATTTTTCCCCTTCTCTGGTTTTAAACAGCATTATAGAAGGAAGTTCGTTCAGCTGTTAATGTTTACTAGGAGAACAACAACTTTCAGTACTTTATTGTGATACTTTTGGTTCATATTTAAGATCTTGTTTAGAACAGGGAAATGGTTCATTTTCAACTGCTTTAAATCTATTGAGCTAGATCAATTCAGCTGAAAAGCTAATAAAAAATCAACTTAGACACAGCTCAAATCTTTATGCTCTATTTTTTTGCCATAAGAGCACCTTCTTTCAGAGTTCAAAAATAAGACAAATGCCATGTGGCCAGCCAATGTGAAAAAAATCCTCCCTTTTTTCTGCGACTGTTTGCAAATACAAGAAGGAACAGCATCTCTGTTAGGCATAGACATTGAACTGAATTTCTGCTGTCACAAACTTTGTATAGGCTGCTAAGTCATCCTGGAGAACTGAGTCTAGTGGGAGAAACCTCCAAAATCCAAAAGCTTGGGGTTTTTTTCTTTATGGGTGGAATAATGAATTCAGCAGTTTGGGTTGGGACTGTGATTATGACCAATGTGATCAACAAATTTGTGTGTGCACAAGCATGAGAGAGAGAGAGACTGACTGTAGCTTGGGATGAAGGTATTTTATTCAATGCTACTTTAAGACAAATTAGACAAGCAGCCAAACCATGGTGCTTTGTGTTGGTACACCTAGCCCTAAGTGACTTCTCCAGCTTTCTGGGTCATGGGAGGTAAGGGTAAGATAAGGAAAGCAAGAAAATTGTGTTTGGTACTTTGCTATGTTGCATACCCAACCACTAATGCAGTCTGCTTGTTGCAATGTTTTTTATATATATGTATATATACATATACACACACGCATACAGAAATACCATGTTTTATATGGCATAATACTTACACACACACCCCCCACATTCAAAGGCTATTAATTTTGTTTAAAACTGATTTATAAGTACAATGAGCGAGGAAATCAGATAGGAAGAAGCTGGGCAGAACTTGGCTGTTGGGGGAAGTAGGAGAAGTTCTGTAATGCTCCAAACTGAATTTGAGACAGAAGCTCCTGCTCCCAGTATTTTTCTTTTTGTTCTTCTCACTGCTATAAATTACAATCTAGCAATAACATGCCTCACTGGTGGCTACCTTGTAAGAGTGTTTATAACCTGGGAAAATTATGAAATCCACAGAAACACCACTTTTCCTTCCATATGCTCTAGAAACTGATAAAAAGTTGAAAGCTCAGGACAGTACTTACATGTATATCATAAGGAGCAGCTGGCTGTTCTTGGCCTTTTTTCCTTTGTCCAAATTCAAAGACAATTAAATGAAGTTGGATGTAAGCTCTTTTGTAGATTTCTGTATGGTCCACTCAGTACGAGTGCCTTATCAATTACAGTTAACACACTTCCCTGAGTGACTGTATGTGTAGGCTACTCACAATTCAAAGGTGAGCTGGGTCATTGCCTTAGGCAGATTTGCCACCGGATCATTATGAAAACTGTAAAGAATACAGTAAATAGTAGTTGTACCAATAAACTGATCCAGAAGGCTCTGTCATTACTCCTGTGCTCAAGAGAAGAAGCCTTAGGGGATGTCGATCCACAGAAGCTGCTCAAGCCTTTTTTCTGTGCCAGACATTCAGCCAGATTCTGTGGGGATTTTAGGTGACACAAGTATCACAGGTAGAACAAGATTGAATGGTATGGTGATAGACTTTCTGAAGCTGGGTGGTCAGAGATGGCAAATACATATAGCCGTAAAGAAGAGGACACAAGCTGAAGACTGTAAGGAAAATGAAGAAAACAAAAGGGCCAGGTTTTTCTTTTTAGAATCTGAATTATTACTGGTTATGTAAAGGATGTTTCCTTATGACAGTTTTGCTTTCGCTAGCTAAAACAGTAGTAACAAGGGATTCACATTAATCTGTGTCACTGAGGTAATTTCAGTGCAAGGAAGAAGACAAAAAGCTCATTACAGGAGCATATGACATATGAAGAGCAGATAAGGGAATTGGTTTATTCAGGCTAGAGAAAGTTAAGGGTGGGAGATAATTGCTGAATTCCACTACATAAAGGGACTTGTAGAAAAGATAGTGTCCAAGTTTGCTCAGCGGCACAGTGAAGGAAAAAGAGACAGTGGTTGCAAATTGCAATAAGCACAATGCCAAATGCACATAGGTAAAAATTCTTGTTGGGGTAGTCCATACTGGGATAGGCTGCCCAAACAGGTTGCAGTATATCCATCTCTGAATATTTTCACAACTCAGCTGAGCAATCTGACCTAACTTTGAAATTTGTCTTGCTTATCAGAAGGCTGGACCAGATGACCTCCAGATGTCTACAACAGTGAAGAACATCTTTCTCATTATGTTCCAGATGTTAGGTAGAGATAACCTTCCTCACACACATGCATCCAGACAGATGAAAAGAAAAAAGTCTGTGGCCTTGGAAGAAGGCAGCAATTCAAATATTGTTGGACTTTCTCCAAATAGCACTGGAAACAGATGAAGGGAAAAGACCTGCTACATGTCTGACATTCAGAGTGTTTATCACCAGACAGTTTGAAACCCATGCATGCGCAGTGCACAGAAGAAGCTTGAAGGAGGCAGAAATTTGCTCTCTGGCTCTTCCAGAACAGGAATGGGGACAACATGTCCCTCCCATGCACTAAGGACAAGACAGCATGCCTACAGCAACAGCAGTAAGTTTGGGAGGGCATGGCTAGTGCTGCACGGGCCCGGCTCAGCCATCCAGATGGTTCTGGAGCAACACTAACCACAGGCAATCCAAGTTTTTACTTCCTGGGAAAAAAAAAATCCTGAAAGGCAAAATCTATAGAGAAGACTAATACAATTAGCTAGGCCAGCACATATAAGTGAAAAATGTGGAGACTTTGTGCAAACATACACTGGACATTGAGGTGATAACATTATTTCTGTTCAGTATTTTGCCCTGTTTTAAAGGTGAAAGTCTTGAACGTTATCTGCCATATGATGATACACATATTAGAATAAACATAACCTATAATCAAAAAAATAATTTGTTTCCTTATGCAAGACATGTTACAAATATCAATTTGATTCAAATGGTTAACTGTACTCCCAATTGTATGTAATTGCATGTTTTAAGAGTTGAAACTGTATTTACCTGGTTGTTTGCTTTCTTTCACATGATTTCTAAAGACTAACAGTTACATTCCTTGCCTTGGTACCAGGACTAAGTTTTGTAAAGAAGCAAGAAGCAGCCAATAACACTATATAGTAGCCTGTTTAAAGGAGGAAGAGCATGCTTAAAGCAATCACAAGGGAAATGCAAGCTGAATCAGAGAGTTTCCAGGTTTCCCATGACAGCAACATTCCACAGGATTTAAACACAAGCAAATACACTTGGGGGGGGGGTGGGGGTGGGGGATGCCTAAGAGGATGGACAAAGAGTGATATTTTTTCTCCTCTGTGTCCTTAGTCAGTGGTAGAATTAAAGAGTAATATCCAATCAACATCATGTTTTCCAATCCCTAGAGTACTATTTAAAGTAATTCAGGTGCTGAAAATGTATAGAAATATTTCAGATAAATTACATGAACTGCTGCTTTGTTAATAAGGACAGAGAATCTGAATAATCTCTTAGGGTAATCATCAGCTTTGATTTTCTTTCTTCTTCTACGTAATTCCATAGAGGTCATTGCCTCCTACCCCTTGCCGTGAAACACAGCAGTTTTGGAAGGGACTACAAAAGCAAATTTTAAAAGAAACCCAGATCCTCCAAATTCATTATCTCCTTTTCTGCTGTCATAGAAACTAGTAATCCACGGAGACACAGGATCTGCTCTCTCTTCTGGTCTAAAAACAGCTGTGGTGTACAGATGTGAAACAAGATGTTAAATACGTGCTTCATCTGCATGTAAAAAGGTACTACCACATGCAGCAAACAAAACATATACATAAACTATAAGCAAAACACTTATTTTATTCATATAGTGAGCATACTTGAACAACCCCCAAGGTATTAAAATATAATTGAGAAGTACTTAAATTTTGTAAGCTTTTGCAGTTACTTCAATTGCATATGGTTCTTCTTTCAGACACAAAACCCCTTTCTTTTATTTCAGGGGAAAGAAGCAAATTAGTTCTTACTTTCCACTTAATGTTATCTATTACTAATTGCAATCATTCCTTCCAGTGCAAGAACATTAAAAAGATACAGGAGAACCACTTTCTAAAGCCTTTTTAATGCCACTTCCATTCTAGGCAGTATAATGACACTAAAGCTCTCTGATGTGCTGTGCAAACGGGCAGAGATGTACTATGCTTACTCTGGCTACCCAGGGAGAGCGGAAGCAATACAATATTGATGAGGTGGGATCTGGCAATGAAGAAAATTCCCTTTCTCTGAAGCAGCCAACTGTTACAAACTAATTCGCAGAGCTAGCTCTCCTCTGACAAGTCCCTTCAATGTAGCTTCCACTGACACAGAAAGTGACAGGCTTAAGAGCTGTGTCTCCAGCACTGTCTCTGCTAATGTCCTCGTGGGCTACCCTGGCAGAAGACAAACAAAACAGAAACACTGACTGAGGGGGGCAGATGTTATTTGAACATCCAGCTCAAACAGCTACACCCGCAATGTTCCACACGCACAGTTGGATTTTTCTAAATTATGATGATTATTACTAATTTTTAAAAGTGGGGGGGAGAGAGCGTTATGAAAAAATTGGGTCCTAACTAACAGCGTTGGCAAGACCTGCACTCAGGCGTCCCAGTGGAAGGGTGTCTCTCCTGGGAACAGAGGGCAGCTGTGCTGGCAGCTACCGCCTACCTTTTGCTCTGGCAGCAGCGGGGGAGCCAGCAGTGGGGTCTCCAGGGCCCCCAGGGCCAGCTGGGGACAGGACAGAGACACGTGCCTATCTCCTCTGAGCAGCCCCTGCTGCCAGGGCTACTCTCCCCGAGGAGGAGAAGGCTGTTGACTGCAAGATGAAATTGGAGTAGGAGCTGCTGGTAGGGAGCTCAGGGAAATCATGCAAATGCAATTGCCCTGGCAGGCAGAGAAGGGAGGGAAACACGTGTCTCCCGTGTTTCCAAGCCAGAAAGTACCTCCCCACTACTTCTGATGGTGGCCCGCGCTAGGGGAGAGAAAAGAAGGGTCCCCGTTTTACAAGTAAATACACAGAAACACTTTATGCGTAACACATTTCACTCATCTAAGTGCATGTGCAGGAAGGAGCAATGACACTTCATAAGTGGTTTGACTGCATTTTGCAACCCTGTTGCAAGAACTTTGTGGATCTGGCTCTAAAACCTCTCCTGCAGAAGAAACAGTGGTCACAGAGGTAACTTTTCGTAAGTAATACTTACTCAAAATCAATCTACTCACCTCAGTAACGGATGACTTGAGTCCTACCTTCAGCTAGACGGTAGAAGAATTACTGAACTGTATCTGGAGCAAATCTGCATCATAACCAAAGTACAGCACAGCTATAAATCATCCCCCCCCCCCCCCCCCCAAAATAACCCAAAACCAAAACCCAAAACACAACACCACCAAACAAACCCCAAAACCAAAACAACTAGCTTTGTAAGAAATCCTAGTTACTCAGATGAACATGCATGAGAAGATTAGTTAACTCTATAAAGAAAAGTAGTTGTGTTGGCTGGATAGTGAGGGATGACTTTAAGGATGCAGTTTCAACACAGGTGGCTCACTGTTTCAGTTTCATTTAGGGTTCCCACTGTATGCTAAAATACCCAATTGTGGTATACCTGATGAACTAAGCATGGAAAAGAGATATTTTGTATATGAAGGACTGAACATTAGAACTATTTGTTTTGAAGATAAATGCTTCTGAAGATCATGAATTGTAAGTGAAAACTGGAAAAACAGGGATATTCAGTGAAATTTAAATCCAGTAAAAGGAAACTAACTTGGGGAATAATCAACCAAAAGGATTTACTTCCACATAATATGGAAAATAGGAACTAAATTAGTATTAGACATAATTCAAAATATTGCTACTGTTCACAGTTGCATTAGATGGGATTGCATGCCCACGCTTATGCTTCTGCAAATATGCCAAACATTTACTGCTCAGGGTAAAGCTGAAACTTTTCCATAAATATCTTCTACAGGATACTTTGAGCATTTGTGTAAAGGAGGAAGCATTATTCACTGTCAGAGATAGGATGCTGTTTGGGACATGTTTTTGCTTTATGACACTCTAGACTACCTTAACACGTAACAAATTGCACCTTTCTTTCTCTTTTCAGACTCACAATACATTTCAATATTTAGGAAAAATTTCACAAACACAAACTGTGCTCACAGGAAGAGAAACTATACATTAGCGTTACCAAACTCATAGGATTAACATCATCAGGTTAAGAGATCTCAGAAACTTAAGCCTCTTTATGCCCAAGTCTGTTTAGGACATTCGTACTGTACTTTCACTCCCTGCTCCAAACTTTCAGCATGATACACTTCACAAACAGCTGGGCCACATATTTTAGAAAAATGAAAGAAAGGGAAATGTAGGACATTTATGAACAACTCTCCAAGATATTTATACCCTAAACAGTCATTCCTGGAATTCTGTACAAGAATTGTCATTGATGAGTTGCTACCTGCAGCACTAGCAATCCTCTGGGTACTCTACGCTTCAGAGGTGTTGTAATCCAGTTGAGCCTGGCTCTTGCAGACACATAAAAGGAGATGATATATGCAGTTCTTTCACTCCCCTCAAATCCTGTGCAAGGGGTATTCAGCCTGTGCTGCTGGCTGAATAAATACCATAAGTTATAACCAACAATTGCATCCTAGTGGATAAGGTACCAGTTGCCCCAAAAGTGAAAAAAAGGAGTTTAAAATAGGGCAATGTCCTCTCCCTCCCTGAGCAGCTAAGCAAAGCTGGTCTTCCAGAAGGCAGCACCCTTTCAGCAGCTGAGATGGAGATGTTACTCCAGTGCATGTGCATTTGGTGTGAGGGGAAGAATACTACTGGAGAGTCCCCGAAGGACACCAGGTAGCAATAAGATATCAAGCCATCTCACGCACAAATATATGCACAACCTGTAGCCGTCAAGCCACAGTCTGGCCTGTAAGTCAATTAGTGCTTAGTATTGCATTTTTTTAAATGGAAATTGGTATTTTAAGTAATATTTCAAATGTCATAACACTTGTGAGAGTCTCTCTCTCTGAAGCGTTTCGTACACAAGATACATTCTTTCTGGAGTCCATGATAATAAATGAGACAGAAGATTTTGTCTGAAGAGAAAGATTTTTGGAGAGGGAGGAAAGGAATGAAGGTAAAAAGTGTATTTGGTGAAGATGCACAGAATCTTTGTATGTGTTATTCAGAATGCCATGAAAGAATGAGAATGAAACATTGTAAAATATTTACACAACACAGCTTGTCTTCCCCCCCTCAAAAAAAAAAAAAAAAAAAAAAAAAAAAAAAGAAAAAGAAAAAGAAGAAGATATGGGTGAGAGCAGCAGAAAGGAGGTGGGCTGACTAAGGGATGTGTTCCAGGATTGCCAGCTGCTATATGCTTTGCATGCTATGAGAGATCATGAAAGGTGCATACATTTACATGAAGTTCACTGTATGAATGCAGTGCATTGCTCATTTCTAATTCCATCTGCTTTTTATACATCAGCTCTGGATTTAATTTTCACTCATGAAACTAACATTTAAACTATCTTTCCTGTTTCTATGTGTCTTTGAAATATTTATTACTTTTTTTTTTTTTTTTTTTCCCCAACTGGGAACCATATCACCAAGATTTCTGTGCCTGTAATTTTTATAAAGTACCCTAACTTTCTCTAATATACATATTTATAACAGGCACTACCTTTATTATTTTCTGTGAGAAATGAAATCATCACTAGGTTTTGAGTGAAGGAAAGGGGGGCAGGAGGGGAAGCAAGAATTTCTATAATAGAGGACCAAGGAAGCTTCAAAAACCAGACCTTTAAAGGAATTTTTAGCCTAGCTTTCCTTGGAACTTCTTCTACAGCTGGAAGAGAGCTAATGGTCAATGTGTTCTCCTCACAATACTGACTTACATGTTTACTTTTTCTTCCCCGTACCCATGACAGAGACAAAAGGCTGCTTAGGTCTTTCACTTGGATTCCAATGCCTCGCCTTTCCTGCAGTTTCCCCCCAACTCCTCCTTTTAAATATAATCCTTGACTTTTTTTTTTCCTTATCACTTGCATGCTGTCTTCTTTTGATAGTCCCAGATTTCATACCTTCATTCTGTTTTTTTTAACCCAAGACTTTTTCAGAACAGCAAAGGTACCTCCCATCTAACTCAGAAAGAGATTTCAGGGTCTGTCTTTTGGCATCCTTACTTAAACACTCTTCCTGCCACCCTAACATACTACAGCAAATGAATATTTGTACAAAGGGAAACAATTCCAATGACAAGTTTGATCATTTATGGTCTTAACAGCTGTAGTCTGGCTTTTGGCTCCACTGAAACCCTAGACCTCCTGGATTTAGTACAGCTGTTCACAGTACAGCACACTGTATCTGGTTGTGTTTGCAAAATCCTATTGTTCTTCACATCTTAGTGGAAGATGTGAACACACGTTTGAGCAGAACAAGGGTGGAAAGACTCTGGATATTTCACAGATGAGGTTCTTAGAATGAATAACACTGAGACAATGTTTTACAACTTTTTAATATTGTAAAAATATCATTATTCTGTCTGGTAGGCATTAGCTGGGATAATACTAAGCGCTAAATTCTAAGGATTATTAATAGCTACTGCTGTATTAAATTCCACTGTAATTCTGCCTGAGTTTAATGAGCAAGCAGATTTATAATACAGGATACAAGTCAATTAAATAAAAATAGTTTCTTTTGATAGATGGAAACAGAAAGATTTGTGCATACAGAAGGAATAATTCATGGCATATAATGAGTGGAGTTTTCCTTTATTTTCCATTTAAATAGCTTCTTTCCTCAAAAATCAGCATTCTTCACTACTACAGTGGCAGTGGTTCATATATGGGAAAAAATGGATAGGTTAGGGAAGATGACCAATAGGGAAGAGCGGATTTTCAGTTTATGGAAAATTTCTATATAGTATAACTAGTAGATTGCACATGACTTTTCTGGAAGCTGCCTGCCTTTCTCTCTGCTACCATCTCAGCTCCTGACATATCCGTAGATGGATATGGCAGTAAGTCACCTTTACAAGTAAGAGCTTTAAGTCCTGGTTCAATAATGATGACTTCTATGCAATGTGGAACAGATACAGCAAGAATAATTGAGAGAGACCTTTGAATAATCATGACACTAGCATTTGCTTTGGCCTGAAACACCCTCCTGTTAACAAAACCCTACGTGAAGTTTTTATTCAGCTATTTGATATCTTATCAATGACTCTTTTTCCTTTATCTCTTTCTAGCACACAGTAATTTAAATAAATAAATAAATAAATAAATAAAAATTAGAAGACTTGTGACCTATCCAAAAATTGCAGTTCTCTTGCAGTAGAAAATGAGAAGCAATTTCTTTTATTCTGAAAACTAGTTATGCAGTGTTGTTTGTTTGGTTTTGGTTTTTTTTTTTTTTACATAATTTTTCTTCATTTCCACAATAACAAAGGTGTTCTGGTAGAGTCAGTTTTCATGTTCATACACTTAAACTGAAATTTCTCTTTTAACCCAAATGTTGTATTTATAAAGTAGCTCAAAAGATAGCCATGTGCATGACTTCCCTGACCACAAATAACCAGTATCATCACTGAAGAAATAGAGCAATGTAGGTAAAACAACCTCTATTCTCAGGAAGTCCTTTTGCTCTGGCTTCAAGCCAAAGTATCACCAGAAAGACTGTCTTAAAAAATGCTAATAAAATAATAACTTCAATATTGCTGGAAACTGTGTGCTGCTCAAAATGCTAATTAAAGAGCATATATTAAAATACCACTTCATGGACCTTTAAGTATATGAACAGTAAAATACTAGCTGACTCCTGGAATAAACTCATATTTGCAGGAAATTTGCCTCAAATTCTTGACATAGTGCTAGTGTTGTCAAAGAATTAATGTGTTGTAATAGGTAAGCTGTAGGTGCCAAAAAGATGCCATAATATGCTACTTTTTAACAAGAGTAGTATATTTTTTATCCATTTCACGACTTTCAAAATTGAATGTAGTTCTGAGAAACCTCCATTTTATACCATGAAACTAGAAAGTAAGGACTTCCTTTATGATAAATTTACAGGTACTCTTAGATGACATCTCCCTAGAGAAAGTCTCAGTTCAGTTCTAAGACCACCAGTGTTAAAAAGGATGCCGCTTCACCAAACATGCAGAGCTCCTGATACGTGCAGCAATGATAAAATCTCCACATATATAAGAATGATGTGGAATGGCAGTAAATAATAGTAGTAGAAAGGTATCTAGATAAGCCAGACTTTGCCACTCTGAGACTATAGTACTGTTTTGTTACTTAACTAGAGCAATGACAGGAGAGAGAAGCCTCAGAGGAAGGAAACTGCTCTGAGCTTGCTTCACCTTCTTTGTTGTATCTGGTGAAGCCAATAGTATTTCAATGGAGGAAAACAAAAATTTGCTTCCAGCCAACTCTGATGAATCTCTGCAGACTGTTGCAGAGGTTCCCAGTGCTTTTAACTCACTGATAATGCTTTTGGGTGACAATGCTGATATTTTGAGGGTTTTGCTGCTTGCTGTTTGAAGCTACAGCTGAAGCACAGCTACTTGCTATGTTTGAATTTGACATGGGTAAATTATGACTGGTTTATGCTCCTTTATATTGTTACTACATAGTACACGTATGTGAAGGATAACCATTTCATCTCTGATTTGTTATAAACATATATGAGATCTGAGCCACTTGATAGATATAAAAAAGTAACTGTCAA
Organism: Astur gentilis; assembly: GCF_929443795.1. Classification (NCBI taxonomy): domain Eukaryota; kingdom Metazoa; phylum Chordata; class Aves; order Accipitriformes; family Accipitridae; genus Astur; species Astur gentilis. The sequence goes on from NC_064919.1 coordinate 48,146,976, forward strand.
ATTTGGGGGGAGAGGAGCGATGATTTTTGCTTAAGGACTACTGGCTGCAGTCTTTTTGCCATGCAGAAAGAGATAGATGACCTTTTAAATGGGATATCAGTTTATCACAATCGATATTTTGCATGGTTTTTATTATAGCTGAGATCTATGAAAACTATTCTAGCCTACATTTGTTCTCAAAGGAATAATTATTGGAAATGGAGCCATTAACTACCTATTCAAACAAAAAATAATACCATAATTTGGGTACACTTCTTTCAGTATAATTCACCTAAGCTGTATTTTAAATCTGGTTCTACATATTCTGCACACACAAAACAAAAGATCTTCAAATCTTGGTTTCTAGTTGTTTGATAAGCTGATATCCAAATATTCAAAATACTTGGGCTGTTCTCATCAGGTAACACAATGACACTCAGTGATAACACCTGTATACTCTAACACTGTATTTACTTTTCAAAGTCAGTGCTACAAATTCATAAAGACTTGAACATATTAAATACCAAATCAACATTTTTTTTCTTCTCAGAAAAGACACACAGTAATTCTATCGTCCAGCAGGTGAAACACACCACTGTTTCATTTACTTCCAGATTATATCGCCCCTGAGGCACAAGTCTTTCTTCTGCCATCTAACACTTCTGTAACTCGCTCATCCACTTACAAGAACGAGTAGCTACTTGTGAAAGATGGCAATAGAAAAGATCTTACACTTTCTTATCAAAAAAGACTATTCACATGAGACTGCCTAACATGAGATGTCAAACTCCCGTAAACATCAACATTAAAGGAAGTTTGACAGGATTCAAAGAAAAGAGCCTTCACCAGGAAAGATTGGAGAACAGAGACTCAACAAGTTCAAATACCAGACTGTTCTGAGAGCACTTTTCTTTTTTCCTACTGTCTGTAGATACACCATAGTTACAAGAGAAGTTAGTTCAGCAGAAAAAAATATATATTCTGAAAAGAAGACAAATAACTTGGCAGAGAGCCTAAAATTATTACTATCCTGTGGAAGAGGAAATCTCTCTGTAGATAATAGCATAAATTGACTTCAAGACCATCAAGATCATGAACTTACAAAGAAGCTGTCCCTCACAAGATTTAAAGTATATAAAGACAGCATAACTGGACACAACAGATACTAAACAAAACATTTTAATAAATATTTTAATAACATGTAACAGCACAGTAACAGTAACAACTGTTAAAGCTGGACCAGTACTAATACACTGAGCATTAAAATACAGTTTAAGCATTGCATTATATTAAAATTAAGGTATAATATCCTTATTTTGTGACAAACCCTTGCTATCGTACTTTCAAGTGAATCAGCTCTGCAGCCAGTTCCAAGTTTCATAGTAACAAAGTACAGCTCCCCCAGAGAGCCAGAAATCACCAACTCTTTAATCAAAGTAGGGGAAGCAGCAGGGTTTCGCTGTACTGCTCTGTGACACAGCTTGTGGTATGGGTTATACAAACACCCAATTTCTGCATTGATCTCTCTGTTTCTTTCTTGATGCTTTCACTGCAATAATTTTAGCCTCATTCGTGTATTATATTTGTACAATGCCTGTCACAGCAACATCCTGCTGAGTTGTAGTCTTCATGCATTTTTACAATGTCAGTGTTTAAAAAAACACAGCTAGCATGCAGAACTGCATCTGAATGTCTGCCTGCAAAACCCAGCCTTCAAAACTTACAGAATTCCCAAAGTATTCAGCTTTGTGGCATTCCTGGGTATGAACTGCAAGACTGTCCTTAATCACTCCCTCTCTTCCCCAGGACTTTGATTTTTTTCAGACAGAGATCTCTCCCCTCACTCCTCAAGGACAGAAATGGAGTAAGGAGGGCTCCAAATACTCCTTTCTAGGGAGAAAAAAAAAAGAAGCATTTGCCAGTGGCTAGCAACTTTCCTACCAAGAATTCAGGATTTACAGAATTCTCATTTTGCTAACACCACACAGAAAATTGTGCCTGCACACTTATACTTCCTTCTGTCTAGGTAGCTCACTCGTGGACACAGAGGAGTAATCTATCCCCTTGTCCGTACTTTCTAACACTGGGCTGCACTGTAATTTCCCCGCTCCTGTGAGAATATAGAAAGACACACTGATCACCTTCAGGTTTGTTTAGGGGCCTCAAGTCCTTAGGCTATACTTTTTCAAAAGGGCACAGGAAGATAAAATGCCATGTATTGCAGAAGCACAGTGAAGAAATATTTACCAGTATTTGTAAATGACTTGTGCAAATTCATATAGATTTAGTGAAGAGTGTCTTTGTTTTTTAAACAAGAAGATTTACTGAGTATAGAAGAGAAAGAAGGGAATAGTATCAAAGGTAAAAACTCCTATCTGAAAGAAAACAAAATTCACTGCAAACCATATGGAAATAAACCCATTATTGTAGATACACCTGTCTTTCTACTTCTTTCTCTTTGAAACAATTATTTGTGTCAAGGACCTTTTAAAACAGTGATGTCTTAGTATTAACTGTTCTAACAAAATCATGGTAACATCTGCCATATGCTTACTTGTGTATACCAGCACTGCTGTTGATCCTTAAGATGATTTAAGGAGAGAGAGAAGCATCTGTTTTTCATTGCTTATCCAGTCTTAGTTTTCTTGGCAATAACATTTTCACTACTGATAAAACACATAGAGAATGAATTGCATTTACATATTGAACTTGCATATAGGCAAACTGCACAGTATATATGTATATGTATGCACCCATCTTTTAGACTCAAAATAAATAAAAACGGTTGAAGGAAGAAAGGTCAAAAGAAATCTTGTGCAAAAATTCACTGGTTTAAAATTCAGTTGATTAAATGTATTGATCATGAAGCTGCACTGTATACAAATACCAACACCAAGTGTTTTTGACTTGCTAGCTGTGCAAGACTGATGTGAGGCAGTGAACAATCTGGCCTATTAGGGTTTATTTTTTGAGCAGCATTTAAAAGTCAGGTCAAAACTTAAAAAAAACAGGGACTGATGAGTAGTACTGACACAATGAACAAATAAGGGCAACCATAGTAATGTGCCCACTGACCCCATCAACATCACTTCTGACTGCTCCTGCTCAAGGAGAAAGCTAAGGAGTAAAAAAGCCCCAAATCAAAACACACATTATTAGAATACAGACATTTTCAGGCACAGATCATGAAATAGTTTCTTAGACAATTATGTATACAGTCAATGGAATATAACTCATTTAGATAATAAGACATGAAAAACATAAATTTCATTGGAAATTATTGCATGCTGCTGGTGGTAATCTAAGGCACGTCGCGCACAGCCAGAAGAACTTAAAGGCTCAAGAAATGCAATAATTCATTGCAAATGTATCGTCCAGAGTATTTCAGTGCTAATATGAGTATAGTGGTAAGGAGGGAGGTGAAAGCAAGAATATACTGGGCTGGTTTGCCACTAAAGGGAAATGACCATATACAGGGTATCCAAAATGCTAATAATGCAGACTGAATTTGCATCCTTGGAAGAGAGAAAGCATGTGATTTTCACCGATGCCTGCAGAAACAGAAAAAAACCTGAAGTGCAAAGAATCATATGAAGGAAGGAAGGAGCTAGTATCAAGCCCTCACTGTATTGAACAAATATGCTTTCAAAAGAAATCTGAATAGTCTGCCATGAAAAGACATCCATTAAAGCTGTGGTTACTTTGCTACTTTATTCTAGCAAAAATCCAAAAAGGATGATCACACTTTTCTCGTCCCAAGTAGCTCACTCCCATTGCTTCTCCTTGTGCTGATAGAAGTGGCAATCTTTCTGAGCTGGATCTGTTGCTACCCTGCTCAAGACGTGGCCACATGAATGCTGATACTGGCAAAAGAGAGGTGGTGGGGAAAAAGCAGATGGCATTGAAGAAGCAGCAAGTGTCCTCCCCTTTCAACAGCCATTACCTTTTCCCAGATTCAAATGATCTGGCTTAAAGTCAGGTGTTAACATAAAAGAAAGCTGGAAAAGGGGAATAAGCTATATTATGTATTCTTTCAAACATAAATCACTGGGCTTTGAACCAAATTCTACCATTTTCCGAAATCTACTTCTGTCATTTTCCCTTTTATTCTTGCAAAAGACATCCTGTTGATCTGTTGGAGAGACATACAAACAAAATGCATTGTCCTTTTTAAAGACCGAGAGAAGCTGCTGGCTCAGTGCTACAAAAGAAGGTGTCATGGGCATCTGGGAGACATTCTCAGACGCCAGTTTCAAACCAGAAGAACAGGCAGGCTAGATGTAGAGCACTTGTGAGGGGATTTAAAAAAAAAAAAAAAAAGAAATTAGATAGTCCCTAATTTAAAAAGTTGCCATAAAGGCTGAAAATACAGTTGTCTGATCTGAAAGAATCAACTAAATCCTCTTCAGGTGACACTGACTGTTTTGTTCCTTTGCTCTTTGTTGAATAGGAAACAAATGCTGATCAAGATGAGAGTGGGCACAGAATCTGCGTGACAGAAAAAATAAGCAGCCTATGTCATGTACAAGGCTTGAGTAATATGCCTGAAAATTCCTTTGGCCTGGTCTCTCTGCTCTGCCTAACCTGAACTGGGCCCTGAAGTACCGACTTATAATTTAGTAATTCTTAATTTGCATTTAATAAATGAAAATTTAATTTAGTTTTTGCAAATTGCTAAAGATGCCCTAAAAGGGAAGTAGTTCTGGAAATATAAATTCATCTCAAATTGGAAAAAAAAAAAGATATTAGAAGTATTTAATATTTTATGGTGCTTTTTTCCTAACTGATGGTGTCATGGTTTAACCCCATCCGGCAACCAAGCACCATGCAGCTGCTCACTCACGTCCCTCACAGTGGGATGGGGAGAGAATCAGAGGGGTAAAATTGAGAAATCTCGTGGGCTGAGATAAAGACAATTTAATAGGTAAAGCAAAAGCCCTGCATACAAGCAAAGCAAAGCAAGGAATTCATTCACCACTTCCCATGGGCAGGCAGGTGTTCAGCCATCTCCAGGAAAGCAGGGCTCCATCACGTGTGACGGTTAGTTGGGAAGACAAACGCCATCACTCTCAACATACCCCCCTTCCTCCTTCTTCCTCCAGCTGTATATGCTGAGCATGACGTGATATGGTCTGGAATATCCCTTTGGTCAGCTGGGGTCAGCTGTCCCGGCTGTGTCCCCTCCCAACTCCTTGTGACCCCCAGCTGGTGGGGTGGGGTGAGAAGCAGAAAAGGACTTGACTCTGTGTAAGCACTGCTCAGCAATAACGAAAACATCCCTGTGTTATCAACGCTGTTTTCAACACAAATCCAAAACATAGCCTAATACTAGCTACTATGAATAAAATTATATCTATCCCAGCCCAAACCAGCACAGATGTTTAAACTGCTCAGTGAATTATAATTTTAAATAAACAAATAACTAAAATAAATTATTTTTAAATAAAAAGAAAATTTATTGTAAAAATTCATCATGTTTTAATTATAATGAAGAAAACATTACTTAATTAAATAAAACACAATTTACTAACACCCCCACCTGGACAATCTGCAGGAATTTACCAGTAGTTACTTATTGGAATAACCAATAAAGAAAGATAATTTATTACTGAGTAATAATTTTTCACTGACTAGAGGACCTTTTGAACTGATGTTTCCTATACGTCTCAGGAGTCATCAAGGGAAGGGGTAGCACTCTCAGGTTTTATTCTGGAGTAGGAAAGAATTTATAAAGTCTCAATGCTTCTGGCAGGATAAGGAAATTCTTTTCTGTTCAGGTCTACTGAGGACTGTAACAATAAAAAGCTACATGATAGAAGAATATCAAAAGAAAAAAAAAAAAGTGCCAGAAAAGATAAACAGAACATACACTCCATGTGCAGAAGAAGCAGTCAAACATTTTACACTCAAATGCAGCTCATCATATCCAACATATGTCCACAAAACAACCTAATGCTGGTTAAGTAGTTGAATATTAATACTTGGAAATCAAAGCCAAAAGAAGTAAGTCTTACAGGCAAATGATGATCTGAACAAATAACTACATTTTTATTGCAAATAAACTGTGATGTCATGCCACGGACAAAAATCTCCCTTATGCTCTCATGTTACACAGCAGACAACCAGGAATGCCTGATTTACAGCCATTACAGGGAAAAAATGCAAACTGTGAATGTGCAACAAAGTGCATGTAACCTGAAAAGACAAGTCATCCAGATGGAAAAGATGCTCTATAAAAGTAAACCATTCCACACAAAAGCAAATGTCCTGTACAATAGAAATTTGTGGATTTGCAGAGATTTGCATTCTTACAACAAAGGCAGAACTCAACTGTCAACGGATGTCATAAATCTTCACATTGTGGTGTTTTAGGCAAGACAATCAAACAAAAATTAGTTTCTTCAAGGGATGTCTCATAATGGTCCATAAGGTGTTAATAAAGAAGTCAACTGTATCTTCATATGTTATATGCAACCCAATGAGCTGGAATCATTGCCAGCCTCCAGAACAGTGTGCAATTAACACAGCTGGGGCTGCCAACTGATTTGAGCAGAAGCACATATCTTACAAATGAAGTGCATGAATAACCAAAGACCTACAAACCTTGCCAGTTGAGATCAGTAGCAATATATATGGACTAGACTTATTCAAAAGAGAACCAAAAAAAATTGTATCACTCTCAAAAATTGAGTTTCACATCATGAAAGGCTCATGGAAGCCTTTTTGTCTTTGCTACTTTCGACACCCAAGTAACAATCACAACTGAAGTGAATTCAATGCTATACATACTTTGACGCACCAAACAGATAAGAATGTTGGAAATCCACTAAGGAAATATGATACCACTTTTCCTGTAAAATAATGCATAGCAGACTCATGAGAGAGACATTTTTCACTAGTAGCTCAAAGTGAAAGTCTTCAGTTGGTCATAAATTATTTGCATATAAGTACACAAGAATAGATCGCATAAATTCTATAAAATAAGACACTACATCTTAGCAGAACTGTGTATAATCCAGGTACAGGGACCGAAAAATTAGTGCCATTTGAGTGTGGCCTTAGTGTAGTCTGTACAAGCACCTTCTCTGATCATCTCCACAGAATTTATGATTTTGATCTGGAATATTGCCAGATGCAGACATGTTTGAAGATACCACACAAACGCATCAGATTAACAGTAGTATTCTGAATAAGGACGGCTTCCTTATCTCCACAGCAATGTATCACAACAAGTGAAATGTATAGACTAATACACAAAGGAGAAAAAAAATGAACATCTTCATGATTTTTGTTGGTACACTTATGAAAATTGAGACAACTGAATAAGTAACAAAAATACTGTACATGCTTATACAAATTACCTACATCAAACAAAAATAATCAATCTCACAATAAGAAATGAAAGCTGAATCTACTTTGTAAAAATCCATCTTGCAGCTTGCGAAACATTTCCTATTCTGCAGATGGAAAATCTGGGTATGATAGATTACCATATGAATAGACTAAATTTGAATGTGCAGTGTAGATTTACTATATGAAGAATGTATGCCATGGTGTTTATAGAGGTATCATATTTAATTCAGCATCACCCTTCTAATCTTTTCTCTTGCAGGCTTAATATCTTACCTTAATTTTAGTCTGCAATACTTCAGCTTTCTGAAGCAGACATCATCATTTACAGCAAATGACGGGGTATTCTTAATTTGGATAAAAATGTTTTGAAGTGCATGAATTAATTAAAATAATTCAAATATTTGCCAAACTTAGGTACTACCAGGTGTTTTGGTTTGTTTAGTTTATTCTGTTGTTATCACTATCTGCTTTTTAAGAAATGCATTGTTGTTTTATATTTTTGAGTAAATACTATCATTTGTGTTACGTATACAGGCACAAATAAAAGTAATCAATATATAACTTGTTATGCATTTCATTATCTATTTTTTAAAAAAATTACCTACTTTAGTGTTAGCCCTGAAACTGTCCTTGATTTTATTTTCAAATCACCATTCATTTTTTTTACAACATAAATCATTTTATAGCTTCATATTCCAGCACCAGAGCAAAATGTTTGTTTCATAGGTAGAGGTAACCCAGAGTCTACAACAGAATAGAGACAGAATTCTGGGCTTAATTTCACCTAATTTCTGTTTTGCAATTACATGGATCCAGTCTGGAAGCTGCAAGGACCATAAAATAGACAAAGATGACATGCTACCACTTGAACCAAAACCAGCCAAAGTTGCAACTTAAAACAACCTTGTGTTCTCTGATACAACAGGTCTCCATGCTGTCTGCCTATGTACCTCAGTGAAGTACCTCAGGACTTGGAGGTAAGACAAAGAGGCCAGTATTCAATATTCAGTTATTAATATGTTTATTGGGGTAGTGTAACCATTTCCTAACAAAAAGTCATTCTGAAGAGAGTTACAAGGTTTTCTCTTAATTCTGTTTCCTTTAAGAAGTAATTGCTTGCAGCAGTTACAAGATTAGGACAAAATTAGAGTTTAAGTTAAGTTCATTTTGTTTAGACTGCTTTTTATTTGTTTGTTTATGCACAGATACTGGGTATGGAAAACACAGCATCTTATTTTATTCAGCACAGTTACATGTGTCATTGTGCAATTGCTGCAAAGATTAAGAACAGGCAGAACATTTTTATTATTATTATTATTATTACTATTCTTACATTCCTGTGACAATTTTAATTTAATAAAGGTTTCATTAGTATGTACCTAATTTTCACATTTTTAAAAAAATGTAAGGTAGCTACCTCAGAAACTCTTCATTTTCTTAGCTAGAGATTCATAACTCATAAATACTTTATTTATATCTTCCTTCTGCATGGCCTTGGAGACAGTTACTTACATTTACCATCTTTCACCGTGAAGGTTAAAAAAAAATAAATATTAAAAACCCTGAACAAAGAACATATTATCTGTGCAAATCATGTGTTCTGTCACAAGAAAGCATTAGGTCTGGGTTGGAATATGCAGATGATTAGGTAAACTTTTTTACCAATGAAATACAGGTCATCCAAAGCTGGCAAATACATGCCCATCCCAAATTATATAGGTAATATGCAAAAGAGTAAATTTGCCCAAGACGTAACTGTGGGTACATGAATGAGTTGAAGCTTATTTTTTATGTTTCATCAAAAAAAGCTATACAGTCCATCTAAAACTATATTGAAGTATTGGTTCAGCTCACTGGCTCACAACCCATAGAATCACCTTTTGAATCATTAGTGCTACCTTCTTTCTTCCTTTGAGTTTTCTTTGAAGATTTCTTGGTCAATTACTCAGTCTTAAATATGTTGGCTCATATAATGTGAAAGCATCACAAACTGAGAAGGAACTGTTCTGGGGTCCTACTACTTTTCCTGAGTACAAATCCAAACATGGGTTTGTAAAATATTGAGAGGTGAATATGATGTTTCTTAGGCATCTAGTTGTCAATAGGAATAATGACTATAGAGCATATCATATTTAAACACAGTGAATGATCCAAACAGTAACTTAAAAATCTAATAATTTTTTTTTTTACTTTAATTGTTCCAGAACTGCTATATTTTGTCATTCAACAGACTATATATTTACTAAGAAAAACAATATTTCTCTAACTCTCATGCAAATATAGAGGAGGAAACCATCCTTCTAATTCACTGCAATGAGTTTTTGTTTCCACCTCCTGTTGAGAAAATGTGGTGGTTTGTTTTTTTTACAAAAAGAGATCCATTTTTAATATTTTTAAAGAATTCAAAGCCATTCGGAAAAGAAATCATATGATCTGACCTTAAGTATATCGTAGATCTCGATATTTAGCTGAATTAGTTCTAATTAAAACACTTCCAATCCTCACAAAACCCTTTTTCATATGCCAACGGGAAGAAACAGCAGCGCTCAAAGTGTCATGGATGCCCAAGGCCCAGTGAATAACTGGTGAATAACTCACATGTCATCTGGCTGGATATAGCTGCATAACCTTAACAGGTGATTAATTTTCCATGCTTCAGAAATGGAATTATCTGACTAGATCTTCTAGCTTTGGAAAGGCATGCAGGTGTTGCTACTACAGTACTTCAGAAAGGATCCTCACAGATCCTTCAGAAGAACTGTCAGTTCATACTTTGCTTTCGGGTACAGTCACTAGCTCATCTTTCAAGGAGAGGAGAAGAAAGGGAAACAGCCTCTGACAATTCCTGGGAACACAGAAGGAAGAGGAAAGGGAGATAATTCTTCCAGAGCATCTGAAACCATCTTTAGTCAGAGGGTTTGAGTTTCAGTATCTCAATACAGAGCTATGAGCAGGGTGGAGACTTCTGAAGACTTCTTGTTCCCTTTGCAGTGCAAACATGCCTTTGGTGGATACAGATTTTATTTTCCTTATAAGACAAGACTTACACCTATACTTTTGATCTCATACATGAAATAGCCTTCTTCAAACTGTACCCACAATCATTCTAAGGTGCAAAGTCATAGCTAGCACTATGACTATGAGGACTTGTATGAGCATATATATGAATACATTGATCACTATTGCATCCCCATGCAAGTGTTTGACCACGGCCTTCAGCTCTGATTGCCCTGCCGAGCCTGAAACCATATTTCCATGCAATGCCTCTCTGTGACCTCTTTTCTCCAGCTTCTGGGGGTTTGGACACATGCCTTCAGGCTTCTGTAACACCTCCTGTCCCCAAAGCAATCCCTGTCTGCAAATCCTCCTGGACAGCCCTGGAGCAGTTCTCTGGAGACTGTAACTTTGTGTCCATGGCCATGGTTTACCATACAAATCATGAAGCTGTCTGTGGAAACTGAGTGTGGGGCAGTGAGCCCACTGCACCTTAGGGCTGAGTGAGGCCATTCCTGTTGAGATGACCAGGGCTAACCTACCCCAGAGGCTGAGGCCTCTGTCAGACTTGGCTCCCATGATTTTGTGGCCTCTCAGTTTGCCCAGAAGGCCCCAGTTTCTACCCAGCCATACCTCACATCAACGACTGCCTCTGCTGTAGATAGCAAGATCATCCAAAGGGGACCCATAACATAGGAGACCCCAGACACTTTGTCCTTCCTCATCCTGCACACCATTTTCCTATCATCCTTGTGGGCATGGTTGGAGCAGCACAACATCATCGTTAACTGAAAATCAGGATCCCTGTGCATCTCTCTGGGAAGGAGATAGCCAGAGCCTGAAGACAAACCCCTGCTTCAGGATGTTTTGGGATGCTTCCTCCACCATAGCTGTCAGTGGTGCCTAGCCCTATTCATACAGACTTATCAAAACAAGTCCTGCCAAAGAAATGACTGATAGCCCCACTGTGCATAACTGTGCATAAACAAGTAAATATTCAGTTTGAAATGAAGTAGGTCACAGATAACAAACAGCTTGACAGCATGTAGCTGATATAAATTGCTAGCTCATCCGCTAGCATACTAAGAGTCAGAGACACAATGGCTGTCTCAACTTTCTGAAAGCTGCCTGTTGCTGTAAATCAGTTTCTACAATTGTGATACAATCAGCCTTCCAAACAAATTTGTGAGACACTCAGCTCCAAAGCTGCTACAGCAATACCAACTACAGAACATAACTGCAATATAATGTGTACCTAGAAAGCACTCTGTTCCACTTCCACAGAATACATACAAAGTTTGTCACCTTTCACCCTTGATATACTGCTGCCACCAAGCATTGAGAGTAACATCAGAAGACTCTTCTGACAACTCCTGAATTCAAGAAGCTCCTGTGATAACAGCCTAACAGATGCAGTACTGTTCTGCACAGCTTAAGAAAGTGTTTAAAAATATATCTCTGCTCACACTTAAAACAGAAGAGACACCTGCAAAACCAAGAACATTTGCTTTGAAGATTAACAGTCTTTGCTCCATTCTGCAAACTATATCAAATCAGGTAAACACAATTCGCCAAACAGCTCCAGTTAGATCAGACTGCTCAGGCCCCATACAGCTCAATTTCAAGCATCTCCAAGGACAGAAACTCTACAGCCTCTCCAGACAACCTCTTTCAGTGCTTAAGCACCCTTATGGTGACTTGTTTCCATGACCCTTGTCCTGACACTCTGCATCTCTGAAAAACCTCTGGCTTCATCTCCTCTGTACCCTGCTTTTAGGTATAGAAAGTCAGAAGCAGGATTTTTCCTCCACCTTCCCTTCCTGTGGTTGAACAAACCCAGCTCTCTCTTGCATCTCATGTGCAAAACTCCCTGACCAGTTTAGTGGCGTCCACCACACTCACTCCAACATGTCCATATGCTTGTTCTGTGGAGCCCAGAACTGGTCACAACACTCAGATGTGGTCTCACAAATAGAGGGGATGAATCATTTCTGTTGCTATCTTACTTCAAATTTTCATTTTTAAACAAACCATTTTTATGAATGGAATTTGAAAAAAATCTAGTATGAGCAGAGATCTACTAATATGTGCGTAATCCAAACAAGTGGGATGTAATAATAATTGCTGCTTTAAGCATGATGTGTTTTAGCATTTATGTATTCACAGAGTATTCAGATCACATATCAACTACCTGAATTAATTATGGGTAGCTCATTCCTTACTGAGTCTTTCTTTTTTTGCACTGAAACAAGTGCATTATGTTATGCTGCCTATGGCCTTCAGTGAAAAGTTGAAAGCACCCACAGCAGGAAGCAAGCATTTTAATGACAGCTAATTTGAGTATCTGAGGAAGACCTCAACATGAAATTCAGTCACAGCCTATTGCATCACAGAAGCACAGAACAGGAAATACAGAAAAAGCTAAAATTGTAGTGGAGCAGTTTTGATACAGACACATTGTAAGTCCTTCATCTTAGCAATTTTGAGTTCTCCAGCTTCAGGAAACAAGGTAATGGGTTGTTCTGGTTGTATTGGGACAGTTATTTCCAGAGAACATTCCCTCAGTGGTTTCTGAAAAATCAGTCTAGAGTCAAGGGATATTAATTCTGAGTACACAAAAATAAGGCATAAAAAGCAACTTTGAGGATGTTAATGCTAGTTTTGCTCTTTATGATACATAATAGATGCTTCCAAACTCGGATTTTTTATCTGCAAGAGACCTTTTTCTAGACTATACATACACATCCAGTGCATGCAATGGCCTTTTGACATGCGGAAGAAATTATACGGGAGAAAAGACACATACCAGCTTAGTTCAGATGGTGTTGCAGTATTAACCTTGCTTTGGTTAAGGCCAAGGAAGAGAGTGTGTCCCAGAACTGGGGTCCAACTGCCACATGAGCCAAGCTTAAACTACCACTGGGGAGAAATGGTTTCTGACATGAAATGACCTCTGCCTTTCAAAATGAGCATTTACTAACAAGTGGTAAGAGTAGAATTAGGGTTGGGATGACTATCACAAAGAATCCAGTTATCAAGGCTTGAAGCAATGTCATGTTGAGTGATCACACTGGTACTCAGATAAAGCATATTCCACAAGATGAGCTAAAGTAGAATACTTCACTATGCGATTCTAAAGCACTAGGAGAAAATACTCCACCATTAATGTGGTTTAAGTGTAATAAAATATCATTTTGTGATTGCATCAATGCAAACAAGGGCTAGAACTGCCATGGATAGTGAGCATATCCTCATTGCTCGAAGAAAATTAAAAAGCAGGTTTTTCTAATCAATTTGATTAATAAATGTTCCACACACTCCTCTGCAGCTACTCATATTTATTTAATCATATTAAGTAGTTTACATCAGCTTTTTGCCCTCCTCATTTACTTTAAGGGGAGGTTAGACTTGGGATTTGATATGGAAAAAAATTTCCAGCATCAGTTGCACACAACTATTTGCAGCAGAGATACCTGAACATGTGCCCAGTCTTGAATCAAAATAACATAATGTACATTATACATATCCTGGACTATTGCAGTGTTTCTGCTTAAAGCTTCAAGCTCTGTGATCTGGCAAATAAGGGTCACGCCCCCCCCTAAAAATCGGTGCAAGTTTGTCCATTGATTCAATTGGATTTCACATGAGACCTAAATAAATTAATGAAAACTATCTGTGCTAACATATTTCATGGCACTGAGATGCTACGTTTGTCAGATAATTCGATGCAAACAGTTTTCTCAGTTTCAGTAATTAAAGACCTCCTATTGTAGTCACATCCCTGGAAGACTGCAATATTGGGTGAACAAGTAGTTCTTCTCATTTGTTCTAACTCCACAGACATCCATTTCATCATGGGACATTTTAGTAACACTGGAGAATTTTTGAACATTAAATAAAACTGGAAATTTGCACTACTTAAGAAATAAAAGTAACCAAAAGAAAAAAACTCATCCTTGGATGTTAGTAATGAATGTTAGTAACAGCAGTCTGAAGCTTCTAAGGGGAGGCAATCCTCTGAAAAATTTACTATTCCCATTGTGAATAAGCTAAAGCTCCCACGGTTACCATTAATAAGAAACTGCACAGGATATTTCTGGCTTGATAGATCAGGTCTTTATCTTTAAATTATTCTTAAATAATCACATATATCAAGATAAAATAACCTGATCACATTTAATTTCCCACTAGGATATCTCTGAAAACCTTTCTTGTTCCCCCTCCCCCACCCTAAATTTGTGTTACAAGGATCAAAATCACCTTTTTATTCCAGAGAAATGCACAGAAACATTGAATTTCCTCATTTGTATGTAATAAAGGTAGCATATATGCTTGAAGATCAGTGTCTTAGTAAGTACTGTGGTGCTGACTGTCCCTCACATTAAGTTTTGAAATTTCTTTGCTAATATGACCATTAAAAAAGCACTGTTTTTATTACTATGCAAAAAAAATAGAAAGAATATTTTTACCATGCAAATAGAAAGTGACTGTGCCCCCCCCAAAGCTCTCCCTGAAGACTAATAGTTGTTAGTCACCTCACGTTCTTGTAAAGTCAGTTAAATCAGAAAGACTTTGTAGGCAATTTAAGAGAAATGTTATTTAGTCTCTTCAGGAGACAGAAATGAAGGAGGGTTGCGATACCTTCTGTTTCCTTATCAACCCTTCCCCAGTTTATAGAGCTAGGATTAGCACGGAAGATTGCGTAGAAGTCCCTCATGTCCCTGCTGGCCTTTCCAGTAAGACACCTGAAGGCTAGAGAAGGAAAGAAAAAAGCAAGCAGCAAGGGAATCTCAGTCTAACTTCTGTGGAGGAAACAGTGGAATAGATAATCTAATAATCTATGTTGGAAGATGACAAAGAGCCATATGTCATGACCGGATCTATTAAACTTGCCAATTTCCAAACACAACACAAGAATTTTTAAGCACATCTGTCCCTTCTGCTCATAGTGGGCAAAACAAGAAATCATAGACTTCAAGTGCAGCAGGAAAGACCCAGGCAGACACCACA
The DNA here is from genome assembly GCF_929443795.1 of Astur gentilis. Taxonomy (NCBI): domain Eukaryota; kingdom Metazoa; phylum Chordata; class Aves; order Accipitriformes; family Accipitridae; genus Astur; species Astur gentilis. Next base: position 48,162,312 of record NC_064919.1, read on the forward strand.
GAAAGATATTTCCAATGGCACAGATAGGGTCACTGTAAAAGACTGCCTATGAGGGTTATGGCTTTAGGAACTTAGACAAACACCTGTAAGAAATTATGCATGTTGAAGTAGTCCTGCTAGTGACAGGATAAACAACTCTTGGGGGGGGTCTCTTTTCACAATGTATCCCAATTTACCCTGTTCTCACAGGAGAAGGTAAGTGTAGGACCTCTAAAAAATCAGTATCTTCTTTTTTAAGACAGAGTTGGATTTGAACTCAATAATTTTAAAAAGTATTTTGCTTCCAAGCAGTATTACTTTGCAACCAGATATATCAAAGACAATACAAAAATTACAGCCATCACATCCAAAACCAAAGGGTTACCTTTACCTACTGTTGCGCTCTTCTTAATGAGCATTTTGAGCAATCTTAATGCCTGATCTACCTGTCCTTCAGGCACAGGGAGTTGATCCCTTCCTTGGATGGCTCAGTCATTGGATTGCATGTAGCAAATTATTTGTTATCATTATTGCCATCGTAACCTGGCACCACTATTGCTTCTGTGAGTACAGGCTAAACAGCTAAATGTGAGAAAACCGCTTTGAGTGATGCAGCTTAGGAAAAGGGCCAGCTGGGAGGTGTGCAGAAATGTAGGAAAAAAACCAGAAAAGCAGTAGTATTATGGCTATGTTGTGCAGATCTTCACAGTTTTAATGTGATAACACAGAATTTGCAGCCAGAAACACTGTTCATCAAATATAGCCTCCTGCATAAGACACCACCTAGTAATTTGTCCTGAACCCAAAAGTTGAACAAGAATGTCTTTGGCAAATGCCTTCTGCAATTCAGAAAACTTAGAAAATTCAACATACAATCATAGAAAAGTCAGTCTGGGAAGTCTTCAAGGTATCCTGTAATTAGTTTACCCAGTTGTAGTTTTGGTCTCTCTTTCTAGCTGTATGCAAAGATGCACATCGAGCCAAAACACTGGGAAACCGAGGTGTGATACTGCATTACAACATACCCGGCAGCAACACGCCATGCTGATTCAATAAACCACAAAGTTCAAAAAATGGCATCTGTCCGTAACAAAATAATGTGATGCATCCTCCTTAAATTCTTAATTATGATGGCTCAGTAAGTTACTACATCTGCCCTCTGCATCTCCTAACAACAGGTGAAGAAAAAGGCAACTGAAAGACAAATGTTCAAGACAATGTTCACTCAATCACCTTCTCACTAATGTAAAATCAGCCTGATGATCGTTTTAATTACATTATAAGAATCCTAACATTTTCTCCAGTATCTTCCTTGACACTGCTAAAAGCGCTTTGTCAGACTGTTTCATGTCATCATATTATTTGGGGGATGAAAGATATTTTCGATGAAGTGATTTTATTTCATGCTTTATTACTGGCTTTGACAAAAAATTTCCAGAGAGCCCCAAGGGCATTCCTTTTTACACTGTAGCATAGTCTTGTTAGCAATTCAGGTGGAATAAAACCACTCAGCTTCACTTTATGGTCTTGTGTTCTGAATTTTTCACATAGCACCCTTTCAAACATAAGGAACAGTATTGCAGAACAACATTAAAATTTTATGCTGTTAATACAGGATTCCACTAACACATTAAGAATCATTGTATTTATAGCCTCTTGCTTGGATGACTTCTCTACTTAGTAACATTTTACAATTATTTTTAAAACAACTGTCTCTTCAGAACCAGCCTTAATGTTTTTCTAGTCTGTTAATATACATAAAAAATGCCTTTTTTAAAAAAAAAAAAAAAATAAAATTTGTCTGGAAACAAGAGCATAAAGCATCTCTCGTGCAGTCACAAATTAGGAAACTTGCATTTACTTTCTGATAGGTGTTTCATATATGATCAATTCTTGCAAAGTGGGACTTGAAGCCACTTGCCACCTCCTGTAAGTATTCAAATCTGAAAAGACTGAGCCTTATAGGAAGCAGAGATCATTTATGAGGCAAGTCCTTCTGTGTGCAGGAAATGTGGGCAAACAAATGTCACAAATGTGACTTCTCTGATACCCCACCTTCATCACTGTAGCCCGCTGGCCAGGTGGCATAGAAGGCGGCAAACCCCCACTTTATTTTCTAAGACGAAGGTAAAGACACTAATGAAACAGCTGGATTTAGGAAAAACACTGTAAAATAATATTGACGTGCAAGAGGATAAAAGCCTGTAGCCATTGCAGGATCCTTACTTTAAAACAACCAGGTATTTTTGTACCTTAGCTGCTGCATCAAGACTGAAAATTTAATATTACTTTTTCTATCACTTCTTTTTGAAAAGCACTCACATGGTGGTGACATACCTAGAAAGAAAAGCCATTTTTTTCCTAAAATTCCCTGGTTTAAAAGAAGGAACTTTGCATTCACACAGCCTTTCCCAACCTGAAAGTCAAAACCATTTTCCCCTCTACATGAAATTAGTAGCCTACAGCCTCCTCCTTCAAAATGGCACTGATGTGCCTAATCTCTTTTACATGTAGGCTATCACATGGAAACATGACTTACACTGCTAGGCTTTTTGTTTTGATCTCTCCCTTTCTTTTTCTTAATTGGGATAATATTTCTTGGTGTGGAGACTGATCTGCTGCTACACCACTTCCAAGTCAGTGGTCACCAACCTGAGTCATATTAATGGAAAAGATTCAGTCAATAAGGCAAACTGCTAACAAGCTCTGATTCACCTTAGATCCCATTAAAAATGTACACTGCACCAAAGAATTAACCCCACAAAATGAGTGCTTCTGTATATAAAAAAGAAAAAAAACATTATTAGCTTCCCCATTTCCTTCACTTTCAGAAGAAATGAACTGACATAATCTGTCAGAAACTCCTTACACGTGAACACGCCCAGTTGCCATGTGAGAAGGATAAGCTCATCTCACCATTGGTGAGAAGCATGACTTCAAGAAATAAGCAGCTTTTGGGAATTTGCAACTCCCAAAAGGCATATTAGCAGTTCTTCAACCCCAGCTGCAAAATGCCTTCACCACGCTGCCATTACTTTGTTATAAAATGTAAGGTACTAGAGGCACAGCTAACAGGTGAGCAAGCAGCAGTAATGCAAGCGTACCTGTGCAAAGGTGCCGCGAAGCTACATTGCAACACGTGTTGCTACCCTGATTTGGGGTGTTAAATTACTTTCTTGATGATAAAGGAGGAGACTGCAAAGACACAGCAGTGCTCTAGCCATCCCTAAATAATGAAACTGATGGCACAGGAGCAGAACATGCAACAGAAAGCAGAATCTTTCTCTTTGCTGGTAACATGGCTTCTGGCTGCTAAATGCACCCAGAAAATCTGTGAATTTGAATCAAAACCATGCAACATCTATTACAACTGTAATAGATACAACTATAACCTCTCTGGCAAGAAAACAGAAGTTTGTTTATCAAATAATTTCTTTCTGAACAGAACTTACATGCACTCTTAAAACTCACCTGTCGTTCATACCAAATACAGCATCCCACCATACCAACAGGTGTGACTACTTTCTCTATTAGCCTATTTACAAGAAAATAGTTACATTGACTGGTATTTTCTACATGCCTGTGTTCTAGGCAGTCTTATCTTATGGGCTGAACTGTCATCATTTCCCAGAATGCATCAGACCCTCATGAAGGAAGCATAGTGGTGGCTCATTCGTTTTTACAATTTAAGCCAGTAAGCAGCTGAGTGCAGGCACAGGTAAATTACTACCCTCATTTTACTGTTGGTAATGTGCATATTACTTCCAGAAACATTTAGTGTGCCAGCTCACTAATGATAACAGTATGCATTAGGATTTGTTCCAAGTATCTCAGTTTTTCAATCCAGACTTAGTAAACCTGCCCTCCCATTTTATTGCAGTTTGAAAGATAGATATGGTAAATCAACTAAAATAATAATCAGAATCAATTCTTAACTATTAAACAGTGAAAAACCAGGAGACCCCACTGCCAACTGGACATCAAAAGACTCACTAAGAGAAAAAACTCTACACATTTTGACTGTCTTTGTGTCTAGATTTCTCCTGATTTTCTCACTGATAGTGAACAAAATAGCACTAAAAGCTTACACTTCCATCTCTGAAGACCATAACACAATCTAACATTACTATCTCATGATTATGGCACACAAATCCACTTACAAGTAATTTAAAAAATTATTTATCAGAAGTATCTTCCCTGAGTTATAGGACTATTCTATCAGTCCAATAACCTTTTTTTTCAAATCCACGTGAGGAATAAAATCAGCTCCAAAATATATAGCTTTCTTCTCTCTTACAGTCACTTTTTCTCACAGTAGAGGGTTCAGAAGCATAAATATTTATTGTTTTATAAAGAACATATTTCATTCTTCCACCATTCTGGAGAAGCAAATTTTTCATTTAGTTTACCAAATGAGATTTTTTAGAAGTATCCTGAAATAAAGTTGCCTTTGGTAATCATATAGCAATGAGATTTTAGCTGATTTAAGCTGTTGAACAGTGGGGTATTTCACCACGTGCCTTAACGAAGCCTGCCACATGTTTCCCAGTCTTTATTCCTGTAGATACCTTTTTTATGGACATAACCAGACTTGCTGTAGCAGGAGAAATATTGTCCACACTTTTATTTCACATATTTCAGCCCAGCCAGAATTTCATGTGTATATATTGTCACACTTAAAAGACTGTGTCTCATTCTAATGAACCATTTTTTTAGCTTTTTAGTTTTCTCTTGGGTTACCTTTTGCATTCTTGGTAGGGCAATCAAATAAAAATAATTAACAAAAATAACATCTACTTTCTTGTTCGGTAAGAAATTTAGTGTCTGATCTCTTTAAGTTTGTGGGAGTTCCTGGAGCTAGATTAGGATGTTGCCCAGGTTAGGTAAATGTTCTGTGTATTTTTTTGGTAGAGCTGAGCAGGCATTTTCACTCAGCCGTATGCTGGGAAAAATGAGCCAAAACATTTTCTCCAGTGTTTCTTCTGACTCACACTGTTTCCCTTCCTCTGGCCCTTCCAAAGTTTCTGCCTTCCAAGTCTACTTACTGACATGCAATTAAAATTCATTACAAAAAAATTTTAGTAGTCTTATTAAGAAAAAACAGACTGGGTAATTTGTTGTTTTCAAAATGTTTAATACAATACTTCTCCATATGCATGTCTCTAAATCTGTGGTGTCACGCTTATTGCACATTACAGACCTTTTATTTTTCAGTCCTCTGTCTACTCTCAGTTCAGCTGGTTTTTTTAGTATATTGCTCATTCCTTGGTCCCATGGCATGTATCATACCTGTCCCAAGAAGAAGTTCAACATCTGCAGTCACTCCAAGGGCACAGGGTCCTCTGAGTGAAGTGTTTAGTATGATGTCATTCATTAATTTTTTAAGACTATAGAACATTGTTCTAAAATGTCTGTTTTCTCTAAATCCTGCCATTTGGACTTGGCTTCCTTTCCTGGGAGTCAATCTTTTCTTCTGACATGTGGAGACTCAGAAACTCTCTTCCACCGCAAAACAAACAGAAATGTGTCTAAGGGAGCTTTCTGCGACTGGAACAATAGCTCTTACATACACAATGGCACCAAGTGGATCGGGACTTCTTGCCACTAATATTAGCCCTTCCTTAAAAGAAATAAAAAAGTATTAAGGTATGAAGACCTAGGCCAAACATACAAAGAAACAAGCTTCAGAACTCAGGTAGAGAAACAGAAGCTGGACAAGTCACTGCTGGAAACCCACTTCTGGAAACTAACCTGACTGTCTCAGGAGAATGACGGTTCCCCATTCTGCACAAAGCCACCGCCTCTGCACATGTGCTCAAGGCACTTCTTAATCCTCCTACTTCAGATGGGAAGGCATTAGACGGTGTGTTAGCGTGTGTTTAAGCATATTGAAACAACTACAAAAAGTACCAGCATGGAACATACTACAGGAAATATTTATTAGGGGTGGAAACGGGAGCAGTGAAGGATGAGCTGATGACACAAGTAATAAAAATGTTCTCCAATAATTTGTTTCAATCTGTACTTCAAATACAGCTCCTAGTACTCTATGTGCCTGTTAGAAAATGAAAAACTGAGAAAATAGGATTATAAAACCATACCTAAACATGAGGGTATTAGTGAAGTGAGTTAGAACAGGAGCACGCGCCTGGAAGAAAAGCAGAGGGAGCAAAGTTGCACAGTATCTGCAAATGATCCTAATTTACTTAAATCAAATGAGACCACTGTGGCCAAAGCCGTATCAAATGTCAGTTCAGGCAAGTGGCCGCTGCACACCTTTTCAACAGAATGGAATAAGAGCATAGCCTGCCTGCAGAGTAACACCTTTTGTTATTTATTTATAACCAGTCATTTCAAGAGAATCCTGTAGATTTGTTAGTGAGTAATACAAAGTGAGAGGTCTCCATCCTAGTCGTAGATCCCAATGTTTATGTAGATCCATCAGTGTGAGAGCAGTGATGCTACACTTAAAATTATATCTACGGGATAAGAACTTTAAACTTCTCATTGAGAAGGTATGGAATTAATTAAAAAGTTCATTCTGTTTATTACCAAGGTCCAGGTCATGCCACAGTGATTTTTTCATGTGTAAAACAGGAAATCTCTGCTATCTCTCATTCTTACAAGTTCAGGCAAAGGTGTATCCTTGAACTTAATAGTGTCATTTAGTTGTTTTGTTCTGGTAGACTAAAATAAAACATGGAAATGACAAAGACGCAGCGATACTTTATATTCTCTTACTCTTAATAAAGCTACAGTGTACATTGAAATAGAGTTTGGCAACCATAGATAAAGCAGATAATAAAAATGTGCCACTACATATCAGCTGTCGCAAAGTTTATTCTGTATTGAGCGCATTCTCTGCACAGAAAGGCTGTATAAAAAGGGGTCTACTGGATATCTCCTGAGAAACAATACTGTATTAGCCCCTAAGACCATTTAATCCATTTGGAAACTGGGCAATTAAAAAAAATGAGCCTAGATTATTGCGCTTGCCTGTCCAGTGTTTGTGGATTTACAGGAGCACCCTTCATTTAGGAAAAAAAAGAAGAAAAAAAAAAAGAAAATAAAATAAAAAAAAGGATTTCTTCTTTCTTTTTTGGAGAAAGACACAAAAGATAAAAGAACACAGACACCCTTCTGACGTGTGAATTTGTATACATAAAGATTTTCAAATTCCCTGAGGAAAAACAGGAAAATATTTATACTGCTCATCTGGTAATTTAATGCTGCTGTTATCACACTCTTTCCTTAATAGCCCTTCATGACAGGAGAATTCCTCCAGGTTGGCTATATTACCTTTTGGGGAATTAGGACAACGGGACCCTGCTCTTATGTGAATCACTTGCTTTGAACATGTTAAAAAATAAAAGACAAAGATAATAAGTATAAATTGGAAGGAAAATTTTAAGCTGATTGGGAGCCTTGAAGATGCTGATATACGCATTTCCTTCTCCCATCAACCAGCTCTGCTCATCAGCTCAGGAAGGTGCCAGAGTCTCACGTCCTTTGCTGTGGTCTGTCCCACACCTCACACACACCTCCATGCAGAGGTTGCTTATCTCTGGTTATTTGCCCTGCTCTTGTTAACTCTGCAGGGTTTGGTTCCTATCTGGCCTTAAAAGGTTATAGCTGTAGCTTCAGAAAATCATTGTTAGTCAGCTTTTTTAATAATTAATCGCAACGTTCACCCTTAAAATGTGCAGTGAAGAGAAGCCATACACAGGGGGCAACATTTGCCTGCCAAAAAAGAAATAATTGCATACTTCCCCCCCCCCCCCCCCGCCCCGATACTGAGAATGATATTAAAATTCCCCCCACCTGAGTTCTCACACCTCAGGAAAATTATGTTTTCCTAAATGTATCCGGCTTGTAGAACACAGATATTCTAATGTGTGCTTCTGGGGTGGTGGTGGGGAAGCCTTTGCGAAAGAATCAACACCACTTTCTGATTTGTTCTGTATTTAGTTGTATTTTGGTTTTTCAGCAATCTAAGTTTTATCTTTCTTTTCTTCTTTGGAGCTGCTCACAATGTACCTCCCAGAAGCCATACATCTGGTGTGGAGACAGAAACATTTTTCTAGGGTAGCCCCCTCCTGTCAGGATGTGACAAATACCTGTTACGATACACAGTACGGTCACATGTGCATCACATATAATAACTCTACATGCAATATATGTCTGCTAAGTGCACTATCATACGCTACGCTGCTGTTCAAGTGTGTCGCATTAGTGAGGACTGACCTAATTTCAAAGCTACCCGCACAAAATCAAACGGTTGTATCAAACATTACCTTCTAATACACTGTTAGGGTAGCCATGTTTTACCTCGCTGCCTGTTAATTTCAAAGCCAAACTATCAAGTAGGAAGATGAACTGAGATGATTAGTGTCACGAATCCAGCTCTGTGTAAAACGTGTTATAGGTGCAGAAGCCTAAAGGGGCCTGACTATACTGTTTAGATTTTCATTGTATAATCCGATTAAGAAGTTCCAAGAACAAAGACGGCTTTTAATGTAACCTCTTTTTTTTTTCGGTCCAAAAGTTGATTCACGGTATTTTGTTTTCCAGTTACAGATGCCTCTAAACCGGCTTCAGTGGGAGATGCAGTAGTAGTGGTAATCTGCGTGCCGAGATTAAGAGCCCTCCACTGCCGGTAATCCCAGGTAATTTTTTCAAATAGTTAATAATGATCTCCTAGGACTGTTTTCCAACAACACCTTCCGAAGCGTGCCACTAGGTTTCAACAAACAAGGAAACGGACAGAAAACCGTCACGGGAAAGTTTCACCGGCGGTGTCCGCACTGCCAGTCCCTTAAACTGACCCTGCTCCCATCGACAGCGGCCAACGCACCGCGCCAACCTTTGTCCGCTCACGTCCCGCTCCGCTCGCTCCCCAGCGGGTCCGGCCCGAGTAGTGCTGACCGGACCTTCAGGTGTTTTGTCTCCTGGGGACTAGGCAAGCCCAAAGAGCGGAGAGCGGAGGGCCGCTCACAAAGGAACGCACCGTGGGAAACCGACGCCTTCTTCACCCGGAGAAGTTCACGGCTTAGCTTTTTCCACGAGCGCGGCTGACATCCACCGCCCCTCGCTCCCCTTCCACCCCGCCTCGCAGACGCTTCTCGACCGCGAAACGTGCCGAACCGGAGCGCAGACACGCGGCCGTGGCACCTCCAGGCGCTGGCCAGGGGCTCCCACGGCAGCAGGGGAGCTAAGCGGTAGTCAAGCCGGGACTACCTCCGAACCAACTTTCCAGCAACAGCGCCCGCGGCGCGCCCGGGCAGGTGCCGAGCGGCCGACCCCGAGCGGCCGGCGCCCAGCGGCCGGCGCCCAGCGCCCAGCGGCAGGCGCCCAGCGGCAGCCGCCTCCCGCCGCCGCCTCCCGCCGCAGCCCTGCCCCCGTACCTTCAGAAGCCGGACGGAGGGGAGGAAGGCGGCATGGCACAGCTTCCGGATGGTCCAGTTGAGTGGCCGCGGAGCATCGGTCTGATTCATGACCCTCCGCCGAATCCCACCGGGCGACCGGCCGCGGACCCGGCAGCGCCTACCGCCGACACCGCCCGCCGGGGCGCGGGCGCCCCACGCGCATCCCGCCCGCCGCGCCCGCCGTGCCGCAGGGCAGGGCTGGCCCGGCGCGGGCAGAGGGCTGGGCTGGGCGGGCGGCGCGGCTCCAGCCGCCGAGCCTCCTTAAGAAAGCGGCCCTCTGCGTGGGAACGGCAGTGCTCATGCATACCAAATGCGGCTGAAGGGAGGCGATCAGCCCGCTGCCGAGGGCAGGCTGCACTGGCTGCGCGGAGAGGGGCAGCCCGCATAAAAAAAAGAGGCTGCAGTGGGAGCTGCTGCTGCTGCTGCTGCTCCTGCTGCTGCTGCTGCTGCTGCTGCTGCTGCTGCTCCTGCTGCTGCTGCTGCTCCTCCTGCTCCTGCAGCCCCGGCTCTCTCCCTCCTGCCCTCCTCGGAGAAGAGCCAGGTTAGCCTCGCCCGGGCAAGCGGAGCCATCCGCCCCGCTCCTCCGCTTCCCTGGGCGAAAACCAGGGCAGAAAGGACACAAGTTAAATAAAACAAGCGGAGGGGTGCTTGCACTTTCTTCCCCTAAGCATTGCGAGGAGAGGGGAGCCGGCATGAGGGGAGGGGCCAGCGCTCAGACAGCCAAGACTGAGAGGGGAAAAAATTAATTCACTCTTGATACAATGGACCTAGAAGGCATAGTTTCACTGATCTGGCGGCACAGTTTGCGTGCGCTGGCGGCAAGGGGCAGCGGTTAGAAGCTGTAAGGTAAGAGTATGAGTGTTAACAGGCACATTTGGGGGGGGGGGGGGGGCAGAACCCAAATCAAGTTCAGAATTCAGCTCATTTTGTTACTATTAAGTCTATGTGCACAATAATTCTTTTAAAGGCATGCAAACACATGAAGTCGTAGTGCTGGGGCAATTCAAGTATAGCAAAGCGTGCTTCCATTGGGAGCAGTAACTGGCTTTCGCAGCCAATGAAGATATTCTTCATGCCAGCTCTCCAGCTAAAGGAGAAATACCTCCCCCGCCTCGCCCCGCCCCCCCCCCCCCCCCCCCCGCTATTTTTTTGGAGGGGATGAAGATTATTACATGAGGGAAGAGTTAGTTAGAAAGTGCAAAAGTAAGCATTCTATAAAGCAATGGGAATTTTTCATTTTGCCAGCAGTTTTTTACTGAGATTATGGAGGAAAACAGCCACTTCTCAGTAAAGTTCAAATCTCTCCTAACTCAGGTTAGAAGATACGCATTCAATTTACTTGGCTAGATTTCATTGATCTGCTATTCTCGTATTTCCTTTTAGTCACCATAGTGCACATATTTTTCTCCTCTATTTATGATTTATTCTTATTATTGTGTCTACATTCATCAGCAAAAGCTGAAAAATTCTCCAAATGAGGGGAAAGAAATGAAGAATATTGTTTCCATGAAGCTATCCTAATCCGCCTGGTTTACATATTACTGTCTATAATGGTTTGCAGTAGGGTCACAAATCTAAAACTCTCTAACATGAAACAATACCTCTGATTTGCTTTTTAAAGTTTGTTTAAGGACAGACAACTCTGGGGAGAATAGAGAAACTCAGTACCTCAATCAGTACCGTCAGATCCTCCAAGGTAAACAGAGGATCCTAAAAACACTGAAGTTAACCCAGTAGAGGAGGGTAAGGATTGGTGTTTACACCCCAGCGTGGTGGTGCATTTTCCCCTCTCTCGGGGCTGACCTACAAACTCGGGAAGTCTCGCTAGGCCTTAGCATAATTGTAATGAGTTGGGCAGTTAAGCGTCCCTTGACCATACCAGGAACTCTTGCATGGCTAACACAGGGAGCTGCACTGACCATAACAAAGACTCTTGTTGCTTGGCGGAGGCTGGCTACGGGAGTAGGGATAATTAGTCATTTCCTGACAGCCTTGGAACAGATCTCAGTCCTCCCCTGACAGCCTTGGACCATCCCGTATCTGAGTCTTAAGTCATTCTCTGACAGCCTTCGAGCCTTCCTTAACTGAATCATGACGCGTGTGAAATGGTACCACTGCTACTGGAATCTCAGTAATTTGCTGATGACTAAAGCCAATCATCTCCTGAACCCATAAGCAGCGGTATTAAGTGAGACCCTTTAAGCTCTCCTGGACCGCAGCGGGCTGCAACCTGCATCTCCCTCTGAGTGGGACGCCCCTCAGAGCTTGCAAACTCTTCAGTTTGCGAAGATCGGAGGTCTGCCGCCAAAAGCGAATGGGACCTGGGCTGATACTCTTTGCTCCTTGAGGCTCAACCCTTCACCCATTGAGAAGGATGCCGAAGCATTTGACATGAATAGTTTCACTGAACTTGAGGGAGGTTTTTAACAGGTGTACCTCTTTTACTTGCTTATATATATATATATATAATATATATATGTATCTTAGTGTCTTTGTGCACGTGCGTGTGTACTAACCTGAATATCTATAGCAAGTATATTAATATACACATAAGTCACTGTCGTGAATTTTATTCAACTGTGAATAAATCTCAGGCTGCTATTATAATCCCTTTAGACATAAACCGTTGCCCAAGTCTGGGACTAGGAGTTGATCCTGCCGCACTTAAGCTCCGACAGGAGTTTAGAAAGCAAGGGGGTCTTCTCTGAATCTTGTGACTCAACAGGAGGGTCTCCCCTACCTTTTTTACATTCCTGATCTCTGTACAAATCACAAGAAATAAATTCTAACTCCATTTTCCTTTATATGTTTCTCTTTTACCCTATTGCGACTGTGGTCTCTGTATACATTATTTTAGTTTGATTCTAACTTAATTTTCCTGTGTACGTTTCATCCATGTATTAAGTAATAGAGTGAACCTTGCCATCGAATTCTGTGAAGTTGCACTTGTATAAACTCCTATTAAATAATTTTCACTAATGCCCTTGAAGGTGATTCTTTAAGCAGTCCAAACTACTCCATTTCATGACACCCAGTCTTCTTGTCCAAAGGAAGTCTTGCCCTTGTACACAGATTTTTATTCTCCAAAGCCTGTATCTTGGGGCCCATGTAGTAGGAGCCCATGTGCATTGAGGTGGAAGCCCAGTACCTTTATGCTTCTTTTGAACATAAGCATACCAGCAGCTCCTCCTCACTGTACCCTCTCAAGGATTGTATAAGTGTTCTTATTCAACCTCAGTGTTGGAAAAAAAATTCTTCTGCCCAGAATATAATGTCCCAGAACATAGTACAAGGCTGACTACGCACCAGAAGAGCTCTCTCACATGTTCCACCCCACCGTACACAGCAAAATTACAAAACTTCAAAGGTGCAGAGACCAGACCACGGGTTGTCTGTGGAACAGAACGGGTAGAACACCAGGAGTCATTCCCTTGTGACAAAATTTGTACAGATGAATTCTGGTTATGACTGGGCAGCTAGTTTAAATTATACGTATTTAAATGCTTTCTTGCTTGAGCTCTGAATGTATTTGTGTTATAAAAGGAGGAAAAAAACCCCTTGCTGTTGATAGTGAAATGGAACATGAGTAAATAAATAAGATTTTCTGAAACTACTTTTCTAAGGCTTCATTAAAGAAGCAAAATTAAGTAGGTAGAGAAAAAGAATTCTGACTTTAAATAGCATGCACCTTAAAACATGTGCAACATGATAACTTTGCTCTGTTACAAAGGTAATAATACACAATGATTAAGCTCTGGGGGTTCATAGTAAAAAGAAGGTAAAAGATTAAAACAAATCAGAAACAAGGACTCCCAACACTCCCAAGACCATGCCTTTCCCCTGTCCTCCACCCCCCAAGCCATGCCGATAACTTTTCTTTACCCTTGAAGATCCAGAAGGAGTTTCTTGGGAAGGTACCAGACTCATCATTACCTTGACCCTTTCACATCTGTTTTGTGTTAAGCATCTGCCATAAACCAAAATGTTCACCCTATGTGCTGGGGACAAAGAAGACAGAGGAATCATAGCGTGCTGCCCTTTTCAATGAGTGGAGTAAGAAATCTCAGAGGAGGCTAGAGAGCTGAAGACAATAAGGAAACATAACAGGCAGCTTTAATAAACTAAAAATAGTGAGCCCAATGTGTCTTCTAGCTTCCACAGAGCTTCCTGTCTTTGAGATGAGGTCTATCATTGCCTTCTTCTGCAAACAGGACCTTAGGGACAAGAGATGTTATGTGCTGCAGGGTTGAATACACACCAACCTTCTTTCACAGGCCTGTTTTCCATGGCCTTCTGCCTTGCCTAGTCATTTGTATTTGCAGAAAGTGAATGCAAGAATACTCACATCCGTCAGTGGCAGCAAGGAAGCTCTGACAGATGGGACATTACCATGACATGGGAGCTTCACTTCCACCACAAAATCCTTGGGTGCCTTTGGATAGATCATTTAATCCCTGCTTGGCCTTCATTTTAATTCATTTTAACTTTAATGTATGTCTCTTACCCATAAGCAACACTGCAGTGATTTTGAGGCTCTTGTGCATATATTTGAGAAAAGTCAAGCAAGGAGATTTCTTTGTCTTATCAATTTTTGGTAAGTGTAAATGCTGAAGGGTTAGGAAGCAAAGAAGCCAAATTCTGAAAAGATTTTTTTTAAGAGATGCTGACAACAATGGTTAAAAAATACAGTGAAAGATTAGTGAGATGTTTGTTGTTTGCTTTGTGGGGCTTTTTATCACTTCAGTGAAAAAGTCAGCATTTTAATCTCTTATTCTATCCTGTTGGAAAAATCAAGCACTCAGCGCAGCTCTTCTACAATCTGAGGCCTATTAGGAGATGCAAAGATGTAGCGATCCCACTAGGATTTAAGTTCCTGCTTTGCTAGAGCTAAAAGACAGAGCTGCCACTTTCATATTAAAACACTTTGTCCCTGAAGCATGCTCACTGCACCATCAGTATTCACATCTAGTTCTTTGTCTCTTGCCAAGGAGCACCTTTGATACCACAGGAAGGCATAGTAAATAGAAGAGAAATTCCATCGCTTCCTACAATACAGAGAGATTTCTATTCTTCTTAAACTTGTTGTTCATGGAAAGCATTTTTAAGAACACCTCTTTGTAGATTCCTGCCATCTGATGTGATAATAATCCTACACTTAGAAAGCTCTGATACGGTAAACTTTAACACCTCTGGGAATGCTATAGAATGAAAAATTGCTGAGAAGCCCATTAACATCCAGATGACTCTCAGCACACCAGTAATGTCCAACATTTTGAACCTCACAGCAAACATTTAACAAAAAGGTATTATGGAGTACAACCCCAGCCGCTGCTCTCCAATCCTGCCCAGTTAACAATTCCTTTATGAAATAAGAGACGCTGAGTAAATGAAAAGCAGAAAGGGCAGGACAAGGAAACCGGAAAGATGTATTGGTCAGCATTGTGGAAAGCAACCTCTTTTGTGCTGCCTAACTGGGGACAATCATCCCATGATAGCACACCTGTTTTTCCCATATACATCAACAGACGTGAGAAGAAAGATACATCTTCTTCACAGTGCAGCTATAGGGCCACTTTGCCAAGGCTTCCTTGCTCTTGGGACACCTTTCCTGCTTCCCCAAGGGCTTGCACTGCCCAGTGGGGTAGCAAATACCAGAGAAAATAGGGCTACCTTTGTGCCCCTTTGCTTGCAGTGCTCATCATGGGATTACTACAGAGGCAGGCTGAAGCAGAGGTGGTAGCTCTCATAACACACTTTGGCCATCTCCTAGGTTTGTGAAGGAAATGGCAGGATGGCAATAGAAAAAAAAATAAAAAAAATCAGAAGCTCTTATTTAAAAGTCAGGGCTAACAAAGCATTTCACAGGTATAGTCAAGAGTCATCTTACTACCCAGTCACTTCACAACGTCTGTAAGCTAAACAATATTGAAGAGTACATCAATGAACGGAAGCCTATATTTACAACAGCAATAGCATTTTTTTCAACACACTCATATTTTAATTAATTTACCTTCATTTTGTGTGATTTCTTGCAAAATTCAGAGAATAGAAAGATAAGTATATGTTACAAGTTTGGATAAACTATGCTTAATTTTATGCCTGCCATAACGTCTTAATAGACCCAGATTTTCTTGACGCTTAACTCAACTGATAATCAATTTATAAAATTTCTCCACTGGTCTCACATCTTCTCTATTCACAGCATGCCTGAGGTAGCCTCTTCTGCTATTATCTTTGCTAAGGTATTTCACACATTTTCTGCCACATGCTCATATCCGTTACTCCCTCTCCTCCAGACACAGACACGCATATTAATGTAATGCCTATATGCTTATTAAATGTTAATTAAATAATTTGTCCTAGATGCAGGCAATTCTGTAGATGGTTTCAAGCACATACAGAAATGATATTGTATGTAGCCATAAGTTATGGCTTTTGGCAACTGACTGAAAAGCCAGAATAAAGGGTATTCTTTCTGTTATCTTAAGTTTTATAGGTGTGTGATGACTATCAAATATGATTAAAATATTTTATATGCCTACTCACTACCACCCTGAGGTCACCTTTAACTGATCTGCGTCTAGCTTTTGCCTGGGAAAGCACCTAGCAGGGCTACCACAAGAGATCTCGAGGGTACCACACCACACAGCTACTGCAGAAAACAGGGGAAGTGGTTTTGTGGGACAGCAAGCGATCTGGGCAGTGCAGATACACCCAGTGCTTCTTTGTCAGGTATTTGCCTAGAGACCCTGTTAGATTGTTTGCAGTTCCAAAATAACAAAGTGGAGGTGCAGGCTCAAAGTCAGACTATACATACAGAAAATGGAAGGTTGAGCAGGTATGTCACAAGCAGCCTTCACCATTTACTTGTGGTTTCACTTTTGCAGCTACTGGCAGAAAGTCCTGATAATTTGCACTATTTTAACTTCAGTTGCTGTCTGGGTAATTGTAAATCTGCCTGCCCTTAACTGTTGAAGCAGTATCCCTGAATGGTGTATTTCTCCACACATTCCTCTTTAATCACAGTTTGCAGCCTTTTAGGGTTTATCTTTGAAAGGGATTAAAACACATAGGAATATAAAACTTTTATTTTGGGACTAGAAATGTCCATGTTTGATTGTTACTCAGAAACAAATACTGCATTTTAAATTAAAATCTATCTTAATTTGAATTGACTTTCAAGTGTAGGCAGGCTGTTAGTTCTGTAACCTCTACGGCATACAACAGAAATTAGGCTGCTCAAACATTCAGATTTCTGTTTGTGCGAAAAGTTTCTCTCCATCTTAGCCATCATGCTCTTATCTGCAGTCTTTAACTTTGTGATAATGCTTTCTCAATTTTGACCTGTAACCTCATTTTCTCTACCGCTTGCAGCTCAGATATCAACTTAACTGAGTGTGCTGGTTTTAGCTGGGATAATTTTCTTCATAGTAGCTAGTATCAGGCTATGTTTTGGATTTGCGTTGAAAACAGCGTTGATAACACAGGAATGTTTTCGTTATTGCTGAGCAGTGCTTACACAGAGTCAAGTCCTTTTCTGCTTCTCACCCCACCCCACCAGCTGGGGGTCACAAGGAGTTGGGAGGGGACACAGCCGGGACAGCTGACCCCAGCTGACCAAAGGGATATTCCAGACCATATCACGTCATGCTCAGCATATACAGCTGGAGGAAGAAGGAGGAAGGGGGGTATGTTGAGAGTGATGGCGTTTGTCTTCCCAACTAACCGTCACACGTGATGGAGCCCTGCTTTCCTGGAGATGGCTGAACACCTGCCTGCCCATGGGAAGTGGTGAATGAATTCCTTGCTTTGTTTTGTTTGTGCACACAGCTTTTGCTTTATCTATTAAACTGTCTTTATCTCAACCCATGAGTTTTCTCACTTTTACCCTTCTGCTTCTCTTCCACGATGCTTTCCTGAGAATTCCCTTCCACCAGATTTTTATCATCTTCAACACACATCAGCACAGACAGCTAATCCTGCGCTGCTTTTAGTACTTTCCCCAGCTGCTCAGTTAGCTGTGTACCTGGATTCGTATCGGTTTAAGGAACTAATCTGGCCACCAAGTGCTTATGGTGAAGGGTGTCTGCTCGTGAATGGTTCACTCGCCAAAACTGAAGAGAAAAGACCATACTAGGGCAGCCTCACACTTGTGAGGAAACACCCCAGTGACTGACAGCCCAGAACAGACAGACACAGCAGGCAGCATCACAGAAGCAGCTGCAGGAAGGTTGTCAAATCAATTTAACACAAACCAGTGTAGTGCTAGCAACTAACAGCAAAAAGTCCTTGCTAAAGAGCTAAAATTATGGTTGTTACACAGGTGCTACAAATTAACTAACTGTATACTTGAACTTTTATTAGGAAATCCTTCACAGAAGTTTCAGACTCAGTGGAAAATAAAGCTTGCACAAGAATTGTATTTTTTTTTCCTCTCACATTTTGAGCAGCAGTGTCTTCTACCAGTCAATGGGAAGATAACTGACAGAGCTGCTGATCCTCTGCATCCTCTGAACAATATCTGGTTTTATTTTAAAGAATAACACAAGGAAAAGTGTAAGATTGGGGTCTTCATGAAATTAAACAAAAGGGGAATGGCAAAAGCTGTGTCCTGGTTTCAGCTGGGATAGAGCTAACTGTCTTCCTAGTAGCTGGTACAGTGCTATGTTTTGAGTTCAGCATGCGAAGAATGTTGATAACACTGATGTTTTCAGTTGTTGCTCAGTATTGTTTAGACTATAGTCAAGGATTTTTCAGCTTCTCATGGCCAGCCAGGGCACAAGAAGTTGCCACAGGACACAACCAAGGCACCTGACCCAAACTGGCCAACGGTGTATTCCATACCATGTGACGTCCCATCTAGTTTAGGAACTGGGAAGTGGGGGGGCAGGGAATTGCTGCTCGGGGACTGGCGGGGTGTCGGTCGGCGGGTGGTGAGCTATTGCCCTGTGCATCATTTGTACATTCCAATCCTTTTATTACTACTGTTGTCATTTTATTAGTGTTATCATTATCATTATAGTTTCTTCTTTTCTGCTCTATTAAACCGTTCTTATCTCAACCCAGAAGTTTTACCTTTTTTTCCCGATTTCCTCCCCCATCCCACTGGATGGGGGAAGTGAGTGAGCGGCTGCGTGGTACTTAGTTGCAGGCTGGAGTTAAACCACGACAGTCCATTTTGGCGCCCAACGTGGGGCTCGAGGGGTTGAGATAACGACAAACCTGACCAGAGCTTGTTAAAACAAATTTGTTCCAAGCGTTCATTATGTTGATTTATGAGTTCTTAGAGTTGTTGCTCTGGCTTTTAAAGCTCTGTTATGTATCACCTCGCTTGCTGTATATAGTTCCTCTTCTACTGCTTATCATCTGTGGGAGGTGGATTTTTGCTTTGATGTGTGGTATAACACTGGTTTATGGTATGATAAAGTCATTGGCTGTGGGATTAATCCGGTATTTGCACTTAGCATTGTCACCTTTATACGGCAGGAGCCACCTGTGGGAAATTATTGATAATTATACCATTTACCTTTCCTCCATGGAAAACCAGTCTATTGGTTGGGAATCTTTCTTCCCCTCTCCTTTCTCCTTTAGTCCAGTTACAATGGTGTTGGAGAATTTTGGAAAATTTGAATATTCCTGGGGTGTTGGGACTAGCACAGTCCTAGCCCTACTGCTAGGAATTAGCAGACTTCTGAATGTGGTTCAGCTCTTGTTTAAGGTTAAACAGCTATTTAAGAGGATCAACCAGAGATGTGCCCCAAGGCTAGATAATTATGAGTGGCAGGGTGTGTGGGGTAGTATGGGCAAGTACCTAGAAAAGTGGGCACCTCCAATGTTTTGGAAATTCACCCCTGAACAAGTGCGGGATCCAGAAGAACTAGTAAAATATTTGGAAAAGGTATGCTGTCACCCCGGCAGCTCCAGAGAGATACAAATCACTGCAACATGCTGGGGCCTGGCCCACGCCTATCGAGCCCTGTTCGACATTACTCAGTACCCTCAAAGGGAAGAGAAAGTCTCTAGACCTAACAACGAAACGATGACCACCGCGGCCACCCAAACCTCAACAATGGGCGCTGCGGCCCCTCCAGGCCTAGCAAGGAGCACTGCTGCTACCCAAACCTCGGCAACAGACACTGCGGTTATCCAGAACCCGGCGAGCGATACTGCAACTGAACCAGAGGACCAACCTGGACCAGTATCGGTTGCCCCCGTACAGAAAAGGAAATATACAAAAAAATCAGTTCGCTTAGCAAAGGACAATGGTGAACCAGGGTCATCACGGGAACCGGAGGAAGAGGCAGAACCAGAGGTAATAACCCGGTCCCTATCCTTGAGTGAGCTGCGGGATTTGCGAAAAGATTTTGGCCGCCGTGTAGGTGAGCATATTATCACCTGGCTCCTCCGATGCTGGGACAACGGGGCTAATAGCTTGGAATTAGAAGGTAGGGAAGCCAAGCAGCTGGGATCACTTGCCAGGGAAGGTGGCATTGACAAGGCACTTGGAAGAGGGCCACAAGCCATCAGCCTCTGGAGGCGACTCCTGTCAAGTGTGAAGGAAAGGTACCCCTTTAAGGAAGATGTTATATGTCAATCAAGCAAGTGGACCACCATGGAAAAAGGTATTCAATATCTGAGGGAATTAGCCGTGCTAGAGGCGATTCATCATGACCCGGACAACCAACAGTTACCCAAAGACCCAGACGAAGTCCAATGCACACGACCCATGTGGCGGAAGTTTGTACGGAGCGCACCATCGTCCTATGCCAACGCATTGGCAGTAATGTCCTGGAAGGATGAAGAGGCACCAACAGTGGAGGAAGTGGCTCGCCAGCTGCGTCAATACGAAGAAAATCTCTCCTCCTCCCTACAAGCCTGCATTTCAGCTGTGGAGAAGCTGTCCGAGGATTTCCAGCAATTCAAAAAGGATATGTCCTATTCCCCACCTGTAAGGACCAATGTCTCAGCTATTAGGAGTGAGCGGTCTTCTGCCCAAGAGAGAGAATATAGAAGGTACACACCGCGAGGTGCCCTGTGGTTTTACCTATGTGATCAGGGAGAGGACATGAGGAAATGGGACGGAAAACCTACCTCGGTCCTAAATGCACGGGTACGTGAACTGCGAGGAAAAACCCCCACAAAAGGGGATTCTACCAGGAAAAATGCTGCTCCAGTTTCCAAACAGAGTAGAAGGGCTGACTTTATTTCTGATCCTCTTGAAGGGACTTCTGAGCCAATTCTACGAGAAGTGAATACTGAATACTCTAACCAGAATTAGAGGGGCCCTGCCTCCAGCCAGGTGGAGGAAAGGGATAACTGGGTCTATTGGACTGTGTGGATTCGATGGCCTGGCACGTCAGACCCACAGGAGTATAAGGCTGTAGTAGGCACCGGTGCACAGTGCACTCTAATACCATCAAGTTATAACAGGACAGAATCCATCTGTATTTCTGGTGTGACAGGGGGATCTCAAGAGTTAACTGTATTGGAAGCTGAAGTAAGCCTAACTGGGAATGAGTGGCAGAAACACCCCATTGTGACTGGTCCAGAGGCTCCGTGTATCCTTGGCATAGACTATCTCAGGAGGGGATATTTTAAGGACCCGAAGGGGTATCGATGGGCTTTCGGTATAGCTGCCTTGGAGACGGAGGGCACTGAACAGTTGTCTACCCTGCCTGGTCTCTCTCAAGACCCTTCGACTGTGGGGTTGCTGAAGGTTGAAGAACAACAAGTGCCAATTGCTACCACGACGGTGCACCGGCGGCAATATCGCACCAACCGAGACTCTCTGATTCCCATCCACAAATTGATTCGCCAACTGGAGAGCCAAGGAGTGATCAGCAAAACTCGCTCACCCTTTAATAGTCCCATATGGCCAGTGTGGAAGTCTAATGGGGAATGGAGATTAACCATTGACTATCGTGGCCTGAATGGAGTTACCCCACCGCTGAGTGCTGCTGTTCCAGATATGCTACAACTTCAATATGAGTTAGAGTCAAAGGCAGCCAAGTGG
Source organism: Astur gentilis (assembly GCF_929443795.1). NCBI lineage: Eukaryota > Metazoa > Chordata > Aves > Accipitriformes > Accipitridae > Astur > Astur gentilis. Next base: position 48,183,729 of record NC_064919.1, read on the forward strand.
TATGCCACCATTGACATTGCTAATGCATTTTTCTCAATCCCTCTGGCAGCAGAGTGTTGTCCACAATTTGCCTTTACTTGGAGGGGTGTCCAGTACACTTGGAATCGATTGCCCCAGGGGTGGAAACACAGCCCCACTATTTGCTATGGACTAATCCAGACTGCACTGGAAGAAGGTCAAGCTCCGGAACACCTGCAATACATTGATGACATCATTGTATGGGGCAACACAGCAGAAGAAGTCTTTGAGAAAGGGAAGAAAATAATCCAAATCCTTCTGAAAGCTGGTTTCACCATAAAGGAAAGTAAGGTCAAGGGACCTGCACAGGAGATCCAGTTTTTGGGAATAAAATGGCAAGATGGACGTCGTCAGATCCCAATGGACATAATTAACAAAATAGCAGCTATGTCTCCCCCAACTAATAAAAAGGACACACAGGCCTTCTTAGGTGTCGTGGGGTTTTGGAGAATGCATATTCCAAATTACAGTTTGATTGTAAGCCCTCTCTATCAAGTGACCAGGAAGAAGAATGATTTTAAATGGGGCCCTGAACAACAACAAGCCTTTGAACAAATTAAACGGGAGATTGTTCATGCCGTAGCTCTTGGACCAGTCTGGACAGGACAAGATGTTAAAAATGTGCTATACACTGCAGCTGGGGTGAATGGCCCTACCTGGAGCCTCTGGCAGAAAGCACCTGGGGAAACCCGAGGCCGACCTCTGGGGTTTTGGAGTTGAGGATATCGAGGATCCGAGGATCGCTATACTCCAACTGAAAAAGAGATACTGGCAGCGTATGAAGGAGTTCGAGCCACCTCAGAAGTGGTTGGTACTGAGACACAGCTCCTCTTAGCACCCCGACTGCCAGTGCTGGGCTGGATGTTCAAAGGGAGGGTCTCCTCTACACATCACGCGACTGACGCCACGTGGAGTAAGTGGATCGCACTAATCACACAATGGGCTCGCATAGGAAACCCCAGTCGCCCAGGAATTTTAGAAGTGATCACGGACTGGCCAGAAGGCAAAGATTTTGGAATGTCACCAGAGGAGGAGGTGGCGCGTGCTGAAGAAGCCCCGCTGTATAATAAACTGCCAGAAAATGAGAGGCAATATGCCCTGTTCACTGATGGGTCCTGTCGCATTGTGGGAAAGAATCGAAGGTGGAAAGCTGCTGTATGGAGTCCTACACGACAAGTCGCAGAAACTGCTGAAGGAGAAGGTGAATCGAGTCAGTTTGCAGAGGTGAAAGCCATCCAGCTAGTGTTAGACATTGCTGAAAGAGAAAAGTGGCCAGTGCTCTATCTCTATACTGACTCATGGATGGTGGCAAATGCCCTGTGGGGGTGGCTACAGCAATGGAAGCAGAGCAACTGGCAGCGCAGAAGTAAACCCATTTGGGCTGCCACACTCTGGCAAGATATTGCGTCCCGGCTAGAGAATCTGGTTGTAAAAGTACGTCATGTAGATGCTCATGTACCCAAGGGTCGGGCCACTGAGGAACATCGAAACAACGAACAGGTGGATCAGGCTGCCAAGATTGAAGTGGCTCAGGTGGACCTGGACTGGCAACATAAGGGTGAGCTATTTATGGCTCGGTGGGCCCATGATACTTCAGGCCATCAGGGAAGAGATGCAACATATAGATGGGCTCGAGATCGAGGGGTGGACTTGACCATGGACGCTATCGCGCAGGTTATCCATGAATGTGAAACATGTGCTGCAATTAAGCAAGCCAAGCGGTTAAAGCCCCTGTGGTATGGAGGGCGATGGCTGAAATATAAATTTGGGGAAGCCTGGCAGATTGACTATATCACCCTCCCACAAAATCTCCAAGGCAAGCGCTATGTGCTGACGATGGTGGAAGCAACCACCGGGTGGCTGGAAACATATTCTGTACCCCATGCCACTGCCCGGAACACTATCCTGGGCCTTGAGAAGCAGGTCTTGTGGCGACATGGCACCCCAGAAAGAATCGAGTCAGACAATGGGACTCATTTCCGAAACAACCTCATAGACACCTGGGCCAAAGAGCATGGCATTGAGTGGGTGTATCATATTCCCTATCATGCACCAGCCTCTGGGAAAATCGAGCGATACAATGGACTGTTAAAGACTACATTGAAAGCAATGGGGGGTGGAACTTTCAAACATTGGGATACACATTTAGCAAAAGCCACCTGGTTAGTCAACACCAGAGGATCTGCCAATCGGAGTGCCCCTGCCCAATCAGAATTTTTACGTACTGTAGAAGGGGATAAAGTCCCTGTAGTGCACATGAAAAATATGTTAGGGAAAACAGTCTGGGTTACTCCTGCCTCAGGCAATGGTAAACCCATTCGTGGGATTGCTTTTGCTCAAGGGCCTGGGTGCACTTGGTGGGTGATGCGAAAAGATGGAGAAGTCCGATGTGTGCCTCAAGGGGATTTGATTTTAGGTGAAAATAGCCAAAATTAAACTGTATGATATTAGTTGCTATATAACCCTGCTACTGTATGTTATCATTATTATAATTGTTATATGCTATATCCATAGTACTATAGCAAGAAAGAACTGCGATAAAACTGAGCAAAATGCAATAGTGATGGAACCAGAACTGACTCCAGCATGCAACAATCCAACGGTGCACACCATCCTCCTGCTACGTCAAATGTCAGCTGCTCGTCACACCGCACTGAAGCCCAATTCTGCTCTACCGACTGAGAGGACTTTGCACCATTCCTCCTGCCCAGACAGACTGGTATGACAGATGGAGCCCAGAGTCGGAAACTAATTGAACTCAACAAATGTTTTATGAACATAACTCATGAACTAAAGGAATAATATCTCTGTGTCTGTGTATAGATATATATATATCATTGTTCATATGTCTCAAAGGACTGGAAAAGTGGTGATGATTAATCAGGATGTAACTAAAGGTATGGGAACTGAGCATGACGTCAATGGTATAGAATAAGGGGTGGATACTGTCCTGGTTTCAGCTGGGATAGAGCTAACTGTCTTCCTAGTAGCTGGTACAGTGCTATGTTTTGAGTTCAGCATGCGAAGAATGTTGATAACACACTGATGTTTTCAGTTGTTGCTCAGTATTGTTTAGACTATAGTCAAGGATTTTTCAGCTTCTCATGGCCAGCCAGGGCACAAGAAGTTGCCACAGGACACAACCAAGGCACCTGACCCAAACTGGCCAACGGTGTATTCCATACCATGTGACGTCCCATCTAGTTTAGGAACTGGGAAGTGGGGGGGGGCAGGGAATTGCTGCTCGGGGACTGGCGGGGTGTCGGTCGGCGGGTGGTGAGCTATTGCCCTGTGCATCATTTGTACATTCCAATCCTTTTATTACTACTGTTGTCATTTTATTAGTGTTATCATTATCATTATAGTTTCTTCTTTTCTGCTCTATTAAACCGTTCTTATCTCAACCCAGAAGTTTTACCTTTTTTTCCCGATTTCCTCCCCCATCCCACTGGATGGGGGAAGTGAGTGAGCGGCTGCGTGGTACTTAGTTGCTGGCTGGAGTTAAACCACGACAAGCTGGACCAAGTTGTGCAACAAAAAGTATTATTCAAAACCACACTTTTCTTTTCAAATACATATAAATGACTCCTGGGGTCTACTTTAAAATACAGTTGCAAAGTGACCACCTTAATCAGGTCTATTTTTTTGCACTTTACAGGTTTCGTTTCATTTTATTTTTAAAGTCACATACCAAGTCCACATACTTTCTTGTTATATCCTGGGCTCACAAACAGCTGCAATTTTACACCTACATTTTCATTGGGACAATTATAGGCACATCTGGACAGCGACAAAATCTGGATGGTGTGATACAGGTGTTTTCCATAGTGTCTGTTGTATTTATTACGTATTTGCATCCAGTGGCACACCGGGGACAAAATAAAAGTTTGGAGCCTTTTAAACTGATCACTGATCAAAGTTGTAGGAAAAGTAGTTAATGCCCTCCAGAGACAGTAATCTAGTTTCCTACCCAGAAACAACAGATGGGTGACACGCAAAGTGCCAGATGAGGGCAACAGTAAAAAAAGCATCAATTGTATCAAACTGTAGTCTCAGTTTGCATTTGCCTACTAACCACTTCCTGGGGATGCTGTTCGAAGGCACCAAGGCAGATGCCTGTAGAAATTAGAGAAATGGTCTGCACTGACTTACTAAAAATGCTAGCTCTGACAGAAGACTCAAACCTACCAAGCACATATACCACCATTAAAAATGACCTCCTCTCATAGTGTCTTATACTATAGGCAATTTTTTACTGGACTCTGATATTGCATGTAAATTATATATTTCTGAAGTCCTGTGACTGTAGATACCTGGGAAATTACTGAAGAAAATTGCTCACCAGGAGAAAACATTTTCCAGTAATTTTTTTCTTGGAAATATAGAAAAAAACTATGCTTGTCTTTTTAAAATCACTTCTGTTGTTGTTATATGATTTAAAACCTTTTTTCCTGCTCAGATGAATAGCATAGTTTAGTTCCTTGCTCAAAAGGAAATTAGGAAATCAGAAACTAAATCCTCTTAGTTATTTTTAAATTACATTACAACTGTTTCACAGTTTATAGATTAATTAAATCAGTCCATTTGAAAAGGCATCACTCATACTCCAAAAATGCCTGCCCAAACTGTATTACTTTGGAGGGTAAAATAAATTTTAATATTTTAAAATATTTTAAAATATTTGTTTGTGAACGCTCATACTAAGGGAGTAGCAACAATACTCCCCTATTCATGCAGATCTAAACTCTTAAACCAGACAGCAGAGTGGAACTGGAATATAAAACTGCACTGCAGAAGAATCTATCTTTTTTTGGTAGAGCACAACTTTACTACTACTCATGACAGACTAACTACTCATTTATTTAAGTAGACAAGCTGCCCATACTTTTCCACATCTCCAAAGAGAATACACATAACTATTCAGACATAGCAACAGCAGAATCCGCAGGAGCAGGAAAAGAGCAAAAGAAAAGGAAAGAGGATTATTTTTCTTAAAAGTGTCACTGAGTTATGCAATTGGTCTCTGCAATAGCCTTTAAGCATGCATTTTGTAGCACTGCACTGTGGTCATGGCTCCCCTATCACTACTATTAAACTGTAACCACTCGTATCAACACTAAATGGACAGATCCCACTGGCAATATAGAGCAGCTGGAAGGCTTTTCTGGAGGAGTTTTTTTGGCACACCTAGCAAATCTTTGTCAGGTTAATGTCCTCATTCCAGACTGTCTTGTAACACCCAACAGGCATAGCATAGTTATATTTAAAGCACTTTTATTCGACTCTCAAGTTTTGTACAATTCTACTAATTCTACTTTTACTTATGAATCCTTATTAGTAAGATTTTCAAGTCACAAGCAAAGACAGTACATGTATATTGTATTTTAAGTCCTTTCTCTACCACTAGAACCTGCAAATAAATTTGAGAGACAGCAATTTCTTAATGTAGTAATCCCATGTTATGTTTCATCAAACAATGGTAATGCTCGCAACCTTAAAAAAATGACAGATTCTCTCCAGGACTATGTGATTTCACCCTCTCTTTCATGTTTTTATCACTTTCTTAATATGCTAGGTCAGAAATTTTGGCTTTGTGATTTATGCCTTAGTCCCAGAAGGCAAGCAAACAGATTCTTCCCAGTTTGTTGGTACTAGACTTTATGTCTCTATTGTGTTACGTATAAAGTATCTGTTGTATTTAGGACACAAGTAATGAATTATTTTTCAGACTCATAAAAAAGACTTTCTGATTCTCAATGGAACAGAGCATCTATAGATATGATTTAGGTATCATTTTACTACAGCTGTTGAGCTAATTCAGAGGGGAAAAAAATGAAAACTCACTATTGAAGCTGGAAAAATATAAGCAAGTTAGAAATTTTGGGGAGAAAAGCCTTCTGGAAAATAATAATGAACTTCAGTACAAGTATTTGCATCAACCCCTTTGATACGTGTTTTTCAAAATTATTTGACGTTTGATACAAATTTCGAACAAGTCAGCTATTGGGAGTGTATTTTCATATATGGCATTTTTTCATAAATTTTTAGTTAACATAATGTTTCCATGAAAAGAACTGCACAAATTCTAAATAACATCTGGTTTTCCATCACAGTTCATGCAACAAGCAGGAAATTAACATTTATGTACGCTTGGAAGAAATGTGATTTTCTAAATAATTGTTAATTTTTTGTGCTTATTCTATGGAAATCCTCCATTTATACTCTTTGAAGATTTGTTTTATTTTATTTTGTTTTACTTTATATCAAGACACATCCAGTTTGAGTGCTCTAAAGTAGCATCTCCTCTGTTTGGTGTTCTATAAAAATCTACAGATCAAAAGTGTTAAAAGCATCCTTTGTTTAGTATACTTTTATTTTATTAATGTGAACCATTCTCAGCAATCTATTTTCCTAAATTTTTTTTAATCACAGATTTATCAGTTTTTATCACAGGTTTCTAACTTTCTGTTTTATAATCACCACTAATAGAAAACCACATACTAGGGCATTGAATTTTGCACTACTGATGTAGCAGAGGAGGGGGAGCAAAATAGAACATATGATACCAGAAGGTATCTACAGACTTGAAAGGTCCATGAATTATTTAGCTTATCCAGCTACATGTTATAATTACTGTATCCAGTTTAACTACTGGGAGAGAAAAATGCCAGCTGAAATATCTTCAGACCCGAAAGCACTGTTGGGCTGTGTGCTAGATAAAAAAGCCTAACTTTCTAACTGGTGGTAAGCAATATACAAATTTCACTTCAGGCATACTTGGTACAAAGAAGGGTCAAACAGGTGAGAGACAAGCCCAGGGCTCTCATCAGCCATTTTGGCATCCACATAAACCTCAATGTTTAAAAGTATTTTGAGATGATGAACAGAAAGAAAAAGAAATCATATTTAAGTGCAATAAGATTAACCAATAATGACACTAGTTATATACTACATCTTTAAAAAAAAAAAATAAAAAAAAAAAATTCTACTTTTATGTACTAAAAATAAACTGTCAGACTCATAACATATTTACAAAGAAAGCCTTCTCATGCGTGTATCCATGACAACCTAGATTTATATTTTGAGCTCCAGAAAGTTGTTACAGCACAGCTTACATAAATTGCTTTAAAGAATGTAACAAGATAAGATGGTTTGCTACCTGAGGCATTTTATTTGGCATAATATGTAATATTTCAACTATATTGAAGCATACAGGAAAACAAAAGCATTGTGCAGTGGTTTGAAACCAGTCTTGTTATAAAGTAAACATATTTTTAATACAAGGAAAATGTAGAAGCTCTTTGTGACAAAGCACACTGGAAATTAAAAAAATCCCTGAAGACTTAGTAATTGAATATTAGCATGCCGTAGTTGGGAAAGCAAAGAAACATAACAGAAATGTGAAGCGTACATAGCCTGAAATAAATAAAACTCCTTCCATTTACACTAGTATGCTGCCTACTGGGATTCCATCTGGACTGCTTTGTGCACAGGCAACCTATTTTTGTTTTCTCTCTTACCTAGGGAAAAGGGCCTGCTTCCACTATACTGAGTGTTACTAAAATTGCATTTCTCTTACACATACTTCCTTTTGGCATTTGACTTGAGAGGCTTAGTGTATTATTTATATAATAGATTAACACAGTAGGCAATTTCCAAGTACAAAATGGAAACAGCGAGAAGATACTTCATGAGGTTTTCCAAAATGAGTATCAGTGACTTCCCTAACATTTTGTTGTCAAACAAAAGTATTATCTACCTTGGAAAGAGACTTTGAGGGAAGAGAGATATACAAAAATTTCAGTAACTGTTTAATATACTGCTATGAATTCAAGTGCTGTTAACAACACATACAGCCTCTATGAAAATTGTTTTGAGCAGAGCCCACTGCTTTAGACTGCGAGCCGGGAAAGCAAAAAATCAGACCAGCTCATAACAGAGTCTTCCCCTGAACCCTCTATTGAGAGAAAAAGTTCTTGATATCAGTGATGCAATGCTTGGGTGACACACTGCCGGCCAGCCTGGCACTGGGTGGATGCATTATTTCTAGACCCGCAGTGGGGCTTTGGGGGTTCTGTTCATGGGGATCCCCAGTGGAGAGGTATCTAGCTGAGGGCTGCCCAACAAGATTGAAATGAAATTCAACACCTCCCTCAAATGCAGCAACACAAAGTTCCTCTGTAAGCCCCATACACAGAATGCAAGGGCTGCAACCCAGCCACGAGCTGTGCTTTGCAAACTTCTCTTATGACCACAGAAAAATAACAGAGGTTAGGCTGATACTGGGATGGCATGAGCTTTTAGCCCATGCTCCTGAAGCAGAACCAGCAGGCAAGAGGGACATTCACCCTGCCTGTGTCCTCAGCTGCTCAACTATGGCCTTTTGTGGCCTGTTGTCCCCTCCCTCATTTTCTGATGGGTGGGAAACATAACTCTATGACTCCCCCTTCTTATCTGGAACAATGGCCTCGATGTGCAACATAAAAACCAAGGGGTCTTGGTAGCCCCTTTGCTCTTTTATCTAGCTGTGTTAGGGCAACCTGAGGACTAATTTTCGGGATAAGCGAAAGCCAATTTTAGTCACCTGTGTAACATTTGTGGTCACAGTTCATGCAATTCAGTAGTACTGTAAGAGCCTTAAATAGGCAAAGATATTACTTTTCTGGGAAGGATTCTGTACCAAAACATCATTATAAACATATAAAACATTCACTGAATTTCTTTTTCTTGGCATATTACAGTGCATTAGTTTCTACAGCCTACAGTTACTACAATTTATTTAATGAAATGTCATTTATTGACAGTACTCCACACTTTCCAACTTAACTAATATAGTACAAACTTGAGTCTGCCTTCAGCTTCTTTCAGTTCTCCATGGAACAGCAGAAAATGTGCAGGAGAAATGAAATCTCTTAATCAAGAGCCATCAGCATTACTAAACTTTCCTGAAATTTTGTAATGTGCAAATATGTAATAGCTCCCACAGTGTGTAACAGAAGGCACTTGAGTGACTGGTTTACCAGAGTATGATACTGCATTTTAACTAAAAGTCTTGAGAATGCTGCTACTTCATACATGTGCAAAGAGACAATCTCAAGAGTCCTATGTCCTGTCCTGCCCCAACTTGGCTGAACTAGACACATGTACCTACAATGAAAAGGTCATCCTTTCTAAGGAGCCTATACAAAAAAAACCAAACCAAACCAAACCAAACCAAAAAAAAAAAAAAAAAAAACAAAAACAAAACCCATAAAGAAAGGCAGGAAAATTTTAGAACATGTTTATGCAACGTTTATTCTTCATATTTTAGATGGTAGGTTTAGCACAACTGGTTAAACAATCTACTCCTTTGATATCTAATGGTTATCCATGAAAATTAATTTGTGGCCCATTAAACATATTACCTAACATATGCCCATCTACCAGCACATTTGACATATATTGGTTTTGTGCAGATAGCAATGGCTCAAGGGCCATCATGTGTAAACACTTAAGAGGGTTAAAACCTAGAACAGATGCCATGCCATGCAGGTGTGATGCTACATAAAATTCTGTACAATTTAAATGCATTAACTGAAACTATTAAGCAAGCTTATTTTATGGGTTTCTTCTGGTGTTGGTTAAAGAGAATGTCAAGCAATTGTATATGGAGGAGTGGAAAATCAGTGTCTTGTTTCAACATTTAGATACTACGAAGTTACCACTATATCTCCTGTCTACAGGTACCCTCTACACAGAAAATGAAGAGCTTTCTTTTGCACTGCTTTAGTAACAAGAAAAAATTACCTTGAGTGCTACACTTTTTCAAAGACCACTTTAAAATATGGTTCCTGTGTAACAGTTCTTACTGAAGCAAGCTTGAACAATGTCACATGACAAGGACTGGCCACAACAAAATGTAAAATGGAAGTGTTATTAATACAAATTTCAGAGCCCAGTCTTCTGCCTTGGTGCTGCTTCTCCATGTTCATCTGAGTTGGAAAGACAAACTCAGTGAAGTTACATCGGCTCTACTTGAAATGCCACTAAGTGACTGTAATTAAAGAAGGAAAAAGACCTTTTTCAGGCATAGCATTGTACTTGTTAGCTTGTATTTTTAAGCATTTAGGATACCTTTCATGAAACCAAGTAGAATATTGCTAAATCATACAGCTGCTTTGGGGATATCATTAAGCACACATTTCAGGAAGAATATGAAAGTAATATAATTAGAACTGACAAAAAGAAAAATGTAAAAGCCATTGGTTAATACTTCAAAGAAAAATTTCCTATGTCTATTTGATCAACTTGTCAAGTTATTTGATCATTTGATCAGCCAATAATGGGAAAAAACCCTCAAACCCTCTTCAAAATCATGATTTTTTTAATGAGCAATTGATCCTCCAAAATGCTCACTCACTGTTATGACTAACCAGGAATTGAGTGCACCTAAAACACCTGAGTATTGCATACCTAACACAGGCACAGGAGCAGGGTCAGCAGGTTACCCAGGGCTGCATCCACATAAGTCTCGCAATTGTTTCAGCCAACTCCCTCAGCACTTGCAGGTGCATTCCATCAGTGCCCATGGACTTGTGTGTGTCAAATCTGTTTAAATGCTCCCTGATCCTTCTCCACTAAGGTAAATCTTCCTTCCTCTGGACCTTCCCACTGGTCTCCGTGGTCTTGGGTTCCTGAAAGCAAGTCTTACCAGCAACAACTAGAGCAAAGGAGCACCAAGTGCATTGTTTTTCCCCAAGTCCTGTGCCATCAGGTTCCCTGCCCCATTCACCAATGGGCTCACACCTTTCCTATTCTTTGGTTTTTTTGCTGATATACACATAAAAGTCTTTTTTGTTACCCTTTAGTTTCTTCACCAGATACAACTCCAAATGGACTCTGGCTTTCCTAACCCCATCCCCATCCCTGCATGCTCAGAATGTGTCTCTGAATTCCTCCTGGGCCACCTGACCCTACTTCTACCTCTTGTGAACTTCTTTTTTATGCTCTAGTTTTGTCAGGAGCAACTTGTTTATCTGTGTAGGCCTCCTGCTTGATTTGCAGCTTGTCAGGAGCCGACTGTTCTTGATCATGGGGGTGGATCACCTTGAAAATCAATCAGCTCTCCTCGACCCTTCTTCCCTCCAAGACCATTTCCCATAGGAATCTTCCAAGCAGGTCCCTGAAGAGGGCAAACTGTGTGCTCCTGAAGCCCAAGGTTGTGATCCTGCTTTTTGCTTTTTCCACTTCTCTAGGGATCCTGAACTCCATGATCTCATGGTCACTGCAGCCATGGTTGACCCCGACCTTCACATCCTTGACCAATCTTTCCTTGTTTGTAAGTATGAGGTTCAGCAGAATGGAGCTGTTCGCAAAGAGGGGAGCTCTTCAAGAAGAGGGGAGCTCTTTGGCTCCTTGATTAATTCTGTCATCAAGTTGTCATCAAAGCACTACAGAAACCTCATGGATCACTCGTGCTTGCTGTGTTGCCCCTCCAGCAGATATCAGTGTGATCCAAGTCTGTCATGAGGACCAAGGCCTGTGAACATGAGGCTTATTCACATTTTTGAAGGAGGCCCCAACTACTTCTTCCTGATCAGGAAGAGGTACATGCTCCAGTCTTGAAGAACAAATCTATTCCTATTTATGAAGCCGACAATTTATTCAGAGAAGACCTAAGTCTTTTCACACCCTGAGAGTCTGTGGATGAATGTTTGGAGACAAACAAATGCTCCTTGACTCACAGCAATGATATCCGAGTCCTGGAGTAGTTTGCCTCTTGCCATTACAGGACCATAAGTTCTAAGATGATATACCATCAGGTATATTCACACCAGTGAAGCCCTGATTATTCTTGTTTTACAAACTAAAGCCGTGTTTTGTAACTGGTAGACTTTACAAAGCCCATTTCTACTCATGAAGTAAGTGTTTTACATAAGAACATTTTTGTGTTTGGTTTGGCTTGACTTGGCTTGGCTTGGTTTGGTTAGGTTTGGTTTACAGTTGTCCTGGTTTCAGCTGGGATAGAGTTAATTTTCTTCCTAGTATCTGGTATAGTGTTATGTTTTGGGTTCGGTATGAGAAGAATGTTGATAACACACTGATGTTTTCACTTGTTGCCAAGTAGTGTTTAGAGTAAAAGTCAAGTATTTTTCAGTTTCTCATGCCCAGCCAGCAAGAGGGCTGGAGGAGCACAAGAAGTGGGCATAGGACACAGCCAGGACAGCTGACTCAAACTGGTTCAAAGGGGTATCCCATACTACGTGACATCACATCTAGTATATAAACTGGGGGGAGTGGGGCTGGGAGGGATCGCTGCTTTGGAACTAATTGGGCATTGGCCAGCGAGTGGTGAGCAATTGCATTGTGCATCACTTGTTTGTATATTTCAGTCCTTTTATTATTAGTATTATTGTCATTTTAGTATTGTTATTATTATCGTTATTAGTTACTTCCTTTCTGTTCTATTAAACTGTTCCTATCTCAACCCAAATTTTTTTCCAATTCTCTCCCCCATCCCACTGGGTGGGGGGGAGTGAGTGAGCGGCTGCGTGGTGCTTAGTTGCCAGCTGGGGTTAAACCATGACAACAGCAACCCTAGGTACTTAAACAGCCTCTTTATGAAAAAAAGGATGGTAGAATTTTTAATTGACAGTGGCACTTTACTGACTGTAAATTTATGTTTATACAATGTTTTTCATCCTGAAAAATTACAAAATTTGTCAATTTAAAATTTTTTTAAAGCCCTATTTCATCATCTCACATCCCCTTTCACTGAAAGGTGGACTTATCCATAGGATATGAATGACTGGTTAGCTTTGCGCAGCAACTGTATGCAACAGATAAGGAAAGGAAATGAATCCAGTAAATAAATCCTTTTCCATAGTGCATTATAACTGGAAGGTAAAGAGCATGCAAATACTTACCCAGGACAGGAATGATGAAGGCAGCAACACTCTTAAGAGATTGCTGTGAAATGTATAAATAACCACACAGTAGAACTTCTGCTTATGCCTTACACACTAGGTCTACAAACCACTCTCCTGGCAGACCTGGATTAAAAAAGGATCAATGCAGCCACACTAAGACCTTTCAGAGTTTTTAATATCCAAGATCGCTATGGTTTATTAAATAGTGATCAGGTGATAAAGACCAGTGAGGATTATATGCATTTTGAATTTTCTGAGGAGAGGAATTAGGGTAAATAAGTCTAAGTGGGAGCCTATACATTTAACATTACAATTAAGCACTAGTTTATTAAAAATATATATAATGAAAAATAATATTGATGATTTTATTCACATCTGAGCCCTAACTGATTGATTATCATTGTGGAGCTTCTTTTGTTTCCTACTCTCAAATAGTAACTGAGGGTGCTTCATAAAAAGTGGGGGTTTGCCTTCTATATGGTGTTTCATGTTTTCAAACAAGGATTCATACTGAAATAGCTACCTAAGAACTAACCAGTTTTGGAATGATTATCATTTGGCTCTGCAGCTCCTTGGGAGTTACAGACCACTCCTGGTACATAAGCTGTACCTCCTCTCAGCAAAACTTATTCCCACACACCACTCGCTGTATTAGTATAGCCCATGTCTGGCGTAACTACTAGAACATGTCCCCTCAAGTGACTTTGCCTCTGTAATCCAGCTGTCTGCATTAGCAGTGTGTGCCCACTCACAAGACGCCTTCACCTAGCTAGGTTCACACCTCCATTTTATCTGTCAGTTGTATTTTACAGGTAAGGACTTAACAGCTGAGAAATTCATGGATGTGAGGAGGGGTATGATTCTTACATTCACCAGAAGCGATCACCAGCAGCAACATGCAAGATCCTTATGTGGCAAATTAGTGGCAATGGCTGAACTAGTTTTGCTGTATCGCTGTGCAAAAGAATGGGAACATGTGGAACAAAGTCAGACTCCACTGTGAACGTGCTGTTCAGGAAAAAAGCACAGAACCAGCAGAATGAATGCTGTGGTCTGTCACCACTTCAATACAGTGACCTTTACAAGCATTTCTCTGTGTTGTTTACCCATAAGATAAATGACCAGCAGGTACATAAGTTTCAGCATGTGAGCTATTAACCAGTAATAAAATACTACTGAAGACATGTTTAAATAATAACGTGTATTTAATGTTTCATAAATAGGAATACAAGAAATGTGCTAAAAGTAGAATTTTGAGCCTACTTAAATTTCCCAACTATGGCCTATTTTGGCTTAGTGGATCATTGATATCCAGATAGATGGAACCAATTATGTCCTGAAATGTAATTTTTTTAGATTTAGATTGTAAATTATTGCAAGTGAGATAAATTGTGCTGGCAACATTAATTCTATCTCTGTAAAATTAAGATAAACAAAGTAACTTCTTGCATATACAATCTTATTATTGTCTTACCAAGATAGGAACAGTGACTGTGACTTGTTTAGGGAGATCAGTGTGTCTGGGGGGGCAAGAAACATGGTAACAACAGAAGACTGTGACTACGTCTAATTAGATTCAGTCCTTACAAAAACAAATCCTAATGCTGAGGCAGAATTATAGAGGGAACCTGGGAGACAAACAGCTATCCTGAGTAGCACACAGGACATTATTCAAAATGTTTCTACTGAAAAGCTTTCCAAAGGTGTCAAAAGTACACTTTGATTGAGGAAAAAAAAGCCAACAACTTCATTATAGTCATGCTTTATAGAGGAAACTCTCTAAAAAGAAGCAATGAAGAACAAGTAAAAAAAGAAAAATGTTTGAAGACAGCACAGAAAGTATTTATTAGCAACTTGGGTCAAATGCATAGCACCTGCCCAGAAAGATTTTAGGAAGACCAAAATAAAGTCTATATGGCACCACAGGATAAAAGACGATGTTAGAAATAAGAGGGCATCCTTAAAAAGCCAAAGTCATGTTTAAGGAAGGGTAATAAAAAGAATTACAAGCTCTGGCAGGTTAAAAACACCAGGCACCAAAAAGAGAATTTGAGAAGCACTTGCAGAGGGTATAAACATACCTCCCCCCCCCCCCCCCCCCCCCCATATATATATATGTATATGCATATTTGTATCTATATTTGTATATGCATATTTAAGCACATTAAGGAGGAGGAAGTCTGCTGGCTTTGCAAACTCCCTGGCAGACTTCCTCCTCTTTAATGTGCTTAAATATGCATATATGTGTGTATGTATATACACCCTCTGCAAGTGCTTCTCAAATAGAGACTGACAGAACATAAAAGATCTCCCAGAGAAGATAAGGTTATAACAGAAAGCAAACAAATTTTTCATAGCTGTGTTCACCATGGACAGCAGAAGGAGATTTCTCATGTTGGAATCCTTTCTGAGGAATTCCCTCTGCTTTAAAGTGAAGTAAAATGAAATAGAAAATGCATTAACAAAATGAACAATAATATAACACTACAGACAGATTACATTCAACTTAAGTTCATCTGGCTTGAAACTGCATGACATCAGAAAAATTTGAAGGCATCAAATCTGATGGTAAAAATTTTACAGGGTTCAGGAAAAGATTCAGGGAAGAAAAGGCCAGAAAGCCTCACACATTTGTGAGACAAAGTACTTTAGAACAGAATAAGCGGAAACACAGAAACAGTAAAACCATCAGCACAGTTTTCTGAAGGAAGGACTTTCCTTGCAAACACAAGAGTTCTTCAAGATATTTGATATGCACATGGACAAAGAAGATGGGGTTGATACAGTTTATCTGAGTTTTCGAAAGGCACTTTAGAGAGGTTTTATACTACAAACCCTTAAAGAAACTAAACCAGGAAAGCTTAAATGGAAAACTAGCAGCTAAACACTACTGGAAACAAAGAACTGAGTTGAAAGGCAATTTTTTGCACTAAAGGTCAGCAAAGTTCCACAGTATGTTTTGGTCTCATGTTATTCATCAGATTTATGAATGCCCTATGAAAGTGAAAATAGTGAGTGACAAAGTTTACTGATACGTGCTATTAGGCAACAAAATTAAAGATGATGCCCTAACATGAAGAAAGGCAGAAAAACCTGCCAAGACTGAATTAGATAAAATGATGAACTTTCATACTGACAAAGTAATGCATGCAAATAAACATCAATACCAATTTTATATACCTAATGATAGTCTCTGAGGTGTCTTTTACTACTTAAAAATGAGATTTCAGGACTATAATAGATAGTTACCTGAGAATATAATCTCAGAGCTCAGTAGAGAGAAAGAAAGCAATTCAGATGCTAGGATTTATTAGGAAAGGAAAAAGCTTAACAGCACAGATATTTTCTACTATAAAAATCCATAGCACATTTCACCTCCACCATTGTGTAGGGTTTGATTCTTCATCTTAAAACAGTATACAGACTGGAAAAGTTCTGAGGAAGGTGACATTGATAACTGTAAGTATAAATTCGAATTATTAAGCTGACAAGGAGTCATTGCCATGAGAAAGAGATAAGCAGAACAGGTATGATAGAAAGACATAAAATTGCAAATGGAATAGGAAAAGTGAACAGGAAACAATTGTTCAGTTTGGTTTTTTTTTTTTTTACAAGAACTAAGAGACATTAAAGAAAACTAGCTGGTACAAAATAAACAAAAACCCATATCCTCTGCATGTTTAGTGTGGAATGCTTCATCCCAGGACATCACAGATACACAGAAGTCACTAGGATATCAGAAGAAATTTATGGGGGAAATAAAAAGTCCATCTACGTCTGTTAAATACAGAGGAAATACCTCTAGGTCTGAATGGCTTTGTGCCAAAATGCTGGATGCTGGAGAGTATCCTTAATAACTTTCACTGTATGGTTGTCCTGTTCTCAGTCTTCCCTAATGGCCAATGTCAGAGATGATAGACAAATGGTGTGGGTGGACCATGGGACTGACATAGAAGAGGCTGTTATTAGCCATGATATGATAACCCTTATAAACAAACATTTCAGGATGCATAACCTTGACTGTTGTACCAACTTGCCTTTAAAAGGTCTAGAATTTTCTAGCCATATCAACATTTAAGCAAAATCCCACCAAGCAGTATGCTGATTTAAAAGAATAAAAATGAAGGAAGCTTAAGAGCTTTTTGCTTACAGAGGTAATTAAATTTTCCAAGTCCTTCTCTCCCACTATTTGATGGAACTGTAGGTTACAATTACATTACAGACTACAAACAACAGGAAACTGTGGCACCTATACCAGCAGACTAAACGACACTGTGTAGCAGTAAAAACATCTCAAGTGTCAGTGTTACAGTAAAGTTCTAAGAATTGCAGCGGCCAGTGGCATTAAATTTTATTTGCAAGTTGCATTAACAGCAAGCTTGGAAATTTCTGCCATGAGTGTGACAGCTACCAGAGTCAGGCAACCTTAGGGAGATGGATACTTCTTAAAAAGTAGGTTTTTCCTTGCTGAATCGTAATGCACCTTTGTTACATCATTTATGTAGTCTAACATTCCCTTTAACTGCCTTCTTGCGATTAGCAACTTATTAAAATAAATGTAAAAGCAATTTCTCACTAAGAAAGGATTATATCTAACAGACAACTGGTGGAGCTTTTTCTCTGAAATGTTGTTCAATAACCAAGCGTTAGAGGAACTTACCTTAGTTTGAGAAAAAATTCTGATATCACCTTGATAGCCAAGTAAGATTTAAATTTATCAGACAGAAAAGAAGGTTGTACCATTTTAGGACTACTCTTGCCAGACAAATTGATCTAAAACAAGGATGATGTATTTACTGAGCAACTTTCTCAGCATTTTTGTACTCTTTGCACTGTTGCTGCTTGGTTTTCTCCCTTTTATTCTCTTCTTATCACAAGATTATTTGTGAATAACACAACGAAACAGATTTAAAAGAGAAGAATGCGCAACACATATGAGATTGCTATGGAAGGAAAAGTAAATGGTGTCTGATTAGAAGAGCACCAAGAAAAATTAACTACAATACATAAATGTACTGGAATAACTCTTCTTATCTTTTATGAAAATCATATGATATCTGTAAAAATGTTTACTCACGTTCTTTCCATTTGTACTCAGTACAAATTGTATGTCAGCACAGCCCTGTGTTAAAACTTTCGGACAACCTGATATAATTCAGAGAAAAGTCATTCAGGCATAAATTTTTTTTTTCTTCTCTCAATTTTTCTGACATAACTTCTTTTTTCCATAACTCCACCCTGCTGTCACATATGAAAGACAAATTGTCCAATTAATTAATGTTGCAATATGTTCATTGATAGAAGCCATTTAAAGTATCAAAATAATATGACTATGCTAAATAATCATCTTGATTATGCACTATCTTCCTACTCCATATCTTGAGCAGGCATCTTTAAATAACATCAGTGTGAACATGCGCTCTACAAACTGTACAACACTCTGAGACTAGTGTGATACGGAGTGTGTCAAATTTAAAGGGTGACAACTGAAAAGTGGGATTTTTACAAAATCAAAGATTGTCATTACAGACTGTTTGGAGATCACATTGATGTGCATACAGACATGAAGAACATCCGAACAGAAAGACAGTCAGACCAAAGTATCCAGTCTCCAACACTTGTTAAAGGCAGTGCCTATGGAAGAGTGTAAGAATAGGGCAAATGCACACATACAATGGTGAGGGGCGATGGTGTCCTAGCACCCATATATTTACAGCTTTCTGGATTTGAGGTGGTTTGTAAGTCCTCAGCAAACCTGAAGGTAGCTTCTGTTCTGTGAGCATTGTCCAGTCTCCCACTGAACTCATCTAGCCTTTCTGTATCAGCAGCACCCTCCAGAATAGAGTCCTTAAAAATACTTATGCAATCCCAATGACTTGGCCAAGGGGTCGGTTGTTGTGGAGATACCTAAAAAGCCTTACTGTGAGGTTTAATAACTTTGAATAACATAGAAAAGCCTGAACTCTGTAAAAAAGTGGGGGGAAACTGTAAAAAAAGATACATCTTTATAGTAAATGTCGTGCAGCACATGTATATTAACTTTCAGCATCACAAACATTTGAAAAGGTTAATTTAAACTAAAAACGGAATCTAAATAAAACACTGCAAAAGCAGAGATAATTTGTTACTAATTATGAGATATCTAGTGAAAAGGAAGTTCTGCAGAAGAAACTATTTTCTTTTTTAAAATGCAATTAAGAAGAATTTACAGCATCTTACCCTACATCCCACAGCTGATTACATCATTTCAGAACACAACCAAAAAGAAGATAACCAGAGGCAATACCTAAAGCTTATTGAAGCTGGCGGAGTACTCCCTTTTATTTCAATAGGCATTAGAAAAGACTTAGAAGGAGCAACACAGTTCAGAGCATCTATAATTATATATCCCTCTATATTTGCAGTTTGGAAGGAAAGCACATTTTCAGTTTGCCCAGGTCTCCTTCAGCAGCTTGTGAAATCTGTCTTAATTTGATGAGTCAATATGGTAATAATCAAGCTTCTAACATTTGTGCGCTATACTCCATTTCTTTGGGGAGTTACAATTTATAGATGACATGTTGCACAACATAACACCATTTGTACGTGTAAGGCCTCGCTCTCCTTGGTCCAACACCTAGACAATTATCATAGCACTGACTTGTTAAAAATAAACACTGTAAAACCTGTCATTATTAACAGAATATAAATTAGAACTAAAATAATTCTGAGAAAAGCACACTAACATGTGAATATTTGCATCCAAACCTGCTAGTAAAATTGTGGCTTTCAAGAGTCTTCAGATCAGAGGAAGCAATACAGACTGCATCTACTGAGGAGATTAAAACAGTACAGAATATGGGAATACTTATTGCTGGCAGCATGTCTCTGAGAGACAGCACACACCACCTTTGTCCTGTGATCTCCAGGAGTCTCCTGCTGCTATCTGGGTGGGCTTTAAGACCGTGACCCCCAAAACCTAAAATAGCTTTATACTTCACTACTTAAGAGAGTGCTTCCTTCTCCATGCCATATTACCATAGCTACCGTTTGCAGAAACCTTTGTATTTCTTACCACTTCATAAAGAGAGCTGCTGGCAGGATGTGCTACAGAAAGGGATCTTTGCCTTCATAACAGGAGCACATCACACCAAAATAGAAAGGACCTTTTGGGTCACTAAGTCTGGTCCTCTGCTATCAGAGGTCTGTAACTCCTTTATCTGATGGAGTATTTTGCCTTCTGCAGTTTCTGAATCATTGGCCCTCCAAACGTACTGCAGTTGCATTAACAATGTCAGATGTGTAAGGCAGCTGAAGATGCCTTTTAAGCCTGTGTTACAGGACTTGAAAGCTTTTTAAGTCTCGAGACTAATGGCTACCTGACCTGCAGTAAGATGGAAGCACTGTTACTTTAGCAAGTCAAACCTTGTTAAGACTTCATGGTATCTTGTCTGACGTTAAAGTTATTTACATGCGCGCGCGCGCGCGTGTGTGTGTGTGTGTTTGTGTGCACAAACTGCATAGCTACACAGCAATACGTATATCACACAGCACTGGGTGAATGCGATGCCACAGGATGACCACAAACTGCTGCACTATCCTACAGCTTCTCCTCAGCTTCTTCCTCCTAGCTCGGCATTGACACAGTGAAGAGAAACAGAGACACAGAAGTTACTTGTGGGAAGTAACAAACATGCCTGAACCAATAAAAAATGTTCCCTTCTCCCACATAGTTCTGTACCTCACATTGGTATATTCATTGAATTATAGAATCATACAATATCTCAAGTTGGAAGGGACCCATAAGGATCATTGAGTCCAACTCCCTGCTCCTCACAGGACTACTTAAAACAAAATCATATGACTAAGGGTGCTGTCCAGACACTCCTTATTCGGTGTTTCTGTTAGACTGGTAGTTATTACAGCAACACTGGAGTTGCTCTAGCACAAAAATAGCTTTATTCATATAAATATAGGCCTGTAAGCCTTCACAATGGAAGGAAGGAATTTATTGTGCATATGCTTTACAAGTTCCACAGAAGCAACAACTAGAAAGGTTCAGAGAGAGTTTGTTTTATATATATGGCCTGTGGAGATGTATATATATACTCTATATCCACTAAAACAAACTGGAAATGCCCCTAGGAAGTCTGATTTTTTGATACATGCATTCATGACAAACATGTTTCACTAATTCATGCTGGTTAGTAGTATGAACTAGTGCAAGGACTGAAGAAAAACTTAACTGTTTTAAACATTTCAGTATCCAATTAATAGTATTTTCAACATTTTGTATACTCACATAAACGACTGAATTTTCTATCTAGCAAATGTTGCAAATAGACATGTGAATAAAATTAATGAAAGATGATAGAATGTGCACTAACAGTTCTTCGAAAAGCAAGCATAGTACTAATTGTGTAGGCTGGGTTTTTCAAAGGGTGAAAAGCTGGTGTACAGATTCTCGGGTATTTAACATCTCTGTAAGATGTGTACAGGCACTTTGTTCCTTTTAACTCTTGAAGGCATAGTTGCACATTGAATGTGTAAGCTTGCTAAATTGGATCTTTCCCATTAGAATCCTCCCCTCTCAAACTCAGAAGGTGAGTGGCAGGATTTTCCAACCCATTGGAGATGTCAGGCTTCACTGGATATGACTTATAAAGTATTAATTAGCATTTGCATATGCAAGCATGAGAAAAGTGTCATTGGATTCATCTATTCATTTGCTTTTTTCTACAAAATTATTCTTTTTCTACAAATCAATGCCCAAGAAAGTGACTAATACAAATACAGTACAAGTAAAAGGGAAACTAAGCGGGTAATAGACTGACATCTGAAAGGTGTCTGACATTGTGCAATGAAAATGTCTACAAAAGAGACAAAATTGGATCACTGGGAATCTACCACTTAGAATCTTCACTATTTTGAATACATACTGTATCATTTCATATTTCAGCTCCAAAAGTGTAATTAACAAGCCATTTTCTCTCTCTTTTGGGCATTTATATCCTTGCTCTCAAGCAAGAGTTGTCAAAATAAGTGAATTAAAAGAAATTTTTAAAAAAGGAAAACAGCAAGTTGTATGTAAGCCTCACCACTCCCTCATTTCCTTTGCATTGACCATCTGAAAGATATAACAGGAATGTTTTCTTATTCTTTGTTAAAAACCTAGCCTACTTCTGGCACATCTCACACAAATGAAGAACAAAGAAATCCTAGTAGGCTCAGCCCTTATTCTTTTTTCATTTGTGCTTAGTAACAGAAAATGAATTTGCATCATAATTTAATAGAATTCTATTTGGTGTCTATTTTGTTTTTTCCTTTTTTTTTTTTTTTTTTTTTTTTTTTTGGTGCCTGAATAGAATGGAATAAAATAATTCAGAAACACTAACATGAAACTGAAATCTGAGAGTACTTCTGTTGTCTTTCTCTCCTGATCTCTGGGGCTGAGGCAGCCCGCAGAATATCTAATAACACTACCAGAGAAATGGCACACAAACAAAAAATTAGAAGGGAAGAACACTGCATTGATTGATTTTATGACCTTATTATTTACATTGATAAAGGAGCCTAAGAGGGCTTCAGAAGATAGCTTTACACAGTTTTATTCTGCATCAATGATTCACTTCATTTGTTTAACTGTTGTCTTTGATAGACATCTATATAGAATTTTGTCTATATAGTTTACCTGCAGCTATATAGAAATACAATTTTTTCTAGCAAGGTGTGAAGAAATCAACACTCTCCTTTGAAATTCCTTCATATAAGGAAAATTTTCTCTCTGTTTCTAGTTCAGCTAGCATTTTGTTTGAAGGCCACTTCTTATTTTGCCAGGTCTAGACCGCCTACATTTCCTTTAAATTTTTTAAGAAGAATCTATCTGAAAGCATTTAATAATTGATATGTTTAACTTTCTTTCCTTTGGAGATAGACTGTCATGGCTAAAAGGCTGACTTAAGCAGTGTCACCCTTGTGGCTCTTGAAACACCTGAGTTACTCTGAAAAACAGAAGTAAAAACTCATTGCAAATATCTATAAACAAGAACATTCAGATTTCAGGATATAGCAAGGTATTTACTTAAGGTCCTTCAGATGTTGAGCCCTGTGAAACATGAATTTTATTTCCCTGATTACAAAAACTGCTCATGAGCTTGATAGAATACATGGATGATTAAAGGGATGGATAGAAGATAGTATTTTGGCACAAAGTCTGTTTTATAAAGGATTATTTAATTATCTTAAGAAAACATCCTCAATACAAACACTAATCATTGGTTAGTCCTCAGTGAAATGGAGACACTGATAAAAAAACAGACTTTTGCTAGTGCCCTTCAGAACAGATGCTAACTGATGAAGCCAAAGGACTCACAAAGGATTCTGGACTATCCCAAAGCCTGGATGACCGACTCCAAGGTAGGACTGGGGGAAACATCTCTTGGCCATTCTGGACTGCAGTTGTACAGACTATTTCTGACAAAACCCTACCTAGAGAACAAGGCTCTGTGCTCCTTTCTCCCAGTGAAGCATGCCATGGTAAATTTGCCTCTGCATTTTGAAAGAGTAGGGAGTGGCTACGTAATTTACTAGTATGGTAGTAAAAATGACCTCAGAGTCCTACTGGCATGACTTCTGGCATTTTCACCCACAGAAGGATAGGACCTCATTAGGTTTATTGTTTAAATCAATACCTTGCAAAATCAGTACAAGGTAGCTTATTGCTACTTTTGTTCCTGGATAACATGTGGGAAGGAATGTTCCTGAAAGGAGTAAGAACTTTTGTTAGACATGAACAGGGTATATAAGAGAAACAAGGCTGAACCAGAGGTCATGATTTTTCCCTACAGCCTTTGAGAAGCTTAAATTTTCACTTTAATTAGTGACATCTTACCGATACTGGCTCAAACTAGAACCCAAATACTAACACCTGAAGTCAGGGAACATTGCACTGCCCACACATTGTGTTGCTGGAGTCTACATAAAGGATAAAGAGATCTATTTGCACAACAGAAGATTTACAAATTGACACCAGTGAACAGAAGGCAGTCACTGGATGATTTTAGAAGCTATCCTGGCATGACACTCCATGTTTTGCTGAGACTCTGTGCTTACCAATAAGAAAAGTACAAGCCACTGTTTCAGATTTTAATGGTACAGTGGGCAGACATTAGGGCTACCATAATTATTTAGGTGCAAGTTGCACGTAAGCACAACACAAATGTAAACCCCACTGCAATTCCTGTACATTGGACACTGTTTTCATCAGAGTGGTGGGATAGAAATATGGCAGCAGTCTGTTCAAAAAGAAAGGCTGTGGATGAGTGCTTTTCCTCAGGGCACCTTGCAGCATTTTGCCAACTTCCAACTCGACAGCTCTCTGCCAGCCTCAGCAAGGCAGCTCCAATCCATCTCAAGCATTGTCTGCATTCCCTGGTGGATAGGGGAGAGTGCTGCAGCATGAGTTGGAAACCCAAACTGACATTGGGAAGACAAAGCAGCCTGGGAGAATGGTAACAGCATCCTAGAGAAATCCATGCTTCAGTTTTTAAGGCTGACACTCTTTAGCTGTTCATGTTTTTCCATTATGTCTTGTGAACATAACTTTTGCAATAAGCTGCTTATACTTGAACATTTTACATGGATTTCCTTCTAACAACGTGACAATCTTGTCATTTCTCCAATGGATGCCATACTGATAATTAGATTTTTAAAGATATCTTCTTCTCTCTCTTGTATTGCTGTCATAAGTTGAACCTGAATTTGCAAGAGGAAAAAGTAAAAGATGAATAGATCCAATAGCACAAAACAAGTTTATTTCCGTCACTGTTAACACTTCTGTTTTATTCCAGCTAGAAATAACATTTTACTGTCTGTTCTGAAAAACTTTATATTGTGTCTCTCTGTGGTTTCCAAGCTCTGCTGAGTGAAAAATGTACGTACTACTTATAAGTATCTACAGTATGACAAAGTAGTAAGTAAGAGGCACATACAGCTCTCTGATACCCATCTCAAGAGTTCTCTGTTGTTATATTTTCTGTTCTCTCTGCACTCTTATTTTGCTCTATTTTCCTTTTACGAAGCTATAGCACTTAATGTCCAAATTACAGTGGAATATCTTCTTATATGAAGATGGCTGTAAAGAAGGCTCTACTCTCTACTTGCCTCACTAAAAACAAAAGTCAAAGCCTAATATTTCCCCACCACCATCAGATAAACAACAAAATCAATTAAACAGTCTGCTTATATAAAGGTAAGAAAAAGAACTAAGAGAGGAAGCAACATAGGTAGGCTCCACTGAATTATAATAAAATTCCAAAATGAAAAGTTGTCTTGTACAACAATACCAGGTACAGGGCTTCCTCCCAGCCAAAACTGGCCATGTTATACTGGTGGTAGGCAGTGAAGAAGGCACTTGAGCAATATACTTATTTATATGGCCATCTAATAATCTCTTAGGTTTAAATACTGAGTAAGTTAACCAGGATCCTACATAAGTTTCCTTGGGCATTTTTTTAATTTAAACTTCATGAAAACCATTGTTTGCATGCATTATTTCAGCTATGTGGGAATAACTCCTTGTGTGGAAGAAAAATGTATTTGAATGCTTTATATTTCATATTTGACATTATTCTTCTCAAAATTAAATTACTTGTATAAACATTTTGTAAAAAATTACACTCATGTCATAGCAAATGCTTTACAATTTTAATAGGTTTAGATGTAAAAGGAGAACAACAAACACCAACTCTTCCGTATATTTTGTACAGCCTTTTATAAGGTGTCTTACCATCCCAGTAAGAAGGTGAATTAATTTTTTCCCTCTAATCTTTGTGTGAAGTCATGGGCTTACTCTGGAGTTCCATGTACCACATTTGTTTGAAACACAGTTTGTACATACTTTTATGCTGACAGAATACATGGAAGAAATTCTAATAACACAAAAAGTCCCCCTAATGCTTTGCTGTAAATAAAACCTGATGCATTATTCTTAAAGTATGATGCCTAATAATGCAGGTGTTCTTTTCTGCATGGGAAAAAATAGTTTTTAAAGCTAAATAAACATACTAGGTTAGAAAGAAAAAAATCATTGTGAGCAATGCAATATCAGCTTAACTGCAGTGATTTCATCTGCTGGAGCTAGAAGTAAATGCACTTCCACATTTTTTATATAGAGGGAGAACTATTACTGTCGGTCTCAGATGGCACTGAAATCTGTTCACAGATGAAATGATTTAGAATGTTCAATCATCCATAATGAATCTCTATCTATACCATCTGATTTTCTTGCCTTCTCTAAGCCTCTTTTTGCCTCCCTGTTTTGCTTAGTCCCTAATTTAAATGCCTGAAGTTGTCCTACTCTTCTTTCTGTGGAGATAGATTGGAAACAGACATCAGGAAACATCCAGTGCCATTTCCATGGTTTGCAACATGCACAATACCTTGGGGATTATGCAAGATTTACCTAGGATAAACACAGGCTACTGTTATTATTCCCTAATGAAGTTTAACAGTGATATTTTGAAGAGCTAAAAATACATTTTGGCATTGTTTGTGTTTCTGTAAGAATACCATAACCCTAATGAAATTTCCTTAGTTTGTTTCTCCACACAGGTACTGCAGACATCTGCAAGAAACCCCTCCTGATCTGGAGAGAGCAAGCTGGAGTCCCTGCAGAGGGAAACACTTCAAATTCTGAGGCAAGAGATAAGCAGCTTTGCATATTATTTTTCAGAGTATAACCTATATGCTTTCTAGCATTCCCCAAGTGTGTTAGAATTCAATAGTGATTGAAATTATTGTTCTGACATCTTTTATTTATGAACAGAAGAGGATATTGGATTTGGGGATTTAAACATTATCTTCTACCTTTATTTTGGAGATTATAGTATGCTTGTGATGCTAAATATAGTTTATCAGATGTTTTCAGTTTTAACTGCATAGTTAGATATGTATCTATTATTATCCACAGTTACTAACAGCTCTAATGTAGTGGTATTTCTCTCTGAATGCTGCAATTAAGGAGGATTACTGTCAATGCAACAATGGTGTTATCCACTCTTAGTAACTTCCCATGGCTAATACTGTATCAGACAACCTGACTGCTTAGCTAAGAAATAGCCACTGAGAAGTGAAAGTGAGTATTCACCAGGGACACTATTGTTCATCAAATGACGAGCATCAAATGGATCAAATGTATCTCAGATACTAAGTCACTACCTTTTACTTCTCAAATGTTTCTGTACAAGTAAAGGCTACACCTCTGAACCAACTGAAAATATTTCACTACTAAACTAGGCTTAAAATTGTGATATTCCTCAGCCATCTCCTCAGTAACACATTGAAATCGCCCTTCAGACAGAGATTTTTAAACAGAATGACTGTAAATCAAACAAATAAACTTCTGACTTTGGTTCCTGTGGCCAAACTTCTGTTCACTTGTTTGTTGAAATCAGGTGATTATAAGTAGGTATGTTTTAACATTAATTTTTGAAGCAGACATTCAAGAGGTTTCATTTCATTGATTGACAATCAATGCAGATTAAAAATCTGCACTACCCCCTCTCCAGCCTTCCCCCAGAATATTGCCATTTTGTGTTTTGCTAAAAAAATCAGTTGTTCATGCTTGAATGCATGAATTCTGAATATTACCAATAATTATCTCTAAATGAACTGTGTGTGTATTAGCTATAGATCAAAACACATTGGTAAAAGAAAAAACACAGACTAATGAAAAACTAAGAAAGGATATAGGCAAAGGTGCCATCTTTTTCACTCAACTAACTGTACACTGTTTCAGAAAAATTAGATGATAAGTCTTCAAACTTAGAATCGTTTCATCTCATCAGGGAACTTCGCTCCTCCAAAGGAAAAAAAAAAAGTTATCTAATTAAATCCATTGCTTTTCTCCTACAGAGCTTCATTTTTTAGACCATCACGACTACAGCATCTCTAGCACATGGAAAACTGAACAGAAATATTTTCCTTAGCATTTATAATATCAAGTAATTGCAAACACATTGTGTTCTTCTTTCCTTCCACATATATTTCAGCTTAAGCAATAATGCATATAAGGTGAATGACTTTTTGACTTGCCTGTGTTTTTGAATTCTTTCCAGAGATTTATTCTGGCCGAGAACTGAATGAAGTCATAGAAAGGTATCTATTTCAATCTGCAACTACGTTAGGCTCATTATAGGTACTGTTAAATTGGATTATGCACAAAGCTGAATTTAGTGTCCTACATGACGAAACAAATAGCTACAAGTACTCCATCAAGAGATTTATTTAAAAGAAGTGCTAGTAAGAATTAATGTCTTGCTGATGCTAAATGTTTCAAGAGGGTGTTACTGGGCAAGAGCACCCAACAACAAATATGTCAGGGAGTCCTATTTTGATTGATTAATATTATAGAAAGGCTTACCCAAGATATTTAGAAAACAAATTATAAAATTAAATGTTATATCCAGAACAGATTGAAAAGATGAAGAACACAGAAAGAGAATACAGAGACTTTTGGAAATTTTAGAATATATTCTTGATATTTTTAACAAATTATATTGTTTTCCACAACATTTTTCTTATCTCATGACTCCATTGGGTCAGTTTGGCTTCTTTTTATCGTAATATAATTTGGACGACTGACACAATACAAATAAACACCAAGAAACCTCTGCAAATTATTTTTTTTCTTCTCTAATAAAATCTCTTTATTTCCTCAGGGTAAATCTTCACCAAATATCCAATCATAGCACAACTTCCATAAGGCACCTTCTTTACTGTTGTCATTCTTTGTACTCAAAAGGAATTCCTTCCCTGTGGCCCTCCTTCTCAAATTCCTGCTGAGCAGCATCTTATGACCAGCCACAACCAAAAGAGATTTACCCAATTTTCCCAACATTCTTCCTCATGTGCAAGCAGTTCTCTATCTTCCATACTGCCCCACCATCAGTTCTTTCAGATAAGACTGCAGAGTCATGTGCTTATGAGAAAGGCAAGAGATAGGAAACAAAGAAAACAGATCATCCAAATGCTTAAATTCTTTCTTGCTAATTTTTTTTCAAGAGTGATGTGCTTGGAGTTCATTATCAGCTTTAGAACTTGGTAGAAGCAGAAGCAGTAGACAAGAAGCATAAGGAAGCAGGGGAAAGCAACAAGCTGGATGGGGGTATTGAAACACAAGCAGGTTTACAGGGCAGGGGACAGACTCAGGGAGGTCACAACTTGATATCCAATCCTGTTGCTGATGTCTATGCTACAAGCCTCATCACACTAATTTTCTGAAATTTCTCCTCATACAGCATGCAAATACATCCCTGCCAGCTCCCCCCACCTCCTACATTTCTTTCTCTTCTTCACTGAAGAAAGGAAGATGAACATGAAGATAAAGATAAATTAAAACAACAGTTGTTTATTTCTAAGCGATCTGCTTTAAAAGCCACTCATTTTTGCACAGCCCTTCACAGCACACTTGCAACATTCACATGCAGAATACCCTGCATTCAGCATTTAGCTTCTGGAATCAGCTGTGTGACACTCAAAGGGTTTATCATCTCTGTGGCTTTTCGATCCTTCCCAGGATCGAACTTCCCAGTGTGATGCCCTTCTGTACATAAAGGTTAATTAATCAGTACTTATAGTATAATTTGAAAGCTCATGCTGGAAAAAGGCTGCACAAACACCAGTATTATTCCATGGTGAAGGAGACATTTTAAGAATGCATATATGAGAGCATCAAGCAGTGGTGTTACACAGCTTAGCTTCATTAAAAAAATCCACCAAGAAACCATAAAATACAACCATGCCTAGCAAGAAGCATATTACTAAGCATGCTAAAGCATATGCTATACTGGCAAACTAAATTGTTTCTAAACAGACAAAAAATGGCAGAAAGGGGACCTTACACATGAAGTTAGTAACCACTTCTTTTGTGAAGTATGAAACCTTTATACAAACCCCAGACTCTCATTGTACTGCTTAGAAAACCTTTCCCCTTTTTGTAGCATGCATTATAAACCAATCACATCATTTAAATAAAACCATCAACCTTAGAACTTTGTCTTCTGTTAAGCTGGTTTTTTTCTGTATTGCATTATTTAATTAATGTTTTTTTCTGCAAAAAAAAATTTAAAAGTGGAAACGTTACTTAGAATTCAACATCAGCAAAATTTTAAGGTATCCTTTCCCACTAAATGCTGTCATTAAATTGTTTTCATTTTTTAATATATCATGGTACATGAGCATTAAGGTCATCAATAAAGCAGTAATTCTGAGTTTTAATATGCCTTATGTAAAGTCAGAATATAATACCTGTCATAAAGTGTGCTACTTTCACTGGTGTATTGTAAAACAAAACCAAAATAACCACAAATTAGAAAAAATAAAAGAAAAATATAAAAAAATCATTAAAGTGAAAACTTAAAACACACAATAAAGATTTCTAGAGATTCAAAGTTTTACTATTTCTTTTCAAAGAAAACTAAAGCAACCATTTTTTATTTTAATTTTGAGCAATAAATTACTATCTCAGACTTTCGTATGGTTCAAGAGTACTGAGTTTCTGTTACAATCAAACCATCCTGTCACTCTATGCAGAATCTCACACCATGAGAAGGATTTAGGCCTAAGTCTGTGGTTTTAACCAAAAGGACTCACTGATCTCTTTAATGAAATGCTTATTTGACAATTTCTTGAGTATTGTAGGAGGATTACATTAGCTTAGCAGGTCATATGGAAAGGATATGCAGAAATGTCCATGAATAGTGAACTTTGGAGTATTGTTGAATTTTATACAGTTCAAAGATAATTTTTTTAATCACTGGATGAACAATTGATAAATGAACACTGAAGAGGGCATGAGAGGACTGTAAAATAAAATTATAATAATACTTAGAATAATAATAAAAAATTTTATCCTCACTTAAAGAAAACAAAAAAGAAACAAACAAGCTCTCAACATTTCTTCTGTGAGGAACAGTGAGTTGCCTACAGTATTCATGCCTAGGAAGCAGAAATTAATTTTCAGCTGCACCCATTTATCTTCAGCATTTAAAGGGAAGTGGAAGCACTCATTAAATTGAAACCATAGTGGTCTGAATGCCTAAGTATGCTGAGGGGCAGATAAAATCCCCCATTCTGCAAACAGTTGTGCACGAGTAGTGCAAGGCATATGAGCAGTCCCATCAGGCTACGCAGTGGGAACATCTGCAGATGTCAACTCACTGAAGCCTGTGCTGGCGTGGCTTGAACTGCAATGGCCCAAGTCCCTGACCATGTTGAATTAGCCTTCAAAATAAAATTATTCTGAAAGCTATGAGAAAGATTAACAAATTACACTCCATCTACACAATACCATGACATAAGCTGTTTATGCTGATGGTATGCTGATGTTTTCTCCCTCATTTTAAAAGAGGTATTTTAGCAGGCAGTTAAAATACTCTTGCAAGAATTCTCTCACAAAATGTCCAGCCTGTTTTGCCAACGCAGTATCTGTTGCTTCAGCTGTATTCATTATTACTCTAACAAAAATACTGAGGTAGCAAAATTTAAGTCATGTCTGAAGCACAGTATTGTCTCATTCTGTCCGTTTGTTTAGAAACAACAGTGATAAATGATGCATCTGCAGCCCATGTTTCATGTGATATTGCTTAAAGCAGCTCAAATCCCCAAGAGCATTTTTAATTACAGAGCTTCTTGGTCCATACAATAAACACACTTTTTTCCATGAACATTACTCTACAATAAACAGTGACTGTGTTAGCTTTCCTCTAACTTTCCAGGCAACAGAATTGCTACAATTTTTTGAAGATCTCCATCATCTGAGGCAAGGCTTTTAAATATAGCAAGGACAGTGTCCAAGGCGACAGTAATAGCTTTATCTCATGAAGTCATACTGTAACTGCCCAAGATAAAAAGCTCATTTCTCCCATTTTTTGCAAGGGCTCTTTCAAAAAGTTTTTACAGGCAGCTAAAATAGCAAGCAAACATGAAAACACCATGACCCTGTTCCTTCCGTAGCAGCTATAAAAGCATTC
This sequence comes from Astur gentilis, assembly GCF_929443795.1. Classification (NCBI taxonomy): domain Eukaryota; kingdom Metazoa; phylum Chordata; class Aves; order Accipitriformes; family Accipitridae; genus Astur; species Astur gentilis. The sequence continues at coordinate 48,215,665 of NC_064919.1, forward strand.
ACCACTAGAAGCACACACCAGAGGAGCTGTCAGTGGCTGGGCGTAGTGTGTGATATAATTTGTTATACAATGCAAGAATTAATAAATTATTTGTTACTCTAGGAACAGACAGGTGTCTATGTATACCTTGTTACAAGACACTGAAAGTGAAAAAACAAAGGAGTAAGTCACCAACAATATACCCTTATTACCATCCTGCACACTGGAGGCATTTTACCACATCTACCTTATGTCAAAGAGTCTTCCTCAGAACCTGCCGGTTCAAGTTTTCCTCCTTTCCTCATGCATTTTCATTCTATGTACCCAGTTTGGATTAACAACTTGTTAACAGTAAAGGTGTGCACCTAAAAATGCAAGGACTCATGAGCAAGCACCCTTTAAGGAGGGGAATGAAGTTAGGTTTCTGGTGCACGTTCTGTGCTGAATCCCTTTCAAGAGAGGAGTAGCAAGGCTAGAATTTCTTTGGCTTAGAGATTAATTTTTCATGGCTTTGTTGGTTAGATTGAAGGTTATTTGTAGCTGCTTCGACTGTTTGGCAATGACTTTTTGTATACCACTTTGTTAGGCTCTTTAATGCTTTAACAGGAGGTGTGGAGACTCAGGGAATGTGACGAAGGATCAGTACCAAGAAAATAGCTTCTAATGGAGAAAAGTTTATCAGCAAGCATCTGTGCATGAATTCTTCTCCAAGGCAGAATAAAAGTCTGGCAGAAAAGCACAGTTCCTGTGGAGGAAAACAAATCTAGTAAAAAAATCTATCATGTTTAGCTAAGCCCACTATGAACACCATATACTGTGGCCTTAGGAGGAGTTAACAGCTGAATCTGATCCTAAGTAAAAATATTTGCACTTCCTTATGCTTTTATATACTTCACATATTTATTAGTTGCTTCTTCTGAGAGCAAGAGACAGTTGCCAATGAAGGCTAGAATACGCAGTTTCATTAAAATAACTTTGGCCATGTAATTTAGAGGGATCTAAGCTATGGCTGTTCATATACACCATAAAATGTAATTACTTTCTACCAGAATTTAGCATTGCTGTATTGTAACATAGCACCAGTCAGCAACAAAGTTAGAGAAAATATTTTGAATTATACATAAAATTTCCATCTTTCATTAGAAACAATGCAATTTTAAGCCTTTCTCAGCTTTCAGCACCATTTAGGGTGTTTTTAAATAAAAATTAAAACTGACACATTCTTCCACTCACCTTTTACAACTGAGTCTGACTTTTCATGCAAAATGCCAGAAAAACTGCAGAGTGAGAAAAATGTGAGTGACTGAGCATTGAATTTCATAAGTACACTCACTTTATATCTGCGTGTAATAAGCTACAATCAACTGGGGATAGCAGTATTGAGATAAGAAGGCGGAAGAGAATGTATTTTTTTACTAGCACATCCAATGTGTTCATAGATAAATCAGAAGGTTGGCCTGCTTCTAACAGCAACTTAAAAATCATTAACGCAATGACTGCACAGTTCTTTCTGTGTAACATGAACACACCACAACCCCTGGCTCCTTAGTGGGATAACTTAGGCTGCAAACTTAGGTTTACTGCAAGCAGCTATGTATCACTTAATATGTGGGATTTTTATAAAGACTTAGGTACTTATCGCCAGCCTTCAGAACAGAGACTAGCAATATTGCAAACCTAGCAGAACTGTCGGCGCTAAGCTCCACTGCTGCCTTTGTCTTCCGTTTGCCTGACTCTCATGGCCCAAACCAAGATGGAGCAAAGTGACAGTACAGTAGACATAACACATGTTCCTCTGAGTACAGTATAGCCACCTAGCCTAAATGAATATCCTTTAGGAGATTTCTGAGACTAATGGCATGTCAAAAAGAATGCAGGTGAAGTCATGTGTCTACAAAATGTGCCTAAAGGACTGACCATTTTTTCCCAATAGTGTTGCTGTTCTTGTAAGAGGGAGTTACCTCTCACAAGAGCTTTTGCCTTGAAAACTACAGACAGACAGACTTCTGGGGACAGGTACTTTGTCCTGAACCAGCATTTTGCCACAGCACACATGTGCAGGGCTGCTCTTTAGCTCTGCTGTTCAGCGTTTGTGTTGTGTTTCCTGGTCTGTTGGAGTCTTTTTCGGAAGATGAACCGTGAGAGCTACGCTGGCAAACTTTGGAGGACATCAAAAGGCCAATCACATGGCTAAGACAAGGTGTAGTCATGATTCACACCAACATGATTCAGATCATGTATGCAGGTAGCAAAGGACAAGCATATTATTTTTAGAGAATGTCAGAGAAAAGGCATTAACAGCACCATTTTACCAGGACACTAGAGCCTACTAAGGGTTGTCACGGTAAAAACCAAATACATTTATCACAAATCAAAACACAGATTTGGGAAAGCTACCAAGTTTCCTTTTCTTGTAAACAAATTACAACCACTATGGCTCATTTAGGAGCAAAAAGTTTATGTCTGGTTAGGAAATTTAACTTATGTGGAATGAGTAGGAGGCTCCGTCTTGGATCATGAAAAGCAGAGAATCAGCCCTTTCTCTCTACAACTTACAGGTTTTTCTCCTCTTCTTGACTCAACCTAGTCTAGCTGGCCACTGAAAAATCTGTAAGATAGTAGTTTCAGGGAAACATTCATTTCAGCAACAAGTTGAAGATCTGGTTAAAGCTGGTTATTCAAAATTCTCAGTTCTTCTGCCTACATTTCATTTCAGATACTAAAGATGCCTGTGAGTGTCTGGTTTTTCTAGATTTAGTTACACTTCCTATACGTTAAAAATATTTTTCTATTCCTTTTTGTTGTAAAAAAATCCAAAAAACCAGTAACATGTAGGAAATTAATAATTCAGAAGATAAAGAAGTTAACAATGTCCTGCCAACTAGAACTGTAAAAGTAAACAACAGGCAACGGAGTTGTACCCTTTAAAGCTCTTAATAAGATGTAGAAGGATCCTTAATATTGGTTACATATACTGACAGGGAGAAATAACATCTTACATTACTCTGATACAGTAAACATGGCACTAAAGGAGTGTCTAAAGAGAAACTACAACAAACATGACAATATTATTGATTAACAAATACACATCTCTGTAACCTAGGTAGAGAATTAATCTGGGAGGGCTTGAAAATCTCACAGGTATCAGAAAATAAAGGCAGGGTGGGTTTTAAAGCTCCTTGCTACTGTTTTTCTAATAAATTTTATTAAAATGTATACGTTTTGTACACATTGGCATGGTGGCACTGGCTAAAAACTCAAAGGGATTATAGCAAAGTGCAGACATTAAGAGCAATTTAGATTAAAACTATAGGATGAAGGAATGATACTGATGTTTTGCCAGAAATATATCACTAAAAATATTTCATTTTAAGCATTCCCACTACCAAGGTTGTACCACATAAATTAATGACTGCCAAACATTTTTCACTGTTTGAAAGTTCACCTCTAGAAAATATTTACAAAACAGATGATTACAGAATGCCGAGGCTAAAAAAAGAAAGGTTAAAAATAGGAAAAAACAAACTTAGTAGGCAAGACCACCTATTTATGAATGGCCACGGTAGTTCATATATTGTTCCATGTAATCCAGTATCTTCTTTCTGTTAGCAGCACAAGTAGCAGCAGTGGGAGTAACAACAGGGCAGAAGTATACTGTATTTCTCCCTAATGCTGTCCTAGACACTGTTTTCAGCTGAGGGATAGATAACAAAGCAACAAAGCAGCAACTTACATAAAAATTAAGTTAAGAAAGTAAGTAAGAATGGGACATTAACAATAACATCAGCTGGGCACCACATCTCAGCTAGTCACCCTGGTTCTTTCTACGGTCAATGAGGAAAGAAAGGTGTGTTTTCTAGCACAGGAAAAATAGTTTTTTTGAGGATTTCCCCACACATAAATTAGATGCTTGCCACTACCTAGTAGGCAAGTTATGCAAACTCCTGCCCTAAATAGTATTGATAATGCCTATGTACATTTTAAAATCCACAGCTCTCTGTATCTACCTATTATATTGTAATATAATGTTTGTGGAAGACAGTTCTTCTGGGTATAAAGATCAGTAGAAACAAAAAAGACCTGAGACTGAATGCTTTCAGAGACTGTGTTAAGATACATTTACGTCTTTACAAGAAAATTTTAATAAATGTATTCGAGCTTTTTACCCAAAAGTATAATTCACCTGGATTATAGTTTACAGAGGAATTACAAATTATGCCTTAGAAAAAGATAGTTCATATGCTACAAAATTATATTATTAGTAATGACACAGCTTTTATAGGTAACAAAAATATTGTGTTACTTAAGTACTGCTAGCTTTCAGTTTAGCACAAGGAGAGCAGAAAAGCTGCAATAGTGTGTTCTAATTAATCATAAAAGCACCATGAAAATCTGTCTTCTAAATAATATATATTTCTAGTTCACATCACCTTTAGCCTGAACTTTTGAAGTGTAGAAATGCTAGCAATTTTTCAATGGCTCTCTCATCTGTTCCTGTGGCTACCCAGAGCATAGGCTTGATTAGTTTCCACAGATTTGTGCTCTGTGCAGCATTCATTGTTATTCAAAGGGCCAGAAGTCAGAGGGGAAAAAAGACCACATGAAATAAAGCAACTTCTATATACAATTCCTTGCCTTGTCATACCTTGCAAGGAAAGAATGTAATTTATCAGGAAAGAATGTAAATTAGCCTATGAGTACTTGGTTTATTGCCGTATGGTGTCTTCTGCTAACATTTCTCCCAATGGGCTTGTAAGTAAACCCTGATTCTGCATTTCTGAAGCTTGCTGGGATAAGAACCTGTACGAAATGTGACTATTTAAAGACAGCAACAAGCAAGCACATTATGTAGGGGCAGATGGCAAACCGCAATGTTCGAGTGAAATGTACCAGGCAATTAACAAAGGGAAAATAATTCCATACAAAAGGCCTGTAAAGAGGATTTTTATATTTCCCTGTGTTCCTTCCTTCTATGTAACTAACACCAAAATATAACAGAAGTTGCTAATAACATTCAGATTAGCAGCTTGCCATCTATACATGCTTTATAGTCACTTTCTTCTAAACACTGGTCCATCCTTAAATAATAATAATGGGAAAAAAAATCCTTAAATAATACCTCATTGTCTAATTTGGTATATTAACACTCATTGTTTTATTTTAATCCCTTTTGGTAAAGTTCGCCTAATGATGTTTTTTTCCAATTCTCAAAACCCATGCATCAGGATTGCCTCCCACAGTCAGTTTTTCAGAACAGCAGTCTCAGGTGGTGGTTGATTTTGGCACAAGTCTCCTTGCACAGTTCATAATTCAATGTTGTCTCTGGTCTCTTCCTAAACCAGAGAGATGGCAGAGATGTTGATGATGCCTTTAACCATACTGTGCTCTTTCTATACACTGTGCAGAGCCTGCTGGTGTCACCAAATCCCAAAAGTGATATAATCCATTTAAGTTCTTGCATCTGTTTCCAAATAGGCTTGACTTGACCAAAGGCCATGATTGACTTAGTCTGTCTGTTTTCATGTACTAGTATTGTGGTGTCCAGCTGAGCTCTCATTCAGATTTTGGCTTGTAGCACTTTATAGTGCATACAGTATCAAGCACAGATGACCAGTCTGTGCTTTGAAGTATGTCAAAGGACCTGCTTGGTAAAATGCTGTGGGTTGTTTTTTTGGTTGTTTGTTGTTTTTTTTTTTTCCTTAACAAAGGCCTCTCTCATTGGATGTTTTATCCCAGTCTGAACCAGAGTTAGTCTCTCACCAGACATTCAGCTTAGCCTTCAGAAATTTTTGACTGCCCTCTTAGACATAAGTACTTTGATCCACTCTGTCTCCATTTTTTAACCTCACTTATATTCAGAAGCTTATTGTTCAGATTGTTATACAAATTTGCTTTATTAGACACAAATTCCTGAAGTATTTATAATGCCATTTCACTTACCCTTCTTACTTTGAACTGAAAACCCGCCTAAGCACAAAAGCATCAGAACCAGCTGTTGACTACTGCCACTAAGACCATTTTCCTGCAGAGTAAAAGATCCCAGCACCCAATGCCATGACATTTTGGGGAGACTTCCAAATTAGATGAAGGTTTTAAACTGTACCCATCTTTCACTCAGGGCATTCTTCCATTTCATTTTGGACTTGACAGCATGTGTTATTCAGACCTTTGAAAACCAGCCGGGTGGGTCTCTAAATGCAACAAGTGGACCAGCAAGAAGGAAAAACATGGTACTATGCTAAATAGGTGCTGAAGTAGCACCAGTGCCTCCAAAAACATGTCAGCCTTTTTTTTCTATTCCACCTGGGTGCCAGGCACCTTTACTGAGATGTGTGGCTCCCACACAGAAGTCTTCTCTGTACTTCCTTATTCTATCCCTTTACTTCTTACCCTGGTATTCTCTGGCAGAGTAGAGGAAAGCATAGTTCCTAAATTCTCTTTGAAAACACCCTGGAAAACAGGGATGCAACCAATAAGCAGCCCTCATATCACATATCACTAAGCTCGTCTTCTTTTGATAAGATTTAAACTGTTTTCTATCTTCTAAAAATCATTACGCATACTGTTCCTACGACAACCGACCCAGATTCCTAATGAGCTTCCCTTGATACTACTACTACTTCTACTACACGAATGAATAATAATTTCCTGTGGGTAGATTTCCTGTGTCTGTGCTCTAATTCAAAGCTTGACCTGTCTGTCCTGGATTACATGCAGTGTGTCAGGAGCTTCCAGCTTTATGGAGTTTTCTTCCAGCCGAACCATTTCTCCCTCACTGGTTTGGAAATGGATTGGCAGCTCAGAGATGCTGCAGCAGCATGGAAAGCAGCCAGATGACAGCCATGAGCAGGTGTCATTCAGGTTTGAAATGAAAATGAATTCTAGTCGTGTGATCAAACATTTATGGATCTTAAGGGAAAATCAATATCTCCATGAGTGAAAGTTCCTGCTGCCTGCATGACGACTGCTTTAAAGGTCTTGTGCACTACTGGGAAAGATATGATTTCACTCTTTTATTTTGGTCTTGTATTTCACGTAAGAACATGCAGTAACTTTGAAGAGTTTGAGCTCCAATGTGATAACACAAATCCACACACTGTTCTATATAAAGTCCTTTAATCTCTCCTGATAAACTTGTTTAATCTCCCCTTATTCAATGATAACAGAATTGAAACTTCAATACGTATACTTGTCTGAGAAAGACTGTTTGGTTGCTGGGTTGTTTTCTTTTTTGGGGGGTGAAAGAGGCATAAAACATAAGCAAGACTTTTTTAGAAATAAATTCAAATTAACCAGGAGAAATGTGATGAGGTTTAAAAATGTAAAAACTCACTAATTTTCAAGTGGACACTTGGACAGTGAATTACATCAAAGTATGGGTAGTCTCACAAGGAAGTTAATAAAAACATGGTTAGCCTAGATGACCTAGTGTTGTACCTTTTATCCTGCTTCTAAAGCCTGTGATGGTACGCTGAGCTTTTTTCCTATGAGACATTTATTAAACTTCATGAATCTCTTACAATGTCTCTCAAGTGTTTGCTGCAACACCACTGAGGTGGTTGGTCCCAAGAATGAGGTCTGTGCAGCCCTCAAAAAACTCCAGATATTTTCCACGTGCTTTATTGGTTTGTTTTTTGTGGTTGGTTTTTTTTTTTTTTAAATGATTGGTTTTGTATGATACATCTATGAACATGCCTTTTTCCTTCTTTAGGGGCTTCATGGCGAATGCATGTGAGTTTTGGTATTTGCTGCACAGTTAGCAAGTTCCACTTTCCTAATTTAATCAACTACTTTGCAGCAATCTATATTCATTCCTGAATCCTGAATTACTTCAGAGATTATAACATGTTAATTTATGACTGGCACACAAATCAAAGCACCCAATAAAAATTTAGAAGTGAAATCCCTAGAATTAATTCACTATTTTTTACATCTATATGGTCTTAAGCAGTGCCATTATCTAAAACTAATCTATGCTTTTCTCAAAGCTTAGATTACACTTTTCTCAGGTCCCTCTAGAAATATTTTTGACGTATGTTACTCTATAGTGCAACCTGGATTCCATATTTCAGTATATTTCACAACCTATGCTGTTTTCCCATCATCACTACTGTCATAGTCACAGTGCTTTGTGGACACAGTTACAGTATGAAAAGTTAATGAAAAAATGCCATTGTTTCAAATATGTGTTCCTTTAAAGACTCTCATATTAAACCTTCTTGTTTGTAAATAAAAAGATGATTTTTCTGAAAACCTAGGCAGTAACTTCAAAAAAAAAAATAAAAATCCAGGATTTTTTTCTCTTATTTGGCCTCACACAATCACAATTTTTTCCAAGTCTACCTTAAATATTGGTTAAGGGCTTTCTTCCATTACCACACCAACTCTACAGAAATAAAAGGTGCTGAGAATAATTTTGGTCAGAAAACAGATACACTGTTAGTAGTTATTTTATTAGAAACATATGTCAAGTTACAAACAGAAAGTTCAAAAGATCTGCCACATTGAAATACAACTCCAACAAGAACTCAGAAAGGGAAACCTCTGAAAAATGGTGGTTTTGCCAATCCTTACGAAAGCAGCATATGACCCATCAGTCACTGAAAACTAGGAGTGTCCAAATAACTGCAGAGCACTACCTGTATACTTGTAATTGCTTGATAAATCACAAACACATCATCTTGGAGTGCTATTCATATTCCATTGCAATTTAGCATGAAATTAAATCAGTTTACTTAATACTAACAAGGAATATTTGAAGAATTTTTTGCTGCCTCTGCTTCATTCTGTACTCTGCAAATCTGAAATAACTTTCTCTACTGTATAAACCAAAAAGGAATTGCCTTCTGGCTGCTGGCAGGGCTTTCCATCTGTGGAAGACCATCCAGTGCAAGCTAAACTCTGTTCTGGTTTAGCTGGCAATGAACTTGCCTCTTGGGTCATACTGGATTATTTTACCCTTTCCATCACTACTCTGGATTAAGCTAGTCTCAGTAGTTCTCTACCACTTCCACGACATTTGCATGCACTATTTCAGAAGCATGACAACAATTTCATTGCACTCAAGATATACTCATGAACACCCATCAGTGATTCCAGTTCTTCAACAACTTTTATGCAAGTATAAATTAAACTAGCATCATCACAAAGAAATCTGATTTCAGCAGTAGCGTTTTAGTATGAGGCACCACAACATCCAGACTTCTCTAGGTGTGCGGTAGTTCCCCATGCTCTCCATTCACATCACCTTAACCTGAAAATCCATGTGTTACTTACTTGAAAGATTTTTCTTGTTGTTAAACTCTGAACAGTACCTTAATAATACTTCCATCCTAGTGCTGTTTTTGAGAAATCTAGGCAAAGAACACTTTAAAAGCCGATTTTTTTACAAGACCTCTGAATAATAGATTATTACGAGGTGAAGGAGAGATTATTTATCTTATATAGTCTAAGCCAACTCCAAATAGGTTTTTACCTGAGATGCTCCAAGTGCTTAGGACTTGGTTCTTCATGCTTAAAGTAAGAGTGTCTCTTACATGGGAAAGAGTAGTTACTTTTTTTTATAGCTATCTTCAAACCTTGTCTTAGCTGGGTCCTTATCAAACTGAGAATAATTCCTTCTGGGTGACAGGATGGTATTAACACCGAGTATTTTGAAAACACTTGAATCTGACTGATGCTAGTATAGCCTCAGATCAGATGTGTTTTCCTGGAAAACAGGTAATAATATTCATTTAACATGTCCACTTAACCTGCATGCATCAGGTATATCCCCAAGCTTTGTTAAGTTAAGCTCAAAATTATATAAATATCATTTGCAATTACTGAAAGCTTCTGTCTGACTTCATGTCTACTAGAAGTGCATCCTTTTCCACAGTGACCTGGTTCACTGTGAAGCTAGTGACATGCTTAGTCTGAGTTGATAAAAAGAAACATCTTTCACACATCCCTAGCACTTGGGGGGTTGTTTTCGACACTTGAGAAAGACATTTGCTACTTACGCACAGTAGCCTTTTCTACTTCAGCTTGAGAAAAACATTACCTTCTGTCAATGTAAATGTAGCAAGAATAAGTACTTGAACAGGAGGCCTCGGGAAACACTGTTAATTAAAGCAGTATGTTAAAAAATTAGTAGCACAATATCAATGTCTGCTAAAACAGAAAACAAGAGTTTGTGAACACTATTTGCCCTTTTGGTTCTGGAGTTCATTTACAGCCTGATTTTCAGCTGCAACCTCACATCCAGGCTTTAAAGCATGAGAAGCTGCAGCTGTATATTCAGCATATTTGAAAATACGGCTGCAAGCAGCTTCCTCATGCTCAGTTTATTTGCTCTGAAATCCAGGGCTGCTCCTCCTGCTACTGCTCTTACTTCTTTTGAACAAATGCAGTTTAAGGACAAACTTCTAGGAATACATTAATTATATATTTCTTGGATGAGTTTAGTAATTGAACTTAAGAGCAATCTTGACATAAAATTCTTGGAAAGGTCTCTCAAAATTCCAACCTGTGCATGCCTAACTGCTTTTTCCTGGTTTATGTTTTTAGTTTAGGCTGAAAAAACAACAGAGTAAATCCATTTCAAATTATGTTATTCAGAAAATATTACATAGTTTAAAAAAAAAAAAAATCCTTAGGGCAAACCAATAGGCATCTTCCCCCCCCCCCCCCCCCCCATCATTTATCAATATTTACTCTCAATATTTGTTTTTTGGCAAAATAAAATATAACCAGCTAAACTTCTGAAGCAAAAAGCATTATCTGGTTGTCACCTCCTCTAGGTGTGAGGTGGGATGGAGTGAGTATGAGACATAGGAGCAGCCTGAATTAAAATTTCGTGGGAGAGCAATAACAAAAGGAGGGAGAGATACATGTAATTTATTTTTTTTTCTCAAACCTATGCATATCCTAGATTTTGCATACTTCTTAAACACCTGCTGACTAGTTGTTTCTTGGTAGTGAAAATTGCTTACAAAAGTTGATGCATTTTATTTTTCTTTGATTTGAAAAAAGCAGGTTAGGAAAGTGGACATGTTAAACAAAATGTTTTTGCATCTTAAGACACATTATTTCCACTTTTTTTTAATTCACACCTTTTATGTGGAAGAATACAAAGGAAGGTGGATAGTGCACAGCATAAAATTAATTTAAAATTCTGTATTTATCCTTTAATCTCTTATTACTCATTATCACACTATTCAAGAGTCAACCTGTGAGCCACTGGACAAAGGATTTATTACTCAAAATACTGTAGCTATATAAGAGGGTCACTGCAATCTATCCAATGAAGTTGTACATCAACACTGAGAAGTATTTTAAGGGGCTGAAAGTACCAGTAACAATCATTCACCATAAATGCATCATTCAGTCAACGTGAAAACTGTGGGATATCTTACGTCTGTTAAAGTATCCCATTAAATATATCCATTAATACTGTATTTCAATGGCTAGCTAAAATAAAAGTTGTACTATGGGCTATCAGGAGCCAGACCCCCCTCCCAAAAAAAATCCACTAAAATGAAACACAAAGAAAAGCCCATTTGGATTCCATATCAAGACAGGATCAAAACATTTTAGTATTTTCATCAAAATTATTGAAAAGATATTTACTTCAGTCTTTCATATACCAGCTGATTGTCCCTTGTCTATCTATCTAGTTATTGTGATTTTCTTCTTCCCTTAACTCCTGTGATTATCTCCGTTTGGAGTGTTTCCTCTTTGGTTAATTGTGAAATATTCATCAAGCCAGTAAAAGGCTGATACTAGACTATCATTATACTCTGTTGACCAGACCAGCAATCTGCAAAGCTGAAAATGCAGTCTCAAAATCCTGCAGTAAATCAGGCAAAACAGAAACATCGGCTTGATCTCCTGCATCTACAGTGAACACTTCAGCCATTAGCTGACTATTGACGGCTCTGGGGTTTCAGATCTCTACTTTTCCTTTGACTAAAGCAGCCATTTATGAAAAACGTTTTCTTGAACCTAGTGTAGTCAAACCAAGACTCAGTCTTGGTTTAAATGAATTGAAAATTTTCAGTCTGCCCAAAGGATATTTCATCAAAAAATTCCAAACCTACTTTATTGCTGTAGAGATATCTACTGAAATAATAATGATAACTAAACAGTTCTATGGTTTTCATTCTTGCTGGAATAAGTATCTGATTAGATGAGAAGGATTACCTTAAGTCTCAGACTTTAAACTGCAATTTGAATGTGTAAACACAGCTCTCTGATATGTCTCCATGACTTACAATGGAAATGACAATACGCAGACGTTACTATGTATTTTTTTAAACATTAAAAATAGGAAGCTCCAAAGGCTCTCCTAGGAGGACTGTAAATACAGGGCAACTTTGCTATAATGCAAAGAATATTACTCAGGGATCAGAAAGAAGGGAAACATAATGGTCAGAAATAACAGAAGACTAAAATACAGAGAGGTTTCATTAGCAAAGAAAAGCTTTTAGCATATGAAAAACTTGTCAAGACAGTAAAAATCTCTGCTGCTTTCTACATTATCCATAACCCACTAAGAGGGAGACCTGTTTGACTTGAATCTGTATCAGACAGGTAATTTACAAAATGCCTCCCTTATAATAGAGTCACTGGTAAAGCTACATCATGAGCAACTGAATTTAAAAGTTGAGCCTATTCTTACTGTGCCCAGTATTTTAGCCTTACGTAGTCCTTCATCAGAGTCATTGTCCCTTCCCTTTCTTAGAGAAAACATAGCTGAACACATATGAGAAAACCAAACCTAAAAATAAAGCAAACTGAGGAATTTCACATCTTATACTAATGAAGGGCAGGCATCCTTCATAACTACTGGCAGAGGGGTCATACCTGAAGAAGTTCCTTGAATTAAAAAAATATTTCAGAACAACTCTACAACCAAGAACAACAAGTCCTAAGTGAACTGGCAATTTCAAACATTCAGCACCTTTATTCCCTGTTATTTTATTCTTTTTTAACAGCTTTTAATTTCTTTACCACTTTCATTTGGAAAGTCTAACCAATTTGTAGGCTTTTCAGAGTCCTACTAGAAGAGCAAAAGGCAAATAACTTCAAGCATGTTACAGTATTGTTTCCTGTCTTCCTTGCTATTTCCACTACAGTGTCCTCTAACCTCTTCACCTCTCCGTCATTACAGCTCACTTTTGCCCTCTCCTTTGGACCCCTCACTGTCTCAAAACACTCAAGCACCTTCAGTCAAATTTTCTGATCATAGGAGTATAGGTGGCAGATTTTAAAACCCCAAACAAGGAATACAACATATTTTCTTTGGGTTTTGACAGTCTTTGCATAGAGCAGAAGAGACATGAGAAGCTTCATAGCATCTTGAGGGAGCTTTCAAGAGCAGACAGCAATAATCTGTAAATGAAACATTGCATATATTCTTTAATAAAGGATAAAGAATTTGGGACTGGAAAGTCTCTAGCATAGAACATTACAAGCAATCTTACGCAGCAGTGGGGTTGAGAGTTTCAGACTTCTGCTTCCCTAAACCTATACACCTCCCTAAAAATAGCCATGCTGACTCACACTATTTAGCCCAACATTCTTTTCTCATTGGGAGATTTGGAGACCCCAGGAAGAGTCAGCATTTACAGGCTTTCCCATAAGTATCTTTCCATGCTCTATTTGCTGTTGAGTTCAGCAGTCTTCTGAGCTGGAGATTATTTAACATGCCCTCTTTAAATATTTTATTCCACTATTCTGTCTCATCTCTCCTTGACTCTATGGAAATTTCTAGCCAACACATCCTTTGCCAAAGACACCACCACACCCACTGTCCACCACAAGTCAGTCTGGAACTTGGGAGCTTGAAGTTTGGCTTCCACAACTTCATTTGCTTCAGTTACCTCCAGCTCAAGACTAGCTTTGCCTTTCTCACACCAATAAGCCTTTCAGACCCTGGCACCCTCCCATCCCCTAGTAGTACCTTAAACACAGCATAACATCGTTACGCTCATGACAGCACCACCTCTTCCACAGTGAGGGGGTTAACCACTTCCATCCATGCCCAAAAAACTAAGGTTCAAAAGTCTAAATCTGCTCAGTTTTGCTTCAGAATGATCTTTTTAGGAAGAAATATGTCTGCCAATATTTTACTTCTTACTAGCTTCTTTTTTTCTTTTTTTTTTTTTTACAGAGCCCACTAACTTATCTGTTTAAAGTAATAATTTTTTCCTGATCTTTTACACTTATGATACCATTTCTCAGATCATATCACAACCTTTATGGGAGCTGAGATTTTATACAATATGGGGTAAAATTGAAAGAAATCTATACTATTTTTTTACCTGTTAGCTGCACCTGATATGAAAAGTTAGAATATGAATGCAACACATGTACTTTTTTACAACCTATATATCAGCTTTGCACTCAGGAATGATAAAAGATTTTTATGTGACAGCAAAAATATAGTCTACATAATATACATTATTCTCAGTAGATATAGCAAAATATATTTAGTAAAAACGGGGTTCAATGTTACTATTAAACCCTTCAGAGAAACTCTCAGGTTTGAGAAACAAGTAAAATGCCACAGAAATGCGTTTCTGAGTCTCAAAAGAAATTAAAGAGGAAGTACTAGTACTTTGAATGTCTAGTGGGAGGGTAGATTATCTCTACCATAGTGAACCCTTCCGCTTCTTGTGTGCTGGTCACCTCACAGGAAATCAGTGCCTAGTGCATAAACTTACCACACTTTGATCTGTTGATCTGCCTCAATCAAGACACTAGACTTCATTCCCCATTCAATAATTTTTTGGATAGTTTTTTTCTTCTATGCTGCCTTCCAAAAATGGATGCATCTTCTCCCTAACAACTCTAAAGCTTTTTTATTGCAATCTTGAAATAACTCCTTACAGCTCTCCTCTTCCATGGTACCTGATCTAACTGTGGTTGACCCATTAATACTTCAGGTTTCCCTTTTTCCAAGAAATGATTTTTTCTTTTTTTTTCAACGTCACTTTATTATTTCACTCATTCACTTCATATTTTCACTCATTATTATAACTTCAATACATTTCACTTCAATTTCTGGAGTTTTGGGTGGGGCAGGGTGTGGCAGTGTGCTCTCCTCACCCCCCAAAAACCTGACCTGTATTTCCCATAATCCTGATCAAGCGATAACCACCAGTGGTGATTATAATAGATGTGTTTGGTCATGATGGCTGCACCTGGCTCAAAGTGGATTCAGGGGAGATAGATGACAATAAAATAGCCAAGGGCAAATTTGAACAACACACCCACCTAACCATAGTGCTGGTCAATGCAAGCCAAATTTGGAAGAAACTAAGAAAGTATATAAATACGACTGTAAGTTAATTATCTTACTCCATAAATAGTCAACAGCCCAGGGCCCATTGACCTCTCCTGCATGACAGCAGGCTGCATGCCAGGATCTCCTCTCGAGTAGGGACACCTCTCAAGGTTACTCCTCAAGGTTGAGAGAATCTTTATCGCGTCAGATACTCAGTAAGTGAATTGGAAATAAGCACACCGAAACGTTGAAATCTTAGCTAAGTGATATCAAGGATCGATTGTGCATATATAATCCTTCAGGCATAAACAGTTGACCAAGTCTGGAACTGAGTCTGGATCCAGGCGCACCTAGACTCCTCTCTGACAAGGGGGTCCATTCTGATGCTTGTGACTCAACCGGAGGGTCTCCCTGACAGTTTTCTCTGACCCTGTCCTCTATGCAGTAAATTATCAAGTGTACCTTGCCATCAAATCTTGTTAAATCACTGTTGCATTTATTATCAAGCTTTGTCAAATTGCTTTTTTGTATCAATAAACATACTGCTACTTCTTTCTTACAAGTGAAGTGCATCACTCCATCCATGACAGAAGGTAGAAATAACAACCTGTTGGAATGTATTTGAATGGCTAATATCAAGATCTGTGGAGGATGATTTTAGGCATAACTTAATACAAACACAAGAAACTAAGAGCAGGAAGGTAGGAAAGGTCATACTGAAATAAAGCTAAAAAAAAAAAAAAAAAAAAAAAAGAAAAGAAATAGAAAGAAAACCAAAGAAGTGGGGAAGAAAGTCAGGAAATGCAAAAAGAAAGAAGCAAAACAAGGCATAACACCAAAGCCCCCATTCCCATATATTGTTAATTCTCCTATCAAGTCTGCTTGCCTGCCAGGAAGACTAAATCCCATTGTGGTCCAGAAGACAGGGCACAATTAATCTTTGCACTCTCAGAGCTCACTGCAGAGAGGAAAGCTCATAGTCCTGGTTTAGTTTTCTACGTCAGCACTGCATTAAAGCCCATCCTTCCTGCCATACAGAATTGGTCACTGTAGCGGAGAAGAACAATTCATTAGAGATGGAAAGAGCCAGTTATGTACAATCCAAATAAGTTTGAGATTGCTAGCAAAATTGATTCATAATGAGTCACTAAACTTTGAAACTCAAATTCATATATAAACGAAAGTGGGGGAAAATTAATAGAGAAAAAAAAGATATTTTGTTTTCAGCATAAAGATCAATAACAAGATTTAGTACTGCTTCATTTAAGACAAGAGGATGGATAACAGCAGTTCTAATTGCAAAACTGCAGCTTTCAGTGCAGTATTTTCTTACTTACTTAAAACATTATACTGTAATCACTTGTGGTAACAACCCATGGGTATGTGGATCAAAAGGATTACAAAAGTTCATCTTAAGTTTACAATAAGGACAATTATCCATGAAATGTACTCCTCAAAAAAAGGTAGCTTTGCACTGATCTGAAGAGGGAATCCAGCCACACCATGATTTTTTGGATCTCTGAAAACTCTCCAGAGTATCAAGAACACATTTTCTAGCTCAAAGTATTATTGTACATCAGGAGAAAGACAGGTGAACAGTCTAATTGTATCCATCCAAATAACAGGGAGACAAGAATATTGTTCCAATTCTTGCTTAGGAGATTCTCAGTTCTTCTCCACTATCACAGACTTTTTTCTAGTAAGCTGCTTGTATTTATTTCACCTTTTATTTAATTTGCAAATAGAATACAAAAGTGACCTGAAATGTTCTGACTATCCTGGTGACAGTGATACTTGGGGAATACATACAGATGCTCACACCACATTCATCCCATGCTCAGCTTTTCCTTAGACTAAGCATCACTTTATTTTGAGACTACCAAGTTCCTTCACTCAGTGGTCTGTCATTCAAAATTTATTTGTAGAGTGCCACAAACATCCTGCTGGCACAAAAGCAAACACCTACCAAGTGGAAACGCGTGGCTGGCTGTGAATGCAATCTTTGTCTCCAGTAATTCTCTTAGAAACGTGAAGCAAATGATTTCCTAAGCTTATCCCAAAATGGGGTACATCTGTCATTCAGCTGAATGTATAATAAAGGAGTAGGTATCTACCCACTAAAATCCTGACATAGTTTCTTGATTCATGACAGAAACTCTGTAGAGCAAAGTTCAGTGTACCATGTTTCTGTGAAGACTGTAAATGGGATACATCTCTGCATTGCATCATTTCCCTTCTTCCACTGAAAAAGATGTACATCTCATATAGCACTATTAAGTCAGTAAAGTACCATTAAATCAGAACCTTAATACCCCAAAATATGATCACTGGACAGGGTCACTGTATCACACTAGTCCTATGTTATTTTAGGAGTTGAGAGAGAAATGTGTTTAAGGACTATACAGAGATCACGCTGGGGAAATCAGGCTTTACTGATGTGCTCTACCTAAAGTCTGAGTTGAAATTAATTCTATTATAAAAAAGCTTCTCTACAGTACTTCCTATATTTTCTCAGTTTTCTCCTAGATAACTAATATTGCCCTAGTGTTCTAGCTGGAAAGAGAATAAAAATAATTTTATAATGACTAGCAGAACAATATGAAAAATGAATTTAATTTATGTGATGTAAAAGGGATGGTTTGGGTGTTTGTTTTTCTTTTTTTAACTCCACAGCCTTTTCTCACTCACACCACCAGTACCTTAATCTCCAATAAAAGTTCAGAACAGCATGCCATCAGAAGGATCCAGAGAGTGCTAGAAAAGCATGAGTGTGATTTTTTTTAACAGTAATTTATAAAACATTAATAGCCTACTCAGCATCATCTCATTCCCGCAATAGACACAAGCATCAAATATATTACTGCAAAAAGAAAAACAGAAAGACAAATCACGATGCACTGTCAGACACAGTTATGAAGAATCTTAAAATACTTTGAGAGATGTTTCCCTGTTCACCTAGCCCGTAGTAACATGCCCATTTTTTCCACACGTAAGCAGCATGAAATTAATATGAATTGTATGTTTCTTTAACAAAGTGCTTTATGATAGCTATAGAGCAGTTCAGGTTGGCAAGAAGTGTAGCAATAGGAAAGATAAGAAATTCAGTATTTTGTATAGGAGCTTGAATCCCAAAATCTTTCAAACCACTTCCACATTTCCGCTTTCCTGATTACCACCAACAGAAAAATCCTGATATCATATCATACTTGGAATAACCTTGACAATAATTTGCCATATGAGAACACTAATGAATTTCAAGTTGAGAACAATCAATATGTGTTAAACATACACACTACACAGAAACAGTATTCATTTAGCATTTCAGTCACCAATACTTTGCATCAGTAAATTCAATTCTAAGATCTCACAATGTATCAATTTCTTAGGGTTGAATTGCATAACTGTTCTGAAAAGAAAATCTTAGTGGCAACTGAAAAAGAATTAACAAATTTCAGTAGCTAAAGGAAACATAAAACTTATGACTACAATACAGATGCTTATATAAATCCAGCTTAATGCAAGGTGTTGGAGGTATGCAAAGAGTTTGTGCTTTTAGAAAACTTAGGCAAATTCTCCTTAGTTCATCTTTTAGTAACCAGAAACTCAACGCATTATGCACAAGGAGACAAATTTCCACATGCAAAATATTTGGAGAAGGGTGGAATATTTTTTTTTTTTTTTCCTTAATAAAAATAGTTTCCAGTATCTTTAGAGTGAAAAGTTGCAGTAAATATTCTTTAAAAAATGCAAAAGTAAAAGCATGAGCCAAAACAGATAATGAGTTCATTAAGCTAGCCACAGCCCTTAAGTATTTATGAAACTTGAGGAGAAGCATGAGTTTATTTTTAAAAAAAATGCTTTCCTGTAGTTTGGAATTGCTAATAGGATGATTCTGTCATTCTTGTGCATAAATAAATAATGGGGGTAGATTACTTTAGCCACTGAAAAGGGCCAGGAAAATGCAGTTTTCTCAGCAAATGCAGTAGCAAATTTAACAACTAAGTTGAATAGTTTCATGCAACCTAGACACATCCATTACAATTTTACATTTCCCATAAGTTATCTGTTGTACTTTTCTTCAGCCCTGATCTCCTCTAAGGTTCAGAAAATAAAAATGAAAATAAAATCAGAACCTTTCTGAAAATAAAATCAGAATCGCAAGTGTCTTTCTACCCTTAATTGCACATCAAAACATCACTTAGAAACCCTTTACATATTGGCTCAACTCCCAAAATTTGACACCTGCAAGTCTGAACAATTTTGGATCTGTACTACAGCAAAAACTTGTCCATAAATATTTATGAACAACATGACAACCATGCACAAGATATGCATTATTAAAATAAATGCCCTGTACAATCCTAATGATAGAGATCCAGAAAACTAATACAGAAGGGAATATCTGAGTAGCTTAAAGATGTCTCACATTGCAATAGTATCCATTCAAACTCAAATTCTTACACTATCCATATTGTTTCTTCTAAACAAATGGTACTGAAATCACTGAGGATTATCTTTTGTTTAGCTTAGAATTCATCTCCACCCACATAGTTTTAAAAAATGCATTCAGGCTGGCTTTCTAAAAAAGGAGTATTTTTATTGCCTTGTAAAATTATATTTTCTATCCATGAAAGCATAAGACGTCTTGAGTAACAGTATCTGTAAAGGCAATTGTTCCAGCTAAAAGTGTGTCTACAGGTGCTTGACTATTGCTCTACAAACTCTTTCACCACTTCTCTGCTCTGTGGGTTGATGTGGGTTTTCATGCCACGCAAGACACCTGACTATCCTCCCAGTGTTGAATGTGAATGTGATACTCACAGCAGAAGTAGTGCTCAGCCTCTCTCAGTACATAGCAGGGTCTGGTCCTACTGCATCATCGGTACGGTGGCTTTCCTCAACACAAACCTATTCCTTATGAACTGCCATACAAACATGAGAAGTAAACAAGTCATGCCAGTGAATAAACGTCTTGGCTAATAAAGTTGAATCCCATCTAGAGGGAAAAGTGGGCAATGATAGTCAGTTTAAGTGCAACTAAATGAAATCAACGAGCATTGCACAAATACCTTGCTGTGCAGATAGACTTATACTGGGTCTATAAATGTCAGAAAGGGTCATTCAATTCAATTTCCTGTGTGGATAAACAGCAGCACTTTCCTGAATGGATCGGCGCTGTGTGAAAATCCATATATGACAAAACCCATCTAGTTCTGATTGAAAAATTGCCAGCAAACTGTAGCTTCTAGCAACTCCTATCTTTTGCAATGGACAGTACTGTGGTTGTTGCAGCAATGTTCTTTTTTTAGATTAAAACTTGCTGTCTTCCATCCATGACTCCTGGTGTTCTTGCCTGTTAGAATATAATGTCATCTTACCAAGCGTGTGCTGACACTGATCAAATCACCTCCTAACTTACCTCTTTGAGGAGTGGCTGGATTGAGCTTTCTGACATGACTGCGTGGTATAGCATCTCTCTGGTCTTTAATGTCATTCTATATTCTAGCATGGGGGGGGGGGGGGGGAAGTCCTCCACAAGAAACAATACCTATTTTTGACATGTTATTTTAGTTCTTAGTTGAGTTGGTACAGTGTTTACATGCATATATCACTCTTACAACATTAGTTCTTGCTCCTCTATTTTTAACTGCATTATAAATGCATAAAACCTGCACTGCAGTTAAATTAAGGAATCAGAAAGCTAAGTGCTCAATGGAAACAGACATTTCCCCAACCTCATGAGAGCAACTATTCAAAACAGTCTGTATGAAGTAAATTCTGTCACTGGTTTTGAAAGCATTTACCCACGAATCCTGACAGTTGCCAATACTGAAGCAAAACTTCAGCACACATCCTTGAAGCATCATACAAACATCACCTTTTCAGTATTACAACAAAATGTATTTATGTGGCAAAAAAGTCTATACATGTCAGGAACGCATCAGATATATGAAATTCCTAAAAAGAAGGCAGCCAGTGCTTGCAAAAGAATCCTGTAAAAAAACAACCAGCTCAAGGCACCTGTAAGGTTCACTGCAGAACTGGAAGGTGCACTAAAGCCAGGTCTTACATATTGAGCTAAAAACTCTTTGGAAGAGAGATTGTGCTTTTCTGACCCTAAGCACTGTCACACAAAGCCTTTCAATACGTGACAGTCATTAGTATAAAGTAACAATGCTGACCCAGGCTGCTTAGCTTACACTTTTAGGCCCCGGTCCTAAAAACATAAATGCGGTCAGACAATGTGTGCATCTAAGAAAGCCTTTTGATTTCAGAGAGGAAACACCTTTCTGCAAACAGGCACTCTGTTAATGGCCAGCAAGCTTAAGACTCCTATAGCTTTACTTATGCAGATTTTGTGTAAAGATGCTTTCAGTGAATTTAAAACAGAATAAGTCATTAAACAGAGGAAGTCTACAAATGTAGTAAAAGAATTGCCTAGCAAGATACTCATCTGAGTATGTTTCAATGTCCTTCTCTTTAAAAAGACCTTCTGATATATGGAGTACAACCTAGTTGAATGAATAAACTGCAATCAGTTTCTCAGTGTGGCTTGTTTGGGTTATTTTACCATCATGTTGTCGCTTAATATTTAAGTCATAGTAGACATGAAAGACTAATGCAAATGATACACTTTCCTCTCTGCATATTTTAAAGAGAAACTTAATTCCCTAGTTTCTCAATTATTAGTTAGCAGATAAAGATCATGGATTTTTTTCCTCTGAAAGTCAGTAGAAAACAATAAGTAATCATTCTCACATAACTTACATTACAGCAATAGTTGGATCTTTGTATATCACAGATACTATTAAAACTCTGGCAGAACTGTTTTTATGTGTCCTATTTGTTTAGCAAAAGTATTTTTGGTTCTGTTTTAACATGACAGCACCTGTCAGTTACAACTGATATGAAGAAACACTTCAAGGTTATAACAGCAAACATGTTTGAACATGATAAAATAAAATTTGATGGAATACATTCATGGTGTCTTGTTATGAATTAGTGCTTGAGAACATGGCAGAACAGTAAAGGCTGCTTGAAAGCTCCCTACCTCCACTGCTTTCTAGAGTATAATTCAGTATGGCAACACACTGGGTTCACAAAGACACTGATTTGCTGCAGTCCTGTGTGAGGTCACATCAAACAGCATGATAATAAGTGAAAGCAGGGACTACACATAAAAAGTTACTGCAATAAAGCTATTTTTCTGACCTTTAAACATCACGTCTTACACAATGGGTTGAGCCATATTTCTTTCCTTTTCCTTTTTTTCATATGGAACTCTTAATTAACTTCTCTTAATGAAAACTGAAGTGTTCATTTTTATTTATAAACTTCCTATGATTCATCCTTTCCATTGTCAGATTGTATTAAAAATCCTTATGCTTCCTAATCCTGCAAAGTGGATGGGAATTCCGTTTACCTAAAGGTTTCCTGAAGGAGTAAGAGTATGCTTTACATCCTTAAAATTTCCTTAAAACCCTTAGAGAGCAGGAGAGTTCAGGAAGGCTAAGCCCATCTTTTAAAGCCCCAGATTTTAAATATAGCTGGTCTTTTTCCTCACATATGACTTCTGTATTTCTTTTTATGGCAAACTAGTATAGCAGTTGCAGAATAGCTGGGGGGGGGGGGGGGGGGGGGGGAAGTGTATGTACACCAGGAAATGGACTTTCACAGTCAATTCAAATATGGAGTAAGGTCAATTCACTGACTGAAAGCTCTGTCTCAACAAAAGTGTTATTTTTCCATTGTGCTTAATAGTTTTTTTACTAGCTAGTAAAAATAAAGCAGAACAGGTAAATAACTGGCCCCTTCTGAGTTTATTTGGAAAGTCAGCATTTCTTCCTGAAATCTTAATTCAACTTCCAAAAAAGAAACCTACCATCTAAAATTGGCAGTGAAACAAATATAGACAATTTTATTGGGTACAAACAAGCATTTTAGAAATACGGGAAGGAACAGAAAAACCAGCAGGCTGAAATTACCTGTGCTGAAGAGTCATCAGCAGTAGAAAAAGAGTTTGTTATTGAGAGCTCATATGACTCTAAAGGCACCTTGGTAATGTCAAAGAAACAAACAGGAACACCTTGGACTTCAGACCAAAGGCTCTTTGCTGTACACAGTACCTCCCACAATGGGAACAGTGTCCTCGGGTGCAACAGCCAGGCAGCCAGGAGGAACAGAACAAGAACTAGAAGATTCAGCAGAGTAATTCTTGGTGATCGCCCAGTCCAACACTACTTGTGACTATTGCTGCAGAGAGGTCTGTGTGCAGGGATAGAAGCCACAGCTGGCGCTGGAGGGGCAGCTAGTGGGCATGAAAAAATGGAACACAGAAAGAAAAGTTAAGGAGTCCTTCCCTCCACAGAGAAAATTGCCAGGTCATGGTACAAAATGCTTCGCAATGAAGACAGCAAACAGCCCGAAATAAAGTAAATCACTTTAGATTTAATATGAGATTGGATTAGCAAACTCTTGTTCCGTTATTTGTAAACTGGAAGTGCTGTAGATACTACGCTGTATAAGTTATTGGATTAAGTCACTGCAATTTTATCATTATGACTATAATGATCAGTGACTGAACTGCTGATGCAGTCTGCTCGTTTAACCTTTCATTAATTAATGCACTAATTTATTGAAACTTTTTTACTTGAAAATGTTCCACTGAGGCTTCATAATAGTCTTCTGGTTTCCTCAGGTATTCCCAATTACGTTTGCTGTTCAAACATGAAGGGATGCACTTGACAGGTTCATACCTCTCCCATTAAGTATACTGATGTGTTCTTGTCAATAATTAAGGTGAACTGCATTCCTGTGCTTCTAGATCTAACAGGCAAATCATTGCAGAATAGGGTGCACTTTAACTCTTAGGCAAAGGAAGTCAAGATGGTGATTACTCTGCGGAAAAAATACCTGGTTTCCAGAACCAGGGGTGTGATCATGGGTGAAAGTATATCTCACTAAGTAGCCAAAAGGAGTTTGCTTTGTTTTGTTTTTTAAAGGGAGGTGATCAGCTACCAATGTCTTACACTAGACTTCCAGCCCACAAAGATAGGGTGGGGGTTTTTTCCAGTTATTTTTGAATTCTGGAACCCTGGCTAGCTTAATGCACCACACATACAGGTGGACCTGAAGACACTTGACTCAACAATGTAGGCTAAAAAACATCAAGTGTTTTGGGCTTACTCAAGTGTAAAAAAGCTAATGGATTACAGACCTGTGCCAATTTACAGCAGTCTGTAAGCTTTATTCCTGCTTCTATTAATTCATTTTGTATGTAAGAAAGGTCTCGAAAAAGCAAAGTGCATATGACACTTTTTACACTATTACTTAATTAGGACGAACACCCACCGTTAGTAGATATCAACATGAACTTCACAAGAAGATTAATTTCACACTGGAGATGAAATTTGTTAATATCATGGAGACATTTTAAAAGTACAGTTAAAACAATGTATATGTGAAGGCAAGTGATAAGTTGAACTTCTTTCTTTGGAGGAAGAGGTCTTTGCACTCCCCTGCAGGTAAATGAAGTAAATACAGAGGTATAACCAATAGATTCTGTGACTTTTAATTTAAAACAGCTATACTGAATTTAGTACTGCAGCCCACAGGGCTTGTTAAAATCTGTGTGAAGACCTAAGCACTATCTTCTCCTATCTCAATGGGCTTTAAAATTGCTCTGATGTAATATTAAACAACCAATAAAATGGTATTTTAACAAGAGTGTATTATAAAAATAGCTCTGCAAGCAGAGCTGCGCTTTGAGATAAAAGCAGTGAACACCCCTCTTGTACACCTTTGTTGGGAGTCACAGCCCATCAGCATAACGGCCTGCCCTCACGGGTCTCCAAGAGGAGCCCCAATGGCCATCTGCCTCCAATTTTGGGGAAGCAGAAACATTTGTAAAGCTGCCCCTGCAGCGCAAGATGCCCAGGAAGGAACCCTTGCGCAATGTGGCAAATCTCCATCCAGCTATGCATAGGCTTAATTTACAGCCAAACACACAAGCTAGCAGCATAGATTAGCAGGGAAACCAGGGCAAGGGAGGAAGACGCCTTGCTGCCTCTCGAGGGAGGAAGGAGCTGGCGTAGCCTCCCTCCCCACCCTTGGCACAGACAGGCTTTGCTTGCAGATGCCATGGATGCCAACCATCTCTCACTGCAGGTGACTCACATTTGGCACTGATGGCACACCTACCCACACAGACAGGCCAAAATGTCCCACCCAGAGCTGGAGGCAAGAGATCTCATCTCTCCGGGAAGCTGGGGCTGTGGGAGCGAGGCTTTGGAGTCTTGCTACCCTGGTCGGCTTGTTGGTGCCAGGCCAGAGGAGAGCTTGCAGGAGATCAGGGAAGTGAAGACAAGTGAAGGAAAAAAAATGAGAAGAGACCCACCCTGGAAAAACCCTAGACGCTTCAACAAAACCAAACTCTCAATGGTTTATGAAACACTTGTGTTGCTGAAAGGTTATACTTGTATAAAAGCCTAAGCCTTCTCACCTGTCCCAGTACTAAAAGAAGTTTTATTATACTTACTATCCTAGGTAAATGCCAAATAAGCAAGTATACAGGTGCTTTTCAACACCATGCTAAGCACAGTACACTGCATGCTCTTTTCAATAAACCTGAAATTCCTCTGATGAGGCTGAAAGACTTCTTCAGACCACAATGTCCCTAACCCTCACAGAAACTGCAGCACTCCTCAAGCAAGACTATTGTACAACTACTGAAAGGTACATCTTCCCGGTTCTCTTTTGAGTATTATCTTTCCAGACTTCATTAAAGATCTAAAATTCAGACATCCATGTAAGTTTTTGTCTGCAAACAGAACATAGGCTTTTAGAGGCACTGTAGCATTAAATGAAGCATTCAAAATAATCTGCTTTGGGTAAATCAGTTTATTAAAAAGCCTTGTACTTGAAAACAATTAGAAGATGCCATCCAGTGGCTTAAGGCAGCACAGAGTTAATATAAAACTGGGAGTAGGATTCAACTACAATGACATCTAGTGGTGTAAGATATCAAATCGGCAGAAAAAGTTTCGAAAACGACTAAAAAATAATGTTTTAATAATGTTACTTTTAAATTTAACTCAAATACAAGTTAATCGACCGTATGACTTAAAATACATCTTGCTAATTCTGTTGTATCATTTCTTTTTTATTTAAAAACATGGCATAGCACATCATCCAGTATTATTAGTAATTCTGAATATCTATTACTTACAAAAATTATTTTAAAGCAAAAATAATAAAGAAATTACGAATACACTTCTACTATCCCAATGGCTTTTAAATTAGTATTGCTTGTAAAGCTAAGTGTCATACAAGCCATTTAAAGGTAACTTACTTGGTTCGTGAATCCTATGGATTTTAAACCAAAAGCATCATTGTAGAATGCAAGTTACAGGAGGCTTTAGAATCCCTATTAAAAATACTCTCTGGATTGGTATATTGGATAAATTACATTTCTGCAGAGTCATATTATTTTCCCATCCAACATAGCAATATAGCTGGACACTCATCACAATTTTGTTGTATTAATAAGGATGAGTAGTCTCATAAATGCAGTTTGAAACAGCCGTTGTACATCGTTTGCAATCAATGATATTAAAATATGAATTCAGTAACTGGGGGCAGCTTTTTCATATTATTTCCTGCATATTACTTCTTCTGTTGCATATCTTTCAGTCTGGTTTCTGAAAAAAGCCTTAAAAGGGAAGAGATCAGGCTGAGTTGATGCAATGCAGGTATTCCAGATTCCAAGAATACCATGCTGAAAGAAAGCTCCCCAGATGCGAAGGAGGGAAAGGAGAAAAAAAAACTTTTAAAAAGCTCCATCAGGAGACAGGACCTAGATCTCCGTTACTTCATGTGACAAATATCAATATCAATTACATTGTATGCCAATACAAAGAAGACCTTGCAGATACTCAACCTAGAGAAACAAAGAATGAGGGCTCACATTTTGAAAAATCTTTAGTCAAGTACCAAGGTACTCTGAAAAGCATAATTCAGTTAAGATAAATATTAACTGAAGAAGAAAGTGCTAACTTCTGTGTTTGCTTTTATGTTTTATATATTTTGTACAAATTATGTACATGTATCAACCACTACATCTCTGAACTGAACATCTGGTTTAACATCAGTAAGAATTATAGTGTTGGTTCAACACATTATGCAGCTGAAGTTCTGTGCAAAGTAAATTGTAATAAAGAAGTCTATGCTTTCTTGCTCAGAGATGTGGCATCACTGGCAGCAGTCCCCAATGACCCTGTGCTGAAAAGACGCAGACTTCAGCTCTGCAGGTGCAGTGAATGTCATTTTGAAATATGGGAGATGGAAACAACAGCAGTTGACTTATGAACCAAGTCCTGGAGGAGTCATGCAGTTCCAGCCTTAGGTGTAAGCTTGTAAAAGCATAGGAGTAAGAACATTATCTTGTTAAAAAATAATAATAAGATAAACAGACTGGAGAATAAGAGATAACCAATCAGTCATTGATGTTCATTCCAAAAGAATAGTGCCCATACACATGCACAGATTTTTTCCGTTTGAATTTAGTCTAGGACAAACTGAATATATAATAAATGCAGGAAATACAGAAAAAAAACCCCAAAACTAATGGAGAAAACGATCAGAGTAAGAACAGAAGAGTAGCAGGGGTGAGGAGAATGAAAAAAGGGGGGGGGAGGGGGGGGCGAATATAGTTTTTAACACAAACACAGCATGTCACACAGTTAGGATATACTGTTTGGCCACCCCTAACGACCTGTGTCAAACAGTGGCTCCATTATAGTAACAGGTCTTTGTTTAGTTAAACTTTAGCTAGCTTAAACACACAGAGTTCTATACAACTAGTATTATAGGAACTTTGAACCTGTATTATTCAAATAAATCAATCACTATTGTAGAATAACAGTACTATAAAAATATGGTCCTTTTGTAAGGGGGTCATCTTTAATATAAATGCTTAATTACAGGACTTGAGAATCTGTGTATCTAACTGGAAGTGCACCCTGCAGCATGATTTCACAGGTAAAAAATTCTCAGTTATATTAAACAGGTTAAATGTGTAAAATGATTGCTAAAGCAACTTGATGCCAGACCCCATCCATCATCTAAAAGCACTTGTGTGGGCCAGTCTTTGAGTGTGGAAGTTGCCCCAGTTTGTCAGAGCAACTTTTATTAATAAAAGGTCAAACTATATGTAAATAAGATAGTTATCTGAACATCAGCTGTGCCATATGGTTTCCTGACTGTATTGAGAAACACTGTAAAGCCAGCAGAGGTGACTGTTCTTTATATTGAACTATTTATCTTTTTATTTAAATAAATGTTCAAGCCTAGGTGGTATTAATTTAAAGAAAGTTTTCTTAGAATTTAAAGTCATAGTAGTGTGACAAATTAACATTGTCACATTTAGGTTCGTCACTTTGTTTGGTTTTTTTACATCAAACCAACTGTACTTTATTTTTTCCAAAGAACTATACAGATTAGTCTGTACTCTCGAGTCCATCCTCTAATTCAGCCCAGAGAGCGCACAGGGTAACTTTGAGTTAATCTACCGCAAACTATTCACTAAGAAAAACTCCCACTTTTCTATGAAAAAATTCTTTATTAAAAAAATAGTTTTATATAAAAAGTAGTTTCTAAACTTGTTACATTAAACTGTTAAACTGGGACATTTAAACATGTAAAACTGGGCATCATCAGGACTATTTTTCCAATCCTTTTCACTCCAAATGTTAATTTTACCAGAATGTTATTTTCAGGGGAAAATGTAAAAATGGCAAAATATTTCCAAAATTGTTCTGACTAGCTCCACTCCTGAACTCCAGTTTGAGAGTCAAAGTACTTTAAATGTATTTACCAGATGAAGAAGCTTAATTTCATTTCTGTAGTCGTGAATTTGGAAGTTAAAATACCAAGAAAATTGATATAGTAAGAATCATTTAGTACTACTGATAGTTCTAAATATATTCCCTTACAATAAATTGTAATACCTGTATAATTTTCCTTAAGTAAATATTAGGTGCCTTCTTAAAATCTTCCACTACTTAGTGTTGTTATCCAGCTATCCACAATTCATTAACCAGGCAAAGATATTTTTGCCACAAAGTGCAACACACAGACAATGCATTAGAAAGGGCAGAGTATGTGAGGGGGTAAATATCCTAAAAATCTTGGGAAAAGTTTAGCAGAGAGTGGGTGTATTTTTTTCTTACCAAGACTTAGAATAGGCAGATAAAATCTGGTTGTGAAGCATTTTGACAAAAAGCAAAATTCAATTTGCATGATAACAGAACAAATTGTTCTTTCTGCCTAACATGGAACACCCACCCAAGTCTCTCATATGCAAATTGAGTGTGCATATTACTTCAGTATGAATTAAGAAAAAGCTGACTTTGAATTTTCCTTATGCAAAAGCTGGAAAAGGTTATGCCCCAATTCCACTGTTTTTTCATTCAGTATTACTGCTTTTTCTGCAAAATATTATTCACAGTAATCATTCATCTGGTGATTTCTTTGGAAAAGTATCTTGGGTATTGAAAGTAATTGGTAATTATGTTGCTGAAATGTTTTAAAAGCAACAGCAGAATAAAAAAACCTTTAAGACACACACACACAAAATGCTCATGAGTGACTAACAGGAAAGTAGCCTGAAGGATCTATCTTCTAATTACAACTTCAACTTTTTAAAAGAACACAACTACATTGTTGGTGCTTAAGTTTTTATATGTGGACCAAAAATGAGAAAAAAATTATTTGCACTGTATAATACCTTTATGAAGATTAATGCTATTTCATCAGTATATTGAGACAGTGTTACAAATGTTTAGGAATCAGAGTAAAAGCATTTGCATTACATGGAAGGAAAGGATTTTGAAAAATCACATTTAACATAGATATGTTTTTCAGGATCCACTAAAAGATTATTTTTATCATATGATCATAAGATCTTGAAGAGAGATACTAATTGAGTGAATATTTGAATGTTCAATTTTATGACTGTTATGGTTTAACCCCAGCTAGCAACTAAATATCATACAGCTGCTTCTCCCCCCTTCAACACCGGGACAGGGGAGAGAATAGAAAAAAAAAAAAGTAAAACTCATGGGTTGAAATAAAGACAGTTTAATAGGACAGAAAAGGAAGAAAATGATGATGATGATGATGATGGTGATGATGATGATGGTGATAATAAAAGGATTGGAATACACAAAACAAGTGATGCACAATGCAATTGCTCACCACTCATCAACCAATGCCCAGGTAGTTCCCAAGCAGCAATCCCTCCCAGCCCCACTCCCCCCAGTTTATATACTAGATGTGATGTCATGTGATATGGGATACCCCTTTGACCAGTTTGGGTCAGCTGTCCTGGCTGTGTCCCCTCCCAACTTCTTGTGCCCGTCCAGCTTTCTTGCTGGCTGGGCACGAAAAGCTGGAAAATCCTTTACATAGTCTAAACACTACTGAGCAACAACTGAAAACATCAGTGTGTTATCAACATTCTTCTCATACTGAATCCAAAACATAACACTATACCAGCTACTAGAAAGAAAATTAACTCTATCCCAGCTGAAATGATGACAATGACTAAAATACCAGTGGATGTTTGACAAAATGTTATAGATTTCTATGTAATACAGCAATGTGCGTATGTTGCAGGCAATACAGTAATCCATGCAACTGTGACCAGTGAATTCACTTTTAAAGGAAGAATCAGTATTTTGAATAGCCTTAGTCAAATTTTCTTCTACATTTCCTAAGCTACGGCGCGTTGTTGCTAAGTAGCTACTTCTCTGGTAATGTTGTTTTAGTTTCTGCTGAACTGATCCTCACACACTTTTTTAGTTTTACAGGAAATCGAATTGCTAATATCACTATCCTGAAATATAAAAAAAAAAAAAAAAGTTGCTGCAGAAGTTAATAGAAGTTAACAGAACTAGCACTTACAAAAGTTGCACTTACAAAAAAGCAGAGTCTAAAACCATACATCTTAATGCAATACTGATTACTGAATCAAGACCATGTTGTGTTGAGTGAATCGTGATGGCATTAAATATTCAGGTATTTTTCAGTGTTTTCATTTTCCCTACTCTCAGCACTATTCTGTCATAGTTCATAAAAATTAAAATGTCTTCTATATTCACTTCCCTCATCTCAGTAAACCTATTTTCTTGAGCATGGAGTCTGCCAACTATAAAAAAAGAGTTAGCAGTTCTTAAGCAGTCAAAGTTATCCTTCAACCTCAACCTTATGTGACACAAGAACATGAAAGAGATTAATACTTAGAAACATCACCTTAGAAGCTGCCGGTGCAACAAAAAGTTGTATTGTACCCAGAGAAATATTATTTACAGAATAGTCATATGAGTCAGACATTTGGAATTTTGTACATGCCAAATCTTGCAGGAAACCTAGGTGCATTTTCTGATGCTAATTCTTCAAGCTAAGAAATGG
This sequence comes from Astur gentilis, assembly GCF_929443795.1. NCBI lineage: Eukaryota > Metazoa > Chordata > Aves > Accipitriformes > Accipitridae > Astur > Astur gentilis. Next base: position 48,247,385 of record NC_064919.1, read on the forward strand.
TTCAACCTCACTGTAAAAAATTAGGACAACAGAAATTAAATACATTATCTCAACATTTATACTGAATGAGACACAAAAAAAAGATTAAAAAAAATGGAAAAGCAGACAAGTGACACACTTTGCTAGTGGCATACAGGCTGTTTCCAAGCCAGAATAAAAAGAGAAATCCAGGGACCTGTTTTCAGCCCATGGTTTCTGTTGGGTGGGGGAACAGGAGAGAAAGAGGGCATGAGAGGCAACTACAATAAGGGTCTTGTGGAAAACAAACAAACAAACAAACAAACAAACAAACCACCCACACAATCCGTCTCTAATTTCCACTTCCCCAAAAGCCCACCACCAACCAATCAGAAATCCAGTATGGTTAGGCATCAAACGTTTGTTGCTTGCTTTGTTTTACTATATGTCTTTCACATGAACTCAGCTGCTTACTTATCAGCAGATGCTCAAGATCTAACAGGGGACATTGCACAAATGAAAGTACCTTTGTGGAAGGTAATAAGAAGTTGGTAAAAGGAAACGAGTTGTTGAAAGTTAATTGAATTAGTGGGAATAATCCAGGGACAAAAAAAGATCAATGTTTATGGCAGAAGGGTTCATTTTCAAAAATGTGTATGATTCTTAGACATGCCTACAAATATAGTTAACTGAATTTAACACAGAATGGAATTAATTAATGTAATTCTAATAAATAAACTTCTTCATTTTTATCAGCATATAGTTTTGTGATTCAACTCCTGTTTGGATGGGTGTACTAAAAACAATAAATAATGCAGACTGCAAAAGGAAAAGAGTCACTTAGTAACATGGACATACTTGGAAATTCTTCAAAAAGTTCCTCTGGCTATAAAGAAATAAATCTGTATACAAGCAGTTAAGAACTCTTCCTTCTTTTAGTTTCCACTAATTGCTTATTCTGTATTTGGTAATATGTTTCTTAAGTAACATAAAAAGATTAGTTAGGTGCAGGGAACACAATGCAAGCATTGTATGAGAAGACTGATTCACCAATGCCTTTTTTAATCTTGAGTAGAGGAATGCTACCATTTCCAAGTATGCTCAACAATTAAAACTGTAATAGCAAACAAAGAAGATCTTTAATACAGCCATTCAGTAACATACACTTTGTTTTTAAGCACTGATTATATTTCTTGCTATTCATAGGTAAGAATTATTAATATCATTCAAAATAACTACTATAAGCTAAGTGCTGATTATGCTTCTGAAGCATTTTCTAAACCTAATGAAGGAGTCTTCTTCTTCTGAAAACGGAGGAGAGGAAGAAATGTTTCCAAGCCCCAGCTTATCCTTATATTGGACTACACCTTAAGATAGGTTTGCCTCATATGGTTTGAGCCAGCGGTTGGACTGGAGGCGGAGGACTCCTGAAGTCACTGTCAATCTTAATTATCCTATGATCCTATCCTACAATCACATGTATTTGTTGGATGATTATCAGTAAAGTCTCCATGCCTCTCTATTCATATTTCTCTTACAAGAAGTGCTTAAAGAAATAAAAAAGAAAATTTAAAATAATGGCTTTGGGATCTTAAAACTTCATAATAAGGTGGCAGTTGTGTGATAATAAGGTGGCTGTTGTGCAACTTATTTTTAGCACGAGGCAAAAGTGTATTTTCAATTTCTCCATCTCTTGGCATAAGGATTTTTTTCTTCAGTGATAAAGATAAAATAAGTAGTGCTGTCCAGAAATAAAGATTATTTTCTGTAGCTAGCCTTCCTAGCCATAAAATATACTTTCCATGGGTGTTTGTGTCTCAACTATTACTGCCATTTTAAATGGATGAAAACAGTTGCTGCAGTTATGACCTGTGACTATCTCCTCCTAAGATTTAGCAAAGTAGGTAGGTAGGCAGAAAGATATTGGCATTCTTAGTAGAAGCATATGATCTTTTATTTTTATGACTGTTACCCTGCATTAAGCCTACATATTTTTGTGCTTGACTATACTACATTCAACTACTATAAATTGCTCCGTACAGCGCAATAAATAAAATACATTCTGTTCATGATTTCAGTCAGATTATGTAGAGTGCAAAAAGACAATTATCTTCACTTTCATAAAGTCAAAGATTATTAATTTTCTGTCAGGAAAATTAATTAAATTTTAAAAATTAAAATCAATTAAAATATTTTTAAAATCAGAGTATCTCAAGGACTGCACTTAAAAAAAAATCACTGTAAGTACTGGTGGCACAGTATTATGTAATATATACTCCAGCATGTTTTTCCTTTTTAACATTATTCTTTGAAATTTTTGGTATTACTGTTGTGTTCTGCTGTCAAAAGTTTAGGTTGTGTCTTTACTGCAAAACTCAATATATTCTCTACAGTATTCAATATATTCTCTACAGTATTCAATTCACATTCTGGCTTTTAAATGTTCTGATACCTGAATTGTCCAATACTCTGCCACTTACTGTTAGTCTTACATTGTAAGTAATTATATATGCACTTAAAATGAATTTAGGTTTACTTTGCATAATTTAGTGCAACTAAAATAGATAGGTATGAAACATTCGATTTTGCTTATATGTTGAAACAGCTTGTTACAACTTCTTTAGATCTATGTATCTACTAACATTTATGAACAAAAGCAGCTTTCAATTTTACATATATTTATTCTAACCATTTATTCCACTCAGACACACATACAAAAGCATTTCAGTGCTTTGTTTTATTTCAAGTGGGTCGTCCTTCCACCTTCTTTACACCCTGATTTCAGTGTAATAAGAAATAAAAACAAAATTTGAAACCTTTTAATTTTTCATTTAACATTTTCTGCTAACAGAGGTGCCCAGGGAAAGTCTGTCACTATTTCATCAGATTGGTTTTCTGTGTGGGCATAAATCTCAACTTTAAGCCTATTTCTGCTGAAGAAAATAATAAAAATGACTGTATCTAAGATGAAGATAGGCCTACAAATATATGTGCATTAAAAAATAGAAATAGTAATGTCATGCTACGTCTTGCTTTGATGGGGACTTGGTATCGTTCTCAACTGACATGGTAGAATGGTTGACTCGTCTATGTATGGGCACATTTGGGATGGTTCCCACTGCACTGCCTGCTCAACATCTCTAAAACCTCAACGACAAGTACACAAAGCCTCTCTTGCAAAAAGATCTCTCCCATCCATTCTTCTATCGACCCTCATGTGGGAAAGGCTCCTTCACTTTTCTTTAAGTGGCATACCTGCATAAACTACTTTCTAAAAAAATCCTCCCTGAATGCACTCGTTGATTTGGGCCTTATGTGGAATTTTACATACTATTAATATACAATAATTGTGACGAGCATACTGGCACATAACCAGTGGGAATGATGCAGATAAAACAGATGAGATCAGTGTTAAACCGTCACTGTAAGAATGAAAACTGGGAACCAGCACCTTCAGTGTAGAACTGAGGAAGGTTTTATGTTCTTTTTCTTAGCCACTGCTCTGAAAAGGTTTCAGAATGGGCTGAACATTTCACAGTCAGAAGTTTTCTTTAGTGTCCTTAGTCACAGCACCATTGTGGGTGGGGGGAGTTTCCAAATTGGATAAGGAGGGGAGAAAGTGTCACAAAACTTTTCAGCAACTAGTTCATCAAAGTATCCTCAAAGCCATCACTGCAAACACACTGGGAAGGTATCTCTTAACCTAAAGAAGATGTCTGAGAAGCAATTCTCAAGATTTTGCAGCTGTCCAGGAGCTTCAAGGACTTTAGAGTATGATTCTGCAGCTGGGAGAGGTCACAGGTCAAGAAAATGAAAATGATGGAGCCACCAACTCCAGAACATTCAATGAGGTGTGATTATGTCAAGACTGTTGCTCAAATACTGCTATCCCCGAGTCAACCAGACACACATGCTGCAAAGCAGCTTTCTCTTGGAAAACAGATTCTATTTCAATAGCAGCATATCAAAATCAATGTTTCCAAAAACGTTTCACTCTAGAAATCAGCAGTTTTTGACAGAACTTGGGTCAGAAAATTTCTGAACATTTCTATTCTTTATACAATACACACACAAAAAATGACACCACCATGCCCCCCAGCTTGCATGCCATTAAACTAGGCATAGTACTGATTTTTAAAAAGTATATGTGCTTCATAAAAGTTAGTGTTAACTATCCATTCAAAAACAATATAAATATGATCTACTTTAAATATGTTCTGAAGAAAAAGAAAAATTGCAACTTATTTTTGAAATATATTGCATATCAGCACAAGCAGTTCCTAAGCATTTGTACACAGTCCGTGAGACCAGCAGCAAACTACAGAAAAATCAGTTCCGATTACTCCTGAATATTATTCTCTTCCCTAAAACTTAAAATAAACAACATGGACATCTAATGTGTGGAAATAGGTGGCATGATGGAACGTGAAGGTCCAGAAAAAGTTTATCTGACATCAAGTTGGGTAAGGACACAACAGTGCAATTTCTTGATTTGTAGGTTTTGCATGGGCAGATAATGAGGTTCTTGTGGTACGTCACAGAAATACTGAAACTATGCTAAGTTAAAAGTTTGCTCTTCAAATGCAGAAACATTTTGAGCCATTTGGGGAAAGAAAAAACTAATTTCTGGAGAAGCCTTCCTAGGAGCTGAACCCCAAGTTCATTACCACATTGTTTCTGCAAAGTCCATGAGGGAAAGTATCTTTTACACAGCTTAACACAGAAGGTCTCCTGCTGACTTGCAGATCCTCTCTCAGACATATTTTAGCATGTGACGTTATTAACTTTGAGCATAACTGCTTGTAAGTCTACTCTATTAGAAAAAAATATTAATACTGGTAGGACTCATGCACATTGTGAGACTAAAAGTTCAAGTTCTTCACTAGTTGTGGGCCCACTAACAGAGCAGCGAAGAGTTGAGTATATAGCAAACACCTCCTCCAGAAAGTCCTCCTGGTTTTGTTTCCCTCTTTCCCTACTTCTTAATTGTATGTTTTCCTGAAATGTCTCACTTCAACATTTTTCTTTTTTTTATGGCCTAGATTTACCAAGGTTGTCAGAGACCTGCAAATTAAATCTCCCTTTGTCATGTCTCTTATTCCTTTAGAAATTAATTTCTGGGGGCACTGACTTGAGTATCACCCCACCTCTGAACTTCTACCAGGAAGGCTCAGCCACAGGAGCTCCCCAGTAGCAGCTACAATTGCATCCGCTTAAGGGAGAATCCACCTGCTAAGGAAAGGAGTATCTCTGGTCATATCATCCTGCTTACGAATGATGAAAGACATTACAGTATTTAGTATGTACAACTGTGGTCTTCTGAAGATACTAAGTTTAAAACTTTCTGAGCATTACATATCATTACGCAAAAAAGCTCTTCCTCCATTTTAGGATCATTTATTTCTCTTTGTAACTATGCTTATCTAAGAGGAAGGACACCCCAGCTTTAAAAGATTTCTTGGAAGATGAAAAATATCTGACTAAACCTTCCCTTTGAAGAAAAAAACCCAGAGATAGATAGGAATCATGCTGGGAAAAGCAGATAAAAATGCTTTGCTAACTAAAAAAAAAATAAATAATCAAATACAAAAGTTAATGTGACTGTTTTTCATTATGCACATACAATAAAACAGTTTATAAAGTAGGATGAGTTGGCAAAAATCTGCTGAAATCAGTAAGATTATTACTGCATGTAAAGAACTGACACTATATACTAAGGTGCATGGTAGAACATCAATAAATAAAATAATGCACTGTGAGTTGTTTTGGCTTGAAAATCATTTGCAAATATACACAGTTTTCAGAAGATTCACCTGATAATTACTGACAGATGGTAAGGTATACTTCAAGAAAAACTCTTTTTACTAGTGACTTCACTTAGAATGTAACCAGGCAGGAAGGTGAAGATCAGAAATGCACTTTGAAATATTAAGAACAAATTATGTGCTTGGGCAGCAGTGTCCCAAGTCCAACTACAATTCACATTTTTAACATACATACATATATATATCTCTATATATGTATCTATATATCTATATATATATCTCACAGGGCAGCTTTGTGTTTGGGTAGCATCCCTAGCAAAAAATGCTCTTAACTAATGATGCTAACAAGACGCTATTACAGTCTAGGCATTATTACCTTTATAAAGAGTAAAATTTTCTCTGCTTATTACCCATATATAGTCAGATGAACATTTTTTCAGAACCAATGTTCCAAGAAAAATTGTTAAAGATTAGTTGTAGAGACAATGAGTACACATGGTACCATGGCTTAAAAAGGTAATGATGACATAGCATGGAAATTTCTGCATCTTCCCAATTTACTTCAATAATTTTTCATGGAAAAATGTGAAGAAATATCTTCTTTCAGCATATAATTTTATGACAATGCAGGGCAGCATTGTCTCTTTGTAAGAGTAAATTCAAAGGAAAGAGAAGGTCTTTTCTGACATCTTTAGATGCTTATATTGTAATTGATTTTTTTTCTTATTTTCATCTTTAGCATAACATCAAAGCATTTGTCTGCATAACTCTTCAAATATCATCTGACAAAGAGAAAAGCAAATTAGTTCGCCAGTTTAAAAAGCAAGCTAGGTGCATGAATGGTTGCATGGAACATTTAAATGCCTAATACCATCAGACCAATGCTCTTCCTAGTCATTCTGGTCAGAGATGTATACAGCTTCATACACAAACTTTGCCAACTCCTGAAACATATATCCACTTCTAAAGCTTTTATTTATTGTAGAGTTACAAAGAATTTTATTTTTTTTTAAAAGGGATAGCTTAATTTTCAAAGCTGAGATCCTTTATACAACACCTGCAGCATTTCCAAAGCATTATGCTGGAGAAAACAGAGAAAATTAAAAAAAGGAATAAGAAAAAAGAAGAGGAAAAATCAGGAAAATATTTCAATGTCTTTTTTGGAAAATATTTTTTTCTTTATGTATACGTAATGATAATGATTGAAACAGATTCTACAAATGTCATCTAAGAAGAAAGTGAAAAATTCTTCAGTCACCAATTCATACTTTGGCATTTCATACTTGAAGAAAAATGGTAAAGTTTCATTAAATAAAATCACTGTCCTCTCAACAGCTCTAGTTTATTGTCAAATAAGAAGAGACCTGATAGTAATGAAAATTTCCATATGTCTTACACTTCTGGTTTAAGAACAGCTTACAAGTAACATCAGCAATTTACCAAAGCTTCATCAAACGAAGAAAGATATATTTACTTACTGACTGGATTGTTGGCTTGTTTATGTTTGAAATGTTGTTCAGGTATTCTTTTTTTTTTGGAGTGTACAGCCTTGACCTTACTACTACTCTTTTTGCTCCCATTTGCTAAATACCTGTCTCCAGTTTCATAGTCATTCACCACCTATTCCCTTCACTACTGTGTCCTTTGTGCTATTGTCTCCTGTGACTTCCCACCAATGCTTTCTCTTAAAGCTCCAAAGAAGCACTCTCATACCCTACCCAGTGATGCTCTCACAGGATCTCCTGAAGCCTTCTGTATTGACCTGTAGGCTTTTTTCCCTACACTTACTTGTTGAGATTGTTCACATGTAGAGAGTAAATTCTGGAGGCAAGAGTCACATTTGTGCTATAAAAATCACTAATGAAATACCAAAAAAGAAAACCGTTTAGCAAAAAAGGGTTAGTTCTGAACTCACAAAAATTTACAAATGCAGACACCTAGCTTTAAATGTCTAAGTAATCTTCAAGTTCAGTGGCACCACCTGTGCTTAGACAAGCTCAGGCACAACAATTTTTTGAGAATCTAGGCCTAGAAGAAAGCTGAACAATTGTGATTTTAACTAAATAAAGTATTTTTAAGGTGAAAGTACTTGTGTTTATGTTTGAGGGGTATGCTATCCCGCTGGTTGCAGGATTGCACAGGGCTGACAGGGCTAGGGTATAGACAGCAGATGGATCTCTACTGGGCTGCTGACGGGTGCCCACCTCCTCCAGCACAAAGGACACACGTGGGAAGTCCCACCTGCCAACACAGGTACCATAACGCCTACAGGGAACCATACTGATTTACCAAATAAGATTTATCCAACCTACAGGATGTGCAAAAATTGAACTATATCTACCAGAACTAGTCATTTATGAAAAAGAACAAATTGAAATATATTTGGAATTTGGAGCTCCAGTCTGAGCTGCACCACCACATCAGATGGCAAAAATCACATCATGGGGAATCTGTTTGGTGAATGGAAAACAGTCTTTTTCAATCTCTGAAGAAAGCTTTGACAGACTGGTTTTAAAACGTTCCCGGAATATTTTGCCATGGCATTCAACCTTCCAGTGATGTTTCAGGCAAGCTGACTCTATTTCTACTAAATTAGTCAGTGAGATGTAAAGTAGCAGCAAAAATAATTTATAAACATAAAGCAGCTTTCACCTTTCCTGTATAATTAGTGTCTTTCCCTAATACAAGTCGTGCCAAAAAATTGCAAAGCTGTTTGCATATTTATCTACATATGTAAAAAACTTCAAAGCAGAATTACAAGTTTAGAAGTTATTGACAGCAGACATCTGTTGCACCATCTGCACAAAAATTGAAGAAATAAACCCACCCTTTTGCAGCAGAACATTTTTTTCTTTTTGTTTTAATCCTTGTAAATCACTTAAATCTTAGTGCTAATTAGAGCTTACCATAGAAGAATATAATTTAAACGCAAATGTTAAGATCATATTTTAATGAAACCATGAAGGGGCAATTCGATCAGTGTATAGTAGTATTGATGTGAGAACATTCTCTGACAATAGATTCTATCAAAGATAAACCACAATGTAATAACTAGAAGCAGAAAAAAAGCAAGGAATAAACAAGTGGATTACAGCAGTATCCTTAGGGCCTGGATTTTCTTTCTGGATTTTCATCTGTAGCCTCCCTGTAGAAATTTTTGAAGTCTCAGGAAAAAACTAGTCCTCAAACTCCAGAAAATAGCAACCCCAAAGTTGAATAAAATTAAAGACCAAAAGCTGAAATTCAAATAAATGTTGTACTGAAACAAAGAAGGTATTTTACAGAAAACACTGGAAACAAGAAGGCTCTGTAAGGTCAATGTCTTCACAAAGGTTTATATTGTCAGTTAAGGAAGGTTACTGAGAAGCTAATTGAAGGAAATACATCCAGTTCATCAATGAAGAGAAGGGTTGTCCAGACAAACTGATACATGGATACACCATGCCAAATGGCATATACCCAAAGACTTCTAGAAGGTTGAGAGAGGTAATAAAAACTTTCGATGTCTCACTAGTTATGAGCAACTATTCATTAGGGTTGCAAGACAGAAAATATTACTCTTCTAAGCACAGGGCAGCTTTCCAGGGAACTGAGAAAATAAAAATATAGAAGAGAATTCAGTAAATAGGCAACACTGCTAAGCTGATCATTAAAAAATAACAAACATCTGTAAGTCTGTATGGAATTTTGCAGCTGCTGATAGATGTGCAAGAAAACAGATAAAATTTTGGTTATCAAATTGAACACCAGAAGAACTCCTGGTCATACGTGCCCAGCAACTCCCATGTCCATTTTATAACTGGATTAGCATTAAACTCTTCAGCTAGAAAACACAGCAGACAGCAACAGATCATTCAAAATGTGCAGACCGCTGTGTTGCCATAGTCACCATCAAATTTCAGATAATAACATGGGACTTTTCTCCTAAAAAAAAAAGTTTTATGCATTGTTGCCTACCTAGTGAAACAGTCATACTAAATCACATAAAGAAATGTGCCTGCTGAGGAAGTGTCACCAAGCAGTATTTTTCATTCTTGGTGGTATCTCCGGCTGGTTATAAAAACAAATGTATTACTAGATCCAGCTTCAGCATCTGATCTTGTCAGCAGTCTATATCAGACCTGCTTTTGAGCTGGGAAGTCATAAGCTAGCAGCCACCAGTTCCTAAAAAAATGGCAAAACACTGTTGATAGTAATGAAGTCACAAGAATCTTCAGCAATACAGTAAGATTGCTAATGAAGGACTGATGCTGAACAGAGCTGGTTAAGTTTATGATTAAGAAATTAATGTAAGCAGCAGGAAAATTACTATTTCTCTCTAGCATATTCCCTGTTAGTGGAAGGAAATCTCACAGTGGAAAGTTGTGAGGTAATGAACATTTAAACTGCAAAAGAGAAATTGTATCTCTTACATTTGGATTATCATGTCCAAGTAGTAGATACAAGAAAACGAGCTGATAGTATCTCTAGATTCACAAAGGGGGTCTTAATTTTGGTGGGTTCTTTTTCCAAAAATTACAGAGTTCTAAGGAATTGAAGGGCAAGCAGTATTATCTTGGACCAAAAAAGGTCCAAGGGAAAAGGACAATGAGCAGAGCAGGATTTAATTAGCCAGTTTTCATTCTAGCAAAACAAAGAACAATACTCTTTCCTCTCCATCATCAGAGAGAGCTGTCTCAGCACTTCATAGTAAGTCCAGTGTTCCTTCTTTTTTTTATACTAGTGTAAACCAGAGACAATTTCTGGATGACAGTTAAGGTTAACCAGAATCACAGAACTACAAGCCAGCACCTGAAGATGGCGATTCATATTTCCTTGTTTGCAAAACTTGGATAAAGACCTATCTTTAATCTCACAAAGCAGCCCTTTATGTGCCAAGATACTTTAGAAATGAAGCAGTACTGCCAACAGGTACACAAAAAGGAAGCACTTATCTGGGCATTTTTAATTGCCAGACCTGCCCTACAAATAAAGATGGATTTCGTTGCCAAAATGTTCCCATCTGTCCTACCACACCCAGTGGCCTTCTAACTGCCACGTGGAGAGTTGGCTGAGGTGACAGCAACCTATTCCAGTGTTTAATTGTTTTCATGGCAAAGGTCTTTTACTAATACCCAAACATAATTTCCTCTTAAACAATTTGTGCTTGTTGCCTCCTGTCTAGCCACTGTCCAGATGAAGATAGTGCATGCATCTTGTCTGCAACTATCTTACATACACAGAGACTTTGAAAGCACAGAAAACTACATTTTTGGTTAGTCAAACTCATGAAAATAATTTCTGAGTACTTATGACCCACAGTTGTCTATTCTACAGGAATCACATTACTTCTCTTAAGAGTTGACATATATGGTAATGCCAAAGAGGAGCTGGTCACTTTGCAAAATGACTGGGAGTACAGGTTTTCCTTGCAGCATTATGACTGGTAATGGCTGGATAAAGCAGAAGTACCAAGCATTTCAGGAAATAAATGGCTTTATTCTAGCAGACAGATTACAAAACCTGTCTTTACAGATGTTCTCTCAGTTATGGGGAGAAAATGAAGATGTGTGCAGTGGGACTCTTATGATACACTCTGCCCTGAAGTGGTCAGGAGAGGACCATGAATATGAGCACTGCTAAGGCAAAAGCAGGTTACACTGACTTGCAACATGAATGTGTGTACAGCTGACACATTTGGTAAGTTATTAATACATGATTTTTTCTTCTGTGAAGTTATTTGTATTGTATCGCTGGAAATAAAATGAAGAAATTAAAACGTGTGCCGTTTGAGACCTGAGGTAATGTCTGCACGTCCAGTTATTTTCAAGGTAGTTCAAGAAAATCTGCAACTTTTCATTATTCCCTGCTATAGGGAGTATTAACTCCATCTCAGCCAGACCCAATATAGAATGGAATAAATCCATTCCTTCACAACAAAAGTAAAAATTCTAGTTATTTTGTCAATGCTAATTTTGATATTATGGTATTTTCCATATGCTATTTGCAGTGCTATTTTGGTAATAAGTGCAAATTTCAGGTCTGTAGAATTACCCGTATTTTTTCATTTAAACCACTAGATGTCTCTAGCTCCATTCATAATAAAGGCAAATTAACGGCATACAAAATGCACTACATTCACTGATTAGAATCTGCTTGGAAACACTCGAGAAATAAACAGAATCCCACAAGTTTCTTGCTATGACTCCAATAGAAAGTCAATGTTCTATATGAAAGGTGCTCTCCTCTTGTTTTAAAACAGAAAAGGAAATTTAAAATATTCTGGCTGCAGTATAATTCTTAGCTGTCAGTAAGAGAGTTAGAACAAGTATGCACTACATGTCTTAAATTTTTAAGAAAGAACTTTTTTTTCTTGGATAGACACCTTCTTGAGGAAGTAATTCAACCACAAAAGAAACTCACAAAACTCTGTAGCCCATTTTCATAAAAAAAAAAGATGAAGAAACTGATTCCTCAATCAGTTTTATACAGCCTTTAAAAACAATTTTTACATTTTTAAAAACTCAAACATTTTCTTTATGAACTGTTGCTTTCCATGTTTTCACATTAATAATAAAAAGCAGTTGGTATGCTTACATAAGAAAATGTGTCCAGAAATATCACTGAAAGAGTCTAAATCATCATATAAAGGAAAAAAGGAATGAGATTGCATAGTGCTAGTGCCAGGGTTTTGATTCAATGTACTGCATCCCAGACACAACTTCATGCCATGAAAAAGTTACAACTGCACTGCAGCTGGGATTACTTAATCCTAAACTGTCTCTAGAGGTTAAATGATGTGAGTTTCATGGTAGGTACAAGAAGGAAGATCTCTTGAAGGGTGAAATAAATTTTGAGAGTTCAGAAAAGGACAGCTGAATATTACAGAAATAAGTTTTGCCTACTGTAAAGTGTGGGAAAAACCAATGGGGCGATTTAGAAGGCTATTTTTAAGAAAACACTTCTGTCTCTTCGTGCTAGTGGTCAAAGTTGTAAGCTCCGGGGAGAGACTTACTAAAATGCAGACAATGAAAAGGAACTGACTGTTTTCAAATGCAGCTTCTGAGAGAGGCAGCAGAGGTGGGGACCCATGGTAGTAACCTGGGGAGAAAAAGGTCATACAGACAAAATGCTTTGAGAGTCATCAGGTGAACAAAGATGGGTCAGAGCTCTGGAAAGCAAGCCAGGAGAGGCACAAGGCCTCCTGGGCTGAAGGTGGCTGACAGCCCAAACAGACAAATTGTGCTGATTTTGAAGTTTGGTGATGAACATACTAATGCAGATGGGCCAGTTCTTAAGTACCAGAATAGACAGGGAAGTTTAGTATGGAGTCAGAGAAAAGAAACTCCAAGCAAGCATTTACTAAAACACAGAGGGCACAGAAATGGCTGGAAAGGGAAAAGCATCAAGAACAAGCATTCTGAGGCAGATACAGAAAGCAGCATCATGGAAGCCTTCAGCAAATGCAGCTTCTCCTGCCCCCCTGCCCTGTATTCATTGCAAACATTATTACAAGGATTGTTTTGCTAGCACATGCGGTGGAAATGTACATCTAATTCCCTAATTCAGAAGGATAATGTGCAGTATCCAGTTATACTAAAGCATAACATAACAAAAAAACCCCAACAACAACAACAAAAAAACCCTGAAAAACTGTCAATCAAATGAAATGAAAATTGCAGAATCATGTCTCAAATTTTGCTCATCCCAGTGGGCACTTTCCAGACATTATAAGGACATCAAAATACTGAATGTCCAAGCTTGCTTGAAACTCATTCCTCTCTGAAGCCCGCTGAACATCTCATTTGTGATCAAAATTCTCTGAAGCATCTTGGTTTATGGGTTGAATTTCTTCAGGGTACAAGAGTGTTCCACGTAAAACATGTAAATTTATTCAAGACCACCACCACTTCAAACATAAAAATGAAAACAAGAGCCCAGAAGACACAATAGCTTTCAGGTTATTTCATCACTGTTTTGGGGTACTTGGCAGCCAGTGTACATTCAAAGAGGCAGATCTTGCTTCACATACAGAGGCCAGTTCCTTGCAGCTTAAGATAGTAAAAACAGTCTCATGAATGCAACAGCTCCTGGCATTTACTCCTTTCCCCTTCTGTCAAGAGAGGTTTTGAACATCTCAGCAAAGTAATGATGGATACCTACCTACCAAAACATATTAGAAGAGACTAATACCAATTAAAAGAGTTCTTTCTTAAAAATAAAAAAAAAACCCAACCAAACAAACAAAACCCCAAAAAAACCCAGATTTAAACACCTACTTCAAAACTCCATTAAAAATGGAGGGATTTTATTGCCATTATGAAGTACAAGAACAACACAAACACAATCAAATTGCACATACAAGTGGAACTTTAAGTCTAGCAGAGATGCATATAGAAAACTTGTATTTAACACTAAAATTCAGAAATATTCTATACAAATTCCCTAAACTATTATACATATAAAGAAATTCCTAAGCTGCAAACAATTGGAGTCTAGAGAGCACAATGAGGAATTATCCTTATAGACTTTATTTGTCCTTTCATTCTCTCCAAATATTTTCCAGGGTAGATCAGTCTCTAATCGCACCTGATACAATTGGTCTGTCATAAAATAAAAATCTGATACATAGTAATCACAAAACATATTATTGCAGGTTTTCTCTCCTGGCCATAAAATTGCAACATAGTTACAGAACTTTAAAAAGGAACTGCAGATAAGCAGCAACTTTCATAGCTTATACAGCCTCTTTCCCTCATTAAGCATCCATATCAGTAATCCTCATGAAATCCAATCATCCAAGTCTTACTATAAGACCACACTAAGATGAAACATTTATTTATTTGTGTTCATGTCATTATTCTCACACAATGCTATGTAGTATCTCAGGTTCCTCTAATACCACCATTTTAGAATGCATTTAATATAAGGATATGATTATTTTGCCTGAAAATGAAGCTGTTGAGCATAAACTCTACAACCACGAGTAATTCGATCCAACTTTCAGAACTGGCCCAAATTTGAATGGGAGTTTGGACCATATCATGCCCAAACTAAACCATTTTTTGGTTCCAAAATATATAAAACAAGAGCATCACCAGTTAGATTCTCATCAGCTGCCACAGTCACCCTCACTGTGTGAACAGTGAAGCATTAAGCTTTGGAGGAGCTGTTTATAATGACATTAAGTTACAAACAGCTCTACAGTCCCCATATATGGAATATTTATGCCAACCAGGGCATTCAACTTACTTGTTAGATATAGAAATCACTATACACACAAAATCCTTGTCATTACTCTGATTTTTTTTGCTGTTGTTATTGTCAATTTCTTTTTGGAGAAAGCAAATGTCTTTTCCAAGTGCCATTTGTAAAAGTTCATGAGAACTTTCTCACAGAAAAAAAATATTTTTTAAGGACATCAGATAGAAGTCTTATGTAACTGCTACCACGAGAGAATTGTAATTAAAACATAAGCTGAATAAAGGGATTCTGTATCAGTAAAGGAAATATGCGATAAAATCTTCATTTAAAAAGACTAAACCAGCCCCGCAAAATCAACAAAAAAACCAACCAAACAAAACCAAACCCCAAATCTAACTCTTGAAACTGCCTTGTCCTTCCCTTAATTCACTCACCAGTTGGGGCAGGTTTCCCAAATAATTCTGGGAGGGAATCAGGAGTTAGAAGAGCTGTAAAACCTGTTCTTGTGATGAAGAAAAATGCAGTTATTTTCTACTATTGTAATGTTTTCAGCTGAGTTTTTAAGAAAAGAACTAGATAAAAACAGTGAAAAACTGTACTTCACTTTCCTCTTAAACCTGGTAACTTCAGATCATGTCAGTCTATGATATAGCTTCTTATTTCAGATGTGCCTTAGCATACAACTCTGCCTATCACTTTACTTCAGGAAAGCATTAAAAACAAAACCTAAATGAACAGACTAGATGCTCAGAATTTTCTCCCTAACCACTTTAAAATGTTTCATTTTCTAACCCAGGTTTTGAGCTGGACTTGTCTCATTTAATGGTGCTACTCTGTGACACAGCATGAGGAAAGAGAAATGCATCGTCTTTTTCATCCTGGATCCTATAGTTTCAGGTTTGTCACACCACTAAGTATGACCAGAAAGTTTTCCAGTTCCAAAACAATTTCACTGCTGAAGTGATTCTTAGATCTGTCAGTATATGCAAAGGTAATAATTAAATTTTAAAAAAACAAAGAGGCAAACAGGCACTGTACATTTTTGTCATCATTCCTGAAGAAGCAACACACAGTTATGTGCAATACTGTTTTGGGTCTGTGTGGCAGGGTCTTTGGTAGCGAGGGAGGGGCTGCAGGGGTGGCTCCTGTGGGAAGCTGCTGGAAGCTTCCCCGGCTCCAAGTCGGACCCGCCGCTGGCCCAGGCCGAGCCCATCAGCGACAGTGGCGGCAGCGCCTCTGGGATAATTTATTTAAGAGGGGGAACCTGCAGTGAGCAGGGGGATCGGGATGTGAGAGGAACCCCTCTGCAGACACCGAGGTCAGTGCGGAAGGAGGGGAGGAGGAGCGGGGGAGGAGGGGATGCCCCTGCAGCCCCTGGTGAGGCGGCAGGCTGTGTCCCCCCAGCCCGTGGAGGGGAGCGGGGGAGCAGAGGCCCACCTGCAGCCTGGGGAGGAGCACACACCAGAGCAGGGGGAGGCGCCCCAAGATGGCCGTGACTCTGTGGGAAAGCCTGAGCTGGAGCAGTCTGTGCCTGAAGGACTGCAGCCCGTGGGAAGGACTCACAATGGAGAAGTCTGTGGAGAACTGTCTCCCGTGGGAGGCACCCCACGCTGGAGCAGGGGAAGAGTGATGAGTCCTGCCCCTGAGGAGGAAGGAGCGGCAGAGACGAGGTGTGATGAACTGACCCCAACCCCCATTCCCCGTCCCCCTGCGCTGCTGGGGGAGGAGGTAGAGAAAATTGGGAGTGAAGCTGAGCTGGGAAGGAGGGAGGGGCAGGGGGAAGGTGTTCTAAGGTTTGGTTTTACTTCTCATTATCCTTGCTTTGATTGGATTGGGAGTAAAATAAATGGATTTTGTTTCTTCCCCAAGTTGAGTCTGTTTTTTGCCTGTGACCGTAAGTGGTGAGTGATCCCTCCCTGTCCTTGTCTACCCACGAGCTTTTCTTTATATTTTCTCCTCATCCCACCAGGTCCGGGGGGGAGGAGTAAGCAAGTGGCCTTGTGGTGCTTTGTTATCATCTGGGCTTAAACCATGGCAAATACTAAAGTTATGCAATACACAGAAAAACAACACAAATTTTCAAATGCCTCTGGGAAACATTTTCATCTTTTCTTCAGTTAAATCCAGGTTTGTACTGGCTGGAAACAATAGCACATCACCAATGAACTGAATTTTACTATAATATAGTCAGACTTTATTTTGAGAATCAGATAATAAAGTGAGCTCATGTATCCCTGGTAGGCAATAGTGTGCAGAAGAAAGTGGATTATTTCTTTCGGATTTGAAAGTTTTTTTCTAATAATAATTAGAAGAATATTTCTTAAATTAACTGGGATCACCACTTAATGCTAATGTCTGACTAGTTAATTCAAGGGAATTATTCTAGTGCACTAGTGGGTAATTCAGAGTATTAGCTTACTAACAGATGACCAGTACTTATCTATGCTCTTCATTTGTCTATCACTAATCATTATTACCGTTACTAGCACAATATTAAATGTTAAACTTTACAAATATAACAACAAAGATTTTAGCTAATTAGAGAAAAAGTAAAAGGAATCAAATTCTGTTCATGATTATCTTTATTTAAGACTGCACGACCCAAAACCAACCCAAAAGCCTTCACGACAGGAGCAGACTTTCCAATCTTAACCCTTTTGTTTAATTACAGCACTACCAAATGATCATGTCCAGAGAGCAATGTAAGATAAAATCTAGTGCATAACAAATAAGAACTTTTTAAAGCATATCAGTGTTGTTAAAAAAATAACACCCCATCCCACAAAACTTACAAAAATATTTTCTTTAAATAAAATCATTTGTTAAACACTTAGCTTTGGGATGATTAACCTCTCACAGGGATGACACAGAAGAACAAAGATTATGTCCTCAAAGGCAGTCAAATCACCACATAGTTCACATACCATGTCCATTTAAAAGCAGCATTAAAAGTATAGCCTGCTCATAGGACACAGTGGGGCAAAGATCACTGTTAAAGAAACAAGAGTTTCACAGAACTAATGTATATTTATATGTTCATTGCTTCTTGGAGAAGAAGCAGCAAAATCAGAAAAAAAAATTTAATTGTCTAAAGGATTTAATAACATAAGGGGAGTTATATAATGTCTGCTAGTAAAAGGAAAGTTAAGTCAGTTCTCATGTCTGAGAACCCCTTACACTTAGAGCACAAACACTTAAAATATTTCTCTTGCTGCATTCTAAAACACAGCTATTGCTGTGAAACTGTTAGAATAAGTCTTTCCCAGTGACTGTTAGAGTGACAGCATGCAGAGGGATGCAATACACAGAAAAACAACACAAATTTTCAAATGCCTCTGGGAAACATTTTCATCTTTTCTTCAGTTAAATACATCAATACTTGATGTATGTCTTCAAAGACAGCTATGAAGTCTATGCTGATTCATCTTTGATACCTGTCGTGAATGTTTTCTTCCATATATGTAGAAGGCAAGCTAACATATCTTCAGTTTTCACTGGAAATTATTGCATTATTGTTGAAATGTATATCAAAGTGTGTTAGATGATAAGAACATCCAAATTATTAGTAAGAAAACCTGATACTAACTCTTTTGAGCACCCTGCCCTAAGATTTTCAAACAAAGGGATTCTAACAGAGTGTTTATATTCTTTTTATATCTGCCTGGCAAATGGTCACTTGCAAGTAAGAGTACAGAGGAATAAATCTCATGTGCATTAAGAGTAATAAGGGTTTCTACAGGTATGTTGGCCAGAAAAGGAAGACTAAAGAAAATGTTATCCCCCCTGATAAATAAAACAGGAAATCTGGTGACAACCGACATGGAGAAGGCTGAGGTACTCAACAATCTTCTTGCCTCAGTTTTCATTTGCAATCTCTCCCCATATCTCTCAAGTCCCTGTACCTCAAGGCAGGGACTGGGAGAATGAAGTCCCTCCCATCATAGGAGAAGATGAGGTTCAAGATCTGAAGAACCTGAACATAGATAAGTCCATAGGACTTGATCAGATGCATCTCAGGGTCCTGAGTGAACTGGCAGATTTAGTTGCTAAGCCACTCTCTATAGCATTTGAAAAGTCATAGCAGTCAGACAAAGTCCCAAGTGGCTGGAGAAAAAGGAATATTGCACCTATTTTTAAAAAGGGTAAAAGGAGGACCCTGGGAACTACTGACTAGTCAAGACTCTCCTCAAGGCATGGTAAGATCATGGAACAGATCCTGCTATAAGATATGTTGAAACATACGGAAGATGGAGGTGATTAGAGAAAGTCAACATGGCTTCACCAAGGGAAAACTGTACCTGACTAACCTAATTGCCTTCTACAGTGGAGTGACTGCATCAGTGGACAAGGGAAGAGCAACTGCTATCATCTACCTGGACTTCTGTAGGGCCTCCAACATCGTCCCACACAACATTCTTGTTGTTAAATTGAAGAGATATGGATATGATGGGTGGACTTTTCTCTTAAAAGAAAGACAAAGACATTTACCAACGCCTGTAGTGACAGGACAAGGGGAAACAGCTTTAAACTGAGTGGTGGTAGATTTAGACTGGACATATGGAAGACTTTTTTTATGATGAGGGTGGTGAGACACTGGAACAGGTTGCCCAGAAAAGTTGTGGATGCCACATCCCTGGAAGTGTTCAAGGTCAGGCTGCAGAGGGCTTTGAGCAACCCGACCTAGTGAAAGATGGATGTCCCTGCCCATGGCAGGAGGGTTGGACTAGATGAGCTTTAAAGGTCCCTTCCAACCCAAACCATTCTATAATTCTATGATTCTAATTACCCCACAGCTCTTATGCAAATCAGCAACTCTTTAACTCCACACCTGGGGAAAAAAGGCAGCTAGATGTCAGCAATTATGCAACATTCTACCATCCTTCTAGAAAACACTATTACCTTTAGATCTGTAATAGAGAAAACTGAAAACTCCTCTGTCCCTATCCTAATAAAAAGTTGTTCTAGTTAAGTAGAAACACTCGCTACAGTGAGGTGGCATTTGTTGATAGATGTCTAAAACCTGAAAACACATATTCTGTTGAGAAAAGCATACTGCATTTCCACACTCAAAATGCAAATAAACATGAAGAGCTTGATTAAGGTCAAGCACCCCGTGCAATTTCTCTCCTGTTATTGTAAGTGTTCAGACCATTGGCTAGGTTTCACCTGAAATTTTAATAAGATGTCTTTAATATATCTTCTGCCATTGCTGCCTGGGAATACATAATTCAAAATGCTGGAATGCTAACTGTCTAGTCATTTGTCATGCTTTTCTTATACTCTAGATATTTGCTGAGTAACACATAATTACGTTTTCATCAGAAAGGAAGCAGATGCGCAGCAAGTGCCTGCACACAATATTGAAGGAAATAGAAACAGAACTGTAATAACATATAATTTAGATTCAATTGATAATGAAAATATTTACTAATGAGCAACAAGCTTCCAGCCAATAAGCACCTCTTACACATCACAATACAAATCTCACAGCACATTAGTAATCTGTCATGTCATTAAAAACAAAATCCCTTATCTGATGGCTGTAGATTAAATACGTTTTGCACTACATATATGGTCTAATCTCAAGATTTCAGTAAAATTCCTCTTTATTTCAGCTAAGGCTTTAACTTAGGTTAGGTGTCACGTTCTAGCTTTGACTGCAAACTAATTTACTTCAGCAACCAAAGGAACAGAGTTCTTTCTTTGACACTAATGGTATTGCTGTGTTCTGCGAATGGAACTAACAAGTGACAAGTGAGGCACAAAAAGGGCCAAAAACAAAATAGCAAGGTTTCAATTTAAAATATCCACCGAGATTAAGCAGGAAGGGGCAATAGGGTTTCACATTGTGGTGAGATAATTGATTCCTTGGGATTTGAAGTCCAGTCAACTGTTTCTGTTTATCTTGATATATACCCCGGAAAGAGTTTTTCCTAATTTCCATTACAATGTGTCTTCAAGGAATGGGTGAAGATAAATTATTTGCACTGAAATCTGTGGTTAAATTCCAAGTCTTACTTCATCTGTGCTGTAAACACTGACCAAGCCACTCAGCCAAAAGTTAAAGTCAATCATGTACTGCTTATCTGCTCTAACGTACCAAAACCCACAGAAATTTGGTGTTTTAAATAATTAACTTTGAAAACTCTTATCTTACTAATTGCTAACTTCCAATAGAATTGCTTATGGAGATATATATACACACACAGGGTAAGGCTAAGGTTAGACACATTCATAATGCTTCGGTTATCCCTGACTACTGTTACAAGAGTTTTCGGGGAAGCATGCAGCATAAAGCAACTGCATGCTTTCCCCTCTTTTCTTCCTCGCAGTACACAGCAGTGCCTGCCATGTCTTGACTTTACTTATGCTTTTTAGACTAGATGCTCTTCGACAAGTGGAAATTAAATTCAGAAGTGTGGCTGTTGTTATACTGTGCTGTTCTCTGAAATGCATGAAGAAATAAACTGAAAAAAAGTAGGGAAATAAACATCTTTCAGTCATAATGACAGTAATTGCTTATACAAGTAATAAATACAAAACTGTCAAAGGAAAATGCATCCATGTACCTTCAGGCAGCTGGCTAAGAAGTACATACATTAAATAATATGCTTTCTCCCTCACTTGATTGTAATATACGTCATCACCATTTTTCACTCTTAGAAGACATAGTCCCATAGGAAATGGTACTACTTCTGAGATTTTCCCAGACAACTAAAATTATCATTTATGACAAAATCGGTACATCTACAGCATTATGAGTTTCATTTTGCCACAGTATGCACGCCTAAAGCATATCTGTAGATGGGGCCCATAAACAACAGATTTTGGACTGCTTCTGCTTTAATATATGAAGATGTAGAAATTTAAGTTACATAGGTTACCAAATTTCCAAATCCAGGCAGCAAAAGAAATGGTCAACACCCCCAACACCAATAGGCAGAATAATGTTTAAATCCTTGTGCATTCACCACTCACTAAGCCACCTAGTACCTGTGTGACCCACATAGCTATGACAGTACAGTGCTGACTTGTCCCACTGTTTCATTACATTTGCCTGTAAAAAGCAGTAGAGACAGAAGTCTGAGTACCAGAGAGACTTGTTGAGACACAATGAAGGATACTCACATGACGTCAACTTTTGGGGCCTAAATTACATGCCCAGGGTCCTTATGCCTGAATATGAAATGGAAAAGATTTTGCATTTTATTTCATAGACCTTCATGGACCACTGTGCCAAGCAACTGTTCTTAGCCTTCAAGACAGGCAGATGATAACAAGCCATTCCAGAAATTAAGCTAGTTTCAGTGCAGGTGAAATGTTCTTTTGCTGTTTCCCACTAGTGCAGTTACTGGGGGTTATATAGCCAACTGGGCTTTAAGGCAAACCAGCATCTGTCAGAAGTCTGTTGTTACATCAGTTGCAGAACACCTAAATAAAGCTGTAAGATGTCAGTAAACGTCATTTGTGATAACACAGATTTTGGATGCAATTTGCAACACATACTTCTTTTCTGAGATAAAAATTCAGTTTAAAAATGCCAGCTTATCCACATATTCTAAGCCGATGGTTTGCATTTTCCCACTTTTATTTATGTGCTGCTTTTACAATAATCTAGTATGGAAGGAAAAAGTAGACAAAATAAGAACCTGATTAATTAACTTATCAGTTGAAGACAGAACTATTATTACAGGCTTTGAGCCAATTAAAATATTTTTCCTAACCAAGCCGTCAATCTATTATTTCCAGTGTAAGATGAGTCCATTACTTGAGTTTGAAAAGTGTCAATTGTTCTTCCAAGAAATGTGCCCATTTACTGAAGCTGGTTTCTCTCCTAGGTAAGAGCCATCAGTCCCCATACTCTTGCTGAGTTTGACTACGGTGGTTCAGGATGGAAAGAACCATATTACTGCAGATATCCAGGGTTCTGAACTCAAACCCATCTCAGCGAAGCCCATGCTAAAATGGGGTGTTCATCTGACATAGGTGGCAGGAAATGCCATCCTGTTTGACAACCAGTAGACTCCAAGTTGATCACTTATGTCAATCCTTTGTCTTCCCCATGTAAATTCATCTAGGCAACTCAATCCCACAATTGCTCTGCAGATATTTAGACTCAACTTTGCACAGTTTCAATTTATTTATGGTATTAACAGTGGAAATTATTCATTTCATTAAGACTCTCTTGTGTTCATATATGGCTGTAACTATGACAGAGAGTCTTAGCACCAGCCCACTGCTACGTAGTTTCAAAACCAGAAAGCAAAACCAGTGACACCACTGGGGTCACAGGAATACTAATTCAGATCATTTGCAAGTCTGAAATAACAAGAGGGGCTGAAAATATTATGGTATATATGTGCACAGGTCTCAGAGGAAAACACGTGAGCACTGTTAGGCACATTTAGACTGCTGTGCCTGCTGGTTGCTCTACACTGTGATTGCATATTCCCTGATATTGAAACATAACAAATCCTACTTTCTAGTTTACACTAGAAAATAGTGTGAGTGACAGAGGAGTGACAGATGAGCTCAGGGAGTGGCAGATGCTTCACCAAGTGGAATAGATGGTGCATGTGGCTGTGTAAATGTCTCAGGTTAATGCAAATAGCTGGGAGTCACACCAGAGGCTAGCACGTCATCAAGACAA
Source organism: Astur gentilis (assembly GCF_929443795.1). Lineage (NCBI taxonomy): Eukaryota > Metazoa > Chordata > Aves > Accipitriformes > Accipitridae > Astur > Astur gentilis. The sequence continues at coordinate 48,270,941 of NC_064919.1, forward strand.
AAACATAGTGAAGCAGCATCTTCAACTTACTCATTTGTATCTTGATGATTGGCAATTTTAACTAAAAAATTTAGCTCTTGGAGGTAAATATTACAACATTTCTATTTTTCCTTCAAATAATAAAAATTACATTATTGTTTGGTAAAATTACTCTTTCTTCTTTTGTTATCTCTCTTCATGCTACCTCAATCCAGACAGTACTATGCAATATGTAAGAAGAAATTCCTCCTGTCATAAAATTTAGCACTCATGTTCCCAAACTATGTCCCCTGGAGAATAAAAAAAAAAAAAAAAAAAAAAAATTATCCAGATAAGATTGCTGAAAATTTTGCTTATCATTCAAAATGTTTGTGGAGTGCTATTCTTGGAAGAGAAGCTGTGACACATCAGAAAGGCTTTTCTGTTTATATATAAGTTTCCACCTGTGAGTGTACTTCTATTAATTAGTTCCTCATAATTTCTATTAATATATGAAATACAGCAGCTGTAGCTCTCAAGATGCAATTATAATTAAACTCCATCAAATGCAGCCATATTGTAAAACTGCCATATTGTGGGTAGTTCAGATTTACTAGCTTAAAACAATTAATTTGCTAAAAGATTACCTAAATCTAAGTCTGCAAAAAACTTCAGAGTGGATTGCATTGTCAGTACTGCAGAATTCATCCCAAACAAAAACAAAAAACAAAAAACAAAACAAAACAAAACAAAAACAAAAACAAACAAAAACAAACAAAAAAAAGGAAAAGGGGAATGATGACAGAGATAAGTTCTAGGAATATGAACAACTAAGTTGGTTTGATCCACAGCCTTTTTACTTTTGCTTATATACAAAGAATGACTTTATTTGAAGACAGCAGGAATGAGCACAGTTCTCTAAACCTCTGATTTGGGCTGGAAGGGTTCTGGTACCTCTTCCAAAGTATGTTTGCATGCACTTGACTGTTCTGTCCAATAAATCCTTAATTCTTCCAATTCTGCCACGTAGAGGTAGCAAATCATATCTGCCTCCATGATGGCTATATAATAATCACTCAAAGACTTTCTTCTTTTTAATATTTAAAAAGATTAATTTGTTTGCTAAAAGATTCTCTCTAGCTGTAAAATTCCTAAATAATGCTATCTATGTTTCAACAGCTAAATGAATGAGGTTACTGCTCTCAGAGTTATTCTGTTAGTGTGTCTGTAAGCTCACAAAGAGAATATTGGGTTAATTTATAATTAAAGCATGATTTTTTATGACTAGAAATACTGTAAGGTTTTTTGTGTTTGTTTCCAGATATCTATTTCCTCCCTGTTAATTATTAGTCCATATGTAGCTAATGAATCGTCTGCCTCAAATAGGGCTTGGTTATTTATCTTGAGACAAAGGTTTACAGGTCTAGATTTGGTGGTCCCAAATGAAAACTTAACTGGTGTGGATATCCCAACCTTACATGCTGGGTAATAACTCTTGCTATACTAATATATTTACAAGAATCTACCTTATATTCACAAGAATCTACCTTAAGGAAATAAAATTCTTCTGATTTTACAAATTATCTCCATGTTTTGTTTCCTTCAGCTATTCAATACTAGACAGAAATCAGCTCAGACAGAAGCCACTTTTTTTTTCATTTTTCATGAAGGGTTTCTACAAACTGTAACATGTAATTGGAGAAAAATGATGCTGCAGCATACGTTTCAGGATGTTTAATTCTATTACACATTGATAAAAGCTTTTGGATTTTCTCTTCATTTAGTACTCATGCAGTTTTAATATACCTGTAACTCCTCAGCTCCACTAGCTTCAGACTTTATGGATGATACTTAAACCAGCAAATCCCATCCAGGAACTAGAGTGAGCTCTTTGAAACAAGATTATTTTCTGCTCATTCAGTGTCTCTCCTGCCCTTGCACAATTCGTTTTCCCTAACCCCTCTTCAGCCTGTAATACCTAGTTGTCATCTATGTGGAACTTAATCTGACATCTCAAGAACCAAACCCAGCTAAAAGTTTTAAATTTGTTAGCTGAAAAGTGACAAGAGGGAAGGGCATTACACTCCTTAAAATCACAGCTGGATTTTCTCAGATCATCAACAGCAATTATTGACTGAGGAATAGATATGGATAAGCCTATGTTCTAGGAGAAATCACTTATAGCACATCAGAAGTATCGAATGCATAAAACGTAATCATACCGTATCAGCTAAATAATCCTATCTTAGGCTAGAAGTACAAGGTAAAATGGGTCTTTTATTTTGTTTCTGATAAGAGTAAAGCTTACTGAAAAACAACACATTTCCTTAGTAAATCTATTTAGGAAACAAGTACATTTTACCTTACAAAACCAAAATTTGTATCACAGCCCATCTAAATTCTCTTTTCTGGTTTGGAAATCTTAAGTTCTCAAAGATGTTGAGCAATTCTAAACAGAAATTATTGAAATCTCTCATTTCCATTCTGATATGTATGTGACCTCTCAAATGTTTATGATGCAGGACAAAGGGGGAGAAGATCTACATCAGCTGGATGCATTTTTGGTTTTAAATTACTAACTTTAACACAACAGTTACTTCATGGATTGTTGCACACTCTGTGCAACTGGCAGCAGGGGAAGCATTGTGTGGCTAGTTCTGGTTGACTCCGTAGAGATGAGCTACCTAAAAAAGAGACAAGATTTCAACTGACTGCAAAATTTGACAGTCATGTGCCCTACGAATCCAGCTCCCTCAGTTACAACACAGTGGGGAACAGTTAAAAACCTGCCAGGGTCCCAAGTGCATGATCTACAAACCTCCTCAATATGTCAGCATTGGAAAGAAACACCATAGGAAAAAGTGATTTTGAGGGGCATTTGTCATGGTCATAAAGTGGCATACAAATGAACCTACCCTCAATACCAGCCTGGAGCTGGCCATGAGCTGCTCTCCTCTAAACCACAGTGGAGAGAAGTGCTCATCCCAGTGGAACTGAAACTGTATTGCTACGTTAACGGCACAAGGGGACAGGAAAATCAATGGGACCTGAACCTATGTCGGAAGCACCTTTTCTGTCTAGAAATCTCTAGAGTGGGGCACTGTGAAAACCCCACTGAAGCTGTTGTACCCTGCAAAGTCGGTAAGTGTCAATACGGGTATTGTGGCTCACAGGGAAATGCACATACTTGAATTTAAGTACCTCACTCAATGACTTCTTTTTAAGATAAAAGTGAATTATATTAGCTCGAGTCTGTATTTTCTAAGTGGGTGCATTTCAGCACCAAGCCAAAGATATATTTTTCTTCCAATTTTTAGTCTATATAGCCTATCCATTTAAATGCATAAGACATTTTTTCCCTTAAGATGACATTATCATCTTATATCATCATCTATCAAGAGAAATGGCAACTTAACCATAAAATATTTACACACATAAGAATATCAGGCTAACTCTGAGTGTATACATCATCCCTGCCAAATTATTAGCATTCAATCATTTAAGTTTTTACCACTTGTAGAAAATATACTAGACACAGGTAAGTTGACTACAAAGATTTTTAAAAGGGTTTTATTGCAAACATCTTGAAATCTAAATTTTTTTTCCAAAGGCTTATAAACTGAATTACAGCACCAGAAAAAAAATTATGTTGACTAACTTCTTATTTTAAAGCAGTACACAACATGTAAAGGAGATAATAGGACTTATTCAAGAAAGCAAGATATTAGCACAGATTTTCAGAAATCTATCGGATGATGAACCAGTGGGCCAAGACACCTAACTGCACTCTGCATGATGGCTTAGCTCAGAGGAATAAATTAATTTCTATTAAAATTTTCCACCTGAAGGAAAGGCCCTTAAGATTGTGTCCTCAGTTGGAAATGTATAAATAAATATATAATTTTACAGTTGCATTTTACAGCAGAATGGCATGGCATAGGTAAAACAGAAAATAAAGTAAAAAAAAAAGAAGTCTAAACAAAGAGAGGGTTGCATTAAAATGAATCTCTGAGATGCTCAGCATGAAAAAAGACCAAATAAAAATCTTTTTCAAGATTTCAAGAAAAGGGCACATATGTGCTCATTACATAATCTTGAAGGATTACACATTGAAACAAGGTGTGGGAAGGAGATACAATACAATCCCCGCAACAGTAAAAGCAAGAACAGTGTCCACAAGCACACCAAGAACAGATGTATATGGAGGTTACTAGATCCTGAAGCACAAGATGTAATGCTCCACAGCAGCATAGGGAATGGCTAGGACTTAAGGGGGTTGCTCTAGTATTTAACATGCTCATCAAGCCTCTGAAGTACTCAAAATTTGCACCATTAAGCAGCCAAAAGAAAAACATTCCCAAAGCATAAATAAATTTCATATATCAAGATTTACAAAAGGCTGTACACAAATTGCTGGTGTTAAGAAAGTTGTACCTCTTTTTGAAAAGGAAAAATTAGTTATATGCTCCTGATACTTTGCAGTAGTTAACCTCTGAGCTCTCCAACAACTTTTGCAACAAGAATTTGCCACAGTACCTAATGATAGCAATAATCACTGTGCAATTTATGAGACTGACCTCTCCTTGTCACCGTGTGAGACATCAGGTGGACAGAGCGAAGCTGTCCAAAATGAGATTTCCCATCCTTTCCTAGGTACGTCTGGCAAGTGTCAGTTTTTTCCCAGTTTCCAGAGGAATGTAACAGCCTAGTTCCTTCATATTTTATTTTCTTCCAAAGAAAAAGGGCCACTCAAATGCTGCCTTTCCTCTTATACCTGACCAGTTTAAAGTTGGAAAGAAGACAGAGAATCTAGGAGCTCAAAAATACATTCTGTGGAAAGACAGGTTTGGTTCCTCTGTGTGTAAACACAAACCATCTCTGTTTAAGTCACCAGGGCATGAAAGCATTTCATTTTTTCCTTGGATACATTTGACAGTATATATATATAATTTCATGTATGATTTAGTTAATGTCATCATAGGTCCATGATAGAAGACATACGTAAACAGTAATCTCTAGTCTGAGTATGCATTTGTAGGGGCACTCAGTATTAAGATGACAGAACACCCCTTGGACTCAATCCATTTTGCTCAGGATTACAAACTAGATGCAACAAAAGAAAGTTTTGACATCAGGAATAGATATAATGTGGTGGCACTTCACCCAACCTTTACTGAGTTTCAACATGTAGAACTATTTTGTGAGGATTGCATATATAGAAAATTAACCAGAAGAAAACATTCTGTAAAAAAGAGAAGCATTAGCACAATCTCTTTTTTGACTATTTCTTATTAAAATTGTTGTGGGGATGGGACAGTATAATTTAGAACTACAGTCGCTTTAGGTGACAGCTTGTAGTGGTGATAATGTGAAGACTCAGGAAAGGCCAGCATCTTTAACCCAGCTATTTTTATCCACAGGATGACAGCATTTGGCTCCAGCACACCCTGGTGCACCTTCACATGGTGATACATTTTCTACTGTTTAAATCTTTGGTATTCAACTTCAGTATAAACTCTCAGGTTAATAACATGGCAATATTACAATCAACTAAGGTAAGCAGAGATGTCAGGCCAAATACATGCTGCTGTTTCCACTGTCAACAATTAAGGGTGTGCGTATATACATCTCTGGACATCAGAAGTTCATGCATCAAGTTTGATCAAACATGATCTAGAATGATACTAGAAACCAGTAAAACACAATCCCAAAATGCTGAGTCATATTTACACCCACTAATCTTCTAACTGAATGACAATTAGAAGATTAGATAATTGCACTTTCAGTGCAAAATGATGTCAGTAATTTGGATTTCATTACAATGTGGATTATGTATATAAAACCATGTCTTTAGTAGTACATATTACACAGGAAAATAAATTGAGTCAGCCTGTGAATGGATAGTCTGGCTATCAGGAGAAGTTGTTTTGGGGGTAGCAGGGTTGTTTGGTTTTTATTTATGGACTGTAAGAGTCTACACCCCTAAGGGCAGATAGCCACGGAATATATGTACATTGTCAAAGCATTCTACAAGAGATTATCTAAGGAATACATTACCAGAATGATTAGGAGGGGAAATCTCCTATCTAAAAGATGCTTTGTAGGGAAAATATTGCATCTACAAGAACTACTGCTTGAAGTTTTCAGCTAAAACTACTAAAAAACATTACTGTAAAAAGTACTCTCTCGAGTACTGGTAATTTGTGATTCAAAGTCTAATTATTCAGTACATTATAAGGATGTCAATCCACAACAATGGCAATGAATGTAATGAAGGCACACATCAGTTATATTAGCAGAAATTAAAATTCTCCAAATGAAAATTTTACGGCAATTTACCAAAAAGACACACACATTTGCACTTTTCACAATGTAATCTCTAGTTTCAGATTTGTATCAAAGAATTACCTAAATACGAGAAATTTACACTTTAGGTTATATTCCTTTAGAGCAGGAATTTCACCTTCTTTCGAATTACATGAATTATGCAATCTGGAGTCAAGGAAGAATTTAAAATCATAAAATACTTAGAAAATCAGTCTCTTTCTCTTTTGAAAACATTGAATTCCATAAAACAACCACAAGAGCAAACAGTAAGGAAGAAAAAAAATTGAAGCCAACTCAAAACACAGTAAAAGTTTGGTATCCAGATAAATATTACATTAAATAAGAACTTCTAACAAATTAATGGCTTCTCACATTCAAGATTTTCTACATTGTGGAAAAAATAATTCAAAACTTTACTTTCATTTTTCTTGATGTACAGGATTAATATTGAAATTGTTGCCCTTTTGTCTGACTTGAGCACTTCAATCTGATCATCGTATCATCTCTTTGCTGAAGTTTAAGGAAAAATCAAAACCAGAAGCTGGAAAGTATGTGGACTATTACTCTAGGTAGGACAGAAAACCGGTACTCAAAACACATGAAATACATATATAGGGAAAACCTGTAATTACTTATTTTATGCTCTAGAACGTATCCCATCAACACTGTTCTCACTTTGGGACTGGCCCACAAGTTACAGTAGAATAGAGGTAAAACAAGCTTTGCAAGGACAGCAATCCCCTCTCCAGTCTGTGAATGAGAGTCCAACAATACCTTGGATCTTGATAATGTAATTTCTCAAATCCTACTCTATTTGCAGCCCTAAGCGTTGCATCAAGTGCAGTAAGGATCCCCTTCTTTCCAGCTCTAAGATGGAGCATGCAGTGTGCAATGTCACCATGGCCTAGCAGCACTTACCTCACTCTACCAGTCTTGCAGAATACAGCAATGTAGTGGGATCTGCCCCAGACCTAACTTCAAATGCAGCTAGAAAGAACATTAACAGCATTATCAGCATATTTACCACAAAACAGAAGTTTTCTAAAGTTTGTAAGACCCTAATCACACTGGCACTTGTTTACCAGATGACAAATGCACCATCTGTAGCACAACACCAAGCATTTATGTATGAGATTAAAAAAGTAATTGTCCAGCTGCTTTTAGCTTGCAGATATTTGCATACAAAATTTACATGGATGATAAAGAAATGAGGTTTCTCAAGAAAGACTAATTTGCTTATTTGCAAAGACTGGAGACTTAAATTATAGCAAATTATCACCCCGGAGTTAATGTTCCTTCATGATTGTTTATGTGCTGTAATTCAGTATTAACTAGCATCAGGAAGTGTTTTGTTTGAATGTTACGCAGCTATATGGACTTTACAAGAAATTCACTTTTTAAACAAACTTAAAGACCTCAGTGGCTCTAGGGTAGCAAAGTGCAATCTGGTGTGCTTCCAATGAAGTTGAAGACTCATTTTATTGAAATAGTTCTCAGGCTCCTTGATTTAGCCTTCACAGCTAGACATCATCCCTTCAGCAGCCACAGGCTGTGAGCAATACAAATTCACTGTAAATATAGCACACTGATTTTTAACTCAGACAGTTAATTAGGTCTTTTGCATTTTTTAAAAAACAACTGAAATAGTCAGGTTTTGTGTGTTTTGAAATGCTTATCATCACAGCAATGAATATCCTAAAGGATTACCTCTATGCTGTGGTCATATACTATGTGGGCACATCAATTTTCACAGCTCTTCAGCTCACTTTTGAATTATTAGTCTTCAGTATTCTGCACTCTGCGGCACTTCACAGGTGTGAAAAGCATCCATTTTTAAAATTTCCTGCTTCATAACCCATTACTGAAATACTAATTGATTTCAGGATGTTCCACTACATGCTTTTCATACAGTTCTAATTAACTCTGCATCTCAAAACACAGATTCTGGAGAAAGAATTCAAAACACTGCGTAGGTAAGCATATATCTCTTCCTCAACTGACTTCCCACAAGGTATTAATTCTGTTATCCGTTATTGACTTCACATGAAGACAAATTCTATATTTTCCTCAGATTTAACTTGCACATCATGGGACTACATTATTTCTTTTAAAAAATGAAAAGAAGGAAGTGAATTCAGCAGGGAGTGAGTAAAGTCATGTTAATATGGATAGATAATAGATGGATAGATAATAGTCATATTCGTGACTGCTTTGGACAAAGTATGAGACAAAATATGTTGAAGGTAACAGATTTCACAGGTCTGTCATTGACCCCTGAATTGCCTGAGAGTTGAGTGGGGAAGTACAAACAGTATGCCTTCCATTTACCAGAAATCCTTTATTTAACCCAAAATGAAAAATTTTCCTTCATTTGGGGGGTTATGTGATATTTTTTTAAAAGCCATATGAAAACAAAGAATGTTTAAAGGCTGTCAGAATTACGTGTTTCTATAATTTAAGATTATGAATGATAAATTTAATTTGAACTGAACTTTCAATTCAGTTCAGTTGGGGGAGGATTTCTGCATATGTGTCTGATTCTACATCAGAAAATTTAGCACAAAACATTTACAATATCACTACCAGCTGCTATAGAAACAGCTGTCATCCAGAAAACAAAACATTTGGGACTTCAAAGGAATCATTACACTACACAACCAAGAAGACTAAGAAGAAAACCCCAGACACATTTTTCTTCCAGCACAGACAATTGTTTCTTTCACTGCACAAAAGAAACTTTTTGTCTGGTTATCAGCATGTAACCCATAATCTTAGCTAATAGGACAACACCTTACTGTAAAGTTGCTCTTTTAAAGATTAATCTGCTAGTCCTCCCCGGAATAAGCGAATACAATAAGATTTTACTGTCGACAGATAGGTCTCATCCTTCATAAGACCTCACTGCCTCTTTCGCAGACATACAATTCTGCTGTAATAAAGCATGTTAACTTGGTTTGCCTTTCTCCTACAGGTGTCACTGTCTACACTGAACTACAGCAGGACTTCAATAAACTCCAGTAGGTGCTGGAAAAGTCTTCCATGTGTAGGGCTTCATTTTCCAGGCAGTCTATATGAAATTGGTGTGCTAGTCCTTTGCTTTGAAATTTTAACAGATTTCACAAAAACATTTTCAAAATTATGTCTTCTAATTCAGTGGAGAAAAATGAGTAGAAGATAGAGGCACAATATATTCAAGTACTGGGGCGTGACATATATGCATATAACATTCCACATTTCAAATGCACTCACTTGTTTTCAAAATAGCATTAAATGATAAAGAATTTCCAACATCCCAAGATATTTCGGTAGGCATCTGTGGAAGATTATTTTTTGAAACATTGTGGGAACTTGGTTATTTATCTGCATAGATGTACTGTGGAATTGATGAATCAGACCTATGCTTTTTATTATTCTGTTTAGATGTGTTTAAAGGGAATAAAAAGCACATCTAAACAGGATGTTAAGTATATCCACTACATGTTGAGACACATCCCTAGCTGTCTAAGAAGGAGAGAGGGAAGAGGAGGAAAAAACAGCATAAGGAGAAAAAAAAGCAAGGTGACTGAATGTTTGCACTTACACACTTGTGGAGGTTGCTTCTCAGACAACAGTAGAAATTGCGTGGGTACAAATGTCAATCAAAGGCCCAGGATAAAGTATAGAATCAACAGAGAGCAAGGGTATTAGGAGCCTTTGACTTATAGCGGGAAGAGGCAGAGAAACAAAAGGTGAGTATTTAATCACGCTCATTAAAACTGGGTAGGGCAACGGACCTGTGGGTGAGCCACAAGCAAGTGCATTTGGTGAGCTTCTTGTACACCTACCTGACAGCTGCCAAGCTGAAAGACTGGCAGAATGGGCAGGACAGAGACATCATAAAGCTGGACAAGGAGAGTAGGTAGTATTAAGGGGCAGGGCTTTAAATGTTAATTACTCTGAAAGGTCCTGACTCCAAGAGCCATTGGTTGTGCACAGGAGTGGGTGGGAAGAAGGTCAGAAAGAGGTAAAAGACAGGAAAGTAAAGAAAAAGACAACAAAATGAAAATGAGACCTGAGAAGAACAAGGTGCATTTTGATATAGAACAGAAAGTAAATTACTCTAAATCCCATACACAAAGCCTCTCCCCAAAATTATGCAAGAATTTAGGATAAGATCTATATCTCTTTGTCTTGGTCTAGGATGGGAGGATGTGGATACTTCAAAGTTTCACACAGGGCATCCCTGTATCCCTTTCCCTTCCTCCTAATACATTGAACCCTTCTACCCATATATCACCTCTTCCCTCCACTGCAGAGCACGAGAAGCATCTTGAGACACAGGAGTAAGAAACTGGTTGTGGTAATTTCTTGCAAACATGCAAATAGTTTTTGTGATATCAAAAAAATATTTATCCATCAAGTATTACTGTTCGGGGGGTTTCATAATAATTCAGCACTGCCACATAACTACTTTATTCGTTCCATGCCCAAGAGGCCTTCATGAAGGGAGAGCTCCTGTCCAGAGAGAGCAGAACAGCAGCTTGACTCTGGAGTGTATAAATCTCTATTTATAAAAGCCTCAGACACTTGTTTTTCACTCACTTGCTGATTTGCACCATTGAAAGCAATTGAACTTCATCTTGTTCAGATCTGAATGAGTTTATATCAATCTTTTTTGCTTTTTACATGATAATTTATAATACACACAACAGAAGATTATACAGTTTACACACACACACTCTGAACTTCCTGAAAATTAGCTGATTTTAAAAAAAATCATCATTACAGCCTCTTTTTGCATTTAATGTGCAATTAAGCACCCGAGTTCAGTAAGTTTGGACCTCAAACTAAAGAGTTAGAATAGAAGATTTCATGATCCCATATATCCCAGCATTTGTCTATAAAACACAAGCTTCAACAAGATGCCAAGACAACCACCTTTCTGACAAAATAAAGACACAGACAATATTAAGATGAATTTGGTTAGTTAAACTGGCTGGCTGGCTGGTTGGTTGGTTAAGACCAATTCCTATCCTACAGGACTTATAGCTCCTATGCAGCCAGATAATCTACATGGGACCTGTCCGCTGGAAGTTCACACTGGTCAATTGAACTTGCTGTTCTGCTCAGCAGTTGAGTCCATACTACAAAACAGTACAAGGGGAGCATACAAAATTGTGCTAGAAGTGACAAGTTGTAGTTATGATACTCTAGAGCCAACAATAGACCAGTGAGGTACCAGCATGGGGAGTTCAGGACTTCTGACCTGGAACAGGACGAGGAGGTCAAGTCGAGGAGGTCAAGTCAAGGAGGTCCATTGGTCTCCTTACCTGAGTGAAGTCTAGAGCACAGATGGGCCTTCAAACATCTCTTTTCCTGTAGACATATCCCCTGAGCTTCAGCCAGTCTCTTGCCTACTCCACCTAAAATTGTAGATGTACCTACCTACAGATAAACTTCATCTCAGAAAAAAAAAAGCAGAACCTAGAAATAGAACTGATAGAAATATTACTACATTACTATCCTACATCTTCAGAATACTAAGACAAGAAAGCAAGGCATTTATTGAACAAATAATCAACTGTACCCAGAAGGAAAAAATACCTATTTTATCCCAGAAAGATAATGTGAAAATTTGGCTACAGCAATTGCTGCTAATAGAATAAGTTCATGGCAATTGTAATTAGAGTCCAAAACCATCCAAATTCAATTTTTCAGATGATATTAGCTTTGTGTGGCAAGGTTTTGGTAGTGGGGGAGGTTACAGGGGTGGCTTCTGTAAGAAGCCGCTGGAAGCTTCCCCTGTGTCCGAGAGAGCCGCTGGCCAAGGCTGAGCCAATCAGCGATAGTGGTAACGCCTCTGTGATAACATTTTTAAGAAGGAAAAAAAAGTTGGGAGAGACGGAAAATGGCAGCTGGAGAAAGGAGTGACAACATGTGAGAGAAACAACCCTGCGGACACCAAGGTCAGTGAAGAAGGAGGGGAGGAGATGCTCCAGGCGCCGGAGCGAAGATTCCCCTGCAGCCCGTGGGGAAGACCATGGTGAGGCAGGCTGTCCCCCTGCAGTCCAGGGAGGTCCACGGTGGGGCAGATCTCCACCTGCAGCCCGGGGAGGTCCCCACGCTGGAGCAGGTGGGTGCCTGAAGGAGGTTGTGACCCCGTGGTAACCCCACGCTGGAGCAGGCTCCTGGCAGGACCTGCGGACTTGTGGAGAGAGGAGCCCACGGAGCAGGTTTTCTGGCAGTACTCGTGACCCCGTGGGGGACCCACGCTGGAGCAGTGTGCTCCTGAAGGACTGCGTGCTGTGGAAAGGACCCATGCTGGAGCAGTTTGTGAAGAACTGCAGCTTGTGGGAAGGACCCACATTGGAGAAGTTCATGGAGGACTGTCTCCCGTGGGTGGGACCCCACGCTGGAGCAGGGAAAGAGTGTGATGAGTCCTCCCCCTGAGGAGGATGAAGCAGCAGAAAATAATAAGTGATGAACTGACTGTAAACCCCATCCCTGTCCCCCTGTGCCGCTGTGGGGTGTGGGTAGAGAATCCGGGAGTGAAGTTGTGCCTGGCAAGAAGGGAGGGGTGGAGGGAAGGTGTTCTGAGATTTGGTTTTATTTCTCATTACCCTACTCTGGTTGATTGGTAATAAATTGAGTTAATTTTCCCCAAGCTGAGTCTGTTTTGCCCGTAACGGTAATTGGTGAGTGGATCTCTCCTGTCCTTATCTCGACCCACAAGCTCTTTGTTATATTCTCTCTCCCCTGTCCAGCTGAGGAGGGGGAGTGATAGAATGGCTTTGGTGGGCACCTGGCATCCAGCCAGGGTCAACCCATCACAGTATCTATCTGTCTATTTGACTAGACAAACTTCCAGCACAGTCAGTCTCTAGGTAGGATATTGATACTTAGATTAATTAACAGAATGTGATAGACCAAATACATCTCTTAATATTTTAACATTTAATACTGATCAAGCACTTAATTATAAATTTACAAAGAGTTAATGAGTCTAGTGCTCATTTAGTCCAAACTAATGATATCTTTATAAGCCAAATTCTATTAGAGAGAGCTATCAAAGTATTAATGCTTACTTCCATAAACAATGACTGCTCTAAGTCACTGTAACACAGGCAAATATTAGCAAATATTAGTGTCTCTCTCGGCAAGGCATAAGCAAAACTAGCATGATACAGTATCAGTAATATACTCTTGTCTTACAGACATATAATACAAGAGCATACTGAAAGTAAGTCTAGAGCTAGAAATTGAACACACACACACACACACACACACACACACAAACGCACAAGCGGACACCTACACTTGCCAGCTTGTTTTGTATATGAGCTTCTCCAGCTGTGGGCTTTTACAAAATTCCTTTGCAACTTTGTATTAGATGACTGGATTTCATCACCTTCTTCTGGTGAATTCAGACACGAATTCTAAAGTGCTGTTAAGATCCAAGTTCTTGCTTTTTCTTGTATGCATAACACAATTTTGTATAGTCTGACCTCTTTCAAATTATTTAGTTATACGGCTTATGGAATGATATAACCCATATTTCATTTAGGTTTGAAGACATTGACCACCCAGTCCAACCTCCCGCTCAAAGCAAGGCTACCTTTAAGGCTAGATCAGATTGCCTGGGGACTTGCATAGTCAAGTTTATCCACAAAATTACCGAGGAAGAATTAAACCCTGTGTTTTTAATTTCTTACATCAGAGCCATGACAAAGGACGGGAAAGGTATGTAAGCATGAGAGCTGCAATGAAACAGCCAAAACTTGTTTAAAAACTTAAGGGGCATTCCTAAGACAAATACAGATGGTCTTGGGAGAGACAGGGGTGCTTCTTGCCAAGCACTGCTAGCTGCAGGCAGTGTCAGGCCATGGCACCTTTCAGAAGAACTGAGTGACAATCAGGAGACACCACTGCCGTAACTATGACCACCACTTTCATGCTTGTTTCCTGCAGTTTTATGTTTTCTTTGGGAAGCCACACTTCCCCCTTTTCCTGCACAGGCCTTTAATTCCCCTGGCTTGCCATGATTGTTTCCTGATCGTGTTGGTTCTTTACGACACATGCCAAGAAACAGACATGAAGTCCCAGGGCAGCACATCCTGTATCACCCTTCCCACTCTATCAGCTGCACTAAGAAAACCAGCAGGCAATTCAAGATACTCAAGTCACTAAAAGTCTCAAACAATGACTACTTCATTACAAAAACTTACTTTTAGCATCACTAAACATGTGCTACGTCACAGGTCTATTAGTCTCAATAAATTTACAGGTCTATTAGTCTCAATAAATTTATATATGCTTACAGGGGTTAAACAGTTCTTTCCAGTAAGTTGCATGCTTTAGAATAAAGCTCAACTCCTTCTAGTAAGGAGTGTGCAAGTGATGAAATACAGATTTCTTAGTCCACACATCTGTGGCATAAGGCAACTCCCAGAAAAATCTGAGTTTGGAGTTGTTTGGGTTTGGGTTTTGTTTGTTTTTTTTAAATCTCCGATAAGAAAATAATACAGTGATTAAAACATTATCAAAATTCCTTCTGAGCTCGTTTTCATCAAAATTCTTAAAAATAAAAAACCCTATGTACTAGAGCAGTATTTTCAGGATGCAAAATGTAGGGAAATACTGCCACTCTCTCTTCACAATCCATCCAATAGGTTTGCTGTCTTAATTTGTATCCTAAAGTGGCTATTTTAACTCATTTTTCTTTTCAATATGCTTTTTTTTCTCTAAAATTCAATCACTATCCCCTCTTACTGTGATAAGCCCCCAGCATGTTCTGTATAGTATAAAATAGGAATAGACCACTCAATTAAAAGATTTTTCACAGATGTGAATCATTTTAAGCTTCGTATTTAAAAACAGTATTTATCTGTTCAAAAAATGCCTCATGCTTGACTTGCAGAAAGATCACAGTATCAGTGAGTGGTGTCATATTTCATTTGAGAAATCATTCAGAGAAAAAAATCCGGCAGTGTAGAACACAATTAAATGTTGGAAAAAACCAATGATTTTGAAGTTCAAATGTTACTGAAACGCAGAGTGCATTTCACATAAACCTAATATAATTCCATAATAACATATATTGTATTATGAGCTTATTTCTAGAAATCGAACTATAGAAATGCAAGCTTATCTCCTTCACTAAAAGTGTACTTCCATCAATTCTACTTGCAATGTAGAAAAAGCAAAGATAATTCTAAGCCCTTTTAAATCCCACTTTAGTATGCTGTACACAATAGTTTTTAGTATACAACTGTATTCAGTTGTGGGCTCTGTGCCCTAAAATCAGCCCTCACCTTCTGGAGCTCCATCATGCTCATAAACAAACAGATGAAGACATTCAGAGACCAAGCAAAGAGCGTTTTGCTTTTTTTTTGTAAAACAAGATATTAAAGTACAGATATTACAGGCACTGAATGACAGAGTTCAGTAAAGTTAGAGATTTCTCCCACTCTCCTGAGCAAACACATGAACTGCTCTGCTAGCTGAGCCATGCTTTTACTGAGACAACTGAAATAGCAGGTCATTTTGTAGTTTTCATTTTCATTTCTTCTGGGCAATATTGGGCCTGATGAAACAGAACATTTTTTTTTCCATGGAGATACACACCTCTCATTGAGCTAATAATTTCACTCTTCTTTCAGGGGCTTTTTAAAAAAAAAAAAAAAAAGAAGCACATGTCCCACAAAAAGAAGGAATGTTTATCATCCAGTCTCAGGTGGAGGTGGAACCAACCTTTGATAGTGGTTCTTAGTAAAAATATTGTTAATGACTTTCAGCAATTGACATGTAAACGTGACCTTCATCTGGGCAGAACAGCTGAACAGAAATGAAACATTATTTTTGTCACTAAAAAACCACTCTTTGCTTTTATCTTGAGTACTGCATGCAATTCCAGTCTTTGAATCTCAAGAAGAGTGACAGCAGAGTCAGAAAAGGTCCAGAAAAAAGCTACTGATCAAGGGGACAGAATTGCTGCCCTATTAGGAGAGATGGAAGAGGGTCAGACTGCTCTGTTTAGAAAGGAGAAAGCTGAGGAGGGCACACCTGGGGCTTACAAAATCATGACAGCTGTGGATGCAAAAGATGCATTTGATGACACTGAACAGTATGGCTATGCTTGTGGTTTCTCTCTAACCAGCCTCTTCTACTGCCACTGACAGAAACAGGCTACTGAGACAGAGGGACCACTGCTCTGACACATCAAACTATTTCTTATTATAGAAAAGATCTGAGCCACAAAAGAACCCAAATATTATGAGATTTCAGTTTTTATAATATATCCTTTAGATGTCTGTGTAATTTGCATTCGTTTGTTCATGCAAAACCAAATAAAATGGAGATAGACAAATAAGGAAGACATCTGCTAACAGATGATTTTTGTGGGGGAAAAAAACCCAAACCTTGTGATCAGCTGTATATCAGGAATAACTTACTCATAACTCATAACTATGGGTGAGTATAGAAAACACGAGAGAGAGCCAAAGGCATCCTCAAGATGCCAAATACAGCCCATTTTACCTATCTTTTGTTGCATAAAACCCCATTATATGGGAAGGAGGATAAAAATATGTATTAGCTCTCTGTGTTTAGGCTCTACTTGTACCCAAGACTGTCACGGTCAGAAGTTTTCAAATAGTTATTTTTACTCAACAAAGAAACTAGGGGAAGAAAGGGAGAAGTGAATTAAATTCCTGCGACTTCAAAATCCAGCTTCATTGATACAGCTCCCTTTGCTGTTCCCCCCTTGACCAAAACAGTGCATCCAGCTTTTTTTGCTGGTAGTAACAAAATTAAATTTTTATTCTTTCAGCTTCAAAGTTTAGATTAGCACGTAAAATCTCTTCCCTCAAAAAGTCTAACTTCAGCACTGTCGGTTTACATCTTAACAATAATGTTGCCTACTTTTGACAAGTTTTGCACAAAAAAGAGAAAAATGTCAGCTGTTTGCCACCGCCAAGTGAAGCTGGAGACTGGTGACAGATTACAGGAGGAAGTACACAGAAGTCTGAAGCAGTCAGGAAGCTCCACAGCCATCCGGCTCAGTTAAGCAAGAAATGACATACCCCATCCATGTTACACATATCTGAAGCAGCGAATATCCACCCACCAAGTTTCAGATACTGGAAAGTCACTGCTGAGAAGAGCACTGACTCCACAAAATTCCACTGTCCTGCAAGCGTGTGTTGTATAGGAGAGGAAAAAACCCAGATCAACTGCATAGGTTATCTCAGTCCACATAGGTCAGCATTTTCTTTCAGAAGGCCTTCACAACAGTTTTTAATACAGCTAATTAAGAGCATGCTACCCTAATCTGCAGTTTAGCACGTCCTTTGTTCACATAATTCCTCGTTTTTGTTCCCTTTTGCCTGTGATGCCAGACTATTTTAAGAATTCACGAAGTCAAACGTACCGGTACATCAAAAGCAACGTATTTGAGAAGTAACGGCAATCAAAAGGATAAATATCTTCAATTTTTTAAAAGTTATAGAGATTTTTATGTAACTAAGACTAGACATAGCAGAAATATAGCAAAGAGATGGCAGGAATACAAGTAATTTTTTAGAAGTAGGGAAAGCAGGAGTAGCAGATTCTAAGTAGATGCTTGTAATTGCAATTAAAATTATGGTATCACCTGAGAAGTAAACAAATAACAAAACTGAGTTGTTACATAGAGATTGATTAAAAACTTGGACATGCAGAAGACACAATCACAATATCTGTAGGACAGTTTTGTAAGATGCATTTGGCCAACAGTCACAATTTTTCCTTTTAAATAGCCTTAATTAATCAGGACTTTGAATATGCTGCTGCAATCCACTACACCTTCGTAACACTTCAGCCAGAGGAAAAAAGGGTTCTTAAACATACATGAAAGGTTAAACCTTCCAATAACTTTGGGATGATACTCATACACTGGTAAACCAGCGTGGACTCTCACAATCGTCCCAGATGACCTCCTGCCTAAGTGGTTGCTCAGTGAAGGTTCCCCTCTGCTGTGCCAGAGGTGTGCTAGATGGGTGAGAACAGGAAAAGTGCTTCTTCATGGTAACAGAGGCTTCTTGGAGATTCACAAAATTTAGCTAAAATCTGCATTAACAGGGAAGGGGTGCTTGCACTGATCTATTAGAAAGATTACCTTCGGAAATACTTAGCGAGAATTCAAGTGGCAGAAGAGTTAAGTCTCTCTTTTATTTCTTGCAGCAGAATGTTATATGACTCACCAATTAATGTTAATTATTGCTCCTAGAGCTAAGAACAGACACTGCTCCTGCCTTTAAGGAGAGGAAGCAACAAGACCATCAGCCAAGCAGTGACATTTAAACAGTAGGTTAAATACCCATCTATGCCTAAGGGAGCACTTCCTAGCATGTTTCCTATGCTAGACATGACAAGCAAGTTCATAGAAATGATCTTTCACTCCTATCTTCATCTTACAATTAGCTCCACATTAGCTTTCAAAAAGCTCATGACTTACTGAACACTCTTTTCATCTAAGAATATGCACATCACCTGAATGTATTTATTAAAGTCACCACTGATTTTGACAACTGTGTTGATAAGCAGCACAAAACCCAACAGGTTTCTTGCTTGCAACTTACCTGTTCATATTTTAGGGCTATAAGATCAAAACCAAAACTGTTATTTTTCCCCTCCTGAAGATGCTACTTGTTTTTACTTTAACTACTGAACAGTATTCAGTCCTGTTCTAGTAATTAGATGGCCCATTCTCAACTATATCCTACTTTGCAAACACATGACTGAAAACAGGTGCTTCCCTTTCACTGGCTTAATCACTTAAACATGCAGCACACAGATATCTGTATTAAAATTATCTTTTTTTTTTCCTGTGCATCAGCTTTTTTCTCCCACGTTTGTTCTACTGAGTTTTGGGTTTTTTTTCTGATTATTATTACACTCAGGGGGCTATTGGAGCATAAATGACCAAAAGCTAACAAAAGAGCATCAGGAAGTTCTCTTTCCGCTACTTTCATTGAGATGTGGCAACTTGTGTTATATAGGAATGAAAACTACTGTTGACTTTCAAGATATTTAATAGGTATTTTTGCTCCAGCTGTTTTCGAGTTGTGAATATTTGCTGTGTCAATATTTCCAACTGAAATTACATATGCCGCAAGAATGAAGATTCATCATGGAATTCAGATACTCTGCTCCTGCTAAAAAGCAAAGGACACTAAAATAAAAAGATAAATTTGAAATATGAAATTATATTGTGTAATCTTTGAGAATTAATTTTTTAACACTCCAGAGTGTGGCCTTTGAAATACTAAATTTCCCTGTCTGTTCATAAAGTCCACTTCACCTTAGCTTTTCTGAGCTTGGCCCACCATCTGCAGTAGTAGACAACATACTTCATGAACCTAGGACAACCCAAGACAGCATCTGCATTTTCTCTTGGTCTTGAATCCTGTTGACCGTATCCCGATGTGCTGCTTTGATGCAAGAACATGAGCTGCAGCCTCTGACAGAGCAGGGATTTCCTCTCCTACAAGGGAATTCTTAACTTCTTTTAGTATTACAAAGATGCTGGAAATTAATTAAAAAGTCCCATCCTCAGTATTGTCTATTTTTCTCAGACCTAAATACCTTCCACAAAGTAGGAACTAATCTAGAAATCAATAAAATATTCTACATGTAGCATTCATATTAGAATATCTACTCCTACATGCCCAAAATACGATTTGAAAGTGAAATCAGGAAAGCTAAAAAAAAAAAAAAAATATATTCATCCATTTCAGCTTTTTTGATTCAACAGTGATCTCTGTTAGACAGCTATAACAACTCTATGGATTACTCTCATAGTTTTAATGGATGTATTCATGATTTTCATTCAGAATTTTATGACAAGAAACCGTCTTTGTAAAAGTATGACTTTAAATGCACGTCTGTTGCAACACTTGTTTGAGGGCAGCATTGCTAACTTAGTGATTGTCAGTATTATATCCTGACTGTATTACTTCCATTTTTATGTGCCTCATGTCCCTGCATACTTTAGTGCAAAATAAAAAACTGATTTAATCAAACTGTAGGTGCTCGGCACCAGATTTCTCTTGTATGTGCGGGCACTGCCAAGCATATATTTATTTTTAAAACTGCAGAGTACCAAATATTGTACAAATACTAGAGGGCTAATTTGTCCTTCCCCACAGAACATATGCTCAGAGAAAAACCTGAGAAATGGTAGAATAAAAGAAAGAGCCACGTTAACTAAATCAATAAAAGTAGGCATTGATCTGTCTATGTATTTAAAAGGATCCAGATGGAGAAAAGACTACAGTTAAATCTGAAAGCTTGAAGACTATCCTGCTAAACTAACTTAGGAAGAACATTTAACATATTGTTGCCATAGACAGAGGCAGGGAAACATTTGTGGGGAAAACAGAAACAGCTTGTTAAATCCTCATTAATGATGTAAAGAGGTCAGAGCAAGGACGATAGAAAGTAACCAAGTGAGACAGTAAATTAGAAAAACTTGTGCATGACATTGAAGGTGCTTAATTTAATTAAAAAGGAGTAGTGACAAATATTATCAAACAAAACGCTTTAAGCAGTTACACTAAATTTGAACAGAAACACAGGAATGACTGCAATCTGAGCAAGTCAGAAGGTGTGAGGGTAACGAAAGACAGAAGATGAACTGCTGAAAGCAACAAATAGGCAAAAAATTTTGCAGTATTTCTGAGGAAAAGACCAGGATTAGCATGTGCAATAAGTAAACTTTTCATGTTACAGACTGGAGAAACAAACTGATGACATGATGCACGAAGCCTCCCCAGAACGTCAGATTGCCACAATAAAGAATTAACCTGTTATTTAACCTAAGCAGACTGCACTGGGGCAAATAAATAGAATGAACAGTTTTTACTGATGAGCAGTAAGAACAATTTCCCAGTTGCAAGTATTCTTAAATAAAACACCAAATGGTCCTGAGAATTAAACACTGTAATTACTACATTTATAATTAAACTGAATATATATTTTCAGAAGAATGTGACATTTTTCTCTGAAGATGCAAATAAAAAGAAAAAAACTAGCTTAAGCAATTTAAATATGCAGGAAAGTGTGTGCTTTTAATAAATATATATTGTGTGTATGTATATTTTTATATAATTGTACTCTATTACACAAGCACTATTTACCAGAAAAATACTTCAGTATATTCTGACTATACAATTAATGATGTCTTTTAATGGAAAATTTTCTGAAAGCTATTAGAACAACTTCCTGGTATGGCTGCACAGAGGAGACACTCCTCTATGCATATATACCTATCAACAGACAATGAAGCAACTTGGACTTGTCATCTGACATGAAAGTATCTTACATACAGAGGATTTGTAGCAGCTGGCAAAGCAATCATTAAGCAAAGTAATTTTTCATATTTTCCTCATATACTGTTAAGCTTTCAGTAGCTTTGAATTATATTATAGTCATTTAATTATATATGATTATATTTCTGATTATACCATAATCTCACACAAATTAGTTTACAGTAATGGGGTCCCATCCCTCCCTCGAAAAACCACCTTAATATTATTTATATTATCTTCAACCACCTGTAGCATCAAGCATTAAAGTGCAATCCAGTTTTATAAAATCTACCCACTGGAGGTTGAACATGCTCTGCACTTCTTAGGAGGGTATTTCTTCCACATTCCTCAGCCTGTACGTGTTTAATGTCACTTATAAATGTCTTTCCATATGGGCTTCACACTGCAAAAATGATATATATGTATATATGTACATGTATACACAACATCATCTCTTGCTGAAGCTGATCCTAAGCAAACATCAGGAGGTACTCAGCAGTTTACAAGACTGAGACATTTTTCTGTGCTAATGATATGTTTCTTCTGCAAATTGATAGAATTTATATTTTAAAAGTGACCTCAGCCATCCTGGTGTTCTCTTGAGAATATTAAATTACAACTGAGGGTTGGTTGGGGATTTTTTAATTAGTAGTTTCACTGAATTTTGCTCAACCATAGATGACATCTGAACTTCTCCGTATTCAACACACCAGTAATAAGTTTTATTTTCTACTTCTCCGTGTTTCACATTAGAAGAGCAATTTTTTTCCCTGTGTATTTAAACTGGAAGTGTTTTTATCCCATGCCTTACTTAATTTCTATATCATTGTGTAATACAATCTTTCAGGAATAACAGTGACACCTGAAGAAAAAATACCTTTTGAGAAAGTGACAAATAAATAAGAACATGTTTTAAAATTAAATAATATTAGGTGCATTTAACTTTCATTCAGCACCTTACAGCTGAATCAGCCTACATCACGGGAGATGATACAGTATCACCAAGCTATGTGTAGTTGCGCTGTATTACTGGGACTTTTATGCTTTTATTAACAATGAACATGGGGGTTTTCAGCTATATTGCTCTATGCAACCATTAACATATGCTGAGAAGACCAGATTAAGGACAGGGTACCCACACAGTATTCTAGGGGGAAAAAAGATATGCCACTGTGCTTAGAAAGGTGATTAGCAATAACGATCTTCACGTTACCAGTCGGATACTAGCGTATTACAAAAATAAAAGAGTAATTGTCGGATCCCTGCTGTAACTTGTGTAAGATATTCTGGCCCATATTTAAACAGCTTTCTAGTAACCAACACAACACAGCAGTATCCTACCACGGCAACACTGGAGGGAAGACAGCAAGCAGACAATTGATTTTCTCTGCTACATATTAATTTGAAATAGAAAAAACCCCACAAAAACAAAACCAAACCCACACAAGCATCTAGGAGGCTAATGCTCTCTAGAAAATAGCATGCATCCATCTATTATTTTACTTCGGTATTAACCATTGGGTGCATTTCTGTGCAGCACTTGCACATAAACCAAAATAAACATTCTCTGCTAGTTACCATGTTTTGAAGTTGCACTGTCCCCTGTCACTCTGTACCTCCTCTAAAAGCCAAGCACAGTAGCTTCCCCATCAGGACCCTAAGGTCTGCCTCTCAAAACCACCGTGAGAAGTGAAGATAGGATCATTGAATTGTAAGAAAGCAGTAACTTTGAAAAATTAGGCTTAATTAAACATTGAAGCCTGAAATAAGACTAGAAAATTACTCGTCTTCCACTCTGATTGTAAAAAACCCAAGATTTAGAGCCATATTCCCTATAGTGTTTCTCTGTTGTTCTGTGGTTGTTTTGCTTTGTTTTCTAAACCCTTTTATGCAAGTAGCAGGCCTGAATTACAGAAGTTACATGACCCTGTTACAAAAGGTTCACAACTGTACTGTGCAGACAAGCTCCCTCTCAGCTGTCAAAGAAGTGATGGAATGAAAGAAAGATTAATAAACTGCAGCATTTAAATATGGATCAGGACACGGTTTTTTTAAAGGAAAATGTGGCATCATTTCACTTGAACAAATTTGCTGACTGAGGATACAGTCGAGCAAATGTGCAGCTGTCCAACAGCAGCGAAAACAGAACTTGCCAGGAACAACAAAACCTGCCGTGATCTCACAGAGCAGAAGGGGTCCTGGTCCCATATGGCTTTTCACGCACACAATTCTACACACCAACAGCTCTATGGCTAGGCTGCTCCCGGGAAAACTAGCCTAGGCCTCTGCTCTGGCACCACAGCACTGACATATGCACAAAGGAAAAATTAAGAACCCCAGGCATTTAGTGTAAAATGTTAGATAACTTACACCAGATCGTTTTGTGTGAAAAAGAGATGAACACTTCTAGCTCTCTTGAGTCAGGGCTGCCAAAAAATGAAAAACCAGCAGTGGAAAAGCACCCTAAATGTCCCAGATAGAGCAAGTGCTACTGAGCTGCACAATGTCTTCTGTCCGTGCTTTGTAGCTTATACGGTTTTTGTTTGAAACTTCCTGAACTTCATTTACAAACCCTATGTTTTTCAGTCTAGAATCCTAGGTGCTCTGAATCATCACTGCCATCTCCAGAAGATGGCACCAGCCACCTTCATTGTATGTACAGAAGAACACATTTGCCACCTTTTACTTTCTCCATTTCATTAGCGCACAGAAAACCTGTCCATCATCTTCACTGACCCATTTGCTTAATTTTGAGAGGAAATTTGGCAGGCTGCAAATGGTTCTTTCAATTTACATCCACTTTGCAATGATTTACAAGTTCTGCAGCATTAGGCTTATTTCATTAAAATGTATAACATCTTCACTGACATTGTAATTTTGTCTTGCGATAATGTCTTTATAAAAGCAGAATAAAACAGGTACCTCCTAAAGGTAAGTGTATCTGGTTTGCAGGGTATAAAAAAGTTATCTTAAACATCGTAATACAACTGTAACACTACTAGGAAAATATTTGCTTTTACCTTTATGAAAAATACGCTGCATAAACCAGCAATGGATTTGAAAGTTATTCTTCTCCTCCCCCCCCCCCCCCCCCCGATTCCAGTGAATTGCTTGTAATTCTGAGTACTGCTTCTAAAGCCAGAGATTAGTAATTTCATTACTAACATCATGACAATAATGTTCTTTGGGGGATTATAATACAAATATCTTGACCCTTGTGCTAGATAGAAAGGGCACTGCAATGATTATTTTGGAATCACATTTGCAATTCTAACTTGATCTCAAGTCAGGATCATACATGACCATGCAGTCCATGCGTATCTCAGATCTTCCACTAAAAAAATCTTTGCAACAATGACATCTGTATGTTGCCAGAGGAAAAAAAAAAAAAAAAAAAAAAAAAAAAAAGAAAGAAAGATTATACAACTGTAATTTTTAAACTTGAGAAACCTTCCTTCACCCACTAAGTGGTTACCTGCAACTCCATACAGCCACAATTTTATTTTTCCCAATACCTGCTCTCTCCTTTACAGCACAGGCATACAGCTGGGCTACAAGCTCCTGCCTATTACAGTATCTAACCTTCACCCTGCTTGCACTGCTGTATTTCTCCTTCCTTTGTTCCAATACTCACAGCTGGAAGCTTTCGCCATTTTTACCCTGTGTACTGAAGAGCGATCAACAAAGTCAAACAACAATACTTAAATATGTCCTAAATACAGGGCTAAATATTTGAAGTCACAAGTTGCCAGTACCTGCTGATAAACAGAAAGCTTCAAGAAATACTTGCAGTTTAGTACATTTTGTTTGGGGTCATTAAGACATTTTGTTTATTTTTTCATTCCCCAGATTTCTCAGGAGTTGCACAGCGATGCTCCCTACGAAGCTGAGATGTTTCCTCAAAGATGTCTGAAGAGCAGGAGAACACAGGGAAGGGGTGAAGGTTGCAGTGCTCCCTTCGGGGTCCCCCTTGGAGGGGGGTGCTGCTATCCAGCAGTGGAGTTATGCTGGCCTTCAGCTAGATTGCAACTTCACTAACAGCCTTCACCGCAGACCGGCTGCAGCAGGCAGTGATGGCCAGAGACCAGACGGGCCCGCTTTGCTGGAAAGCTAACATCAGTTCTGCAATACTGGTTACATGTAAAATCCTACTTCATTTTATAGTGAATTTGCAAAGTGTCTGTAATTAAAATGCCATGCCGTGCAGGCAGGCAAACACTGATCATAAAACTAGCTGGAGGTTTCCAGGCATTTTCGTTTAGCTTTGAAAGAATCCTGCAATCAAAGATCAACACAACAAAAAGGTAATTTAAATAGCAGGATTTACTTTAAAATTGCCTAGACTAATTTCACATACACACGTGTAAAATAATGCTATTCAACCCAGTATATTATTTTCTCTTCCTCACCAGGAATTAGAATCACCAAGTGTTAGAATCTCACTTTGATTTTCAAAGAATGAAAACTCATAATACAATAGGTCTCATCTTGAACAGAAAGGAAGGATGTAACGTAAAGACTTCCTGAAGCACATCCCAAGCATTTCCAATAGCATTTCACTGCAAGTTATTTGAATTGGTTTAGAATTGCTAATTTGAAATGAAGAGGTGCAGACTTCGCCTCCTAAGAAGAAAGAGAAGTAAAGGCCACTAAGAAACATTTTATTAAAAACTTCTCAAACTGAATTCCAACATACTCGTCTAGTGTAAACTACTGCAAGATACGTTTACTCATTTTTCCTCATTTCCTCTTGCCTGAGCAATATAAAAAAACCAGAATATCCATTGTGCAAAACCACATATTTGAATACATTTAAAGATGTATCACAAGCAAATGTTCCCTCCCTTTTTTATTTCATTTTATTGTGTGTCTTACAGATGATTAAGGGTTGTTCCACTGTTTACTTAAAAAAAAAAAAAAAGGTATTCAAATCACATTCATATCAAATGTTTTCATTCCATGTAATTGTGAACGAAGACCTGTTTCAAGGAAAATAAAGTCTACTAGGTATTTCATACAGCCTGATACATTTTAACAAGCAAGCAAATCCTAGAAAGACGGCAAGACACTGGCATGCTACTGACCACAGAGATCAGACCTCCTTCCTAACCTGTAGCCTATAGTCTCTGAGAGCTCAGTTATGAAGCAGATCTGATATCAGGCAGATCTGATCAGATAACCAGTCTCCTGGATCCTCCAAATACCATTAGCAATTTCAGATGTTAATTGACCTTTTCAATTATATATTCAAAGACTTCTTAGCTGACAGTGGAAGGAGGATTTGTCCTTCTCAGCATGGAATACAATAGCATCCAACAGCCAGAGCTGAAGATAGTGACAAAACCAATTCGCAGGCTCAGATTAGGAACGTCATAAATATAAAAGTTTTGAAGCATTTTGAAAAAGGAAATAAAGTCGTCTTCATACAGTAATTTCCAGCAAGACAAATGGGGTTTTCTGCATAGACCTGTTTGTCATTAGATTTGCAGATGACACAAACATGGGAGCAGCAGCTGACAGACCAAATGGGGGTGCTGCCATTCAGAGGGACCTTGACAGGCTGGAGAAGTGGGTTGACAGGAACCTCATTTAGTTCAACAAAGGCAAGTGCCAAGTCCCGTCCCTGGGGAGGAACAACTCCAGGCTCCAGCACAGGCTGGGATCTGACCAACGCAAATGTGTCTTGTCAGAAAAGGCCCGGGGGTTGTGGTGGACAACAAAGCTGACCAACAGCCAGCAACTTGCTGTTGCAGCAAAGGGCATCCTGAGCGCATGAGGAAGAC